>NC_088781.1:56972050-58301294 GCF_958450345.1 Calliphora vicina | reverse complement strand
TTAAGTTGTTTGTTTTGATGAGTTCTTTACTTTTCGAGAGAATAGCTAATTTTATACAATTATTATAAAAAATTTAAATTAAAACACCGTACGACACTCAATATTAGATACGAACAGGATGATATACATACGTCTGAAATAATAAATTAAAGGGAGTTTTCATTTCGTGATCCTGTTTCCTTTTAAAAGGACTTCAAATTTTCAGAGGAGTAAATTTTTAAAATACTTCTGATCATCCTACTATGCCAAATTTGGTGTCAGATAATCAAGAAGAGTTGTAAAATATTTCGTATTATTTTTATTTTATCCTGTAAGGATCAAAAGATGTCAAAAATGTCCTTTAAAATATTTATCCTTGAATATCCTTTTAGATTTCCAATAATTTTTTTTAAAAAAACAGTGAGTTAAAGATCCAAATATTGAATACCATATGCCAAAATTTCATTATCTTATCTTCAGTACTTAAGTGTTAAATAATATTTTAAATTTGCATTATTTGATTTTTTATATTTTGTTTTAATATTTCATTCGAAAAAAATATAACAAAAACCGAAGCAACGAATAATACTTTTTAATAAACAAGTAAAATGGTATAGTCGGACAAGACCGACCTTATGATACCCTACACCGAGTTTATGATTATAAAGAGTTTTCCTTTGATATGAAACTTATTTGTGTTGAATCTTATTTGAATACCAACATTTTAGGTAGTGGGCCTTATATGGGAGCTATGACTGATTATGGACCAATTGTCACAAAATTTAGTGGGATGATTTGCGAATATATGAAACATATTTGTGTTGAATTTTGTTGGGATACTGACATATTTCAGAGATTTATGTGTATTAATGATATTTTCAAGAATGTTGCTTATATGGGAACTATGGAACATTGTTGACATTGGTTTAGAAACTTTTTTTTTTGGAAATAATTCGGTATCTAGGGAACTGAGGTGTTAATTTAGGTTTGTTCAGCTTCCTAGCGCTAATAAGGGCCAGTACGTAGCCCCTCAAAAATTTGGCTCACTAAAGCGGACATATCACCCCCCAATCCTATCCAAACTTGGCCAGTTTTAAAAAAAATCTCGGTTTGAGTAAACAATTCTAAAAAGGCAAAACACCGATCCACTAAAAGGCACCATATTTGTATAACCCCATATGTTTCTTAAATACCTACTAAGTATTTTTACTATCACACGGTAAATAACGTTTCTAAAAAAAAAACTCAGTTTTTGGAACACATTTTTCGTAAATTCCTAAATTCCCCGTTTTAGGAATTTCGGTATTTTAAAATAGAAAATTTAAAAAATTCTATTTAGCGCTAGGAAGTTGAATAAACTTATTAACTCGAAAATACCTCAGCTCAAAGTGTGTAAAATTTCGTAACAATATCTACAATAGTTCACAAGATACAGAATTATTTCCAAAAAGAAAATTTTTTAAACCACTGTCGATCGTCACAAAATTTGGTTGTGAGAGTTCGGTTTATATAAAACTTAATTGTACTTAATTTGGTTTGAATATGTTTATAATTAAGATATTTATGAGATCTTGACTATTTTCAAATAGGGCAGTCATAGGGGGCTAGGAGAATAATGGAAGATAATACGAAATATTTTACAACTCTTCTTGAAAAATATACTTCTTTGAAAATTTGAAGTTCGGATCACGAAATGAAAAACTGAAAACGCAGTTTGTCTCTATTTAATTTATAGTTTCCATACCATCCACTTCGTGTCTCTTTTTGTAGTACGGTGAAATCTGTGTACCAAGTTTTAATTAATTTGAACGGGTAAGGTCCAATGCCTTGTCGAAAAATTTATTTTCCTCCCATTTTTTAAATTTCCAATGAATGAAATTTTAACAAGTAAAAGAGCTACATTCGGCTGTGCCGAATCTTGTATACATAATTATACTTTAAAATACAAATTTTAAATATTTTTAGGTAAACAAAATTTAATTTTTTTTTTCAAAATTGTTTTTATGACAAAAAAATTTGTTTGGTAAAAAAAAAATTCGGGTTAAAAAAATATTTTTCCCGATTTTGACCCATTGTAGGTCCAAATTACTATAGCCTTATTAGGGTTCTGTAAGTCGAAATTGACTTTTTGGTCGGAAAAAAGTCGAACAATCAATCGATTATCTTATATCAAAAGTCGAATAGTCGAAAATAGTCGATAAAAGTCGAATAGTCGATAAAAGTCGACTTTTTAGATTGTTAAAAACAAATATTTAATTGCATTATTATACTAAAACTATTGC
This sequence comes from Calliphora vicina, assembly GCF_958450345.1. Taxonomy (NCBI): domain Eukaryota; kingdom Metazoa; phylum Arthropoda; class Insecta; order Diptera; family Calliphoridae; genus Calliphora; species Calliphora vicina. The sequence continues at coordinate 58,299,033 of NC_088781.1, read as the reverse complement.
AATTTTGTACACTTGCATTTTTTGTAGTGTATGCTAATATATTTAGCCCCCATTAACACGAAGTCTGGTTAGGTGCTAACTAATAGTTATACTGTCATTTAAAATTATTTTTGCATGCAAACTGTCAGTATAACAAATAGTTAACACATAACCAGACTTCGTGTTACTGGGGGTAAATAATAAATAAATGTTTATAAAATAAATCGTTTTTCTACACAAAATTCTTACAACATTCTTCTAACTATTATCGCCTTGATAAATTTAATTTTTACAAAAGGCGCATTAATAAATGTAGAAACCATGTATTTTTTTACAAGAAATGGTAAAAAGTTGAAAAAAGTCGAAAATAGTCGGAAAGTCGAAAATAGTAAAAAAAATCGAAAAAAGTCGATTAACTAAAAAGTCGAAAGTACGAAAAGTCGACTTTTCATAAATTACCAAAAGTCGAAAGTTCGAAAAGTCGACTTTTTAAAATCGAAAAGTCGCTATATTGTTGCAAATACATCGTTTGGAAAATCTATCATTAGATATCCATATTGTCTATATTAATGACTTAGTAATCCAGATATAGATCAAAGATAGGCTAAAAATCGAAGTTGTCACGTTTTTTCCTTATATCTCAGCCATATGTGGTCTGATTTTATCGATTTTAAATAGCAACCGAGCAGGGAGAATTCTCGATATATTGATGTATCAATCATGTTTGTAAGTTTTTTGGGGGCTACGGAAAGTTGATTTAAACATACATACAGACGGACGGACGGATAGACGGACATGGCTATATCGACTTCGCTATCTATAACGATCCAAAATATATATACTTTGTGTAAATAATGTAGAAATTACAAACTTATGTGCATATACTAGAGTGGGTCAATTTGTATGGATCCAAAAAATGCAACAAGCGGTTATCAAAATCGTAATATACGATGAATTCTAAGAATGTTTGCCGAAGAAACTATGGGTCTAAAATCAAAAACGAGCTTCCCATTTTTAACGCGAAAATTTTCCTTTCGTATTTTATATTTTTGTTTAAATATACTAACATTTTATTAAGCCTTTTAAGAAACTTGACTATGTTTGGGATTGTTCGAAAGGAAATAATGGCAAAAAAGATGAATCATTGCAAATGGAGGAGATTATCAATAAACTACACCCGAGGAGGGTTACAAAATCTCATATTGTGGTTGTGCGAGAACCTAAAACCGATATTTTGGGTCACAGGGGGGGAAATGAAAAATAAAAAAGGTGCAAATAAACTTGTAAGTTCTAAACCGATAATCCGATTTTAATAAAATATTCAACGACTATAGAGGAGGTGTTGCTAGGCTTATGTTATGAATTTGGACTTTCAACACTAAGGTGGGGCGGAGTCTCAAGAACCCAAATTGGGGTGTCTCGGGTATATTACAAATTAAAAATGATGTTCTCTATCCGATTTGAAATATTTGTATATATATGGAATCTACTAGAAGAGAGCTACAAAAAATATTACCATAACATTATTTTATCTTTTATAGTTTACGAGATATTCACCATTGAAAATTAAAATTTTATGTTTTTTACTTACCTTGGTCTGTATTTTTGCAAATTATGGATCCAAATCTCTCCCGATTTTTTCAAATATAGCCTTTAATTAACAATAAATTTATTAGTATTATAAGGAAAGAAATATTTCAAAATCGATACCAAGTCAAAAAATTAAAAAGTTGTTTTTTCCCGATTAATCTTTAGTTATACAGAAAATAAAAACAAATTAAATAATGCGTTTATATTTTTCTCAACGGTAAGATATTTGTATAAGTGCATGGTCAAGAGCCTTCCGAAGTAGACCTATTTTTATCTAAATTTTAAATGTATGCCAAATTTTCTCTAATCACATAGCTGCCTTCAAAAAATTAAAACCTCTTTTATAAGCCCCAATATGTTCTTAAATATTTTGCAAAGGCAATTTATAGCCCGGATCTCTCCCTTGACCACGCATTTATACAAATATTGAAATTATTTTTCTTCTATAGTACTTCGCAAAATCTTACCATTGAGATAAATATAAACGCATTATTTATTTTGTTTTTATTTTCAGTATAACTAAAGATTATTGTAAGTACCATTTTTCAAAAAAAAAATTGGGAAAAAAATACTTTTTCAAATTGTTTGAATTTAAGTGCACATAACTTTTGACTTGGTATCGATTTTGAAATAATTTGTTCCTTATAATGCTAATAAATTAGTTGTTAATTAAAAAATATATATTTGAAAAAAATCGGGAGAGATTTGTATCCGCTATTTACAAAAATGCAGACCAAGGTAGGTAAAAAACATAAAATTTTAAATTTCAAATGTGACTATCTCGTAAACTATAAAAGATAAAATATAATTATAGTAATATGTTTTGTAGCTCTCTTTGTAGATTCTACATATGTACAAATCTTTCAAATCGGTTAGAGAACAAAAACTTGGCATAATTTTTAATTATTAATATACCCGAGACACCCCAATTTGGGGCCTTGAGGCTCCGCCCCACCTTAGTGTTGACAATCAGAATTTAAAACTTAAGCTCAGTAACAACTCCTCTATAGTCGTGAGAAATTTAATTAAAATCGGATTATCGGTTTGGAACTTACAAGTTTATTTAAACCTTTTTTATTTTTCATTTCCCCCACTGTGACCCAAAATATCGGTTTTAGGTTTTCGCAAAACCACAATATGGGATTTTATAACCATCCTCGGGTGAAGTTTATTGATAATCTCCTCCATTTGCAAAGACTCATCTTTTTTGCCTTTCTTTCCTTTTAAAAAAGCCCAAACATAGTCAAGTTTCTTAAAAGGCTCAATAAAATGTTAGCATATTTAAACAAAAATATAAAATACGAAAGGAAAATTTTCCCGTTAAAAATGGGAAGGTCCATTTTCGGCAAAATTTCTTAGAATTCATCGTAGATTACGATTTTGATAACCGCTTTGTCGAGAAAAAAAATTGACCCACTCTAGTATATACTAGGGTATTCGAATTAATCGATTTTTCTCTTGTTCGAATAAAACGAATAATTCGAATAAGAGATTTTAACTTGTTCGAATAATTCGATCACACGTTTAAAATTAATTCGAATAATTTTAATTTTTTAAAGAAGTAAAAAATTAAATTTTGATGTCGGTTTTTCAATATATTATTGTTAAAGAAAAACAAAAAATACGTTAAAGTCAACAATTCAAGTATTGGTAATGTTAAAAAACATTCGAAAACAAAGAATTTTCATCAGAAATATTCTGAACAGATTAACTCCCGAACAATCTACAAAACCATTGACTAGCAAACCCTTTAGTTTCCGTTTTGGAGCTATGTTTTAAAAAATTTGAGCTAGTTGGACATGATCCTGAATTCAAATACAATATAAACGTATTAAGAACTTTTTTATGTCCTTCATTAATTAGGGTTTTAAATTGAGTAACTAATTCTTTAGTAAATTAATTACATATTCACTATTTCTAAATTATTTATAACAAATTGTATTATACATCAAGCTCTATCAACGTTGCCGAATCTTTGCTTAATAAAGTCGTCTTGGGGAATTCCACAATAAAGGGAATCTGTCCAAAGTTTGATATCATTGTCAGTGAACGTGGCTAATTTGAATTCAGGCAGTGCATGATTGACGCATTTACAAATACGCAAAAATTTTATTACCATGTTAGACAAAGATATTCAACGATGTTCAATCATGTATAAGACGAACTCCATGCTTTTCTAGGAACAAAACGTTAGTTTGCAATACTTGTGTTTATCATTCGATTTATTAAATATTTTGTAACACTTACGTACGCGGTTATTAACATCACTTATATACATATATTTTAAGATCATGGCCTTCATCTATTTCAATGTAATCATTGTAAATGTCATCCTCAATATCACTTTCGATGACCGTTTCAAAATCATATACTCCATCACATTCAACTCCACTTTAATCTAAGTTAAAATTTTGAATATTAATTGCGATTCTTCTAATATTTCGCCAGCTATATAACAAATATTTTATTTTCGTACCTTTTATTTTTATTGGTTCAAGTCCTAAATTAAAAAATTTGGAAAGATTTATTTTTAGAATTGTAACTTCTTGCAGTAATATTTATATATTTATAGAAGGAGCTATCGGAACACTCATCTACAGTAATCGAAAGTCGCTTTGTCTTTAGTTATTTGTCGAATTTCAGAAACAATACAATTTTTGTGAGTCATTATTACTTATTTAAATTTGGAATTATGAAAAATTTTAAGCAATTTAATAAATTTAAATATATATGTACATTTATTCGTTTTGTTCGATTATTCTACATAAAATTGTTCGAATTATTCGTTATTCGAAAATGGCCATTTTTAAATTGTTCGAATAATTATTCGTAAGAAATTATTCGATTAATCGAACGATCATTAGTCGAATGAATACTCTAGTATATACCATTGGCACTTATGGTGAAGGGTATAAAAATATAAATTTCGTTAAAATCCAGTTTAAAAATTATCAAATTTAAAAGTCTTCGAATAAACTTACCGTATTTTCAAGCACTACGGGTATCTCAATTTCTGTTTCACAATAAATCATATTACCACCGACCATATAGTGAACGTATAGAAATGAAGTCGGTGTCATTTCCTTACTCGCCACCAGCTGGATTGTATAAGAGTTTGTATTGGAATCTAATTGAACGAATTCACTTTTTATAATGTTGGCATGCGATGTCAGTGTGTAGACTATATAAGGTATATTTTGATTTGATTTAACGTCTATTTTAATCTCTGTATTAACTTGTGGGCTGTAAATTCAATTAATCAAATTAATTTATTAATGTGTAGTTATTAATATAAATATTTACCGTTTATTCTTCAATTTTAAATTGCAATGAAGAGACCGTTCTTCCGACGTTGATGTATAGTCGCGGAGTACAAAATTGGGCATTCTTCCTATAGAATTTTTAAACGAAAATGTGTAACCATCATTCTCCGAGAAGCCATACTCGAATGTGGCCATTCCATTGTCATCTAATTTTGATTCATACCTTGTGGTGCCATGTTGCATAAACATGCTTGTTTCTCGATCATTAACTATGGAGTCATTCCAATGCTGTACTTTTGCCTTTATCCGATAAGGTATATCGTTTCGATATTCTATCTCCTCATCGGGTATGGTTATTTTATACCTTTGTTTTTGAAGATTGATTCTAGTTACGGTAGTCTGAACGATATCGGTTTGATCTTCTATTAGCGAAGCGCTAACAAATAATACATCGTTTTTCAAGTCAAATTTGTATAAATCAATTTCAAATTTTGCCTGAAAATCAACAATGTCGGACATATAACTACCCAATGTTCTTGTATAATAGTCAGGTTTTTCTATTGTCAATTTTACTTTTCCCTTTACATATTTATTGTAGGTGTATTTACCGAAGACATTGATTTTCATATAGCGATCTTCTTTAACAAAATTTTCATTTGTTTCAATGTAAACCTTAAACTTAGGCAAGATATATTTTTCAACAACAACTGTGGCTATTTTTGCCAGGGCATATTTTCCACCAATGAAAGCCTTTATAGACCAGTTACCTAAAAGCGGCTCTTTGGATATTTGAAATGCATCTGTATAAACACCTTTCTTTAAGGGTATATCTTTGAACATTTTGACAAGATTATTGGAGGCATCCTTTAAAGAGGTATAAAATTAGCTGGACAATTAGAAAGTACGTTTTATTCGGCTTTCATACTTAAAATTGTTTTAAACGATTCATAATAAATGTTAAAATACTTACAAATATTTTAACCTTTATTGGCTCTATAAAGTTCATCGGCTTGGCATGCACATCCAATATAACGATATGAAATCGCAGTAAATCTCCAGGCTTATACGCACCCTTATCTGTTTCTATGTAAATATTTACACCCTTGTTGGGTTGAACCTGAATAAATGTACTACTCTTGAAATACAAACCCTTGACACCTTCTGCAAATAGTTCGTATAGTTTATTTGATTTTAATTTAGGTGGATAAAAATCAAGCAGTTTAGTTTCGAATGGCTTCAGAGCAACTTGTTGTGATTGGGTCCAAGACAAATTACTACGTATTCCGATGCGGATAGTAGCGGGTTCCAAGACATTATGAAGTGTAGCAGAAACTGTATATTTTCTGTTTGATTGAATAGTGCCGGGAGCGTTAATGCTGTAAGAACTGGAATTTTGTTTCAAATTTTACTTAATAACGGCAGGATTTAAATTTCTAAAATAATTTTACCCTTCACACTTAATAAATGCAAGGCAATTACAAATCAATAACAGTTTTAATAAAATGATGCATGATCGCATCATGTTGATGTTTGACCGTTTCGCAACTAAATAGATTTACTAATGAAGTCGCTTTAGATTTATTTGCTCATTTAAATAAGAGCAACGCCATTTGTAGTTCAAGTTCATGCCTATATAGGAACTATGTTTATCTTGTAAACTAATCTCGTCAATTAGAAAATATTAAAAACTAGCTAAAATCACACTGGATTCGCTAGCCGTACCGTAATGATTTACAATATATTTAGTCTATCTACAATTAGTTTCTAATGTAATAAAAAGTACATTATTTATTTATTATTTTCTAACCTTAATATGGATTGTTATAAAATAGAAAAGTTTAGAACAAAAAATATTTGTATTTAATGTATTGCAGGGTATATATAAGTTTGTCATTCCGTGTGTAACACTGAGAAATGTTAATCTAAGACCCAACAAAGTAGATATATTACTGATTCTTATGAAATTCTAAGTCGATTGAGCTATGACCTTCTGTGTAAAACACTCTAAAGGCCAAAATACACAAACAAAATTGCCAGACTTCAGCAAAATCGGTACAGTAGAACCAGAGTTATCAACCAAAATGTGAGACAATATAAAAAAAATTATAATTTTCTCATATTTTTTGTTATTTATTGCAGATAATACCATAAAATTTTACATTCGTAATTTTTCTGATAAAAGCACTAACGCTGTTGAAAATATTAAATGTATCCATACAATTCAGCAAAATAAGTTTCGTGCTAAAAGAAATCAAAACACTAAGTCTTTTCTGGATCGGCCCATATTTGACCAAAGCCTCCACATTAGTTCGATTATTTTCTTACTAATAACACAGTGCAACAGTGAAAAAACACACGATCATGACTATATACATAGGTTCAACACTACTACCAAAGGGTAGTAAAACCCTATACTCATGGGCCCCCAAAGTTTCCGAAAATCAGTTGAGCCTCTAAAAAAGGTGTCATCAGTTTTTGGTTAACAGCTAATTCAGACTTTGTGATACGGCTTAACTTTATATGCCAATAATATAGCTAAGATTTCGCCAAATAAATTTTGTTAAAATTTTTTTTCCAAAAAATAGCTTTTTCGTGCACTTTTGTTAAAAAAATATAGGAAGAACAAATTTTTTTTTTTACTTTTTTTCTAATAACTTCCAGGGTCTCCTAATTTTTCACTAACAATATTTAGCAAAGTTGTAGCTACGGTAAAGTTGAACAACTCTTGAGAACATATCAATGCATTCTGAACGTGTCTAGTCACTCTAAATAGCACATAAAGATCACTTTGTACCTTAACAATTTTCGTTTTTACTATTTTTTTACGCTAAAACAAAGATTTTTTGTTAAAATAGTATGATCAAGTCCACACTTCTATGTTGTGCTGTATTATTTACTCGGCTGAGGTGTTCGGAATGGGGATCAGTGAGTGGACCCTAAATGTCACACATTTAAAAAAAAATCGCCAAAAAGCCATTTATTACAAAAATATGCTTTTATCTGTAGGTATCTTTTTTAGTTCAAGAGATATTTAAGTTTATTTTTTTTTTTAAATTTTGCTCGATATTTTTTTTGTATTTTATATATGATGGGCCTACGAAAGTTCAATATTTGTTTTTTATATACGACTTATATTTGCGATAAAATTCTAAAGAAAATAAAATAAACCTGATAACAATTATTTCGTCCCTATAAAAAGTTACACACATCCAAAAATGAAGCATCTTTTTATATATTTCAACTTTGTATGCGTGTGTTTTTTAAGTTTTTTCCCAAAAAAGTCCCCATATATTTTCTTTAATAAAAAACAAATTTTCTTCGGGACTATATACATTTTTTCATGATCTGGAAAGAGAACTTAATGCAAAAACTTGACTAACTTAAGCCGACATTCTACCAACCAGCCCTATCCAAACTTGGCCAATTTTGAAACAAAATTTTAGGTTTGAGTAAAAAATTCTAAAAACGCAAAGCACCGATCCTCAAAAGCTCATCATCAGGGCAACCAAAAATATGCAATATCATATTTTTTGCTGTGCGTCGTATAAACATATGAGTTAGTTATTTATCCGTTTCAGATAATTATAAGAATTTTGGCATCGATTTGTTAGTGCATATTTTTGCATATTTTGCTCTTTGCTGCATATTTTTGCATATTTTGCGTTTTATAGCATATGTTTGCATATTTAACTCATAACTGCATATTTTCTTTACTTTCATTATTTTGTTTTCTAAATATAATTTTATTGACTAAATGGCTCTTAGTTTCCATATATTTGAATTAAATTAAATATGTTCATACACAAATATCAAAATTTAACAAATAGTAAAAATTAAAAGAAAATTTATAAATGGGCAACTTCTTAACAAAATTTTAGATACCCAGCAAAAACTTTACTTACAAATAAGCCGAAAAATAAGGGGAATTTGACGATTCGACTTCTTATTTTTCTACTGTAAGAAGTCATTATCTTTGTTCGCGATGTCCCAAAAGTAATCCTTTATATTTTGTCCGGAATAAGGTTGGTTTGTTAGTAGAGTTATTTATAGAATTTTGTATTTGCAAACAAGAAATAAAAAAAAAATAAGTCTCAGCCAAGAGTCGAACCACCAACCATCCGTTTGCTAGTCTGTTGTTGTACTCACTACACCACTGCTTAGTTAGGTTTTTAGGTTTTTTTTTTAAATATATATATTTAAAAAAAACCTAAAGGTTTTTTGAGACAGTTATGGTTGGGTATTAACAGTTTACCACTAATATAAAATTAAACAACTTTTCAGCAAATGTTCAGAATATTAAGATCCCTCGATAATCTCACAGATATTAGGAAATCAGGCTATTGATAATTCTATTTAAATTTTTGAAGTCAAATTTAGATGTTAATCTTCATATATGATGAATGCTCCAAAATCCACTGCTTTATGTAGAATAGAAACATTTTAAGAAATCCTTAATATCCTCTCCCAAATGGTTAACTAAAAAAAATTTAAATTTTAAACTAATACATAGTTTGAAATTGAATTGATCAATTGCTTGATATTGTCTAGGAAAATCTACGAAAATATAAAGCAAATATTTAGTTTGAAAATTTGAATACTTAAGTTAACACAGTAATTTGTTTGAAAATATAATAAAATGAATTTAATCAAACTATTTTCATGTCGTACCAATGTTACTAAAATCGAAATTTAATCCTATGTTAACCAATTTTAATTTATGAGCTCAATATTTTATTTACTTCTTATATTATTTTTAATAAAATATTGAAATCAAACAATATCCAACTATTTTGAAGTGTATATTTTTTATATTTTAAGAGCATATTTTTCGCTTTTATGTGCATAAAACACTTTCTTTAGAGCATATTTTTGATTGCCCTGCTCATCATATTGTCAAAGTGAGCTATTTTCTAAAAAAAACTCAGTTTTTGGAACACATTTTCCCCATTTTAGGAATTTCGATGTTTGAAAACAAAGAATGGCAACATTAGTGATGCCATTGACTTAAAAACATTTAGATCTATATTACTTCCAAATTCTATTGTGATGTCTGTAACTGTTCAAATTTTACATTAATTCAAAGTTTTTATTTTTCTTGATGGAAAATCACCATTTTATAATATAGTTAGTTTTTAAGGTAAAATAGTCCACACAAAATTTATTCATTTCACTAAAATGTCAATCTACAAGTCATAAGGTTTCCACCGATATCCGATATAAAAAGCTTATATTTACTCTTCAGAAGCTCCACAAACCTTGCCCACTTTCAAAATTTTTGATGTTTTTTCATATCTAGCATCAAGTCGGTCTTGCGTGATCAAGATTGGATAAAGTGATGCGCCCGGATCATACCGATAATAATTTGCCCATTCTTCGTTATTCCAGCACAATAGAGAAGTATACAATCCAACATACATTTTTAACAAAACATTTTTGTTTTAGAGTCAAAAAATAGTAAAAAACTAAAATTTTTAAGCTACAAAGTGCTTTTTGACAGCTATTTAGAATGCCTATATATGTTCGGATTGCATTGATATGTTCACAGGAGTTATTCAGATTTACCGTAGCTTGCAAAATATTGTTATTGAAAAATTAGGAGTCCCTGGAAGTTATTCTAAAAATAGTAAAAAAAAACGTTTTTTTTCCTATATTTTTTCAACAGAAGTGCACGAAAAATCTATTTTTTGGAAACAAATTTTAACAAAATTTATTTGGCGGACTCTTAGCTATATTATTGTGATATAAAGTTAAGCCGTATCACAAAGTCTGAATTAGCTGTTAACCAAAAACTGATGACACCACTGATTTTCCGAAACTTTGGGGGCCCATAAAAAAAAATCAGTCACCAAAATGGACAAACTGAGTATAGGGTTTTACTACCCTTTGGTAGTAGAGTCGAACCTATACTGTCATGATCTTGTGTTTTTCCAAAAGTCTTCATTTGTTGCATAATGTAATTATTCGAACAATTTAAAAATTACCATTTTCGAATAACGAATAATTCGAACAATTTTATGTAGAATAATCGAATAAAACGAATAAATAATCACATATAAATTTAAATCACCAAATTATACATAAAAATATTTTTATTTAAACCAAATTAAATTTTATTTTTTTAATTGTTTTAAATTTTTTTAAATATTTATGCAAAAAGTCAATCATGCACTGTCTGACTTCAAATTAGCCACGTTCACTGACAATAATATCAACCTTAGGACAGATTTGTGTAATTCCCTAAGACCACTTAATAGAGCTTAGAAAATGTGAATAATTCATTTACTAAAGAATTAATTACTCATTTTAAAACCCGAATTTTTGAACGACATAAAAAGTTCTTAATACGCCTATATTGAACTTGAATTCAGGATCATGTCCAACTATGTAGCTAAAATTTTTTAAAGCATAGCTCCAAAACGGAAACTTAATTGTTTGCTAGTCAATTGTTTTGTAGAATACTTCTGATGACAATTAATTGATGGACTTTGTTTTCGAATGTCTTTTAATATTATCAATACTTGAATTGTTAATTTTAACGTTGTTTTGTGTTTTTCATTAAAAATAAAATATTAAGAAACGTACATCAAATCAAAACTTCATTCTTTACTTTTTAAAAAAAAATTTAAATTATTCGAATAATTCGATTAATTTTAAAAGTGTGATCGAAGTTAAAATTTCTTATTCGAATTATTGGTTTTATTCAAAAAAGAGAAAATCGAATAATTTGAAATTATCTTAAAATTTCCTATTATACTGCTTTATTTACAGAATATACAAATTTTGCCTCGTTCAATTTTTATACATATAAGAAAAGGTAAGCAAAATGAAAAAAATAAAAATGTATAAGTTCGTATTTGAAAATCTGAATTTGTAATGCTTTGAATAAAAACCCATCGAACAAACTGGCAATGTTACTTTAAAAACATTTAGGAAATTTAATAAGCTTTCTAATGCAAAAATTATGTTAAAATCTGTTAAGCACTGCTCGAGTTAGTGAAAAAAGGCATTTTGCCTAAAAAAGAAACGAAAAACGATTTGACACTCCTCGTTCATCAATATTTAAGTATTATACAACAAAATTCTTGGTTTTTAGAGTAGATTAAGAAAATCTATGTTCATGATGAAATTATCCTTTTTACATGCTGTGACACATAAAGTAGTACCACTGGCGTAGATAGGTGGGGGCTGGGGTGCGAAAAACCACCCCAGACTCGCATCTGCCCACCCCAGATTAAAATTTGGAAAGTCGCAGAAAGATTTTTTTGGATTTGTAGATTGTTCCGTTAAGAGATTCCAGTGCCCTAGAACATTAATCATGGGGTTTTTGGAACCCAAAAAGTTAAAAATATATTCCAATGCCAATCGTACAACGGAGCACATGTAATGTTTGGTTTTAAAAACGGTTTACAAGCTAACAATAACTAACAATAACAACAACTGTGATCGAATAAGACAAATTTACTGTGATATTTTATTTATTTTTGCATACATTTATTTTAATATTTTTAAGTTTTGTGTTGTCCACTTATACAAAAAACTGTGATATATTTTATAAATGATGTAGACTCGACAAAAAAGATTATGTATTAAAATAAAATTCAATCCCTGAAGAAGTTGGAAATAATACCAACGAAACGTCGGATTATATTGAAAATGATATAAATAATCTTTTATTTACATCAAATCACTGACCTTGAAAGCCTGTATATAGGAAACTATATAACCAGTGTTGCCAGTTTAGCCTTTTTGAGGCTAAATTTAGCCTTTTTATTTACTCTTTAGCCTCGAAATTTTGGTTTTAGCTTCGTGGCTTTTTTCTAGCCTTTTATTAATTTCAAAATAGCCTTTTTTTATTAAAATTAAAAAAGGCTAAAAATTTCGAGACTAAAGAGTAAATAAAAAGGCTAAATTTATATTTGTGAACCATTTTCATTTTAATTCATTACTGATTTTCATTTAGCTTTTCAACATACTCAAGAATTGTGCAGTATTAAAAGAACAAATAACAATTGCCAATATCAAGTGGTTCAAAATGAAATAGAGTATTTTATATCTGAAAGCTTAAATGTCTAGCAAATTCTCTTTCAAGACAAAATTGTTATTACACATTATATTCATCATTATATAATGGACAAGAGCCCCACAAACTCTTGAAGGCTTGTGATACTCGATGGCGATCAATAGCCGTTAAACGTCTTGTGGATCTATGCTTCGAGTTAAAACCCATTTTGTTTTAATTTCGTCAAACCAGCAATTCTAAAAAGCCAAACTTTTAAGTAATTAATACACTGATTATAATTTGGCGTACCATCTTTTTTTAAAACCAGTATTGCACAAAGTACAAAAAGTAAATAAATCATTTGCTGTTTTCTGATTTAAAATTCAAGGATTTTGATCCATTATCGTCGCCAATTGAAAATTGTTTAATGTTTTTGACACATTTTTCATACTAGTTTGATGAATGAGAGATAAAATAAAGAACGTTTTAATTAGTGAAGATTATGACAAAAATAATACGACAAATTAAACTAATTGAGCAATTGCGACAAAGATTACCATATGAAAACTCTACGCAAAATCAATTATTTTCCCGTTGATAATAAAGTAGTAAAACCTAAAAAAATATATTATGTCATATTGATAGTGAAAAATTAAAGTGCTAATAAAATTACGAAGCTTAAGGCTCAGGGGCAGAATATATTAAACTACAAATGGACAAATATAGAACCAACAATGTCCATTTTCTGACATGGTTAATCTAGTATTTAACTTTTTAGTACTTCCTTTAAGTAAAGCAGATGAATTTTATGAACATATTTTCTAATTTTTTATTTAAAAATAAATATAAACCAAAATTCTTAATTTATAATATTTTAGCTTTTTTTGGCTTTTTTTCTAAAGCGGTTTAGCTTTTTCTGGCCTTTTTTTTGAAGCCAATATAGCTTCTTTTTTCGCCAGCTCCTGGCAACACTGTATATAACTATTAAAGGCCTGCACAAGGCGAATTTATACAAGGTGGAGTCAGTCAAACAGCTGATAATTTTTTTTTCGCTTTTTGGTTCTAACAACTGTCAAAGCTTGTTTTTATGTTTAAATATCTACATATTCTAAGCTTATTAACAAAATATTTATTGTTTACATAAATAAGTAAAGCCCTCACTATTGAATTATCTACACTATATTAAGTTTAAATACTTATTTGTTTAATTTTTCAATTTGTTTCTTTGACATTTGTTAAGACCAATCGTTGTTTTTGTAGAACTGACACCACCTTGTATGAATTCGCCTTGGGCCTGCACAAGACAACATTTTGTAGAAAAATGTCTTACTTCAAAATTTGATGCTTTGTTTTGTTGTGTCACAACGCGAAAACCGTGTTGTGTCATGTCATGTCTATAACTATTGATGATGCTGTTGTTATGTGTGGTAGCTTGAATTGATGTTAACAAGTGTCGCATTGTTAGATAGAATAAAATTGCATAGCAGAATGAAATTGTACACAACTGCTGAACTGTGAAAATCTGAGAACTATTATTATTTAGCATTATATTTTTTTTTTAAATATTTAGAACAAATAATATAAGGATTTTTAAAAAATATAAATAATAAAGTGTAACACAGGAAAAAGAAATTCATAATTGGAATGAATTTTTTAATAAATATTATTAATCGAACAAGAATTTTTTCCAAAATTTTTTCATTCAGAATAAGAACATGTTCATAAATATTTTAAAATTGTACATGAAGGAAATTTTTGCTTTTTTTACACAAATTTGTTGCTATTTTATAATAAATTGCATTATGTAGTTCAAATATTTTTGTATAATATCCCAATATTGGCCAATATTTCTAAATGTATCGAAAAGTCTGAAACGTAAATAATATAATTAAAATTCAAAAAATGCAGTAAATTTAGCCCATATTTTCTCATTATATAGCTGAAAATCATAAAAAAATTAAATATTTTCCAAGAAAAATTTCAAACATTTTTGAACAACATAAAAATATACCAGACAATTTAAATAATTTTGTTCAAGCCTCCTAGATTTTATTTGAAAACAAAAAATAGGAAAAAATTTCTGTGAAGTTACGCAATAAATGCCCTACACTTTTGCATTTGTTCCATTGGAACATTTTCGTAGATTTTAATAAACACGTTTGTCTTTAATATCATTAAATATTTTATAAACTTCACCGTTAAGGATTTATACATTAATTTAATTTTCTTTAATTAAACACCGTCTAATAGGCCAATTGGCTTTGTTCATGGAGTTTTATTTTATTTAGCAATGTAATTATTAAATGTCCCGTTAATAATATTCGAGCGGTTGTACCTAAGTCAGGTAGTATTTAAAATATGTAATATGAAAAACATTACATTTTTAATTCCTTTTTAAGTAATAATATAACAGGTAATATTACTAAATATTGTAAAATTTTCCAAAACAACAACAACAAAAACCTATTGGTGTACTTTCGTATTTTTATTTTGACCTACTACCTATATAATATAAATATAAATTCCAGTTGTATTTTTATAGTAAATTTTTTCTTATTGCACACAACAAATACTACAAATGAATTGAAATCATCTCATACAAAAAATGCCTCATACATGATTTAAATGACTTGAAATTATTTTCCATGTCATCCATGCATCTGTTAATTTTTTTAATGTTGTGTGTGTTATGATCAGCGTTACCGTTGGAAAATTTTGGAAAGTCGCACAAAAAGGGGATTTTTGATAAAAAAGTCGCACAAAAAGGGTATTTTGGCATTAAAAAGGGGCAATATTTTTAAAAGGATAGAAAATAAACAAAAGAGATAGAAAGCCCAAATTTTCTATTGAATTTTGTAATATATATAAATTACATTTCATATGAACAAATTATTTTTTTATATTTTTTAAATTAATTTTCCAAATTTGTATAAAACAAAGTTTTATCAAAAAACTAATAACAAACTCCTGAAAAAAATTTAAATTTTGTTACAAATAATTTGTTGTTTTTTATTACAAGCTTTCAAATGTAATCTGATACAAATTTCAAATTCATAAACATTAGAACTCGTAAAATTTTAAAATATAAAAAATTTAATCATGAACACATAAGTATTTGGTAAAAAAGGAAAAAAATATTTATAAAAGTGCCTAAAATTAAATAGAATTAAAAATCTTTTGCTGAAAGATGCAAAATCAGGTATCTTTGTTTTTTGCTAATTATGAATATTAATGCTCCATATAATAATAGCAACAAAGCAGAACTATTATTAAAACTAAAAAACTGTTAATTAAAAATAAATAAAAAATTATACAAAATGACTGAGGAATTTCATTTTAAATTTAAAAGATTTTTCGATAGTCACCGAATGGAAAAAGTGAGAACTGACTTTTTTCACTTAAATTTGAAATAAATTAAGAACTATATAAAGAAAATATATATTATATATATATATATTAAAACTAAAAAACAATTCATTAAAAATAATTAAAAAATTATAATTATAACAAATTAAAAAATAAAAAAAATATGAAGTTAATAAAGTACATACACTCATAAAAAAAATTGAGTAATCCGTACTTAAATCAATCCGGAGCGGTGTCAATAGTAGGGTAAGTACGGATTTTCTTAAACCGAGTACATAATACTTGATTCAAGTACGGATTCATCAAGACCAAAAATCTTAATTTTAGCTCTCCCTAAGTACGGCCGAGATTGAATTAATCTTAAAATGAGCTTGATTCAAGTATTCTAAACTTGTTTTAAGCACGAATTCATACTTGATATAATCCAAAAATCGGATTGATTTAAGAATGTCTGAGATTGAATTAATCGCAAAATGAGCTTATTTCAAGAATTCTGAACTAGATTTAAGCACGAATTCGTACTTGATATAATCCAAAAATAGGATTGATTTAAGCTCGAATTCGTACTTGATGTAAGCCAAACTAAGATTGATTTAAGAAAAACACATTATTTTTTATTTTTAATAAATTTTATTTTGTTTTGTTTTAAAAATTTAATATTTAATAATACATACTTGCAATATGAGATAAAAAAATATACAATTTAACAATTTTAAAGCTCAATTGCCACGGAAGTCATCTTCTTCAATTAGCCAGTTGCCACCTTTGGATTGTGACGTCATCGACGCCAAACTAGAATATGATTAAGATTTATTAAATTATATTTGCAAAAATCAGTATTATTAAATGCTTACCTGTATTTAAAAGCTTCTTCCTAAATTCGATTCGAAGACCAAGAGGAGGTATTGCTTCCTTAATGTTTTCACCTTTCATATATTGCAAGCTGTTGTATGTTACAAACAATGTACAAACAAATGATATAATATGAAAATTGTTTATAAATTCATTTATAATATTAACTATACAATATTAAAGATTTACCCCCATATTCATAAACAATTTTCAAAGGTTTATAAAAAAATATTTCCATACAACAGTCGTTTTATAAACCTTTGATAAATTTAAAAATTATTTATTAATATGAGGATAAGTCATTAATATCGTATAGTTATTTTTATATTTTTTTTAAGTGACTGTACTTGTATTTTTGCAATAAGAAACATATTTTTCATTTGTGGTACAAAAATACCATCAGTTCATGGAAAAAACAGTTATTTATACTAATACACACAACGACGCAAGCAACAAATTGTGTACATGTAAATACATATATATAGGTGTTTGTGTGCCTATAATATAGACACACAAACATCAAGCACGAGAATTCTTGAACTAAGAACAAAATTCTTATATTATTTGTTTACAAGTGCACATTTTGTTGTTTGCGTCTTAAAAAATATGTTTCTAAACAATATGCGCAACTATATACATATGTATGTGTGTGTTAGTTCAAATGAAAAAAATATTTCTTATTGAAAAAATTTATACGTACATACCACGTTGTACCGTTATTTAGTTTTTTAAGAATTTGTTCAACATTCTATTTATAAAACATAATATAGTAAGCCAAAAGATAACATGTAAAAATAAACTTATCCAAAGATTTCTATTCACTTGCTGTATTCTGTTTTATAAATAGAATAACTGTATTTTTTATAAATAAATCACAATCATAAATAAATTACCTACCTTTTAAATACCCATAAACACAGGGCTGATGAAACTCCTTGAGAAGCTGGAGCAGGAGGGTGTCTTCTTTGTCCGGAACCATTTCTGCCTCACTCATATTTTTTTCACACAACACAAAATACCGAAAACAATATAGAACAACACGGAACACGGAACGCACAAAACAGACTGATGAAATTGCTTTTTTATTCATGTAGCCAACCGACAGCGCGAGTAGAAAATTACTTTGAGAACAGCTCAGAGAGTAAATTTTATACCGCTCTTTTTCTATTATAGATCAATATAAGAATTTTTTTCTTATTTCAAGTTATCTTACTCTTAATTTGAAGTTTAAGAATTAACTACTTGCTTTAACTACTCACTTGTACTTAAAACAAGATTTTCTTACTTAATTCAAGAATTTCGTTCTTGTTTTAAGAAAACTTCCGCTTGATTTTTGTAATCAATCCCGTTTATACTTATTCTAAGTACAAATGAGTATGAATCGTACTTAAATTTTTAAGTACAATTCTGGCTAAATTTGAGTAAAATAAACTTAAATTTAGAAGTGCTTTTTTCTTTCTGTGTACATACATACATAAGGTACATACATTTCAAATAATCACATTGAGGTATAAGACCTAGTATATGTACATTAGAGTGCTCCAAGATTGTATGGACGAAAAAAACTTTCTAGGTACAGGCCGTCCCCCCCTCTAGAATTGTTCTATGTATTGTAGAAACACGTTGTGTAAAATATTTGGATGATAGGATAACGTTAACTGGTGGCGCAACGACGCTGAAGTTTTGAGGTGCATTTACAAGGGGAAAATATGCAATTTTTTCAGTTTTTGTAAAAATTTTGCCATTAAGTAATGACTTTTACAATTTAATTTAAAAGAATCGAAATGTGTACGTAATTGTCGTTATAATAAGATATAAAAGACAAAAATTGGTGAAAAAATGTTAAAGTTATTAAAAAATCGCCAGGCCATTACCGTGTCTCAGGCCACTAGAACAAGAAATTTATGAACGAAATTAACATATTTTGAGAAATATTAAAATAAAAGCTTATTTTTACTTAAAATATATCCATATTTACTTGTATATGAGTTTTTGTCCTCGTAGGATACCGTTAACCTATTCGCAGGTATGACCAAAAAAATTAAATTTTTTTAACGGCAGTTTCAAAACTCCAATTTCAAATTTTTAAAAATTTTGTTTAACAAATTTCAGAATTTTTTGATCATCACATGGGGATTTATTGACAACATAATAGGGAATAAAAATGTGAAAAAAGTATGTCAATACCTCCTATAGTTTTTCCGTACCTGCGATATAAATTTTGCGATTTTCGAGAAAAACTAATTTTTTGGCCATATTTTTGGGAATGACCAGAATTTCATTACTGTAATGATTTTTAAGTAAAAGCTATTCAGAATAATATAGTCCAGGTAATTTTAAATATAGTCTGAAAGTTTTACTAAAATCGGAAAACTTTAACCCTTAAATCGTGAAGGTCAAAGGTCAATTTTTTCAATATTTGGAATTTCTCATGGAAAGATAGCGAAATATTATATATTTTTGGGCCGATTTTGATGAAACTTAAGAAAAATATAAAATGAAGTCTAGTATTCACAATAACAGTACAAAAATGGAAATTAACCCTTAATAGCACTTGGGGTCCAAATGACCCTCAACTTTTAAAATCACGAAAAACACATTCATTTTGACCCCAAGTACTCTTAAGCGTTAATTTCCATTTTTGTACTGTTATTGTGAATACTAGACTTCATTTTATATTTTTCTTAAGTTTCATCAAAATCGGCCCAAAAATATATAATATTTCGCTATCTTTCCATGAGGAATTCCAAATATTGAAAAAATTGACCTTTGACATTTACGATTTAAGGGTTAAAGTTTTCCGATTTTAGTAAAACTTTCAGACTATATTTAAAATTACCTGGACTATATTATTCTGAATAGCTTTTACTTAAAAATCATTACAGTAAGGAAATTCTGGTCATTCCCCAAAATATGGCCAAAAAATTAGTTTTTCTCGAAAATCGCAAAATTTATATCGCAGGTACGGAAAAACTATAGGAGGTATTGACATAGTTTTTTCACATTTTTATTCCCTATTATGTTGTCAATAAATCCCCATATGATGATCAAAAAATTCTGAAATTTGTTTAACAAAATTTTTAAAAATTTGAAATTGGAGTTTTGAAACTGCCGTTAAAAAAATTTAATTTTTTTGGTCATACCTGCGAATAGATTAACGGTATCCTACGAGGACAAAAACTCATATACAAGTAAATATGGATATATTTTAAGTAAAAATAAGCTTTTATTTTAATATTTCTCAAAATATGTTAATTTTGTTCATAAATTTCTTGTTCTAGTGGCCTGAGACACGTTAATGGCCTGGCGATTTTTTAATAACTTTAACATTTTTTCACCAATTTTTGTCTTTTATATCTTATTATAACGACAATTACGTACACATTTCGATTCTTTTAAATTAAATTGTAAAAGTCATTATTTAATGGCAAAATTTTTACAAAAACTGAAAAAATTGCATATTTTCCCCTTGTAAACGCACCTCAAAACTTCAGCGTCGTTGCGCCACCAGTTAACGTTATCCTATCATGCTAATATTTTACACAATGTGTTTCTACAATACATAGAACAATTCTAGAGGGGGGGACGGTCAAAATTCGCAATTTTATTTTTTTGGAGCACTCTAATGTACATGGTATTTGGAGTATTTTTATATTAAACGAACTAAGATAAAAAACGTTAGACATAAATATTAATTTTGTTACAACAGTTCATTTTAGAAGTATGTAAATAGAAAATTATACAAAAGTATCAATTTTTAATATATTTTAAGATTAAATAAAAGTGCTAAATTACTTTTTCTTCTATTGAGTAATTTACAAAGTTGTATACGTCCTAGACTATGGACTAATCTATGGACATGTTAATAAATTAGTCGATAGACTTATACAGACTAGTAAATAGACTATTAATTAAAAGTACTTAATATGCCTATAGTACTTAATTTTCCATGCCGGTTTTTGTTTATTTATTACAAAATGAGTTTTAATATACTATGTACATAATATGTACTACATATGTATATTTTACAGTTAATAGTATATTTACATTTTTTTGATAAATTACATTTATACTTTTTTATAAGTTCATCGCTAGGAACCCAATTTTCCAGGTCCATATTTAATAAATTTTGTGCCGAAAGCATGGACTCACATGTGTCCACTTTTAACCTATTCGATAACTTATTTTTCATTAATGATAGTTTCGAAAATATTCTTTCTGCAGACGCACTACTATGTGGCAGAGTAAATACGTAAGTTACAAATTCATATAAATTAGAATATAAGTCATTATTAAGCCTGTTTTTTAAATTACCAATTTTATGCCAAAATTCTTCTGGATTAGTAATTTTAAATATATTTTCATATGATTTATCATTAATTTTAGTTTCTAACATTTTTAATTCTTGTATAAATATATCAGGTTTACTGATTACATTATTGTATTCTGAAACCAAATCAAAGTAATTAATTTCTTCATTTGAATTTAGAAAGTAAGGATCTATATATTGTAAAACTGAAAGTTTTTTATTGTTCAGGTCAATTCTCGAGATTATTTCTTTACAAAGTTTTTGGTAAAAATGTAAAATATTTATTTTAATTTCAATAATACAATTATCTGATATTTTTTCGGAACATAAATCAGCTTCAGCCTCATGACCTATATATATATTAATTATTTCTTTAACGTGCGAAGCGTTCATAAAATCTATTTCTTCAATTTTTGTTTTATTAATAAATTCTTTTTTTAAAAAATTTGTAAAAATTTCTAATAAAATATCTTTGGTGCTGGATGTAAGAAATATAATTTGAGACGATTCGCTTTGAAAATTTTTATTAAATTTATTCATTCTATTAAGAATATACACTAAAAATTTTAAATAAATTTTGGTAGTAGGGGACAAACCTTCCTGAATTTGGAAAATTTTGTTCAAATTTGAAGTACATTTTTCTTCGAATTGCGCTTGGATAAAAAAATGTTGCAAAACTCCCCAATGCTCCAATGTTCTTGCTGCCACGGACTCAAAAGAAAGCCATCTGGTATCGCTTAATCTTAAAATTTTATGTTCAGGTACGTCGAAAATATTTTGGAGTTCTTTAAAATCCATTTGCCGTTTTGAACTTCTGAAATATTTAAAAATATTACGAAGTAATTGTTCTACTTCATTAGGAATGCATATTAATGATGAGCTATTAATTAAGTTTATAGAGTGACAAACGCATCCAATATGAAAAAGGTGGGGTATTTTATTTTTTAACAATGTTGCTACACCATTCCTTTTCCCTACCATCGTTGACGCGTTGTCTGTTGCAAATCCAATAAAATTTTTCAATGGTATATTATATTCTTCCAGAGCTGCTAAAACCGTATTGGCTATACATTCGCCAGATCCATTGTCTGGTTGCAAAAGTCGAAAGAAATTGTCCACAGTTTTTCCTTTGTTTTTGTTAAATTGGCGTACAACAATAACCAAACATTTTTCGTTTGCTATGTCGGTTGTTTCATCAATTATAAGACTAAAAAAATCTTTTTTCATTTTTTCGGCCATTTCTAGTAACCCTTCAGAACCAAGAAACTGTGCAATTTCTTTCGACTTGGTGCGGCCGCAAGTTACCTGTTTTTAAAACATTAATTACCTGTTATTAAATCATTAATTTACAACAAATATAACACTTACTGATTTTGCAATGGTAGAATCAGGATAAATGGTTGCATTAAATTTTGAAAGTTTTTCCATCGATTTAAAAGAGTGGTTACAATTTATCATTCGCAGTACGAGTTTTATTTCCGCTATTGCAACTTGTTTATTAATTATTGTATTTTTTCTAGGCAAAAATTCCTCGAGTTGCATTTGTGAAGTTTCAGCCGCTATTTTCATATTTTCTAAATGTTTTGTGGTTTTCTCGTGGCGATCTAAATGATTTCGTTGAGAAATAAGTAGTTGCTTGCAGGCAATACATATTGGTTTCTTAGTATCCGAATCCTGTTTTAGCCATTTGTATTTCACCTCCCACTCTTTAATGTATTTTCTAGGTGTAATTTTTTTGGGTATGATTTTTTTTTTCTTCGCAGGAACAGAATCATCCGATGATGAAATAATTTCTTCGTCACAATCTTCACATTCCGAGGAACTTATATTATCGGTATTTTCCTCCACAAGACTTGAAGCCTGACTCGTTGACGGCTGACCTTTTTTGCTTTTTAACAAAAACCTAACAGATAAAGTTATTACTATTGGTTATAAAATTCTAATGCAAAGCACTTGTGAAATTTTCAATAACTTATGTATAGTTTTTTAAATCAGTTTACTTTACAATAAAATTTAATATAAGCAAAAACTAAAAAAAACGTTTTCTTTTACGAACGATCTTGAAGCATTCTACTTACTTGTCCATTTCTATTCTGTGTATTAAGTAGAGAGTTGATGTTATTTTTAACTTTTTTGAAACAATCTATTTTTTGTTTTGGCACTTTCACTATAAACAGCACAAAATTTTATTATTTTTTGTAATTTAAATTTCTTTCACCACAAATTCTTTTTAATTTTGCTATTTGACTTTTTGCCATTTTAGCAGTGCTACCAATAATGAAATAATATTTGCACGTTACGAATGGGAAAAAATTATGAAAAACAAGAAGCTTTTATATATATATAAACTATTATTATATAATAAAGCTGGTTGTTCCAAAAATGGTAAATAAAAGCAAAAACTACTTTTTTTTAAAAAAAGGGGAAAAAAGGGTCAAAAGTCTTGAAAAGTGGCAGATTTAGTTCATTTTAGTAAGGGGGCACAAAAAGGGGCAGGGTAGCTAAAAAAGGGTCAAATTGCGACTTTAGTCGCTCGACGGTAACGCTGGTTATGATGTTGTTAAAATGATGCTGAATTTGTTTTTTGTTTTGATATACATTGCCTTTGCGTGTTGCTGTTATAGCCTTTTTACACTAACCGTCATCTTAGAGGAATGAGTGGAAGATGATGAAAATGAAAATGAAAAAAGTTGTTTACACTTGTATCATCTCTCATCTTTCATTTTAAATACATAAAATCTGCTTATAATTAATGAAAAAAAATAAAATGGAAAATTCTTCAATTATCGGATTAATAATTGCACTTGAAGAGCAAAATCAATTATTAATTATTATTGCTATAAAATATTAAAAAAATATTATTAAAATATTTATTTCATTAATTTATATATATTCAAAAATTTACTTACTTTGTTCAGTCCCGCTCATTTTGTGACGTTTAATTTTTTTATACATATAAACAAATGTCATTTTTTTAGTGATGACACTAAAATTATCGAAAGATGATGATTGGAACAAAATGAGATAGGAACATCTTGTGAAGATGATGAAAGATGACGCTTTTTTGCTCTGTATATTTCTTATGGGAAGATGTTGTCATCTTGCCAATAGATGAGAGATGAAAGATGAAGCTCAGTGTAGAAAGCCTATTAAGTAGGTAAAAGAACATAACATGACATGACAAAAGCATCATGTGGCAATTGTCTTCATGTTAAACAATGCAGCTTGTGCAGGTCTTTAATAACTGTCTATGAAAAGATAAAGGAGTCAAATCCACAAGCCATTTTGGTTCATTGTTTATCCGACAGGCAAAACTTAGTTATTGTGGATTCGTGTTCACACATATGTATCATCAGCGCAAACATTCTTAGCATAGTAATGATTTAAAAAGCCTAAGCCAAGGTTACGTAGTGCAATGCTTCAGGAACGATTTTCAAAGTTAGCAGTTTTTTTCAACTCAATTCTTTATTCGTAATAATATTTGTACAAAGGCGTATATATGTATATATGTATACAATATTACATTTTTAAATATAGAGAGTTTAGATATAAATAAATGTTTTCAACTCAAAAATAGTATTTTGTCTAACTAATATAATAAGGAACAAACAACAGTTTAGATCAAGGGGAACACTAAAAAAACCCCATTTAAATATAAAAAAATATAAAAATATTTTATAAAATAAATTAGCAGTTTTAAATATTAAAAATGAAGTAGTTATGTTAGCAAACTCAATTTTTGTGATATTTTAGTCATAGAGAATAGACATAGAGCGAAAACTCTAATGTCAAAGACCTAATTCAGTTGTCAGAAACCTAAGTGGTGAGAATGTATTAGTAGAAAAAACTATGTGAAAACAAAAACAACACTCGTATGTGTGATTATTTTGAGTAATTTTTTTGTTTGCGTTTTTTTCTAGTTTTCGCTCTATGTTTCTCTATGATTTTTGTGTTATTTTTACTATTTGGGAAGTGCACTTGCCCACCCCAGAGTATTAGTCTAGCTACGCTTATGAGTAGTACTTTTCGAAAAATAACTTTTTTATGAAAAAATTACATCTCAAAACCCTCATTTATCCCGTTAGGTTGAATTTTCCAAATGTGTGGTGTTGTTGGGTTTTTTGTGTCTTTCAACATATCGGTATTTACAATTAAAAATCTGTAGATCATTTATTAAAAATAAAACCAAAATTCCTATTACCCGTTTTTACCCTCTTGAAAACGTACTTTTCTAATACATATGTTTGTGACTACAGAAATCTAAAATAACAATTTTATCGCTTTAAAACAAATAATAATCACTGTTTAAGAACAAAAGTTACACAATTTTATCCGTTGCATATCTTATTTCACTGAAAAGTATGACAATGCTTGACAGTTCATAATACGTATTATGAACTGATGTACATTAGATAAAAACAGAATCATTGGCTAAAGTCCGCCTAATTTTGTTTCAGGTTTAATTTAACAACGTGTTAAGCTACGTTTAAGTAACAAGTAAAAAACTAGCTCTTAATTGTATTATTTGTTAAATCAATCGAAAATTAAGAATCGCTAAGGGCAACAAGTAAATGTCATGAGCAACAATTGTTTGATAAGACAAATTTCTAAAAATCCCCCTTTTATAATATAAGCGATTTAGTGGTTCGAGTCGAAATTAAGATGCTCTTCAGCATACTATACTGAATTGGAATAATTACACAGGGCAACAAAATCGAAAAAAAATTTAGAGGCTTTTTAAACCACTACACAATTTTGATGTATTGTGGTTCCAGTAGAACAAATATGGTCCAAATTTTTAATTCTATGGAGAAGTTTTTTTTAAATTTTTTTTTTTAAATTTTGAATTTTTTTAGACATTTCTCCATATAATTTATGGTAACTTAAAAAGGGTAAGCCCGATATCATTAAAATAAACTTAAAAAAGTTTAAATTTACATAACCTTTAATGCATTTATATATTGCGTTTTAATCGGCTCAGTAGTTTCGGAGTTATATTAACAAATTGAAGCAAAAAATATATTTTATTACGTGAAACTAGCAAATTTGGTGTTTAAAAAACTCATGAAAAATCGAAAACGACAGAAATTGTTCAGGTTTATTACATTATCTCAAACCCACATAGTATAGCAACAAAACGAGATATCTATCATAAAAATCGATGGATTCTTTTCGAATTTATTCACAATTAAGTGAATTCTCTCAGTTTAATGTTCTTCTTTCTATTGATTGAATTTTGAAAACATTTTCCCTATGCTATGTACAAATTTTCGCAAACTATATATTGCGTCTTAATCAGCTCATAGTTTCGCAAAGCCTCATTGTTTTATCGCAAAGTTATCATAAATTATATGGAGGAACGTGTAAAAAAATTCACAATTTTAGAAAAAAAAAGTATCCATTTAATTAAACAAGTAATAAAGTATGGTCGGTCAAGCCCGACCATATAATACCCTACACTAAGTAAAAGAGCAAAAACATTTTTCTTTTAAAATTTCAATAATTTATATTTTTGAGTGATTTTCGGAAGTGGGGTTATATGGGAGCTATGACCAATTAGGGACCGATCACCATGAAATTATGTCGTGTGATTTGTGTCTATATAAAAGTTAACTATGTTGAATTTTGTGTGTATACCAACATTTTAATCGATTTATACACGTTAAAGTGATTTTCGGAAGCGGTTCTCTATGGGAGCTATGACTAATTATGGACCGATCGTAACAAAATTTATTTATTTAGAGCGAAACTTGTGTCGATACATATATAAATTAAACATTTATGACCGATAAAGTCCAATTTCGAGAGGTCATTTGTATTGGAGCTAGGTGAAATAATGGACCGATTTCAGCCAGTTTCAACAGGCTTGGTCCTTGAGCAGAAAAAATAATATGTACCAAATTTCATCGAAATATCTTCAAAATTGCAACATGTACTCTGCGCACAAGGTTTACAAGGACAGCCAGCCGACCAGACGGACGGACGGGTTTAATCGACTCAGAAAGTGATTCTAAGTCGATCGGTATACTTTAAGATGGGTGTTAGACTAATATTTTTGGGTGTTATAAACATCTGCGCAAACGTATTATACCCTCCCCACTATAAAAAGGCTTCACTAACCACTATATAGATTTGATGCATCATGGTTACCTAAGTACAAATATGGTAAAATTTGTATACCCTTCAAAACCACAGTGGGGAGGGTATAATGCATTTGTGCAGATGTTTGTAACGCCCAAAAATATTGGTGTAACACCCACCTTAAAGTATACCGATCGACTTAGAATCACTTTCTGTAAATTCTCAGCGAGTTGCTAAGTTTTCCCTAATTTATTTGACACGTAAAGACATAAGGTAGACATGTTATATATCAGTGGATAGAGGATTTTGTCTACTTTTCAAAAATATATATACGTTTTGACCATTAAAAAATTCATGGAATACTTTTTTGAAAAATATGACAAAAAATGTTTTTTATTGAAATTTGCATATATACCAATTTTTCAAATTGAAATAAAATTTTTATTTATGAAGATTTTTTAATGAAATTTCACAGGTATGTAGATTTTTCTATTTAAAATGGAAAAATAAAAAAAAAATTTGAAATTTGTTATCAAGTATCCCGCAATTCCCAAAAAAAATTAAAAATCCCAAAAATGTGATTTTTTCGTTTTTTGGCTATAATATGCATAATAGAGGTGGGGTTATCGGAGCCCTTTACAAAATAATTAAGAACTTATTGAGTCTTCTAAAATAGGTTACTATATTTTGATATCGAGTATGTGATTTGAGAGATTTTGCCCTAAATTCGAATTTTACATAAAAAATTGGCATTTTTTGAATGGACCTGATCCCGTCGGTATCAAAAATTATAAATGTTTTTTTTATTTAAAATATTTGACGTAAAGTTAGCTTTTCAAAAAGTACAAATTCATTATACATCCTCTTAGAAAATTTTTAGATAACTTAAAAAGAATAAAAGTACTTTTTTCCTAAAAAAATTGCGAAAAATCGCCTTTTTTAATTTTTTTATATTCAAATGCATGTAACTTTGGACACAGTCATGATATTTAGATCTATTGTTAAAACTATAAAAGAAAAATGGATAAAATCGGAGAATATTTGGAACCGCGGTCACCAAAAAACTGGTGTAGGGTGGGTAAAAATGTTTAAAATTAAATGCGAATATCTCCTAAGCTATAAGAGATAATTGATAGCTACGACGAGGTTTTATGTAGTGCTCGACGAGGAGATTCTGTATGTGCAATTTATTTTAAATCGTAACACAAACGAAGAAATAGGATCATTTTAAAAATTGAACACACCCCAGGTGTCCTACTTTGGGAACCCCTGGTCCCGCCCCTGGTGGGGTCATGAGGTCCAAATTCAAAACTTAAACTCGACTACACTTCCTCTTTGCGCATGAGAAATTTCATTCAAAGCGGCGTAAGGGTTTAGAAGTTTCAGATTTATTTCCCTCTTTTTTTATTCTCATACCACTGTGCGATGTCCGTCTGGCTGGCTGTCCATGTAAACCTTGTGCGCAGAGTACAGGTCGCAATTTTGAAGATATTTCGATAAAATTTGGTACATATAATTTTTTCGGCCCAAGGACCATGCCTATTGTTTAATTTATATATGTATCTCCACAAATTCCGCTCCAAATAAGTTTTATATACACAAAATTCATGTCACCAAATTTTGTTACGATCGGTCCATAATTAGTCATAGCTCCCATATAGACCCGCTTCCGAAAATCACTTTAACATGCATAAATCGCTTAAAAATGTTGGTATACACACAAAATTCAACATAATTAACTTTCATATAGACATAAATTACACGACCTAATTTCATGGAGAGCGGTCCATAATTGGTCATAGCTCCCAAGGCCCACTTCCGAAAATCACTCAAAAATATAAATTATTGAAATTTTAAAAGAAAAATGTTTTTGCTCTTTTACTTAGTGTAGGGTATTATATGACCGGGCTTGACCGACCATACTTTCTTACTTGTTTTGCTGTTGACCTGTGTTATCTAAAAAAATAGCAAAATTGTCTATGAAAATTTTATTTATTTAGAAATACAAAGAAATGAGTATATATTTCCAATTTATATTTTAAAACTAAAGGGTAATTTTCATGTTTGTTGTCCCAGTAAATGTAAATATTTATGTTTTTTCGCATTGAATTAATTGCTGTCATAATACTAAATAAAACAAATTTTGTATTCTAATCGTTTGTCTGTAAACGTTTTATTTTATTGATTTCTTTGTTGTATGATTACGTCACGAGAATTCACATAGAAATTTTAATAAATTAAAAAATATTATTTGTGTGTTTGTTATTAAACCGGTATAACATTTATAATAATTAAGATTATTTTATAAATTATTAGCTTAAGCACAGTGGGACTACGGATATAATAAATTATTAGCTTTGTTCGCTTTTACATAGTTTATACATATATTTAAAATATAAAAGAAATTTTTTCTCAGAAACTTAATCGGATGTCAGATTAAGGCCCTTTATTCATAGATCAATATGCAAAACCAGTAAGAAAGTATGGACCGCAAAGCCCTAGTAAATACATGGCGGTAGCTTTATTATATGAAGTCATGACTAATTATGGACCGATAACACAGTGATACAAAAAATAATGAAATAGAAATACCTGGAATGTGATTAGAATATTCAAAAATCTAAACCGGATACCGATTAAGCGGTTTTTCCGGTTTTGAATATTTTATATTTTCCATATTTTGTAATTATGAACTTTTAGTAAAGACAAACCAATAACCGAAGAAATTGATTTCGACATAAAGATTTTTCTATTATCAATAAATTTTACTAAAATAATAGATATCGTTAGCTTAGTGTTAAAACATGATAAGTCCCTTTTCATAAATTTTACAACAGATACATAACACTCTCAAAAAGCGTTTTGTTTTAAATATTTTTGAAATCTGTTAACGCAATTTTATTAATTATAATTAATTATATATTAATTATAACAAATAATTATTTGTTTTAATACAATTGAGGGATTCAAACGGATATATTTACATAGGTCAACAGCAAAAAAGGCTTCATTAACCACTATATAGATTTGATGCATCATGGTTACCTAGATAGAAAAATTGTACAATTTTTCAATTTGTGATGTGTGAATTTTTTTTTTTAAGTGTGAATTTTTTTAGATGTTTCTCCACATAATTTATGATAACTCAAAAATAGTTAGTCCGATATTATTGAAGTAAACTTAGAAAAGTTCAAATTTAAATAGCCTTTAATATATTGTGTTTCAATTGGCTCAGTAGTTTCGGAGTTATAGTAACAAATTGGAGCAAAAAATATATTTTATTACCTGAAAATAGCATTTTTATTGTTTTAAAAAAATCATAAAAAATCGAAAACGACAGAAATATTTCAGATTTATTGCTCTAT
Organism: Calliphora vicina; assembly: GCF_958450345.1. Lineage (NCBI taxonomy): Eukaryota > Metazoa > Arthropoda > Insecta > Diptera > Calliphoridae > Calliphora > Calliphora vicina. The sequence goes on along the minus strand of NC_088781.1, from coordinate 58,268,229 downwards.
CGCAAAACCCGTAATAGGAACAAAATGAGATTTTGACCATAAAAATCGAGGGATCATTTTCGAATTTATTCACAATTAAGTGAATTCGCTCATTTTCAGAAAATTGTATGTGCTTACAAGTGTGTACATTGAGTGTAAATTTTACATGTGTTTTGTTGTTGTTACAATTTTCGTTACAATAACAAAACATATGTAAAATTTACACTCAAAGTACACGCTTGTAACCAAATACAATTTTGTAAAAATGAGCGAATTTCCTTAATTCTGAATAAATTTGAAAATAATCAATCGATTTTTATGTTCGATATCTCATTTTGTTGCTATTATATGTTTGCGATAAAGCAATAAACCTGAACAATTTCTGCCGTTTTCGATTTTTCATGAGTTTTTAAAACACAAACATTTGCTATTTTCACTTAAAAACAAGTAAGAAAGTATGGTCGGTCCATATAATACCCTACACTAAGTAAAAGAGCAAAAAAATTTTTCTTTTAAAATTTCAATAATTTATATTTTTGAGTGATTTTCGGAAGTGGGGTTATATGGGGGCTATGACCAATTATGAACCGATCATCATGAAATTAGGTCGTGTGATTTATGTCTATATTAACCCATTCCCAGCCATTGTACCTGCTTGTGTACAGAAAAAAGGCAATATTCAAACACTCATAAATTTTTTAACAAGATAAATTTGACAACTTTTTTTGTGATTTTGCATTCAACACACTGTGCTTTTAAACATCACACATAAAAAATTTAAAAGAGTGATTATGTGTACATTTTATAAAAATGTATAAGAAAAATAATTTTTTGGGACAAAGTTGTGTGATTAGGAAAATCGGTGTACCCAATTGGGTACAATGGCTTTATATGTATTATTTTTTTTAAGATTTTTCTTACGCTAAAATAAAATTTCAGACCATAAAAACGTGAAGTTTTTAATGCAAATGTTTTAAAAACTAGATTTTTTGGAAAAATATGAGCACCACAATTTTGATAGCTATTATTTTATCAGATCCGGATTGTAATATGGATGAAGATGAAGGTGTTGCTGACGATATTGTTAGATATCGCATGTACCAGGTGAAATATAAGTATTTTGTGACAGTGATATCGACGATGATGTTCCACTGGAGATGTTCTGACAGAAAATAATGCCCTCAAGATCAAGCAAAACAAATTATATTTGAATAATAAGACCATGCGATGTTCAAATGTCTCAAACTATTGTTTTGGACAATGAGTTCAATATTATTTCATACTTGAATGGGAAAAGGTTATTAGTTTAACCATTTAGCAGACTTGCATTTTTGCATCGCAAGCCAATAAGCACAATTTATCCTTCAACGCAGAAGATTTGAATATATTCTTGAGTATTTTGCTTTACAGTGGATTTGCTCTATGCCAAAAGAAGATATGTATTGGATGCTCTGCGAGGATACTCGCACTCCAAAATTTCCGAAATTATATCAAGGAACAGCTTCAATGAAATAAAACGTTTTGTTAATTTGGCTGATAACACTAATTTAGATGCCACTGACAAGGTGAGACTCATATACAAATTACACTTTTTTCCTTGAAGGATAAAAAATCACCTACGATGGGGTGAATGTCATAACAGAATAATATGGTTGTCTGAACAATGCGATATTGCGTTGTGTTGAAAAGGTAATGTTTTAAAAATGTTCACACATTATAAAAATAGCATACACTTTACGCCATTGTACCCATTCAGGTACAGTCCCAAAAACACGTTTCCTAAAATTTTTTTTTAATTTTTTTTTAATTTTCTATGCTCTTTGATCGTATTAGTTTAAATAAATAAATGAATTTAAAAATTTTTCATTTTAAATGGTCTTGGTTTTTAATGGGTTAAAGTTAACTATGTTGAATAGTGTCGATAAGTTTAAATTTTGAATTTGGGCTTAAACAACCAAGGGGGGGCCGAGCCACAATGCCCCAAAGTGGGGCACCTCGGGTATATCAAAAATTAAAAATGATGCCAAATTTTTGTTTGCGATCCGATTTTATATATATGGAATGTACTAGACGAGATCTACAAAAAACATTCCTTAGCCATATATTATCTCTTATAGTTTACGAGTTATTCGCATTTGAACAGTAAAATTTTATTTTTTTTGCCTACCTTGGTCTGCCATTTTGCTAATAACGGATCCAAGAAAGAATTGTTAAAAAATATCTACTGAGTCAAAAGTTATGTGCATTCAAACTTAAAAAAAATAAAAAAGTTTTTTCGCCATTTCGCCGTTTTTTCGCCATTTTTTTTCGAAAAAAGTACCTACATTAATTTTAAATTATACAGAAAATGAGAAAAAAAATAAATAATGTGTTTATATATTTCTGAATGATAACATTTCGGGAAATATTATAGAAGCAAAATAATATCAAAATTCGTATTATTGCGTGGTCCAGAGCCTTCCGAAGTAGACCTATTTTTTATGTAAATTTCAACTTTAGACAACATATTCTAAAATCGCATAGCTGCTTTCAAAAAATTAAGACCAGTTTTGTATGTCCCAATCTGTTCTTCAATATCATGCAAAGGGATTTCATAGCCCCGAGCTTGGTACCTTCAATAGATCCAAAAATCAAAAAATCCCAATTTTGGGATTTTTGAAAAGTTTTCTGGGAATTGTGGGATTCTCAATAACAAATCTAAATCCAAATTTTCACTTTTGCATTCCGACAAAAAATGTCTATATAATTTTAAAATTTAATTAAAAAATATTCATAAACCAAAAAGTTATAGCAGTTTAAAAATTTAAATTTTCAACAAAAATAAAAAAAAAATTTATCTTTTTTTTGCAAAAACTCTTCTATTTTTAATAGATAATTTTCGTAATTGAAAACACAAAAAATAACAAAAATGTGTTTTCAATTACGAAAATTATCTATTCAATAATTTTTGTATTTGAAATTCAACCAATAACGAAAATTGCATATTCAATTATCAAAATAATCAAATTCAAAACTCAAAATTCAATAGAAAATATCAAGAAATTTTGTTTTTGAGCAAATGAATACTTGATTTAATTATGAAATAATTGAAACCAGTTCAATATGTGACAAATATTTGAATTGAAACGGTTTAAGAAATAGTTTTTTCTGTGTTCAAATTGACCATGTGCTAAACATGTTACATGAATAAGTTGTGAATAAAATACCTTTAGACTAAATATTTGCTGCTATAAAAATATATCCAAAAGAAAATTTAATATGCAATAAGAAAAAATGTATAAGAAAAATATGCAAAATATGCATTTATAACAAAATATGCAAAAATATGCAACAACAAATCGATGCCATTTTGTTGTAAATTCTTCGATTCGGAAAGATAAATTGTCAAAAGTAGTGTTTATAAAAAACCGACTTTTTAAAAAACCGGTTTGTCGGTTAACCGAAAAATGGCCTTTTTTAAAAAACCGGTTTTTCGGTTAACCGACATCGAAAAAACCGGTTAAACCGGTTAACCGTCATATATGTGTAAAAAACATAAAATGTACAAAAAAGTATATACAGCTTTAAATTTTTTAATTTTTAGTAGTCAGGAATGGTTAATATTAAACAACTATAAATATACAAAAGTGCTAAGTCCATTTATTTTGTAAAAATTTCAAAATTATTATCTCAGTCAAATGGAAATGATTATAAATATGTTACTAAATATAAAATACTTGTTTTAATTATTGGTTTATTCATTAAATTTCAACCAAAAAATGTAAATCACTTTTTTAATTTAATATTTGATAACTTTGAAATTTATTTTCACCTCTACTTTCTGATATGAAAGACAAAATGTTCCAAGTCCCAAAAGAGGACCTATAAGATGTAAACGCACTTCCACTTAGCTGTGATTATTTGTTATTATAAAAAACTCCATTATCAGATTTCATAAATATTTCAAATAATGAATTTTAGAACGTTTTTTGTCTCTCCTGTAATATTTCTGAAAAGCTAACGAAGTGATTAATAAATTAAAATTTTAAGAACAAAATACACTAATGAAGTCAAATTTATTGAAGGAAGGTATGTACATCGAATTCAATTTAACGTTTGGTAAGATCATCACTAAGTTTTTAATGAATCATTAGTAAGATTTAGCCTAAACTTATAGAATTATGCGGAATTTAATTTTAATTTTTAATAGTTTCATTATGTGCAAAAAAGTTTTTAAGTAAACTCATCGTCCTCTATTATTTAGAATCATTGTAATTCTTAAAAATATTAATCTAAAGAGTTTTGTATTGTAAATCAGCAGTTTAGGTTTCAAATCAGACCAATAATGTGTATACAATGAATATTAAAAATGCACAAAAACGTGAGATTTATCAATTTTAGTCCCAAATTTTAAAAACCGGTTAACCGAGTGATAAAAACCGGATAAACCGGTTAACCGAAAATCAACATTTTAAATTAACCGGTTCGCAAAAAACCGAGATTTGGAAGAAAAACCGGTTTTTCGGTTAACCGGTTTATAAACACTAGTCAAAAGTGATTTTGAGTTACTGACTACAAACATGCATTTGCATAAAAATCCTTGCCCTGCTTATAAGTTTTTTGGGACTTGACACATTTTCTATTACTTATTTTGTATTTTTGAATGGACTTACCACATTTTCTTATAAAATAGTTTCTTCCACTACGTTTTTGATAATAAATTTCCAAATTATAGATTTAATATTAAAATTAAATTAATAAACTAATAATTAAAACAAATTTGGCGCTATTATGTATTAAATAACGTAATTATAGGTACTCTATTCAATTATACTGTGATAATAATTTTGCAATTTTTACAAAAAATTTGCACTTTTGCTCACTAAACTAACGACATATACTTTTTAACTCACTCGATATGTTTACTAATCCACTGTATGTTTTGCGGTACTTTTTCAAGATAAGAAATGTTTAGTTGTTTTGTTGTATTCCACTGTATATGGTTTGACAAAACATGAATAACTTAATTCAGTACAAAATACTTATTGAAAACATAAAGACACATCATTCAGACACTCGTCAATATGAAACGGGTTTGGGTTCTTCAATATTCTATTGTTATATTCATACAACTTATGGCATTTATTAACGGCAAAAGGTGTTGGATTTAAGTCACGTGCTTACGCTATAAATTATTTCAAATTATAATATTTATAAATAAATTAATTCTTAATTTGTTCATTAATTTTGTTTTTAGTTATTACTCAATAATTGCGCCGGGTACAATTAAATCGAATCGTAAATACCCAGTAGCGATAACATTACACAATGCTGATGAGCCATGTTCGATGCGTGTATCAATTGAAGGTCCATCATTTAATGATGCCCAAGAAGTTTTTGTGCGTCCTTTTCAATCAAAATTATTAGAGTTTATGCCACCAAAACTGTTAGATGGTGTTTACAAATTGAAGGCGGAAGGTCTTTCGGGCTTGATCTTTACAAATGAAAGTATTTTATCGTATAGTTCCGGTTATGGTCCACATATATACATACAAACTGATAAGGCTATTTATAAACCAACAGATCTGGTACAATTTCGTGTTGTCATATTGGATGAACATACGAGACCGTTTAAAATAAAAGAACCCATTCGTATTGAGATATTGGTGAGTGAAATAAACATGTGTATTTTAAATGTCGCCCATCTTAAAGTACTAAATTATAAGCATTGTATTATTTATAAGATATTGGGATTTATTATTTATATCATAGACCTCACTCATAGTGGTCCGATTTCAAAATGTCATATGAACGAATCGTAAAGGAGGACATATGCTTTAAGAATATGAAATTTGTGACCACCTGGTTAGCATACGAGGTGGGAAGGTAAATAAATTCCATCTTATTTCACAATGTCACCTCTTATAGATATTTAAGTTTAAATTTTGATATCTTCGGTAAAGGATTACCAAAATTAAAAGTTTTTACACAATATCTCAATCCGCCTAGTTGTGAAAAACAATCAAAGTCAATTGTTGAGCTTGAAAAATTACTAAATTTTGACAAAAATGGGCCTCAAAAATTATTTGTATACCCTACACCACCATAGTGGGGAGGGTATTATGCGTTTGTGCAAATGTTTGTAACGCCCAAAAATATTAGTCTAACACCCACCTTAAAGTATACCAATCGACTTAGAAACACTTTCTGAGTCGATTAAGCGATGTCCGTCCGTCCGTCTGGTCGGCTGGCTGGCTGTCCATGTAAACCTTGTGCGCAGAGTACAGGTCGCAATTTTGAAGATATTTCGATCAAATTTGGTACATATTATTTTTTCGGCCCAAGGACCAAGCCTATTGAAACTGGCTGAAATCGGTCCATTATTTCACCTAGCCCCCATACAAAAATTGTCCTTCCGAAATTGGACTTTATCGGTCATAAATATTTAATTTATATATGTATCGACACAAGTTTCGATCTAAATAAGTTTTATATATACAAAATTCATGTCACCAAATTTTGTTACGATCGGTCCATAATTAGTCATAGCTCCCATAGAGAACCGCTTCCGAATATCACTTTAACGTGTATAAATCGATTAAAAATGTTGGTATACACACAAAATTCAACATAGTTAACTTTCATATAGACACAAATCACACGACATAATTTCATGGTGATCGGTCCCTAATTGGTCATAGCTCCCATATAACCCCACTTCCGAAAATCACTCAAAAATATAAATTATTGAAATTTTAAAAGAAAAATGTTTTTGCTCTTTTACTTAGTGTAGGGTATTATATGGTCGGGCTTGACCGACCATACTTTCTTACTTGTTTTTAAATTTTTTTTAATATTTTTAAGTATTATTAAGAACGCTAATAAGTAATAGATATGGCAATGGTCGAGAATAGTGATTCAAAGTCGGTAGTAGTGTTTGGCCTAGTTCTGCACTGTTCACATTCCTAATCTTGGCTGGCCTGACCTCCACAAGACCACTATTCATGTCCTCGATACAAATTTTAGTTTTAGAAACTCAATAAAAACCTTTATTTATTAACTAAACTCAATGAAATTTTCAACGTTTTTTTAAATTTCTCTTTCCAAATAACAAAAAGTAAAAACACTTGTCAAAAGGTCAAAGGGAATCTCGCAATTCCTAAAAATTGGAGCCAAAAATGGTATTTTTTACAATTTTACCCATAGGGTCCACATTTCCTTCGGGGCTGGGAAAATACTTTGAAGATAAATAGGGAACACATCAAGGTTTCCAAAGCAGCTTTCCGTTTTCTGATCGCAGCTTTGGGATTTTAGAACATGTAAACCAAAGTTGAAATTTTGATAAAAAAAATAGGTCAAACTTTTTTTTTAAGTTTTCGCCCAAAAAACAGCAAAAACCTATTATTTTTTGAAATCCCATGTAACGTAACGTGAAGTCACATTAGTGTCTTTAAGTAACCTAGTGTGTAGTCACTTTAAAAGTTTGTTGTAAAATCACTATTTCGGGAAAATCTCCTAGATCTACAGGGTTACGATACCACAGTGGGTCAGAATCGAAATTTTTTGGAAATAAATCTGGCATTTCTAAACGGCTGATAAGATCGGGATAAGGAGTATTCAAGTTTAAGTTATTAAAATGGGTCCTACAAATGCTCCAGTGGCGGCGCTATGGGTGCTCAAAGTAGGGTAACTTCGACATGTACATTTTTTAAACACGTGCCATTTTCTTGCACGTGGAAAGCGCTCGGCTTGGTCTTGCGTGTGCTATTTATCTCATATAATTTCCGAGTTTTTTTTTTGTAAGAGCGCTTTCCAAAAATATAAAATTCTTCGAAATCGGATGGGAAACAAAAAAAATGGCACGTGTTTAAATATTTTACATGTCGAAGTTACCCTACTTTGAGCACCATAGCGCCGCCTTGGAGCATTTTAGTAACTTAGAAATGCCAGATTTATTTCCAAAAAATTTCGATTCTTCCCCACTACAATAAAATTTTATCTTTTGTCTTCCAGGATGATCTAGATAACCGCGTTAAGCAATTTAAAGACATTGCCCTTAATAAAGGTGTATATACTGGAAAATTTCCGCTATCTGAATATCCTGTGCTAGGAGTTTGGAAAATAAAGGTTATACTGAGTGGAAAATATGCCTACTCCGAATCTAAGACAATAAAAGTTCAAAAATATGTTTTACCCAAATTCAGTGTTCATATCAAATCTCCAGTGAATATTTTACGTGAAGATGGCAGCTTTAAAATTGGCATTTATGGCAAATATACATACGACAAATATGTTGCTGGACAAGCCATCATCGAACTGTGGGAACCCATGAGCGATAAACTTTTACAAATGAAGAAAATCGATATAGAAACTTTGGGTTTTGTGGAATTCAATTTTCAAAACACTAAAGACTATGATAAACTTGAGAGTTTAAAAATAGTGGCAAAATTTACGGAAAACTTAACGGGCATAACGCAAAGTGAAAATCATTATGTGAGTGTGAAAAATCAAAGATATAATATAAAAGTTCCAAAGGAAGATATAGAGTTTCGTAATAATAAACCGTATCGTTTAAAAGCACATGTTAAACACTGGTCTGGAGGAGCTGTTTTGGATGGCAAATCTCAGGTTGTTATGAACCATGGCAACAAGCAATATGAATCGTATTTGAATGATTTTGGTGTAGCGACATTTGATTTTGATCATCAGCCCACGGCAGATCATGTATTTGTTTATAAAGATTCCCAAATGAAATTGCCAAATATCTTGGCCCATGAGAGTTTAAGGCTTAATCAAACAGAATACTATTGTCGTTTGAAATTGGTTGGACAGAGGTAAGCGTAAATTAACTAAATTGGGACCTTATGATCCCGACCCCCTTTAATATAAGTTCAAAATTTAAACTCAAACTCTTTTATAGTTTTGTAGGACTTTTCGTTTAGAAATTCCAGATTTATTTTCATATTTTATACCCACCACTAAAAATATGGGATATATTGTTTTTGTCATAGGGTTTGTAGAAAAATTTATGGTAGACCCACAAAAGTGTATGTATTCTGTGTCCTTAAAAAATTCAAAGACGATCTAGCTATTTCCGTACATCTGTCTGTTCAAGGTACGATAGGGACTATATACGCAGAGAAAAATATAGTTGTGCATGTTTACTGTAACCATTTCAACCTTGTTACAAGTTATTTAACAATATTATAGTCACAGTATAGCGTAGATTGCGTTTCGCTATCAAACCGTATATACCGCATAATAAAACTGCTCCGTAATTTTCTAATTAATCTTATAAACTATAAACAATTAAATTCAGTGACTGTTATTGAAAAAATCTGTGTTAAATTTGCTACATCTCGATATTTTCATTTACTCAGTTACATTATTAATAACTGTTTAATTTTATAAACTATTTATCTAATTAAAATACATAAATTCTTATAAGAATAAAGCAATAAAGAAAAGAATCAAACATAAACAAATTTTGCAAGAACAAATATCATTATCAAATTTTGCAAGAACAAATATCATTATCGTTTACTTACACTCATCAACATAATTACAACAACAACGTGATTAATAAACAAGTGCCATCCTCATTCTCAAATTAAAGGTTGCCAGATATATATATATTTTTTTACACTGTGCAAAATAAATAATATAAAATCATTTTTTGAGTATGGCCTGTTTAGTAAAAAATTGCAATATTAAAAGTGAAGAAGAAAGAATGATTGTGTGTTGGCTCTGCCATGAATTTTGTCACTTTAAATGTAGTGGATTATCTGGCCTAGTTGTTGAAGATATTATGAAAAATAATGGACTACACTGGTGTTGCGAAAGCTGTAGGAAACTTGGTGTGAATTATTACCGTTTTTTCCAAGATACTAAGAAGAAATTTATGGAACTTCAAGACGATGCTAATAAGTTAAATGATCGTATATCAGAATATGGCAATTTGTTTGATGATTATAAATCATTAGATAATCTTAAGTCCCCTCCTCAATCTTCTCCTAAACGCCGCAAATCCGCAAGAAACGCAAATAAGGAAAAACGTGATGAGCAACCTTCTACTTCTGTTTCTGGACCGCCTAGTAATTCTGATCCATCTGTACCTAGTAATTCCGATCCATCTGTACCAACTGATTGCAATTTCCCATCCTCGAATGCTCCCAAATTAAATTGTAATAATTTACAATTAAGTTATGCAGATGCTGTTTTAAATACTGCTAATATAAACAATAATACTTCTTACAATCCTCCACAACTGCTAAATAATGAAAACGTCCGTATTCCTCTACGAGCAATACCTCCTAAAAAAACAATATTTATTTCCCGCTTGGCAAACGATACTACAACTGAATCTGTTGACTACTACGTGAAAAATATAATTGGAAATGAAGCTGATATTTCAATACAAAAGTTTAACTTTCCCCAACCCAGATCTATCTCATCATTTAAAATTACTGTTTCCATTAATATTTTTAAAACCTTAGTTGATCTGAATTTCTGGCCTATAAATACACTTGTTCGTGAATATATTTACAGACCTAGGCCACAAAATATCGCGGTACTTCCACAACGTGAATTTGTTACTCCAAAAAACTAATTCCAACTAATGACTTCATGTCTATCGTTTATCAAAATGTTCGTGGTTTGAGAACAAAACTATCATCCCTTTATATAGAAAGCTTTAACATTGATCAACATATTTTAGTATTAACAGAAACATGGCTCAATGAAAATTTTTTAAATACCGAAATACTTTGTAACAAATTTAATATTTTTCGTCGTGATCGTGGCAGCAAGTCCACAGGTGGTGGTGTCCTTATCGCAGTTTCTTCTAATTTTTCATCTGAACTTGTAGATTTCGAATTTCCGCAAGACATAGAATTTATATCAGTATCAGTAAAAGTAAATGGATATAAAATATTTATTACATGTTCCTACATTCCGCCATCTTCTCCACAAATAACATACATCAAACATGCTGAAATTATTAGTTCTATTGGCCGCTCCCTTCATAATAACGACGCTATTTTTGTCTTTGGAGACTTTAATCTGCCATCAGTAGCTTGGAATTATTTGCCAGATGATAAATATTTTGTCCAAACAAGGCAAAATTCGAAGTTTGATGAGTTTTTTAATATATTATATGACTCAAGTCTATTTCAAATTAATGGCATTACAAATAAATATTCAAAAATGTTGGACCTAATATTCGTAAACGATGTGACTAATTCATTCATCAATCGCTCATCCCCAATTACAACTCCAGAAGATTGCTACCATCCTACAATTGAGCTAAGAACGCCAATAATATATAAATCGCTCTTGACTTCACCTGATGAAAGTAAAAAGGTTTTTTCGTTCAATCGTACGAATTATAACATGTTGAATGAACTCCTTAACAATACAAACTGGTACAATATATTTTCGTACTATACAGATGTTGAGCAAATGACTGAAGCATTTTACAATAAATTAAATTCATTCTTTATGTGTTCCAAAACAAATATATACAAATCTGTCTGGTCCACCGTGGAATAATAAACAGCTGGTTCAAGTTAAAAATAAGAAAAATAAATTTTACAAAAAATTTAAACAAACTGGTTCACATCTTTTTTACCTCAAGTACTCCGTTTGTCGAGCTGAGTACACTCTGCTCAGTACGTAATCCTAAATCGTTTTTCAAATTTGTCAACTCCAAAAGAAAATCAACTGGCTTCCCCTCATCTATGAAGTTTAACCAAAATGAATCTAGTGATGATGCAGTTATAAGCAATCTATTTGCGGATTTTTTCTCAACAACTTATTCAAATGGAACTTATAATGATTCTGCTGACTACCCATATACGATATCTTCAAATCAATCAGTATCTATACACTTTATCGATGTTTGTAATATAACCATGGAATTAAAGAAACTAAAATTTTCGCATAATTTTGGTCCTGATAAAATCCCCAGCAGTATTTTAATCAATTGTGCTGACAATATTGCTATCCCTCTCACGTATTTATTTAACAAATCAATAAAGAGTTGTAATTTTCCTAACGTCTGGAAGGATTCTTTTATTGTTCCATTATTTAAATAAGGAAATAAGTCTGATATTAAAAACTACCGAGGTATTGCTAAATTAAGTATAATACCCAAATTATTCGAGAAAATCATAACTGAACAATTATGCTATCAAGTCTCAACTTTAATATCTCCTTATCAACATGGCTTTCAGAAAGGATGCTCAACTCCAACAAATCTTCTTCACTTAACATCCGAAATTTATCACGGATTTCTTCTACATCAGCAAATAGATGTGATATATACAGACTTCAGCAAAGCTTTTGACAAAGTCAATCATATGCTTTTGAGAAAGAAACTTTGTTTATTGGGGTTTTCCAACAGTACATTACAGTGGATTTTCTCGTATTTAACAAATAGAATACAAGCTGTACTTTTTAAGAATATTCGTTCTAAAAATATAAAGGTATCATCTGGTGTACCACAGGGCAGTCATCTTGGTCCTCTTCTTTTCTCACTGTTTATAAATGACCTTCCTCAAGTTATTCGTGGTTCCAATGTCTTAATGTATGCAGACGACGTTAAAATATTTTTAAGCTATCGTCAAGTTCTTGATCAGCAACTTCTTCAAGATGATTTAAATTCGTTTTATTCATGGTGTAAAGAAAATCATATGGAATTAAACCTAAAAAAGTGCAAATATATGCGATTTGTTAGAAAGAATCCAATACCGGCACACTATGTTTTTGAACTACATCAGCTTGAAATGGTCGATAAATTTTTAGATCTGGGAATTTTACTGGATTCCAAGCTAAATTTTATTTCACATATAACAATGACAGCAAATAAAGCCAGAGGTGTACTAGGATTTATGAAACGTTGGGCTAGGGAGTTCAATGACCCTTATGCCACTAAATCTCTATACACATCCCTGGTAAGACCTATCCTGGAATACGGATCCGTAATATGGGACCCTATATATAAAAAGCATTCTGATGCTATTGAATCTGTACAAAAACAGTTCCTACTCTTTTGTCTTCGTGGATTAAATTTCAACCCAATAAATCTACCTTCATATTCTGCAAGATTGGCTTTAATTAAACTTCCAACCCTGAAGAGCCGAAGATCAATGTTAAACATTTCATTTATTTGCAACATAATCAATGGTAGTGTAAGTTCCGGTTTTTTAATCCAAAATATCTCATTTAATGTGCCTCAACGACCATCACGTCATTTTGTTCCATTATCAGTGAAATTTATTAGACCGAACTTTGCCAATGCTGATCCAATAAGGAGAATGTGTATGGAATTTAATAAATTTTACATGTTAATTGATTTTTCATTAAGTAACAATATAATTAAAAACAACATTATTGCTTATTTGAATTCATAATTTTTATAATAAGTTTTTTTAATTACATTTATACAAATAATTGTTAATTGCCTGTAAGGATAATTTTCCATAGGCTAATAAATAATAAATAAATAAAAAACTATATACATGATTGCGGTAACCATAATATGGTTACTTTATGATTCACATGATTGTATCAACCGTATATATGGTTACAGTAAACAAGTATATGTTTGGGAAAACCATTTTTATTATTAAGGTTTTAACATATTATGTTGCTCTCCGCTAATTGATATCATAATCTGAGAACAACATACATATTATGATATAAAGATTCATCATAACAATGGTAATCACAAACACATACTTGTTTACTGTAACCATGCTTTCCGGAAGTGGTTCTAACATGGAGTCTATGACCAATTATGGGCCGATCATCATAACATTTGGTACATCGATTTTTATATATATTGAAATCTTTTGTTTCGAATTTCAACTTGATAACTAGATTTGTAAGAAATTTATTAGGATTTTAGTGATTTTCGGGAGTGGACCTTATATGGGAGCTATGGCAATAGTATGATTACTGGATACAAATTACTGATCTGCGTATAATTTCATTTTGATATCGATATGTTTTATATATTATTTCGGAAATGGTCCTTATAGGGAAGCTATGACCAATTATCGACCAATCTGCATACAATTTCTATATATATGACTATTATTTTTGAGGAATTTTAGCATGATAAAGATATTATAAGAGATTTATGAGTACTTAACTGATTTTCGGAAGTTTCACATGATTTAAGCTGAGGTGATTTCGAGTTGATTTACGTTTGTTCAGCGAGTGTGTTGGTCACTTCGGGTCCCATTTTTTTTAAAAAAATCGCCAAAAATCCATTTATGATCCGATTAGCTTAAATCAAAATTTACATTTGATATGTTAGTAGGGTATTCAATCGATTAACCGTTAATCGGTTAACCGATTAATTTTGGACGGTTAACTGTTCGAATAATTTGAAATTGCCGATTTTCAAATAACAAATAAACCGATTAATTTGTGTCGATTAACCGATTAACCGAAATTCCTTTTTTTGCACTTTAACATATCTTTTTGTATTTATTTTTCCATTTCAATTCAAATCAGAGACGAGAAATTAAGAACGAAAAACCAAAAAATTTAAGTTTCTATCTAAAAAATAAAAAACACATGAGTTCAAAACGAAATATAATTGTATAAGTTCAAATACAAAATAACAAAAAAACAATAAACAATATTTATCGTAAAAGTTCAAAACTCTTTTGTTCTATAAAAAAAAATTTAAAGAAAAAACTTTTCTTTTTGTACAAAAAAAAGTTTTTTTTATAATTTTTTAACAAAAAGTTAATACATGTATATGTATATACAGTGAATATTTTAAAAACTCAACATCAACAATTAATTCGTATATTCATTTTAGCAAACAAGAAGGCAAAATAAAAATGATTTTACCACATAATACATATGTTGGCAAAATTTTCTAATATTTAACATGAAATTTTTTCAATAAGTGTAGGATTAAGCTTCAAGAGTAAAATATTTTCTAAATGTTCTGCAGTCAAGTTTCGACGGTTTTTCGTCATTATAATGGGTAATGCACTGAATGCCCTTTCTACCGAAACTTGCGTTGCTGGTACAGCCAAAGCTACTTCTGCTATCTTGGATATTACATCGTTTTTAAAACTCTTTGATTTCCAAAATGTCAAAATATTAGTATTAAAAGGCAGTTTTTCTTCATATTGCAAATTTTCTAGGCTTTCTTGGATGGAACTGCAATTATTTCGCCTTGAGAAACTCAGAGCAGTTTTTATTTCTAATTTTCTATAACGATCCTCTATATTTTCATTTGGTGACGACACATTTGCTTCAAAACTGCCTTCTTCAAGAATTTTTTCTTTGATTTCCCCACTTAGTTTTAATTTATTATAAATTGTTAGTAGATGAGACTACGAAATAAAAATTGGTTGAATTTGTTGAGGTTTGCTCAATTATCTACTTTTTATTCCTTATTAAAAAAAATTAATTAAAATACTTCTTCTTTTGATCCTCACTAATGTAGTTGGAACCCTTGAAACAAAATCGTTGGTCCATATATATAGCAGCTATAAAGGCCTTATTATCAACTAACACCTCTTTTCGTTTTTTTAAAGCATTCAACAATAATTTTGCAATATAGTTTGAGTTTGACATATCTTCTAATTCAGTTTCACACAAAAGCCATTCTCTGTAAAAATCACCCATTACGAGTTCCTTATATTGTAACAAGGTAGTCGCATCGGCAATTGGCTTGAAACTTTCTTTAAATGTCATAGCAAAATTCCAGTCGACCTCTACTGTAAAGTTGTTGTCGGATTCAATCCAAATTTTAGTTGCTATTAATGATTTTACCATTTCAAAAGTAGAACTCCATCTTGTCGTATTATCTAATACGGGCAGTGGGCTAGCTTTTAATTCCCGCATTTTTTTTCTAATAAGTTTAACTTTTTCTCGACAACTGTTTATGTTGTCTTTTAATTGCTTTAAAACATCCCAAGCTGCCAATTGCAATGTATGTGCTGCACAATGTACAACCGACAATGTCTCCGAAATACTTGTTGTCACATTGTCGAATACCTCGTCACTAAAATTTTCTTCGTTTTCAATATCATATTCCGAATATTCTTGCAATAGCTTTGATGTTTTAATAACATTGGCTCCATTATCAGTGGTAACAGAGTAGACCTGGCTTATATTTATGCCGTATTTTTCCAGAATGTCTAAAACTTGCTGTTTTAAAAACTGTGCGTGATGTCGTTCTTTTAGTTCGACCATTCCTACTGTATAAACTATAACTTCAAAATTTTGGTTAATGAATTGAATATTAACGCCCATTATGCTCCTCTCCATTCTACTAGCTATGTCCAGTTTCAAACAAATGTATTTCTTACTTACAGCAGCGCGTATTTCTAGGCGTACCAAATTTGCCATTTCATTTATGCATACTCCAATTGATTTTGAGTTAAATTTTATACCAAAGGTATCTGTCCACGGTTGCAACAAATTTTGAAATGCCTCGTTATTAAAATTGCTAAAGGGCATATTCATTTCTGTAATACTTTTGACAATACATTTCATAAATTCTTCCTTGTCCATTCTTAACTTAACACTTTGGATTTTTCTTTTTTTTGCTGTAGGTGACAAATTATCTTCTTCAGGTGAAATGGCTTGTTTATGTATATTGTTATAATGCCGTTTTATATTACCCATATGAGCTTTCAATATTTTAGAGCATAACAAACATTTTCCCATACCACTATTATCTAACTCCACATATGATTCCATATTGTATAATTTGAAACGACCCATTTTGCTTTCAGTATAATTTTTATATATAATTTTTATATACAATTAAATATCTTTTAAATAGGAAAAAATTATTTGAATTAAATTTCGAAGTACAAAAAGGAAACGTTTTTTTATTTTTATTTTTCTCTAGAAAAAATTTTTTAAGAACTTTATTGTTTCTGAACTTCATGGATATTTATTTTGAATTTATATTTTTTATTTTTTTTTTTTATTCTACATTCAAATTTTATTTTTAAAACCTTGTTGATAAAAAATTTAGTTACAAACCAAAAAAAAAACGTTTTCCGGTCCTTGATTCAAATACAAATTTCAAATTAAAATTATATATTTTTTCAAACATCCAAGAAAAATGTTTAGTGAGAATAACAACTGACATATTTAATTTACATGTATTTGAAACTTTGTTTGCATTTACATGTTTATTTTTTTATTTTATTTTTATTTTATTCAGTAATAAAAAGCCAATTTGGCCAAAATAATATTACATAGTAATACAATAAACCTAAGTATAAAAACAAGGTTTAAATATTCAATAAATTTCATGTTACAATACTTTCAAATGGGCAGAACTTAACGAAACTATCAAAAGTATTCAATATTTAAAACAATCCGATGATATAACGAAATATTTGATATACTTAGAAAAAACTAAAAAAGCTGAGATATTGGATATTCTTTATCATGCTTTCGATTTCTCCAACATCTACAATCATCGAGAGAGTTTTTTCCAAGTCAAGTTTTATTAAATCTAAAGAAAAAAATCGTTTAAGAGGAAAAAAATTAAATTATATTCTTTTTTTTAAAACATCATTTCAGAAGATCTCACTAAAATCCTAAAAAAAAATTTAGTTTTTTGTATACAAAAAGGATCTCAAATACCTTATTTGCTATTATTTTTTGGTTGAATTGTTATGTTTTGTTTGTTTTTTATGTTTGTGTACACACAATTCGTGGTTGTATTTTCAATGTAAAATTTAAATAGACATTATTCGGTTAATCGAATAATTTTAAATTAACCGAATAAATCTAAACCCCGATTAATTATTTGCTCAGTTAACCGATTAAACTAGAAACCCGATTAATTGAATACCCTATATGTTAGTAACATTTTGTACGCCTTTATTTACTTCTGAGGAGTAAATAAAGACTTTTTATACAAGTATTTTATACTGTTGAAAACATTACGACTCGAGGATTGATATTTTAGTAAAATTAAATAATTTTATAAAATTTTGGGACTTCATTTATCTTAAAAACTAAAAATATATAATATGGTGATTTCCACGAATAAAAATATAAAATTTTTACAGTTAAAGATATCGCAACAAAGTTTGGAACCAATATAGACTCAAATGTCCTTAAATCAATGGCATTAGAATTTTTGACATTTTCCGAAATTCCTAAAACGGAGAAAATGTGTTCCAAAAACTGAGTTTTTTCAGAAAAGTGCCTAATGTGACGTTATTTACCATGTAAAAGAACACTTAGTACATATTTAAAAAACATATGGGGTTATACAAATATGTAGCTTTTTCGTGGATCCGTGCTTTGCCATTTTAATTGAAATTATTTTTTAAAAACTGGCCAAGTTTGGATAGGTCTGGGGGCGATATGTCCACTTAAGTGAGCCAAATTTTTCTTTACACGCTTTTGCATTAAGTTATCTTTCCGGATCATATAAAAATTCTATATAATTTTTTTTGGGAAAAAACGTAAAAAATACGGCCCTTTTTACAAGTTCCAACTTTGGATGTGTATAACTTTTTATAGGGAACAGATAACTGTTAGCAAGTTTTTTTATTTTATTTAGAATTTTATCGCCAATATAGCTGAAATTTTAAAAATAACTTTCGACCCTCCGTAGGCCAGCCATATCTAAAATTTCAGCTCATTTGGATCATAAATGGATTTTTGGCAAATTTTTTAAAAAATTTGAGGCCGGAGGTGACGAACTTTGATGGGTTACGTACTGGCCCCCATTATCGCTAGGAAGCTGGACAAACGTAAATCAACTCGAAATCACCTCAGCTCAATAACGAATTATTACCAAAAACAAGGAAGAGAGCTATATTCGGCTGTGCCGAATCTTATATTCCCTTCACCAAATTATACTTTAAAATAAATTTGTTTAAATATTTTTAGGTAAACAAAATTTAATTTTTTTTTAAATAGTTTTTCAACATATTTTTTTTTAAATTTTTTTTAAAAATTTTTTTTCCAAATTTTTTTTTTTTAGCTTTTAAATTATTTTTTTTTTTTGAAAAAAAATGTATGAAAAAAAAAAATCACATTGTAGGTCCAACTAACTATAGCCTTATCTACATCGTTGCAATGGACTTTGAAATATCTATCATTAGATATCCATATTGTCTATATTAATGACTTAGTAATCCAGATATAGGTCAAAAATCGAGGTTGTCCCGGTTTTTTGCTCATATCTCCGTTATTTATGGACCGATTTTGGTGATTTTAAATAGCAAACTTCTCGAAAGAATGTCTGACAGAATTATTGAAGATTTGGATCCCTAGTAATAGAAATCGGTAATAGAAATCGGGTGACCAGATAGATTTTTTTATACAAAATGCACAAAAATCGTTATCAGTATTTTATTAGTGGTGGGTATATATGATTCGCCATAGCTAATGCTTGCTTTAATTTCAAATTTAATTAAATAACTAATTTGACACGGCGATAAAAATACGTTTAATAGTTTAGATTAAAATCTAGTTTTAAATACAATATATATGACATTACAGCCTACGACTTGGCAACATGGTTGAAATCGAAGTAAGTTCCATTGAAAATATACCATATTTTGTATACACTGTAATGGGTCATGCCACCATTGTACGTATGGAACTGGTCACGGTGCCAGCAAATCAAAAAACCTTCATTATACGCCTAACACCCTCCATAGAAATGATCCCAACATCCTTCATATATGTTCACTACGTGCACAATGGCAAGCTAAGGTATGAGGAATTGGAACTGAAATTTCCAAGTGAATTCGAAAATCAGGTAAAATCTCAAAATAACAAGGTTTTTTAGTGATTGAAATGAAACTTTGTTTTAGGTTTCGCTTGTGGCGCCCAAAGAAGTAGGGCCTGGTAAAGAGGTTACCATTGAGTTGAAAGCTGTACCCAATTCATATGTTAGCATTTTGGCTGTGGATCTAAGTGTTTATCTATTAGATGCTGATTATGATTTAAACAAACATGACATACTTTTTGATTTATCGAATGATCGATCGTACGGAACTGCATTGGATCCGGGTGTGGTTTCTGGTGTAATAACATTGACTAATGCTCAGTATCCATTTTCTAAAAGTATTCGTAAGTTGGTTCAATACAATCATTATTAAACATGTTTTCTGAATTACATACTTACCTTTTAGCTGAATCAACATTAAGACCATCAATAAATTTTCCATCCAAATTTCGCAGCAAATTTCCGGAAACATGGATTTTTAAAAATCTAGAAATGTAACAAAATCTTTTTTAGTTAAAGTCCTATAATAATACTGATTTATACTTTCAGTCATGACAGCATAACCCATTTAACTTTACAAATACCCGATATTATAACCACTTGGCGTATTACGGCCTTCTCAAATAACGATCTAAAGGGATTTGGTATAGTCAATGAACCTACCGATATCACCACCATACAACCATTTTTTATCTCGCTTAATCTGCCATACTCAGTGAAGCGTGGCGAAATTGTGGCCATTCCTATAATCGTCTTCAATTATCTCCCACAATCCCTGGACACTCAAGTCGTAATGTACAATGAATACCAAGAATTCTATTTTATGGAATCAAACTTGCAAGAAGCAGAAAAGTCAGATGACAGCAAACAGCAAATAAAACAAGTCCATGTTCCTTCTGAGGTTGGTAGAATCGTCACATTTTACATAAATCCCATACAATTGGGTGAAATAAGTCTAAAAATATCAGCCACTAGCTCTTTGTATACAGATGCTATAGTGCAGAAACTTAAAGTGGTACCGGAAGGTGTAGTAAAGCATCACAATAAAGCCATGTACTTGAGCGTACCCACAGGCGAAACACTTTCATCATTCTTCTTTCTTTTATTCCCCGAGGACAGTGTAACCGATTCGGAATATATCACCTTATCGGTGGGTGGTGACTACTTAGTGCCAACTTTAGAAAATGTTGAAGATTTAGTACATCTACCCACCGGCTGTGGCGAACAGAATATGATAAACTTTGCTCCTAATATTTTAATATTACAATATCTGAAAATCAATGGCAAATTAGCGAAGGAAAAAGTTTTGGTGAAAAAACTGCGCTCATTTATCGATGCTGGCTATCAACAGCAGTTATCATTTCGTCATGGAAATGGTGGTTATAGTGTTTTTGGCGAGAATTCTGATCCAGAGCCCAGTAATTGGCTTAGTGCTTATGTTGTGCGTTATTTGATTAAATCTGCCAAACATTCTCCAATTGAAGCGAGAATAATTGATTCCGATTTGGATTATTTGGCCAAACAACAAAAGTCGAATGGAGAATTTCCGTATACGGGTTATTTGTTTAGTCCCACACATCAGAATGAATACGGATTAACGGCGTTTGTGTTGTTAACGTTTCTGGAAGATCGTGTAAGTAGTTTAGTAAACTTTTTTAACCACCACCAAAAAAAAACAAATCGAAATATTGTCCATCTTAGTCCATATAAAATTCTAATATATTCTGGCTATGTCTATCCGTCTTTTGAAGGCACAATAGTTCCTAGAGGGAAGGAACTAGGGGGCAAAATGGCTCCAACCAAAAAACATTTTAGCAGGGTAACTTATGTGTCCAAAACCTACACTGTCCAACAGCATTTTTGGAACAGATTAGCAACCCCATAATTCTGAAAGGGCATGTTGTGTAAATCATTCTGGTAGATTAAACTTATAGTCCAGCTGGTCTGAAATTTTTTTTACAGTGGGTCAAAGTTTTAATTTTTTGATCGAAATGAAAAAAATGTGGTAAGTTAATGTTTGAGAGAATTCTTATTGTCACAGATATGTTATGGAATTTTATGGGGATAATTTTTGTGGACGATCTTAAACCTCTAGCTCCGCTCTTTAGGGGTCAATTTTACCCTTTTTTCGAGAAATTCAAAAATATTCTACGAAATATTTTTCCGAAAAATTTCAGTGAGGGTCACTAAAGATCCCAAAGTTTTATGTAAAGCTTGGCTCTCACATTTTTAAAAAAATCGCCCAAAATGTATTTACGATCCGAATGAGCTTATATTTAACGTCAAGAAAATATCGAGCCCTTAGCGCCAAATTATCGTAAGCGACAAAACACAAATTTTACAGGAGAAGGTTTTTTTTGATTATTTTGAAATTTATACATAGAATTAAAAATGTTATGATGCGATATAATATAATTTCGTTCAAGCTATTTGCCTATTTTTCAAAAATATTTATAACTTTTGACAATTAAAAATTCATGGAATACTTTATAGAAAAATATGACAAAAAATGTTTTTTATTGGATTTTTGCATATTGAAATTTTTCGAATTGAAATTAAATTTTTATTTATAAATAGTTTTTAATAAAATTTCACAGTTATGTAGATTTTTCTATTTAAAATGGAAAAATAAAAAGGAATTTTGAAATTTATTATCAGAAATCCCGCAATTCCTAAAAAAGTGTTGAAAAATTCCAAAAATGCAAATTTTTAGTTTTTTGGCTATAATATCCATTCCAGTTTCGGGGTTATCGGGACCCTCTACAAAATAATTAGAAACATATTGAGCCACCTATAATCGAATAATATATTTTGATATCGGATACGCGATTTGAGAATTTTTGCCCTAAAGCTTTATTTTACATAAAAAATACGTGTGGGGGCGACTAGGTCCACTTAAGTGAGCAAAGTTTTACTTTACACTTTTTTGCATTAAGTCCTCTTTTCGGATCATATACAAATTTTATATAGTCCCGAATTTTTTTCTACAAAGAAAAAATATAGGGACTTTTTTGGGAAAAAAAAAACGTAAAAAATACGGCCATTTTTACATGTTCCAAACTTTGATGCATGTAACTTTTAGCAAGTTGTTTTGATGTTTTTCAGAATTTTATAGCAAATATTGTTAAAAAAAATTTCGACCCTCCTCCCTCTAAAAACCAAAAAAAAGATGGAGTAGAATTAAGAAAAATAAATAAACCTAAATATCTCTTGAACTAAAAAAAAAAATAACTTACATATGATGGCATGTTTTTGATAAATCTTCTTAAGGACTATTTATATTTAAAATTTTAGCTCATTCGGATCATAAATAGTTTTATTTTGGCTATTTTTATACCCTACACCACCATAGTGGGGAGGGTATTATGCGTTTGTGCAGATGTTTGTAACGCCCAAAAATATTAGTCTAACACCCACCTTAAAGTATACCGATCGGCTTAGAATCACTTTCTGAGTCGATTAAACGATGTCCGTCCGTCCGTCTGGTTGGCTGGCTGGCTGGCTGGCTGGCTGGCTGTCCATGTAAACCTTGTGCGCAGAGTACAGGTCGCAATTTTGAAGATATTTCGATAAAATTTGGTACATATTACTTTTTCGGCACAAGGACCAAGCCTATTGAATCGGTCCATTATTTCACCTAGCCCCCATACTAATGTCCCCTCGAAATTGGACTTTATCGGTCATAAATGTTTAATTTATCTATGTATCTACACAAATTTCGCTCCAAATAAGTTTTATATATACAAAATTCATGTCACCAAATTTTGTTACGATCGGTCCATAATTAGTCATAGCTCCCATATAGACC
The DNA here is from genome assembly GCF_958450345.1 of Calliphora vicina. Taxonomy (NCBI): domain Eukaryota; kingdom Metazoa; phylum Arthropoda; class Insecta; order Diptera; family Calliphoridae; genus Calliphora; species Calliphora vicina. The sequence continues at coordinate 58,244,713 of NC_088781.1, read as the reverse complement.
CGCTTCCGAAAATCACTTTAACGTGCATAAATCACTTAAAAATGTTGGTATACACACAAAATTCAACATAAATAACTTTCATATAGACATAAATCACACGACTTAATTTTATGGTGATCGGTCCATAATTGATCATAGCTCCCATATAAGGCCCCTTCGAAAAATCACTCCAAAATATAAATTATTGATATTTTAAAAGAAAAATATTTTTACTCATTTACTTGGTGTAGGGTATTATATGGTCGGGCTTGACCGACCATACTTTCTTACTTGTTTTAAAAAAAAAATATGAGACCCAAGGTGGCATGTAATTTGCTAATTAACCGTAAGGAGTTTTACTTAAAACTTTGGTATCTTTAGTGAGCCTCACTGAAATTTTTCGTGAAATATTTTCCTTAAATGTCCTTTTTGAAATGATTTTTTTTTTTGATTTTTTTGAAAAAAAATATCGGGGCAAGAGGGTTAAGATCTTCCGCAAAAATTATTACCATAAAATTCCACAATATAACTGTGACAATAAGATAAGAAGTGGCCACTTAAAATCCGTACGCACTATAGTAATCATAACAATGTCCCCTGTTATCAAAATGGAAAAAGATTTACATACGTTTTTAATAACAAATCTACCATTATTCTATAATGAATTGCATGTTATTATGTTTAGTTTTAAAAAGTATAGACACAATGGAAAATGAAGCTAGAGACAAAATTGTGCACAAAAATCTAGAAAATCCGACTTTGTAGGGTTAAAAGATAGCCAAAATCTGATTTTCGGCAGATACCAGGTCAAAATTTGCACGTCTCTGCAGCTCGAGGTTGTGTGGCCTTTAAATATGAATACGTAAAATTTAACAAAAATGTTAACTTGGCAGGCAATCCGCAGCTGCGGTTTGAAGAGTCAAGTTTTTCAGACATGTTTTTAAAGAATTTTCAGAATTATATATAAAAAAGAGAATTTGGAAAAGCGATTGCTGTCATTTATAAGACATCACACATCTGATACAAAGTTTCAGCCAAGTTGGTATTACTCAATGACAAGTTGTCATTACTCAAATACAACTATGAAGTGGTATAATGAGAATAATACTGATATTATACCAAAACGCATCAATTAAACAAATTGCCCAAATCTTCGTCCAATCGAGATATATTGCGCAATTGTTAAAAGTAAATTGAAAAAGAGTGCAGGTACAGTAAATAACCAGATTTTTATGAGAACAAAGTGGAATAAATATGCTGGAATAACGGTAGAAGTGGGAAGAAAAGTTGTGCAGCTATTAATGGGAGGAATAAGAAGAAAAGCTAGACAATTTATTCGCAATAAAGACACATAAACCTACAGTTAATTTCATGTATAAAATGTTAACATACGTTGTTTCATTTAAAAGTTATGCTCGCTTTAAACCGTACGAATTTTAAGTGACCACTTTTTTAAATTTTTTTTCATTTAGTTTCATGCTCCTTTCGATCAAAAAATTAAAACTTTGACCCACTATAAAAAAAAATTCAGACCAGCTACAAAAGTTTGTTCTACAAAAATTATATACTCAACATGTCCTTTCGGAATTATAGGATCGCTATTCTGTTCCAATCAAAATGTCTCAATTTTTTGGACAGTGTTATCATAATATGTTGAACCATTGTATCAAGATATCATGCATTCCATCAGACACCACAGACAAATTGACCTTGGGTCTTCCAATTTCATATTAAAAACAAGTAAGAAAGTATGATCGGTCTAGCCCGACCATATAATACCCTACACTAAGTAAAAGAGCAAAAACATTTTTCTTTTAAAATTTCAATAATTTATTTTTTTGAGTGATTTTCGAAAGTGGGCCTTATATGGGGGCTATGACCAATTATGGACCGATCACCATGAAATTAGGTCGTGTGATTTATGTCTATATAAAAGTTAACTATGTTGAATTTTGTGTGTATACCAACATTTTTAAGCGATTTATGCAGGTTAAAGTGATTTTCGGAAGCGGGTCTATATGGGAGCTATGACAAATTATGGACCGATCGTAACAAAATTTGGTGATATGAATTTTGTTCATATAAAACTTATTTGGAGCGGAATTTGTGGAGATACATATATAAATTAAACATTTATGACCGATAATGTATAATTTCGGGAGGACATTTGTATGGGGGCTAGGTGAAATAATGGACGGATTTCAGCCAGTTTCAGTAGGCTTGGTCCTTGAACCGAAAAAATAATATGTACCAAATTTCATCGAAATAGCTTCAAAATTGCGACCTGTACTCTGCGCACAAGGTTTACATGGACAGCCAGCCAGCCGACCAGACGGACGGACGGACTCAGAAAGTGATTCTAAGTCGATCGGTATACTTTAAGGTGGGTGTTAGACTAATATTTTTGGGTGTTACAAACATCTGCACAAACGCATTATACCCTCCCCACTATGGTAGTGTAGGGTATAAATATTGAGGTAAATATTCGTATTTTATGAAACAGGTTTCGGATTTTATTGATTATAGGATGCATTTAAATGATAATTATGTTCTCCTTTAGACGAAATAATTAGACGAAATATTTGTTTTCAAAAAATGCTTTCATGATGCAAAAGGTTAAATTTTGTAAATGATCTGCACGTAAAATTAAATTTAAAATGTGTACGAAAATCAAACTTCTGGATTTTGCGAATATTGGTTCGTAGTCCCCATATTAGGTTCACTTCAGAAGATCACACATAAATATCTTAATCTGTTTGAAATTCGACATCAATAATTCACATGTACACAAAAATATACGCATCCAATTTTCTGAATATCGAAGCAAAATTTTATACAAATCGTATGCAAAAATTATACTGGATTTTGTCCTAGAGAGATTTATTGGGTGAAATTGTTGATGTTTAAAATTGTCAAAAGCTGTCCAACCAAAAAATTTTAGAACAAATTGTCCGTCCGATGTTTCAAATACGAGAATACCTAGAAAACCCATATTTGCCATAAATAGATATGCATATGTCCAAAAATACGTTGAATCATTAAAAAGTTTTGTTCGGACCACTTTTATATTTTGATCCCAATATCATTTAAATGCATGAATCTTAGAATGTCAAATTTACCATTAATGTTTTCTAGTAATATAAAATATAAAACTAACAAAATCGGGTACCAGATAAATATTTTATAAAAAATTCATAACAATCAGTGCCCAAATAAAACACTCTTATCTGTTACAATTCAAATAATTCCAGGGGGTAGAAATGGAATGTATCTGGATATTTGTCTCTCTAGTATATATTCTAATTAACCATTTTGGTGGTGTTTGCTGATTTCTGTTCAATTAATTCTTTCAGAAATATGCCCAAAAACATCAAAGAACAATACAGAAAGGTCTACAGTTTCTTAACTCTAACCTGGACAAAATCAAAGATATTTATGCTCTTTCCATTGTTGCATGTACTCTCATAATGGCCAAAGATAATAATGCCAATCGAGTAATAGAGAGATTGAAACAGCAAAGTAAAACAGATTCCAAAGGTCATATATGGTGGTCAGGAGGTGATAGAAACACAGCAAATGATGTTGAGATAACAGCATATTCTTTAATGGCTCTACTGGAAACGCCTGGAGATCATACACCCATACTTAAATGGTTAATACAGCAGCGTAATGCTCAAGGAGGTTTCAAATCAACACAGGATACCGTAGTGGGTATTCAGGCAATGGTGAAATTTTCCGAAAAGTATAAAAACTTAAATAATGTTAATTTGACTGTAAGATATCATGCTGAAGATCATGAAGGAATTGGCATGCAATATAATGAATTTAAAGTGAACCAGGATAATGCCTTAATTATGCAACAGCATGAGGTAAATTTGATATGTAATATAATCTTAAACATATGAGTATATAATTTTCTTATTTCAGTTACCTAAATCAACCCGCCACATAAGTTTTGAGGTTAAAGGTACCGGTCATTCCTTAATACAACTTTCCTACCAATACAACATTATTGAAGAAGCTCAATTTCGTCACTTTTTAATAAACCCCAAAGCAAAAATGATAAATCCAAGTGAATTGAATTTGGAAATTTGCTTTACCTATCAAATGCCTGCAGAATTGCTAAATGCTACTACCAATATGGTTATAATGGAGATAAATCTTCCTTCTGGTTTTCTTTCGGATGCTGAATCCAATTTTGATATTGAGGACAATGAATTAATCCAAAGAATCGAATCGAGAAATTCTGACTCCACCATCATATTGTATTTTGATAATTTGCTGGCAAATGTCAAGAATTGTTTAAGTTTTATAGCAGATAAAATAAGTGATGTAGATAAACTAAAACCGTCTGCGATAATTATTTATGATTATTATAATTTGAGTCGTTATAATACGGAGTTTTATAGTGTACAAAAATAAATTTGGTTTATATTTGTTGAAAAATCTTGTTTTTAGTACAATGCAATTGTTTAAGATTTATTATTATTGTTCCTAGAGACATATTTCTAAACCACTGTTTTGATTATTTTCCATAAGAAAAATTGACACCTTTAACAAGTTTTTTATTGTTTGTATATCAGTTATAACAAGTAAGAGTGTCGTCTAGGGTATTCGAATTATTCGATTTTTCTCTTGTTCGAATAAAACGAATAATTCGAATAAGAGATTTTAACTTGTTCGAATAATTCGATCACACGTTTAAAATTAATCGAATTATTCGAATAATAAAATTTTTTTTAAAAAAGTTAAAGAATGAAGTTTTGATGTCGGTTTTTTAATATTTTATTGTTAAAGAAAAACCAAAAATAACGTTAAAGTTAACAATTCAAGTATTGATAATGTTAAAAACATTCGAAAACAAAGTCCATCATTAAATTTTCATCAGAAATATTCTGATCAGATTAACTTCCGAACAATCTACAAAACAATTGACTAGCAAACCCTTTAGTTTCCGTTTTGGAGCTATGCTTTAATAAATTTGAGCTAGTTGGACATGATCCTGAATTCAAATACAATATAAACGTATTAAGAACTTTTTGTCGTTCATTAATTCGGGTTTTAAATTGAGTAACTAATTCTTTAGTAAATTAATTTTTCGCTATTTCTAAATTATTTATAACAAATTGTATTATACATCAAGATCTATCAACGTTGCCTAATCATTGCTTAATAAAGGGGTCTTGGTGAATTACACAATAAAGGGAATCTGTCCAAAGTTTGATATCATTGTCAGTGAACGTGGCTAATTTGAAGTCAGGCAATGCATGATTGACGCATATACAAAAAGTTTATTACCATGTTAGACAAAGATGTTCAACGATGTTCAAAATCATGAATAAGACGAACTCCATGCTTTTCTTGCAACAAAACGTTAGTTTGCAATATTTGTGTTTATCATTCGATTTATTAAATATTTTGCAACACTTTCGTGCGCGGTTAATAACATCACTTATGTATATACACATCACTTATATTCATCTATATCAATGTAATCATTATAAATGTCATCCTCAATATTACTTTCGATGACCGTATCAAAATCACATTCTCCATCACATTCAACTCCACTTTAATCTAAGTTAAAATTTTGATTATTAATTGCGATTCTTCTAATATTTCGCCAGCTAAATAACAAATATTTTATTCCGTACCTTTTATTTTAATTGGTTCAAGTCCTAAGTTAAAAATTTTGAAAGATTTGTTTTTATAATTATAACTTCTTGCAGTAATATTTATATATTTATAGATGGAGATATCGGAACACGCATCTACAGTGATCGAAAGTCCCTTTGTCTTAAGTTATTTGTCGAATTTCAGAAACAATACAATTTTTGTAGTCATTATTACTTATTTAAATTTGAAATTATTAAAAATTTTAAGCAATTTAATAAATTTAAATATATATGAACATTTATTCGTTTTATTCGATTATTCTACATAAAATTGTTCGAATTATTCGTTATTCGAAAATGGCCATTTAAAAATTGTTCGAATAATTATTAGTAAGAAATTATTCGATTAATCGAACGATCATTAGTCGAATGATTACCCTAGTGTCATCCCACTATCAGTATTTATTGACAATGGGTTGTAGAAAGATTTGTTGGGGGGGGGCTTTATATGCGGATTAGTTCTAAGAATTTAAATATGTTGATTACGAGGCAATCCTGATCAAATGTTGCACAAATAATTTTATCAGAATTGCCGCCTAATCACCATATTTATTACTTCAAAAACAGTATTCCGGGGACTTTTGAATGGGGCTAGGATGTTGCATGTTTTGAGTTACAAAACATTTATTTTGATAGATATCGTAATCGCGACCAAATAGGTCTTCAAGGAAAATATATAAGCTTTCTTTTGAGCAAAAAAAAATTAAAAAAACGATCCATTTTGAAAAAAAAATTTATTTTGATAGATATCCCATTCTCATCCCACTTAGCGACCAAATAGGTCTTCAAGGAATATATCTAAACTTTATTTTAAGAAAAGAAGGGCCCAGTTTGAAAAAAAGTCAAAAAAGTTTTTGATTTCGGAACAAAAAATATAAAATTTATTTAAATTTAAATTATTTGGGACATATTTTGCTAAGAACAATACATAATAAGTTACATGGATGAGAAAAATCATATGTTTGGCCAAAATTCAAATTTTGACCCCGTCTAACTCAGAGAGTTCTTAACCATTCAGAAGACATCGATTTTAAAAGTTTGTTCATTTGACGTGAAGTCCCCCATATACTAAAGTAGGTCTGCGACATATAAAAATATGTGTTACAAACGGAATGACAAATCAAAATACCCCCATCTTTTTTAAAAATAACAATTAGTTTCAATATCAATAGATTTTTTTAAATAATTCAAAACTATTAATTTAAATGTTTTAATAAATTTGTGGCTATGTTTTCCTCAGATAACACAGTTCAACAAAATCGATAAAATTTTAGAGGATTTTTAAACCACCACACAATTTAGATGTATTGTGGTTCCAGTAATACAAATATGGGCCAAATTTTAAATTCTATGGAGATGTTTTTTTTTTTTAAAAAAATTTAAGTAAAATTGTGAATTTATTTAGACGTTTCCCCACATAACACTATGCAACAAATGGTTAACAGCTAATTCAGACTTTGTGATACGGCTTAACTTTATATAGCAATAATATAGCTAAGAGTCCGCCAAATAAATGTTGTTAAATTTTTTTTCCAAAAAATAGCTTTTTCGTGCACTTTTGTTGAAAAAATATAGGAAGAAAATTTTTTGTTTTTACTTTGTTTTTTTTTTACTTCCAGGGACTCCTAATTTTTCAATAACAATATTTTGCAAAGTTGTAGCTACGGTAAATCTGAATAACTCTTGTGAACATATCAATGCAATCCGAACATATCTAGGCATTCTAAATAGCTGTCAAAAATAACTTTGTAGCTTAAAAATTTTAGTTTTTTACTATTTTTTGACTCTAAAACAGCGAAATGCAATGAGCTCTCAAATGAGCTCTCTTGTTTTTATTTTCACATGTACGCAAGCACACACATTGTATAAAAACAGTCAGTCTCGCATGAGCATTGAAAGAAGCAGGTTGTGTTACGTTTTTATGCTTGTTTATTTCATTATTTCAGCTAGTTGTTTTTGTTTTTGCCAGAGAATAATTCTCAACTCATACAACTACAATATCTAAAAACTGTAGTGGTGTGAGTTTGCATTTCGCTGCTCTAAAACAAAAATTTTTTGTTAATAATGTATGTTCGAGTGTATACTTCTCTATTGTGCTGGAATAACGAAGAATGGGCAAATCATTATCGGTATGATCCGGGCGCATCACTTTATCCAATATTGATCACGCAAGACCGGCTTGATGCAAGATATGAAATAACATTAAAATTTTTGAAAGTGGGCATGGTTTGTGGAGCTTCTGAAGAGTAAATATAAGCTTTTTATATAAGTTTTTGATATCGGTGGAAACCTCATAACTTGTAGATTGACATTTTAGTGAAATCAATTAATTTTGTGTTTTTTCGGACGTATTTTACCTTAAAAACTAACAATATTATAAAATGGTGATTTTCCATCAAGAAAAATAAAAACTTTGAATTAATGTAAAATTTGAACAGTTACAGACATCACAATAAAGTTTGGAAGTAATATAGATCTAAATGTTCTTAAGTCAATGGCATCACTAATGTTGCCATTCTTTGTTTTCAAACATCGAAATTCCTAAAACGGGGAACATGTGTTTTTTTTTTTAGAAAATAGCCCACTTTGACGTTATTTACAGTATGATAGTAAAAACGTTTTGTATGTATATAAACAACATATAGGGCTGTACAAATATGTCGAGTTTCTGAGCATCGGTGCTTTGCGTTATTAGAATTTTTTACTCAAACCTAAAATTTTGTTTCAAAATTGGCCAAGTTTGGATAGGGCTGGGGGGTACACTGTCCACTTAAGGTAGTCAAGTTTTACTTTATACGTTTTTGCGTTAAGTTCTCTTTCCAAATCATAAAAAAAAATGTATATAGCCATGAAGAAAATTTGCTTTTTATAAAAGAAAAAATATGGGGACTTTTTTGGGAAAATACTTAAAAAACACACGCATACAAAGTTGAAATATATAAAAAGAAGCTTCAACTTTGGATGCGTGTAACTTTTTATAGGGACGAAATAATTGTTATCAGATTTGTTTTATTTTCTATAGAATTCCATCGCAAATATACGTCATATATAAAAAACAAATTTCGACATTTCGTAAGCCCATCATATATAAAATACAAAAAAAAGATCGAGCAAAATTTAAAAAAAAAATGAAACCTAAATATCTCTTGAACTAAAAGAGATAACCTACAGATAAAAGCATATTTTCGTCGACCTTCTCAAGGACTATCTATATTTCTAATTCCAGCGGATTTCGGATCACAAATGGCTTTTTGGCGATTTTTTTTTAAATGTGTGACATTGAGGGTCCACTCACTGATCCCTATTCCGAACACTTCAGCCGAGTAGATAATACAGCACAGCATAGAAGTGTGGACTTGATCATACTATTTTAACAAAAAATCTTTGTTTTAAAGTCAAAAAATAGTAAAAACGAAAATTGTTAAGGTACAAAGTGATCTTTATGTGCTATTTAGAGTGACTATACACGTTCAGAATGCATTGATATGTTCTCAAGAGTTGTTCAACTTTACCGTAGCTACAACTTTGCTAAATATTGTTAGTGAAAAATTAGGAGACCCTGGAAGTTATTCTAAAAAAAGTAAAAAAAAAAAATTTCTTCCTATATTTTTTTAACATAAGTGCACGAAAAAGCTATTTTTTGGAAAAAAAATTTGAACAAAATTTATTTGGAGGACTCTTAGCTATATTATTGCCATATAAAGTTAAGCCGTATCACAAAGTCTGAATTAGCTGTTAACCAAAAACTGATGACACCTTTTTTAGCGGCCCCACTGATTTTCAGAAACTTTGGGGGCTCATAAAAAAAAATCGGTCACCAAAATGGACAAATTGAGTACAGGGTTTTACTACACTTTGGTAGTAGAGTCGAATCTATATAGTCATGATCGTGTGTTTTTTTCACTGTTGCACTGTGTAATTAATGATAGCTCAAAAAGGTAAGTCCGCTATTATTACAATAAACTTAGAAAACTTTAGATTTACATATCATTTAATCCGTTTATACATTATGTTTCAATCGGCTACGTAGTTTCGGAGTTATAATAACAAATTGAAGTAAAAAATATATTTTTTACATGAAAATAGCAATTTTTTTGTTTAAAAAACTCATGAAAAATCGAAAATGGCAGAAATTGTTTAGTTTTGCTTTATCGCAACGCCACTGTAACTAATACCAACAAAATGAGTTATCGATCATAAATATCGATTGCTTCTTCGAATTTATTCTCAATTAAGTGAATTTCCTCATTTTCACAAAATTTTAATTTTTTGTTTGATATACATAAAATTGAGTAGTTAATGTTCTTCTTACGATTGAGTTAATATTGCAAACATTTTCCCCATCCTATTTACATATATACTGCGTTTTAATCGGCTCAGTAGTTTCGGAGTTATAATAACAAATTGAAGCAAAAAATATATTTTTTACATGAAAATAAATTTTTTTTTGATTTTAAAAAAATCATGAAAAATCGAAACTGCAGAAATTGATTGATTTTTCGAATTTCTCGAAAATCTATCCATAGAATTGAAAAATTTTACTATTTTTGTACTTAGGTAACCATGATGAATGAAATCTACATAGTGGTTAGTTAAGCCTTTTTTGCTGTTGACCTGTGTAATCTATAATGAATTTTGGTCAGAAATAAGGTTTAGCTAAAAGAAAATTAATTTTTTTCATTCATTAAACTGTTTATACCCTACACCACCATAGTGGGAAGGGTATTATGCGTTTGTGCAGATGTTTGTAACGCCCAAAAATATTATTATAATTGGTCATAGCACCCATATAAGGCCCACTTCCGAAAATCACTCAAAAATATAAATTATTGAAATTTTAACAGAAAAATGTTTTTGCTCTTTTACTTAGTGTAGGGTATTATATGGTCGGGCTTGACCGACCATACTTTCTTACTTGTTTTCATTTCGGTATTCCCAGAATTTAAACAAAATTGTAATGATAAAACCATTAGTTTAACACGAAGCTCTTCGCTGCCCCAATCATAGTAAAGGAAAAATATTTCTCCACTTTTCTAAAAGTGTGTTTTTATGGTTTTAGTGCATTAAAATCTTTAAAAATATTCAAAATCCAAAAAACTTTAAAAAAAATACTACAACTATTTTAGAAGACTTTTTATACACCAGTGTGGAGGGTATTATGCGTTTGTGCAGATGTTTGTAACGCCCAAAAATATTAGTCTAACACCCACCTTAAAGTATACCGATCGAGTTAGAATCACTTTCTGAGTCGATTAAACGATGTCCGTCCGTCTTGTCGGCTGGCTGGCTGTCCATGTTTTATATACACAAAATTCATGTCACGAAATTTTGTTACGATCGGTCCATAAAGACCTTGTGAACGTTAAAAGAAATAATGAAAATTAGAATTAAAAAGTATTTAAGCGTTTTAAAATACGCAAAAAGTTTATTACCATGTTAGACAAAGATGTTCAACGCTGTTTAACAGCATGTATATTATACATTGTATAAGACAAAATCCATGTTTTGCTTGAAACAAAACATAATTTTGCGATATTTTGTGTTTATAATTAGATTTTTTAAATATTTTGCAGCACTTATGTACGCGGTTAATATCACTTATACACATATATTTTAAGATCATGGCATTTGTCTATTTAACGCAATCATTATAAATGTCATCCTAAATAATATTGATATTATCACTTTCGACGACCGTTTCAAAATCACATTCGCCATCACTTTCAACACCACTTTAATATAAGTTAATATTTTGATTAAATTATAGTCTAATTTATCGACCTTTTTATACCCTACACCACCATAGTGGGGAGGGTATTATGCGTTTGTGCAGATGTTTGTAACGCCCAGAAATATTAGTCTAACACCCACCTTAAAGTATACCGATCGACTTAGAATCACTTTCTGAGTCGATTAAACGATGTCCGTCCGTCTGGTTGGCTGGCTGGCTGTCCATGTAAACCTTGTGCGCAGAGTACAGGTCGAAATTTTGAGGATATTTCGATCAAATTTGGTACATATTATTATTATTTCGGTCCAAGAACCAAGCCTATTGAAACTGGCTGAAATCGGTCCATTATTTCACCTAGCCCCATACAAATGTCCTTCCGAAATTGGACTTTATCGGTCATAAATGTAAAATTTATAAATGTATCTCCAAAAATTGCGCTCCAAATAAGTTTTATATATACAAAATTCATGTCACCAAATTTTGTTACGATCGGTCCATAATTAACGTGCATAAATCGCTTAAAAATGTTGGTATATTCACAAAATTCAACACAGTAAACTTTCATATAGACACAAATCACACGACCTAATTTCATGGTGATCGGTCCATAATTGGTCATAGTCCCCATATAAGGTTCACTTCCGAAAATCACTCAAAAATATAAATTAATGACATTTTAAAAGAAAAATGTTTTTGCTCTTTTACTTAGTGTAGGGTATTATATGGTCGGGCTTGACCGACCATACTTTCTTACTTGTTTATTATTAATTTTATTTAGTTAGTTTATTTTTATTTATTGTCGATATTTCGCCAGCGTATGTTCATTAGGGTGGCCCTTAATAAACGAAAGTTGGATTTTGGCCATTCTCACCCTCCAGTTTGGTGAACATTAGCAAAAAAATCATCCTGAAAAAATTTTAGGTAAACCGGTTGGGGTTAAGACGTGCCGCAAGCCCTCTGAAGTTTTGAGATGCATTTACAAGGGGAAAAAATGCATTTTTTTCAGTTTTTGTAAAAATTTTGCCATTAAAAAATTACTTTTGTAATTTAATTTAAAAGAATCGAAATGTGTACGTAATTGTCGTTCTAATGAGACATAAAAAACAGAAATCGGTCAAAAAATGTTAAAGTTATTAAAAATTCGCCAGGCCATTAACGTGTCTCAGGCCACTAGAACATGAAATGTAGGAACAAAATGAACATATTTTGATAAATATTAAAATAAAAGCTCATTTTTACTTAAAATATGTCCATATTTACTTGTATATGAGTTTTTGTCTTCGTAGGATACCGTTAACCTATTCTTAGGTATGAACAAAAAAATTTAATTTTTTTAACGGCAGTTTCAAAACTCCATTTTCAAATTTTTAAAAATTTTGTTAAACAAATTTCAGAATTTTTTGATCATCTCATTGGGATTTATTAAGAGTATAATAGGGATTTTTGTTAAATTTCATCAAAATCGGCCCAAAAATATACAACATTTCGAACATTTCAAAATCTTTCCAAGAGAAATTCCAAATATTGAAAAATTTGACCTTTGACCTTCACGATTTAAGGGTTAACGTTTTTTGATTTTAGTAAAAGTTTCAGAGTATATTTAGAATTATCTGGACTATAATATTCTAATTAAGTTTTGCTTAAAATTCATAAGAGTAAGAAAATAGAGCTCATTGGCCTAAAAATTGCCAAATAATTGGTTTTTCTCGAAAATTTCAAAATTTAAATCGCAGGTACGGAAAAACTATAAGAGATATTTTCATAATTTTTTCACGATTTAATTCCCTATTATACTCTTAATAAATCCCAATGAGATGATCAAAAAATTCTGAAATTTGTTTAACAAAATTTTTAAAAATTTGAAAATGGAGTTTTGAAACTGCCGTTAAAAAAATTAATTTTTTTTGTTCATACCTAAGAATAGGTTAACGGTATCCTACGAAGACAAAAACTCATATACAAGTAAATATGGACATATTTTAAGTAAAAATGAGCTTTTATTTTAATATTTCTCAAAATATGTTAATTTTGTTCCAACATTTCTTGTCCTAGTGGCCTGAGACACGTTAATGGCCTGGCGAATTTTTAATAACTTTAAAATTTTTTAACCGATTTCTGTTTTTTATGTCTCATTAGAACGACAATTACGTACACATTTCGATTCTTTTAAATTGAATTACAAAAGTAATTTTTTAATGGCAAAATTTTTACAAAAACTGAAAAAATGAATTTTTTCCCCTTGTAAATGCATCTCAAAACTTCAGAGGGCTTGCGGCACATCTTAACCCCAACCGATTTACCTAAAATTTTTTCAGGATGATTTTTTTACTAATGTTCACCAAACTGGGGGGTGAGAATGGCCAAAATCCAACTTTCGTTTATTAAGGGCCACCCTAATGTTCATGTTTAGAAGCTAAAATTTCGTACATTTTGTTTTCATTGGTTCAAGTCCTAAATTAAACATTTTAAAAGACTTGTTTTTAGAATTGTAACTTCTTGCAGTAATATTTATAATCTTTGAGAGGAATTAGATAGGGGAGCTCATCAAATAAAATTTAACACGTTAGTTCAGATAAAATATTCCTTACTGGAAGCATGGACCTCAATAGAGCCGGAAAAGTATCGATTCAAAAGCGATTACAGGTCATTCGAGACAACAAAGGATATGCAACTAAATACTTATCGTCCACTTTTGAGTAAATAAATACTCTGTCCGATTTTGTGTTTGGCGCAAGAAATAGAGTTAGTTTGGTTTTTATGCAAAAATTTACAGTTTTAATTATGCAAATTTAAGTTTTTGTTATTTTTTAGATATATAGGTATGTGGAGTTTAAATAGAAGCGAAAAAAACAATTTTTTTACAATTTTGGTACATCCTTTTATGTTTAGAGCACATTTATATCAGACAAACTCTTGTCCGATTTTGCGTTTGTAACTTCACAAGCCTTAAAAAACTTAAACCATCAGGCTCAAGGCTTGAAATATTTTTTTAAAAAAAGTTTGAAGATTCTTTTTGATTTTTTTAATAGAATTTTTTTCAACATTAAATTTTTTGAAAATTTGGCTACTATGGCTCAAAACTCGATTTGTCTAAAAATTTCAGTATTTCTTTTATAAATAAAAGAAAACAATTTTAGACTTTGGGATCATCGATAATTGACAACGTCAAAAATAAGAAATATAAATACGTCTATATTATTTTGGTTACGGTTGGTGTTATTTAAAAAATAACAATCAATGACTAGTTAGTTAAAAACAGAATAAAATTATTTGAATTAAACGTGTTTTAAAAATTAAATTTACATACATACATATACTCAATAAAACGATTAATTTAAATTGCCAGTTAAGATAGAGTAATATTTTTGCTACCTTATCAATGAAAGAAAGTTGATAGAGAAATGAAGATGTTTAGAGCCAGTACAAGTATTTACCCAGTAAACATCATTTGGCGACGTATCTGATGTTAGAATTCTCTGAACTAAACTTATTAGAATATTAACCGATTTTCTAAATTTCCTTTTGACACTTCACAAAATACTCTGCAATTTTTTTTCAGACTTTCAGACACATTTTCTGAAAAATAGTAAGTAAATTATGTGAGAAGTCTGCACATTCTACTAAAATCGTATCATTTTCTGATGTTTATTCAGACTTCTATTAGAAATGTCGTAGTAATATATCGAAAGTTTTATTAGAATTTATTAGACTGGGGAAATAGAATTTCCCCAGAGTTACGACAAAGAGTTACAATTTCTTATTATCGAATAAGAAAACGGCAACTTGAGCAGACTAAAAATGTTTAGTGGTTACATACAGTGTTTTGAAACAACATGTCTGATTGTATTTATTTCCTAAATTCAGTCATTAATTCTAAATGAGAACAAGAGGTTGTGTCATACGGCTAAATAAAGATTTGTGTATGAAAAAATTCAAGATTTGCAATATGAAACGTAATTGGATTAATCAGTTTTTACTGATGTTGTGTATGCTGCTAGCAGTATCCTGTGAAAGGTGTTGTATTTGACAAAAAAAAAATAATATTGAAATTAAAACTTTAACAACAAACTGATTTTTTAACAGCTACTATTCAATAAATGGCCCTGGTATTATTAAATCGAATCGTAAATACACGATGGTTGTTTCTTTGCACGAGGCCAATGAGCCGTGTTCATTGCGTGTTGCCATTGAGGGTCCCAGTTTCAATGAGTCCAAAGTTGTTAATTTACAACCATACGAATCGAAGCTAATACAGTTTTTGCCGAAAAAATTAATACAAGGTAATTACAAGTTAAAAGTTGAAGGCTTATCAGGTCTGAGTTTTAAAAACGAAAGTCGTTTAAACGTTGAACCAAATTATGGTCCCAAAATTTACATACAAACCGATAAGGCGGTCTATAAACCTCAGGATTTGGTGAAATTTAGAGTTGTGATATTGGATGAACATACAAGGCCGTTAAATATTGTTGAACCAGTAGGTGTGGATATATTGGTGAGTTAAATGCATGAAATGAAACCAGTAATAGTTTAATTTTATATTCATAAAATAATATTTTTTATTAATATAATTTAATATATACTATATACTAGCTTAACCAGATGCGCTTCTCTACCCTTATCGTAGTTACATAAAAAAAAATTAAAGAATTTTATAAAAAACAAGTAAGAGAGCTGTATGCGGCTGTGCCGAATCTTATATATCCTTCACCAAATTATACTTAAAAATATTTTTTTTTTAATATTTTTATTTAAACAAAATTAAATTATTTTTTCCAAATTGTGTTTTAATTTTTATAAAAAAAGTTTTTTCCAATTTTTTTTTAAATTTATTTTTAATTTTTAAAAAAAAAAATTTTCAAAAAATATTTTTCCCGATTTTGACCCATTGTAGGTCGAACTTACTACAGCCTTATATACATCGTTGCAATGAACTTTGAAATATCTATCATTAGATATCCATATTGTCTATATTAATGACTTAGTTATCCAGATATAAATAAAAATAGGCCAAAAATCAAGGATTTCCCGGTTTTTTCCTAATATCTCAGCAATCGAGCAGGAAGAATTCCCGATATATTGATGTATGAATCATGTATGTAAGTTATTTGGGGGCTGCGGAAAGTTGATTTCAACATACATACGGATAGACGGACATGGATATATCGACTTCGCTATCTATAACGATCCAGAATATATATACTTTGTGGGGTCGCAAATGAAAAATGTAGAAATTACAAACGGAATGACACCTATATGTATATACTATGGTGATCGGGCCGGTTTTTAATAACCGGTTATAATCGGTTTTTTTGGTTAAGTCGGTTTCGGTTATTTTGAAATAAGTGTGTTTTTATGGGTTTAAGGGCCATTATTACAACATGGCTTTAAGTTCCCAATAGTAAAAGTTACTTTAAGCAACAGAAAAAGGTACACTTAAAGTTAACTTTTACTATTGGGAACTTAAAGTCAAGTTGTAATAATGGCTCTTAGTGTATTAAAAACTTTAACTTTAAAAAAATCGATATACTCCAATGCATTTAAACTGAGTTTTATTCCTAAGAGATTATTTTAGCCTTCATAATGGGTTCATATTTACTGACGTTAACGATTTTGGGTCAAATTTGACCCAAATAGAAAATATATATTTTTTTTGACAATTTTTTTCTTAAAAAACCTAACGCAGTTTTTGACATTTGAAATTTAATAAAAGTCAAAAAATATCAAAAATTCCAAATGGGTCAAATTTGACCCGAAGACCTTATGAAGGATAAGAAAAACATTGCTTTGGTATCTAACCGGTGAATCGCACTTTTCATACAAGTATAATGTTTAGCAGGTATGTTGAAAATAGACAGATAAATATTAGTGCTACCAAAGCTCTGACAACATTTAACTTAATTGTGCGTAACAAAAATTCAAGATTTTTGCTCCAGGTCAAATATGACCCAAAGTGAAAAAAATTGTATAGATATTTTTTTGCCAATTTTTTTTTTCAAAAAATGAAAAAAAAACAACTTTGGAAAAAACAATTAAGAGAGCTATATTCGGCTGTGTCGAATCTTCTATACCCTTCACCAAATTATACTTCAAAATAAAAATTTGAAATATTTTTAGGTAAAAAATTTATTTTTTTTTCAGTTTTTTAATTTTTTGGAAAAAAAATTTTCGAAATGTTTTTTTTTAAATTTTTTCGAAATTTTTTTGTTTAATAATTAGCGAAAAAAAGTTTTGGTAAAAAAAAAATTCGGGTTCAAAAATATTTTTTTCCGATTTTGACCCATTGTAGGTCCAACTTACTATGGTCTTATGTACGTCATTGCAAAGGTCTTTGAAATATCTATCATTAGATATCCATATTAATGACTTAGTAATCCAGATATAGGACAAAAAATAGGTCCAGGTTTTTTTAAATACCAACCGAGCCGGACGAATTCCGGAGATATTGATGTATGGATCGTGTATATAAGTTATTTGGAGGCTTCGGAAAGTTGATTTCAACAGACAGGCGGACAGACCGACGGACATGGTTTAATCGACTCCGCTATCTATAAGGATCCAGAATATATATATATATATATATATATATATATATATATATATATATATATATATATATATATATATATATATATATATATATATATATATATATATATATATATATCATAGGGTCGGATATGAAAAATGTAGAAATTACAAACACCTTCTCACGAAGGTGATGGGTATAAAAATAAATTTTGTTTACCTAAAAGTATTAAAAATTTATATTTTGAAGTATAATTTGGTGAAGGGTATATAAGATACGGCTTGTTATACCCTACACCACCATAGTGGGGAGGGTATTATGCGTTTGTGCAGATGTTTGTAACGCCCAAAAATATTAGTCTAACACCCACCTTAAAGTATACCGATCGACTTAGAATCACTTTCTGAGTCGATTAAACGATGTCCGTCCGTCCGTCCGTCTGGTTGGCTGGCTGGCTGTCCATGTAAACCTTGTGCGCAGAGTACAGGTCGCAATTTTGAAGATATTTCGATCAGATTTGGTACATTTTACTTTTTCGGCCCAAGGACCAAGCCTATTGAAACTGGCTGAAATCGGTCCATTATTTCACCTAGCCCCCATACAAATGTCCCCTCGAAATTGGACTTTATCGGTCATAAATGTTTAATTTATCTATGTATCTACCCAAATTTCGCTCCAAATAAGTTTTGTATATGCAAAATTCATGTCACCAAATTTTGTTACGATCGGTCCATAATTAGTCATAGCTCCCATATAGACCCGCTTCCGAAAATCACTTTAACGTGCATAAATCGCTTAAAAATGTTGGTATACACACAAAATTCAACATAGTTAACCTTAATATAGACATAAATCACACGACCTAATTTCATGGTGATCGGTCCATAATTGGTCATAGCTCCCATATAAGGCCCACTTCCGAAAATCACTCAAAAATATAAATTATTGATATTTTAAAAGAAAAATATTTTTACTCATTTACTTGGTGTAGGGTATTATATGGTCGGGCTTGACCGACCATACTTTCTTACTTGTTTTTTTTTATATATACATTTTTTTAAATATCTCGATTTTGTATTTACGTGATATACAGCATTTTTGGTGAAAATATCTTAACTTTTGTATCAAAGTGTGCAAAAAACTAATAATAGCCCAACAAAAACTTTACTTACTTAGTAAGCCAGCAAGTAACATTGGAGCCAAGGCATAACGACTTATTATTTGACTGAAACAATACTTATCTTTGTTCGAGATTTTTAAAAAATTCATGGGTCAAGCTTACAAATGTACTTACAATCAGTTGAGAAATAAGTAGTAAATTCACAACAAGAATATGTGCTAAAAAAAAAAAAAACACAAAAAATATTGCCTTGTGTGGGTGGGAATCGAACAGTCACATTATTTGCTTGTGTTTGATAGTCAAGCTGCTAACTCACTGCTCCATGTACGAGTTATTTTATTGTAAGTTAACAATACTTTTAACATCAATATATAAATGAATATGATATGAACAAAAAAATGAATGGCTTTGACAGGTGGCGAGCCACTAACCTCCTGTTTTCCAGTCAAACACACTAGATAGCTGTGCTAAATGCAAAAGTTCATTACCAGCCTGTATAAAAATAAGTACTTATTCTAGTAAATAAAATAATGTGCTGGGTAACCACCACTCATTACAAAATAATGCATGAAATAACTAGTTGTCATTACAAAAATTCACAAAATTTTTGCTGGGAGTTTTGAAAATGAAATGTTCCATATATGTTTTATCACTTACATTTTTTGCAGCATCGAACCAAAATGTCAATTTTGTTCCTCTGTATTATTCATAAATTCACTAAAATTTATTGTTATTCGCTTTAAGAAAGAAAATTAAAATAACAATTATATTTGTAGGATGACAATATATTGTTACAAAGAACAATGTTTTTCCTCTGCGTGTAGACACTCAAACTTTAGTCGTCAACATATCATAGCTTAGACAAATAGACATTAATGCAAAAACATCATACAAATGGTGAGAACAAAATATTATTAAAAGTAAACATATTTTGTTTACATCATAAACATATTATGATTACATATGTATGTAGAAACTTAACATTTAATGGTTATTTATAAGTTTAACTGGTTGTAAATAATGTATGTCTGCCTATTTATCATACTTTAGTTGTTTGAAAAGTATTTATGTATATAATAATCAAATTTGTAATTGCGATGAAAATGTTTACAGTAACTAAAATTTTATGTTTTATAAAATCTTTATCAGTTTTTTTTTATTATGATTGGGATAGCGAAGCAGGTTAAGCTATATATTTAGTATATTTCTAATTTTTTTATAATTTCAGGATACAGATGCTAATCGTGTTAAACAATTTAGCAACCTCTCTCTAACAAATGGTGTTTATACTGGGCAATTCCAATTGTCCAAATATCCGGCCTTAGGAATTTGGAAAATTAAGGCTGTTCTTGGTGGAAGATATGCTTACTCCAACCATAAAAATATTAAAATATTCAACTATGTGCTGCCAAAATTCAGTGTGTACCTAAAAACTCCTTCGGATATTGTTTTGGATGATAAATACGTTAAGGTGGTAATTTTTGGAAAATATACATTTGATAGACATGTAGAAGGCAATGCCTCAGTTGAATTGTGGAAAAATTATGAAAGTACACTGTTGCAAACCAAACATATTGACATAGAAAATTTAGGTTTTGTCGAGTTCAATATTAAAAATGAAAAGGATGTTAATGATGCCTACAGTCTAACCATCAAGGCTAAACTCACTGACAAGCACACGGGAACAACTGAAACCGAAAAGAAAAATATAGACTTGCATAGGCAACGTTATAATTTGGTGATTCCTTACGAAGCAATAGAATTTGAAAATAACAAACCGTATCGCCTGAATGTTTATGTGAAACATTGGACTGGAGCTGCTGTTTTGGATCACAAGACGCCAGTTACCATGGAACATGGAGATGTTGTGTATGAAGCATTTTTGGATGAAAATGGTGTTGCGACTTTTGAGTTTGAACACGTTAAAAATGCAAATCATAAATTCCAATTTAAAGATTCCCAGGGAATGTTGCCCAATATTTACGTAAACGAAAACTTAATGTTGAACAATAGGGAATTCTATTGTCGTCTGAAATTGTTGGATGAAAAGTAAGTTAATATATTTTTGTTATTTCCTAAAAAATTAAATTTTTGTTATATTTAACATGAAGAAAACATTGAAAAAAAATAATTTTTATGCATTGATCCAGCTCTCAAACGGATTATAGAGTGGAAACTAGAAAATAACTCACTCAGAAATATTACTTAAAAACATTTACCAAAATGTGAGAAATAACCTAAAATCGCATAAATCTGTTATAAATATCGTTATCAGATTAAAATTAAACAACTGTAATATTAGTGTACATATCAGAGCTGTAAATGAATCATTCTTTTTTGATTTTAATTCATTATGAATTAGCTAAATTTTTAATTAATTCATTGAATTGAAAAAATGAATTGAATGAAATTTGAATCTATTCAAATGAATTAGGCAGAAATGAGTAGCAATTCATTTCCAGTTCATTTGAATTGAATTGATTTTGAATTAATTCAATTGAATTAGAGCAATGAATTGCAATTCAAATGAATGAATCAAAAATGAGTTGCAATCTCTAGGGGGAATGAAAAATTTATCCTACCAAAATGAAAATATCCAGTACCAAAATTGAAAAGCCTTGTCCTGTATCCGCGCCTGATCAATGAAAACATGGTGTTTGGAGTTTGTTTCTTCAAGAAGAAC
The DNA here is from genome assembly GCF_958450345.1 of Calliphora vicina. NCBI lineage: Eukaryota > Metazoa > Arthropoda > Insecta > Diptera > Calliphoridae > Calliphora > Calliphora vicina. The sequence continues at coordinate 58,222,999 of NC_088781.1, read as the reverse complement.
TGATTTTTATTTTGAAATACGCTGAACGACAAAACACATTTAATATTCAAGAAGCAATTAATAATTTTTGAAATTTTGTGAGCCACGACCACCCAACGACAAACTTCTTGCTAATATTTATCTTATATTTATTTAAAAAAAATAAAACTATCTTCCACAAATAATCAAAAATCAGGAAAAATAAGTTGAATGACAAAACGACAGTGATGCTTACTGTAGATTTACTTACAAAATCAATTCAAATTTCAATCAATTCAAATGAGTTGGAAATGAATTCAATTCAAATGAATTGCTAATTGTTTTTTCTAATTCATTTGAATTAATTCAAAATCAATTCAAATGAATGAACGAATTGTAATTCATTTGAATTAATTCAATATCAATTCAAATGAATTGGAAACGAATTGCAATTCATTTACCAAATTCATTTGAATTGATTCAAATTTTATTCAATTAATTTTTTTGTGTGAATGATTCGTGAGTTAATTCAAAAGTTAATGATTCATTTACAGCTCTGGTACATATAAATCGTCACATAGAATTTTATAAAGATCAGCCCATAATGGGTCACAGCTCCCATATAAAATCCACTTGCGTATTATATTGATGGTGGGTAAATAAGATTCGGCACTGCCAATTATAACACTATTACTTATTTTGACTAATAAATTCTAAACCCTTCTGTTTTTGACAACTGAGGTAGGTCTTTGACAGTAGTGTTTCCGATCTATGTTCATAATATGTCTTTATCTTCAGGCCAAAACTTGGGAAACCCGTTCTCATTGAGGTCAGTTCTATTGTCAACATTCCTTACCTGATGTACACGGTAATGGGGCATGCCAGTCTCATACAATCCGAGCATATTAAAGTACCGCCCAACCAAAAGTCCCACATCATAAGCATAACCCCCTCAATTGAGATGATACCGCAGTCCTTCATTTATGTGTATTACGTTCACAAAGGCAATTTACGTTATGAAGAAATGCGTTTAAGTTTTCCATATGAATTTGAAAATCAGGTATTAATTTAGATCAACTTAAATTCGAAAAAAAACTAAATTCTCAATTAATTTCAGATTTCACTGTCAGCACCCAAACAAGTGAAACCGGGCGAAGAAGTCACAATTACACTCAATGCACAACCCAGATCGTATGTCAGTATCTTGGCGGTAGATTTAGGTGTATATTTATTAGATAATTCATATGATTTGAAGAGTCATATCATATTGCAAGAATTGAATAATGAAGTATCATATAGCCCTATTGCGGCTACGGTATATCCTGGGTTAATATCTGGTCTGTTGACCTTAACTAATGCTCATTATCCATTTGAAAATGTTCCTGGTAAGTATTTTTACTGTAGAATACTAAAATAGTTATTTTTATTGTGTTTGTGGACAGGTCCACCAATTCCCAGTCCAGGTCTTCCGCATTTATATCGATTTCGTCAAAAATTTCCGGAAACCTGGATATTTGATAATTTTTTAATGTAAGTATGCGATTATTTTATTTAAATTTCACGACATTGTAGATCGGCATGCGTTTCATTAAGATTTTTAATTATCAACTTCCATAGAATATCCATTAATTTACATTGACATGTATTACCCAGCAAAAACTTCACTTTTAATTTTAAATGTAACTAAAAAATAATACATTAAGAAATTCATTATTTTATAGCCGTATAAACATGAGGTCCAAGTTCAACTCACGGATTGGGGAACTTTTTTTATATTACGGAATTACTATTATATTTAATTACAATATAATTTAATGTTGACTTTAATTTGTGATAGTGGTTTAGTAAGTTAAGTTAAAATCGTTTACTTTTGGAATATCGTGAATAAAACTAAGTACTTTTTCTAGTAGAATAATAAGTAGTCTTTTCTGGGTAATAGACAGTTAACTTAAACTTTAAATGAAATGAAGTTAAAAACCAGTAGTTTTATCTTTGAATATTAAAACATAATTTTCTTCTCCTTCCAGCAATGAAACTGTCACCAAATTAACTCTTCCAATTCCCGACGTTATAACCACTTGGCGCATAACAGCATTTTCAAATCACGATGTCACCGGATTTGGTATAGTAAATGGACCCACAGATATCACCACCATACAATCGTTCTTCATATCACTAAATTTGCCATATTCAGTGAAACGTGGTGAAATTGTCTTAATACCCGTAACAATATTCAATTATCTCAATCAGACTGTAGACGCAGAACTGGTTTTATATAATAATGAGCAGGAGTTCTATTTCATGGAATCAACAATAAAAGGAGTGGAAAAATCAAATGAAGACCAAAAACAAACGAAACTCATTACTGTACCGGCAGATAAGGCCAAAACGGTTAAATTTCTCATATATCCCATACAAGCGGGTGAAATAAGTCTGAGATTTATAGCCTCAAGTTCTTTGTATTCAGATGCTGTTTTACAGAAACTTAAAGTTGAACCAGAAGGTGTACCCAAACAAAAAACTCAGGCTTTATATCTAAGTATTCCCCAAGGAGAGCAAATATCCTCATCGTTTAGCATCGAAGAGCCAGTAGATAGTGTTCCCGATTCTGAGTATATTACCTTTTCTGTGGGTGGTCATTATTTAGTGCCCACAGTGGAGAATTTCCATGATCTAATACAAATGCCCACTGGTTGTGGTGAGCAAAATATGGTGAATTTTGCTCCCAGTATCTTAATTTTACAATATCTTAAAGCAAATGGCAAGTTGTCCAAAGAGAAGGGTTTGGTGGAAAGTTTACGCTCCTCGATGGAAGTTGCCTACCAACAACAGTTGTCATTTCGTCATGAAAATGGTGGTTATAGCGTCTTTGGCATGGGAACCGATGAGGAGCCCAGTACTTGGCTGACCGCCTATGTGGTGCGTTACTTTATTAAAGCTTCTCAATTCTTAGAGATCGAGGCGAAAATAATTGAATCTGCTTTGGAGTATTTGGCTGGCCAGCAAAAATCAAATGGGGAGTTTAATTTCACGGGTTATTTATTAGATCAAAATCATAAAAATGAATATGGACTAACAGCATTTATACTGCTGGCATTTTTGGAGAATGAAGTAAGTAGTTCAAGGTTACTGGTATCTATATTAAGAAAGTAAAGAAAGCTAGTGATATTCGATGTTGTAATAAAGTTTGAAGTATAACAACCGAAAAATTGTGGATACAAGCAGGTTAAAGCTGGCTTTATAGGAATCATTTACTTCATATTAAAAAAAAATTAGTTATAATTAGGAATGTATTGGATGACGGAAGCAGTCAACACAAATTATTTAAAATATGTTTGGTTTTTTGATAAAGATTCCAATATTTTATTACAGAAATACGCCACCAAATATCAAACCACCCTGCAAAATGGAGTAGAATTTTTAAATTCTAATTTAGATAAAATCAACGATATTTACGCATTATCCTTGGCAGCAACTGTTATAAAACGTGCTAAGCATCCAAATTCCTCAACTCTTATAAATCAATTAAGATCGCAGTGTAAAGAAGAGAATGGCCTCATGTGGTGGTCAGGAAATGATCATAACTTGGCCAACGATATAGAAATTACAGCATACGCTGCAATGTCACTGCTGGACACTCCAGGAGACCATACTTCAATCCTAAAATGGCTGATAGAACAACGTAATGCTAATGGAGGCTTTACATCATCTTACGATACTGTAGTGGGCATGGAGGCTTTAGTGAAATTTTCGGAAATTTATAAAAATCTTAAAAATGTAGATTTAAAAATTTCCTATAGTGCCAAAGATCAGGAGGGCACTGAAGTGGCAACAGATGAATTATATGTGAACACGGATAATATTTTAGATTTGCAAAAACATGAGGTAAATAAATAGCACAAAATATTTTTCCTAATAAGTATAACAAATTCTATTAAATTTTTCCATTTTCAGTTACCTAAAACCACTCGCAAAATTACTTTCGAAATACAGGGCAATGGGGCCTCTTTGGTACAATTCAATCAACAATATAACATTATGAATGAGCAAGATTTTCAATATTTCAACATAAAACCCAAAACAATTTTTAAAAATGACGAAGAAATGAATTTGGAAGTTTGTTTCGCTTACAAAACCGATTCCGACACTCTCAATGAAGCTACCAACATGGTAATTATGGAAGCAAATATGCCCTCTGGTTTCACATCGGAAGCAGAAAATAGTATGTCTTTAAAAGCAAACAAACTTGTGCAGAGAATCGAATCAAAAAATTCTGAATCAACGATTGTTTTATATTTGGATAAATTGGAACCAAATATTAACCATTGCATAGAAATTCCAGCAGATAAAAAGAATGAAATATTAATGCCGAAACCAGCTGCCATTATAATGTACGATTATTACAATCTGAGTCGTTCAAATACGAAATTTTACAGTTTATAAATAAATAATTAAGTTTTAATTGGTTTTTTGTTTTTTTATATGGAAGCTTACTATGTACATATGTATATATGAATAAAAATTTAGTTCGTAAAGTAATTTTACTCAAACGAAATTCCCCTCAACTAGCGACATAAAAAATAAATAATTAACAGATATTGCTTCAAGACATTTTCAAAACTGTTTTGGGAGAATGGCCATAAATTGATAGGCGTAATGAATTTTCGATAAAATTATTGACTTTACGATAAATATAAGTGTATACAAGTTACAATTTAATTTAGGATTAGACAAACATTTTATAATTTTAAGCTGATTGAATAAGGAAGAAGCTATGTATTTGATGTGGTTATCCCAGCAAATTTTCCAGGAATTAAGTTGGTGGACAGCGGCATGAATACTTATTCTATCGAAAGCTCTTTCGAAGTCTAGCTATAAAACCGAAATATGTATGCGAAATGATAGGAAGTTTGATACTTGTTAGTCAATATTTTTTTGTTTATAAGAATCACCATAATATATTGGCTACTATTCTATACAGTATCTTTGAGATGCATGAGTTTAGGGAAATCGGTTATGAAGAAATTTATATACAGGATTTGGAAATACCAATGTTTGCACTTTTATGAGCTCTTATTTTCATAGTCTTATTTTTCTCGATTTTTATTTTAAATAATCTACAAAAACTCTTCTATTTAAAAATCTCAAAATAGATTTAATTTAAAAACGTTGGGACATTTTTTAATTTTAGAAAGTCTGGAATTTGAAGGGTGTTGGAAAACACCATAATCATATGTTTGTAGGGTTGCCAGATAACAAAAGTCAAATAACTGGACCATAAGAAAATGTACCTGTATTTTTAAAAAATAACGGGACAATTTAAAAATGCACTTATAGTTCAAAAAAGATAACATAAAAAATAAAGAAACTTTAAATTCAGTCCTACATACATATCGTCAAATAAAATGAAAAACAACGTATCATCAAAAAATTCGAAGTTGATTTTATTATTGATTACGATTTACTACATCATATTACATACACTTGGTCGCATAAGTTTGCGTACAAACTACTTTATATATTTTAACAGGCTATTTTAGTCGTAAGTAACATCGGTAATCATTTGAAATTGGTTTTTATGTATAGATAAACATTTGAAAATTACGATAGGTATTTTCTTTTTGCATTTGCAAAGTTTGGTAATAATTGACTGCTTAAAAACAATGGTATGCCAACTTTTCGTGAATACAAAAGTATGCGTACATAAAAATTAAAGGTAATTTGTAACTGTTTTTGTTATTGTGTGATACTACAATACTGCAGTTTTTGTTTCAAACTCATCATAAAAGTGATTTTTGAAATTTTTTTGTTTCAAATTGGAATAATTTCAAGAAATGGCAAACAGAAAATTAATTAATGTAGCTGAACGTAATATTATTATACATTTACGGAAACAAGGGAAAACTTTGCGCGAAATCGATCAAGTAGTTAAACGTACTCACTCCTCCATCCAGAGAGATATAAACAATTTTAAAAATACTGTAATTTTTGTCCCAAAGCCTCGTTTTGGTCGTCCACCAAAATTAACTGAACTCGAAAAAAGGGTTATAATTAGTGTTTATAAACCGGTTAACCGAAAAACCGGTTTTTCTTCGAAATCTCGGTTTTTTGCGAACCGGTTAATTTAAAATGTTGATTTTCGGTTAACCGGTTTATCCGGTTTTTATCACTCGGTTAACCGGTTTTTAAAATTTGGGACTAAAATGAATAAATCTCATTTTTTTGTGCATTTTTAATATTCATTGTATACACATTATTGGTCTGATTTGAAACCTAAACTGCTGATTTATAATACAAACCTCTTTAGATTAATATTTTTAAGAATTACAATGAATCTAAATAAGAGAACACGATGAGTTTACTTAAAAACTATTTCAGAATAAATAATAAATAATAGTGGAACTATTAAAAATTTTAATTAAATTTCGCATAATTCTATAAGTTTAGGCTAAAACTTACTAATGATTCATTAAAAACTTAGTGATGATTTTACCAAATGTTAAATTGAATTCGATGTACATAAATTCTTTCAATAATTTTGACTTCATTAGTGTGTTTTGTTCTTAAAATTTAAATTTATTAATCATTTCGTTAGCTTTTCAGAAATATTACAGGAGAGACAAAATTTAATTTGATTTGATTTTTTTGGTTGAAATTTAATGAATAAACCAATAATTAAAACATGTATTATATATTTAGTAACATAATTATACGCAATTCCATTTGACTGAGATAATAATTTTGAAATTTTTACAAAATAAAATGCACATAGCACTTTTGTATATTTATAGTTTTATAATATTAACCATTCCTGACTACTAAAAACTACAAATTTTAAAGCTTTATATACTTTATTGGACATTTTATGATTTTTACACATATATGACGGTTAACCGGTTTAACCGGTTTTTTCAATGTCGGTTAACCGAAAAACCGGTTTTTTAAAAAAGGCCAATTTTCGGTTAACCGACAAACCGGTTTTTTAAAAAGTCGGTTTTTTATAAACACTAGTTATAATGCAATCTGTGAAGAAAAACCCCAAATTTATTGTATCGAAAATGGCTGAAAACTTAAATTCACAATTTAATAAACATGTGTCCAAAGTCACTGTGCTCAGAATTTTGAAAAAGGCCAACTATAGAAGCCACGCAGCACGGAAAAAGCCGCCAGTTTTGATAGTTAATAGACAAAAACGAATTGCTTTTACTAAAGAACACATAAATATGCCTCCAGAGTTCTGGAAAAATGTTCTGTTCACGGATGAATGCAAGTACTGCATCATTGGCATAAAAAACCGTCAGTTTGTTTGGAGAAAACCTTGTACAGTGCTTAGTCCCAAAAATGTAATACTAGCAGTTAAGCATGGTGGTGGTACAGTGTTGGTACGGGGGTACATGACAAGTGAAGGCGTGGGGAATTTAGAATTTATTCCATCGACAATGGATCATAAGGTCTATTTAGACATTCTAATGAAAAATCTTACCGAAAGTGTTAGCAAATTGGGCATTGAAGATGATTATATATTCCTGCAAGACACTGACCCAAAGCATACTACACACAACACAAGGCTTTGGTAGTTGTTTAATAAAACAAAAACAATTGGAAACTTCTCCGCAGTCAAAAGACCTAAATCCTATAGAACATTTATGGGATTTGCGGGAGTGAAAAATACGAAACCATGTAATAACATTAAAGGAAATGCTTCAAACAGTATTAACTGAGGAATGGAGAAATATTAGTTCCAAATACACCGAAAAACTGGTTTCATCAATGACAAAACGCCTTCCTGATGTCCTTGGTCGTCGGGGTTTTCCAACTAATTATTAAAATACAATTTAATTTATAAAAATCAGTAATATTTTAATTTTTTTTTTATGTACGCAAACTTTTGCTACATGCGGAATTGAATTTTTTTATGAATTGAATTCTTATAAGTTTTGTTGATTCTTAAATATGCATTTTACAATGCAGTTGTGTTCTTAAATATTTAACAGTTTTATATAAAAAATTTCAAATGAGTAGCGTTTATTTTTATATCCAAAATTAGAGTTTACTTTTAATTTTCGTTCTTGTACGCAAACTTATGCGGACAAGTGTATGTGTAAACAATTTTAAACGTTTACTTTCAAAAATAACCAAAATTGAAACTGCGAATCATCAAGTGCATGATTAAACAAAATAACGTTAACGCTATGAGTTTCCTTATATTTTTTAATAAATTTGTTGCAATAGAATTTTTTTTAGACAATCTTTATGAAAATTGAATAAGTACATTTTTTTAATTTAAATAAGTATCTTTAAAAACTCCTTTTTTATTTAAGATTTTATTATTTCATACAAATTTATATTGATGATACGTTATTTTGGTTTTAGAAAATATTAATTCAAAATAACAAATTTTAAAATTTTGTTTCAATATCACAAACGGGAGAATCCATATCAAAACGGACAGAAAACTGCTATTTTTGAATTTGACGATTTTAATCAAAATTACTACACATATTACGGTTCCAAATGGTTCCTCAAATCAAACATCGGAAACCATTTCCACTTCAAATATATCGCGATTTGAAAAATTTGTTAAAATTGTCTAAAATAATATACGCACAATTGCCCATTGAAACTACCCAAAGTCCAACATAATTTTTAATTCCATTTTAAATGCAAAGATATTGCTCTTAAAATTGTATATATAAAATAGTTTATTTCCAAAAGGTTAAAGATCAATTTTCGGAGTATTGTAAAAAATATCAATGATCGCAGCGTTAAGAATTCAAAAAGAGAACATGGAACATCTTGCGGCAATAGCAACATGTCGTCAATTATATTTGATATTTCTAAAATTTTGGAAGCTTTGATAAGTTATCCCACGATAAAAGGGATTGTTTTAAATTTAAAAATTAAATTTAGTTGTAAAGTGGTTCGTCTCCGAAATCATATCATTGCTCTAAGTACGTAATATCATTTTTTAAAAATTGATTTGCTTCTAATTGTAAAGGTTTTGTTTCGAGAGATGAAATCTTTTTTAAACTAGTTACAACTTTGCTGCCATACTTTAACCGATTTTTAAGGCAATTCAAAAGATTACTTACTGTACAGTTTCTATGGCTAAATTCAAGCATTATTATACATAAAATACAAATATACCTCTGACAAACCTTCATCCATATATTCTTCATCTTCATTATAACAAATTCCCATGTGACTTTTCGACAAGCGTTTTGAAGAGGTATTTTTACCACTTTACTGCTGACCAAGGATATACATATTAATCGGTATGTTGCTCGCTAGGTACTAATCACTGTAAGGAAAAAATACAACTGACTATACATTTGCAATCACAATTGTATAACTGTACACATTTTTCCTGTACGAAATATAAATAAATAACAATTTTTTTTTGCAAAATGAAAGAAATTATTATTTAATTGGACAAATTTTGTTTTAGCTGGAAACTGGACAAGATACAAAAAACTGGACAATCCAGGCCATTCCAGGCCGTCTGGCAACAATATATGGGTGCGTCAGTTGGATGATAGAACAGTTAAGAAGAACTTTCCTTTTAAAAAAATAATCTCTGATGTTTCTTTTTATGAAAAGATTAATTTTGTTTACACATTTCATAATATATTCATTAGAGTTGATGGTCAAATCAAATTCCATAAAAGTCACATCTTATCAATAATAGGTAAGTTTACTTCCAAAAAAAGTCCACTTCTCTGCCTTTCACTGCCACTTTTTGTAAAATATAACAAATTGTTCCCGATGAAAATGAAAAAAATATGGAAAAACTTGCAAATATTTTTTCAAGTTAGTTCTTATTTTGTTAACATTTTGAAATAACTAAAAGCCAGATTTTCAAAAGGGGTTTTAAAGTATTAAAGCAAAACATAACGTAATTCAAAATAAGTCCTAAAACACTAATAGCTCATTTACTTTTCTTCAGCCAGTGTCAAATTTTTGTTGCAATTTCATTCCGAATACGTTATTTTGACGACAATGAATTAATACAAAGAATCGAATCGAGAATTTCGGACTCCACCATCATGTTGTTATTCATCATGTTTATAAACATCTTCATCAGTTCATCTGCTTATCAACAATGTTGATAGCATGCGGTTCATTAGCATTGTTTTTAAGTATGGCAACACTAAATGTTTAAGCTGTTAACATTAACATCGAAAGCTCTAGAATTCGAATATACTAGTTTTGAACGTTAAGAACAATCTAGGCTACTCAGATGCAGATGACATTGTGTATAAATAGTGACCATCCACTACTGCGGTCTAATTTAAAGCATCGTTAAGTAAAGACATCAACTGCATTGCCAGTGTATACTTGTACATTATAAAGTATGTGTATAAAAACACTGAGTGACAATTTAATTCTGTTGTTGTACATTTTACAATTTTATTGTAACAAATTTGCAATCAAAAGTATCCGGTTTATTTAAAGGAAATAAACCTTAGTTTTAAAAGGTAAAAAAGTAATAATATTGTATTTTGATAATTTGCTAACAAATGTCAAAAATTGTTTAAGTTTAGCAGATCAAATAAGTGATGTAATTAAACCAAAACCGGCTACTATAATTGTTTATGATTATAATTTATAATTTTACCGAATTTTATACTGTACAAAAATAAATTTTAAACTTTTTTGTTTTATTTTTGTTGAATAATCTTGTTTTTAGTACGTTGCAGTTGTTTGAGTATTTAGCATAGAGAAGAGGTCTTATAAACTTGTTCTTTTATTTTTTTAATATTTATAAAAGGTTACTACTGTTCCTAGGCATGTATTTCTGATTGAAAAATATACGGTTTAGTTTTTGAAAACTATGTTATAACAACAAAGAATATTTGTTGAAAATGGTACTCTCCAGATGTATATAGCTAGATCGTCTCTGAATTTGATGACATTTCAGAATATATGTATATTAGGGTGTGTCGATTTTTTTCACGAAAAATCGTATAGCAGAAACGTATTCTACGTAAAACTCCAAGAAATTTTCCCCAAGAAAGCATAGGTCTAAAATCAGATCCTATCTTGCGCATTTCGTCTTTTATCCAATGATATTTCAGTGTACATATTTTTTTTAATAGTTTTTTTATTGGATAAAATACGAAATGCGCAAGATAGGATTTGATTTTACACCTATGGATTCTTGAGGAAACTTTCTTAGAATTTTCAGTAGATTTCGTTTCTGCTATACGATTTTTTACTTTTTTATCATCCATACAATTCGACCCGGCCTAATGTACATATGTATATACTTTTGCGGGTCTACTACCAATATTTGATCAGCAACATTAATGTATTCTCCTCTTGTTGGTTGTGTTTATACAAATTCAGAATACATTCTATTACTTAATGAATAGAAAAATAAAAGTTGTGAATATTTGGTGATCATTTGATATCTGAGTTCATTCGCATCTTTGTGAAGAACAGTATCAATATTGGTCGCTAACATAGATATTCAGTTCAAATCTCAACCAATTAAACGTTATGACTTACATTGTATTCACATATTGAGTTTTTTCGTGATTTTAAGTCATGATTTTATGAGCTTGTTGATAAAGAGAATTGCGAAAATATCATGACTGAAGCGACAGCGTGTGAATACCGTGTTAGAGTTTGCATATCTCTAATTGCCCTTATGCAAACGTTAGGCATGCAGTAATCATTCTTGGAATCCAGTTCTTAATAACAGCTATACTTTTCAGAATGATTGCAGAAATAGCTATCTAAACTATATGGGACACATTTTGCTAAGAATAATAGGTAATAAGTTAGATGGATGAGAAAAAACACATGTTTGGCCAATATGTCAAATTTTTACCCCCTGTAACTCAGATAGTGTCTGTATTATTATCCAATAGGACTAACCTTGGTGCAAATTTCATCCCGATCGGAAGGCATCGATTTCAAAAGTGGTTTCACTTGACATGAAATCCCCATATATGTATTAGAGTGTCCCTTAGAATTAAATTTTTTGAAATGTTGAAACGGTACCCGCTGAAAACTTTCGTAATGACCTAAAATATCACCAAACAATTTTTAGCTTGTTCTAAGAAGGGCAACCCGTGCCGACTTTCGATTTAGTTTTGAGGTACATTTACAAGGGGAAAAAATTTTTTTTTTAGTTTTTGTACAAATGTTGCACTTACGTAATTACTTTTGCAATTTAATTTAAAAGAATCAAAATTTGTGCAGAATTGTTGTTCTAATGAGATCTAAAAGACAAAAATTGGTTAAAATATTTTAAAGTTATTAAAAAATCGCCAGGCCACTAGAACATGAAATGTAGGAACAAAATTAACATATTTTGAGAAATATTAAAACAAAAGTTTATTCTTACTTAAAATATATTCATATTTACATGTATATTAAGGTATTCGAATTATTCGATTTTTATCTTGTTCGAATAAAACGAATAACTCGATTAAGATTATTCGAATAATTTATTTTTTTTTTAAAGTAAAGAACGAAGTTTTGATGTCGATTTTTTAATATTTTATTGTTAAAGAAAAACAAAAAAAAAATAACGTTAAATAAAGTTAACAATTCAAGTATTGATAATGTTAAAAAGCATTCGAAAACAAAGTCCGTCATTAAATTTTCAACAGAAATATTCTGATCAGATTTGAGATAGTTGGACATGATCCTGAATTCAAATACAATATAAACGTATTAGAACTCTTTTATGTCGTTCATTAATTCCGGTTTTAAATTGAGTAACTAATTCTTTAGTAAATTAATTATTCACTATTTCTAAATTATTTATAACAAATTGTATTATACATCAAGCTCTATCAACGTTGCCGAATCTTTGCTTAATAAAGTGATCTTGGGGAATTACACAATAAAGGGTATCTGTCCAAAGTTTGATATCGTCAGTGAATGTGGCAAATTTGAAGTCAGGCAGTGCATGATTGACGTATTTACAAATACGCAAATAGTTTATTACCATGTTCAACGATGTTCAAAATCATGTATAAGACGAACTCCATGCTTTTATTGCAACAAAACGTTAGTTTGCAATATTTGTGTTTATCATTCGATTTATTAAATATTTTGCAACACTTTCGTGCGCGGTTAATAACATCACTTATATACATATATTTTAAGATCATGGCCTTCATCTATTTCAATGTAATCATTATAAATGTCATCCTCAATATCACTTTCGACGACCTTTTCAAAATCACATTCTCTATCACATTCAACTCCACTTTAATCTAAGTTAATATTTTGATTATTAATTGCGATTCTTCTAATATGTTGCCAGCTAAATAATAAATATTTTATTCCGTAACTTTTATTTTCATTGGTTAAAGTCCTAAGTTAAAAAGATTTGTTTTTAGATTTCTAACTTCTTGCAGTAATATTTATACATTTATAGAAGGAGCTATTGGAACACTCATCTACAGTGATCGAAAGTCCCTTTGTCTTCAGTTATTTGTCGAATACCAGAAACAATACAATTTTTGTGAGTCATTATTACTTATTTAAATTTGAAATTATGAAAAATTTAATAAATTTAAATATATTTGAACATTTATTCGTTTTATTCGATTATTCTACATAAAATTGTTCGAATTATTCGTTATTCGAAAATGGCCATTTTTAAATTGTTCGAATAATTATTCGTAAGAAATTATTCGATTAATCGAACGATCATTAGTCGAGCGAATACCCTAATGTATATGTGTTTTTATCTTCATTGGATACAGTTAACCAATTCGCAGGTATAACCAAACAAAATATTTTTTTAACGGCAGTTTCAAAACTCCAATTTCAAATTTTTAAAAATTTTGTTAAACAAATTTCAAAAGTTTTTTGTCATCATATGGGGATTTATTTACAACATAATAGGGAATAAAAATGTGAAAAAAGTATGTCAATACCTCCTACAGTTTTTCCGTACCTGCGATATAAATTTTGCGATTTTCGAGAAAAACTAATTTTTTGGCCATATTTTGGCGAATGAGATGAGTTTCCTTACTGTTATGATTTTTAAGTAAAACCAATTCAGAATATTATAGTCCAGGTCAATTTAAATATAGTCTAAAAGTCTTACTAAAATCGGAAAACGTTAACCCTTAAATCGTGAAGGTGAAGGTCAAAAGTAAAATTTTTCAATATTTTTATATATATTTTTGGGCCGATTTTGATGAAATTTAAGAAAAATATATAATGAGGTCTAGTATTTACAATAACAGCACAAAAATGGAAATTAACCCTTAAGAGTACTTACACCAATATGGTAGTGTAGGGTATAATTACAATCAATTACACTATGCAACAAATGAAGACTTTTGGAAAAACACAAGATCATTATAGTATAGGTTCGACTCTACTACCAAAGGGTAGTAAAACCCTATACTCAGTTTGTCCATTTTGGTGACCGATTTTTTTTTATGGGCCCCCAAAGTTTCTGAAAATCAGTGGGCCCTCTAAAAAAGGTGTCATCAGTTTTGGGTTAACAGCTAATTCAGACTTTGTGTTACGGCTTAACTTTATATGCCAATAATATAGCTAAGAGTCCGCCAAATAAATTTTGTTAAAATCTGTTTCCAAAAAATAGCTTTTTCGTGCACTTTTGTTGAAAAAATATAGGAAGAAAAATTTTTTTTTTACTTTTTTTAGAATAACTTCCAGGGACTATTAATTTTTCAATAACAATATTTTGCAAAGTTGTAGCTCTGGTAAATCTGAATAACTCTTGTGAACATATCAATGCAATCCGAACATATCTAGGCATTCTAAATAGCTGTCAAAAATCACTTTGTAGCTTAAAAATTTTAGTTTTTTACTATTTTTCGACTCTAAAACTAAAATTTTTTGTTAAAAATGTATGCTCGAGTGTATACTTCTCTATTGTGCTGGAATAACGAAGAATGGGTAAATCATTATCGGTATAATTCGGGCGCATCACTTTATCCAATCTTGATCACGCAAGACCGGCTTGATACAAGATATGAAAAAACATTAAACATTTTTAAAGTGGGCATGGTTTGTGGAGCTTCTGAAGAGTAATTATATGCTTTTTATATAAGTTTTTGATATCGGTGGAAACCTTGTGACTTGGAGATTGACATTTTAGTGAAATGAATTAAGTTTGAGTTTTTTCGGACGTATTTTACCTTAAAAACTAACTATATTATAAAATAGTGATTTTCCATCAAGAAAAATAAAAACATTGAATTAATGTAAAATTTGAACAGTTACAGACATCACAATAAAATTTGGAAGTAATGTAGATCTAAATGATCTTAAGTCAATGGCATCACTACTGTTGCCATTCTTTGTTTTCAAACATCGAAATTACCAAAACGGGGAAATGTGTTCCAAAAACTGAGTTTTTTTTAAAAATAGCCCACTTTGACGTTATTTACAGTAAGATAGTAAAAACGTTTTGTAAGTATATAAACAATATATATGGCTATACAAATATGACGAGCTTTTGAGGATCGGTGCTATGCGTTTTTAGAATTTTTTACTCAAACCTAAAATTTTGTTTCAAAATTTGCCAAGTTTGGATAGGGCTGGGGGGCACAATGTCCGCTTAAGTTAGTCAAATTTTACTTTATACGTTTTTGCATTAAGTTCTCTTTCCAGATCATAAAAAAATGTGTATAGCCACGAAGAAAATTAGTTTTTTATAAAAGAAAAAATATGGGGACTTTTTTGGGAAAAAACTTAAAAAACACACGCCTACAAAGTTGAAATATATAAAAAGATGCTTCAACTTTGGATGCGTGTAACTTTTTATAGGGACGAAATAATTGTTATCAGGTTGATTTTATTTTCTTTAGAATTTTATCGCAAATATACGTCGTATATAAAAAACAAATTTCGACCTTTCGTAGGCCCATCATATATAAAATACAAAAAAAAAGATCGAGCAAAATTTAAAAAAAAAATTAAACTTAAATATCTCTTGAACTAAAAGAGATACCTACAGCTAAAAGCATATTTTTGTAGATCTTCTCAAGGACTATCTACATTTTAAATTTCAGCTCATTCAGATCATAAATGGCTTTTTGGCGATTTTTTTTTAAATGTGTGACATTGAGGGTCCACTCACTGATCCCCATTCCGAACACCTCAGCCGAGAAAATAATACAGCACAACATAGAAGTGTGGACTTGATCATACTATTTTAATAAAAAATCTTTGTTTTAGCGTAAAAAAATAGTAAAAACGAAAATTGTTAAGGTACAAAGTGATCTTTATGTGCTATTTAGAGTGACTAGACACGTTCAGAATGCATTGATATGTTCTCAAGTGTTGTTCAACTTTACCGTAGCTACAACTTTCCTAAATAGTGTTAATGAAAAATTAGGAGAACCTGGAAGTAATTCTAAAAAAAGTAAAAAAAAAAAATTTTTTTCCTATATTTTTTCAACAAAAGTGCACGAAAAAGCTATTTTTTGGAAGAAAATTGTAACAAAATTTATTTGGCGGAATCTTAGTTATATTATTGCCATATAAAGTTAAGCCGTATCACAAAGTCTGAATTAGCTGTTAACCAAAAACTGATGACACCTTTTTTAGAGGCCCAATTGATTTTCAGAAACTTTGTGGGCCCATAAAAAAAAAAACGGTCACCAAAATGGACAAACTGAGTATAGGGTTTTACTACCCTTTGGTAGTAGAGTCGAACCTATATAGTCATGATCGTGTGTTTTTTTCACTGTTGCACTGTGTTACCAGTCGCCTGAATATTATTGTATTTCAATTAAACATGTTTTAAAAATTATATTTCAATTAAATACATATATACCCAATAAAACGGTCAGATCATTGAAAGTACTTAGAGAAATCCAGGTGTGTAAAGCCAGTTCATGTATCTACAAATATATAGTGATTTGAAACAACAGCATTGTTAGAATTTATTTTCTAAATTCAGTTATTAATTCTAAATGAGAACAAGCTGTTGTGTGAAAAGGCTAAGTAAATTAAGATTAGTGTGTGGAACAATTAAGGATTTTCAATATGAAACGTCATTTGATTTATCAGTATTTTCCGATGCTGTATATGGTGCTGGCAGTATCCTGTGAAAGGTGATTAATATTTAAATATTTGAAATTAAAACTTCAACAACAAATTGTTTATTTAACAGCTATTATTCAATAAATGGTCCCGGTGTAATTAAATCAAATCGTAAATATACGATGGTTGTTTCTTTGCACGAGGCCAATGAGCCGTGTTCATTGCGTGTTGGTATTGAGGGGCCCAGTTTCAATGAGTCCAAAGATGTTAATTTACAACCATATGAATCAAAACTAATAGAGTTTTTGCCAAAAAAATTAATGCAAGGAGATTACAAGTTAAAAGTTGAAGGCTTATCAGGTTTGAGATTTAAAAACGAAAGTCGTTTAAATGTTGAACCAAATTATGGTCCAAAAATTTACATACAAACCGACAAGGCCATCTATAAACCTCAAGATTTGGTTAAATTTAGAGTTGTATTATTGGATGAACATACAAGGCCGTTAAATATTGATGAACCTGTAGCTGTGGATATATTGGTGAGTTAAATGTATAAATGTATAAACTATAAAATGAAACCAGTAGCAGTACATATTCTTAAGTTTGTTTGGTTTCTTGCAAAATAATAAAAAAACAGATTCATATTTTTCTGACATCCTTATAGTATATTCTTAACTTTATATATTTTTAGGATACAGTTGATAATCGTGTTAAGCAATTTAGCAACATCTCCCTTACAAATGGTGTTTATACCGGAGAATTCAAATTATGTAAATATCCGGCCTTAGGACTGTGGACTATTAAAGCTGTTCTAGGTGGAAGATATGCTTACTCCAACTATAAAAACATTAAAATACGCAACTATGTTCTGCCAAAATTCAGTGTGTACCTAAAAACTCCTTCGGATATTGTTTTGGAAGATGGCTACATTAAGGTTGTCATCTTTGGGAAATATACATTTGATAGACATGTGGAGGGTAATGCCACAGTTGAATTGCGTAGGATTTACGACAGTATGCTGTTACAAGCCAATCATATTGACATAGAAAATTTAGGTTTTGTCGAGTTCAATATTAAAGATGAAAAGGGTGTAAAGGATGTCTACAGTCTAACCATCAACGCCAAACTCACTGACAAGCACACGGGGACAACTGAATCGGAAAAGAAAATTATATCTTTGCGTAGGCAACATTATAATTTGGATATTCCTTATGAAGCGATAGAATTTGAAAATAACAAGCCATATCGCCTGAATGTTTATGTAAAACATTGGACTGGAGCTGCTGTTTTGGATCACAAGACGCCAGTTACCATGGAACATGGCGATGTTGTGTATGAAGCATTTTTGGATGAAAATGGTGTTGCCACTTTTGAGTTTGAACACGTTAAAAATGCAAATCATAAATTCCAATTTAAAGATTCCAAGGAAATGTTACCTAATATCTATGTTAGCGACAATTTAATGTTGAACAATAGGGAATTCTATTGTCGCCTAAAGTTGTTGGATGAAAAGTAAGTTTTTATAATTTTTTGTTATTTACTTATATATAAAAGCTCTTGATTAAGTGACACATAAAGTCATGTTTCCTTAAAAAAATTTTATAATAACAGGAAGAAAATCCTTGCAGAATATGTATATCCATTGATCCAGCTCTCAAACGGCTGACGTTAGGATCATAGAGAAATTCACATCGTATATTAAAAGCAATAGCAGTCTTATAAAGTCCACTTTCGTATTATGTTGGCGTTGGGTATATACGATTCGTTTCAGCCGAATATATCACTCTTAATTATTTTGACTAATAAATTCTAAACACTTATGTTTTTGACAACTGAGTTAGGTCTTTGACAGGAGTGCTTCCGTTCTATGTGTATTTAAATCAGAGATTCGCAAAAATAAATTCTCTCACCAATACACTTACTCTCACCAACACATTCAATTCTTTATTTCCCAGCGGGGAAAAATGATAGGACTTCAGTATGTAGGCCTTCTAAAAGGCATACTTACACATTGTAAAAGATCTGATATTCATTCCACCCTGCCTGCTCTTAGAAGGTGTTCAAGAAGACATATGAATCCTCTTCTAATAACAAGTTGTTAAATAAAAATAGTCTACAATGTAGAGTCTACATCAAAAAATAAAATACTCTACATCTCTTTGATTAACTCTCTTTACAAAATGTACAAAAATAAATTGCATGCTGTGGCTTCTTATTTATTTTTGTTGTTTTTTAAGTAATTAATAAGAAATTATCATGTTTCAAAAAATTAAACACACAACTTCATTTTAATTCTTATTTTTATTTTAGGTCTTCTAATAAGACTTTAAATAGGTTTTCCATGGTAGACGTTCTATAAAACTTGAAAATGCACGATTTTTCATAGGCCGTCCTTTGATGCCTTATTCTAATGCTTTTGTTCTCTTTTAGGCACTTTATTAGGCCTTCTCATGTAGCCCTATCATAAGACTTTGCAGTAGTCCTACCTTCCTAGGCATTCCATATGACAGTCCTCTACAGGCCTTTCATTAGATCAGTAATATATGGTTTTGTGCAGGCATAAGTAGCCCTTCGAATAGCCCTTCCCAATTAGGCCTTCTAGAAGCCCTTGCAAAGTAGGCCTTCTAGTAGCCCTTCCCAAGTAGGCCTTCTCTCAGCCCTCTAACAGCAGCGAGTGTGCAAGGCCTTAGCTCGCAATGACACGCCGTGTAAAATTTAAATGATTTTGCAATGCGGCTAGAAGTCCTTGTGTCTGCAAAAGAAGGCCTTTAGGAAGGCCTCTTTACTGCATTTTTTTCCCGCTGGGTTTATTCAGTGCACATACAAACACACAAATACAAAAACTGAAAAAATAAAGAAAAAGTCATACACCAGTGCTCATGCGTATTCCTAGTTGTCTCGTTGAGTGGACAACGACTACTTAACCCTCTAATGCCCAAGCATACCCATGGCACTCATCGCAAAAATGCCAATAAATGCAAATATAACTGATTTTGCATTTCAAAAACTCATGTAACAGTTGCTAGAAAATGCACTTAAATTATTTTAAAAAGCTTTTAAAGTTTTTGAAATGAAATATCAGTTATATTTGCATTTATTGGCATTTTGCGATGAGTGCCTTGAGGCATGCTTAAGCATTAGAGGGTTAAATGTAAGAGCATAAGAATACGTGTAATTTGATTCTGCACAATTGTGCTATGGGCTGCGCATTAGTGATTTAAAATTAAAATTGTAGAATAAGCTTGATTTAAATTTTAAATCAAGCTTATTCTACAATTTAGTTACTTTTTGCTTATGAAATGGTCTGTTGGGTTAAATCCACGATCGGCAACTCCTATGCATTTTGGCCGTTACTAAATTACAATTCAGTCTCATATGAGCTGTCATAGAAGAAGGTTGTGTTGTCGCTCGTTTCTTGAATATTTATCAATAAATATTAATGCAGATGTGGATAATTCATATTATTGTTTCACCTTTTTTTGCATCTACACTACATATTAAGTAGTTTTTAGAATTATATATATTTTAAATGTTTTTTCTCACACATTTAGATGCTTAAATGGGTTTTTATAAGTTTATTGTAAATTATTTTTAATACACAATAATTGCTAGACAAATTATGGACTAGTGAACTAGTTTTCCATGCCTGTCTTGTAGTGAAGATGAGAGTACAACTATTTCTCATTTCTTGTTTTTTCGCTCTTACACTTATACAAGTGCAAAATGTAGTAGTATATGTCTGCCGATCGCGGATTCAAATAGATACAAACTATCATAATATGTCTTTATTTTCAGGCCAAAACTCGGGAAACCCGTACTCATTGAGGTGAGTTCTATTGTCAACATTCCTTACCTGATGTACACGGTGATGGGGCATGCCAGTCTCATACATTCGGAGCATATTGAAATACCTCCCAATCAAAAGTCCCACATCATAAGCATAACACCCTCAATTGAGATGATACCGCAGTCCTTCATTTATGTGTATTACGTTCACAAAGGCAATTTACGTTATGAAGAAATGCGTTTAAGTTTTCCATATGAATTTGAAAATCAGGTATATTATATCAGGACCATCTTAAATTTCAAGAAACTAATCTCAGTTAATTTCAGATTTCACTGTCAGCTCCCAAACAAGTGAAACCGGGCGAAGAAGTCACAATTACTCTAAACGCAAAACCCAGATCGTTTGTCAGTATCTTGGCGGTAGATTTAGGTGTATATTTATTAGATAATTCATACGATTTGAAGAAGCATACCATATTAAGAGAATTGAATAATGAAGTATCACATAGTCCCATTGTGGCTTCGGTATATCCTGGGTTACTCTCAGGTCTGCTGACCTTAACCAATGCTAACTATCCATTTGAAAATGTTCTGGGTAAGTGTTTTTAATGGTGAATTCTGGAGTAGTTGTTTTAATGTATTTGTCGACAGGTCCTTTACCCCCCAAAGCGGTTCTGCCACATTTATATCGTTTTCGTCAAAAATTTCCGGAAACCTGGATATTTGATGATTTTGTAATGTAAGTATGAGATTAATTAATTTTAATTTCGAGACACTGCACCCTGGTTGTACTTATATGGCAGTGAGTGGAAAAAATAATTATAGTGAAAATAACTTGCTGAATCTTACACAGTATCATTTTGATGATATAGGAATGATCAACACTCTTTATGAGAACAAAACTGCATAGAATAATTGGCAAAAACTGAAGAGATTCAGGTCCAATAATTGTTTTACAGCATTAAAAGCTAATGAGCAATATCATTAATTCTGTAGAAAAATGATTTTAACCTGAATATTCAACTCTTATGACATCTGCTGCAATCTCTTCAGTTTTTGTTCTCATAAATAGTTTTGAAAACATGCTTCTGTTGGCCGATGTAGATTTTTCACTTTAAAAGCTTGTTTTCAAGTGGCAAAGATATAGATTGAAGTATCAAGGAAATAAATCCTTTTTCGGTCATTGCCACCGTTTGGCAACCAATTTAAAACACTCAGACATTTTTACACAAATTATTACACCATGTGAGAAAATAGACTTCTTTAAAATGTTTTATTTTCAAAAACACAACACAATTGAGAGACTTCGGAAATATCACAACACAATGTTAATATTGTATCAACCACTTTAATGACCATTTTTAATATATTTAATTACTCACTTTTTCCTGTTTCTTTTAGACAATTTTCTACATGAAAGAATGTTCTCCCTTAACTTTCAGAAATACCGTCAGACATAATCAAAACAAGTTCAAAATTATTTTTTACCCTATAAAACCAATGTGTGAACATAAATTTTAACTGAAATTAAGTTAAAGTCAAGTAACTTTATAATTGAATATTAAAACTTAATTTTCTTCTCCTTCCAGCAATGAAACTGTCACCAAATTAACTCTTCCAATTCCCGACGTTATAACCACTTGGCGCATAACTGCATTTTCAAATCACGATGTCACCGGATTTGGTATAGTAAATGGACCCACAGATATCACCACCATACAATCTTTCTTCATATCACTAAATTTGCCATATTCAGTGAAACGTGGTGAAATTGTCTCAATACCCGTAACAATATTCAATTATCTCAATCAGACTGTAGACGCAGAACTTGTTTTATATAATAATGAGCAGGAGTTCTATTTCATGGAATCAACAATAAAAGGAGTGGAAAAATCAAATGAAGACCAAAAACAAACGAAACTAATTACTGTACCGGCAGATAAGGCCAAAACGGTGAAATTTCTCATATATCCCATACAAGCGGGTGAAATAAGTCTGAGAGTTATAGCCTCAAGTTCTTTGTATTCAGATGCTGTTTTACAGAAACTTAAAGTTGAACCAGAAGGTGTACCCAAACAACAAACTCAGGCTTTATATCTAAGTATTCCCCAAGAAGAGCAAATATCCTCATCCTTTAGCATCGAAGAGCCAGTAGATAGTGTACCCGATTCTGAGTATATTACCTTTTCTGTGGGTGGTCATTATTTAGTGCCCACAGTGGAGAATTTCCATGATCTAATACAAATGCCCACTGGTTGTGGTGAGCAAAATATGGTGAATTTTGCTCCCAGTATCTTAATTTTGCAATATCTTAAAGCAAATGGAAAGTTGTCCAAAGAGAAGGGTTTGGTGGAAAGTCTACGCTCCTCGATGGAAGTTGCCTACCAACAACAGTTGTCATTTCGTCATGACAATGGTGGTTATAGCGTCTTTGGCATGGGAACCGATGAGGAGCCCAGTACTTGGCTGACCGCCTATGTGGTGCGTTACTTTATTAAAGCTTCTCAATTCTTGGAGATCGAGGAGAAAATAATTGAATCTGCTTTGGAGTATTTGGCCGGCCAGCAAAAATCAAGTGGGGAGTTTAATTTCTCGGGTTATTTATTAAATCCAAATCATAAAAACGAATATGGACTAACAGCATTTATACTGCTGGCATTTTTGGAGAACGAAGTAAGTAGTTCAATGTTATTGGTATCTATATTAAGAAAGTAAAGAAAGCAAGTGATATTCGATGTTGTAATAAAATTTGAAGTATAACAGCCGAAAAATTGTGGATACAAGCAGGTGAAAGCAGGCTGTATAGGAATCATTTACTTTATATTAAAAAAAATTTAGTTATAATTTAGGAATGTATTGGATGACAGAAGCAGTCAACACAAATAATTTAAAATATGTTTGGTTTTTTGATAAAGATTCCAATATTTTATTTCAGAAATACGCCACCAAATATCAAACCACCTTACAAAATGGAGTAGAATTTTTAAATTCTAATTTAGATAAAATCAACGATATTTACGCATTATCCTTGGCAGCAACTGTTATAAAACGTGATAAGCATCCAAATGCCTCAACTCTTATAAATCAATTAAGATCGCAGTGTAAAGAAGAGAATGGCCTCATGTGGTGGTCAGGAAATGATCATAACTTGGCCAACGATATAGAAATTACTGCATACGCTGCAATGTCACTGCTGGACACTCCAGGAGACCATACTTCAATCCTAAAATGGCTGATAGAACAACGTAATGCTAATGGAGGCTTTACATCATCTTACGATACTGTAGTGGGCATGGAGGCTTTAGTGAAATTTTCGGAAATTTATAAAAATCTTAAAAATGTAGATTTAAAAATTTCCTATAGTGCCAAAGATCAGGAGGGCACTGAAGTGGCAAAAGAAGAATTATATGTGAACACGAATAATATTTCAGATTTGCAAAAACATGAGGTAAATAAATATCGCAAAATATTTTTCCTAATGAGTATAACAAATTATATATAATTTTTAGTTACCTAAAACCACTCGCAAAATTACTTTCGAAATACAGGGCAATGGGGCCTTTTTGGTACAACTCAATCAACAATATAACATTATGAATGAGCAAGATTTTCAATATTTTAACATAAAACCCAAAACAATTTTTAAAAATGACGAAGAAATTAATTTGGAAGTTTGTTTCACTTACCAAACTGATTCTGACACTCTCAATGAAGCCACCAACATGGTCATTATGGAAGCAAATTTACCCTCTGGTTTCACATCGGAAGCAGAAAATAGTATGTCTTTAAAAGCAAACAAACTTGTGCAGAGAATCGAGTCTAAAAATTCTGAATCAACGATTGTTTTATATTTGGATAAATTGGATCCAAATATTAACCATTGCATAGAAATTCCAGCAGATAAAAAGAATGAAATATTAATGCCGAAACCAGCAGCCATTATAATGTACGATTATTACAATTTGAGTCGTTCAAATACGAAATTTTACAGTTTACAAATAAAGAATTAAGTTTAATTGGTTTTACATTTTCATTTCAAGTGAAAGTCGGCATGAAAATTGCACCAAGGAGTGCTATTGGATAGTAGATACAATTTTTCAACAAGATCGGTCAAGAACTCTCTGAGTTAGAGGGGTAAAAATTTGACATTTTGTCCAAATAGGTGTTTTTTTCTCATCCAAATAACTTATTACATACTTATTGTTCTTAGCAAAATGTGTCCCAAAATGTTTGGCAAAAAAATCAAAAATTGTATATCTTGAGTTACAAAACATTTATTTTGATATATATCCCGAGAATTAAAAACTGACGAAAATACATAGAAAACAAGAAAGAACTCTATTTTTTTCACCAAAAAACAGTGAAAAGTTTTTTTACAGTTTTTGCTTATATCTCGGCGATTATAGACCGCTTATTATTATTTATTTGGTGTTTTTCGTATGAAAATTTAAAAAATTAATTCATTATTTATAGAATTTATTTCATATTGAATCATTCTAATTTCTTCTTCAAATCCATAACAAAATAGCTTCAATTCAAATCTATCACAAAAAGGTTTAAGACAATTTTATCAATTAATTTTGTAAATTTGATTTAACAAAGTTTGAATAAATTCTGTTACTATTTAACCAAGGCGTATTAACAAGGTGAGTGCGTCCCGGCAACAAATACAACAATGCAAAAACAACAGGCAATTTGTTTTTGTTAAAATGTACGGTAAATGTCAAAATCAGGGCGAATTAAAATATTACTATGTTATTTACAATAACAAAAGTAAACATAAACAAAGTTTGACATATAGTGTACATAAAACCACAGCGAATTAAGAAACAGTTGATTTTATGCACTCACCTTGTTAATACGCCTTGTATTTAACCTTAAAATTAATTCAGTTTAAACAATAAATCTAAAAAATTAAATATTAGGAATGGATTTATGGAATGAAAGGCTGACATTCTGACAATTACGGATTAAGATTATAGTTTATTAAGCTCAAATTTTATTAATTAATTCGAAGCTCTGATATTTAATAATTATAACATTAAGATTTTATATGAAATTTGACTATAATATTCCTAATTTACAGTATCATTATAAAGGCAAATTCCGGTATAACGAACGATATGTTGTCAGGCCCATTCGTTAAATTGAAAAATTCGTTATATAGAGATGTTTTTTTTTTTTTTTATTTTTTAATTTTGGACAACTTTTTCTATTTTAGTATTTAACTAAACGTATGTCGTTTTGATCCCTAGGTTGGATGAGCGGTGTGACATTAGGAGGCATGAATATCGTCAAAATTTGTATATCTTTAGTAGTTTTTACTAATTGTTTTTTAAAAAAAACCGATTTTGAAAATTCCAGATTCCACTTAATTTGTGTAAAGATAATTTACAGGAAAAACTTAGTTACGATATAATGTTGGTTTTTATTTTCTTCAAAATACATGTTAAGAATTTTGTTATTCTATATTTCATTCATTCATCTAAATTTTTAGTTTTTCGTTCAATGAAATTCTTCTACGGTTTCCCATATTTAATTCACGTGAATTTCGTTTGCATTCTAAGCGGAAGAAATTTGATTTTGGATTCCCTAACATCATGTTTATGTGAACGAATCAGTTTTCTTTCGCTTAGAATGCGAACGAAATCTTTCATTCGATATTGTGAAAAAAAGCAATTAAAACCACTATAGAAAAAATTACAGCATCTATTATTAAAGAAAGTAACCATTGAAAACGGTACTGTAACGACTTATTTTCTTATTTCTACATTCTTTACTACTTTTGTTTTTTATACTTTCTGTTCGTTATATTGAGCATACAATTTTCGAAATATTCGCTATATAAGGTTGTCAATATTAAAAATTTGGTCATTTGTTTGATTTTGTTTGTTTTTTCTCATCATTTGTTATATCGAGCATACAATTTTTGAAACGTTCGTTATATAAGGTGATCAATGTTACGAATTTGACCGTGCGTTAAATCGGATTTTCGTTAAAGTGAAATTCGTTATACCGGGATTTGCCTGTATATATCGGGAATAGCCGGTAACCCGGGAATGTAGAAAAAAATCAAAAAAGGTCGGGAAATTAAAAACCCTAGTTGGAGCAAAAAAGGGCCTATTTTGAAAAAAGTTAGATTTTGCAAAAAAAAAGTCAAAAATTTTATGTTTTGAGTTACAAAATATTTATTTTGATAGATACCAACTCGCATCTCACTAAGTGACCAAGTAGAACTTCAAGGAAAATATCTAAGCTTTCTTTTGAGAAAAAAACCCATTTTGAAAAAAAAGTAAAAAAAGTTTTTGATCATACATCACCATTAGATTGTCTCTTAGAATTAAATGTTTGAAATGTTGAAACGGTACCCGCTGAAAACTTTCGTAATGATCTAAAATACCAGCAAAAAATGGTTTAGCTTGTTCTAAGAAGGGCAACCCGTGCCGACTTTCGATTTAGTTTTGAGGTGCATTTACAAGGGGAAAATTGCATTTTTTCCATTTTTTTTTTTAAATTTTGCCATTAAATAATTACTTTTGCAATTTAATTTAAAAGAATCGAAATGTGTACATACGTAATTGTAAGTCAAAATAAGTAAAAATAAACTTTTGTTTTAATGTTTCTCAAAATGTGTTAATTTTGTTCTAGTAGCCTGAGACACATTAATGGCCTGGCGAATTTTTAATAATTTTAAAATTTTTTAACCAATTTTTGTCTTTTATATCTCATTAGAATTAAATTGCAAAAGTAATTACTTAGGAGCAACATTTTTACAAAAACTGAAAACAAAAAAATCCCTTGTAAATACATCTCAAAACTAAATCGCAAGTCGGCACGGGTTGCAATCATGATAGAAAAATAAAATTTCATATTTAACTATAGTTTTATATACAAGGTGGCGCAAAAGTAATCCTCCTATCAGAAAATGCTATAAATTTTGAGACTATTGGTCAAATAAATAGTCAGCAATATTCCGCGTTCTGGAGCAGTGTAGCGTAACATTGTTTATTAACGTGTATTTCGCATGTGTTTACTACACAAATGTCAAAACAGAACTGACATTAGGGGCCAATCGCAAAATTTATAGCATTTTCTGATAGGAGGATTACTTTTGCGCCACCTTGTATATAAAAAAATAGAGGGTACCTGTTACTAAATTCCATAAAAAAAAATGTTTGGCTTATAATGGACACTCTAATGTATATGTCTTCCTACTTCCATGTCTACTACTCGTAAATCGTACAAGCCTGTGTTGAATTTCCAAGCAATCTCTAATCTGTATGGACTCAGCCAATTATAAACAAATTGTTTACCACATTTTCAACAAAGTAGTATTTTTAGTTCTATTTTTAAAAAAGGAGTAATTTTTACTACTTTTTCAAAAACTGAAATCTATATATATAAAAGAGTAACGTTACTGACTGACTGAATGACTGATTCATCATCCCACAGCCCAAACGACTGAAGCTAGAATCATGAAATTTTAACTGTGGGTTCCTCCCTCCCCAAAACGAAATTCGAAATTTTTGGAAATTCGAACGTTTAGGGGGTAAAAAGGGTAAATTCGGTATCCTTATATCTTCAAAACTAATAAAGATACAAAAATACTTAAAATTGCATGTTACTCCATTTAAAAAATAAGCTGAGAGGTGTTTCGTACTTTTTCGAAATTCGAAACCTTTAGGGGAGAAAACGGGTAAAAACTGTATTTTGGTACTTTTTTGGCACCCTATGTATCTTTTAAACCAATAAACATAGAAACCAAATTTAAATCGTATTCTTTACTTATCAAAAAATAAAAAACATGAGTTTGGTACTTTTTTGAAATTCGAACCTTTAAGGAATAAAAATTGTGTTTATTTTTGGTACTTTTTCATAAAATATGTTTTTCTATAATTTGACATAGACAATCGAATATTTTTTTATGAGCTCCCACCACGATACAGAAAATTATTTTGATAATATTTTACCACCGCAATGGGGATAAAAAAGGTACCAAAAAGGGGATAAAATCGGAAAATACATTTTATTACAAATTATTAAGCCGATTTGGTAATTTTTTTTTAACATTGGTTCCTGGATTCATACAAAAATTAACTAACAGGTTGTTATTTGGAACTAGAGTGCCATGGTGTATTTTAGGCCAAATCCGGGTGAAATGTTTGGTACTTTTTTTAAAAAACATATTTATTATTGGGCACATTAACACAGATTTTAATCGATTGAGACATGTCTGTAGCATAAACAACTTTTGCAAAATGAAATATTTTAAATTTCAAACTTTTCTCCTAATGGTACCTTTTTAATATTTTAAATTATTTCACTTATCGACATTAAAGTTAGCTGATATGTATCTGAGTGAAGTTAGTGTTAGAAATAAGGGATTATATTTTGGTTCCAAAATGTGAGAAGTGAACTATAGGTACTTTTTCATTCTTCTAATGGTCCTTTTTGAGTTTTCTATTACAATGGACTTAGAAACACGAAATTAAACATATATGGTCGTAAGTGAGTGAGAATTCTAGGGGAAGACTTTTTGGTACTTTTTCTTTATTCGAATGGTACTTTTTTTAATTTCTTCACCAATGAACCCAGAAACATGAAATAAAGCTTACATGGGCCCGAGTGGGTGGGAATCCACAAGTGGCTGCTTTTTGGTACTTTTTCTATATTCTAATGGTACTTTTTGAATTTTCTATAATAATGGATATGAAATTAATAATAATTTATGAAATTAAGCGTATATGTCCTAAGTGAGTGAAAATTCAAGCGGATACTTCATGGTACTTTTTTTTATTATAATGGTACTTTTTTAATTTTCTATAATAATGGACTTAGAAACATGAAATTAAGCATACATGGTCCTAAGTGAGTGAGAGTTCTAGGGGGAGACTTTTTGGTACTTTTTCTTTATTCGAATGGTACTTTTAGTAATTTCTTCACCAATGAATTTGGAAACATGGAATAAAGATTATATGGACCCGAGTGAGCGGGAGACTAAAACCTAAAAAATAATTGTAAAAGGTATTAGTAATAATTCAGTTTATTTCACAGCATTTCATATCAATTTAAAAATTTAGAAATTGTGTTATTTAAAAAATTACAATCACCGATCAGTCTCGTGTTTATTTTAAAACCACTTACAATTATTTTAATTCAACATTTTTTAATAATTATATTTCAACTACATATGTACATACCTATATAATCAATAAAACGGTTAATTAATATTTCCAGTTAAGATAGAGAAAAGTTGTTCGCAAGTACTTTGAGAGAGAAATGAATATGTTCAAAGCCACTTCATGTATCTTAATATAGTGAATAGAATTGTTAGTATTCATTTTCTAAATTCAGTTATTAATTCTAAATGAGAAGCAGAGGTTGTAAGAAACGGTTAAATAAATTAAGATTTGTGTGTGGAACAATTAAAGTTTTGCAATATGAAACATCATTGGATTAATCAGTATTTACTGATGCTTTGTATGGTGCTGGCAGCATTCTGTGAAAGGTGTTGCATGTTAAGATTAATATTTAAATATTTGAAAATAAAAATTTAGTTTATTTAACAGCTACTATTCAATAAATGGCCCTGGTATTATTAAATCAAATCGTAAATACTCGGTGGTAGTTTCTCTGCACGAGGCCAGAGAGCCGTGTTTATTACGTGTTGCCATTGAGGGTCCCAGTTTCAATGAGTCCAAAGATGTTAATTTACTGCCATATGAATCAAAACTAATAGAGTTTTTGCCGAAAAAACTAACGCAAGGAGATTACAAGTTAAAAGCTGAAGGCTTATCGGGAGTGAGTTTTAAAAATGAGAGTCTTTTATACGCTCAACCAGATTATGGTCCCAAAATATACATACAAACCGATAAGGCGGTCTATAAACCTCAAGATTTGGTTAAGTTTAGAGTTGTGATATTGGATGAACATACAAGGCCGTTAAATATTGATGAACCTGTAGGTGTCGATATATTGGTGAGTAAAATGTATAAAATGAAACCATTAGCAGTATATATTCTTAATTTTGTTTGATTTCTTTCAAAATAATAAAAAACAGATTCTAAAAATAATATGCATACATACATATCGCACTCGTTCAACAATACTGTATTAACTCAAAATTTTAAAATGTTCAGTAGAGGGCAAAAACTGTTTGTGATTACATTTTAAGAGAATTTGAAAATCCGAATACATCATATTAAGCAAATTCCATTTGAAAATACATTTACATTGTTTTTCTTTAACATTTTTGCAATTATTGCAAAATAAATCTATTTTTTGAGTTAATACCATTTTTCTAAAACTTCTCCATATTTTTTTGTATTATTATATCAACAAAACAGTATCAACTCAAAATACAACCAAAATTAAATAAAACAATTTGATTATTTTTAACTTGAATAAAGGCTCAATTCAAAATAATACATTTTTTTATGAAAATATACGATGTATTTCTATTAAAATTTTTGTATTAACTCAAAATAATACTTTTTTGTTGATACAAGGTAGTCACTAATTATCACGTCAATGGTCTCAAATGTGGTTTTCGAGATGAAAGAGTAATCGAAATACGTTGAAATTTTTACAGTAGTTAGATATTGATGTTGTTAGTTGATTTCTTGCAAAAAGTGAATTTTTAAAAATTTTGAGTTAATACAGTATTGTTGAACGAGTGCGATTTGCACATATTTTCTTACATCATTTCATTATATTTTTAACTTTTTATTTAGGATACAGATGATAATCGTGTTAAGCAATTTAGGAACCTTTACCTCACAAATGGTGTTTATACCGGACAATTCAAATTGTCCAAATATCCGGCCTTAGGAGTGTGGACTATTAAAGCTGTTCTCGGTGGAAAATATTCTTACTCCAACTATAAAACCATTAAAATACTCAACTATGTTTTGCCAAAATTCAGTGTGTACTTAAAAACTCCATCGGATATTGTTTTGGAAGATGGTTACATTAAGGTTGTAATTTTTGGAAAATATACATTTGACAGACACGTCGAAGGTAATGCCACAGTTGAATTGTGGGACAATTGTGAAGATACTCTGTTTCAAACCAAATATATTGACATAGAAAATTTGGGTTTTGTCGAGTTCAATATTAAAGATGAAAAGTATGTTAATGATGCCAACAGTCTAACCATCAAGGCTAAACTCACTGACAAGCACACGGGGACAACTGAAACCGAAAAGAAAAATATAGACTTACATAGGCAACGTTATAATTTGGAGATTCCATACGAAGCGATAGAATTTGAAAATAACAAACCCTATAGCCTGAATGTTTATGTGAAACATTGGACTGGAGCTGCTGTTTTGGATCACAAGACGCCAGTTACCATGGAACATGGCGATGTTGTGTATGAAGCATTTTTGGATGAGAATGGTGTAGCAACATTTGAGTTTGAACACGTTAAAAATGCAAATCATAAATTCCAATTTAAAGATTCCAAGGAAATGTTGCCTAATATCTACGTAAGCGAGAATTTAATGTTGAACAATAGGGAATTCTATTGTCGCCTAAAGTTGTTGGGTGAAAAGTAAGTTTATCTAGTTTTTGTTATCTATATATAGATATATATATATTTTGTAACAATTTTTTAATTTTTTTTTGCAAAATCGAAATTTTTTTCCAATATGGGACTTTTTTTAAAAATTTTGATTTTGCAAAAAAAAATTAAAAAATTGTATGTCTTGCGTTACAAAATATTTATTTTGATAGATATCCCACTCGCATCCCACTAAGGGACTAAAAATATCTTAAAGGAATGGACCTAAGCTTTCTTTTGACTACAAAAAAAATTTTAAAAAAAGGGCCCATTTGGAAAAAAAAATCGTATTTGCAAAAAAAAAAGTAAACAAGTAAGAGTACAATATTCGGCCGTGCCGAATCTTAAATACCCTCCACCTAAATATGATGGTATAAAAGCTGAAATAATATAATAATTGTTAGAAAGACTAGTTTACGCAGAAGATATTTTATTTCAAATGTACAAAAAATTGTATATAATTCAGCAATTTATAACTGAAATTCCTATTAGAACGTTTGACACAGTTAATTATTGTGTTTTAATTGAGAAATTGTCGTCTAAATTTAATTTTTCTAAATCTTCGTGTACATTATTATTTTCTTACATAGGTAACCGTAAACAGTTTGTTGGAACTGGGTTAAACGATCTACAATATCTGAGTGTCAAAGTGGCGCACAGTGGTATGAGAAAAAAAAAGAGGGAAACAAATCTGTAACTTCTAAACCCTTAGTCCGATTTTAATGAAATTTCACATGCGCAAAGGGGAAGTGTTGTCGAGTTTAAGTCTGGACCTCAACATTTTTCCCTTTTAACCTCAAGTGAAGAAACAGAGTATAAAAAAGGGTATACAAATATATTTAGACAAATTTCAAAATATTTGGTTGTGGGACTTATGCGGGAGCTATGACCTATTATGATTCGATTGTCATAAAATATTTTTACGTGATTTTTATGTATTTATATGAGAGCTGTGGCCAATTATGGACCAATATTCACAAAATTCAGTATTATGATTTTTGAATACAAATTACTGATCTGTGTACTATTTTGGTTTAATATATGGATGCTATGACCTATTATAGTCCTAAGTATTTAAGGGCTATTTTTGTAGAATTTCATATAAACAACGCTATTAACAAGAGTGGATCATATGTGGGATCTATGCCGAATTATGCACCAATATTTAAAAAATCTTGTAGTACGATTCTTGGATACAAATTACTCATCGGTGTAAAATTTTGGTTGATTGTAGATTTTTATGGATATTTGTGCAGGGTAATGTGTTTTCCTGAAGAAGTTCTTATATGGAGGTTATGACCAATTATGGGCCTATCATCATAAAATTTGGTACATCGATTTTTGTATATATTGAATAAATTTGTTTTGAATTTCAACCTGATAACTATATTTGTAAGACATGTATGAGGATATTAGTGATTTTCGGGAGTGGACCTTATATGGGAGCTATGGTTAAATATGGACCGATATTCACAAAATCCAGAAGTATGATTACTGGATTCAAATTACTGGATCTGTGCGTAATTTCATTTTGATATCGATATGTTTATAATACTTTTTAAGGTTAATATCTTTTTTCGGAAATGGGCCTTATAGGGGAGCTATGACCAATTATCGGCCAATCTGTATAAAATTTAGTACAGTGATATCTATATATATGAGTATAATTTTTGTCGAATTTTAGCATGATAAAGATATTTATAAGAGATATATGAGTACTTAACTGATTTTCGGAAGTGGACCTTATATGGGAGCTATGGTCAAATATGGACCGATATTCACAAAATCCAGTAGTATGATTTCTAAATATAAATTACGGATCTGTGTGAAATTTTGTTTTGATATTGATATTTTTTAGATATTTATGTAGGTTATTGTGTTTTTCGGAAGTGGTCCTTATATGGGAGCTATAACCAATTATCGGCCGATCTTCATATAATTAGGTACAGCGATTTTGGTATATATGGGGATTATTCATGTCGAATTTCAACTTGATAGCGATATTTATAAGACATTTATGCTTATTTAAGAGATTTTCGGAAGTGTACTTTATATGGGGGCTATGGTCAAATATGGGCCGATCCACGAACAATTTTGTAATATAATTTCTTTTACCACGAGACTTATTTTTGCTGAATTTTATGTGGATATTCCTATTCTGTAGGCATTTATAGACCATAGAACCATATTTCGGGAAAAAATTTGTATGGGGGCTAGGAGAAATCATGGACCGATTCTTATAATTTTCACCAGAGTTACTCCGTTTATCATAAAAGTAACGAGTGCAAAATTTTATGATATTAGCTGCAATATATTTACAAAAAATGTCCAAAAATATGTGAAAATTATTAATTTTTTTTTGAGGTTGTCCCACATTTTCATTCATAACTTTGGTTCCACTGTACCGATTTCGCTGATTTTCAATACCAAACTGCTTAGGACAATAATAAACATTTTTCTTGTAACTCTACTAAGTTTGTTTGCGTATTTTGGACGTGAGCGTGTTTTACACAGACGGACAGACGGACAGACGGACAGACAGACGGACATGGCTCAATCGACTTAGAATTTCATAAGGATCAATAATATATATACTTTGTTGGGTCTCAGATGAATATTTCTCAATGTTACACACGGAATGACAAACTTATATATACCCTCATTCACCACTTATGGTGGTGGAGGGTATAAAAATTGTAAGTCTTGAGTTAAAAAATATTTATTTTGATAGATATCCCACTCGCATCCCACTAAGCGACCAAAAGGGTCTTCAAGGATAATATCTAAGCTTTTGTTTGACCTAAAAAAAAGATTAAAAAAGTGTCCATTTTGAAAAAAAAAAGTCAACAAAGTTTTTGATTTTGCAAAAAAAGTCAAAAATTTTATGTTTTGAGTTACAAAATATTTATTTTGATAGATATCCCACTCGCATGCCACTAAGCGACCAAGTAGGTGTTCAAGGAAAATATCTAAACTTTATTTTAAGAAAAAAAAGGACCCATTTTAAAAAAAAGTCAAAAAAGTTTTTCATTTCGGAAAAAAAATATTAAAAATTTTTTATTTTTTTTTTTAAATATTTTTTTCGAAAGATCGAAGAAATAGCTATCTATACTATTTGGGACACATTTTGCTAAGAACAATAGGTAATAAGTTACATGGATAAGAAAAAACCCCTGTTTGACCAAATTGTCAAAATTTTACCCCCTATAACTCAGAGAGTTCTCGACCGATGTTGTTGAAAAATTGTGTCTGTGCAAATTTCATCCCGATCGGAAGACATCGATTTCAAAAGTTGGTTCACTTGACATGAAATGCCCCATATATATAAAAGTCAATGTGTGTTTGTTTGTTTGTTTGTTTGTATGATTGTTTGCGTATTTGTAATGGCACTCTACTTACAGTAAGGCAATTAATTAACAATCTAATCGGAGCAACCTTTATAACTGGGAATTATAACTTCGGAAATGCCATTTGATTTTATTCGATTGCAGTTTCCTATTTGCTTAGTATTTGCAATGATACTTGATAAAGCTCAACGTCAGTCTTTGCAAGTTTGCGGACTAAATCTAGAAAATCCATGTTTTTCACATGAACAGAAACTAATTTTAGATAGACTAAATATATTGTAAATCTTTACGGTACGGGTAGCGAAGCACACCGGGTTTTAGCTAGTTTACTTATAAAAGCTCTTTATTCGGTAATAACTGCTCTCGATTTATATCGAGCTTTCTCAGAGATCGCACTATACTAGTTGTTATAGATGGAATTTCATCAAACGAGTTCAAGATCAATTCAGGGGTACCGCAAGGCACAATCCTTTCTCCTACTCTTTTTCTTATCTTTATAAACGACATTCTACGTCAAACTTCCAACCCTATCTACTCTTTTGCAGATGACAGCAACATTTGCCATTCATACACGCAGAGAAAAAATATAGTTGGGCATGGTTACTGTAACCATTTCAATATTGTTACAAGTTTTTTACCAATATTATAGTCACAGTAACCATTTACATGATTGTGGTAACCATACCATATATATGATTACAGTAAACATATATATGTTTGTGACAACCATATATATGATGAAGGACTTATCATAATCTGATAAGCTTAAGGCTTATCATAATCTGAGAACAACATATTATGATAAAATTATTCATCATAAATATGGGTGCCACAAACATATATATGTTTACTGTAACCATATATATGGTTGAGACAATCATGTGAATCGTAAGTTAACCATATTATGGTTACCACAATCTTGTAAATGGTTACTGTGACTATAATATAGTTAAAAAACTTGTAACACTATATAAATGGTTACAGTAACCATGCCCAATTATATTTTTTCTCTGCGTGTATGCATTCATTTATAGACCAAGCCTGTTGGAGATTGGGGCAATGAGGCAAAACATGAATTATACGCTCAATCTCGGAATGGGGTTGTGATAATAGAGACGATTTCAATGCACTCAAGACTCAATGTTGTATGTTAACACACAAACGCACAACAGGTCATGTTGCTCCATCTGTTTTTTATGGGTGGTATAAATATTAAGGAATCAGAAGCTCTTGATATTCTAGGCATGAGAATTCAGTGCGATGTCCGCTGGACAAAACACATTTTTCGAGTGTCGAAAGAAGCATTCAAGTGCCTTGGTTTCCTAAAACGGTGTAAGAAATACTTCACTCCATTTGATCTCCTTACTATTTACACCACTTACATCCGACCTAAAATGGAATACAACTCTCATGTGTGGGCCGGTGCTCCGAAGACTATTTTGGAGTTACTCGACCACGTACAGAAGAGGGCGAAGATGCTTATCTGTGACAGTAGCTCTATTGACAGTAGCTCTATTGATTCACTGACAGTAGCTCTATTGATTCACAATTTCTGCCGTTTTCGATTTATCATGAATTTTTTAAAACAAAAAAATTTTATATTTTCACATAAAAAATATATTTTTTGCTTGAAGTTGATATTATAACTCCGAAACTAATGATCCGATTAAATTCACAATTTTAGAAAAAAATTTAAAAAAAAAAATCTATCCATAGAAATAAACAAGTAAGAAAGTATGGTCGTCAAGCCCGACCATATAATACCCTACACCAAGTAAATGAGTAAAAATATTTTTCTTTTAAAATATCAGTAATTTATATTCGTGAGTGATTTTCGGATGTGGGCCTTATATGGGAGCTATGACCAATTATGGACCGATCACCATAAAATTAGGTCGTGTGATTTATGTCTATATTTACGTTATTTTGTGTTATTTACGTGGAATTTTGTGTATATACCAACATTTTTAAGTGATTTAAGCGCGTCAAAGTGATTTTCGGAAGCGGGTCTATATGGGAGCTATGACTAATTATGGACCGATCGTAACAAAATTTGGAAACATAAATTTTGTATATATAAAACTTATTTGGAGCAAAATTTGTGTAGATACATATATAAATTAAAGATTTATGACCGATAAAGTCCAATTTCGAGAGGACATTTGTATGGGGGCTAGGTGAAATAATGGACCGATTTCAGCCAGTTTCAAAAGCCTTCGCCGAAAAAATTATATGTACCAAATTTTATCGAAATATCTTCAAAATTGCGACCTGTACTCTGCGCACAAGGTTTACATGGACAGCCAGCCAGCCAACCAGCCAGACGGGCGGACATCGTTTAATCGACTCAGAAAGTGATTCTAAGTCGATCGGTATACTTTAAGGTGGGTGTAAGACTATGGTGGTGTAGGGTATAAAAACTGTACCATTTTTATACTACTGGAATCACAATACATCAAAATTATGTAGTGGTTTAAAAAGCCTCCAAAATTTTGTCGATTTTGTTGCACTGTGTAATTTATCAATTGATCCAGCTCTCAAACGGCTGATATTCGGATCATAGAGAAATACACATAGAGCGGAAACTAGAAAATAACTCAATCAAAAGAATTACTCAACAACATCACACATACGAGCACTGTTTTTGTTTTTACATAGTTTTTATACCCACCACCAAAAATTTTGTGATTCCGTTTCTAACACATCGAAATATTCGCCCTAAACCCAAGTAAATATATATATCCGGGTCTTTATAAAAATCTAAGGTGATCTAGGTATGTCCTTCCGTCTGTTTAAGGGTGTATTGAATTGTCCTCCAATATTTTTTGTTTTTCAAAAATGTTTGGTATTAAAAATTGGCAAAATCGGTCATGTTATGGACCAAAATGTGAGACAACCTTCAAAGAACATGATATTTTTCAAAACTTTTTTTCAATATATTTTAACTATATTGCAGCCACTTCATTGAAATTTTGTCCTCGTTATTCCTATGAATATTGCTCTATTGTACATAAATGCCTATAGATTAGCAGTTTCCAAAAATAATTCAGAAAAAATAAGTTTTACGTAAAAATAACAACAGACTTTTGGATTGGTTCATATTTCACCATAGCCCCTATATAAAATCCACTTAAATACGCATAAATCTGTTATAAATATCTTTAGCAGATTCAACTTCCGTATTAGATTGGTGGGTATATAAGACTCTTCACAGCCGAATATAACACCATTACTTGTGTTGACTAATAAATTCAAACCACTTAGGAATTTTAAAGAAGTATTTCCGATCTATGTTTATTTATGTTTAGGATACATATGTTGAGAAGTGACATTTTTAAAAGATATAAACTTTCACAATATGTCTTTATTTTCAGGCTAAAACTCGGAAAACCCGTACTCATTGAGGTCAGTTCTATTGTAAACATTCCTTACCTGATGTACACGGTAATGGGGCATGCCAGTCTCATACAGTCCGGACATATAAAAGTACCTACCAATCAAAAGTCCCACATCATAAGCATAACACCCTCAATTGAGATGATACCCCAGTCCTTCATCTATGTATATTACGTACACAAAGGCAATTTACGTTATGAAGAAATGCGTTTAAGTTTTCCATGTGAATTCGAAAATCAGGTATTATAATTAAGACCATCTTAAATTTGATAGTTTCTTCAAATTTCCTAACTAATTTCAGATTTCACTGTCAGCTCCCAAACAAGTGAAACCGGGCGAAGAAGTCACAATTACTGTCAATGCACAACCCAGATCGTATGTCAGTATCTTGGCGGTAGATTTAGGTGTATATTTATTAGATAATTCATACGATTTGAAGAAGCATACCATATTGAGAGAATTGAATAATGAAATATCGTATAGTCCCATTGCGGCTTCGGTATATCCTGGGTTACTATCAGGTCTGTTGACCTTAACCAATGCTCATTATCCATTTGAGAATGTTCTTAGTAAGTGTTTTTAATGGTGAATTCTGGAGTAGTTTTTTAATGTATTTATCGACAGGTCCTAAACCCCGCGGTCCACCTTTTCCGCATTTACATCGTTTTCGTCAAAAATTTCCGGAAACCTGGATATTTGATAATTTTGTAATGTAAGTACGAGTCAAAACTTCGAAAAACTTCGAGATTTTTGATATTTTGGAAGGTTTTTAAAGCTCCTAAAATACATAGAAAGCTAAATTTCTGCATACTTTTAATTCTAATCTGTTTTCAAATCCTAACGGAGCCATTTAATTACCAATTTCTATAGAATATTCATTAATTTATATTGACATGTACTAACAGTAAACTTAAATTTTAACTGAAATTAAGTTAAAGTCAAGTAGTTTTATCATTGAATATTAAAACATAATTATATTTTCCTGCAGCAATGAAACTGTCACCAAATTAACTCTTCCAATTCCCGACGTTATAACCACTTGGCGCATAACTGCATTTTCAAATCACGATGTCACCGGATTTGGTATAGTAAATGGACCCACAGATATCACCACCGTACAATCGTTCTTCATATCACTAAATTTACCATATTCAGTGAAACGTGGTGAAATTGTCTCAGTACCCGTCACAATATTCAATTTTCTCAATCAGACTGTAGATGCAGAAGTGATTTTATATAATAATGAGCAGGAGTTCTATTTCATGGAATCAACAATACAGGGTGTGGAAAAATCAAATGAAGACCAAAAACAAACGAAATTCATTACTGTACCGGAAGATAAGGCCAAAACTGTTAAGTTCCTTATATATCCTATACTAGCGGGTGAAATAAGTCTGAAAGTTATAGCCTCAAGTTCTTTGTATTCTGATGCTGTTTTACAGAAACTTAAAGTTGAACCAGAAGGTGTACCGAAACAACAAATTCAGGCTTTATATCTAAGTATTCCCCAAGGAGAGAAAATATCCTCAACATTTAGCATCAAAGAGCCAGTAGATAGTGTACCCGATTCTGAGTATATTACCTTTTCTGTGGGTGGTCATTATTTAGTGCCCACAGTGGAGAACTTCCATGATCTAATACAAATGCCCACTGGTTGTGGTGAGCAAAATATGGTGAATTTTGCTCCCAGTATCTTAATTTTACAATATCTTAAAGCAAATGGCAAGCTGTCCAAAGA
Organism: Calliphora vicina; assembly: GCF_958450345.1. Classification (NCBI taxonomy): domain Eukaryota; kingdom Metazoa; phylum Arthropoda; class Insecta; order Diptera; family Calliphoridae; genus Calliphora; species Calliphora vicina. The sequence goes on along the minus strand of NC_088781.1, from coordinate 58,182,216 downwards.
GAAGGGTTTGGTGGAAAGTTTACGCTCCTCGATGGAAGTTGCCTACCAGCAACAGCTGTCATTTCGTCATGAGAATGGTGGTTATAGCGTCTTTGGCATGGGAACCGATGAGGAGCCCAGTACTTGGCTGACCGCCTATGTGGTGCGTTACTTTATTAAAGCTTCTCAATTCTTGGAGATCGAGGAGAAAATAATTGAATCTGCCTTGGAGTATTTGGCCGGCAAGCAAAAATCAAATGGGGAGTTTATTTTCACGGGTTATTTATTAAATCCAAATCATAAAAACGAATATGGACTAACAGCCTTTATACTGCTGGCATTTTTGGAGAATGAAGTAAGCAAGAAAGTAAAATTTATATTTAAGTGTAGAATGAAATAAGTAGTAGTAAGTATGAAACCTGGTACTTCTCCAAGAATGAACATTGGTATGTTTGATGATGTAACAAAGTTTGTTATAACAAAGGAAAAGTTGTGAATGTATAGAATTATTTTCGAATACCTGCTTGCGAATGCTGGCTTTGGTGTTGAAATAGCCTAAGTTTTAAACTATTTAAGGCAAGAATGAATGACAAATATCAAGTAGAAACCATTTCTTAAACACGAGAGGAATTGTTTGATATTTACATTACTAATTCATGAAATTTGTTAGATAACTTGTTTGAATAGATAGGAGAAGCAGTCAATTAGAACTACTTTAAATATGGTATATTAATTACTTCGATGGGTATCTTTCATTTCAGAAATACGCCACCAAATATCAAACCACCCTGCAAAATGGAGTAGAATTTTTAAATTCCAATTTAGATAAAATCAAAGATATTTACACATTATCATTGACAGCAACTATTATAAAACGTGCTAAGCATCCAAATGCCTCCACTCTTATAAATCAAATAAAATCGCAGTGCAAAGAAGAGAATGGCCTCAAGTGGTGGTCAGGAAATGATCATAACTTGGCCAACGATATAGAAATTACTGCATACGCTGCAATGTCACTGCTGGACACCCCAGGAGATCATACTTCAATCTTAAAATGGCTGATAGAACAGCGTAATGCTAATGGTGGCTTTACATCATCTTACGATACGGTAGTGGGCATGGAGGCTTTAGTGAAATTTTCGGAAATTTATAAAAATCTTAAAAATGTAGATTTAACAATTTCCTATAGTGCCAAAGATCAGGAGGGCACTGAAGTGGCAAAAGATGAATTATATGTGAACACGAATAATATTTTAGATTTGCAAAACCATGAGGTAAATAAATAGCGCAAAATATTTTTCCTAATAAGTGTAACAAATTCTATTTAATTTTTGTTTTTTTTTCAGTTACCTAAAACCACTCGCCATATAACTTTCGAAATGCAGGGCAATGGCGCCTCTTTGGTACAACTCAATCAACAATATAACATTATGAATGAGCAAGATTTTCAATATTTCAACATAAAACCCAAAACAATTTTTAAAAATGACGAAGAAATGAATTTGGAAGTTTGTTTCGCTTACAAAACCGATTCCGACACTCTCAATGAAGCCACCAACATGGTCATTATGGAAGCAAATTTACCCTCTGGTTTCACATCGGAAGCAGAAAATAGTATGTCTTTAAAAGCAAACAAACTTGTGCAGAGAATCGAGTCAAAAAATTCTGAATCAACGATAGTTTTATATTTGGATAAATTGGTAGCAAATATTAACCATTGTATAGAAATTCCAGCAGCTAAAAACAATGAAATATTAATGCCGAAACCAGCAGCCATTATAATGTACGATTATTACAATCTAAGTCGTTCAAATACGGAATTTTACAGTTTATAAATAAAGAATTAAGTTTTATAAAAACAATTTATATGGAAACTCATATTTTAATACAAATTTAGTTCAACTGGCGACATCAAGAATAAATAAGTTTTTAGTAATGGGAAACTAACAGATCTTACATCAAAAATCTACGAAACTGACCTTGCAAGAATGTTGTGTCAATGACACTATTTGCAATAAAATTGTAAAATTTCTGAATCCAGGTAATAGTTTCCTAGTTAAAAAATATGAAAAAAAAATTATTGAAATGATCAAGAGTTTTTAATCTTTTTACCACAAATTTCAATAGTTGGATTTAGAGTTGTATAATCGAACAGTTCAGCAGATATGGAGGCGCGATATTGTTTTATGCGTTATTTCTCAATCATCATCCAGTAGAAAGTTATAATGTGCTAAATTTTGAAACACCTCCCATGGCACATAGTTATTATGGAATATCTGGTGAACTATAATTGTGAAAGCCACAAAACTTCGAGGAATTTACTTCGGTACCATTGAGCGAAGCGTGACTGAAAATAGTCATGATTAGATAAATGTGCGTGGCACCACCCATACTAATGAAATAGTTATTTTCGAATATCTGGTGTACTATAATTGTAAATGTCTTCAAACTTTATATGAATCAATTTCATAGCACGGCAAGAAGTTTAACCAAAAATGGGAAGGATCGGAACAGGGGGTGAGTCACATACAAAGTAAATTGATATTTCTAAATATGTTGGAAACTGTAATTGACAGAATTAAAAGTTTTTGGAAATAAATCTGGTATTTCTAAACGGGTGGTTTGATCGGGGTAAAATTTTGCGTAGTCGTAGCCAATGATTACACAGGCAACAAAATCGAAAAAATTTTGGGGTCCAGTAGTACAAAAATAGTAAAATTTTTTAATTCTATGGATAGATTTCTTTTTTAAATTTTTTTTTCCAAAATTCTGAATTTTGTTAGATGTTTCACCGCATAATTTATGATATCTCAAATAGGGTTCGACCGATATTAGTGAAGTAAACTTAGAAAAGTTCAAATTTACATAGTCTTTAATCCGTTTAATCGGCTCAGTAGTTTCGGAGTTATAATAACAATTTGCAGCAAAAAATATATTTTTTTTCGTGAAAATAGCAAATTTTTGTGTTTTAAAAACTCATGAAAATTCGAAAACGGCAAAATAAGAAATAAAATTATTATTTACCTGCAAAATTAAGGAAAAAGTCTAACTGAAATCAATGGTATTGTAAAAAAAACCACGCTGCGGGAAACTTGAAAACTATTGATGAATTAACGGTGAACCTCCAAACTGTAAGAAACGCTCTTAAAGTAAATGTATATAATGGTCGGGTAAGCCGTAAGAAGCCGCTTGTTCGAAAAGTGAACATGAGAAAGACATAGGATTACGCGATTGATAAAGATTTTTTTTGAATCGAATTTTTTTTTTAGCGATGAAAGTAAATTTAATATTTTTGGTTCTAATGGAAGAAAAATGGTATGAAAAAAGTTAAATACTGAAATGGATCCGAAGCATTTGACGCTAACCGTAAAGCATGGAGGAGGTAATGTAATTGGTTGGAGTTGCATGGCTTCATCTGGGGTGGGAAATCTTATTTTTATTGAAAAGACGATGGATAAATATGCATACCTTAATATAGTATAATAATAGAATAGAATAGAATATAATATAATAATATATAATAGAATATAATATAATAATAGAAAACTTAAAACAAAGGTATTGCTTCCAATAAGACAACGATCCCAAACACACCTCTGGATTAGTAAAGTAATGTCTTATATAATGTTCCTAAGCAATTAAATCGCCCAGCTGAGTCACCTGATCTAAACCCGATTAAGAATCTATGTAATCAATTGGAAATAAATATTCTGCAGCACAATATATCGAGTAAAGATCAGCTAAAAACCGTTATAATGGAAGAATGGTATAAAATAGATTTCCTAACAACAAAGCTGCTCCATTCCATGCACTGCCATTTAAATGCTGCAATTGCTCAGAAAGGAGGACCTACCACATATTAAATGCAATTAATTTTAATATTGGGGTTTTTTGCCTTAAAACGGTCAACTGTACGGAGACTTTTTTGGTGATACTTTTAGTACAATTATTGAATTTATGTAAATTTTTATGTTTTTAATGAAAATGTTTGTAGTTTTTTATGTTGATTTCTAGTTTATACAATTTTTTATAAAATTAATTTAAAAATATTTAAATTATATATTGAAAAGTGACCATAAATTGATAGTTTATGTTACAAGTATTTCTGTACGGAGACTTAATTGATTCAGTGTATACACAGAAAAAACAATTTCTTAAACCGTTTCAAATCAAATATTTGTCACATATTGAACTGGTTTCAATTATTTCATAATTAAATCAAGTATTCATTTGCTCAAAAACAAAATTTCTTGATATTTTCTATTGAATTTTGAGTTTTGAATTTGATTATTTTGACAATTGAATATACAATTTTCGTTATTGGATGAATTTCAAATACAAAAATTATTGAATAGATAATTTTCGTAATTGAAAACACATTTTTGTTATTTTTTGTGTTTCAATTACGAAAATTATCTATTCACTAATTTTTGTATTTGAAATTCAACCAATAACGAAAATTTTATATTCAATTGTCAAAATAATCAAATTCAAAACTCAAAATTTAATAGAAAATATCAAGAAATTTTGTTTTTGAGCAAATGATTACTTGATTTAATTATGAAATAATTGAAACCGGTTCAATATGGGATAAATGTTTGAATTGAAATATAATTTTTTCTGTGTATTAAACAAAAAAGTTAAATTTTGTGAAAATGAGAGAACACTTAATTGTTAATAAATTCGAAAAGAATCAATCGATTTTTATGATCGATATCTCATTTATTGCTATTATATGCGGCTTTCCCACGAAGTAATAAACCTGAACAGTTTTGTATTTTTCGATTTTTATGAGTTTTTAAAAACACAAAAATTTGCTATTTTCATGTAAAAAATATATTTTTTGCTTCAAATTAATATTATAACTCCGAAACTACTGAGCCGATTAAAATTTAATATATTAACAAATTAAAGGCAATGTAAATTTGAACATTTCTAAGTTTACTTCAATAATATTGGTCTAACCCTTTTTGAGTTATCATAAATTATGTGGGGAACATCTAACAAAATTCACAATTTTATCTATCCATAGAATTAAAAAATTTTACCATTTTTGTACTTAGGTAACAATGATGCATCAAATCTATATAGTGGTTAGTGAAGCCTTTTTTTGCTGTTGACCTTTGTTAGTCGAGTTTAAGTTATTAAAATGGGCTCTACAAATGCTCCCGAGGTGGCGCTATGGGGGCTCAAGTGCCATTTTTTTTGTTTCACATCCAATTTGAATGATTTTTATATTTTTTGAATTGTTATAAAATTGTTATATGTTCTTAAAGAAAGTTTTTTTAATAAAAAAAGAGTTAAGTCACCTTTATGTCCAAAAAACAGCAAAAATCTACTATTTTTTATTTTTAAATTGAAAATCGTTTGTTTTTGGATCCATAATTGATATTGCTCTGAAATCTTTTGTATATGATTTGTAATTTACTTGTCTAACTAACAAAAGAAATTTGAGTACATTCGGTCCAAAATTACGCCCTATATTTTTATGGCAAACATTTTTAATTTCAATTTTTAAATGCCTATAACTTGGAAATTATAAGAGACAAAAGCACCGACCTAGCCGAGCGCTTTCCACAAATATTAAAATCTTTCAAATCGGATGGGAAACAAAAAAATATCACGTGTTTAAAAATTTTACATGTCGAAGGTACCATTTTTTGAGCACCCATAGCACCGCCCCTATAGCATTTTTAGTGCTCATTTTAATTATTTCAACTCGAATACTCCTTGGCTGCGAAATGCCAGATTTATTGCCCTATTGTGGATTAGCTCTCTTATCAAAATTGAATTAGTTTGTGGGGAAAGTAAACAGTAAATTTCGAATATCTTTAGAACTATAATTGTAAAGTGTTTAATCTTTATATGAATCAATTTCTTAACACTGTACTGAGTTTAGCTAAAAATGGTCTGGATCCCGATTTCATGTTCAACTTCCTGTCATGAATGGTCTCAATATATCTTACACTGATATAGTCAAGCTATTTCAATATCTTCGTATTTGTCGCTATATGTTTAATTGTTCATTAAGATTTTTTAATACGAAAGTTGTAAAGTATGCTTAAGGGCGGTTTTTTGACTAGAAGATAAAATTAGTTAATCTAAAAATAAAGAAATTTGAAAAACTCTATGCTACATTTATGTGTTTAATGATAAACATAACTATTTTCGAATATTGACTGATAAAATAATACTTTTGGGAAAATTAGATTTTTTGAAAAACTAGTTTATTTTAATAAAAAAGTATTTTTTTTTTAATGTAATCAATATTTTTTTTTTGTGACGTAAAAATCATTTTTTTATTACATACATACTCGTATTGCTCACTTATGTATATTTACTTATTTGTATATTTTATTCTTCAAAAAATAATAGCCAACGACAAGTCGTGTGAATATTTTAAAACCAGTTTTTAATTTGTTGTTTTACTCAGCATCAATAAAATTTGAGCGATAAATTGATTATATCATTCCGTTTGTAACACATCAAAAGTAGATACGTACATATATTCTGGATCCTCGTACAATTTTAAGACAATCTAGTTATGACCGTCCGCATGTCTGTTGAAAACACGATAGGGCCCAAGAAAAAAGAGCTAGTTGGCTGAAATTTTCCACAAATACTCTATGTTGATAGGGGCAATATCGATCCATGATTTCACCTAGCCCCCCAGAATACTTTTTGAGGAGTCATAAATATGTTGTGTATGCGGAAATCTTGATAAAATTTTGTACAAATTAGTTCTAAGTACTCTGAGATTATTATTATTAATATAGTTATGAAATTGCACATAAACAAGTTCTATATGAATCTAAATCTTTCTACCAAATTTTGTGAGCATGAGTCCACAATATACCCTTCTATCAGAATAATATTTTATTGTCAATAAATAATTTATATATAATGGTATTAACATAAAACTCGACATAAGTCATTTAAAGTTTTAAGAAATTAATCACTCTATCAAATTCGGTACAGATCGGACCATAACTGATTCAAGACCCCATAGAAGGCCAAAACTACATATTGGTGATGGGTATACAAGATTCGGCACAGCTGAATATAACACACTTACTTGTTTACAATAATATTTATACGCAATGGTAATATGTAATATTAACTATATTTTACCAGAGCTGTAAATGAATGATTCATGTTTGATTCTAATTCACCATGAATGTCAAACATTTAAATTAGAGTTGCGTGTTTGGTTTAAACCAAAACCGCGGTTTTTCATGACGTAAATCGAAACCGACAATTATTCTTCGGTTTTTACTTTTAATTTATTTGCAGTAGAAAAATTCAAAATTAAGAAATATAAAACAAACTTTTTTATCCAATTTCTCTGGAAATGAAATATATATTCTCTAAAATCAAATCGGTAAAAATATATTAAGATTTCTTTAAATTTTTTAAATTGTATTTTAATAATTACTTCAGATGATGTAGCAGTCTACCTTTCGCAGGCTAGGCAAGGAAACCTGTTAATAAAGGATGACACAAACTCATTTAAAAATATTGGTTATATGAGTATTTCCTGAAAATTAAACTTCAAAAAAAAAAAAAAAAAATTAAATTTAAAAAAAAAAATTTTGTTTTAAAACATTTTTTTTTATAATATTTAGCGAAAAAAAACTTTTGGTGAACAAAATTCGGGTTAAAAAATATTTTTTTCTGATTTTGCCCAATTTTAGGTCAAACTTACTATGATGGTCTTATATACGTCGTTGCAAAGGTCTTTGAAATATCTATCATTAGATATCCATATTGTCTAAATTAATGACTTAGTAATCCAAATATAGGTCAAAAATCGAGATTGTCCTGGTTTTTTCTGGGAGCATCACGTTATCCAATCTTGATCACGCAATACCGGCTTGATGCAAGATATGAAAAAACGTTAAAATTGTTTAAAGTGGGCAAGTTTTGTGGAGCTTCTGATGAGTAAATATAAGCTTTTTATATGAGTTTTTGAAAACCTTATAACTTGGAGATTGACATTTAAGAGAAATTAAATAATTTTGTGTTTTTTGGGCGTCATTTACCTTAAAAACTAAAAAAACTCTGAATTAATGTAAAATTTTATCGGTTACAGACATCACAATAAAATTTGGAAGTATTGTAGATCTAACGGTCTTAAGTCACTGACATCACTATTGTTGTCATTCTTTGTTTTTAAACACCAAAATTCATAAAACGGGGAAAATGTGTTCCAAAAACTGAGTTTTTTTTAGAAAAGTCCCCACTTTGACATTATTTACTGCGTGATAGTAAAAACGTTTTGTATGTAAACATCATACAGGGCTATATAAATATGAAGAGCTCTTGAAGATCGGTGCTTTGTGTTTTTAGAATTTTGTACTCAAACCGAAAATTTTGTTTCAAGTTGTTATTTAGACTCTAAATTTTAGAGTGACTAGACACGTTCAAAATGCATTCATTTGTTCAGCTTTACCGTAGCTACAACTTTGCTAAATATTGTTAGTGAAAAATTAGGAGTCCCTGGAAGTTATTCTAAAAAATTGTATTCCTATATTTTTTTCAAATAAGTGCACGAAAAAGCAATTTTTTGGTGAAAAATGTTAACAAAAATTGTTTGGCGGACTCTTAGCTATATTATTGCCATATAAAGTTAAGCGGTCTGATTAAGCTGTTGGCCAAAAACTGATGGCACCATTTTTTGAAGGCCCACTGATTTTCAAAATCTTTGGGGCCCATAAAAAAAATTGGTCATCAAAATGAACAAACTGAGTATAGGGTTTTACCACCCTTTGGTAGTAGAGTCGAACGTATCTGTCATGATCGTGTGTTTCTTGCACTGTGGAATTAGTTCATTGACTGAATGATTCGTAGTTTAATTCAAAATTTAATCATTCATTTACAGCTCTGCTACATAAATACATGTTTGTGAGTAACTGCAAACTGGCAATTTAAAATCCTATTGCAGGCAGTTAGATTAATTAATATAGTATCTACAATTGTACAACTATCTTCATGGTCTGCTTCTTTCTGATGATAAATTCAGTTATTAATTCTAAATCAGAACAAGCAGTTGTTAAAAACGGCTAAATGATTAAAGATATTCGTTGAATAATTTCAGATTTCCAGTATGAATTTTCATTGGGTTACTCAGTATTTGCTGATGCAATATATGGCGCTAACAGCGATTGCTGAAAGGTGTTGTTTACCATGAATATCTGAATCTTAAATTGAAAACAAAATAACAAATCATTTAATTTAACAGTTACTACTCAATAAACGCACCCGGTGTTATAAAATCAAATCGTAAATTTTCGGTTGTTGTTACTCTTCACGAAGCCAGTGGGCCGTGTTCAATACGTGTTGCCATTGATGGACCCAGTTTAAATGAGTTCAGAGATATTGATTTACAACCATATGAATCAAAACTAATAGATTTTTTGCCGGAAAAATTATTGCCTGGAGATTACAAATTAAGGGCTGAAGGCTTGGTTGGCTTAAGTTTTAAAAATGAAAGTCGCTTAATCGCTTATACAAATAACGGGCCAAAAATTTACATACAAACCGATAAGGCGATCTATAAACCTCAAGACTTGGTCAAGTTTCGCGTTGTAATTTTGGATCAACATACAAGACCGTTAAATATTAATGATCCTGTAGGTGTGGAAATAGTGGTAAGTTATGTGTGAATCTAGAAAAAGTTTAAGTTTAAAATACAAAATATATCATATTCCCAACTTTATATGTTTGTAGGATAAAGATGAGAATCGTGTTAAACTATTTAACAACATCAGCCTAACAAATGGCGTTTACACTGGACAATTCAAATTATCCAAATATCCTGTCTTAGGAAGTTGGAATATTAAAGCTGTTCTTGGTGGCAGATATACTTACTCCAACTCTAAATACATACAAATACTCAATTATGTTCTGCCAAAATTCAGTGTGTACCTAAGAACTCCTTCGTATATTGTTTTGGATGATGGTTACATTAAGGTAGTCATCTTTGGGAAATATACATTTGACAGACATGTGGAGGGTAATGCCACTATTGAATTGTGGTATGATTACAAACAACTCCTCTTACAAACCAAACATATTGACATAGACAATTTAGGTTTTGTCGAGTTCAATATTAAAAACGAAACGATTGATAATGATGCCTACAGACTAACCATCAAGGCAAAACTAACCGACAAGAACACAGGTAGAACTGAAACCGAAAACAAATATATATATTTAAGAAAAGAACGTTATAATTTGGAAATTCCATATGAAGAAGTTGAATTTGAAAATAATAAACCTTATCGACTAAATGTTTATGTAAAACACTGGACTGGAGCTGCTGTTTTGGATCACAATACGCCAGTTGCCATGGAACATGGCGATAAAATGTATGAAGCATTTTTGAATGAAAATGGTGTAGCAACATTTGAGTTTGAATATGATGCAAATGACAATTTTAAATTCCAATTTAAGGATGCCAAGGGAAAGTTGTCTAATGTTTTTACAAGTGAAAATTTACTGTTGAACAATAGGGAATACTATTGTCGACTCAAGTTGGTGGATGAAAAGTAAGTTTATTATTCGAGTTTTTTCAAGCTAAAGAAACTTTTATATATTCTTCAATACGAGTTCTATGTGTATATGAGGCTATCAGTGCAAAAGTGGTGTAACCCCAATCTATATATATGTATTTATTTAGTGGTACATTCAACTTACACCACTTTTGATAAATTACTTTGTTATATTATTCTTATTAAAAAAACGATTTTTTTCGGCTCCATCCAATACCAAAAGATAACTTACCCTATTTTTTGGTAACGTAAGGACTGTATGTAACACCAGAACAGCCACTAAAAAAATTTTGGGTTACACTACTTTTTCGCTGATGTCCTCATATATAAGCATGTAATTCAGTTTGGAAATATCAGCATAAATCGTCACATAAAATACAAAATGTCTAATGCACATTGTGTATCATCAAAAAATTACATAAGTGAACAGAAAAAACAAAAAAGTCTTAAAAAAATAATTAAATGTATTCTATAATCGAAAATAATTGTAACACACAGAGAAAAAAGATTCGTGATAGCAACCGAATTTGTTGCCAATCGAATGATTCTGTCTTAGTGACCGAATTTTACAGTTGTGGCTACAATATTTTGGAAGGGGCAACTAAAGTTTGGTTGCCTCAACTGAAATTCTTCTTTATCAACTGACTTTCTGTTGTTAGAACTGAAAAATGTTATGTGTGCAACCGAATCATTCGATTGGCAACAAATTCGGTTGCGAATCTGTTTTCTCTGTGCACTATTCGACAAATAGTAGGGTCAGTGATCGGAGGGGGTTTTGCCACATGAAAATGTTAGATCGGCTCAGCCGTTTCGCTGAGTCAGGTCTAGGAATCGAGATATATCGATTTGAAATTAGTATGTATCGTATAGGAAAAATTGTAATTTTTTTGCCCTTTTATGCATTTTGACCATCTAAATGTCCGAATATCCGAATACCACTTTTCTTTATTGACTATGTTGGCGTAGGGTACAAATATAGTTGTATAGTTGACCCTACTATTTGTCTCATGGTGTAATGAAAACATGCATATATTAAAGGACTGCTTAAAATTTTGAAATTCGGAAGCCTATGGTTATGAATTTCTAGGAAGAAATGGCAAAATTTTGTTTATACTCTCCACCATCGTAAGTGGTGAATGGCGGTATATAATAGGGTATTAGTTTTGGGTATTCAAGCGATTAACCGTTAATCGGTTAACCGATTAATTTTGGACGGTTAACTGTTCGAATAATTTGAAATTTCCGATTTTCAAATAACAAATAAACCGATTAATTTGTGTCGATTAACCGAATTTCCCATGATAAAAAATACAAGGTAGTTTCATTTTCTCTTTATGTCAACCTAATTAAGCATTTGAGAATAAAGGGGATTTGAAGTTTATATCTAAAACAAAGCTACCATATTCATTAAAATTAATCCGATTTTTGCCTTTATTGAAGTATAGTTACTTCAAATATAAATAAAATAAAAAAATATTTTATTCAAAATATTATTGTGCGTTTATCCAAGGCATTGATCAGCAACACAATTCAGGCCAAGGTTTTCATTTCCTGAGTATCGTTAGCATAAGGATTTAGTTTATGCTTGACTGTGGTTATATCTGCAACTAAATCACAAAGCTGTTTGCTGGCACAAACCTCTTGCACCTCAACGAATAAGAGAACAATTTTACGAGTGTACAACCGTTTGTGTAATCTCTTAATAAGATTTGAGAGACAATTTCATTGGCACAACTGTCAGATACTTGGTATGATGAATGATACAGTGGAATATTTGACGATATTCCTCTATATCATTCAACAGCTGGCTCTGCTGTGGTTTTATCTTCTTATCCGCCACCAAAGATTCTAAAATAAACTGCAAAGTCTCCGGCAATGCAATGAAATTGTCCCTTTACGCCGCGCTTTATCTCAATAAACTCCCACAGCCATGTACACTATCAGCTTGTTCACGCTCTATAGTTGTCAATATAAACTCCAGGAACTTGCCATAATCACGAACATCCCGAGCAATAAATGACAAACGGCATAATTGGTAACACGTTCTTCATAGCGTCTCTCGTCCAGCAAGGGTGGTATACAATTGAAGACAAAGCCTATACTGCGTTTCAAATAAGGCTTAAGAACCATAAATAGATAAGTGAAACACACTAAAAGTCCACTCCAATTGGTTAGCATCGTGACTATTGAGCAAACATATTAACCTATCCAGGACACGTTGAAAATAGGGATAAAAGTATTCTCTCAAATCTCTAGCCAACACATAAAGTAGTTAGTAAAGACTGCAGTAGCACGTTTGTAGCACAGGCTAGTTTTGTAAAAGAAAGTCGACCACACAATCCTTTTGATGCAACACTTGGGACAACGTTAGAATTCCTCTGATAAATTTAAAACATCCATTTTATTAAAGTCTGATTGAAAAAGGTACCACTATCTTCGGGCAGCTTTTAATTGTCACGGCCTATGTGATATAAAGGCACACGTCTTAGATTAATCCGTTTTTTATTTATTTTAAATATAAATTGCAGTATTGTAAACTGTTATATACTACACATATTTCATGGAAAATTTCTCGGAGTATTGTAACCTTTTTCTAAATGTGGCAACGTTTCACTGAATATTTACAAATAAAAGGTCTGTTCATTTACTTTCCCAGTAAATACTTGCAACGAGAGAATAAAATCAAAATTTACAAAATTACTCTCTTAAAATCTCAAAAATAGTAAAAAGTAAATGAACGCTTTTCCAGTAACAATTGTTTTATACACACAATTTTCATATTTTATTCCTTTTAAAATGTATAAATACTCACATTTTCTTCAATTTTATTGAAAATTCTTTTTTTTATATTTTTCACCACAAAAATAAAATTGAAAATAAATAAACAATAACACAAAACATATGAAATATAAGCTGCTAACTATTACGAGTTCAAAATAGAACTTGTAATAGTTTGCAACGAGAGAGCACTCTCTAAAATGTATACGCTCTTGAATTTTTCTCTACTTGCAAGTTTTTTGAGTTAATGAACGCTTTTCCAGTAACAATTGTTACTAACTAGTAACAACTTTTAGTTATTGAACATAGCTAAAATAAACTTAAAAAAATCCCCATTCTTGTCAAAAAAATATAAATGAAACTACCTTGTAATTTTTTTATATCATGGAAATTCCTTTTTTTGCACTTTAAACTTTTTTTGGATTCAATTCAAATACAAATTTCAAATTAAAATTACATATTTTTTGAACATCGAATAAACAATTAGTGAGTATGTATAACAAGTGACATATTTAATTTACATGTATTTGAAACTTTGTTTGTATTTACATGTATAGACGAAACTTTTTTTTGAAATGAGTCTTTTATCATAACCAAACGAAACTATTAAATTAATCAAAATCTAAAACAATTCAAAAAGGAATATTCTTTATCATGCTTTTGATTTCTCCAACATATACAATCAGCGAGAGAGTTTTTTTCCAAGAAAAGTTTTATTAAATCTAAAGAAAAAAATCGTTTAAATTATATTCTTTTTATAAAAGATTATTTCAGAAGATCTCACTAAAACCCTAAAAAAACTCATACATCGCTCATTTGCTGCAACAACGTCATAATTCAAAAAAAGTCGTATCGAGAAAAACGTATATTTTGTATTACTCAGTTCAAAAAACACGGATTTTGAGATATGACGTTGTTGCAGCAAATAGGCGATATGTTTACAAACATTATTTCAAATACCTTATTTGCTGTTCTTTTATGTTTTTGTACACAAAATTCGTTGTTGTGTTTTCAATTTAACATGAAAATTTAAATTATTCGGTTAATCGAATAACCTCGATTAATTATCCATATTTGATATCCCCATATATATATATCCCCATATATATACTAGGGTGGCCCTTAATAAACGAAAGTTGGATTTTGGCCATTCTCACCCTCCAGTTTGGTGAACATTAGCAAAAAAATCATCCTGAAAAAATTTTAGGTAAATCGGTTGGGGTTAAGACGTGCCGCAAGCCCTCTGAAGTTTTGAGATGCATTTACAAGGGGAAAAAATGAATTTTTTTCAGTTTTTGTAAAAATTTTGCCATTAAAAAATTACTTTTGTAATTTAATTTAAAAGAATCGAAATGTGTACGTAATTGTCGTTCTAATGAGACATAAAAAACAGAAATCGGTCAAAACATGTTAAAGTTATTAAAAATTCGCCAGGCCATTAACGTGTCTTAGGCCACTAGAACATGAAATGTAGGAACAAAATTAACATATTTTGAGAAATATTAAAATAAAAGCTCATTTTTACTTAAAATATGTCCATATTTACTTGTATATGAGTTTTTGTCTTCGTAGGATACCGTTAACCTATTCTTAGGTATGAACAAAAAAATTTAATTTTTTTAACGGCAGTTTCAAAACTCCATTTTCAAATTTTTAAAAATTTTGTTAAACAAATTTCAGAATTTTTTGATCATCTCATTGGGATTTATTAAGAGTATAATAGGGAATAAAAATGTGAAAAAATTATGAAAATATCTCTTATAGTTTTTCCGTACCTGCGATTTAAATTTTGAAATTTTCGAGAAAAACCAATTATTTGGCAATTTTTAGGCCAATGAGCTCTATTTCCTTACTCTTATGAATTTTAAGTAAAACCTATTCAGAATATTATAGTCCAGATAATTCAAAATATACTCTGAAACTTCTACTAAAATCGGAAGACGTTAACCCTTAAATCGTGAAGGTCAAAGGTAAAATTTTTCAATATTTGGAATTTCTCTTGGAAAGATTTCGAAATGATCGAAATGTTGTATATTTTTGGGCCGATTTTGATGAAATTTAACAAAAATATAACATAAACTCTAGGGTTTATAATAACAGCACAAGAATGGAAATTAACGCTTAATGGCACTTGGGATTAAAATGACACCAAACTTTTAAAATCATAATTTTTTATGGTTTTAGAAGTTTGGGGTCATTTTAACACCAAGTGCTATATAGGGTTAATTTTAATTTTTCTGCTGCTTTTGTAAATACTAGGCTTTGTGTTATATTTTTGTTAAATTTCATCAAAATCGGCCCAAAAATATACAACATTTCGAACATTTCAAAATCTTTCCAAGAGAAATTCCAAATATTGAAAAATTTGACCTTTGACCTTCACGATTTAAGGGTTAGCGTTTTTTGATTTTAGTAAAAGCTTCAGAGTATATTTAGAATTATCTGGACTATAATATTCTAATTAAGTTTTGCTTAAAATTCATAAGAGTAAGAAAATAGAGCTCATTGGCCTAAAAATTGCCAAATAATTGGTTTTTCTCGAAAATTTCAAAATTTAAATCGCAGGTACGGAAAAACTATAAGAGATATTTTCATAATTTTTTCACGATTTAATTCTCTATTATACTCTTAATAAATCCCAATGAGATGATCAAAAAATTCTGAAATTTGTTTAACAAAATTTTTAAAAATTTGAAAATGGAGTTTTGAAACTGCCGTTAAAAAAATTAATTTTTTTTGTTCATACCTAAGAATAGGTTAACGGTATCCTACGAAGACAAAAACTCATATACAAGTAAATATGGACATATTTTAAGTAAAAATGAGCTTTTATTTTAATATTTCTCAAAATATGTTAATTTTGTTCCAACATTTCTTGTTCTAGTGGCCTGAGACACGTTAATGGCCTGGCGAATTTTTAATAACATTAAAATTTTTTAACCGATTTCTGTTTTTTATGTCTCATTAGAACGACAATTACGTACACATTTCGATTCTTTTAAATTGAATTACAAAAGTAATTTTTTAATGGCAAAATTTTTACAAAAACTGAAAAAAATGAATTTTTTCCCCTTGTAAATGCATCTCAAAACTTCAGAGGGCTTGCGGCACGTCTTAACCCCAACCGATTTACCTAAAATTTTTTCAGGATGATTTTTTTACTAATGTTCACCAAACTGGGGGGTGAGAATGGCCAAAATCCAACTTTCGTTTATTAAGGGCCACCCTAATATATACTCATAAATCTCTCATAAATAGTTGTTTGAAATTTAACATAACTAATCCTCGATTTAATAAAAATTTGCTGTACAGAATCTTATGAAGATCGGCTTATAATTGGTGATAGCTTCCATATAGGAAAAACTTCAAAAAAAAACACAACCTCTATAAATATCTAAAAAAAATCGATATTACTATAACACCCTTAAAAATAGTCTAAATAATGTTACTGATATGAAATTCAACTAAAATACATAAAAATTTCGTTAATTTTTGTGACGATATGCAGTATAGATCCTTGTATATGAGTATTTAACAAATGTTCCAGCTAAAACTTTACTTACTTAGTAAGCCAGCAAGTAATATTGGTGCAAACTGAAAACTACTTATTATTTGACTGAATAACTAGTTATTTTTGTTCGAGATTTATTTATGGGTCCTACTTATAAGTGTCGAACCGACAAATTATTTGATAGTCTAGCTGCTAACTCACTGCTCCATGTACGAGTTATTTTATCGTAAGTTATCGATAAATTATAAACATATAAATTAGTATAATATGAACAAACAAATTAATGGTTTTGACTGGTGTTGAACGTCTAACCGTTTTTCAGTCAAACACACTACATAGCTGTAGTAAATGCAAAAGCTCATTATCAACCTGTATAAAAATAAGTACTTATTCTAATAAATAAAATAATGTGCTGGGTAATCACCACTCATTACAAAATAATGTATGTGGTAACTTGCCATTACTAAAATTCACAAAATTTTGCTGGGTTTGAATGAATGTTTTTAAACCAGATCAAATATATAAACAAATTACACATTGATATTAAATACATTATTATTGTGGTTTAATACAGGGTGTCCGCCGGGAAGGCCATTTTGGTAAACATTAGTATTAACAGTTCATATTTGGCAGTCGTGAAGTACACGTATCTACTTCACGAAATTTATTATGGAAAAATATTCGATAAACCAACGTGTTTTAGTCGCTAAAACATTTTATCAAAATCAATCATCGATTTTCAAAGAAGTAAGGTCCAATGATTCCTCCTGACCAAATTGTACACCAGACTCTAACTTTTATTGGATGCAAAGGTGACTGAGGAATAATTTGAGGGTTTTCCATTGCCCAGAACCGACTATTCATATCCATTCAAATGAAAATGAGCCTCGTCACTCATTATGATTTTTTCATGAAAAACGGGGTTGTCATGGGCGAGCTCTAACATCCTATTGGCATATATAGGGCGGCGTAAATGGTCTTGTGGAAGAAGCTTTTGTGTCAACTGAATGTTAAATAGAAACAAATGCAAATCCTTGTGCAAAATTGTGGCCAAAGTTGTTCTTTGAATACCAAGCTTCTGAGCACGGCGTCGAATTGAGGTTGATGCATTGTTTTGAACACTTCTTAAGCAGCAGTAAGGTTTTCAGCCAATCTTGCAGTACGTTTTGGTTCATTCTTAGGCCTATCACCTACAGACCCTCTTTCTTCGAAATCATTCATAAATAGTGCGTTCTGTTGTCACGTTGTTTCTCCCAAAAATTTCACGTAACTTGCTCATCGTCACAGTAATCGATGTTTGATTTTGATAAAATGTTTTAATGATTAAAACACTTTTGTTTATCGACTATTTTTCCGTTAATAAATTTGCCACGTGTCTACTTCACGACTGCCAAATATGAACTGTCAAGACTAATGTTTACCAAAATGGCGGCAAAACATACCTTCCCGGCGAACACCCGTTCTAGTGTGATTGAAAAAAAAAGTTCGTGTTGTTAAACACCAATTTTTTAGAACCCATTTACTTAGTAAACAAATTTTGCTAACTTGATTGTGTCTAAAAGATTTCAACCAAAATATTATTAAAATACCAAAAAACCAATTTGTGAAAAATGCGAATAAGTAGGTACCTTTTGTTCTGCCGCTCCTCATATGAAAAAACCCACGACTTTCTCGACAGCACCAAAATAACATATTGTTACGTTTTAACCTTTTCAAATCGTTTGTTTATTTCCTTTAAATAAACCGGATACTTTTGATTGCAAAAAAAGCCGTTTAGTAGTTTAAAAATTGTAACAACTCTTTATTTATTCAAAATGTACAACAACCACAGAATTAAATAGCCACTCAATGTTTTTTATACACGTTTATAAATTCTCAGAAATACAGATACAATTTATAATGTACACGAATTTACTTGAAAAACACAACACACTTTAAGGCACTCAGTTGATGTTTATTCGAAAAGTGTCTCTGATAAACTGACTCACGACTGCAACCTCTGCCACTATATATAACACTTCATTACCATCTAGAAAGCTCTATTTCTACAATGTTCTTTAACAGAATATTCGAATACAGCGTTGCCAACATACGATCAATGGTCAACTGAAAGCTTTTATTTAATAATGCCCACAGATATGTTACAGTTTGCTATTACAGCACTGTTATTTGAAAGCATTATGCTACTTTTAAATCAGCCCTTAAAATCGTTATATTTGAATTCAAGTACAATTTCGTAACAATATAAAACATCTTAAATCTGAACTGCATATGTTAAATGAATCATACGAACATGTATGTACCTAAAAAAAAAAGTAAAAAATGGGGAATCATCAACTTTATTTTCATTAAATATGACTAAATGAATTATGATACATCTCATTTATTAAAGATCCATTCATCATTCTGTTCATAATATTTGGTAGTCAAAAAAACTTATTTCATGCAATAAACCTGTCTATTATACTATCCTGTGGTTGTTCCTCGTGGAAAAATGTAATTTTAATAAAATGCAAGCTAATTTTTTAGTTTTTAAAGCGATTACAATCTGTTGGCAATGAGGGTACAGCAGTATTAAACGAACCACAATTATATCAGTGTTTAAAGTTGGCTTTGTGTCTAAATTTGTTAAGGGGCCCACATACAAATTTAAAATAACGAAAATGTTGGCTTACAAATTTAGCATCTTCTAACTTTCTACCGATTAGCGATTGCTCCTCCATATCTGCTCAACAGTTCGACCATTAAATTGCAATCATTCATTTCAGACTAAAACTTGGAAAACCTGTGCTCATTGAGGTCAGTTCTATCGTCGATATTCCTTACTTGATGTACACGGTAATGGGTCATGCCAGCTTGGTACATTCAGAACATGTTAAAGTACCAGCCAATCAAAAGTCCCACATCATAAGCATAACACCCTCAATTGAGATGATACCCCAGTCCTTCATTTATGTATATTACGTTCACAAAGGCAATTTACGTTATCAAGAAATGCGTTTAAGTTTTCCATATGAATTTGAAAATCAGGTATTAATTTATATCAACTTAAATTTGAAGAAATTAATCTCAGTTAATTTCAGATTTCACTGTCAGCTCCCAAACAAGTAAAACCGGGCGAATATGTCACAATAGCTATCACTGCACAACCCAGGTCGTATGTCAGTATATTGGCGGTAGATTTAGGGGTATATTTATTAGATAATTCATACGATTTAATGAAGTCTGACATACTGCATGAATTGAGCTCTGAAAGATCATATACGCCTATAGCGGCTTCGGTATATCCCGGGCTAATATCTGGGATGTTGACCTTAACAAATGCTCATTATCCATTTGAAAATGTTCCTGGTAAGTCCATTAATTGTTAGGTTTTGCAGTAGTTCTTTTAATATATTTGTTGCCAGGTGCTGTAAGTCCAAGACCATATAACAGAAATCCACTTCGTTTTCGTAAGAAATTTCCAGAGACCTGGATATTTGATAACCTTTTCATGTAAGTATGAGTTAAAGTAATATTTGGCAAACAAAGTACATACTCACACATAATGGATCCCTTATATTTCTTCCAGCAATGAAACTGTCACCAAATTAACTCTTCCAATTCCCGACGTTATAACCACTTGGCGCATAACAGCATTTTCAAATCACGATGTCACCGGATTTGGTATAGTAAATGGACCCACAGATATCACCACCATACAATCGTTCTTCATATCACTAAATTTGCCATATTCAGTGAAACGTGGTGAAATTGTCTCAATACCCGTAACTGTATTTAATTATCTCAATCAGACTGTAGATACAGAAGTGGTTTTATATAATAATGATCAGGAATTCTATTTCATGGAATCAACAATAAAGGGAGTAGAAAAATCAAATGAAGACCAACAACAAACGAAACTCATTACTGTACCGGCAGATAAGGCCAAAACGGTGAAATTTCTAATATATCCCATACAAGCGGGTGAAATAACTCTGAGCGTTATAGCCTCAAGTTCTTTGTATTCAGATGCTGTTTTACAGAAACTTAAAGTCGAACCAGAAGGTGTACCCAAACAACAAACTCAGGCTTTATATCTAAGTATTCCGGCAGGAGAGGAAATATCCTCATCATTTACCATAGAAGAGCCAGTAGATAGCGTACCCGATTCTCAGTATATTACTTTTTCTGTTGGTGGTCATTATTTAGTGCCCACAGTGGAGAATTTCCAAGATCTAATACAAATGCCCACTGGTTGTGGTGAGCAAAATATGGTGAATTTTGCTCCCAGTATCTTAATTTTACAATATCTTAAAGCAAATGGCAAGCTGTCCAAAGAGAAGGGTTTGGTGGAAAGTCTACGCTCCTCGATGGAAGTTGCCTACCAACAACAGCTGTCATTTCGTCATAAAAATGGTGGTTATAGCGTCTTTGGCATGGGAACAGATGAAGAGCCCAGTACTTGGCTGACCGCCTATGTGGTGCGTTACTTTATTAAAGCTTCTCAATTCTTGGAGATCGAGGCGAAAATAATTGAATCTTCTTTGGAGTATTTGGCCGGCAAGCAAAAATCAAATGGACAGTTTATTTTCACAGGTTATTTATTAAATCCAAATCATAAAAATGAATATGGACTAACAGCCTTTATACTGCTGGCATTTTTGGAGAATGATGTAAGTAGGAGAAGGAGTTGGAATTTATATTAAGAAAGTAAAGAAATGCATTAGTTAGCTATTTTACTTGCATAAAAATTAGTACGCATTAAAAAGTTTTTATAAAGTTTGAGGTATAACAAGCGAAAATGTGTAGATACAAGCGGGTGAAAGCTGGCTAGGAATCATTTACTTCATATTGAAACAAATTTTAATTATTATTAAGGAATATATTGGATACAGTCAAGACTTAAATGACTTTAAATTTTTTTGTTTTTTTATAAATACTCCAAAATTTCATTTCAGAAATACGCCACCAAATATCAAACCACCTTACAAAGTGGAGTAGAATTCTTAAATTCGAATTTAGATAAAATCAACGATATTTACGCATTATCTTTGACAGCAACTGTTATAAAACGTGCTAAGCATCCAAATGCATCAACTCTTATAAATCAATTAAGATCGCAGTGTAAAGAAGAGAATGGCCTTATGTGGTGGTCAGGAAATGATCATAACTTGGCCAACGATATAGAAATTACTGCATACGCTGCAATGTCACTGCTGGACACCCCAGGAGATCATACTTCAATCTTAAAATGGCTGATAGAACAACGTAATGCTAATGGAGGCTTTACATCTTCCTACGATACTGTGGTGGGCATGGAGGCTTTAGTGAAATTTTCGGAAATTTATATAAATCTTAAAAATGTAGATTTAAAAATTTCCTATAGTGCGAAAGATCTGGAGGGCACTGAAGTGGCAAAAGATGAATTATATGTGAACACAAATAATATTTTAGATTTGCAAAAACATGAGGTAAATAAATAGCGCAAAATATTTTTCCTAATAAGTATAACAAATTCTATTTAATTTTTCCATTTTCAGTTACCTAAAACTACTCGCCAAATTACTTTCGAAATGCAGGGCAATGGGGCCTCTTTAGTACAACTCAATCAACAATATAACATTATGAATGAGCAAGATTTTCACCATTTTAACATAAAACCCAAAACAATTTTTAAAAATTACGAAGAAATGAATTTGCAAGTTTGTTTCACTTACCAAACCGATTCCGACACTCTCAATGAAGCTACCAACATGGTCATTATGGAAGCAAATTTACCCTCTGGTTTCACATCGGAAAATATTATGTCTTTAAGAGCAAACAAACTTGTGCAGAGAATCGAGACAAAAAATTCTGAATCAACGATAGTTTTATATTTGGATAAATTGGTAGCAAATATTAACCATTGTATAGAAATTCCAGCAGCTAAAAACAATGAAATATTAATGACGAAACCAGCAGCCATTATAATGTACGATTATTACAATCTGAGTCGTTCAAATACGAAATTTTACAGTTTGTGAATAAAGAATTAAGTTTTATAAAAACTATTTATATGGAAACTCATATTTTAATAAAAATTTAGTTCAACTAGCGACATAAAACATAAATAAGTTTTTAGTAGTCGGTAACCAACTATTATGATATTATTATATCTTGCATCAAAACATTTTTATTTATGGGCAAATACACATTTCTTTTCAAATCTATGAAACCGACCTTAAATGTACATTATTTCTTAGGTATTGTTACATTTTTACCTTTTAAAAACGGTGGGTTATTTCCGTTAAATAAACCGGAATTGCTAATAAAAGCGCCTAACATATAGTTACCTTAAAATACGGATGTTGTATGCAGCAAAAGTTAACTTTTCAACAGACGGTATTAAATTTCTTCAAAATGGCTCTATGGATTCGCTCCAGTTTTGGATTGAATATAACTGGAATATTTTATTTTTATTAAACTAAGTCAAATTTATTGTAATTATAATTACAAATGCGTTATTTGCCTGTTTGCTTCAGAATACATTTAGCGTATGTTACATTTTTTCAGAACAATTTATTTTCTTTGAACAAAAAAAAGCCCACTGGTAATACATAATTTGATAGAGTAAAATTTAAAATTTCGTGATAAAATCTAAGGAAAAATCTTAAAATAGTAATGAAAATCAATGAAAACTTAATGAGTTGAAATTCTTTATTCAACTAAAAATTAAATAAAACAAAATGTGTTTTATGCGCTTAAAATATGCACTTAAAAACGAAAAAATTCTATTAAAATATAAAAAATATGCACTTAAAAATAGTTGGTTATTGTTTGATTTCAAAATTTCATTAAAAAAATATATATGAAGTAAATAAAATATTGAGCTCATAAATTAAAATTGGTTATTATAGGATTAAATTTCGATTTTAGTGAATATGGCACTACATGAAAATAGTTTCATTCAATTAATTTTATTATATTATATTTAGAAATAAATTACTATGTGTTTACTTAAGTTTTAAAATTTTTAAACTAAATCTTTGTTTTAGATTTCCGAGTTTTTTAGACAATCTTAATCAATTGATTTGTCTCATCTTTTAAACTGCCTAATACTTCAAACTTTTTTTTGGTAATTAGTGGCATAATATTTTACTTTCTCAATCCATGTGTCCCAATGTTTATAGGATCCCTACTGAGGATGTACCCAATCAATTGCTCGAAATGTTTCTGTTCTATAAGAAGCTTTAAAAACTGTTTTACCATTTAAATAATGTTTCAAAAACTCTATGAATAGCCTGTGTCATTTTATGGTAAAAATTGCAATGGATTTTGGAGCATTCATCATGTATCTAGATTAATATCTGAATACGGCTTCTAAAATTTAAATAGAATTATAAAAAAGCCTTACAATAGTGGAATGACTGCAATGAAATAAATATATTCAAGTTTTATCATTGGGACTCAAAATTCCCATGTTTCTTCCTTTCTTATCCATTGTATCGTCTATCGATATCCACGTATATTGTTTTTTAATGATTTCTTAATAACTTTTTTTACAAGTTATGTAAATACATATATCAATGGGTTTTGAACGCGAAATTTTCGATGGATCTTAATATTCTGAACATTTGTTGAATACTTATTCAATTTTACATTAGTGGTAAACTATTAATGCCCAACCATAACTGTCTCAAGCTGCCTTAAATTCCTTCTTTTAAATGTATCCAAAAATTTGTTATAAAGTTGCCCATAATAACATACAATTTTGGAATTTTCTTTTAATTTTTTACGTATTTTTACTATTTGTGTGTGTATATTTTTAATTTAATTGAAATATATGGAAACTAAGCACCCTTAAGTCAACGAAAATTCAATGAAGATAAGTCGATTATGGGTACTCTATTTTTGTATTTAAGTAGCTTAGACCAATTATCATTGGACCTCAACAAAATAGTAAAATATAGAAATGAAAAATTACAATACAAACAATAAAATTATATCAGGAAAATAAAATAATGAAAAATAAAAGAAAATATGCAACAAAAATATGCAGTTATGAGTTAAATATGCAAAAATATGCTCTAAAACGCAAAATATGCTAAAATATGCAGTAAAGAGCAAAATATGCAAAAATATGCACTAACAAATCGATGCCAAAATTCTTAAAATTGTCTGAAACGGATATAAAACTAACTCATATGTTTATACGACGCACAGCAAAAAATATGATATTGCATATTTTTGGTTGCCCTGGTGATAACATATATGCGAATAATATTATCTATTGGTCAATTCATAAGGTAATTTTGTCATAATGTCCTAATATTTCACAATGGTTTAAAAATGTTGTTATTGCCTTTCAAGCAAAAAATTCCTAAGATGATACTACTCTGTATACTATGTTTATTGTGTTATCGTAACCAACTAGCAGAGACCTGCTCCGAGTCGCCGAGTCTTGAAATATTATGACAATTTGAGAGGAGACCTTGTGAATTGATCATACATATGTATCTTTGAATAATTCTTCAAAAAAATTCCGATCATTCTCGGCGAAAAAATAGCACTTCATGCTTTTTAAATCATTTAATTTGTTGACATCAAGTTTTTTGGGTTTTAATATTCCTAATTATATTTGAAAGAAGTTATCCGGTATCTCTCTCTCCTACTATGCGTCGCAAATTTTCTCTTTCAACAGTTTTATAAATCAAATCATCCTTACATGCATCAGTATATAGCCGACTTGATAAATGGTTGTATTATTATATTCAATATATTTTATTTTACTGAAAGGAATGCATTTAAAACTTTGAATTTCTAAAATTGTAAGCTTAGTTTTTTCATATTCAGCATTCCTTAACATACATATGTGATTTCTAAATCTTTTAAATACTTCTTTTAAGAATTTTATCAAACTAAAAAGTTAATTTCTTTATTATTATTTTCTTTATTAGTTATTTTCTTCACTTTTTCATTAAAAACAAGTAAGAAAGTATGGTCGGTCAAGCCCGACCATATAATACCCTACACTAAGTAAAAGAGCAAAAAAAAATTTTCTTTTAAAATTACAATAATTTATATTTTTTAGTGATTTTCGGAAGTGGGCCTTATATGGGGGCTATGACCAATTATGGACCGATCACCATGAAATTAGGTCGTGTGATTTATGTGTATATTGAAGTTAACTATGTTGAATTTTGTGTGTTTAACAACATTTTTAAGCGATTTATGCACGTTAAAGTGATTTTCGGAAGCGGGTCTATATGGGAGCTATGACTAATTATGGACCGATCGTAACAAAATTTGGTGACATGAATTTTGTGTATATAAAACTTATTTGGAGTGGAATTTGTGGAGATACATATATAAATTAAACATTTATGACCGATAAAGTTCAATTTCGGGAGGACATTTGTATGGGGGCTAGGTGAAATAATGGACCGATTTCAGCCAGTTTCAATAGGCTTGGTCCTTGAGCCGAAAAAATAATATGTATCAAATTTCATCGAAATATCTTCAAAATTGCGACCTGTACTCTGCGCACAAGGTTTACATGGACAGCCAGCCAGCCAGCCAGCCAGCCAGCCAACCAGACGGACGGACGGACGGACATCGCTTAATCGACTCAGAAAGTGATTCTAAGTCGATCGGTATACTTTAAGGTGGGTGTTAGACTAATATTTTTGGGCGTTACAAACATCTGCACAAACGCATAATACCCTCCCCACTATGGTGTAGGGTAGGGTATAAAAATAATAAAATTGTATGACGTACAACAATTATATTTTCAATATTAAAAATCATTATTTTGCATACAAAAAATGTCGTATGTCTATTTGTGGTGCACATACGACAAAATTTATGCTCAGGACGATAAAATTTTGTGACTTATGATGAAATGCATACTGAATATCTCGGTAGTAAGAGATTGCGAAGTGTATTATAAATATGTAATAATCTCAAAATCGAAACATTTCACATACGACATTCGTATTTTGAGGTAACGATATACTAACTCCTCAGCAGCTCACTGTTACTATTTATAGCGGACAAAACTAGAATGGTATACAGCTATGGACATATAAATGGCACATTTTACCAAGAGTTCTTTTTTATGCTACAATATCGTAAATACTCTTCACAAACAAAAAATCTTTGTCCGAACGATTCTTTTATAATTTTATATAGTTTCGCTGAAATTTTTCGGGATAAAATTCTGGTGCTAAGAAATAAAAAAAACGTGAGAAAAAAATTTACTCAAATTAAAACAAGTGCGATTTTTTCGCCCTTATATATTTCGAAGAAATACAAAAAAAAACACCATCTTCTGCAAAATAAGTGTTTTGTAGCCAGATACTTTTGGCGTTATGGGCTAAATAGCTAGATGGCTCTATAGCTATTTGTTTCTAAAGAAAAATAGATTTTTTTTAAGTTAATCTAAAAATAAATCTAGCGTTAATCAACTTTAGGGCCATTATTACAACTTGCCTTTATAGTTAAAGGTAACTTTAAGCAATAGAAAAAGGTACCCTTAAAGTTAACTTTAACTATAACGTTGTAATAATGGCCCTTAATGTTTTTTGGTTTCTAATGGTTGCTTAGCACTGGCATGATCCATTTTCTTATGTTTACCTACACAAATATTTTGGTTCCAAATTATACGTCATTGTTTTTTAACCTCATGTACTTTCTTTTTTGTATTTGAAAGCTCATAAAAAATTATCCGTTAAAGTCATCGCAATAACTTTTGAAATGTCAAAATACATACTTGTTTTCTGTTTAATCAATAAGAGAACAAAAATTTAGAAAAAATGTTAGTATACATAATTGCAGTTGTATAAAATGCTACTAAAGTTAAAGTTTTTGAGCGGACTGAGGGTAACAGTCAAATGACAGATTTATCCCAATGAAATTTGTAAAGAAATTTGTTTAATGATAAACTTAGAATTATATTAAAAAATAACTATTTTCGACCATTGCCTGATGTAGGGTATTTAAGATAAATAATACTTTTGAGAAAATTAAATTTTTTTGGAATTTATTTGTTGAAAAAATTGTTTTTTTATAGAAGAATTATTTGTTTGTGAAATTATTTTTTTGTTCAATATTTTAAAACCAGTTTTATATTTGTTTTTATACTCACCATCAATAAAGATGAGGGATGTATTGATTTTGTCATTCCGTTTGTAACACATCAAAATATGTGTCGCAGACGCACATCAATACGTATGGAAATATGGAAATATGGGATGAGAGTGGGATAGTATCAAAATAAATGTTCTAACACAAAAATTGTATGTCTTGACTTACAAAATATTTATTTTTATAGATATTCCACTCGCATCCCACTACGTGACCAAAAAGCTCTTAAAGGAATAGACCTAAGATTTCTTTTGAGCAAAAAAAAAAATTTTAAAAAAGGGGCCCTTTTAAAAAAAAGTTCGATTTTTAAAAAAAAAAGTGAAAAATTGCATGTTTTGAGTTACAAAACATTTTTTTTGATAGATATAAAACTCGCATCCCACTAAGCGACCAAATAGGTCTTCAAGGAAAATATCTAAGCTTTATTTTAAGAAATAAAAAAACAGGGCCCATTTTAAAAAAAAGTTAAAAAAGTTTTTGATTTCGGAAAAAAAATATTAAATTTTTTTTTATTTTTTTTAAATATTTTTTTTCGAAAGATTGAAGAAATAGCTATCTAAACTATTTGGAACATATTTTGCTGAGAACAATAGGTAATAAGTTACATGGATGAGAAAAATCACATGTTTGGTCAAAGACATCGATCGGAAGACATCGATTTTAAAAGTTGGTTCACTTGACGTGAAATACCCCATATGTATATTCTGGGTCCTCATAAGATTCTAACACGATCTAGATATGTCCTTCCGTCTTCTGTTGAAAACTCGGTAGGGCCAAAAGGATCGATAGTTTTGTTTGGTATTGAAAATGGGCAATATCGGTACCTGATTTCACCTAACCCCCATACATATGTCCCCCCGGGAATACTGTTTGAGCATTCATAAATATGTTGATTATACGGCAATACTGGTAAAATTTTGCACAAATTAGTTCTAAGTACTCTGAAATTACTGTTAAGTATGTCGAAAATTGGACAACATTTTTCCCTAGGCCCCATATAAGGTCCCCCTCAGAAAATGACTTGAACATTATTAATTTTCTTAAATAATATCGTGATGAAATTGGACATAAATAAGTTTTATATGAACCTTAATTGATCCTCGACATAAGTTACTTACAGTTTAAAGAAATTAATTACTATCAAATTCCGTAAAGTTCAGGCCACAACTGATTCAAGTCCCCATAGAAGGTCAAAAGGTATACAACATTTGGCACAACTGTATATAACAGTCTTACTTGTTTACAATAATATTTATACGCAATGGTAATATGTAATATTAACTATATTTTACCAGAGCTATAAATGAATGATTCATATTTGATTTAAATTCACCATGAATGCCAAACATTTAAACGCATTCGTTTTGACAAAAATATAAACTTAGTTAAAATTTGAATGAATTCGTCATGAATAAGAAAATCTTGAATAAATTGATTTTATCAAAACAAATTTTGAATGAATTCATTATGAATTAGATTCATCCAAAAAATTAATTAAAGGCAAGGAATTGTAATTAATTTTTCAATTAAATTTTGTCGTTAGAACAAAGAAAACAATCTTTGTTATATAAACACTTTTGGAAGAATTAGAAAGTAGTCCTTATATGGCAGCTATGAATAATCATGGACTGATTGTCATGAAGTTAAGATGCATGATTTCCGTAGATATAATCTTATTTGTGTTGAATTTTATTTGGATAGTAACATTTTTAAGAGGACCTTGTTTGGCAGCTATGGTCAATTATGGATTGATCTGCACAACATTTTTAAATGTATTCTCTTTTTATGAAAAAAGAAACCCTGCCAAATCATACGAAATATCTTCAAAATTGCGATCTATACTTTGCCACCGGACGTGCAAGCCGATCGACTCAGAAAATGATTTTGAGTCGCTCGGAATACTTTAAGGTGGGTTTTAGACTAATATTTGTGGGTCTATTTTGGTGTAGGGTATAATTAGTTTATTGACTGAATGATTCGATGTTTCATTCAAAATTTAATCATTATTTTACAGTTCTGATACATACAATACATATATGTTTGTGAGTAACTACAAACTTTCAATATAAATCCCATTGCAGGCAGTTAACATAATTAATATATCTAAAATTGTACAAGTATCTTCATAGACCGCTTCTTTCTGTTGTTAAATTCAGTTATTAATTCTAAATCAGATCAAGCGGTTGTTAGAAACGGCTAAATGATTAATTAAATAAAT
Source organism: Calliphora vicina (assembly GCF_958450345.1). NCBI lineage: Eukaryota > Metazoa > Arthropoda > Insecta > Diptera > Calliphoridae > Calliphora > Calliphora vicina. Next base: position 58,152,071 of record NC_088781.1, on the reverse strand, counting down.
AAGCGTTGAATAATTTCAGATTTATAGAATGAAATGCCATTGGGTTACTCAGTATTTGCTGATGCAATATATGGTGCTAACAGCTATTGCTGAAAGGTGTTGTTTACCATGAATATCTGAATCTGAAATTGAAAACAAAATAACAAATCATTTAATTTAACAGTTACTACTCAATAAACGCACCAGGTGTTATAAAATCAAATCGTAAATTTTCGGTTGTTGTTACTCTTCACGAAGCCAGTGGGCCGTGTTCAATACGTGTTGCCATTGATGGACCCAGTTTAAATGAGTTCAGAGATGTTAATTTACAACCATATGAATCAAAACTAATCGAGTTTTTGCCGGAAAAATTAATGCCAGGAGATTACAAGTTAAGGGCTGAAGGTTTGTTCGGCTTAAGTTTTAAAAATGAAAGTCGCTTATCCGCTTATACAAATAACGGGCCAAAAATTTACATACAAACCGATAAGGCGATCTATAAACCTCTAGACTTGGTTAAGTTTCGTGTTGTAATATTGGATGAACATACAAGACCGTTAAATATTAATGATCATGTAGGTGTGGAAATAGTGGTAAGTTATGTGTGAAGCCAGAAAGAGTTTAAGTTTAAAATACAAAATATATCATATTCCCAACTTTATATGTTTGCAGGATAATGATGAGAATCGTGTTAAACTATTTAACAACATCAGCCTAACAAATGGCGTTTACACTGGACAATTCAAATTATCCAAATATCCTGTCTTAGGAAGTTGGAATATTAAAGCAGTTCTTGGTGGCAGATATGCTTACTCCAACTCTAAATACATAAAAATACTCAACTATGTTCTGCCAAAATTCAGTGTGTACCTAAGAATTCCTTCGTATATTGTTTTGGATGATGGTTACATTAAGGCAGTCATCTTTGGGAAATATACATTTGACAGACATGTGGAGGGTAATGTCACAATTGAATTGTGGTATGATTACAAACAACTCCTCTTACAAACCAAACATATTGACATAGAAAATTTAGGTTTTGTCGAGTTCAATATTAAAAATGAAACGATTGATAATGATGCCTACAGACTAACCATCAAGGCAAAACTAACCGACAAGAACACGGGTAGTACTGAAACAGAAATCAAATATGTATATTTAAGAAAAGAACGTTATAATTTGAAAATTCCATATGAAGAAGTTGAATTTGAAAATAATAAACCCTATCGCCTGAATGTTTATGTAAAACACTGGACTGGAGCTGCTGTTCTGGACCACAATACGCCAGTTACCATGGAACATGGAGATAAAATGTATGAAGCATTTTTGGATGAAAATGGTGTAGCAACATTTGAGTTTGAATATGATACAAATGACTATTTTAAATTCCAATTTAAGGATTCCAAGGGAAAGTTGTCTAATGTTTTTACAAGTGGAAATTTAATGTTGAACAATAGGGAATACTATTGTCGACTCAAGTTGGTGGATGACAAGTAAGTTTATTATTCAAGCATTTCCTTACTAAAGAAATTTTTATATAACCTTCTTCATGTATTATAAGTGTATCTATAAGTATGTAATTCAGTTTGTAAAATGCAAAATGACGTATCATCAAAAACTCCGAAATTTACTTTTTTTATTGATTACTTATCATCAAGTTTTTTTTCCCATATTATCAAATGTCCAAATAACTTTTTACCATCATTAAATTGCAATCATTCATTTCAGACTAAAACTTGGAAAACCCGTGCTCATTGAGGTTAGTTCTATCGTCCACATTCCTTACTTGATGTACACGGTAATGGGTCATGCCAGCCTGATACATTCCGAACATATTAAAGTACCTCCCAATCAAAAATCCCACATCATAAGCATAACACCCTCAATTGAGATGATACCCCAGTCCTTCATTTATGTGTATTACGTCCACAAAGGCAATTTACGTTATGAAGAAATGCGTTTCAGTTTTCCATATGAATTTGAAAATCAGGTATTAATTTATATCCACTTAAATTCGAAAAAAAACTAAATTCTCAATTAATTTCAGATTTCACTGACAGCTCCCAAACAAGTGAAACCGGGCGAAGAAGTCACAATAGCTATCACTGCACAACCCAGGTCGTATGTCAGTATATTGGCGGTAGATTTAGGGGTATATTTATTAGATAATTCATACGATTTAATGAAGTCTGACATACTACATGAATTGAGCTCTGAAAGATCATATACGCCTATAGTGGCTACCGTATATCCTGGCCTTATATCTGGGCTGTTGACTTTAACAAATGCACATTATCCATTTGGAAATGTTCCTGGTAAGTCCCTTCATTGTTAGATTTTGCTGTAGTTCTTCTAATATATTTTTTGCCAGGTAGTGTAAGTCCAAAATCATATAACAGCAATCCACTTCGTTTTCGTAAGAAATTTCCAGAGACCTGGATATTTGATAACCTTTTAATGTAAGTATGAGTTAAAGTAATATTTGCCATACGAAATATTTACGCACACATCATGGATCCCTTATATTTCTTCCAGCAATGAAACTGTCACCAAATTAACTCTTCCAATTCCCGACGTTATAACCACTTGGCGCATAACAGCATTTACAAATCACGATGTCTCCGGATTTGGTATAGTAAATGGACCCACAGATATCACCACAATACAATCGTTCTTCATTTCACTAAACTTGCCATATTCAGTGAAACGTGGTGAAATTGTCTCAATACCCGTAACAATATTTAATTATCTTAATCAGACTGTAGATGGAGAAGTGGTTTTATATAATAATGAGCAGGAGTTCTATTTCATGGAATCAACAATAAAGGGATTGGAAAAATCAAATGAAGACCAAAAACAAACGAAACTCATTAATGTACCGGCAGATAAGGCTAAAACTGTGAAATTCCTCATATATCCCATACAAGCTGGTGAAATAACTCTGAGAGTTATAGCCTCAAGTTCTTTGTATTCAGATGCTGTTTTACAGAAACTTAAAGTCGAACCAGAAGGTGTACCCAACCAACTAACTCAGGCTTTATACCTAAGTATTCCCCAAGGAGAGGAAATATCCTCATCATTTAGCATAGAAGAGCCAGTAGATAGTGTACCCGATTCTGAGTATATTACCTTTTCTGTAGGTGGCCATTATTTAGTGCCCACATTGGAGAATTTCCAAGATCTAATACAAATGCCCACTGGTTGTGGTGAGCAAAATATGGTGAATTTTGCTCCCAGTGTCTTAATTTTACAATATCTTAAAGCAAATGGCAAGTTGTCCCAAGAGAAGGGTTTGGTGGAAAGTCTACGCTCCTCGATGGAAGTTGCCTACCAACAACAGCTGTCATTTCGTCATAAGAATGGTGGTTATAGCGTCTTTGGCATGGAAACCGATGAGGAGCCCAGTACTTGGCTGACCGCCTATGTGGTGCGTTACTTTATAAAAGCAACTCAATTCTTGGAGATCGAGGAGAACATAATTGAATCAGCTTTGGAGTATTTGGTCGGTCAGCAAAAATCAAATGGGGAGTTTAATTTTACGGGTTATTTATTAAATCCAAATCATAAAAATGAATATGGACTAACAGCCTTTATACTGCTTGCATTTTTGGAGAACGAAGTAAGTAGTTCAAGGTTATTGGTATCTATATTAAGAAAGTAAAACTTGTAAGTGTAGAATTAAATAGTAGTAAGTATGAAACCTGATACTTGTCCAAGAATTTAAACAAAGGAAAAGTCTTGATGTCTTTGGTGTTGAAATATCTTAAGTTTTAAACTATTTAAAGCAACAATGCATGACAAATAGCAATTAGAAACCATTTCATAAACATGAGAGGAATTGTTTGGTATTTCCATTTCTAAGTGAACAAATTTGTTATATAACTTTTCTTCAATAGATTGGAGAATCAGTCAATCAAAACTACTCTTGTAGTTATATTGTGTATTAATTTTTTCGATGGATATCTTTCATTTCAGAAATATGCCACAAAATATCAAACCACCCTGCAAAATGGAGTGGAATTTTTAAATACAAATTTAAATAAGATCAATGATATTTATACATTATCATTGATAGCAACTGCTATAAAACGTGCTAAGCATCCAAATGCCTCCAATCTTATAAATCAGTTAAAAAAGCATGGTAAAGAGGAGAATGGTCTCAAGTGGTGGTCAGGAAATGATCGGAATCTAGCCAACGATATAGAAATTACAGCATATGCTGCAATAACTCTGTTGGATACACCAGGAGATCACACTCCTATCTTAAAATGGCTGATAGAACAACGTAATGCTAATGGAGGCTTTACATCATCATACGACACTGTAGTGGGCATGGAGGCTTTAGTGAAATTTTCGGAAATATATAAAGATTCAAGAAATGTAAATTTAAAAATTTCCTATAGTGCCACGGATAAGGAGGGCTTTGAGGTGACAAATGATGCATTTTATGTGAACTCGAATAATTATTTGGATATGCAAAAACATGAGGTAAAGTAAAATATGTTATCTATTAATAAAATCAATTTAATTTTCCTTTTTTTAGTTACCACCAACAACACGACATATTATTTTCGAAATTGAGGGCAATGGGGCCTCATTGATGCAACTCTATCAACAATATAACATTGTGAATAAGCAAGAATTTCGCCATTTTAATATTCAACCCAAAACCATATTTAAAAATGACGAAGAAATTAATTTGCAAGTTTGTTTCACCTACCAAACAGATTACGATACTCTAAACGAAATCACCAATATGGTGATAATGGAAGCAAATTTACCCTCTGGATTCAGATCTAATGCAGAGAATAGTACGCATTTAAAGGAAAACAATCTTGTGCGTAAAATTGAAACGAAAAATTCTGAATCTACAATTGTTTTATATTTAGATAAATTGGAGCCGAATAATAATCACTGCCTAGACATTCCGGCAGATAAAACTAATGAAATATTAATGCCAAGACCGGCAGCCATTATAATGTACGATTATTACAATTTGAGTCGTTCGAATACAGAATTTTATAGTTTATAAATAACAAGTAAGAGTTCTATATTCGGCTGTGCCGAATCTTATATACCCTTCACCAAATTATACTTCAAAATAAAAATTTTAAATATTTTCAGGTAAACAAAATTAATTTTTTTTTCCAAAGTTGTTTTTTTAATTTTTTGGAAAAAAAAATTTTCTAATTGTTATTTTAAATTTTTTTTTTTAAATTTAAAATTTTTTTTTTTGTTTTTTTGGTGAAAAAAAAAATTCGGGTTCAAAATTTTTTTTCCGATTTTGACTCATTGTAGGTCCAACTTACTATGGTCTTATATACGTCGTTGAAAATGTCTTCGAAATATCTATCATTAGATGTCCATATTGTCTATGTTAATGTCTTAGTAATCCAGATATAGGTAAAAAGTAGGTAAAAAATCGAGGTTGTTTTGGTTTTTTCCTCATATCTCAGCCATTTGTGGACCGATTTTGCTGATTTTAAATAGCAAACTTCTCAAAAGCATGTCTGACAGAATTATTGAAGATTTGGATCCCGAAGATATGTGGGGTCTTCAGAAAATTGATTTCAACAGACAGACAGACGCTATCTATAAGGATCCAGAATATATATACTTTATAGGGTCGGAAATGAAAAATGTAGAAATTACAAACGGAATGACAAACTTATATATACCCTTCTCACGTAGGTGAAGGGTATAAAAATGAAGTTTTTATGTGTAATTTTAGATTTACTTTTATTTAAAATCTGAACTCAGCTTGTATTTACGAGTATATCGGTAACGATAATTGCAGTTATTTCGGTATAGGTAGCCAAACTCAGTTTAACTAGTTTTAACAAAAATTTTATTATTATGAATCATAAATAAATTTGATATAAAATTGTAAGTATGTATGTGTGCGAATTCATACAATTCATTCAAAAAATAAACGGTTTGACATTTTAATACCCGTTTAATTTTATTTTAATCAAATGTGGTTTTAAAAATTCTAATAATAAATATTCCCATCATTAATAATATTAACGCTCTAACCCGCAAACTTTAAAAAACAAAAAAAAAAAATTTGTCGTATAATTTTGATTATGGTAATTATGACCTAATAAACTCAGAACAGCTATCAGAAACTAATCTGCAAATTATGTTTAGGAACCAGGTGCAAAAAGGTGAAGAGTGCCTCAGGGCATTGTTGCCAGTTTAGATGTAAATGTTAGAAAAACTAACATTTAAAAAATTTTGGAGGCTTTTTTTACTACAAAAATGGTAAAATTTTTAAATTCTATGGATAGATTTTTAAATTTTTTTTTTTCTAAAATTGTGTATTTTTTTAATGTTTCTCCACATAATTTCTGATAACTCAAAAACTGTTAGTCTGATATTATTGAAGTAAACTTAAAAAAGTTCAAATTTACATAACCTTTAATCCGTTTATACACTGAATCAATTAAGTCTCCGTACAGACATACTCATAATATAAACTAGCAATTTATGGTCACTTTTCAATACATATTTAAAACTTTTTTAATTCATTTTATAAAAATCTTATAAACTAGAAATCAACATAAAAAAACTACAAACATTTTCCTCTTACAATAAAGCCTAGATTCCTTGAGGACCTATTTGGTCGCTTAGTGGGATGTGAGTTCGATATCTATCAAAAAAAATGTTTTTTAACTCAAAACATGGAATTTTTGACTTTTTTTTGCAAAATCAAAAACTTTGTTGACTTTTATTTCGAAATGGGCCCTCTTTTTTATTTAGTTTTTTTGCTCAACAGAAAGCTCAATTCCCAAAAATCAATTATTGGGAATTCAGCACACTAATTCTTAACAAAAAAAATTAATTTTGTATTCCCGTATAACTTTTTGATAGAAAGCTCAGATATTTTCCTTGAAGACCTATTTAGTCGCTTAGTAACTCAAAATATGCAATTTTTTACTTTTTTTTTTTGCAAAATCTAACTTTTTTTAAAATGAGCCCATTTTTTTAAATTTTTTTTCGCTCAAAAGAAAGCTTGGGTCTATCCTTTAAGACCTATTTGGTTGCTTTGTGAGATTTCAGTGGGATATATAGCAATATAAATGTTTTGTAACTCAAGATATACAATTTTTGATTTTGTTTGGCAAAATAGAACTTTTTTCCAAAATGGGCCCTCTTTTTAAAATTTTCTTTTTGCTCAAATGAATGCTTAGGTCCATTCCTTTAAGAACTTTTTGGTCTCTTATGTATATCAAACAAAAAAGTTAAATTTTGTGAAAATGAGCGAATTCACTTAATTGTGAATAAATTTGAAAAGAATCAATCGATTTTTATCTTCGATATCTGATTTTGTTCCTATTATACGCGGCTTTGAGACAAAGTAATAAACCTGAACAAGTTCTGCCGTTTTCGATTTTTCATGAGTTTTTTTTAAAACACAAAAATTTGCTATTTTCATGTGAAAAATATATTTTTTGCTTCAATTTGTTATTATAATTCCGAAACTACTGAGCCGATTAAAACGCAATATATACACAGATTAAAAGTTATGTAAATTTGAACTTTTCAAAGTTTACTTCAATAACATCGGACTAACCCTTTTTGAGTTATCATAAATTATGTGCAGAAACATCCAAAAAATTCACAATTTTAGAAAAAAAAAAATTTTTAAAATAATCTATCCAAAGAATTTAAAACTTTTAAAATGTTTGTATTTAGGTAACCATGATGCATAAAATCTATATAGTAGTTAGTGAAGCCTTTTTTTAGCTGTTTACCTGTGATATGAACGTAACAGCATAAGTAATTTAAGTACCGACTAACAATCCAAACAAGTTCAGGTTGAAATATTTGTATTTTGAAGTATAATTTGGTGAATTGTATATAAGATTCGACACAGCTGAATATAGCTCTCTTATTTGTTTTTTATTTGGTTGAACCGAGTGTTTCCATTTTTAATATCAAACATTTCTGATCAATAGAGAATATTTGGGGGAAATTGTATCCTTCTTGGTCCTTCCATCTAAGCCCTATTGTGCTTTCCGTAGACAAACGGACATAGCTTAGAATTTTATATGAATGACGTTTGGTGTTACAAACGAAATGACTAAATCAATCTTGCCCCTTTTTTTGGTGGAGGGTATAACAAAATTCTAATATGAATCCATATTGTGAGAACAATATTTATATTGTTCTGCTCGTGTGAATATTTTAAAACCAGTTGAAATTATTTAAATGAAATGCGTTTTTAAAATTCGAACAACAAAAATTTAATTCCAATTAATAATATTACTCGAAAGAGACGTAATAAATATGTTAATTTTGAAGGAAACAGCAAAACGGGTAATTTGAGTTCGCTGTAATAAAAGATACATGAAAAATTGGTTCACTTTATTGGAAAGCAGATGCAGATTTTTATAACACTTGCGTTTTCGAATATTTGTTAAATTTAATTAATTATTAATTTTCAATGAAAGCAAGCACTTGTGTTACAGCTTAATTGCTATAAAACTGTTTAATATAATTAACAAATTACGACCATGAAACGCAATTGGTTCTATCAGTATTTACTGATGCAGTGTTTAACGCTAGCAGTAACACCCGAAAGGTGCTAAATATTTATCATGATGTAGTATATTTATCCGAAAATTATGCACAAAATAATGATTCGTTTATTTAACAGTTACTATTCAATAAATGCTCCTGGTGTGATAAAATCAAATCGTAAATATTCCGTTGTTGTAGCCCTCCATGAGGCCAGTGGTCCGTGCTCGATACGTGTTGGCATTCAGGGACCCAATTTCAATGAGTTCAGAGATGTAAAATTACAACCATTTGAATTAAAACAGATAGAGTTCTTACCGAAAAAATTAACTACTGGTGACTACAATTTATATGCTGAAGGCTTAGCCGGCTTGAATTTTAAAAATACAAGTCGGTTATACATACATCCCTCCATCTATGGTCCAAAAATTTACATACAAACCGATAAAGCCATCTATAAATCTCAAGATTTGGTTAAATTTCGTATTGTGATATTGGATGAACATACGAAGCCTTTAAATATTGAAGAACCTGTACATGTGGAGATATTTGTGAGTTTATATAAACAAAACCAGTATTTTGCTGATTAAAAATTTCTTCTCAAAAATAAACCGAGATGTTTTCACAATCCAACTCCAGTGAATTCTAATATAGCTCAACCTTCATATTTTTTTCAGGATAGTGAAGGCAACCGTGTTAAACAAATTAAAGACATATCCTTTATACATGGTGTCTATACGGGGCAATTTAAATTGTCCAAATACCCCATTTTAGGAACATGGCAAATAAAAGTAATTTTAGGCGGAAGATATGCTTATTCCAAGACCAAATATATTAACATAGACAACTATATTCTACCAAAATTCAGCGTGTATTTAAAAACTCCTTCGGATATTGTTTTGAAAGATGGCTACCTTAAGGTGGTCATCTATGGCAAGTATACATTTGAGAAATATGTTAAAGGCAAAGCCACAGTTGAATTATGGAATGATTATTCAGCAGTGCCCTTGCAAACCCAGCATGTTGACATAGAAAATTTAGGTTTTGTCGAGTTCAACATTAAGAACGAAAGCGCCTATGATCTAATCGTCAAGGCGAATCTAATCGAGAGGCACACTGGTAGAACTGAAATAGAAAAGCAGAATATCCGTTTACACAGCCAACACTATAATTTAGATATTCCACACAATGAGATTGAATTTGAAAATAATAAACCGTATCGCCTGAAAGTTAATGTGAAACATTGGACTGGCGCTCCAGTTTTGGATCACAAAACGCCCGTTACAATGGAACATGGCAATAAAGTGTATGAGTCATTTTTGGATGAAAATGGTGCAGCAACATTTGAGTTTGAACATGATGAAAGTGCCAATCATAAATTCCAATTTAAAGATTCCATAGGAATGTTGCCTAACATTTACACAAGTGCAAAATTAATGTTGAACAATAGGGAATACTACTGTCGACTAAAGTTGATGGATGAAAAGTAAGTTTTTTTCAAACATTTCCCGCATTTATACTTATTATAATAAAAAAAAGACTGGTATTTGCAATGCTGACCTATTTCCATTTAGTGAGAGTTAAAGTAGTTTATACTAATTATATTTAATTTCTTCTACGTTTCTCAATTCAGACTAAAACTAGGAAAACCAGTTCAGATTGAAGTCAGTTCTATTCTCAGTATACCTTATTTGATGTACACAATAATGAGCCATGCCAGCCTAGTACATGCAGAGTATATTAATGTACCGCCCAATCAAAAGTCCCACATCATAAGCATAACACCCTCAGTTGAGATGATACCCGAGTCCTTCATCTATGTTTATTACATACAAAAAGGCAATTTACGTTATGAAGAAATGCGTTTAAATTTTCCAAATGAATTTGCAAATCAGGTAATAAGTGCAAAATATAAAACTAATATAAATTAATTTAACAATTATCAGCTATAGATCTCACTCTCAGCTCCCAAAAAAGTGAAACCTGGTGAAGAAGTAACAATTACCATAAATGCTCAACCCAAGTCGTATGTTAGTATAATGGCCGTGGACTTGGGTGTATATTTATTGGATGATACCTTTGATTTAAACAGGGACGATATTCTATCTGACTTGATTAATGAAAGGTCATACTCCCCAATAGCAGCTGAAGTATATCCCGGTATAATATCCGGTCTGTTGACCCTAACTAATGCTCAATATCCATTTAAAAATCGCAGTGGTAAGATAATTTGTTGTTAAAGTCTGGAATTGGTATAATATATTTGTTAACAGGTGTAGCTTTTGATTTGCAGCCTTTGGATTTACCAACTGTTCGTCAAAAGTTCCCGGAAACCTGGATATTTGAAAATTTTGTCATGTGAGTATGAAAAAAATATGTCTAAATACTTTGGAAATAATGAAAAACATTAAAGAATCCTCGATACAATCGCATAACAACCTATAGGTTAATTGCAATCAGAACGAAAAAACATCACGTTCATATTCATATTGAGTAAAATGTATCTATCTAATTTATTATTCTCCTCCAGCAATGAAACAAATACCAAATTCACTCTTCAAATACCCGACGCCATAACCACTTGGCGTATAACAGCATTTACAAATAATGACGTCACCGGATTCGGTATAGTAAAAGGACCCACAGATATCACCACCATACAACCGTTCTTCATATCATTAAATCTGCCATTTTTAGTGAAACGTGGTGAAATTATCTCAATACCCATAACAATATTCAATTATCTTGATCAGTCTCTAGACACGGAAGTTGTTTTATATAATAACGATCAGGAGTTCTATTTTATGGAATCAACCATACATGATGCGCAAAAGTCAAATGACACCAAGCAACAAACTAAATTCATTACTATACCGGCAGATGAGGCAAAAACGGTGAACTTTCTTATATATCCCATACAAGTGGGTGAATTAAGTTTACGAATAGCAGCCTATAGTTCCTTGTATTCGGACGCTGTTTTGCAGAAACTCAAAGTTGAGCCCGAAGGTGTGCCGAAACAAAAAAGTCAGGCTTTATATTTAAGTATTCCGGCAGGAGAGAAGATATCCTCATCATTTAGCATCGAAGAACCAGTAGATAGTGTGCCCGATTCTGATTATATTACCTTTTCTGTGGGTGGTCATTATTTAGTGCCCACACTGGAGAATTTCCATGATCTAATACAAATACCCACTGGTTGTGGTGAACAAAATATGGTGAATTTTGCTCCCATTATCTTAATTTTACAATATCTTAAAGCCAATGGCAAGCTATCCAAAGAGAAGGTTTTAGTGGAAAGTTTACGGTCCTCGATGGAAGTTGTCTACCAACAACAGCTGTCATTTCGTCATGAGAATGGTGGTTATAGCGTCTTTGGCATGGGAACCGATGAGGAGCCCAGTACTTGGCTGACCGCCTACGTGGTGCGTTACTTTATTAAAGCTTCTCAATTCTTGGAGATCGAGTCGAAAATAATTGATTCTGCTTTGGAATATTTGTGCGATCAGCAGAAGGCAAATGGAGAGTTTCTTCATACAGGTTACATATTGAAGCCAAATCATAAGAATGCATATGGACTTACAGCCTTTGCATTGCTGGCATTTTTGGAGAATGAGGTAAGTGTGAATTGATTGTATTATGTTCTAAATTCTAATTTATATAAAGAAAGGGAAGCATCAAATCAAAGCTGCACTCTGATAATAAATAAACGGAAATATTAAATCATATATGAAGTATTAATAAAACAATTCATCGCAATTTCTTAATTTCAGAAATATGCCATGAAATATCAGAAAACAATACAAAATGGAGTTGAATTTTTATATTTAAATTTAAACAATACCAGCGATGTTTATGCGTTATCCTTGATGGCAACTGTTTTCAATCGAGCTAAACATCAATATGCCAATACTCTTATAAAACAACTAACATCTCTGGGTAAAGAGGATAATGGTCTTAAATGGTGGTCGGCAAATGACCATAATCTGGCCAATGATATAGAAATTACTGCGTACGCTGCAATAGGTTTGCTAGATACGCCAGGAGATCATACCTCTATTCTGAAGTGGCTTATAGAGCAAAGAAATGCTAATGGAGGTTTTATCTCCTCTCACGACACTGTGGTGGGCATGGAGGCTTTAGTGAAGTTTTCGGAAATCTATAGAAATGTCAAGAAAGTAAATTTAAATATTTCCTATATTTTCAAAGATCAGGAAGGCATTGAATTGGGGAAAGATGATATCTATGTGGACTCAAACAATATTTTGGATTTGCAAAAACATGAGGTATAATAATTGTGCAATATATGTATTCATTAAGAAAAAACTATATAATTTTATTGTTTTCAGCTACCAATAACCACACGCCATATAACTTTTGAAATGCAGGGCAATGGAGCCTCATTGGTACAATTCAATCATCAATACAATATTGTGAATATGCAGGAATTTCGTCATTTTACTATTCAAATCAAACCAATATATAGAAATGTTGAAGAAATTAATTTGGAGGTTTGCTTTTCTTATCAAACTGATTCAGACATGTTAAACCAAACCACTAATATGGTGATAATGGAAATAAACTTACCCTCGGGTTTTCGATCAGAAGCAAAAAATAATATGATTTTAAAGCAAAAGAAGTTTGTGCAGAGAATCGAGTCAGCAAACTCAGAATCTACGATTATTTTATATTTAGATAAGTTGGAGGCAAACACTAAACATTGCCTTGATATTCCTGTAGATAAAACGAATGATATTTTAATGCCGAAACCAGCGGCCATTATAATGTATGATTATTACAATTTGAGTCGTTCAAATACAGAGTTTTATACTTTATAAATATTAATTATTTAGAGTTTTATTTGAATTTTCCTGAGGGGGTAGATTTTCACAGTGGGGTAGAATTCAAATTTTTGGAAAATAAATCTGCATTTCTAAAAGGCTGCTACGATCGAGATAAAATTTGACGTGGGCGTATTCGAGTTTAATTTATTTAAGTGGACCTACCCTACAAATGCTAAAATTTTTAAGCACGTGCAATTTTTGGATTTTCCATCTGATTTCTAATATGCGCTACGCTAGGTCTTGAAAAATCATGCCTTTTATCTCTTAAAATTTCCATTTCCTTTTTATCTCTTATAATTTCTATTTCCTCTTATTATTTTGCCATACTTTTTTTTTGCTATTTAGACAACTAGATTACCAATAATATATAAATGGATCCAAAAATAAACGATTTTCAATTTAAAAATTATAAAAATAGGAGATTTTTTCTATTTTTTGGGCGAAAAGGTGACTTAACTTTTTTTATTAAAAAAAACATTCTTTAAGATCATACAACAATTTTATGTTCTTCTGTAAGTTATCTTTACGGAGAGCATTTTTTGTATTAACAAGTAAGAGAGCTATATTCGGCTGTGCCGAATCTTATATACACTTCACAACAAATTTTTTTTTTCCAAAGTTGTTTTTTTTTTAATTTTTTGGAAAACTATTTTTCGAATTGTTTTTTAACAATTTAAAAAAAAAAAAATTTTGGTGAAAAAAAAATTCGGTTTAAAATTTTTTTTTTTTAAAGTTTTAAAATTATTTTTTGGTTTTTTCAATTTTTTCGGTTTTCCGATTTTGACTCATTGTAGGACCAACTTGCTAGGTCTTATATACGTCGTTGCAAAGGTCTTTGAAGTATCTATCATTAGATATCCATATTGTCTATATTAATTACTTAGTAATCCAGATATTAGTCAAAAATAGGTAAAAAATCGAGGTTGTGCTGGTTTATATCTCAGGCATTTCTGGTCCGATTTTAAATAGCAACCGAGCCGGAAGATATTGATGTATGAATCGTGTATGTAAGACAGATGGACAGACAGACGTACATGGCTTAATCGACTCCGATATCTATAAGGATCCAGAATATATATACCTTATAGGGTCGGAAAATTATATTGTGGAAATTCCAAACGGAATGACAAACTTATATATGTAATCAGGTTTCTGGTTTAATCGGTTAATCGAGAAAATAATTAATCGGGGTTTGGATTTAATCGGTTAATAATCGGTTAATTTAAAATTATTCGATTAACCGAATAATTTGTATTTTAATTTTAAATTGAAAATACAACAACGAATTTTGTGTACAAAAACATAAAAAACAAACAAAACATAACAATTCAACCAAAAAACAAGTTTATGGGGGCTATGGTCAAATATGGGCCGATCCACAAAAAATTTAGTGTTGTGATTTCTTTTATCACGAAACTTATTGTTGCTGAATTTTGTATGGATACTGCAATTCTGAAGGCATTTATAGACCAAAGAACCATATTTCGGGAAGAAATTTGTATGGGGGCTAAGAGAAATCATGAACCAATTCTTATAATTTTCACTATAGTTAGTACTTTTATTATAAAAATAACGTGTGTACAGTTTTATGGTATTATCTGCAATACATTTACACAAATAACCAAAAATATATGAAAATTGTCAATTTTTTTTTTGGTTGTCTCACATTTTGGTTCATAGCTCTGGTTCTACTGAACCGATTTTGCTCATTTTCAATACCAAACTGCTTAGGACAACAATAACCATATTTTTTGCAAGTCTACCAATTTTTTTGGCGTATTTTGGACATGAGCGTGTTTTACACAGACGGACGGACAGACAGACGGACATGGCTCAATCGACTTAGAATTTCATAACGATCAAGAAAATATATACACTTTGTTGGGTCTCAGATGAATATTTTTCAATGTTACACAGGTATAATAATAGCAAATATGGTATTTGAGCTACATTTTGTATACACATGTGATTTTTGCATGATTTTAGTGAGATCTTCAGAAATCATCTTTTAAAAAAATAATATAATTTAAATATTCTTTTACACGATTTTTTTTTTAGAATAAAACATTACTTGAAAAAAAAACTCTGTCGCTGATTGTAGATGTTGGAAAATTCGAAAGCATGATAAAGAATATCCAAAAAATATAAAATCCTTTGTTATACCATTGGAATCCTTTATGGATTATTTTAAATTTTGAATACTTTTAATAGTTTCGTTAAGTTCTGATAAAAGACTCGTTTGGAAAAAAAGTTTCGTCACAAGCAAATATTTTAATTTGAAATTTGTATTTGAATCAAAACAGAAAAAAAATATGTTAAAGTGCAAAAAAAAGGAATTTCGGTTAATCGGTTAACCGAGACAAATTAATCGGTTTATTTGTGATTTGAAAATCGACAATTTTAAATTATTCGAACAGTTAACCGTCCAAAATTAATCGGTTAACCGATTAACGGTTAATCGATTGAATACCCTAATGTAAAGGGTATAAAAACATGTCCTATTTTTCGAATATGTCGCCCCTACGCTCTTCAGAATTTAACTTATTTTTAACAAAATTTCAACTTTGAGCCATATGTTCTAAAATCACAATATTGGGTGGGACACATTTATTCCAATCTATTTCTAATAATTTACTGATTTTTTTTAATTTTTTCTTAACAAAAATATTTAAAATATCCCTAAATACAGTGTGTTGTTCATTCATATTCATAAAAACCTCAGCGCAGTTGTTTATTATTATTAGCAATAACTATTTGTGGAAAATTTTGGTTTTATTATTCCCGATCTTGTTTTAATTATTTTAAAACTATGAATGGACATTTTGTTCTAATTTATTTTATTTGGTTGGACATATTAGTAAATTTTTAATACCAAACATTTCTGATCAACAGATAAAATTCATCCCCGTTCGTCCTATGCCCAATAGTGCTTTCGATTAAATTAAATTTGGATGTGTTACAAACGAAATGACTTAATCAATATTCCACTTATCTTTTGGTGGAATATATGTATATGAATCTAAATAAATGAATCCAAATATGAATCTAAATATTGTTCTGCTCGTGTGAATATCTTAAAACCAGTTGAAATGCGTTTTTAAAATTCGAACAACAAAAATTGTATTTTCTAAATAATAATAATAATATTACGAGACGTAATAACAAACGGGTAATTTAAATTCCCTGTAATAAAGAAACATGAAAAATTGGTTCACTTTATTTTGAAAGATCCCCATATTAACAAATGATAAGATGATACAAGTAAATTTATAACACTTTCGTTTTCGATTATTTGTTAAATTTAATTAATTATAGATTCTCAATGAAAGCAAGCACTTGTGTTACAGCTTAATTGCTATAAAACTGTTTAAAATAATTAAAAAATTACGACCATGAAACGCAATTGGTTCTATCAGTACTTACTGATGCAGTGTATAGCGCTAGCAGTAACATCTGAAAGGTGCTAAATATTTATCATGATTTAGTATATTTATCTGAAAAATAACTATTCGTTTATTTAACAGTTACTATTCAATAAATGCTCCCGGTGTGATAAAATCAAATCGAGTATATTCCGTTGTTGTTGCCCTCCATGAGACCAGTGGTCCATGCTCGATACGTGTTGGCATTCAGGGACCCAATTTCAATGAGTTCAGAGATGTAAATTTACAGCCATTTGAATTAAAACAGATAGAGTTCTTACCCAAAAAATTAATTATTGGCGATTATAATTTATATGCTGAAGGCTTAGCCGGCTTGAGTTTTAAAAATACAAGTCGTTTAAATATACAACCAGTCTATGGTCCAAAAATGTACATACAAACCGATAAAGCCATCTATAAATCTCAAGATTTGGTTAAATTTCGTATTGTGATATTGGATGAACATACGAGGCCTTTAAATATTGAAGAACCTGTACATGTGGATATATTAGTGAGTTTATATGAACAATACCAGTATTTTGCTGATTTATAAGTTAAAAAGAAAAATTTCTTCTCAAAAAAAACCAAACTTATCTAAACCTAGATGTTTTCACAATCAAAACCCCGTGAATTCTAATATATCTCAACCTTCATATTTTTTTCAGAATAGTGAAGGCAACCGTGTTAAACAAATTAAAGACATATCCTTCATACATGGTGTCTATACAGGGCAATTTAAATTGTCCAAATTCCCCGTTTTAGGAATATGGCAAATAAAAGTTGTTTTAGGCGGAAGATATGCTTATTCCAAGATCAAAAATATTAATATAGACAACTATATTCTACCAAAATTCAGTGTGTATTTAAAAACTCCTTCGGATATTGTTTTGAAAGATGGCTACATTAAGGTGGTCATCTATGGCAAGTATACATTTGAGAAATATGTAAAAGGCAAAGCCACAGTTGAATTGTGGAATGATTATCCAAAAGTGCTATTGCAAACCCAACATGTTGACATAGAAAATTTAGGTTTTGTCGAGTTCAACATTAAGAACGAAACTGCCTATGGCCTAATCGTAAAGGCGAATCTAACCGAGATGCACACGGGTAGAACTGAAATAGAAGTGCAGAATATCCGTTTACACAGCCAACACTATTATTTAAAAGTTCCATACAATGAGATAGAATTTGAAAATAATAAACCGTATCGCCTGAAAGTTAATGTGAAACATTGGACTGGCGCTCCCGTTTTGGATCACAATACGCCCGTTACCATGGAACATGGCAATAAGGTGTATGAGTCATTTTTGGATGAAAATGGTGCAGCAACATTTGAGTTTGAACATGATGAAAGTGCCAATCATAAATTCCAATTTAAAGATTCCATAGGAATGTTGCCTAATATTTACACAAGTGCAAATTTATTGTTGAACAATAGGGAATACTACTGTCGACTGAAGTTGGTGGATGAAAAGTAAGTTTAATTTAAACTCTTCCCGCATTTACTTGATATTATAAAACAACAAAAGAAAAAGAATTTGGTATTTGCAATGCTAACCTATTTTCATTTAGTGAGAGTTAAAGTAGTTTTTACTAATTATATTTCATTTCTTCTACGTTTCTCAATTCAGACTAAAACTTGAAAAACCCGTTCAGATTGAAGTCATTTCTATTCTCAGTATACCTTATTTGATGTACACAATAATGAGCCATGCCAGCCTAGTACATTCAGAGTATATTAAAGTACCGCCCAATCAAAAGTCCCACATCATAAGCATAACACCCTCAGTTGAGATGATACCCGAGTCCTTCATCTATGTTTATTACATACAAAAAGGCAATTTACGTTATGAAGAAATGCGTTTAAATTTTCCAAATGAATTTGCAAATCAGGTAATAAGTACGAAATATAAAACTAATATAAATTAATTTAACAATTATCAGCTATAGATCTCACTCTCAGCTCTCAAAAAAGTGAAACCTGGTGAAGAAGTAACAATTACCATAAATGCACAACCCAAGTCGTATGTTAGTATAATGGCCGTGGACTTGGGTGTATATTTATTGGATGATACCTTTGATTTAAACAGGGACGATATTCTATCTGACTTGATTAATGAAAGGTCATATTCTCCAATGGCAGCTGAAGTATATCCTGGTATAATATCCGGTCTGTTGACCCTAACTAATGCTCAATATCCATTTAAAAATCGCAGTGGTAAGATAATTTGTTGTTAAAGTCTGGAATTGGTTTAATATATGTATTTGTTAACAGTTAATGTAGTTTCCGGATATGAGATTTCGAGTTTACATAATTTTCGTCAAAAATTCCCGGAAACCTGGATATTTGATAATTTTGTCATGTGAGTATGAATGAAAATGCCTAAATACTTTGAATATAATGAAATTTTGCAAAAAAAAAACAAGTAAGAAAGTATGGTTGGTCAAGCCCGACCATATAATACCCTACACCAAGTAAATGAGTAAAAATATTTTTCTTTTAAAATTTCAATAATTTATATTTTTGAGTGATTTTCGGAAGTGGGCCTTATATGAGGGCTATGACCAATTATGGACCGATCACCATGAAATTAGGTGTGATTTATGTCTCTATGAAAGTTTACTATGTTGAATTTTGTGTGTATACCAAAATTTTTAAGCGATTTATGCTCGTTAAAGTAATTTTCGGAAACGGGTCTATATGGGAGCTTGGACTAATTATGGATCGATCGTAACAAAATTTGGTGACATGTATTTTGTATATATAAAACTTATTTGGAGCGCAATTTGTGGAGATACATTTATAAATTAAACATTTATGACCGATAAAGTCCAATTTCGGCAGGACATTTGTATGGGGGCTAGGTGAAATAATGGATCGATTTCAGCCATTTTCAACAGGCTTGGTCCATGGGCCGAAAAAATAATATGTACCAAATTTTATCGAAATATCTTCAAAATTGCGACCTGTACTCTGCGCACAAAGTTTACATGGACAGACAGCCAACCACACGGATGGACGGACATCGTTTAATAGACTCAGAAAGTGATTAAAAGTCGATCGGTATACTTTAAGGTGGGTGTTTGACTAGTATTTTTGGGCGTTACAAACATCTGCACAAACGCATAATACCCTCCCCACTATGGTGGTGTAGAGTATAAATACTGGGTAGCGCAAGAGCAAAATTTTTTTTTACTGAAATAACTTTTCCCGCTGAGTAGAACCTCGGCCAATCACTGACCACTACAGTATGTAGCATAATGTTATATATCCGAATCGCTCATTAGCTTCTTTAACTTATTTCGTCTTAGAGAAACTGGCATTAAGTCTTCGTCATTTCTCTATCAGCCATTGAAAATTATCAGTTCAAAACATTTTGCTTAAAAAAAGTTTAAATTTTTTTTTATGTATCAAAAATTAATTAAATGTATCGAAAACATTCATATTTGTTTTCATTTCAATTTCGATTTATAAGATATTGTAACTTCACAACCACAGTTACCGCTACTGGCAGTTCCAGGAGACTGTCCTGAACTAAAGATTTTACCTATCATTTAAGTTGGCAAATAGTTACATAACTAGCTATATGACTAGTTATTTTAACATGCGCATGTTCTAAACAGAGGGCCAATTCACCCTTTTGGATTTCCTAGATACAATTGCACTTCAAAATTAACGTTTTAATTAAAAATTAACACTATAGATTACTTAGAGAAACTTAAGTGACAATTGTCTCTATGCTAGATTACATGGGATGTATAAAGTAATCAATTGACTTCTCTCTGCATTACAAATAGCAGATACGTATCATATTGAGTCAGCCAACTGATCAGACATTTACTGTCTACAAGGGATACATCTACTACATGCTTATTAGAAGATGAAATTTAAGGTTAGATGTTACTTTACAGCACGATTAACATATTGACGATTTTAAAAGTCAAGTCGCAAGATAGATGCTCTAATGATTATGGCTTTAAACAGGTATTCATAGCAATATATTATAGTTAATATTACTATCGTTTTCTCAGAAGAACAATTATAATTTGAAAACATTAACTATTAAATTCCTGGTTTTATTTAAAAATTCCTAACTGCTGTGAACACTGTTGTGTATTTTTTGGAGATTGCGCGATCAATAGTTAATAGCGGAGTTCACTATTAAGTGCGAATGGTCTAGCATCATTGCAAATGTAAAATTTTACCGTAATCCAATAACAAAATACACACAAAAACCTTAACAATTTTGCTTTTACAATTTCGCAAGACCATAAGCATCAAACACTGAACTCCGCTAATAATTTTTTGTTACTGCACAAAGCATATTTTCATATCAAGTCCATTCGTTATATCGAAAATTTCGTTATTTTTTGTATAAGAGATTTCGGTGCTGAAAGTTTATATAATTTTTCAATAGATATCAGTTTTATTCGCATTGAGAATAACATGAGGAGTTAGCTTTTGCTCAAAGATAATAAGTCTTACACCGTATTTTTTTTTGAATACAGATATCATCTGCATGAAAGTCTTTTTCTATTTCTATGGCAATAGATATTAAAGCAATTCTAGTAACTGGAATGTGTTTTGACCTCTGCACAGTGGTATAATAATTCGGTATCTCGGGAGCTATTGAAGCTATTGTTATGGATGGACCTGAGGTATCGAGTTCGAGTTGATTTGCAGTTGTTCAGCTACCTAGAGCTAATGGGGGCCAGTGCGTTGCCCCTCAAAATGGGTAAAAATTGTTTTTTTAAAAAAATTGCCAAAAATCCATTTATGATCCGAATTAGCTGAAATTTAAAATATAAATAGTGCTTAAGAAGATCTACAAAAAAAATGTTTACATATCTAGGTTTTTTTTAATTTTGCTCGATTTTTTTAGGGTTTTTTAGATGTGGGGGGCCTACGGAGGGTCGAATTTTTTCTAAAATATCACCTATATGGCGATAAAATTCTAAATAAAATATAAAAAAGCTTGGTAACAGTTATATTGTCCCTATAAAAAGTTAAACGCATCCGCATTTGGATTTTTAAGTTTTTTTTAGGAAAGAGAATTTAATGCAAAAGCGTGTAAACTAAATTTTGACTCACTTAAGCGGACACAACAGACCTCGGACCGTTCCAAACTTGTCCAATTTTTAAAAAAATTTTAGATTTGAGTAAAAAATTCTATAACTGTATATTATATATGTACCCAAATAATTTTTCTTTTCCTCCAGCAATGAAACAAATACGAAATTGACTTTGCCAATACCCGACGCCATAACCACTTGGCGTATAACAGCATTTACAAATAATGATGTAACAGGATTCGGTATAGTAAGAGGACCCACAGATATCACCACCATACAACCGTTCTTCATTTCACTAAATCTGCCATTTTCAGCGAAACGTGGTGAAATAGTATCAATACCCGTAACAATATTCAATTATCTTGATCAGTCTCTAGACACGGAAGTTGTTTTATATAATAATGATCAGGAGTTCTATTTTATGGAATCAACAATACAGGGTGCGCAAAAGTCAAATGATAGCAAACAACAAACTAAACTCATTACTATACCGGCAGATGAAGCAAAAACTGTGAACTTTCTTATATATCCCATACAAGTGGGTGAATTAAGTTTAGGAATAGCAGCCTATAGTTCCTTGTATTCGGACGCTGTTTTGCAGAAACTCAAAGTTGATCCCGAAGGTGTGCCGAAACAAAAAAGTCAGGCTTTATATTTAAGTATTCCGGCAGGAGAGAAGATATTCTCATCATTTAGCATAGAAGAACTAGTAGATAGTGTGCCCGATTCTGATTATATTACCTTTTCTGTGGGTGGTCATTATTTAGTGCCCACACTGGAGAATTTCCAAGATCTAATACAAATGCCCACTGGTTGTGGTGAACAAAATATGGTGAATTTTGCTCCCAGTATCCTTATTTTACAATATCTTAAAGCCAATGGCAAGCTATCGAAAGAGAAGGTTTTGGTGGAAAGTCTACGTTCAGCAATGGAAGTTGCATATCAACAACAACTATCATTTCGTCTTTTTAATGGTGGTTATAGCGTTTTCGGCTTGGCAACCGATGAAGAGGCTAGTACTTGGCTGACCGCCTACGTGGTGCGATACTTTATTAAAGCTTCAGAATTCTTGGACATTGAAACGAGAATAATAGATTCTGCTTTGGAATATTTGTGCGATCAGCAAAAGGCAAATGGAGAGTTTCTTCATACAGGCTATATATTGAAGCCAAATCATAAAAATGCATATGGACTTACAGCCTTTGCATTGCTGGCATTTTTGGAGAATGAGGTAAGTGTGAATTGATTGTATTATGTTCTAAATTCTAATTTATATAAAGAAAGGGAAGCATCAAATCAAAGCTGCACTCTGATAATAAATAAACGGAAATATTAAATCAAATATGAAGTATTAACAAAACAATTCATCGCAATATATTTATTTTCTTAATTTCAGAAATATGCCATGAAATACCAGAAAACCATACAAAATGGAGTTGAATTTTTATATTCAAATTTAAGCAATACCATCGATGTTTATATATTATCCTTAATGTCAACTGTTTTCAATCGAGCTAAACATCAATATGCCAATAGTCTTATAAAACAACTAAAATCTCTGGGTAAAGAGGATAATGGTCTTAAATGGTGGTCGGCAAATGACCACAATCTGGCCAATGATATAGAAATTACTGCGTACGCTGCAATAAGTTTGCTAGATACGCCAGGAGATCATACCTCTATTCTGAAGTGGCTTATAGAGCAACGAAATGCTAATGGAGGTTTTATCTCCTCTCACGACACTGTGGTGGGCATGGAGGCTTTAGTGAAGTTTTCGGAAATCTATAGAAATGTCAAGAAAGTAAATTTAAATATTTCCTATATTTTCAAAGATCAGGAAGGCATTGAATTGGGGAAAGATGATATCTATGTGGACTCAAACAATATTTTGGATTTGCAAAAACATGAGGTATAATAATTGTGCAATATATTTATTCATTAAGAAAAAACTATATAATATTATTGTTTTCAGCTACCAATAACCACACGCCATATAACTTTCGAAATGCAGGGCAATGGGGCCTCATTGGTACAATTCAATCATCAATACAATATTGTGAATATGCAGGAATTTCGTCATTTTACTATTCAAATCAAACCAATATATAGAAATGCTGAAGAAATTAATTTGGAGATTTGCTTTTCTTATCAAACTGATTCAGACATGTTCAACCAAACCACTAATATGGTGATAATGGAAATAAATTTACCCTCGGGTTTTCGATCTGAAGCAAAAAATGATATGATTTTAAAGCAAAAGAAGTTTGTGCAGAGAATCGAGTCAGCAAACTCAGAATCTACGATTATTTTATATTTAGATAAGTTGGAGGCAAACACTAAACATTGCCTTGAGATTCCTGTAGATAAAACAAATGATATTTTAATGCCGAAACCTGCGGCCATTATAATGTATGATTATTACAATTTGAGTCGTTCAAATACAGAGTTTTATACTTTATAAATATTAAGTAGTTTTATTTGAACTAGCATAACCCGGTGCACTTCGCTAAAATTAAAAAATATGAATGATTTCTGATACAACCTAACTACGTGCAATGGTACGACATTAACACATGCAAAATATAACTAACTAATTTGGTATGGGAGATACCACTCCACTGTCCTGATCCCACCCATTTTTAAATATTATGTGTAAAAAAATAACTCATATCAAGCTTTACTTTAACTTTCCTTTATAAGGGAGGTGTCATTTCTACTACGCCGATCACTCTTAGCTAAACTTCGTACAGGGATAAGGAATACATTCGTTTTTAGCTAACCTCCGTAGAATGGTAATAAATTTATTGATATAGAGTTTAAATATTTTTTGAATTATAGTTCTCGAGATATTCAAAATTAATTATTTACATTGTGCCACGACCACTACTGCAATCCCGACCATTTTCAGACAATCTCTGTAAAATGGTAAGAGAGCTATGCGGACAAAGTTTGAATAACCTTGCAATTATTACTTTATATGGAAGGTGACTCACCTCCTTTTCCGACCCCTCTCATTTTGGTTCCCCAGATATTCGAAATCAATATTTACTCTGTATGGGAGGTGCTACGCCCTCTAATCCAATTCCGTCTATATTCAGATAACCTCCGCACAGTAATACGAAATTAATTTGTAAAAAGTTTAAACACTTTTACAATTATAGTTCTACAGATATTCGAAATTAATTATTTACTTTGTATAGGGCCACGCCCACTATTCCAATCCCGAACAATTTCAGCGAAACTATGCAAAATTATAAATGAGCCATTTAGACTAAGTTTGGAGAATCTTGCAATTATAGTTCACAAAATATTTAGAAATAACTATTTAATTTGTATGGGAGGTGATTCACCATTTGTTCCAACACGTCCCATTTTTTTTTAAACTTCATGCCGTGATAAGAAACTGATTCGTATGAAGTATTTACCCCCATATGCATAAAAAGTTATAAAACATATTTTGAATGGAAATTTTGTTTTATAAACCTTTGATAAATTTAAAAATTGTTTATGCATATGGGAATTAGAAAACAAAACAAAAAAACACCTTCAAAATATAGTTTTTTAATTGACTTTGAATTACTAAAGTCTTCTTCTTTGTTTTCAATAACAACTCTCACTTAAAACAGAGCGAAATCAATACTGTTTAATTGTTTCTGTTATTTATTTACAACAACAAATTGGACAAACACGATT
Source organism: Calliphora vicina (assembly GCF_958450345.1). Classification (NCBI taxonomy): domain Eukaryota; kingdom Metazoa; phylum Arthropoda; class Insecta; order Diptera; family Calliphoridae; genus Calliphora; species Calliphora vicina. The sequence continues at coordinate 58,126,540 of NC_088781.1, read as the reverse complement.
TGCTTTGTTTACTTTTTAGCTTAAGGTTCACATGTACACGTTTTTGCATAAGTGTTAGTAACATATTTAAACGCTTATAGCTCCTAAAAAACTGAACCGATTTCAATAAAATATATATTCTGCACTTCTGTGAATAAATCCCTTTAAAATGGTATATTTCTTGCCCAAATCGAATGTATAATGTGAGCGTAAAAGGGGTCTAAATAAATCGACTTGCCTATTAATATTATGATGATGATGATTTTCCTGAGTTAAATCAAACCCAAGTACTCATTGAACTTATACCATGTTCACACGACGGCATTATTCGTCATTCACGCTCTCATTCGTCATTCAACCCCCAATTACGAACTGAATTACATGATTCGCCATACAAAATTTAAAGTGCGAATTACCTTGTTCGTACGTAATTCAGTTTGAATTACCTTATGAATTACGAACGAATGACTGTCATCTCTAATTTTTATCGATTATTTATGTATCAAAATCAGCTGTCCAAACAAAAATGTTAAAAAGAAAACAAAATAAAGAAAAAGATTTTTGTATTAAATAAATAAATTAAAAGAAATAAAAAGTCTGATTAAAGTTAAATTCATTTGTAGAAGTAGCAGCTCTGCCATTCTTTCAGAAAAACAAAACATGTAAACAGAAGAAAAAAACAAGAAGAAGAAATAAATAAATGTCAAACTGAATTACGAATGTTGTCGTGTAAACAGGTTGATTCGCAATCGTAACTCAAAACACGAATTAAGTAATTCAGACTGCCGTGGAAACATGGCATTAGACTTTAGGAAGTTTTAGAAATTAAATTGAAAGCTATATATGGATATTAACACATTTATTGCGTTCTGACCAGTGTTGCCACCAATAAAATTATAAACTACACATGCCTCATGCCTAAATTACACATACGGGAAAAAATTACACATGTAAATAAATTTTCGTGATTTCAATAGGAGAAATGGTCTAAAATTGTCATGAAAATAAAAGGTTTGTCACAGTGGAATCTGGGATGTTTGGACCAAATACGATCACTTTATTGTCAATGGACAATTTTCACTTGCGGTGATTTGAATTTAACCAGGAATTGGATATATGAGCGGTATTAAATCAAGGTTAGCAATGTCTTTTTTTAGTGAACTTTTATAATTTAATGAATTCTTGAGATCAGTCAAATATGTCAATCCCAAATACGCTTTTAACAAATATTAATCAATGTCCATTCGGAGATTGTTCCATTTTAAAATTAAAAAATAGCACACTGTTTGCTTTCGAATTTTAATTTATTCCTAATTTATATTAAGTGCTTTGAAATCAGTTTTGTTTTCAGTTTCAAAGATAAATATTTTTTACTATTTGTTTAAAAATTATAGCTCTGATCATTTTTCTTCCCAGTAAGTACTTTACCAGTAAAATCTTGTAACGTTTATATTTTTAAAATTTGTAGTTATAAATTTGAAATAAAGCTTCCAAAATAGTAAGTCAGTTTTATTGTTTATTATTTAAAACACAAACCGGAAACCAGACAGACAATAGCATAAATACAAAACAGTTCTTACAGGTATAAAAAATAACTAGTAACAATTTGTAAATAAATTTTTCTCCCACAAATTCCTACGTTCTTGTTTTTTTCTCTTAAGATTGGCTAACGTTACTCCGAAATAACTGCAATTACCGCTACCGATATTACCTTTATTCTATAAACAATTTAAAATTATAAAAATACAAATTTTAGATTTTGGGTTATCTTGAAAATTAACGCTTTTCCAATAACAATTTGTAATAACTTGTAAAAATGTATAGTTATTGTATAGTATTTGTTGTTTTATATTTTTTTCATGTTGAAATTAAAAGTCTTATATGTATATAAACTAAAATTTAGTTTCTATTACCAATATTACGCAAACAAAACTATCACAAACGGCGAAATGTCCACTTGGAAAACCAAACATAGCAATCTCCAAATTACTTATCGTATTTTTCTGCAAACCTATTTTTCGGCCACGTGCGATCCTAGTACATATAATTCCATTATACTGAGTAACAAACGAGTACAATATAATAAATATTGTTACGAAATTGTACGTGAATTCAAATGTAACGATTTTAACGGCTGATTTAAAAGTAGCCGAATGCTTTTAAATAACAGTGATGTAATAGCAAACTGTAACATATCTGTGGGCATTATTAACATTGAATAAAAGCTTTCAGTTGACCATTGATCGTAAGATGGCAAAGCTGTTTGCTGCGACCGTATATTCGAATTCGAATATTCAGTTAAAGAACATTGTAGAAAGTACACCACAGATGGCGTATGTGTTAGAAAACTCTAGAATATACGAACTTTGACAGTTAAAGAGCAATCTAGAGTGCAGATGGCAGTGTTATAAATAGTGGCAGAGGTTGCAGTAGTGAGTGAGTTTATCAGAGACGCTTTTCGAATAAACATCAACTGAGTGCTGTGTTTTTCAAGTGAATTCGTGTACATTATAAAGTGTGTCTGTATTTTTGCGAATTTATAAACGTGTATAAAAAAACCATTGAGTGACTATTTAATTCTGTTGTTGAACATTTTAAATAAATAAAGAGTTGTTACAATTTTTAAACTATAAACGGCTTTTATTTGCAATCAAAAGTATCCGGTTTATTTAAAGGAAATAAACCAACGTTTTGAAAAGGTTAAAACGTAACAATATGAATACATTTAGAGATTTGGACTGGATTTTTATTTATCAACTAAAATAGACGATATTGCTACTATCCCTCATATAAATGTACATATTTATTTCAATCGGTTTTGAAATCTGAACAATCCATAATTCATTCATTCAATTAAAATCTAAAATATAGATAAAAGACATACATTGACAATATATTTTGGATATAATTGGAATTTAAAACTACACATGAATTACACATTCACTCAATTACACATGGGCTACACATCCAAGTTAAAATTACACACAATATGTGTAATTACACATGAAGTGGCAACACTGGTTCTGACTAAAATGGTTAATGTAAAATGTTTCCTTTCAAAAATCCAAAATAAAATATTCTAAAGTGAATTCTTCAAAAACCAATCTTGTTTCAACAGTTTTTTTTTAAATGGATGTATTTTGAGAACAATTATAACATTTCTCTGAAGTGCCCTCAAAATCCCTTAAAAATTATAGTTTATCGAATACAAATAATTTATTTGTAATTGAGAAAATTACTAAATAAATTAAATTGTATCATCAAAAAACTTCTTTACAATTACCGTTCCTGAAATTCAAATAAAGACCGGGATTTCTTAAGAAATCTGAAAATTAAATTTTTAATACACCGAATCCTGAGATATGTATCTAGTGTTTTTTGTTATCGCTAAGCTGGTTTTACCTCTAAAATACTCTTTCCGCTTGACTACCGTTAACGTTATAATTGTAGATACCGTTACCACCATTACCATTATTCAATAAATAATTTTAAAGTATGAAAATACCAATTTTTGTTTTCCGTTATTGAGTTTATTGAAATCTACATAACTTAAAATATGTAATAAAAACTTTGTTAAATCAAATTTATGTTATTAAAAATTGTCTTAGGCAACTTATTGTTTGTCACTCATATTCTTTCTGAGATTAAGCTCCCACGAATCAATATGCATACATAATTCGATAAATCGTAAACATACATATACCGTTAGCTAAATAATCCAAATTATCGTTACCATTGCCTTTTAGCCTCTTCGAATCGGTAGTCAACATTGATAAATACTCAAATACACATGAAGTTGTAATTATTCATATATATTTAAATGTGGACTATTGTTAATTTATTAGGTCATTCTTGAAATCATTTCATAAAAAATTAATAGAAATTATTGTCAAAACCAGTTTTAAGTGAATTTTTTTAAACCTGTGTTATTTTACCTAATAAATATGTATATTTTTAATGCGATTTAGAATTGTACGCTTGAGTTTTTGTTTGTTTTTATTTATTTGGGAATTACCCAATCAGTTAAAACGTCAACATTCCACTTGTTTGATTGACAAAATAAGAAATTTTTAAAATATAAAGTACAAGTATTTATGTCTTATGGTAGGGTCATAAATGACAAATATTTGACGAAAAAGACGTAATCACTAAAGAAAATATATTTGAATTCTTTTATTTATTTCAAAAACCTATTTTACTTAGGATGATTCAAAACAAACAATTTAGTTTTATTTTATTTGATGCTGTTTGATCTTATAAAATACTTGTAAGAGTAAACAAATCAAAATTCCGAACTGTTTGCAAGATATGAGCCTGAGAAAATTATTACTTTTTTATAGGCCCCAAATCTTAGGGGCCCATAAAAAAGTGCATCACTTTAGGCAAAACTTGGAGACACGAGTCTTTTTTTGGTCTTTTATCACGTAGTGTCTCAAAGTTTTTGGGATCGAAATGTACATAATGAAATTTAAAGTGTTAATGGAAAAACATAAGATATATAATTATTTAGAGATATAATTATGAAGCCAACACTGTGATATTGGTCTAGGGTATTCAAATTATTCGATTTTTCTCTTGTACGAATAAAACAAATAAATCGAATAAGAGATTTTAACTTGCTCAAATAATTCGATCAAACGTTTAAAATTAATCGAATTATTCGAATAAATAAAAAAGTACAGAATGAAATTTTAATGTAGGTTTTTTAATATTTTATTGTTAAAGATAAACAAACAAGTAAGAAAGTATGGTCGGTCAAGCCCGACCATGTTTTTCTTATAATTTATTTTCATGAATGATTTTCGGAAGAGTGCATTATATGGGAGATCATAATATTAATAGGCAAGTCGATTTCTTTAGACCCCTTTTACGCTCACATTATACATTCGATTTGGGCAAGAAATATACCATTTTAAAGGGATTTATTCACAGAAGTGCAGAATATATATTTTATTGAAATCGGTTCAGTTTTTTAGGAGCTATAAGCGTTTAAATATGTTACTAACACTTATGCAAAAACGTGTACATGTGAACCTTAAGCTAAAAAGTAAACAAAGCAAATCGTGTTTGTCCAATTTGTTGTTGTAAATAAATAAGAGAAACAATTAAACAGTATTGATTTCGCTCTGTTTTAAGTGAGAGTTGTTGTTGAAGTATTTACCCTCATATGCATAAACAATTTTTAAATTTATCAAAGGTTTATAAAACAAAATTTCCATTCAAAATATGTTTTATAAACCTTTGACAAATTTAAAAACTTTTTATGCATATGGGGGTAAATACTTCATACGAATCAATTTCTTATCACGGCATGAAGTTTAAAAAAAAATGGGACGTGATGGAACAAATGGTGAATCACCTCCCATACAAATTAAATAGTTATTTATAAATATTTTGTGAACTATAATTGCAAGATTCTCCAAACTTAGTCTAAATGGCTCATTTATAATTTTGCATAGTTTCGCTGAAATTGTTCGGGATTGGAATAGTGGGCGTGGCACACCCTATACAAAGTAAATAATTAATTTCGAATATCTGTAGAACTATAATTGTAAAAGTGTTTAAACTTTTTACAAATTAATTTCTTATTACTGTGCGGAGGTTATCTGAATATAGACGGAATTGGATTAGAGGGCGTAGCACCTCCCATACAGAGTAAATATTGATTTCGAATATCAGGGGAACCAAAATGGGAGGGGTCGGAAAAGGAGGTGAGTCACCTTTCATATAAAGTAATAATTGCAAGGTTATTCAAACTTTGTCCGCATAGCTCTCTTACCATTTTACAGAGATTATCTGAAAATGGTCGGGATTGCAGTAGTGGTCATGGCACAATGTAAATAATTAATTTTGAATATCTCGAGAACTATAATTCTAAAAATATTTAAACTCTACGGAGGTTAGCTAAAAACGAATGTATTCCTGATCCCTGTACGAAGTTTAGCTAAGAGTGATCGGCGTAGTAGAAATGACACCTCCCTTATAAAGGAAAGTTAAAGTAAAGCTTGATATGAGTTATTTCTTTACACAAAAGATTTAAAAATGGGTGGGATCAGAACAGTGGAGTGGTATCTCCCATATTAAATTAGTTAGTTATATTTTGCATGTGTTAATGTCCTACCATTGCACGTAGTTAGGTTGTATCAGAAATCATTCATATTTTTTAATTTTGCTAGGGTAGGGGTAGCGAAGTGCACCGGGTTATGCTAGTATAACTAGTTGTCCGATAGCATCATTGTGGAATGTTCACGAAAGATGGCGTGTATATAAATAGTGGCAGAGGTTGCAGTCGTTATGTGACTGCACTATCAGTTCATGATAGACGCTGTGTAAATAAACATCAACCGCCTTAAAGTGTGCTGTATTTTCCAGTGAATTCGTGTACATTATAAGCGTGTATATTAGGGTGGCCCTTAATAAACGAAAGTTGGATTTTGGCCATTCTCACCCTCCAGTTTGGTGAACATTAGCAAAAAAATCATCCTGAAAAAATTTTAGGTAAATCGGTTGGGGTTAAGACGTGCCGCAAGCCCTCTGAAGTTTTGAGATGCATTTACAAGGGGAAAAAATGCATTTTTTCAGTTTTTGTAAAAATTTTGCCATTAAAAAATTACTTTTGTAATTTAATTTAAAAGAATCGAAATGTGTACGTAATTGTCGTTCTAATGAGACATAAAAAACAGAAATCGGTCAAAAAATGTTAAAGTTATTAAAAATTCGCCAGGCCATTAACGTGTCTCAGGCCACTAGAACATGAAATGTAGGAACAAAATTAACATATTTTGAGAAATATTAAAATAAAAGCTCATTTTTACTTAAAATATGTCCATATTTACTTGTATATGAGTTTTTGTCTTCGTAGGATACCGTTAACCTATTCTTAGGTATGAACAAAAAAATTTAATTTTTTTAACGGCAGTTTCAAAACTCCATTTTCAAATTTTTAAAAATTTTGTTAAACAAATTTCAGAATTTTCTGATCATCTCATTGGGATTTATTAAGAGTATAATAGGGAATAAAAATGTGAAAAAAATATGAAAATATCTCTTATAGTTTTTCCGTACCTGCGATTTAAATTTTGAAATTTTCGAGAAAAACCAATTATTTGGCAATTTTTAGGCCAATGAGCTCTATTTCCTTACTCTTTTTAAGTAAAACCTATTCAGAATATTATAGTCCAGATAATTCAAAATATACTCTGAAACTTCTACTAAAATCGGAAGACGTTAACCCTTAAATCGTGAAGGCCAAAGGTAAAATTTTTCAATATTTGGAATTTCTCTTGGAAAGATTTCGAAATGATCGAAATGTTGTAATTTTTGGGCCGATTTTGATGAAATTTAACAAAAATATAACATAAACTCTAGGGTTTATAATAACAGCACAAGAATGGAAATTAACGCTTAATGGCACTTGGGGTTAAAATGACACCAAACTTTTAAAATCATAATTTTTTATGGTTTTAGAAGTTTGGGGTCATTTTAACACCAAGTGCTATATAGGGTTAATTTTAATTTTTCTGCTGCTTTTGTAAATACTAGGCTTTGTGTTATATTTTTGTTAAATTTCATCAAAATCGGCCCAAAAATATACAACATTTCGAACATTTCAAAATCTTTCCAAGAGAAATTCCAAATATTGAAAAATTTGACCTTTGACCTTCACGATTTAAGGGTTAACGTTTTTTGATTTTAGTAAAAGTTTCAGAGTATATTTAGAATTATCTGGACTATAATATTCTAATTAAGTTTTGCTTAAAATTCATAAGAGTAAGAAAATAGAGCTCATTGGCCTAAAAATTGCCAAATAATTGGTTTTTCTCGAAAATTTCAAAATTTAAATCGCAGGTACGGAAAAACTATAAGAGATATTTTCATAATTTTTTCACGATTTAATTCCCTATTATACTCTTAATAAATCCCAATGAGATGATCAAAAAATTCTGAAATTTGTTTAACAAAATTTTTAAAAATTTGAAAATGGAGTTTTGAAACTGCCGTTAAAAAAATTAATTTTTTTTGTTCATACCTAAGAATAGGTTAACGGTATCCTACGAAGACAAAAACTCATATACAAGTAAATATGGACATATTTTAAGTAAAAATGAGCTTTTATTTTAACTAGCATAACCCGGTGCACTTCGCTACCCCTACCCTAGTAAAATTAAAAAAATATGAATGATTTCTGATACAACCTAACTACGTACAATGGTACGAAAATAACACATGCAAAATATAACTAATTTGGTATGGGAGATACCACTCCACTATTCTGATCCCACCCATTTTTAAATCTTTTTTGTAAAAAAATAACTCATATCAAGCTTTACTTTCCTTTATAAGGAAACTTCGTACTGGGATTAGGAATAAATTCCTTTTTAGCTAACCTCCGTAAAATGGTAATAAATTGATTGATACAGAGTTTAAATATTTTTAGAATTATAATTCCCGAGATATTCAAAATTAATTATTTACATTGTGCCACGACCACTACTGCAATCCCGACCATTTTCAGACAATCTCTGTAAAATGGTAAGAGAGCTATGCGGACAAAGTTTGAATAACCTTGCAATTATTACTTTGTATGGAAGGTGACTCACCTCCTTTTCCTACCCCTCCCATTTTGGTTCCCCAGATATTCGAAATCAATATTTACTCGATGTGCGAGGTGCTACGCCCTTTAATCTAATTCCGTCTATATTCAGCTAAACTCCGTACAGTAATAAGAAATTAATTCGTAAAAAGTTTTACAATTATAGTTCTCCAGATATTAGAAATGAAATATTTACTTTGTATAGGGCCACGCCCACTATTCCAATCCCAAACAATTTCCGCGAAACTATGCAAAATTATAAATGAGCCATTTAGACTAAGTTTGAAGAATCTTGCAATTATAGTGCACAAAATATTTAGAAATAACTATCCGACCTGTCCCATTTTTTATAAAACTTGATGCCGTGATAAGAAATTGATTCGTATGAAGTTTGAAAACCGTCACAATTATAGTTCTGCACATTTATAAAATAACTATTTACTTATGTACAATTACATATTTGCCCCCATATGCATAAACAATTTTTTAAATTTGTCAAAGGTTTATAAAACAAATTTTGAATGGAAATTTTGATTTACAAACCTTTGATAAATTTAAAAATTATTTATGCATATGGGAGTTAGAAAACAAAAAAAAACACCTTCAATTAAATTACTAAAGTCTTCTTCTTTGTTTTCTATAACAACTCTCACTTAAAACAGAGCGAAATCAATACTGTTTAATTGTTTCTCTTATTTATTTACAACAACAAATTGGACAAACACGCATTGCTTTGTTTACATTTTAGCTTAAGATTCACATATACACATTTTTGCATATGTGTTAGTAACAACTTTACATGCTTATAGCTCCTAAAATACTGAACCGATTTCAATAAAATATATATTCTGCACTTCTGTGAATAAATCCCTTTAAAATCGTATATTTCTTGCCCAAATTGAATGTATAATGTGAGCGTAAAAGGGGTCTAAAGAAATCGACTTGCCTATTAATATTATGATATGTATAGCTTTAAAATTTGTAGTGTTTAGTAATCATTACAAATATAATTTAAAGTATACCGATAGACTCTGGCTGGATGTCCATATAAACCTATTGCGCAATGTACAAGACGCTAATTTGAAGATATTTAAAAAATTTGGTGCATTTGTTTTTATTTTTTGTCCCAAATCATTTATTTAAAAAAAATGTGTTTAATAAAATAAAAATCTTTAAATTAATTGCTTATTACATTCATTACCAGCAAGTACCTATTTCACACATGTAGGTAATGATATATATAACCACTTAATTAGGTCAATTTAGTGGCCTGACACACGTTAATCGCTTGGGGAATTTTTAATAACTTTAACATTTTTTAACCAATTTTAGTCTATTATATCTCATTAGAACGATAATTGCGTGTACATGTCTATTCTTATAAATTAAATTGCGAAAGTAGTTTTTGAATGGCAAAATTTTTACACTTCAAAACTTTGAGCGACGAGCGGCATGGGTTAACGTCGTTTAATCGAGCTCAAATTTCGGCTATCTCAATATCTGGAAAGGGGAATCATTCTGTGGGGTCCAGACGAACAAAATTCCGCCATCGTTTTTTTGTGGTCACTCATGTACACCTTTGGTATCTTTGGTGACATCCACCAAATCCTTTAATGAAAGTACTTTTTTTGATTTTCTCGAAAAAAGAGAGGAGCTAGAGTGTTAAGATCTTCCACAAAAAGTATCCCCATAAAATTCTACAATATAACTCTGACAATAAGAATTCTCTTAGACATTAACTTGCAACAGTTTTTTCAGTTAGTATAATGCTACCTTTGATCAAAAAATTAAAACTTTGAACCACTGTAAAAATAAATTCCGACCAGCTGGACTATAAGTTTATTCTACAAAAATTATCTACTCAACATGCCCTTTCAGAATTATTGGGTCGCTATTCTGTTCCAATCAAAAAGTCTCAATTTGTTGAACAGTGTTATTTGCAAAGGCCTAACAGTTGAAGTGTTTCTTTAAATGGTACATTTTTAATTTTTGTGTGAATAAAATTATAACTTTTCATTATAATTCAATTATTTTATAATTAATTCACATCTAATTATCATTATTATTACAATTTGAATTTGTTTATTACCATTTCTTCATATAAAAATTTAACCTACACGCTACTTGCATATATTAACACTTTAAAACCAGTTTAAATTATTTTAATTAATTGAGTTTGAAACTTTTTATATCAAATGATTCACAGTAACGTGTAAAGTGAATTTTACCTGACATACATACATAGTAATACAATAAATATGAATGCAAACAGCAAATAAGTAATTTGAGGTCTGTGTAACATAAACAAATAAGTAGGAAATTATAGACAGGCAAATATGACTACTTAAGATGCTATAACAATTACACAATGGAAAATTTCCGGGTCATTGTCTGGGGACAATGGGGACAACTATACGCCAGTATAGTAAAACTAAATTTTAAAAAATTTAAATTTTTGCCCTTTTTTCATAATTTTTTGCCAATAACCAGTCAATAACTCCAAACATTTACCACCGATATTTTCTAGTAATAGAAGATTAAACAAATCGGGTGAACCGGATAAATGTTTTTATACAAAATGCACAAATATCGGTAACCGTATTATATTGGTAGCCGGCACAGACGGCTAAAAGTTACAAACATTATCTCTAGCAGCAGGCAAGAGAAAATAAGATGATGTTGCAATGATTCCAGTATTTTTATACTACCTCAGCTTTCGTTTAAAAATATTTGCGAAATTCAGTTATTAATACTCAATGAGAGCTAACGGTTGTGAAATACGGCAAAATACTCAATTAAAAATATAAAAAAATTATATATATTAGAAACTTAATATGAAACGGCATTGGTTCATTCAATATTTACTAATACAATATTTAATGCTGGCAGTAAAATGCGACAGGTGGTGTATCTCACATTTAATATTTAAATATTTGAATTAAAAAGCAAACTAAAATTACATTCATTTAACAGTTACTATTCGATAAATGCTCCCGGTGTTATAAAACCAAATCGTAAATATTCTGTGGTTGTTGCTCTGCATGAGGCTGAGGGTCCGTGTTCGTTACGTGTTGGTATTGGGGGTTTTGGTTTTAATGAGTCTCGTGTTGTGGATTTGCAGCCATATGAAGCAAAGCTTATAGAGTTTTTGCCGAAAAAATTAATGAAAGGATATTATAATTTGTATGCTGAAGGCTTATCAGGTTTAAGCTTTAAAAATGCCAGTAATTTATTCGGACGTTCAGGTGATCCAACAATTTATATACAAACCGATAAGATCATCTATAAACCCCAAGATGTTGTTAATTTTCGTGTTGTTATATTGGATGAACATACGAGGCCGCTAAATATTGCTGAACCTGTGCATGTGGAGATATTGGTGAGTTAGTACAAAAAATAAAACTGTAAACAATTAGTCAATATACAATGTATTAGGCTGGCCCTTATTTTGCACTTTTTGAATTCTCAATAATAAGGTCTGAGTGCTGAAATGTGAGCAATTGTATAATTTTTACAGATTGTGCATTTTATTTAAAGTTTCAAGTTTTGGTATCAGATAATAAATGTACATAAAATGTATTAAAATTGTGTGAACTATTACAATTTTTGTCTGACAATATTGCATTGTTAGATCATGGTCCAACTGGTAGTTGATCAATATATTCTCAGATATCCGACAATCGTGTGAAAACATCTAGTTGTCATTGTCAAAACTTTGTCAGATCATTTAATATTGACAGATGCGAGTTTTTAACATCTGGCAATGGCAACATTCTCAATGTAAACAAAGTGTTTTAGCGTTCGTATATTATTTCAATTCTGACCTTATGAACTAGGGTTTTTAATTTCCCGACCTTTTTTGATTCCCGGGAATCGGGACATTTTTTTCTACATTCCCGGGTACCCGGATATTCCCGAAATATATAATGATACTATAAATTAGGAATATTAAAGCCAAATTTCATATAAAAATTTAGTGTTACAATTATTAAATATCAGAGCTTCGATTTAATTAATAAAATTTGAGCTTAATTCACTAAAATCTTAATCCGTAATTAAAGAATGTCAGCCTTTCATTCCATAAATCCATTCTTAGTATTTATTTTTCAGATTCATTCCAAAGCCTTTGTTTAAACTGAATTAATTTTAAAGTTAATTAATAACTTTGAAAGATTAAATTTTTGTTAAATCAAATCATTTACAAAATTAATTGAAAAAATTGTCTTAAGTCTTTTTGTACTAGATTTGAATTGAAGAAAAATGTAAACACTTAATAAATTTTTGAAGCTATTTTGTTATGGATTTGAAGAAGAAATTTAAAGAAATTAGAATGATTCAATAAGAAATAAATTTTGTAAATAATAAATTCACTTTTTAAATTTTCATACAAAAAACCCCAAATAAATAATAATAATAAACGGTCTATTATTGCCGAGATATAAGCAAAAAACTTTTCACTGTTTTTTGGTGAAAAAAATAGAGTTCTAACTTTTTTTCTATGTATTTTCGTCAGTTTTTAATTCCCGGGATTCCCGACTAAAAATCCCGGGAATCGGGTAGTGAAAAATTGGCAAAATTCCCGGGAAATTTGTACCGTGAATTCCCGGGATAAAAACCCTAGTATGAACTTACAATATTTTGTCTGACAACGTTATCAGATAAAATTATTGTCAGATAATTGTCTTACAATGGATCACCAGATTTCCAGACAAATGTTTTGTAACCGTTTGAATTACCAATCTACATTGTGGTGTACATTTTTTATTTGCTGGTTATTGTCTGCTCATTACTAGATCTGACAACCATCTGAACATTGATTAACCCTTTGTCGACCGACGGTATTTATAAGTACCATAACAATAATAAGCTTACAAAATGAAAACAAAACATATTTTGAACCTTTTTGCCCAAAAGTACTTTGTAGTACACTATCATCTTTGGAATAATATATTTTTTTTTGTCTATTGGCAAACTCGTTTACCAAGAATAACGTTGAATTTTTCATGTTCTCATTGTGGTGTTTATTTATGGTGTAATGACAAAAAATAATATTTCGTAAAATACCATAAAATAGACTTGTGATAGAAAATTTTATAAAAGTAACAAAATTAATAAATATATTAATAAAATGTAAACAAAAATCAATGAACTTTTTTATCTTTTGGCTGATGCTGACCCGACAGTACCAGGTCCCTTTCGTATCATTGTAGGTCCCTTTCGGTACCTTGCAGGTCCTAAACAAAGTTAAAATTAATTTGTAAATAACTTTCTGAAGTCCTTATTCTCAATATTTCATAAAAAACATAAAACTTTTTCAACGATTTAAAGCCTTGGTCCCCAAGGCGTTAATAAGCGCTAAATGAGGATTAAAGTTTCAAATTATAACAATTTCGAACACCTACAAATTAGATTATAAATATTGCAAAATTATGTGATTAGGACCAAATTAAATTTCCAAAAATTTTTTTGTAATACGTTAAGCCTACTCTGTACGATTTTTTTAATGAAATATTTGTTTCGTTCGTATACAACAAAATCAATTTTTTTCCAAAATTACAATAAATTTTTACAAAAATTACAATAAAATTACAATCGGCGATTTGAAAGTTTACATCTGAATTTCATTTGAAGGGGGGTTAAAGTTTCCCAACTCTGGCACATTCGTATTGTTAATCTGCATTAGAAACCATGTGATCCTAACATTTATGTAAAATGTTACGGAGAACATTTTTGTAGAATATGTCAACCCTCTAAATCCTCAAGTCATGGGTCTTTTTTGTCCTTTTTAAAAAAAAAAGCAAAAAACACCATTAAAACAGGGATTTAAGGGGTTAAAATGTTCAAAAATATTATATTTCAGCTATAAGCGTTCTTCAATGGGTGCGCATATCAGAGGAAATTGTTCACCATGCTCATAATATTCTGTTGACAACTGGTTCTCAAAATAAACCATATGTGAATTTAAAAAATAATTTTTTTATTGAATTTTGGTCAAAAATTTCATCAGACATGTCCACTAGAGGTGCCCTTAAAAAATAGATTTGCTTTGGATGGGTCTTATTTTGTTGGTACCGTGAAATAGCTCCCAAATGAAATAATTCCCATCAAAAATAAAGTAATTCCCAAACTTGAAAAATTAAAGGGTAAAATGAAATTACTACCAATAATCGGCGGTTTCATAATTTAAAAAAAATATTAGTCCCAAAAAAGCGAAATAACTCCCAATAGAAATGAAATAATTCCAAATCCGAAGCAATTTATTTATGTAATCTAAAAAAAATAACTACAAAAGTGAAATTATTATTCGCTTACCTAACATTTTTTGCATTGCGGGCCTATGGCGTAGCGCAAAGTTTTACTCCTGTGGGAATCAAAAACTGGCTTCACTCCGAAAATTTGTTTTGCATTGACGGCCTTCGGCCGGGCGCTAAGGTTTTCTAATTTTTTCGTGGGGAGTTATTTCACGGTACCTATTTTGTTCATTAGTAGCTAAAACTAACTACTGCAAAATTTAAGTGCAATCGGATAACTCGAACACGTGCCGGAAATCGATTGAATGTTGTAAAATTGGGTAAATAATGGTACTTATTTCGATATCTTAAAAAAATCCCTATTTAAATACTATTTTTAAAACATTTGCAATAAACCTAAGCTTCTAGACAAAATTATCTTTCTAACAAGATATAAAACATGAACATCGAGTTAAAAATGTTATTAGCATTTCCCGACATCATATATACAAGAAAAACGGCATTTTTGTATTATTTACTCACTGTTTTGCATGCAAAAGTTTTGTAAACAACTATGTCAACAACAGAAATGCGTGTAAAATATGCGTAAACTAGTACCTTTTGTTCAATATTTGGTCAGATAAAACTCATATAACTTTGTTATTTTTAACTTCATGTTCATGTTTTATACCTTGTTAGAATGTTAAAAAACAGTATTCAAATAGGGAATTTTTTTAAGATATCGAAAAAAGTACCATTATTTACCCAATTTTACAACTTTCAATCGATTTCCGGCACGTGTTCTATTTATCCGATTGCACTTAATTTTTTTATTTCTGAATGAAGATTTCGAAGGTATGTTTTTATTAATACGTATTAGAATTTATATAAACGTATACAAAAATTATAAAAAAATTGTTTGTGCTTTAAAATTTAAAATTACAAAATCGTGAAAAGCTACCCAAAGAAACTATCTGAAGTTAAATGTTGAGTATTTATATTTTATACTCATATTTACAAGTATTTTACCGATGATCACCGATTTGAATAAAATTTTTTGAAATGGTGGAGTAAGTAAGTATAGCTCGCAAGCTCAGGGAACGTAACAGTTATGACTTTTTTCATATAAGTAAGAAAAACTGATTTTTATTTCTTCGAGCACAAATGGCACGTTTTTTGACCTATTTTTGATATATATCTGTATTACTAAGTCATTAATATGGATATCTAATGCCAGATATTTAAAAGTCCATTGCAACGGTGTATATAAGGCTAATGTAATGATATACTGGGTTTTGTTTACCTAAAAATATTTAAAATTTGTATTTTAAAGTATAATTTGGTAAAGGGTATATAAGATTTGGCACAGCTTACTTGTTTTCTTTAAACTTTCAATAATATCAGCTATTTTCAATCCCAGCGCAAGCTTGTAAATTCCCAACTACAGTGGACGTCAGTACGATTTATATATTGTCAGGCCCTTTCGTAGTACCGAAAAATTCGTATTATTGAACAATTATTTTTTTGTACTTAAGCACGCATGAAAGAACATACTAATGTATGTACATTAGAGTGCTCCAAAAAAATAAAATTGCGAATTTTGACCCCCCCCCCCTCTAGAATTGTTCTATGTATTGTAGAAACACATTGTGTAAAATATTAGGATGATAGGATAATGTTAACTGAACGGAAAATATGCAATTTTATCAGTTTTTGTAAAAATTTTGCCAATAAATAATGACTTTTACAATTTAATTTAAAAGAATCGAAATGTGTACGTAATTGTCGTTATAATAAGATATAAAAGACAAAAATTGGTAAAAAAATGTTAAAGTTATTAAAAAATCGCCAGGCCATTAACGTGTCTCAGGCCACTAGAACAAGAAATTTGTGAACAAAATTTGAGAAATATTAAATAAAAGCTTATTTTTACTTAAAATATATCCATATTTACTTGTATATGAGTTTTTGTCCTCTTAGGATACCGTTAACCTATTCGCAGGTATGACCAAAAAAATTAAATTTTTTTAACCGCAGTTTCAAAACTCCAATTTCAAATTTTTAAAAATTTTGTTAAACATATTTCAGAATTTTTTGATCATCACATGGGGATTTATTGACAACATAATAGGGAATAAAAATGTGAAAAAAGTATGTCAATACCTCCTATAGTTTTTCCGTACCTGCGATATAAATTTTGCGATTTTCGAGAAAAACAAATTTTTTGGCCATATTTTGGGGAATGACCAGAATTTCCTTACTGTAATGATTTTTAAGTAAAAGCTATTCAGAATAATATAGTCCAGGTAATTTTAAATATAGTCTGAAAGTTTTACTAAAATCGGAAAACTCTAACTCTAACAATAACAGTACACAATTAACCCTTAAGAGTACTTGGGGTCAAAATGAATGTGTTTTTCGTGATTTTAAAAGTTGAGGGTCATTTGGACCCCAAGTGCTATTAAGGGTTAATTTCCGTTTTTGTACTGTTATTGTGAATACTAGACTTCATTTTATATTTTTCTTAAGTTTCATCAAAATCGGACCAAAAATATATAATATTTCGCTATCTTTCCATGAGAAATTCCAAATATTGAAAAAATTGACCTTTGACCTTCACGATTTAAGGGTTAAAGTTTTCCGATTTTAGTAAAACTTTCAGACTATATTTAAAATTACCTGGACTATATTATTCTGAATAGCTTTTACTTCAAAATCATTACAGTAAGGAAATTCTGTTCATTCCCCAAAATATGGCCAAAAAATTAGTTTTTCTCGAAAATCGCAAAATTTATATCGCAGGTACGGAAAAACTATAGGAGGTATTGACATACTTTTTTCACATTTTTATTCCCTATTATGTTGTCAATAAATCTCCATGTGATGATCAAAAAATTCTGAAATATGTTTAACAAAATTTTAAAAAATTGAAATTGGAGTTTTGAAACTGCCGTTAAAAAAATTTAATTTTTTTGGTCATACCTGCGAATAGGTTAACGGTATCCTACGAGGACAAAAACTCATATACAAGTAAATATGGATATATTTTAAGTAAAAATAATCTTTTATTTTAATATTTCTCAAAATATGTTAATTTCGTTCATAAATTTCTTGTTCTAGTGGCCTGAGACACGTTAATGGCCTGGCGATTTTTTAATAACTTTAACATTTTTTCACCAATTTTTGTCTTTTATATCTTATTATAACGACAATTACGTACACATATCGATTCTTTTAAATTAAATTGTAAAAGTCATTATTTAATGGCAAAATTTTTACAAAAACTGAAAAAATTGCATATTTTCCCCTTGTAAATGCACCTCAAAACTTCAGCGTCGTTGCGCCACCAGTTAACGTTATCCTATCATCCTAATATTTTACACAACGTGTTTCTACAATACATAGAACAATTCTAGAGGGGGGGACGGCCTGTACCTAGAAAGTTTTTTTCGTCCATACAATCTTGGAGCACTATTATTTACATATTTATTTAAAAAATCCGTCATTAAACATTGACGTTTATTACTTTTTAAACTGATTTTCGAGGTTTCGCTTTTTATATTTTGTTAGCCAACCATCACTGGCACAAAACTGACCATTGTAGAATTTTTTGTGCAGCTCCACAGCTTTGCATTTTAATTGTTCTCCACCGACTGTGATATGTAATTTTCTTTGTGCTAAAAACGACTCGTAAAGTGTTCCTCCATTTTTTTAAATTCACCACTTGTAAGTCTATACCGTTTTTTTAACGAACTCATGGAATTATCCAGCAGTTGCGTTTTTTGTTTAATGATTGTACATATAGTGGATTTGGATAATCCATATTTATTTGGAATTTCAAACAACGATGTTTATAAGAAATTGTCTTTTTTGTACATCGTTTTACTTGCAACATTTTGACAGTTAAAAACAAAAAACACTTTTAAAAATAAAAAAAAAACATCACAATAACATTGCTAAACGTGGATGACCGAGAAAGAATGAAGTAAAAACATAATAAAGACTTCATTCATACGTAAATAAAACAAAAATTCTTATAAGAAACCACCATTCGTACTATCGAATAGAAAAAATGCCCATCTGTTCATACTATAGAGTAGTCAATGCAAAAATTTTGCCATTCGTATTATTGGAAATTCGTAATAAAGAGCGTTGGTACTACTGGACGTCCACTGTATTAACAAAAATGTAATAAAATTTTATAAAAAATTAAATGAATATATTATTTATAGATTTTTTGGTAATTATTCGAACTTTTTTTATATATATAATTTGAAAGTAAATTTTTAATTAGTCTTAAGTTAATTTTTATTATAATTTATTTGTAATAATTCAAAGAATATCACTGAATACTAAAATTTTAGACAATTGGCAGGATAGAAAATGCATTCCAATTTGCCAATTGTCTAAAATTTTACTATTCAGTGATATTCTTTGAATTATTACAAAAAAAATATAATAAAAATGAACTTAAGCCGAATTAAAAATTTACTTTCAAATTAAATAAATATAATTAATTCCGGAACTGCTTGTTAGTTTTTAATTGTATACCAAGCTATAGAAAAAATGCTGCGATTTCAAAAAATCTTGATATTTTTCTCAAATTTTTATTTTTCTCTCTATTATAGTTTTCCAGATATTCGATAATAAATATTTACTTTGTATGAGAGGGGCACTGTGGGACGTGCCCCCCCATACAAAGTAACTGTGCCTTTGAAATTTGGTATGCTAATATAAATAATATTTTTGGCATATACCTCCCATATATGCCAAAAATATAATTTTTAGTTTTGGCTACATAATTGATTTAAAAATCATGAAAATCTGCATTTGTTATACGCACTAAGTTTACAATCTTTCTTTATATATAAAGATTTGTAAAGGGATTTGCCATGCGCACTTTAAACTGCCAAAGAAATTAAAAATATTGAAAATTTCCCCAACCAGAAGCTATTGGATATTTTTTAAAGCAAGATTTAAACTGCCAGGCAGCCATAATTAAATGAATTTATTAATTTGCACATAAAATAATCTATTTCCACCTTTATATCTTTTCAGGATAGGGATTATAACCGCGTTAAACTATATAAAAATATCTCCTTAACAAAGGGTGTTTTTACAGGACAATTCCAGTTGTCTAAATACCCCATCTTAGGCACTTGGTCCATTAAAGTTGTTCTAGATGGTAGCTTTGCACACTCCAGCACCAAAGACATCACAATCAAAAATTATATTTTACCAAAGTTCAGTGTGTACCTTAAAACACCTTCGGATATTTTACGGGAAGATGGATACATTAGGGTGGTAATCTTTGGCAAATATACCTTTGATAAACATGTGGAAGGCAAAGCTACAGTAGAACTGTGGAATGATAATCCAGAACAGCTATTACAATCGAAACAAGTTGACATTGCTAGTTTAGGTTTTGTCGAGTTCAATGTAAAAAACGAAACGGCCAAAGGTCTCATCGTCAAGGCGAAACTAACCGAAAAACACACTGGTATAACTGAAACGGAGGAGCAAAGGATCTACTTGCATACACAGAGCTATATGTTGGATATTCCTTACGAGGAGATAGAATTTGAAAACAATAAACCATATCGCCTGAAAGTAAATGTGAAACATTGGACTGGGGCTCCTGTTTTGGATCATAAAACGCCAGTTACCATGGAGCATGGTAATCAAATTTATGAAGCCTATTTAGATGATAATGGTACGGCAACATTTGAGTTTGAACATGCTAAAAATGACGATCATAAATTTCAATTTAAGGATTCCAAAGGATCGTTGTATAATATTTACACAAGTCAAGATTTAATGTTGGACAATAGGGAATTCTATTGTCGGCTGAGGTTGGTGGATAAAAAGTAAGTTTATTTATTATTATTATTTTCTACATATTTCGTATTTTACTTTATTTCGAAAATTTGGACAACTTTTCTATATTTTAAAATCGAAACTAGTTGTTTTCACTAGCAGTTTATTTATAGTTATTTATTTACAGTTTACATAAAATATTATATTCAATACCCAATTACAGACTACAACTCGGAAAACCTGTACTTATTGAGGTCAGCTCTATTTTGAATATACCTTATCTGATGTACATCGTAATGGGTCACGGAAGTCTCATACAGTCGGAGCATATTAAAGTACCGCCCAACCAAAAGTCCTATACAATAAGTATAACTCCCTCAATTGAAATGATACCAAAGTCCTTCATTTATGTGTATTACATACATAAAGGCAATTTACGTTATGAAGAGATGCATTTAAATTTTCCAAATGAATTCGAAAATCAGGTATTAAGTACTTAAAAACCAATCTAAACATATTTAATAGATATTCATTTCAGATATCACTGTCAGCTCCCAAACAAGTGAAGCCAGGCGAAGAAGTTACAATTGCTATAAATGCACAACCCAAATCGTATGTCAGTATATTGGCCGTGGACTTGGGTGTTTATTTACTGGATAATACATATGATTTAAATAGGGATGACATTCTGAGTCAGTTGATTAGAGAGAGATCGTATGCTCCCTATGAAGCTACAGTGTATCCTGGTTTAATAACCGGTCTGTTGACTTTAACTAATGCTAACTATCCATTTAAAAGTTGGAGTGGTAAGAGAATTTGAGGTTAAATACTGTATTTGGTTTAATATGTATAATGACAGGTGGTGGTGGTGGTTCTGGTGGTTTTGTGCCCGAAGCTAAACGTTTGCGTCAGAAGTTCCCGGAAACCTGGATATTTGAAAATTTATTAATGTAAGTATATATAATAACAAGTAAGAGAGCTATATACGGCTGTGCCGAATCTTATATACCCTTCACCAAATTATACTTCAAAATAGAAATTTTAAATATTTTTATGTAAACAAAATTTATTTTTTTTATAAAATTGTTTTTTTTTAATTTTTTTTTTCGATTTGTTATTTTAATTTTTGGTTTAAAAAAAATTCGAGTTAAAAAATATTTTTCCCGATTTTGACCTATTGTAGGTCCAACTTACTATGGTTTTATATCTTTGAAATATCTATCATTAGATATCATTATTGTCTATATTAATGACTTAGTAATCCATATATAGGCCAAAAATAGGTCAAAAAACGAGATTGTCCTGGTTTTTTCCTCATATCTCAGCCATTTGTGGACCGATTATGCTGATTTTAAATAGGAAACTTTTCGAGAGCATGTCTGACAGAATTATTGAAGATTCGGATCCCGAAGATATCTGGGGTCTTCAGAAAATTGATTTCAACAGACGCTTAATCGACTCCTCTATCTACAAGGCTCCAGAATACATAGTTTATAGGGTCGGCAAATTATATTGTGGAAATTACAAACGGAATGACAAACTTATATATACCCTTCTCACGAAGGTGAAGGGTATAAAAACATTTATTTAAATTCAGAATGGGATATAACTGAAGTTTAGGAATACATATATTTGAAAGAATGTATTTACTAGGCTATTCGAATTATTCGATTTTTCTCTTGTTCGAATAAAACGAATAATTCGAATAAGAAATTTTAACTTTTTCGAATAATTCGATCAAACGTTTAAAATTAATCGAATTATGCGAATAATTTAAATTTTTTTAAAAAAGGTAAAGAATGAATTTTTGATGTCGGTTTTTTAATATTTTATTGTTAAAGAAAAACAAAAAATAACGTTAAAGTTAACAATTCAAGTATTGATAATGTTACAAAAACATTCGAAAACAAAGTACATCATTAAATTTTCAACAGAAATATTCTGGTCAGAATAACTCCCGCACAATCTACAAAACAATTGACTAGCAAACCCTTTAGTTTCCGTTTTGGATCTATGCTTTAAAAAATTTGAACTAGTTGGACATGATCCTGAATTCAAATATAATATAAACGTATTAAGAATTGTTTTATGTCGATCATTAATTCGGGTTTTAAAATTACTGACTAATTCTTTAGTAAATTAATTATTCACTATTTCTAAATTATTTATAACAAATTGTATTATACATCAAGCTCTATCAACGTTGCCGAATCTCTGCTTAATAAAGTGGTCTTGGGGAATTACACAATAAAGGGAATCTGTCCAAGCTTTGATATCATTGTCAGTGAACGTGGCTAATTTGAAGTCAGGCAGTGTATGATTGACGCATTTACAAATACGCAAAAAGTTTATGACCATGTTAGACAAAGATGTTCAACGATGTTCAAAATCATGTATAAGACGAACTCCATGCTTTTCTTGAAAAAAACGTTAGTTTGCAATATTTGTGTTTATCATTCGATTTATTAAATATTTTGCAACACTTACGTACGCGGTTAATAACATCACTTATATACATATATTTTAAGATCAGATAATGTAATCATTATAAATGTCATCCTCAATATCAATTTCGACGAAAGATTCAAAATCACATTCTCCATCACATTCAAATCCATTTTAATCTAAGTTAATATTTTGATTATTAATTGCGATTCTTCTAATATTTCGCCAGCTAAATAACAACTATTTTATTCCGTACCTTTTATTTTCATTGGTTCAAGTCCTAAGTTAAAAATTTTGAATGATTTGTTTATAGAATTGTAACTTCTTGCAGTAATAGTTATATATTTATAGAAGGAGCTAGCAGAACACTCATCTACAATGATCTAAAGTCCCTTTGTATTTAGTTATTTGTCGAATTTCAGAAACAATACAATTTTTGTGAGTCATTATTACTTATTGAAATTTGAAATTATGAACAACTTTAAGTAATTTAATAACTTCAAATGTATATGAACATTTATTCGTTTTATACGATTATTCTACACAAAGTTGTTCGAATTATTCGTTATTCGAAAATGGCCATTTTTAAATTGTTCGAATAATTATTCGTAAGAAATTATTCTATTAATCGAACGATCATTAGTCGAATGAATACCCTAGTATTTACGTTCTTATGTATATTATTATAAATAATTGTTAAATTTTTATAAACTTACCACCATTTTCTGTCCACAACTTTTAATTTTATTATTTTATTAGCTACATCGTGCAGTGTTCTTTTATGTTTAGTACTGCAATAGTCGGCAATGCAGTGCCGTTTTGTGAAAAGATTCTGTAAATTTTCTGTTTGTTGTTGATTTTGAATCCATAAATATTACTAGTTTAAAGGATAAGATATATTATATACCAACGTATAGGAAATTGTGTCTTCTTTTCAAAAATATATACAATTTTTAAGAATTAAAAAATTTATGGAAGACTTTTTTAATAATAGGGGACAAAATGTTAAAATGTTATTAGGGGATATTTGCTTTATCTTTTGTTTATAAAATCAAAAGTTGTGTACAGATTTTAGTCATTTAGACCGCTTTTTGTTTGGAACTTTGTTTTTTTATACTCTTAGAAAAAAAAAATTAACAGCGTAGCTTCATTTTCCAATTTTTCATGCAGTTTTAAAAAATAAAAATGTTGAATTTCGCTAGAAAATTTTTTTTTTACCAAAAAAAATTTATAATTCTAAAACGACAAGTGTATTTCTCGACAGGCCCAGAGTGTGGAAAAGAATCAATTTAGCGACGGGGGATGGTCACAAGTTTTATTTTAGGTGTGGCTTTGTTTAAGGTCAATTCATTATTTTTCTAATTGCCCAAAAATTTAAAAAAATTTTTCCAATTAAGTGTGAAATAAATAACAAAATTCTCTTCCAGAAATGAAACTACCACCAAATTAACTCTACCAATACCCGATACCATAACGACTTGGCGTATAACAGCATTTTCAAACAATGATATAACAGGCTTTGGAATTGTAAATGGACCCACAGATATCACCACCATACAACCGTTCTTCATATCACTTAATCTGCCATACTCAGTGAAACGTGGTGAAATTGTAACTATACCCGTAACAATATTTAATTATCACAATCAGATTCTAGATACGGAAGTGATTCTACATAATAATGATCAGGAGTTCTATTTTATGGAATCAACCACACAGCGTGTAAAGAAATCAAATGATGATCAGCAACAAGTTAAACGCATTAGTATAGCGGCTGATAAAGCCAAAACAGTGAAATTTCTTATATATCTCACACATGTGGGTGAAATAAGTCTGGAAATAACGGCCTCCAGTTCATTGTATTCGGATGCTGTTTCGCACAAGCTTAAAGTTGAACCAGAAGGTGTGGCCATACAAAAAACTCAATCTTTATATTTAAGTATTCCAGCTGGAGAGAAAATATCCTCATCACTTGACATCAAAGATCCTGATGGGAATATACCCGATTCTGACTATATTACCTTTTCCGTGGGTGGTCATTATTTAGTGCCAACCTTGGAGAATTTTCAGGATTTAATACAAATGCCCACTGGCTGTGGTGAACAAAATATGGTGAGTTTTGCTCCCAGCGTCTTAATTTTGCAATATCTTAAAGCAAATGGCATGCTGTCCAAAGACATGGGTTTGGTGGAAAGTTTACGTTCCTCAATGGAAGTTAGCTATCAACAACAACTGGCGTTTCGTCATGGGAATGGTGGTTATAGCGTCTTCGGCATGGGAACCGATGAGGAGCCCAGTACTTGGCTGACCGCCTATGTGGTGCGTTACTTTATTAAAGCTTCACAATTCTTGGATATTGAGCCCAAAATAATTGAAACTGCTTTCAAGTATTTGGCCGGCCAGCAAAAGGCAAATGGGGAGTTTCTTTATACGGGCTATTTGTTGAATCCGAATCATAAAAATGAATTTGGACTTACAGCCTTTATATTGTTGGCATTTTTGGAGAATGAAGTAAGTATCAATTGGTTTTTGATATATTAGAGATGTCTAACATTGCAATTTCTCATTACAGAAATACACCACCCAATATCAACAAAACATACAAAATGCTGTCGAATTTTTAAATTCAAATCTAGAAAACATCAACGATATTTATGCCTTATCCTTGGTGGCTACTGTTGTGAAACGAGTAAAACATAAAAATGCAAACACTTTTATAAATGTATTAAAATCGCATGCTAAGGAGATGGATGGTCTTAAATGGTGGTCAGCAAATGACCATAATTTGGCCAATGATATAGAAATTACTGCTTATTGTGCAATAACTTTGTTAGATACCCCGGGAGATCATACCTCTATCCTGAAGTGGCTAATAGAGCAACGTAATGGTAATGGAGGTTTTACATCATCTCACGACACTGTGGTGGGCTTGGAGGCTTTAGTAAAATTTTCCGAAATCTATAAAAATCTTCAAAATGTAAATCTAAAAGTTTCTTATAGTGCCAAAGATCAAAAGGGCATTGAAGTGGCAAGAGATGAATTCTATGTAGACTCGACCAATGTTTTGGATTTGCAAACACATGAGGTACACTCATTGCTTAAAATAACTTTCACACTAAAAAATTATAATAATACTTATACATATATTTTTTTTCAGTTACCAGATACAACACGCTATATTAATTTCGAAATGGAAGGCAATGGGGCCTCTCTGGTGCAACTCAATCATCAATACAATATTGCTAATGTGCTGGAATTTCGTCATTTTAATATTCAGCCCAAGGCAACGTTTAAAAATGAGAAAGAAATGAATTTGGAAGTTTGTTTCACTTACCAAACTGATTCAGATGCACTTAATGATGCAACCACCAATTTGGTGATAATGGAAGCCAATTTACCCTCTGGTTTCAGATCTGAAGCAGAGAATAGTACGTCGTTAAGAGAAAACAAACTTGTGCAGAGAATCGAGTCAAAGAATTTAGAATCAACGATTATTTTATATTTGGATAAGTTGGAGGCAAATATTAATCATTGCCTGGGAATTCCTGCAGATAAAACGAATGAAATTTTAATGCCAAAACCGGCAGCTATTATAATGTATGATTATTATAATTTGACTCGTTCTAATACCGAATTTTATAGTTTATAAATATGAAGAAAAAATTATTATTAAATTAATTTCACAATTTTTGTAAGTATAGGGCTTTTGAGCAAATTAATTTTTTTTTTGTACAATTTGTTAAATAAAGGTTGGAAATAATCCACATATTTAAAAATCGTTTATTCTGATGTACGAAGCCTTCAACATTTCACCAGTTTACATATTTATACCCTACATCACCATAGTGGGGAGGGTAATATGCGTTTGTGCTGATGTTTATAACGCTCAAAAATATTAATCCAGCATTTACCATAAAGAATACCGATCGATTCCGAATAATTTTTTGAGTCGTCCGTCCGTCCTCAAAGTACAGGTCGCAATTTTGAAACTGACATAGCCCTATAAATATTCTCCTGAAATACATATATGTTTAATTTATGTGGGTGTCAACACAAATTTCGATCCAAATAAGTTTTATGTATGCGGAATTCATGTCGCCAAATTTTATGATGATCGGTCCATAATTAGTCATTGCTCTCATATAAGGCTCGCTTCCGAAAATCATTCAAGATAATAAATTATTGAAATTTTAAAAGAAAAACATTTTTGCGAACTTAAATCTCTTAGACATGTTGCTATCTAGGGTATTCATTCGACTAATGATCATTCGATTACGAATAATTATTCGAACAATTTAAAAATGGACATTTTCGAATAAAGAATAATTCGAACAATTTTATGTAGAATAATCAAAAAATGTACATATCTATTTAAGTTTATTAAATTGCTTAAAATTTTTCATAATTTCAAATTTAAATAAGTAATAATGACTCACAAAAATTTTATTGTTTCTGAAATTCGACAAACAACTAAAGACAAAGGGACTTTCGATCACTGTAGATGAGTGTTTCGATAGCACCTTCTAGAAATATATAAATATTACTGCAAGAAGTTACAATTCTAAAAACAAATCTTTCAAAATTTTTAACTTAGGACTAGGGTTTTTAATTTCCCGACCTTTTTTGTTTCCCGGGAATCGGGAATATTTTTTTACATTCCCGGGTATCCGGCTACTCCCGAAATATATAAGGATACTGTAAATTAGGAATTTTATAGCCAAATTTCATATAAAAACTTAGTGCAATAATTATTAAATATCAGAGCTTCGAATTAATTAATAAAATTTGAGCTTAATTCACTAAAATCTTAATCCGCAATTAAAGATTGTCAGCCTTTCATTCCATAAATCTATAAATACACAGAAAAAAGAAATTCATAATTGGAATGAATTTTGTAATAAATATTATTAATCGAACTTGACTTTTTTTTCCCAAACTTTTTTCATTCAGAATATGAACATGTTCATAAATATTATAAAATTGTTCATGACGGAAATTTTTGCTTTTTTTTGCATAAATTTAATAATATTTTATAATAAATTGCATTATAATTGCATTATCTAATGAATTAATTCAAAACTATTTGCATAATAGCCATATATTGGCTAATATTTTAAGATGAATCAACAATATCTGAAAATAAAAAATATCATTAAACACAATAAAATATAAATAAACATTAAGCATATCATCCCCTTAAAAAATTTAATCATTTTCGCGCATATTGGCTCATTTTGTAGCTGAAAATCATAAAAATAAATAAAAAGTTTTCCAAGGAAAATTTCAAACATTTTTCAACAACATAAAAATATATGTAAATGAAATTGAAATTGTATTTTTCAAGCCTTCTAGATAATTTGAAAACATAAAATACGAACAAAATCTTAATAAGGGTCCTCATGTAAACGCTTAAAAGCCTCGCAAACTGTGCAATCTGTGCATTTTTACACTCTCGCAAATGAAATGTCAAAAAAATGTATGGAAATTCGTTTGCACAACTCCGATAAGTTTGCGCGACAATTTAGACTCGCAAACTTGAATTTATTGTGCATTTGATGAATCAGCTGCTTTTGTTTACTTTTATTTATAAGAAATAAAAATCAAATAAAATATAAAAATTTTGTGCATGTGAAAATTGTGTAACTTTGGAACAGAATGATTGCATTAAATGACATTGTGTATGAAAACATTAACCAACAGCTAGAACATAAACAAAGTCCTCCAAACTATGTATACCACCGTTTGTTCCAAAGATTTAACTTTCATTCAACATTTTAAAATTGAAACTTATACAATTTGAAAAAAAATTATTAAAGCTTTTGTTGAATTTATGTATTTTTATTTGACAAATATAAATTTTCTGTAAAAACTTGCACAAAATTGAAAAGGTGGGTTCATGAAACATGTCGCGCAAATTTGCCCATTTGCACAAATGGGAAACTTAAGCGTTTAAATGAGTACCCTTAATATGTAAGAAATTATTTATAAATGTTATGAATTGAAATCAATGAAATCAAATCATAATATTTAAGTTGAAACTTTTTTCTGTGTAATATTGAATTTTTTTAGATTCATTCTTAAACTGAATTAATTTTAAAGTTAATTAATAACAGAATTTATTCAAACTTTGAATAATTAAACTTTTGTTAAATCAAATCATTTACAAAATTAATTGAAACGCCTTTTTGTACTAGATTTGAATTGAAGAAAAATTTAATCAATTAATCAATTTTTGAAGCTATTTTGTTATGGATTTGAAGAAGAAATTTAAAGAAATTAGAATGATTCAATAAGAAATAAATTCTATAAATAATGAATTCACTTTTTATGTTTTCATACGAAAAACCCCAAATAAATAATAATAATAATAAGCGGTCTATTATAGTCGAGATATAAGCAAAAAACTGTAAAAAACTTTTTACTGTTTTTTGGTGAAAAAAATAGAGTTCTAACTTGTTTTCTATGCATTTTCGTCAGTTTTTAATTGCCGGGATTCCCGACTAAAAATCCCGGGAATCGGGTAGTGAAAAATTGGCAAAATTCCCGGGAAATTTGTACCGGGAATTCCCGTGATAAAAACCCTACTTAGGACTTGAACCAATGAAAATAAAAGGTACGGAATAAAATATTTGTTATTTAGCTGGCGAACTATTAGAAGAATCGCAATTAATA
This sequence comes from Calliphora vicina, assembly GCF_958450345.1. Taxonomy (NCBI): domain Eukaryota; kingdom Metazoa; phylum Arthropoda; class Insecta; order Diptera; family Calliphoridae; genus Calliphora; species Calliphora vicina. The sequence goes on along the minus strand of NC_088781.1, from coordinate 58,096,804 downwards.
ATCAAAATTTTAACTTAGATTAAAGTGGAGTTGAATGTGATGGAGAATGTGATTTTGAAACGGTCGTCGAAAGTAAGATTGAGGATTACATTTATAATGATTACATTGAAATAGATGAAGGCCATGATCTTAAAATATATGTATATAAGTGATGTTATTAACCGCTTACATAAGTGTTGCAAAATATTTAATAAATCGAATGATAAACACTAATGTTTTGTTGCAAGAAAAGCATGGAGTTCGTCTTATACATTATTTTGAACATCGTTTGACATCTTTGTCTACATTTGCGTATTTGTAAATGCGTTCACTGACAATGATATCAAACTTTTGGACAGATTCCCTTTATTGTGTAATTCCCCAAGACCACTTTATTAAGCAAAGATTCGGCAACGTTGATAGAGCTTGATGTATAATACAATTTGTTATAAATAATTTAGTAAAAGTGAATAATTAATTTAATAAGAATTAGTTACTCAATTTAAAACCCGAATTAATGAACGACATAAAAAAGTTCTTTATACGTTTATATTGTTTTTGAATTCAGGATCATGTCCAACTAGCTCAATTTGTTTAAAGCATAGCTCCAAAACGGAAACTAAATAATTTGCTAGTCAATTGTTTTGTAGATTGTTCGGCAGTTAATCTGATCAGAATATTTCTGTTGAAAATTTAATAATGGACTTTGTTTTCGAATGTTTTTTAACATTATCAATACTTGAATTGTTAACTTTAACGTTATTTTTTGTTTTTCTTAAACAATAAAATATAAAAAAAGACCTTGTCTTTTTGAATGAAACACAGGTTTTTGGATAAAATAATATTTTATTTTTCAACACTGTCTCCTTGTGTTCTAAGAACTTTGTCCAACGTTTTTCCAATTTTTTTATCCCTTCCAAAAAAGATAACATTTGTCATGAAAAGAAGTATTTTTTTTGAGATGATTTCATCGTTGGGGTCTATTCTCTTCCGCCAAGACATTTCTTCAGATTTGGAAACAAGAAATAGTCGTCACTTGATCTTAATCTGGAGAATAGGGCTGAAGAGGGAGCATTTGGTAGCCAAATTCGGCGGCCATCTTGCGAAAAGCTATCTTATACCCAAGTGATCATTTAAAATTGAAAGCTCTGAGCCAGGTGAGATGATTATGGTTTCCAATTGTTTTTCAATTGTTTTGGGTGTAGAGACCTCAACTGGGCGCCCAGAATGTTCGGCATTTTCCGTGCTTGTACGGCCACAACGAAATTCACTAAACCACTTTTTTACCATTGAAATTGATTTTGCAGATTTCCCATAGTATTTATGAAGCAGACTAAATTCACTTTTTTCCAATATCTCCTCAAACACAAACTATATGACGCAGCCTGTTCAAATTTTGATAGGAGTGACAGAAGCAGTGTTGCCCTTTCAGCTAAGAGTCGAAAAATTCGCGGACTTATTTACCATCGCATTTCAACAAGAAGAAAATACTTTAAAATAGAGACCCCAAAAATATGCTAACAGGCTGATACGCCCTTCCGAATTCAATATTTTTATACCCTTCACCTTCGTGAGAAGGGTATATATAAGTTTGTCATTCCGTTTGTAATTTCTACATTTTTCATTTCCGACCCTATAAAGTATATATATTCTGGATCCTTATAGATAGCGGAGTCGATTAAGCCATGTCCGTCTGTCTGTCTGTGTCTGTCCGTCTGTCTGTTGAAATCAATTTTCTGAAGACCCCAGATACCTTCGGGATCCAAATCTTCAATAATTCTGTCAGACATGCTTTCGAGAAGTTTGCTATTTAAAATCAGCAAAATCGGTCCATAAATAACGGAGATATGAGCAAAAAACCGCGACAACCTCGGTTTTTGACCCATTTTTGATCTATATATGGATTACTAAGTCATTAATATAGACAATATGGATATCTAATGATAGATATTTCAAAGTCCATTGCAACGATGTAGATAAGGCTATAGTAAGTTGGACCTACAATGGGTCAAAATCGGGAAAATATTTTTTAACTGAAATTTTTTTTCATAAAAAATTTTTTTGTCATAAATTTTTTAAAAAAAAAAAAAAAAATTTAAAAACTAAGAATATAGATCTCTTACTTGTTTTTAGATACTATGATGTATTCCAAATCATTCATATTATTATTTTACCAGCACGAAAAAATACGAACATTTTAATTTTTTCCTTGTTTTTAGGAATTGGAGTATTTGCATAGTATTAGAAACATAGAAAGCAATTTCACAACGAATTCCACTAAAATTAAATCTTTTGTGTTGGAAATGCACTTTTCGATCACTCTTAAAAATTTCAAATCAATATTTTGTACGACTCCAAATAGGTGTCTTTAAAGTTGAATGAATATTGCAAAAATGAAGTTGAATATTGCAAATGTCCTAAAATCTACCCAAGATTGAATAGGGTTGAGGGGCTCCGTTGCCTTAAATGAACCAGAAACAAATACAAAATATATACGAGCCCAAATAATTGTTTTCCTTTTTGGAAAAAATTTCAAAAAATTTCGGACCAAATTTGTAGCTAATTGAATTATTCTATTATATTCATAGATTTATTCAGATAGTCAGTTGGCAAAAAGTATTACGGTTGAAATAACCGATTTTTTTTCAACTAACTCAAGCCACAGTAGAAAAATTCGGTCATTAAGAATGAATATAATTGAAATTTTACACCTTTTAAGGATATTCACATTTAGTGAAAATAATAACAATAGTGATTTACATTTGTTAGTCTACAATCAATTTGAAAAATTTTTCTTTCAAACTAACAACGCATATATTAAAGATTTAACATAGTTTCTTAAGTTTTTTAATTAAACAATAGAATTTATTGATTTTACACCGACTGAAACTATGAGTGTGACAATACCGATCTAATTCCACTATAAAATAAGAAGCCCTTTAAAATGTTGAACCAACATTATTAAACCAAATATAGTTATTTTAAACTTCTTTTGAAATGCTGGTAAAATTATAAGATAATTTATTCGAAAAAACTGTCTCGGTTTTGGTTTAATTCCCGGGAATGAAACGATTTTCTAACTTCCTCCCGGGAAAAATCCGGGAAATTGGGAACCCTAGTTCAGTCATATCAAGACTTTTATACTGACGCTTAACTTCTCCTAAATTGTATCCCTTTTATCGTAGTCAGCGATCAATATTGGCTACTTCTATCACAGGTAAAGCTGGTTGATAGTTTCAGACCTTAATAGTTCCCATATAAATCCAATGAATCACTTTAAGGGCCTTAAGCTTAATCATATATTATTGATTCAGTATATCAGTCTAAATAGGCAGTTTTGTGAATTATTCAACTGATTTTAATTATTTTAACATGTTTTAAACGAAATATTGACATTTTACATCACGTATATATAAATATGTATGTATGTATCTTAATTATAGAATGGAAAACGGGTATTTTAAGTTACCTGCTAAACAAAAAATCTGTATTCTTGTTTGCATTCTTCTGGAATACCGCTATCATAACTGGTGTTAATAAAAATTAAGATGATGAGCCTCGTGATGTTTTGCTTTTTAAAAATTGCTTAAATCAGTTATTAATTCTAGATAGATGAAAGCAGTTGTTAAATGCTGCTAATAAAATTAACTAAATAATTGCATGAAATAATTCAAGATTTGCGGTATGAAAAACAAAATTTGTATTCAATACTTGTTTATACAATATATGACGCTAGCGGTAACCGCCGAAAGGTGTGGTATATCACGATTTATATTGTTTTCAAACTAAAAGTTTAACAACAATTTTATTTAACAGTTACTATTCAATTAATGCTCCCGGTGTTATAAAACCAAATCGTAAATATTCGGTTCTTGTTGCTCTTCACGAGGCCAGTGAGCCATGTTCGATACGTGTTAGCATAGAGGGCCCGAGTTTTAACGAGTCCAAAGATGTCCATTTACAATCATATGAATCTAAGCTAGTCGAATTTATGCCGAAAAAATTGATGAGCGGAGATTACAAATTAAAAGCTGAAGGCTTATTAGGTTTGAGTTTTAAAAATGAAAGTAGTTTAGAAGAGCATCCTCATTATGGTCCAAAAATTTATATACAAACCGATAAAGCGGTCTATAAACCTCAGGATGTAGTTAAATTTCGTGTGCTGATATTGGATCAACATACCAGGCCATTAGATATTGCAGAACCTGTTCATGTGGAGATATTGGTGAGTTAATATTAAATAGTATAAGTGATTAAATTTGTATACTTGAATGACACCCAACAAGGTATATATATTCGAGATCCTTATGAAATTCTAAGTCTAAGATACATTAGGGTGTCCCTTATTTTTCGATATCGTTTATTTTTTGACGCATACTCCCTGAAAACTTTCGTATTGACCTAAAATACCACTTAGCGATTTATTTTTGAGGTGCATTTACAAGGGGAAAATATGCAGTTTTTTCAGTTTTTGTAAAAATTTTGCCATTAAATAATTACTTTTGGAATTTAATTTAAAAGAATCGAAATGTACACGTAATTATCGTTCTAATAAGATGTAAAAGATCAAAATTGGTTAAAAAATGTTAAAGTTATTAAAAAATCGCCAGGCCATTAACGTGTCTCAGGCCACTAGAACAATATATGTAGGAACAAAATTAACATATTATGAGAAATATTTAAATAAAAGCTTATTTTTACTTAGAATATATCCATATTTACTTGTGTATGAGTTTTTGTCTTCGTGGGATACCGTTAACCTATTCGCAGGTATGACCAAAAAAATTTAATTTTTTTAACGACAGTTTCAAAACTCCAATTTCAAATTTTTAAAAATTTTGTTAAACAAATTTCATAATTTTTTGATCATCACATTGGGATTTATTGAGAACATAATAGGAAATAAAAATATGAAAAAAGTATAACAAAACCTCCTATAGTTTTTCCGTACCTGCGATTTAAATTTTGCGATTTTCGAGAAAAACTATTTTTTTGGCCATATTTTAGCGAATGAGCCGAATTTTCTTAATTTTACGATTTTTAAGTAAAACCTATTCAGGATATTATAGTCCATGTAATTTTAAAGGTTTACTGAAATCGGAAACCTTTAACCCTTAAATCGTGAAGGTAAAATTTTTCAATATGTTATATATTTTTGGACAGATTTTGATTAAACTTAAGAAAAATTGAACATGAAGTCTAGTATTTATAATAACAGCACAAAAATTAAAATTAGTTTTCAGGGGGGTATGCGTTAGGGACACCCTAATATACATATATCTGCGTGAAACACTCTCATTGTAGAAAAATAAGCTTTCGGATTTTAATACGGATTCTGCTTCACACAGAAAATATAATTTGCATATTGTTGTTGTAATTTGTGGAGTAATTTTTCATCTTACTTGCCATTCACAAACAAATATTAGAATTAAGGTGTTTAAAATTTAAGAAAAGCGTAATTGAGAGAGACGGAGAGAGTGAAAAGATGATATCTTTTGAGAAAGCGTAATAAAAACAAGTAAGAGAACTATATTCGGCTGTGCCGAATCTTATCCAATATATAATACTTTAAAATAAATTTGTTTAAATATTTTTAGGTAAACAAATTTTTATTTTTTTTAAAAAAATTTTTTTTTCCAAATTTTTTAAATTTTTTTTTTTATGACAAAAAAAATTTTTTGATGAAAAAAAAATTTGTGTTAAAAATTTTTTTTCCCGATTTTGACCCATTGTAGGTCCAACTTACTATAGCCTTATCTACATCGTTGCAATGGACTTTGAAATATCTGAGAGAGAGGGATTGTCTATATTAATGACTTAGTAATCCAGATATAGATTAAAAATAGGATAAAAATCGAGGTTGTCCCGGTTTTTTTCTCATATCTCAGTTATTTATGGACCGATTTTGTGATTTTAAATAGCAAACTTCTCGAAAGCATGTCTGACAGAATTATTGAAGATTTGGATCCCGAAGATTTGGGTCTTCAGAAAATTGATTTCAACAGACAGACGGACAGAGAGCCGGACATGGCTTAATCGACTCCGATATCTATAAGGATCCAGAATATATATATTTTATATGGTCGGAAATGAAGAAATTACAAACGGAATGACAAACTTATATATACCCTTCTCACGAAGGTGAAGGGTATAATAAAATAGATTTTAATTAATTAAAAAAATAAGTTTCATCTAAAAAGAGATCACAAAACGACACTTTGTTTGGATCGGTCCATATTTGAGCATAGCCCCCCAATGAAATTCACTTCCTTAAGCCCTTAAGTACACATCTCTTAAAAATATCGTTACAAATTAAACATCGACATAAATAATCCTTATATTGGGTGTATGTCTTAAAAATGTTTAGCTTTTATTTTGATGCATTTGTATAATATAAACATATAGATTCTGAGCTTAAAGATCTGCTCATCTTTTGAGGAAAAGAACGAATCAAACCAATATTGGATACTCTGTTCCAAAATAAAGCATATTCCAGATAGCGTTCTGCGGGGAACAATCTAGACTATAAAGCGGGTGAGGCAAAACTTCTCAACCTATTTATTATAAATACTTTTTAACAGGTATTGCAACATGTTGCCAAGCGTAGTCATGATGGAATATTACGGTTTTATGTATTGACACTTAATGTGGGCGTTTTTCGGCCAATGCTCGCTTCAAACGAATCAGTTGCGTTCGGTACAGTTTCCCTGTGATTATTGTCTTGTCAGATTTCAGCAGCTCATAATAGATAGTACCGTTTTGCCATGGATATTTGGCTTTGGTGTCTGGTTGTCCGGGCTTCACATATGATCTTACGCTTCAGGTTATCGTAATGAATCCATTTTTCATCGTATGCAATGATTCGGTACAAAAATTATTTCCTTTTAGAGCGTTCAAGCATCATTTCGGACATGCAACATCACCCTTCAAGGTGTCCAGGCTTCAATTCATACGGTACCCAATTTCCATGCTTTTGGATGAATCATGCTGCTGGCAAACATTTTGAAAGTGCTGCTAGAGTAACTCCCAATGATTTTGCAAGCTCTTGTTAAGTTTTATAACAATCTTCATGGAGTAATGCCTCCAATTCGTGGTCATAAAACATTTTAGGCTGACCTGAGCGATCTTTGTCTTTTGTGTCAAAATCATCACTTCTGAACCGCACAAACCATCTCTCGCACGTTGAAACCGATTAAACACATTCACCATAAGCTTTGGTGAGCAATCGGTGTTTTTCAGCGACACTTTTTTCAAATTATAGAAGTGAAGCAAAACTTTTCGCATATGACGATTCGTTGGTACAAAATATTGAAGCAAAAAAAACTTTGTTTACACTATAATGTTCAATAATTAAGCGAGAATAAATGACAGATATGTACCCTTGAATATGACATATACATAAGTTATAAAAAATATATAAACCGCGTTCACAAGATACGCCATCTATTGTAAATTGCGATTTTTTTAGTCATACTCCCAATTTATATAATAAAGTTATGGTATCGATTTTTATAGGCACATAACATTCTATAGCTTTCATATAATTAGGAAGGAAACAAAATCGACAAAGCATCGTACCTTACCATTTCCAAATTTATTGAAATTTGGATAACGGGTTCTCAGTGGTAATACGAAATAAATTTGAAGTTCCTCAAAGTGTTTAACTTTGCTATGGTTTAGATTCTATCGAGGTTCGAAGTTCAAATTTTATATAAGAGTAGTGTAAAATTGTTCAGTTTCAATTGTATATAATTTGACTGCTTACCCAATTTTTACAACATTGGTCTCATAGCAATGGTAATTTATCTGTTCAATATATTTTCCTAACACAAAGTGGGACTATGAAAGGATCTCGTTATAATAAAAATTCAGTAAAAATGTCTTTATATTTCGAAGACTAATCAAAAACTTCAAACTTCATATTTTTAGGCATATCTTTATGATTAGTTGTCCGATTTTTATAAATGTAGGCCGGATAACTATCAAACATTTTAAACATAGTTAAGGTTTAATCAATATTTAATTCTATAATAATATTCCAATACTTATATCGTTTTAGGATAGTGATGGTAATCGTGTCAAACAATTTCAAAACGTCTCCCTTACCTTTGGTGTCTATACCGGGAAGTTTCAATTATCCAAATATCCCGTTTTAGGAAAATGGAAAATCAAAGTTGTTCTAGGTGGAACTTATGATTATTCCCATCTAAAATCCATTACAATAAAAAATTATGTTCTGCCAAAATTCGGTGTGTACCTTAAAACTCCGTCGGATTTTCTTTTGGAAGATGATACCATTGCGGTTGTAATCTTTGGCAAATATACATTTGGTAAACATGTAGAAGGTAATGCCACAGTTGAATTATGGAATAATGACGACAAAGTACTCTTACAAACCAAACATATTGATATAGAAGATATAGGTTTCGTTGAGTTCAATATTAAGAATGAAACTGCCATTTCAAAAATCTACATTCTAAGCGTCAAGGCAAATATTAGCGAAAAACACACGGGTAGAACTGAAACAGAGAGTCAAGATATTAATTTACATAAGCAGCGTTACAATTTGAAAATTCCCTACGATGAGATTGAATTTGAAAATAACAAACCATATCGCCTGAAAGTTTATGTAAAACATTGGACTGGAGCTGCCGTTTTGGATCGCAATACGCCAGTTACTATGGAGCATGGCAAAAAATTGTATGAATCATTTTTGGATGGCAGTGGTGTAGCAACATTTGAATTTGAACATGATAAAAATGATAATCATAAATTTCAATTTAAAAACTCTAAAATAATGCTTCCAAATATTTTCACAAGTGAAAACCTAATGTTGAACAATAGGGAATACTATTGTCATTTGGAGTTGGTGGATAAAAAGTAAGTAGCAGACTTTCTACACTTTTATATTGTACATATAAGGAAATCTCATTTCATGTTCACCACTTCAGACTTCAACTTGGAAAACCTGTTCTTATTGAGGTCAGTTCAATACTCGACATACCTTATTTGATGTACACGGTAATGGGTCATGCTAGTCTTATACACACGGAATATATTAAAGTACCGCCCAACCAAAAGTCCCACATCATAAGCATAACACCCTCAATTGAGATGATACCATTATCCTACATCTATGTGTATTACGTTCACAAAGGAAATTTACGTTTTGAAGAAATGTATTTAAGTTTTCCAACGGAATTCGAAAATCAGGTGTTACGTACTAAATTAAAAACTAATATAGAAGATTTTAATAAATATTTATTTTAGATCTCACTGTCTGCACCCAAACAAGCCAAGCCAGGCGAAGAAGTTACAATTGCTATAAATGCTCAACCCAATTCGTATGTCGGTATATTGGCCGTTGATTTGGGTGTATATTTATTGGATAATACATATGATTTAAAAAAGTATAACATACTGAAGGAATTGACTGATGAAAGATCATATTCCCCCATATTATCTCCAATGTATCCTGGTATAATATCCGGCCTGTTGACTCTAACTAATGCTCATTATCCATTGACAAGTTTTAGTGGTAAGAGAATTCAATGTTAAAATCTGAAATGGGATACATGTTTTCGTTGGCAGGTGCTGCCGGTGCCGCAAATGTTCTACCAATTACGCATCGTTTTCGTAAAAAATTCCCGGAAACCTGGATATTTGATAATTTTGTAATGTAAGTAAGTAATGTAAGCAGTCTTAACTCCTAGTAAGTCCATTAGCTGATCTCTGAATGGGGTTGTATTAATCATTAGTAGTTTTTGATGTTCTGGATACGAGAACTCAGTGTAATGACAGCGTAATGTCCACCAATTCTCTCAAGAATATTGTTAATTTTTGGAGATACTGAATAGAGAAGGGGAGAGAGTTGGATAGCGAATCCAAGGAGCATTAGTAGTTATTAATAAAATAAAGTTAAATCATAATAAAATAACACATTCATCTCTTCCAGCAATGAAACAAATACCAAATTGACTCTGCCAATACCCGATGTCATAACCACTTGGCGTATAACAGCATTTACAAATAATGATGTAACAGGATTCGGTATAGTAAATGGACCCACAGATATCACCACCATACAACCGTTCTTCATAGCTCTAAATCTGCCATACTCAGTGAAACGTGGTGAAATTGTCTCAATACCCGTAACCATATTCAATTATCTTGATCAGACTCTAGACACGGAAGTGATTCTCTATAATAATGATGAGGAGTTTAATTTTATAGAATCTACAAAACAGGGTTTGCAAAAATCAACTGATGACCAGCAGCAAATGCAACTCCTTACTATACAAGCGGACAAGGCCAAAACAGTAAACTTTCTTATATACCCCTTACAATCGGGTGAAATAAGTCTTAGTGTGGCAGCCTCAAGTCCCTTGTATTCAGATGCTGTTTTGCACAAACTTAAAGTTGAACCAGAAGGTGTGGCCGAACAAAATAATCAGGCTTTATATTTAAGTATTCCGGCAGGAGAGAAAATATCTTCATCATTTAGCATCGAAGAGCCAGTAGATAGTGTGCCAGATTCAGATTATATTACCTTTTCTGTGGGTGGTCATTATTTAGTGCCCACAGTGGAGAATTTTCACGATCTCATACAAATGCCCACTGGTTGTGGTGAACAAAATATGGTGAATTTTGCTCCCAGCGTCTTAATTTTGCAATATCTTAAAGCCAATGACAAGCTAGACAAAGAGAAGGGTTTGGTGGACAGTCTACGTTCAGCAATGGAAATTGCTTTTCAACAGCAACTAGCATTTCGTCATGAAAATGGTGGTTATAGCGTTTTCGGCATGGGAACCGATGAGGAGCCCAGTACTTGGCTGACCGCCTATGTGGTGCGTTACTTTATTAAAGCTTCGCAATTCTTGGACATTGAGGAGAAAATAATAGAGTCTGCTTTGGAGTATTTGGCCGGTCAGCAAAAATCAAATGGGGAGTTTCTTTATACGGGATATTTATTGAAACCGAAGCATAAAAATCAATATGCTCTTACAGCTTTTATATTGTTGGCATTTTTGGAGAATGAAGTAAGTACCAAAGGGGTTTTGATAATAAAAATATTGTTTAAAAATATTTTGGATCATAATCTGTGCAAAGAAAGTAATAATCACTGGTATGAATCCTGTAATTTAGTTCCTGTAGTGACCTACATACATTTTTGACTTATTTCTTGATTAACATTTTATTTTTTTTTCAGAAATATGCCTCCCAATATCGAACAGTCATACAAAATGGAGTAGAGTTTTTAAATTCGAACGTAAATAGTACTAAGGATATTTACTCATTATCCTTGATAGCAACTGCTATAAAAAATGCCAAGCATCCAAATGCCAATACTTTCATTAAGCAATTAAAATCACAGAGTAAAGAAGAAAACGGCCTCAAGTGGTGGTCGGAAGATGACCAAAATCGGGCCAACGATATAGAAATTACATCAAACGCTGCAATAACTTTGCTGGATACCCCGGGAGATCACACCTCTATCCTCAAGTGGCTCATAAAGCAACGTAATGTTAATGGCGGTTTTACATCCTCCCACGACACAGTGGTGGGCATGGAGGCTTTAGTGAAGTTTTCGAAAATATATAGAAATCGAAAATATATTAAAATTTCCTATATTGCCAAAGATCAGGAAAATAATGAATTGGCAAAAGATGAATTTTATGTGAACTCGAACAATATTTTGGATTTGCAAAAACATGAGGTAAATAACTCAGTGGTACAAAAAACAGTGAATAGCAATTCTATTTTGTGGAAGTCTATAGAGTACGGAAATAATTTTTCTATGGACCCCAATAAAACAGAATTGCTATATGAGAACCCCTGCATATTTTTAGTGGAGCATAATGAAATTAACATATTTTTTTCTTTTTCAGTTACCAATAGCCACACGCCATGTAACTTTCGAAATGGAGGGCACTGGAGCCTCTTTGGTGCAGCTCAACCATCAATACAACATAGTTAATATGAACAAATTTCAGTATTTCAATATACAAGCCAAAACAATGTTTAACAATTCTGAAGAAATGAATTTGGAAGTTTGTTTCACTTACCAAACGGATACAGATACACTCAATGAAACCACCAATATGGTGATAATGGAAGCAAATTTACCCTCCGGTTTCAAATTCGAAGAAGAAAATAGTTTGGCCTTAAAACAAAACAAACTTGTGCACAGAGTAGAGTTAAAAAATTCAGAATCTACAATAATTTTATATTTGGATAAATTGGAGGCAAATATTAAACATTGTCTAGACATTCCAGCAGATGAAATTAATGAAATTTTAATGCCAAAACCGGCTGCCATAAAAATGTACGATTATTATAACTTAAGTCGTTCGAATACAGAATTTTATAGTTTGTAAATAAAATATGGAGTTTTTATTTGAAATTTTGTCGGGTAAATCACACCCTGCCTTTTATGTAAATTGTCGCAATTAAAGAAATACAATTTAGAAGGGTATTGCTTAAAAATATGGTAAAACTAATACCTTAATCGGTCCGTTAAAGGGGTTTTAAAATACATACATTTGTATGACCTATGGTCAGGCGCGGATCCAAAAGGTGAAATAACCTCAAACAATTTGAATTGTTTTTGAGAATCACAAAATTTCCAATTTTGGAACATATTGTGTCATACAAAAGAGGTTTTAATTTTTTTAAAAGCTTAAAGTTGAAATTTATATAAAAACAAGTAAGAAAGTATAGTCGGTCAAGCCTGACGATATAATACCCTACACTAAGTAAATGAGCAAAATCATTTTTCTTTTAAAATTTCAATAATTTATTTTCGTGAATGAATTTCGGCAGAGTGCTATGATGGGAGCTATGACTAATTATAGACCGATCGACATGAAATTTGGTTGTGTTATTTATGTCTACACAGAAAAAAGAAATTCATAATTGGAAGGAATTTTGTAATAAATATTATTAATAGAACTTGACTTTTTTTTCCCAAACTTATTTCATTCAAAATAAGAACATGTTCATAAATATTATAAAATTTTACATGACGGAAATTTTTGCTTTTTTTACTTAATTTTTTTAATAAATTGCATTATAATTGTATTATATAATGAATTAGTGCAAGAATATTTGCATAATAGCCATATATTGGCCAATATTTTAAGATAAAAAGGAGAATATCTGAAACTTAAAAATTATCATTAAACATAATAAAACATTCATAAATATAAAAGCATTTCATCCTCTTAAATCAATTTAATCATTTTCGCGCTTTTTATATCATTTTGTAGCTGAAAATCACAAAAAAAACTAAAAATTTTCCATGAAAAATTTCAAACCTTTTTGAACAACATAAAAATAAAAATGAAATTGAAATTATATTTTTCAAGCCTTCTAGATTTTATTTCAAAACATAAAATATTAAAAAAATCATACTATTTAAGAAATTATTTATAAATGTTATGAATTGAAATCAATGAATTCGAATCATAATATTTATGTTGAAACTTTTTTCTGTGTATATGAAAGTTATTTGTGTTGAGTTTTATGTATATACCAACATTTTTAAGAGATTTATGCACATTAAAGTGATTTTTTTGATGACTAATTATGGACCGATCATAATAAAATTTGGTGACATGAATTTTGTATATATAAAACTTATTTGTAGCATTTATATAGATACCTATATAAATTAAATAATTATGACCGATCAAGTCCAATTTTGGGAGGACATTTGTATGGGGGCTAGGTGAAATAATGGACCGATTTCTGTCAGTTTCAGTATGCTTCGTCCTTAGGCCGAAGAAATTATATGTACCAAATTATATCGAGATATCTTCAATATTGCGACCTGTACTCTGCGCACAAGGTTTACATGGACAGCCAGCCGACCAGCCAGCCAGCCAGACGGACGGAAATCGTTTAATCGACTCAGAATGTGATTCTAAGTCGATCGGTATACTTTAAGGTGGGTGTTAGACTAATATTTTTGGGCGTTACAAACATCTGCACAAACGCATAATGCCCTCCCCACTATGGTGGTGTAGGGTATAAATATGTCTACTTCAGAAAGCTTTGGAAATCGCAGTTATACAAATTTTGAAATCATTTCTCTTCTATAGTACTTCCTAAAATGTCACCTTTCAGAAACATATAAACACATTATTTATAATAATATACTAAGTCAATTATCAACATATTTGGCCATCGCCACGAATCTGAATATTGTAACTTGAAGAAGAAAACTTATAAAGAAATTCCCGAAAAATTTTCAAAAGAAATATTCCTGTAAAATATTTGCGGCGTCGGAATCCTAGCCGTGTGTCTAATGCTTGTACAAATATTATTATACCATTCACCAAGTGTGGCAAGAGTATATATAAGTTTGTCATTCCGTTTGTAATTTCTACATTTTTCATTTGCGACCCCACAAAGTATATATATTCTGGATCGTTATTAGGCTGATCGATTCTTCGACATTTTTTAGAAACCGGTTTTCGGTTTCTTCAAAAATTGCAATTTAATATAAACCGGTTTCGGTTTTTTAATAATAACCGGTTTTTTGGCAAAATATTAAAACGCCTAGAAATAAGAAGAAAATAGTTTTATTTTATATTAAAGATCTCTTTTTAAAACGCTTAAATACTTTTTAATTCAAATTTTGATTAATTCTTTTAACGTTCACAAGGTCTTCGGTTCAAATTCGACCCATTTTGATATTAAAATTGATTTTTTTCAAATATCAACAACTACGTTTTAGAAAAACAAATCTGCCAAAAAAAATATCTATAAAATTTTTTGCACTTAAGGTCATTGGGTCAAATTTGACCTGGAGCTAAAATCTTAAATTTTTGTTACGCACAATTAAGTTAAATGTTTTCAGAGCTTTGGTAGCACTAACATATATCCCTCTCTTTTCATAATACTTGCTGATCATTATATTTTTGCGAAAACTGGGATTCCGCTTGTATACCAAAGCTATTGTTTTCTTAAGATATTCGGGTCAAATTTGACACATTTTGAAATTAAAATTGAGTTTTTTCTAAAATTACTGGTTGATATTTTACGACTTTTATTTAATTTCAAAAGCCAAAAGTCCATTAAAAAAAAGGAAAAAATATATAGAATATAATATAGATCGCTTGTGACATTTTTCTAAATATAAAAAGTCTTCTAAAGTAGTTGCAGTATTTTTTTTAAAGTTTTTTGGATTTTTAATATTTTTTAAAGAGTTTAATACACTAAAACTCATAAAAACACACTTTTAGAAAAAACCGGTTATTCGAGGAGAAAAACCCGGTTTCTTCGATATTCGAAATGTGAGCTTTTCAAAAAAACCGAAACCGACTTAACCAAAAAAACCGGTTATAACAGGTTATTAAAAACCTTGCCGATCACCCTAATCGTTATACATTTCATGTTTAAACGCTTATTGGCCAAGTTATTAGCGAATTTTGATATTTTTAGTTTTTATATAAAAAATCAATTTTTGTTTAGAAATATGAGTGATCACAGATCGAGTTCCTTTTTTTGAATAAACGCTAATTGGCCAAGTTATTAGCGAATTGCGAATTTTGAGTTTTTATATAAAAATTCGATTTTTGTTCAGAAATATGAGTGATCACAGATCGAGCTCCTTTTTTGATTAAACGCTTATTGGCCAAGTTATTAGCGATTTCAGATATTGTGAGTTTTTCTATAAAAAATCGATTTTTGGTGATTTTTGGTCAGAAATATGAGTGATCACAGATCGAGCTCCCTTTCTTGATTAAACGCTTATTGACCAAGTTATTAGCGAATTTAGATATTTTGAGTTTTTATATAAAACATCGATTTATGCTAAGTACTAGTTGATCGCCCTGGCTTAGCCCGGTAGCATTAACTAATGTTAGTTCTTCAAATTTCTCCAACCCACATACACCTGCCAGTTCTTATTTATTTGCTTTCCTATTACAGTTCGATCTGTGATCACTCATATTTCTGAACAAAAATCGATTATTTATATAAAAACTCACAATATCTAAAATCGCTAATAACTTGGCCAATAAGCTCGATCTGTGATCACTCATATTTCTGACATAAACTCGATTTTTTATATAAAAACTCTATCTAAAATCGCTAATAACTTGACCAATAAGCGTTTAATCAAGAAAAGCAGCTCGATCTGTGATCACTCATATTTCTGAACAAAAAAATCAAAATATGTACAATGTAGATTGATTTACATGTATGCTGTTGCTTGGACAGGACATCAGGAATTTAGATATTTTCTGTCGGGTCAGCTAGTTTTAAATAAATCAAGAGTTGTTTGTTACAAACTTTAAACTACTATACTGCTTTTATTTGCTATAAAAAATAAACCACGTTTTTAAAAGGTAAAAACGTAACAGTATTATTCGGTAACAGTTCTTAGATACTAGTGGTTTTTCAATCACGGTGATTAAGTCCTTACTGGCTGATCTAATTAAAAAAAGTTATTTAATTATATTTGAAGTACTTATTGTTAGTTCATTAAGTAATGAAAATACAATAAATAAATGAAAATTAAAAAAAATACATTTACAGCATATATTATGCGTATAAAATACTTTTTCAATTTAGTTAACTATGATGTGCTTACATTAAATGTTGTATATATTGTAAGACATTTATGAGTATTTCATCGATTTTTTTATTCTAAGATTATTTCTACTGAATTACTAACTGCGGTTGGGTTGGCTATTAAATTATTTAAATTAAATTCGGCACAAAAATAAGTTTAATATAATTAGGAAGGGTAAATGACATTCACATATCAAATGAAATAATATTGTTTTGCTACTTATTCTTAAAAAAATTATTTTTATAATAATAATAATTTTGTGAATATTTTAAAACCAGTTGAAATGATTTAAAGTAAACATGTTTGTATATAATTCTAATTATACCCAATAACAAATATGTGACGATATTAATTATTTTATAATTTAATGCCAGACATAAATAAATTATTAATTTTATAGAATAAATCTTATAATATAAATAATTTGGAATTAATAAAATAGTGTAAAGATTTGGTCTAAATCTCAATTCTTTTTTCTTTTGTATTTAATTCCAGAATCATTGTGGTTTATATTATGGATCGATCCGCAAACATTTTTAAATGTGATTTATTTTATTTAAAGCTTATTTGTGGAGAAGTTTGTACAGATACATAAATAAATCAGATCAGGACATTTGTATGAGTGCTTACTGAAATAATGGACCGATTTGAACGGGTTTCAATAGGAATCGTCCTTGGGCCCAAAATATTGGTCAAATTTTATCGATATATCCAAAAAGTGATTCCGTGTCGACCAGTATACTTTAAGCTTGTTGTTAGAACAATATTTTTGGACGTTGCAAACACCAGCACAACTCTCATTTCATAATCATTCTGGTAACGCCAAATGCAACAGCCAACGAGTAATTTGAGCTCACTGTAAAAAAAACATGATAATTTAATAATAAATAGTAAGAGAAATAAAGATGATGAAGCTCACGAGTTCTACTATTTCACTGTTCACTTATCTACACAATTGTATCTAATTAAAAATTTGAATTTGAAACAACAGCTTTCTTTTTAAAATATTAACTTAATTTAGTTATTTATTCTCACTAACAGCTAACGGTTGTGAGATACGGCTAAATATAAAGAAATTAAAGATTTGTGAGGAATAATTAAAGATTTTGCAATATGAAGAAACCACATTGGATTAATCAGCAATTGCTGATTTTGTGTACAGCATTAGCGGTAAACTGCGAAAGGTGTTTTATTTATTTATCACAATTAATTAATGAATGTTTATCTAAAATTACAAACAAAACTAATAAATCATTAATTTCACAGTTACTATTCAATAAATGCTCCCGGTGTCATAAAATCAAATCGTAAATATCCTGTAGTTGTCACTCTCCATGAAGCCAGTGAGCCGTGTACGATACGTCTTGGCATTGCGGGACCCAGTTTAAATGAGTCTCAAGATGTAAATTTAAAACCATTTGAATCAAAACTAATTGAATTTTCGCCTAACAAATTAATGCAAGGAGATTACCAATTAACTGCAGAAGGCTTATCAGGTTTGATTTTTAAGAATTTCAGTCGTTTACATGAGCAAGTAAATGATGGACCAAAAATTTATATACAAACCGATAAGGCGATCTACAAGCCTCAAGATTTGGTTAAATTTCGGGTTGTGTTATTGGATGAGCATACGAGGCCATTACATATTGAAGTACCTGTTAGAGTGGATGTATTGGTAAGTTATCTATATATATGTATATATAAAAGAGTAACGTTACTGAGTAACTGACAGATTCCACATCGTACAGCCCAAATGCCAAAAGGTGGATGCAATTTGAACTATAGGTTCCCCTGTCCCTATTTAAAACTAAGAAGGGCCTTTTAGAAATTCGAAGGTTTTTGGGTAAAAACGCTTAAATTTTTATATCTTCTAAACTAATATAGATATTAAAAACACGTCTACATTTTTTTAATTTCAACCCTTAAGTGTAGAAAACGAGTAAAATAAATTTTAAATCGTATTATTAACTTTTCATTTTAATGAAATTTTAAACATGGCTTTATTTGGAACTCGAGTGCGAGGGAATAGATTTGGCCAAATCAGGGTAAACAGTTTGGTACTTTTTTAAAACGTATATTTTCTTGCGCACATGACCACATATTTGAATCGTTTGAGACATAACTATATTCGTAAAAAATAATTTTGCTAAAATGGAGTATTTTGAAATATCAAACTTGAAAATTAAAGTTGGTACTTTTTCATCTAGTGGTTAAATTAAATTTTGTAACTTTTATACAATAAAAAATAGTTGGATGATATGCTTTAGAGTAAAATCAGAATCAAGGATATGGTTCTTAATGGTATTGTGGTACCAAAAAAAAGGAGAACTAATGGTACATTTTCATTCCTTAAATGGTACTTTTTGAATTTTCTATTATATTGAATCAGGAAACTATAGTATCAGGAACTTAAACTTGACTGGGGTTCAAGAGGAAAAAAGGAGGCTTAATATTAATATCAAATAATTCTTTTTGTATTTTCTATAATACTGACTGAGTTATAAACCTACAAAAAAGGTACTTTCTTTCCTACTATAATAATGTACCTAGAAACATTAAATTAATTATTTATGGTTCTAAGTGATTGAGAATACAAAAGTGCCACTATGAGAATTTCTCATAATGGTACTTTTAAGATTTTATAAAATAATAATACCCAGAAATATTAAATAGAGCAGTCATGATGCTTAGTGAGAATACATAATGTAGGTCTTTATGGTACATTTTCTTTATTTTAATGATGCGTTTCAAATGAGTTGGAATTCGCATTGCAATGAAGTAAAGGTAGGGTCACACATGACAAATATTTGACGAAAAAGACGTAACCACTAAATAAAATACATTTGAATTCTTTCATTTATTTCTAAAATTTATTTTACTTAGGATGATTCAAAACAAAAAATTTATTTTTTTTTTATATGATGCTGTTCGATCTTACAAAATACTTGTAAGAGTAAACACGTCAAACAAATTTGTGCTAATAAAAAGTGGTTACGCTTTTTTGAGCAAATATTTGCCGTGTGAGACCCTACCTTAATAAACATGAAACTAGAGATGTGTTATCCAGAATGAGTGAAAATTCGCAAATGGAGTGATAGTACTATTTTATCTTCTAATGTTACTAAATCTTACTCACTGGGATATCTAAAGTTTTACAGTGGTGTGAAAATATACGGAATTATAGTGTACAGAACAAAATAAGTAATATCCTTAAGAACCACATAAAATTTAACTTTACCTGGAGAAGCGAACCGGGTCAGCTAGTTAATTATAAAATAAAACCTGTAAGATTGTAATTTTGTTTAGCAAAACAATGTTTTTGTTTATTGCCAAAAATAAGCTTAATCTATATACATATGTCTGTCTGGAAATTCCCCATGAAAGGTGACGTCAATACCAAAGTTTTTTTATGTGTTTTGGTTCATGAGTTACTAGGGTATTCAATTAATCGGGTTTCTGGTTTAATCGGTTAATCAAGCAAATAATTAATCGAGGTTTAGATTTAATCGGTTAATTTAAAATTATTCGATTAACCGAATAATTTATATTTTCATTTCAAATTGAAAATACAACAACGAATTTTGTATACAAAAACATAAAAAAGGCAAATAAGGTATTTGAGATCATTTTTGTAAACATATCGCCTATTTGCTGCAACAACATCATTACTCAAAATTCGTGTTTATTGAACTGAGAAATACAAAATATGCGCTGTTCTATAATATTTCATATAGTTTTATCAGTTTTCAAAAAAAAAAATATTTTTTGTGTGAGGGTGTTTTTTTGTTGTAAACATTAGGTCTGTTTACTTTCCCAGTAAATACTTGCAACGAGAGAATAAAATCAATCTTTACAAAATTATTCTCTTAATTTCTCAAAAATAGTAAAAAGTAAATGAACACTTTTCCAGTAACAATTGTTTTATACATACAATTTTCTTATTTTATTCCTTTTAAAATGTATAAATACTTACATTTTCTTCAATTTTATTGAAAATTATTTTTTTTTAAATTTTTTCACCACAAAAATAAAATTGTAAATAAATAAACAATAACACAAAACATATGAAATAAAAGCTGCTAACTATTACGAGTTCAAAATAGAACTTGTAATAGTTTGCAACGAGAGAGCACTCTCTAAAATTTATATGCTCTAGATATTTTCTCTACTTGCTAGTTTTTTGAGTTAATGAACGCTTTCCCAGTAACAATTGTTACTAACTAGTAGCAACTTTTAGTTATTGAACAGAGCTATTGTAAAAATTCATGTTTCCTGGTATATTTGATAAGTAAAAATTTGGGTTAAATACAGGTTAGAAAGATATTAAAATCTGCTATTTAAATTTCTGAAATCGCATGACTTGTAGAAAATTTATTTAAGAAATAGTAAAATGTCATAAAATATTCAAAGATGTGTTTCTCGAAACGACTTTTTTTGAATTATGACGTTGTTGCATCAAATGAGCGATGTGTGAGTTTTTTATAGTTTTAGTGAGATCTTCTGAAATAATCTTTTATAAAAAGAATATAATTAAAACGATTTTTTTCTTTAGATTTAATAAAACTTTTCTTGGAAAAAACTTTTTCGCTGATTGTATATTTTGGAGAAATCAAGAATATTACTTTTTGGATTGTTTTAGATATTGATTAATTTAATAGTTTCGTTCAGTTATGATAAAAGACTCATTTCAAAAAAAAAGTTTCGTCTATACATGTAAATACAAACAAAGTTTCAAATACATGTAAATTAAATATGCCAGTTGTTACATACTCACTAAACATGTTTATTGGATGTTCAAAAAATATCTAATTTTAATTTGAAAAAAAATGTAAAGTGCAAAAAAAAGGAATTTCGGTTAATCGGTTAATCGACACAAATTAATCGGTTTATTTGTTATTTGAAAATCGGCAATTTCAAATTATTCGAACAGTTAACCGTCCAAAATTAATCGGTTAACCGATTAACGGTTAATCGATTGAATACCCTATGAGTTACCCAGCAGTAACAGTCATTAATGTCTGATCACTTGGCTGACTCCAATTTATATATTTTTGGTCATTCGACACATATGTGCTATTTCAAGTGCATGACAAGTCAAATGGTTACTTTATATATCCCAAGTAATCTAGCGTGAAGTCAATTGCCACTTAAATGTATCTAAGTAATCTAGAGTGCTATCACTTTAAGCGTTTATTTCATGCTGCACTTTTGTATGGTTAATTCGAACAAACCCGTTTTATACAAACCCAGCAAGTACCCAATGTACTCAATCCTATCACTTGGCTGATTCCAATTTATATATTTTGGGTCATTTGGCACGTATGTGCTCTTTGTAGTGCCGAGAGAAAACAATTGGTTACTTTACACATACCAGGTAATCTAGCGTGACGACAACTGTCACTTATGTCTCTCTAAGTAATCGCTGTTTAGGACAATCACGTGTTAAAATAACTAGTCACGTACATATCTAGTTATGTAACTAATTGTCACCCTAAATGAAGGGTAAATCACTAGTTCGGGACTGTCTCCTAGAACTGCTGGGAATTGTTCTGATATAATTCTCATACAGATCCTTTTTGCTTAAGTATACTTACATCCCATGTAACCTAGCCTGAAGTCAATTGTCACTTTAGTGCCTCTAAGTAACCTAGAGTATAGTCACCTTAAGCGTTTATTTTGTACTTCACTTTAAAAAGTAGTTATTTTATCTATCAGAAGTAATCTATTGGACAGTTGTCGTGGGAAGGTTTCATTAAAAGCAATCGGTTACTGGTCAATTAACACCCGTATATATTAAAGTAACTAGTTATGTAGCTGATCAAGTAACCAGTTTGGTAGCTAGTAAGGTAACTGACACTGTGTAACCGGTAAGTGAATCCAATGCATTGACTACACATAAAAAACTATATTTCAATTTAAATATTTATCACATACTAGCGTGACCCGGTGCTCTTCTCTACCCTGTCGAAGTAAAATAAAAACAAGTAAGAGTGCTATATTCGGATGTGCCGAATCTTATATACCCTTCACCAAATTATACTTCAAACTTTTAAATATTTTTAGGTAAACAAAATTTAAATTTTTTTTCCATTTTTTTAATTTTTCGGAAAAAAATTTTTTTCGATTGTTATTTTAATTTTTTTTTTTTAAATTTAAAATTTTTTTTTTTTAAATTTAAAAAAAAAAAATTTTTTCAAATTTTTTTTTAAATTTAAAAAAATTGTTTTTTTAAAATTTTTTTTTAAATTTTAAAAAAAATATTTTTTGTTTTTTCAATTTTTTTTTTTTTTAAATTCGGGTTAAAATTTTTTTCCCGATTTTGACCCATTGTAGGTCCAACTTAATATGGTCTTATATACGTAGTTGCAAATGTCTTTGAAATATCTATCATTAGATATCCATATTGTCTATATTAATGTCTTAGTAATCCAGATATAGGTAAAAAATAGGTCAAAAATCGAGGTTGTCTTGGTTTTTTCCTCATATCTCAGCCATTTGTGGACCGATTTTGCTGATTTTAAATAGCAAAATTCTCGAAAGCATGTCTGACAGAATTATTGAAGATTTGGATCCCGAAGATATCTGGGGTCTTCAGAAAACTGATTTCAACAGACAGACAGACAGACAGACAGACGGACAGACAGACAGACAGACAGACAGACAGGCAGACAGACAGACAGACAGACAGACAGACAGACAGACAGACAGACAGACAGACAGACAGACAGACAGACAGACAGACAGACAGACAGACAGACAGACAGACAGACAGACAGACAGACAGACAGACAGACAGACAGACAGACAGACAGACAGACAGACAGACAGACAGACAGACAGACAGACAGACAGACAGACAGACAGACAGACAGACAGACAGACAGACAGACAGACAGACAGACAGACAGACAGACAGACAGACAGACGGACATGGCTTAATCGACTCCGCTATCTATAAGGATCCAGAATATATATACTTTATAGGGTCGGAAATGAAAAATGTAGAAATTACAAACGGAATGACAAACTTATATATACCCTTCTCACGAAGCTGAAGGGTATAAAAATGTGAAAAGATTTTATAAGCAAATAAATGAATATAATTAATACCGGAATTTCTTGTTTGTGATTAATTGCATACTATGCCGTTGAAGGTATAAAAAATAGTCTGTGATTTTAAAAAAATCTTGAAGCTTTTTTTAAGACATTGGCCTATTTTTAGTCAGACTCCTTATATTGATATGAAAGCTGTTTATTATAATAGTTAAAGTAATGCTTCAAATGAGTTATTTTGTTGCCATTGTAGATAAAATATATATGTAAATATTCGAATATCAAGAGAATCTAATTGTAAGAATCTTTAAACTTTGTGTAAATTACGTGGATGCCAGTGTCCTGTTATTCCAGAAATTAAGAAGGGGTGCCACATCCCTTGTTCCCATCCGTCCCATTTTTGGATAAACTTCATGTACTGATAAGAAATTGATTCGTATAAAGTTTGATGCAGTCGCAATAATAGTTCTGCAAATATTCGAAAATACTATATACTTTGCATGGGAAGTTCCACGCCCACTTATTCACTCCCGCCCATTTTCAGCTATTCTATGTAAAATAATAAGAACGCTATTCGGACAAAGTTGGAAGAATCTAGTAATTATAGATCTCAAGATATTTAGAAATAACTAATTACTTTGTTTGGGAGGTGACTCATCCCGTGTTCCGATTCTTCCCATTTTTTTTTATTAATTTCTTGCACTGATAAGAAATTAACTCATATGAAGTTTGAAACCTTTAATATTTTCAGTTCTCCAGATATTCGAAAATAACAATTTACTTTGTATGGTAGCCCACTAATTTAATACAACCCATTTTTAGCCAAACCATGTAAAATGATAAGGGTGCTATTCGGACTAAATTTCAAGACTTCCACAATTATAGTTCACCACATATTTGAAAATAACTATTTACTTTGTATGGGAGGTGTCACACCCATTGTTCCGATCCGTTCCATTTTAGTTAAACTTGAAACAGTGATACGAAATTGATTCGTATAAAGTTTGAAGATAGTCAAAATTTTAGTTCTGCAGATATTCGAAAATAATTTAAAGTTCAACCAAATTTTAGATGACAGAGAAGATTAGATGACAGAGAAGACTATATCTGAACTATAAATACATATTACAACCTGACGAATCCACTCTTGGATATTACATTTCTGTACAGCGAATATATATCATACTCTTACTTGTTTCGTTTTAGGATAGTGAAGATAATCGTGTGAAACAATTCAAAGACATCTCTTTTACAAAAGGTGTTTATACTGGTAAATTCAAACTATCTGAATATCCCGCTTTAGGAACTTGGACAATTAAGGTGGTTCTAGGAGGAAACAATACTTACTCCAGCATAAAAACCATTAAGATACACAACTATAATCTGCCAAAATTCAGTGTCTACCTAAAAGCTCCTTCGAATATTATTTTGGAAGATGGTTACATTCGAGTGGTAATCTTTGGCAAATATACGTTCCAAAAACACGTAGAAGGCAATGCTACAGTTGAATTGTGGAATGAAGATGCAAAAGAACTCTTACAAACCAAACATATTGATGTTGAAAATTTAGGTTTTGTCGAGTTTAATATTAAGAACGAAACAATCACTAATAATGCCAAAAAATTAAAAGTCAAGGCGCGACTAAGCGAAAAGAACACGGGTAGAACTGAAAGATGGTCTCAAAGTATAAATTTACATAAACAGCATTATAATTTCGAAATTCCAGACAATGATATAGAATTTGAAAACAATAAACCCTATAGCCTCAGAGTTTTTGTAAAACATTGGACTGGAGCTGCAGTTTTGGATCACAAGACGCCAGTTACCATGGAACATGGTAATAAAATGTATGAATCATTCTTAGATGACAAAGGTGCAGCAACATTTGAGTTTGAATATGACGAAAATGCCAATCATATATTTCAATTTAAAGATTCCAAAGGAATGTTGCCTAATATTTACTCCAATGAATATTTAATGTTGAACAATAGGGAATACTATTGCAGGCTGACCTTGGTCGATAAAAAGTAAGTTTTTTTTACATTCTTTTTACTTGCTCATAAATTTTTCAATTCTACGTTCCCTTGTTTTCCCTTCAGACTTAAACTCGGAAAACCAGTGCTAATAGAAGTCAGTTCTATTGTCAACATACCTTATTTGATGTACACTGTAATGAGTCATGCCACTATCATACAAACGCAACATATTACAGTACCGCCCAACCAAAAATCATATACCATTAACATAACATCCTCAATTGAGATGATACCCGAGTCTTTCATCTACGTGTATTACATCCACAAAGGCAGTTTACGTTACGAAGAACTGAGTTTAAATTTTCCAAATGAATTCGAAAATCAGGTATTTAAACTAGACTTAAAACAAAATCTAAATAAGTTTAACAAATATCCGTTTTAGATCACACTCTCTGCACCGAAGCAAGTGCAACCGGGAGAAGAAGTTACAATTGCTATAAATGCTCAACCCAACTCGTATGTTAGTATACTGGCAGTGGATTTGGGTGTATATTTATTGGATAATACTTATGATTTAAATAGAAGTAATATAATTTCTGAGTTGAATAATGAAAGGTCATATTCACCCATAGCAGCGGCTGTTTATCCCGGCATAATATCTGGTCTTTTGACCTTAACCAATGCTCATTATCCATTTAAAAGAGTGCATAGTAAGTAAATTTGTTAAAGACTGTACATAATTATACCCTTTACCAAGAGTGGAATAGCTAATTTCTACAATATTCATTTGCTACCCTATATGGTATATTTTGAACTCTTCTATGTTGATAACGATGTCGGTCTGACCGCCTATCCGTGTGTGGCTTGAAAAGCTATTTTCGATGATATCTTACGATTCATGAGAATAGTGTTATTAAATATCAGTAAAATCGATCTATAAATATATAAGCTAATAACCACGAATTCTCTGATTTGTGTACTAAGTTTGTATGGAGTAATAATTAGTTGTCGATATTCTCAACTAAAATGAAAGATTAGATTGTTAGAGGAGATCAATTCCTAAAATGTTTGTCCTTATTCTTTTGATTGCAAATAAAAGCAGGTTACTAGTTTTAATTTTTGTAACAACTCTTTATTTACTTAAACAAAATATACAACAATTTAAATAGCCACTCTCTTTTAATACAAACACTTTATAATGTCCTGATAAACCAAACTGACTATAGTATACAGTACCATCTTCCAGCGGTTTCATGAGTTATTTTAACGGACAAAACTAGAATGTCAACGTTAGCAGCTTTAATATTTAATGTTGTCATACTTACAAACAATGTTAATAACTGCGTTTTATCAACATTGTTGATAAGTGGAAACATCTACTGATAAACATGTTTATAAACACGATGAATGTTGCAAACAGTCGTTACAGACCGTTAAATTCAAATTGATAGTGCAATTTCATAACAATACCATATGAGAGGTATTTGGAATGCGATTTCAATGCGGTAACTGAATTCCAGATATAACATTAAAAGAGCCTTTGAAAGATCTCTATATGAATATTTCAGATATTTCCTTTGCTAGATATATAAACACTAAGGTGGACCTTATTTTTTTATTTTCGATTTTCCAAAAACGAAGGGCAGTTTTGTGTGAGGTTAGGATAAAAAAAAATCTGAAAAAAATTTGAGCTCGATCGGTTAAAAATTGGCTTGCCGCACGAGGGTCAAAGTTCGTGAGAACGAAATTATGGGTAAATGGATAGAAAAAGGTGCATAACTACTCAGAAGTCACCCGTAGGTAGGTAAAATGTATGAGCAACCCCCATTATTTTCGTACCCCCAATATTTTTCTAGAACAAACATACCCCCTATCACCAACCGTTCAGGGGGTCCCCATACAAAACAATTGAATTTTCACGAAAATTTTCCAATATAGAAAAAAAATATATACAATTACTATTACAATAAAATAAATTAGTTTATTGATGTTATTTATGAATAATTATGTTATGCTATATTAAATTTCTTTTTTCAAAACTCGGATATTTTTTGCGATAATCACCGACAACTTGAATCAAATATTGCTTTTCCTCTTCGTTCCTGAACAATATTTTATTGTAGTCCTCCATCATTTTCACGCCTCTTTCAGCGGTGTCGTTTACTACGTGAATTTTTTCAACAATTTTTAGTGCTTGCTGATAATCTTCGCGCTGTGGCCACGTTTCCGGCGGATATCGTATAAATTCATGCGGCAAGTTGAAGCGTAGAAAAATGTTTATAGTTTTCACAGTTACAAAAGCGCTCAAGTCATTCGAAAAAATTGCTCAGTTACTTCTGCAAAATTAATTCATCATCTTCATCCCAATCATCATCTTCTTCTCCAGTTTCTTCATCTTTTTCAAGTTGAACTTCCTTGTCTTTTTCTTCAAGGATTTCTTTTCCATCATATATGCACATAATTGCCAACATTTTTCGTTTTATGTCACACGAAACATCTGAATCAAAGTAGGCGAGAGCTATAGCCTCCTCCGCCAGATACCACAAATGTCTGATAAACTTTGTTACCATTACTTTTGACAAATTCTTATCCAAGTCTGCATATGAGTGAAGTGCTTTCAAAAAGTTGATGTCCTGATTGGGCGCTTTGACAGCTTCAGTACAGCGATACCAGACTTTCACGTACAGACGAACAATAAACACACAGACATCTCGAATTCCATCCAATTGTGACTTTGCCAGTTTAAATTGGTCTCTGAACATAAATATTTTCAGTGAATAAATTGCTTTCATCCATCGTGCGTGGTGAATAGGTATGAGTTCTTTAAACTTATATTCGCCAAAATCGCCTCCAAGGAATAAAACAACCAGTTCCAATATTTCCTTATAGTCGTTACGACGTTGTCTTTTCTGTAGTTGGACCATGCAAAAAGTAATGATGTCATCTGGAGCAGTAATTAATTTCGAAGTAACGGCCTCATCGCTCACTCCAGTTTCGAATGCATTCTGATTGATTTTTTCCCAATTCTGCTGGAAACGGCGAAACAGAGAAACATCTGGAGCAAAAGTTTTTCCAATTTTTTCTTCGAACACTGCTCTTAGCACCAATTCATATATGTGATGTCTACATGGAAGATGCATCAAATCTCTCTCTAATAATTGTTCAAGTAAAACTGCAGCTCCTGCAAATTCACCGGTGTTTGATGATGTCGTGTCAAAAGACATGGCTTGAACTCGTTTCAAAAGGTTCCATTCTACCAGTAGTTGATAAACGGCCGCTGCAATATTTTTTCCTTTTCCACAATCTAGTTTTGGAACGCCTAATATTTGTTCGATTTCGCCATTAGTTACAATAACCGGAATTCTATCAATCTTATTCATTCCTGTAATGTCTTCCAGTATTTTGCCATCCCAGTGCACTACAAAAAATGCTGTTGCCTTCAACTGTAATGGAATAAAATATTTATATTAGTATTGAAATTAAATTGGTATAAGAAAAGTAACCTTACATGTAAGTTCTCCTTTACAAAATCAGCGATTTTTTGTCGATTTGCAGTACGGTATCTTCGAATTGACGAGCGATTTAATACCAAATTTGATACGTTGTGACCAAGTCCTTCAGCTACTGCAGCCATTAAATGCATTGCATTTCGGTCAGATATCATGCATTTATCCAAAGCAGAAACGATCCGTTCATTGATAAATAACTGTGTTCCTCTTTTAACAACTTCCGAAGCCGACGGTAGAGCGTCCACTTCCAATTCCATTCCACCAGCACCAACATTGCCTGACGATTCGGTAGATGATGTGAATTGCACTGTACCCATTGCTAAGGTATTAATTTTAGTAGTTGCTCGTAATCGCCGTTCATCTGCCTCTTCTCGTTCCAATTTTCGTTTTTCAATGCCTACAAGAGCCATGTCAATGCCAATCATGCTGCCTGGGCGGCCTTTTTTCCTCTGTGCAAGCAAAAACTTTTTATCCTCCTCTATTTTAATCGTTGTGAGTGCATTAACATGAGCAATATCGAAGAGATTGTCTAATTCTTCGACAAACTTATCCTCTTTTACTTTATGCGACGTTCCTCCTCTTGTTGAGCTCTTGTTCAATTTCCTCCACTTCTGGTACAGCTTCTCAATTTGCTTTATGACCGAGGACTTGTCTCGGGTCGGAATTCGTGCTTTATTCCAGAAAAGGAGCACTTCGTTTGGAGCCATTGTTGTACTTTTTCGCACTTCCAATTTTAGT
Organism: Calliphora vicina; assembly: GCF_958450345.1. Taxonomy (NCBI): domain Eukaryota; kingdom Metazoa; phylum Arthropoda; class Insecta; order Diptera; family Calliphoridae; genus Calliphora; species Calliphora vicina. The sequence goes on along the minus strand of NC_088781.1, from coordinate 58,066,967 downwards.
GTACGAGTGTGAAAATAAAATACACCAAGAACTTCTTTTTTAGACGGCAATTTTGATCCCAACAGCTGCGGAATAACATATTCAATCAAATAAATGTTATGCTGTTGCGATCTCAAATTAATTTTTGTCGTTGATGATGCCATTGCAATTCAAATGCGAACCTGTTCTATTGAAAAATTTAGTTTTTAGGTTTTAGTTTTAATTGTTTTATTTCTTTGTACTCACTTTTTCCAGAACTACTGTTAGTTTTAATTTAAATGAAAAATTATTCACTTTCACAGCTCATAAATTTACTTTAAAATTACAGTTATTTTTTAATTTTTTGTCACAGTTTGTATGTTTTATTTATAAAAGTCATAGAAGAACTAAAAGGTCAATACTTTTATGTACATAAAATAAGGTGTATATTTTAAAAAATGTTATGCAAATGTTTCTCAATGAATTTAGGTAAGTTTTTAAAATTCATTGAATATATTTTTACCTATATATAATCTTCGTAAAAAACCAATAAAAATATAACTGAAATTTAGATTTATATATCAGGTCGAAATAAAAAACACGAAAGTACATCAATGGGTTTTTCAATGTTGTTTGGAAAATTTGACAATATTTAGTAATATTACCTGTTATATTATTACTTAAAAATGAATACGTGGAATATAAGCCATAAAACAAAAATAATTTCCATGGAATTAAAAATGTAATGTTTTTTTAAAAATTTTAAATATTACCTGTCTTAGGTACAACCGCTCATTATTAAAGGGGCATTTTATGATTACATTGCTAAATAAAATAAAACTCAATGAACAAGCCAATTGGTCTATTCACTTTTTTGCGTTCTTTGACAATAGAAATGGGTGTTTAATTAATGTTAGTAAAATGTGAAGAGTAATTCACGAAATGAAGTTTAGAACATATTTATACTTTGTGTAATTCCATTAATTTTTAATTTGGAAAATTTTCGTGAAAATTCAGTTTTTTTGTATGGGGACCCCCTGAACGGTTGGAGATAGGGGGTATGTTTGTTCTAGAAAAATATTGGGGGTACGAAAATAATGGGGGTTGCTCATACATTTTACCTACCTAGGGGTGACTCCTGAGTAGTTATGCACCTTTTTCTATCCATTTACCACCAATTTCGTTCTCACGAACTTTGACCCCCGTGCGGAACGCCAATTTTTAACCGATCGAGCTGAAATTTTTTTCAGATTTTTTTGTATCCTAACCTCACACAAAACTGCCCTTCGTTTTTGAAACAGATGAGTTTTAAATTTTTTCATACATTGGTCCACCTTAATAAACACAAATCATAAATACCTTAAAAAGGGAAAGAAACAGTATCATGGACTGAATACAACTTTTATTTTAGTTGAGAACATCTAATGGTATTTTAAAAGGCTTAGCAACTTGGGCCAAATTCGGTTAATGAAATAAAATGTATCCTTAATATAAAAAAACAGCAAAATTACACTAAGGTGAAGGGTATAAGTATAACATTCTGCTCAGTACTCTAACTTGATGTTTTGCAGGTACTGTCGGTTTCAAATCATTTCGCCCGACTTTTTATCGATATCGTCAAAAATTTCCGGAAACCTGGATATTTGATAATTTTGTAATGTAAGTATAATTATAAACATAATTCAATCTACCTTTATATTTAATAAAAGTTTTCAAGTCTGGTGGATATTAAAAAGTTAAAATTAAAGCTTAATTTTATATCTCTTAGTACAGGAGCGGATCCAGAGGGATGGGGGTTAATACGAAATTCCTCCCCATAACCGAAGCGTTCTCATATACAAAAGGAAAAAATAAATTTTACTTTATTTCACCCCAAATGGTTGACCTGGATCCGTGTCTGTCGTAGTATGATAGTTACACAGAGAAAACAGATTCGTGATAGCAACCGAATTTGTTGCCAATCAAATGATTCTATCTTTGTGACCGAATTTTACAGTTGTGACTACAATATTTTGTAAGGGGAAACTAAAGTTTGGTTGCCTCAACTGAAATTCTTCTTTATCAACAGACTTTCTGTTGTTAGAACTGAAAAATTCTATATATGCAACCGAATCATTGGATTAGCAACAAATTCGGTTGCTATCACGAATCTGTTTTCTCTGTGTATAACAAGCTTCTTTAACTATAGGAAGTATAAATACAGTAGTTTTGACTTACCTGCCTTTCACTTAAGAGCATTTTGCATATAAGTGCACAAAACTTGTGTTTTGTATATTTATTTACCAAACTCCATATAAATTCGTTAATTTAAGTGCATTGTTCATACCTGCACATTTGTAATGATTTTAATATTGCGAGATTTGTATTTACTTGATTGTAAATCATATGCAGTGGTGCATTTCTCATTAGCAAATTGCTGAACATATTCTTGTCTCAGATAAACGAAAATATCAAAAAAAAACATTGTAGTTGATAGGTACTTCGAGCTAGGGATATACACCAATTTACCTTTTCGATGAATGTTCAGACAATTTTTAGTTATTATATTTGAATGACAGTGGGTCGATGGGACCCGTCTCTGCCAGCTATACCCAGGGTTGGGGTAGGTTCTTGACCCTTGCCAAACAAAATACCTCATTACTCATTTTTTTACAGAGTCCCTATGATAAAATATAAGCCAATATGATTGTATATGTCAATGAAAACTATTTTTTTAATTTAATTAGATTCGTGAATAGTAATTACTATGAAATGTTCATGTAATGTAGATTAATGTGTACAAATGAAAATATACTGCTGTATTTAAACTATAAAAATCAAAATTGCTTTTCCATAAATTTTCTATTTTTTTCTTTTTTAATTAGGCTTAATTAAAGTTTGAAAATTTTTTAATATCGTGTGCCATTTTATTTTTTTACACTATATTGCAAATGGTCAAACGTAAATTAAGACAAATTTTAGAAAATTATATCAACAACATGTATATTAAATTTTTGTTGTTATTTAGATCTTTTGCATAAATATGGTCGCAAGCAATTATGATTGGTGATTATTAATATAATGTGGGAATGTTAAAATTATAAATATTGCAAATAAAGAACAAAACAAAAAAACTTACAAGTAGCGACGTCGAAAGGCCTTCCAATGTTCTGCTTGCTTTTGATGAGAAAAATTGATGACGTAGTTGTTAGTCAGGTAGTTTTTTCTTTATTTGCTTATGATCACTGAATTGTTTTTTTTGTTTCTTTTAATTGTTTTTTTTTTGTTGTTTTTTTTTTTTTTTACAGATTTTATTGATTTTTAATTTCAACTCTTTTTATATATTTATATTCTTTTGTACACATTCTTCTATATATTTAAAAAAAATTTGATAGTAACTTCTATTCACTTTTTATTATAATTTTTTTTTTAAATTTTTTTATATATCAAGATTTTCTTATTTTTAATATTTTTTCGATTAAATTTTATTTCTTAACTTTTTTTTTTTTCAATTCGGATTACTGTGCCGTAACAAAATGTTGATCAGTGCAATATAAGTTTCATACATATATTATATTTTTTTTTACTAATTATAAACCAAATTTTCAAACAATTTATTGGCATACCTATATGTGACACTTTTCATAGAAGCTGACAAATTTTTTTAAATTTTAATAACAATTCCTAAAATCACTTTTTAAAAATTTTGTTATTATTTTTTTTTTATAATTAATTTAATTTTCGTTGAGCAAATTGATTATTCACTGTCGACAATATGTATATATAATTGTTCTTCTTAGAGTGACAAACTTGAAATGATTAACTATTAGCAGTGTGATACGATTAACAGTTAGATTTTTTTATTGTTCAACTCTTCTTTGTGCGATCTTTCCAATAATTGAAATTTGTGATTGGAAATTGTTTCTCAATAAAATAGGTTTTACGCAAATCTCTGGAGACTGGTTATTTATCGTTGTTATGAATTATTTTATTAACCCATACTAGAGACATCGATGTAAATTGCTTCCACTATCAATGCGTTGATATCTAATTAAAAAATATTATTTAGTAATATTTTTATGAAATTGTATTTATTTCCAGGGATTTTACCTAATAATTCCTCCTATCTGATGATAGTTTTTAAAGTTTTGGCTCTCGTAGTGATGCTTTCTTTTCCAAAAGTGATACAAAATTAGAGATAAGTAGTTTCAAACGGATAGCCAGTCAACAATCCTTAGACATACAAGAAAAACTGTGTAATAAAGAGGTTTTAGTTTACACTATTAATTTATGACATTAAACGAATTTTGGTCCCTTTTTCTTTTAAACTTACTCTGAATTTTTAAAGCTGTTTTCGTGTTGTAATTAATTTATCAACATGGAATTTATAAAATGAATTTAACTGAATCATTTAATTAAAAATGGTTATATTTTCTCTAAATTTATAACTGTAGGTCGATGTTGACTGTTCGCCGTTCTGAAGGAAAAGAATAATGGCGATCATGTTTTAACTCCTCCTTACATTTCTGAATTTCAAAATGTTTCTTTTTTTGTATTGTAACCTTGAAGGGTCATTGAAAAAAAAAAACAAATACTAGTAAAAAAAATATTCTTAGTTTACGTTATTGACGTAAGCTTGTAATGGAAGTTGGTAACGCAACTCAATTGACTTAGGCTTAATGAATGATAAAGCAGTTAAACCAAGATTGATAATAGCATGCGTTATGAAATTTATTAGCTCACTTTAAAAAAAATCAGAAGAATTTATGTTTAGATGATATCTTGTAACGCAAATAAAACAATTTTACAGGGGTTTGCAAAACAATTATGATTGTTTTGTTTGTTGTACATATGTATGTGTGTACATATTCATATATGAATATTGTATTTTCTTGATTAAAACAATTAATTACACTAATAAGAAATTTTTATACCAACATGCTCAAGATGGCATTATGCTCATGAATCGCATATTACACATTTGAGATAAGTGCATAATACTTTTGGAAGCTATAACTGGATTTCATGAAAAAAAATTAATTTAGCTGCCTAATACAAAATTAAATCAAAACAAATAAGAAAAATACGATTTTGAATGAAAAAATATGTTGTACACTTCTTAATAATTTTAAAAGTAGCTAAAATATCAATTTGACGTTATTAGCTTCGTGTAAATTATTTGCCGTTAGCTGCTTTTTTGGGCAGTAAACTGTAAATGCACTTTCCAGCATCAATGTAAGTGCATTGAGGTTAACTGCATTTTTAACTTACCTGCACAAAATTTCGTGCAAAGTTGATTGTGCAGTTAAGTCAAAATTACTGTATAATTATGACGATGTTACAGAATTTTGGAATAGTTTTGTGGAAAATATTATAGTTTTAATCATCAAAATTTTTATACCCTACAAACCCACCTTAAAGTATACCGATCGACTTAGAATCACTTTCTGAGTCGATTAAACGATGCCCGTCCGTCTGGCTGGTCGGCTGGCTGTTCATGTAAACCTTGTGCGCAGAGTACAGGTAGCAATTTTGAAGATATTTCCATCAAATTTGGTATATATATTTGGGCTCAATGACCAAGCCTATTGAAACTGGCTGAAATCGGTCCATTATTTCACCTAGCCCCCATACAAATGTCCTTCCGAAATTGGACTTTATCGGTCATAAATGTTTAATTTATATATGTATCTCCACAAATTCCGCTCCAAATAAGTTTTATATATACAAAATTCATGTTAGTTTTTTCACCAATGTCCTTATATATAGGAACCCATATAAAGTTAGCCGATTAATGTCAAGCTCCTCTTGAGACACTCGGCATTTTCGGAAAATTTTTTATGTGATATTCACATTCTATATTTCTAATATCCCTGCTTGATACATTTTGGCTGGAATTACGCTACAGTACTTTTACCTATCACCAAAGGATAGTCTAAAATTCAGTTGGTTCGAATAAATACCACATATGTCCGTCAGCGACATTCTCTGCAAGTTTATGTAACAGGAATTTCCATATTTAGAACTCTGAATATTTCGATATGATCAAAGTTCTAATATTTCATTTAGTCTAATTTCGGTGTTCGCGGCTAATTGTTTTTGCAAGATGTCTGGTGATAACCAGATAAGGAGATTGTTAACATTATTATAATAAGTTCGAACGTGCTTTGGTAACTTTTTTTCTTCAACGCTTCTCTTTTTTGGTTCCTCGTAGAATAGAATTGGTTTGATACCAAAATCGTATACTTGTATACATTTTTAGGGCTTATTCGCCAGTTTAGACCAATTGAATAGTGCAGTAGTTCTGAATTCCTATATAATATTCAGGTTTCAATTTAGTTTATTATCTAGTATTTGGCATGATCGAATGACGTCTCCTCTTTGATCCTAGGAGTAACAAATTGAGGGATTTTGTATCGTCTAATGAAAAGTACCCTAACTCCAATCTAAAAATAATTTTAGAGCAAATTCCGGTACTTCCTAGAGTATTATTGGATCTAAGGCCTTAGCTGCCACTGGCACAATGTCCGCTTAAGCAATTGTAATGCAACACATTATCTCAATGGCTTTTAGAAAAGTGTTGATGTTAAGATTCGGGAGCTTGTGGTGTATACCAAACAAGCTACTTTTGAAATGTTCGAGGTGTCTATAGTTCGGTAACATTTTCAAATTGTCTCATAGCGTCAATAACTGATTCCGATTTGCAATTGTTAAAGCTGCCTTTATATCGAGGAAGTCAATTCAGGGATCTTTTTATATGGCTATTTTTAAATGGTATACACACAAAATTCAACATAGTTACCTTTAATATAGACATAAATCACACGACCTAATTTCATGGTGATCGGTCCATAATTGGTCATGGCTCCCATATATGGCTCACTTCCGAAATTATTCGGTCACTAAGACAGAATCATTCGATTGGCAACAAATTTGGTTGCTATCACGAATCTGTTTTCTCTGTGTGTTCTTGATGAGTGAATCGAAATTAAAAAAAATAATAAAACATCAGAATATAATTAAATTTAGATGAAAGTACACATTTATTTGGTTATTTATAGCATTTTATAAATGTAATTAGGGATTTAATTTGTGGAATGGTCTAAAACAATCTTTGTACGCTTTTCGATACTAATGAAAGTCCAGATGCTCTACTGGCATACTGGTCTAATAAAATAAAAATGAAGAAAGTCGGGAAATATTTGCACCCACTGATATCAAAAAACTGGAGCAAAGTCTGTAAAAATGTTGAAAATTTAATTTTCATATAGCTATAAGAGATAATTGATAGATACGATGAGATAAAATTTTATATAGTGCTGGACGAGGAGATTCTTTACATGTAATTTTTTTGAAATCCAAACGAAGAAATAGAATCGTTTAGGTGACCTAATTTGGGATCCCCTCCAAACTCGAAAAGACTTCCTATTTACGCATGTCAAATTTCATTCAAAGTGGACATATTTATTTCCCTCTTTTTTATACCCTACACCACCATAGTGGGGAGGGTGTAACAATTCTAGTTCACAATATTTTTAAAAATAAATGGATCATTGACTAATATTCACAGATTTCAAATACGAGATGTAGTAATCCAAATCCTTGTTACTTAACAGATATTTACATTTTTAGAATGCGTTTAACAAAAATTTTAAAAAATTAAAATTGGAGTTCAGTATAATTGACAACAAATATTTTCTATCTTTCAGCAATGAAACTAACACAAAGTTAACTCTGCCAATACCCGACGCCATCACCACTTGGCGTATAACTGCATTTACAAATAATGACGTTACGGGTTTCGGTATAGTAAATGGACCCACAGATATCACCACTATACAATCCTTCTTCATATCACTAAATCTGCCAAACTCAGTGAAACGTGGCGAAGTTGTGACTATACCCGTAACCATATTCAATTATCTTGATCAGAGCCTAGACACGGAAGTTGTTCTCTATAATAATGATGAGGAGTTTAATTTTATGGAATCTACAATACAAGGTATAGAGAAAGCAAATGCTGACCAGCAGCAAACAAAACATCTTACTATACCGGCGAATAAGGCCAAAACGGTGAACTTTCTTATTTATCCCAAACAAGTGGGGGAAATAACTTTAAGAATTACGGTCTCAAGCTCCTTGCATGCAGATGCTGTTCTGAAAAAACTTAAAGTTGAAGCAGAAGGTGTGCTTCAGCAAAAAAATCAAGCTTCATATTTAAGTATTCCGGAAGGAGAGAAAATATCCTCATCATTTAACATTGAGGAGCCAGTAGATAGTGTACCTGATTCTGATTATATTACTTTCTCAGTGGGTGGTCATTATTTAGTGCCTACAGTGGAGAATTTTCATGACCTAATACAAATGCCTTCTGGTTGTGGTGATCTAAATATGGTGAATTTTGCTCCCAGTGTTTTAATTTTGCAATATCTCAAAGCAAATGGCAAGCTATCGAAAGAGAAAGGTTTGGTTGAAAGTCTAACTTCAGCGATGGAAGTTGCCTATCAACAACAACTGTCATTTCGTCATGATAATGGTGGCTATAGTATCTTTGGCATGGAAACAGATGAGGAACCCAATACTTGGCTTACTGCCTATGTGGTGCGTTACTTTATTAAAGCTTCGCATTTCCTAGATATTGAGGAGAAAATAATTGAGTCGGCTTTGGAGTATTTGGCTGAACAGCAAAAGACAAATGGGGAGTTTCTTAGTACGGGTTATTTATTAAATGAAAATCATAAAAATGAATATGGACTTGCAGCATTTATATTGTTGGCCTTTTTGGAGAATCAGGTAAGTAACTAATTCAGCTATTTTCTTCATTTTACTCACTCGTTTCTCATATCAGAAATACGCCACGAAATATAACAAAACTATTCAAAATGGAGTAGAATTTTTAAATTCTAATTTAAACAATGTCAACGATATTTATGTATTATCCTTGATGGCTACTGTTATAAAACGTGCTAAACATCAAGATGCCAACAATCTTATAATGCAGCTATCATCCCAGTGCAAAGAAGGTAATGGCTTAAAGTGGTGGTCGGAAAATGATCAAAACTTGGCCAATGATATAGAAATTACAGCATACGCTGCAATAACATTGTTGGATACTCCGGGAGATCATACCTCTATTTTGAAGTGGCTGATACAACAACGTAATGCTAATGGAGGTTTTTCATCTTCTCATGACACTGTGGTGGGCATGGAGGCTTTAGTGAAATTTTCGGAGAAATATAAAAATCTTAAAAATGTGAATTTACATATATCTTACAGTGCTAAAGATCAGTTGGGAATGGAATTGTCTAAAAACGAATTCTATGTGGACTCAAATAATATTTTGGATTTTCAAAAACATGAGGTACATAAATTCACTCATTTTAGTAAAAATAAGAACAGTATTAATAAAATTTTACCTTTTTTTAGTTACCCAAAACCACACGCCATATTACTTTTGAAATCGAGGGCAATGGAGCCTCATTGGTTCAACTCAATCATCAATATAACATTGTTAATATTCAAGAGTTTCCTCATTTTAGTATACAAGCCAAAACAAAGTTTAAAAATGATGAAGAAATGAATTTGGAAGTTTGCTTTACTTACCTAATGGATTCAGAAGCTCCCAACATTGCCACCAATATGGTGATAATGGAAGCAAATCTACCATCTGGCTTCAAATATGAAGCAGAAGATAGCTTTCCTTTGAGTCAAAATGATCTTGTGCAGAGAATTGAGTTACGAAATTCAGAATCAACGATTATTTTATATTTGGGCAAATTGAAGGCAGATATTAATCATTGCTTAGAGATTCCTGCAGATAAAATTAATGAGATATTAATGCCAAAACCAGCTGCCATTAAAATGTACGATTATTATAATTTGAGTCGTTCAAATACATTATTTTATACAGTTCATAAATAAATGTTGGAGCTTAAATTTTTATGATTTTAATCGATTTGGTCTTCGTTATTATTATAGTAAGCTAAATTGATAAATTTTTTATGCTTATAAAACACTAAATTGCAGCAAGATTAATTTACTTTATTATTTGGTGGGCCAACTCGGGAGCAAGCCTAATACAATTGACCGTGTGAAAAACATGAATTTTCCAAATGTAAGTCAGCAATAGTCAACGATTGCTTAAAGCAAAGGGAAGACGAAACGGGAACTGGAGCCGCTTGAATTCAAATGGTAGGTCGTTGGAAATCATCGGTATGCGTGGAATCAGTACATCTTCGCCTTTGAATCTGCCACCAATGATTGTACCCTCAATTAAATTTGGTGATCATTTTTTAATGGTCAATCTTGTCCTGTTGCATCATTTTGACGGGTTTAAGTGTCGGAGAAGCATTATCGGTTATCCAAAATTCAATGTTGATACATGTGGTGGCATTTCGATTTATATTTTATTGTTTCGCCAGTCAGTCTCAATTGAATTTGCTCATTGAGCTTGTTGACATCATAATTTGTTGGTGCCAAAATTGCACGTTCCCACAGCAAATCCGAATTTTTGTAGTTGATTGTAAGTCTTGGGAATACCTTGTCGACAATGGCTTGAATACTCATTTGCATTAGACAGAAGTCCGGTGGGAACGAAATCTCATTTGTGGCGGGATCAATTGGAATTTTTCCATTGCCGATGTCCAACAATAGTTTTGAGAATGTTTCGGCAGAAGGGTGTTGCAATAAATGCACACGTGTGTTTGTCGACAGCGTTCGGCTTATGTAGCTTTATTTCCAGTGAAATAAGTTTGACGGAACCGACGTTGTTTACGATATTAGTTGCCCCGAAGGAAATCATTTGAAGGCATAAGTTGTACTTTCGGATATTTTAAAGGAGGAGCTTGGAGTGGCGCCGGAAATGTAACTTAGAAGCGGCGCAGGCGGCTCAATAATTGGTGGCAGAACAACTTTACCGTTCGAACAGCACATTCCCGGGGAATCAAAACGCTCTCCATTCATTGGTCATTGCGACAATCAGTTCATCCTTGTGATTCCTGTAGTCATCATCCTTATTGTAATGAAATTCAGCCAACTTTAAATCGATTATTTCTCTTGATCGAGACATTCGGGAACTATTGGCTTCTAGTCTTTTGATATGCTGTTGGGGTATATCTGCAGCTGTCTATGAAGATGCACTGCGACGCATTTGCTCAAAACCGTTATTCTCGATCTCATTCCGTTTCATTGTTTTCACCAATGCCTGTTCTTTTGGTGGCATTTTTGTAAATTTTCACTTAAAATAATTTTTAAACCAATTTTATTCTTGCTAAATATTCGAAAACACTTGTTACTTACTAATTTGATTTAACTTTTAGCTTTTTAACTGATCAACACAAAACTGCAATTATCTATTGCCATTTTGCTAAACAATTATATTTTCTGAAGTCATTGAAGATTTTTTGCAAAACTTTGCCGTCAGGATTCTCTGGTTAGATAAATATATTAACTTAAAAATTTTGTAAAAATCAGTTTTTTTAAGAAACTTTCACGTATTCAATAAAAAAAAGCACAGAGTGTTTATTGTTCATCGAATTCAGTGTTACTTTGATATTTCGGTTGTTTGGTCAGAAAATTTTGTCAAAAATATTCGATTTCCAAAAAATTTATAAAATGTTTATTATCATAGTTATTTTTAATGCCAACCGCCACGGTGGTTAGTAAACTAACCACTTCACTCCACAATAAACCTTGGAATGGGGTGGTTTTTTCATGTTTTGATTAATTTTTCTTACTTTTTATAATAAACTAACCTTGATTAAAGTAAAAATGCAATTTGTTTGATTTTAAACTTATACCCAAAAAAAACTTGACTGGAAGAGTTAAAGAAGTATTACAACTTGATTTGATGTTTAAGATAACCATTTTTTAATCCAAAAATTGTAGCCAGAGAGTAAAAATAGATTTACTTGTACCCATCGTTTTATCAGTCCATGAAAATTTTGCAATCAAAGTACATACAGTTCTCAATTAATACAAATAATACAAATAAATTTAGCCAAGAATGAATACTGAATACCCTGATGCATGACATATTATATAGAAGGTATATTCACGAAATTCTTAATAATGTGGGGATGGATGTCTAGACATATTCTAAGTTTCAAAGTATATATTGTCACTGCAATGAAATTCCATACAAAAATAAGATTAATTAGCTGGCTGCCTGCTTACTCTTTAAAAAAGTAACACTTTTTAAAATATTAAAACCAGTTAAAACAAGTAAGAGAGCTATATTCGGCTGTGCCGAATCTTATATACCCTTAACGAAATTATACTTTAAAATATTTTTTTTAAATATTTTTAGGTAAACAAAATTTAATTTTTTTTTTTTTAAAAAAAGTTTTTTCCAAATTTTTTAAAATTTTTTTTTGGAAAAAAAATGTATGAAAAAAAAATTCGGATTAAAAAATATTTTTCCCGATTTTGACCCATTGTAGGTCCAACTTACTATAGCCTTATCTACATCGTTGCAATGGACTTTGAAATATCTATCATTAGATATCCATATTGTCTATATTAATGACTTAGTAATCCAGATATAGATCAAGAATAGGTAAAAAATCGAGGTTGTCCCGGTTTTTTGCTCATATCTCCGTTATTTATGGACCGATTTTGCTGATTTTAAATAGCAAACTTCTCGAAAGCATGTCTGACAATGTCTGAATTATTGAAGATTTGGATCCCGAAGATATCTAGGGTCTTCAGAAAATTGATTTCAACAGACAGGCGGACATGGCTTAATCGACTCCGCTATCTATAAGGATCCTGAATATATATACTTTATAGGGTCGGAAATGAAAAATGTAGAAATTACAAACGGAATGACAAACTTATATATACCCTTCTCACGAAGGTGAAGGATATAATCATTGAGTTAAACGAATACAAACATTTATTAATTAAAATAATATTTTGTGACGCTACGATTATTAATTATAAATGCAACATGAAACTGGTAATTTTAAATCTTTGTAAACAAAGAAACAAGAATATTGGGTAAACTTGATTGTTTTCGGAAAGAACAATATCTTAGAAGATAGTAAGAGAAATGGTGGTGCTGAAGCTAACAATTATACAATCCGCTGTAGGTGAAGGGACTGTTATTCAAACTACAGCTTTCATTTTCAAATATTAAAAAAACTCATTCATTTATACTCAATGAAAGTCAGCGGTTGTGAGATACGGCTAAATAGAAATAATTAAAGATTTGCCTAGAATAATTAAAGATTTAGCAGTATGAAACACCATTGGATTAATCATTACATACTGATGCAGTTTATGGTGGCAGCAGTAGCCCCCACTAGGTGTTGTGAAACGATTTAATATTTATCTCAAATCAAGAATAAAAAGAATAAATCATTTATTTACAGCTACTATTCAATAAATGCACCCGGTAATATAAAATCAAATCGAAAATATTCGGTTGTTGTAACTCTCCATGAAGCCAGTGAACCGTGTTCTATACGTCTTGCCATTAAGGGACCTAGTTTCAATGAGATTCGTGATGTAAATTTAAAACCATTTGAATCAAAACTGATAGATTTTTTGCCCAAAAAATTACTCGGCGGAGATTACGAATTAAGTGCTGAAGGCTTATCGGGTTTGAGTTTCAAAAATACAAGTCGTATATATGAAAAAACAGATTATGGTCCAAAAATTTACATACAAACCGATAAGGCAATCTATAAACCTCAAGATTTAGTTCAATTTCGTGTTCTAATATTGGATGAACATACGAGGCCGCTAAACATCGAAGATCCTGTCCGTGTGGAGATATTGGTAAGTACTTAGTTCTGAAATAAAACCAGTGGATTTGTTTTATTTCAATTGTTTTTGAATTTTATAGTTTTGCGCGAGTTATGTAATTAAATAGTTTAACACAAATTTATTGTTTTATTTAATATTTTATTAAGTCTTTTCATTTAGAGTATTCTTATATGACTAAATTATAATACTAAAACAATGATGGTTATTACTTCAAAACTTAAAATGAGAATTAAGGAATAACGAAAATAGATGATCAAGATATTATGAATAAGTAATAAAGAGAGTAATTAGTATGTAAATAATATAAGAGGGTTACCATCGTAACTGCCCCTTCCTTAAATAAAGGACACTCCTGAGTCCTTGAGGTATTGAATTTATAACAACAACAAAAATAATGAATTACTTAAAAACTATTTACAAATTATTTTTATATTCAAAGTAAAAAAAATACTTATGTTAATATCTAATATTTCAAATTAATTTCAATTAAGTAATATTTAGTTATAAATAATATAAAATAAAGTAATATTTACTAAGAGATACAAGAAAGAAAAATCAAATTTATTTATCAATAAATTGTCTAACATCTAAAATTCCATTATATTTCGTCGGCCTTTTTATATTTGAACTATGAATATTTCGTAGTTCGCTTTCCCTAAACTTAGGTTGTTCCTTATGTCTCAAAGCCTTATAATTCCTTATATAACCTTTATCCCTCTGTTCTTCATAAATTTCCCTGTTTTCATTCCTTTTATCAATATAAATTTGTTTATTTGTTTCCATATTTTCATGTATCTTGACTTTGTTACATTTCCCATATTCGACATTAAAAGGTTTTTCCTTTATAACCGAGTGGATACTGTTATTATAAAACTCTATTGACTTACTTATCTTATCCTTAATATTCATATGATTTTGTTCAATTGTTAACAACCTAATTTTCTCACTGATTGTACTGTGCAGTCTTTCTATATCCGCATTTCCTGTATGGCTATTAGGCTTTACCAAATGAAGTTCAATACCTTCATTTCGTAAGTATTCTTTTATGTTAACACTTTTAAATTCATTATCGGTAACCAACTTATTAAAATTTCCTTTTTGAGACTTATATAACATTATTTTCTCAATAATTGTTTGGTTAGTTCGATCTTCCAAATAATAAGCGGTAGCAAATTTTGAAAACTTATCAAAAAAAATCAAAAAATTAAATTTCGAATTAGTGTATATATCCATATGAATGATTTGTCCGATATCAGTTGGAGTTTCTGTTAATTGAAATTTTTCCCTAACAGGATTTCGATCAAATTTTGCCCTACTGCATACATCGCAGTTATTTACATATTTTTGAATCAAAAGTTTTAAGTTTGGAAAATAAATTATTTTCTTTAAACCTTCATAATTCTCATTTATTCCCGAATGTCCGGTTTCAGTTCTATGATAATGGTCAATCTGTTTATAGGTTTCATCTTCAGATGACATTTCTCTGGCATTGTACGAACATCTTACAAACTTCAGATCATTATTTCCCTTAAATAATTCTATTATTCTTCCCTGCAAAATATTATATTTGTGATCGTCTAATTCCGTAAATATGCCAACTTTACCTTTTATAATATTTCTTTCCAGGATTCCATCCAAATTGTCTTCTATGTCCGTTGAGTTTATATATACTTTTCTATTACCATTCCTTATTTCAAATTCAACTGTTTTATTCTCAGTTAGAATGATTTGAGTCTTAAATCTATTTACTGTCGTATCCAAAATACCAATATGATCGTGTAATTCTTCCTCTTGAGAGTGAATTGTCGCCAGACCAACGTCCATATTATTATACATAGAATCACAATCATCCAAAATATTAATTTCCCCTGAATCACTATCTATTCGGCTCAAAAAATCTGCTACTTGATTATCCCTTCCTTTTATATAATTGACTGTCACATTGAAATCACTCAACTTTAATATCCACCGATAAAGTCTAGGATTCAACTCTCTACTTTGAGATTTTACAAAAAGCCACTTTAATGGTTGGTGATCTGAAAGGATGTCAAATTTCATGCCGTATAAATAGGGTCTGAAATAACTTGTTGCCCACACAATTGCCAAAAGCTCTTTTTCAGTAGCTGAATAATTTCGTTCATGGTCATTTAAAGTTCTACTAGTGAAACATATTGGATGTCCATTTTGTTGCAAAACGGCTCCCAAAGAGTTCATACTGGCATCTGTTATAAGTTGAAATGGTTTTTTATAGTCAGGATATTTTAAAACTGGGGCTTCAGTAATAATACTTTTCAATTTCTCGAAAGCATTAATATAATTTGGGTCATTTATATTTAAAGTGGTACATTTTTTTAAATATTTAATCATGGGGTACGCTACTTTTGAAAAATCCCTGATAAATTTTCTGTAATAACCTGTAATACCCAGGAATGATTTAATCCCCTTTGTAGTGGTTGGTAATTTAAGTTTCAAAATGGTATCAATTTTAGCTGGGTCAGGCTTGACTCCTTGTGGCGTTAAAATATGACCTAAATACAAAGTTTCCCTTGCAAAAAATTTACATTTATTTATCTGTTTTTTTAGGTTAGCTTCTCTTAATCTTTCAAACACTCTTTTTATATTGGAAACATGTTCTTGAAAACTAGTTGAAAAAATCAAGATATCGTCCAGATATACTACACATATTTTATTTATTAAATCACGAAGAACACCATTTATAAGTCTCTGAAAGGTAGCAGGGGCATTTTTCAACCCAAAAGGCATTCTTACAAACTCATAATGTCCGTATGGTGTGGAGAATGCTGTTTTCGACCGGTCTTCTTCTTTAACAAGAATTTGGTGAAAACCCTTAGCCAAATCAATGGTTGAAAAATATTGAGCTCTACCTAATTTGTCCAATATATTTTCTATGTTGGGAATAGGGAATTTATCATCAATAGTAATGTTATTTAATCCCCGGTAGTCTATAACTATTCTCCACTTTTTCTGGCCAGAATTATCTACTTTCTTTGGAACTATCCACAAAGGACTATTGTATGGAGAATTGCTTTCGGTTATAATACCCTGCTCTAGCATATCATTAATTTGATTGCATATTTCCTGTTCGTGAATATGTGGGTAACGATACATCCGTGTATAAATTGGTCTGTCGGTAGTAGTATTTATGTGGTGTTCTATAATATTAGTATTGTCCAAAACATGTCCTTCAATATATATTAATTCTTTAAAAGAATTCAATATATTATCCATAGCATGTTCCTCTTCAGTATTCAATTCCTTATATATATTATCTAAAACCAAATTATTAATATTCAAAGACTCCAACTGATATACTCCACTTTCCCCATATGGACACATTTTCAAAAACTCAATTATATTATTATTTATAGTCAAGCAACTATTACTCATATTTATTATAGCATTTAGTGGTTTTAATAGATTTTGTCCTAAAATTGCATTAAAATTTTTACCTTTAAATGATGTTAACTTCCATGCCATTGTAGCATTCATACAAAATTCTACTGGTAAATGAGTAATAATTTCTTGATCTATAATTGTTCTACCATTTAAAGAAGTAAATGATATTGGATCTTTCAGTAACAATCGTCTGTACTCTGGTAATTTATCATGATCAAGTAACGACGTAGTGCAACCGGTGTCGATTAGAGCCCTTATCTTGTCCTTACCTATAGTAAGATCTACTATTGGAAGTGCCCTGTGGAGGCTATTGTAAGAAAATTTACCTCCTCCTCAACGTCATAATTTTCCTCTACTTCCTGTAGGTGATCTACGTCCATTCGAGAATTATCTTGCCTGAAATTTCCACTACTATTCCCTGTTTGATGATTTCTTCGATCATTTTGAGAATTTACATTAGTAATATATCTATTCTGTCCAGAAGAGTTTTGAGAATTTGTAGGAACATTATTAAAATAAGAGTTATTTCCATATTGATTGGAATTAGGATATGAATTCTGTCTATAATTACCATACTGATTGTTAAAATTACCACTATCATTATTGCGAAAATTATTTCCATTGTTTCTATATTTTCTATTATTACCCTTATTCTCACGATTCAAATTAAATTTCTTTTCCTCAACATCATCTCTAATCAAACCCTCTTTTTCTAGTAAGTTATAAGCAACTCTTAGTTTCATTAAATTTCTATTCACAATTACAGAGGCTAGATTTACATCTATATTATTTACAAAAGTTTTTAAAATAATTTTTTCTGTATATAAAGGGCTAAATTCTATCGGTTTTTCTATGTCATATTCATATTTTTCATTGATTTTACATAAAATATTTCTTAAGTATTTATAATAACTTACAATACCATTGTTTTTTGCTTCAAATGCATCTTGATAAAGTTGATGGTAAGATTCTTTAATTCCAAAATTTCTTATTAAGGCTTCTTTTGCTTCCTCCCAGCTTGGATTTGCCCCTAACGTTCTGATGACGTGAAGTGCTTCCCCTTGCACCTTGTTTATAATAATTCGTTTATATATGTAATGTTTAGCATCTGGTTGACTTTGTACAAGTTCAAATAATGTGTCAACCTCTCTCAGGAATGATGTTAAGGCGAATTCATCATTGCCTCTAAATTCATGAATCCGTTGAGCATCTTTTAAAACATCGTTGATTGATAGAGTGAATGATGGCTCCATGATGATATTATTGTTTGTATTACAATATTGTTGTTATTTATATTATTGTTTAGTACTCTCCCGCTCTCATTAAATATCTGCTCCACATTCACAACTCAATAACTTTGGCTCCCACTTTTTGTTGTTTCAATTGTTAATTTTATTGTATTGAGTGTGTGTTCTCCTCTTTTGTATTTGAATGTTGTGATGTTAACGGCCAATTCACTTTATTATTTTATTCTTTATAATTTAAAGAGTTACAGAAATGTAACCTTGAAATTGTTTTAACGGTGATATTTTTCACTACGTTCTTATTTTGTTTCAATGTCCAACAAAATTTTTAAAATAAAATAAAGTTTTTATTTTTATAATATGTTTTGTTACAAACTGTACTTTATTTAAATAACATAATTGTTGTTATCAAGTCTTTGATTTTGGTTTAAATAACAAATTAGTTGACATTAAATATGTTTTTATTATTTATATGTAATATTTATGTACTTTTATTAATAGATATTTAATATTATGTTATTTTCTTTAAATAACCGATACACTTTGATTTTTATTTAAATAATAAACTTCAGTTTATATTTTTTTTTAGATTTAATTATTATATCCAATTTTTAATTAGGTTCAAATAAACGACTGCGCCAGTTATGTAATTAAATAGTTTAACACAAATTTATTGTTTTATTTAATATTTTATTAAGTCTTTTCATTTAGAGTATTCTTATATGACTAAATTATAATACTAAAACAATGATGGTTATTACTTCAAAACTTAAAATGAGAATTAAGGAATAACGAAAATAGATGATCAAGATATTATGAATAAGTAATAAAGAGAGTAATTAGTATGTAAATAATATAAGAGGGTTACCATCGTAACTCGCGCGAAATAAAATAATTTTACTAAATGTATTAACAGTGCACTATGAGTGGTAATATAAGTTTATGATTTCGTATGTAATTTCTACAATATTTATTTGTGACATTATAAAGTATATATGTTATATACTGGGTTTATGACTTTGAAATGCGGTTTTTAATAACTTATATGTCATATCTGTCATTTATTCTCACTTGGTTATTGAACATTATAGTGTAAACAACAAAGCGTCATATGCGGGAAGTTTTGCTTTAGTTCTTTAATTTGAATAAAAGTGCAGCTGATGCACACCGATCCCTCAGCAGAGCTTATGGCGAATGTGTTCTATTGGTTTCAATGTGCGAATAATGGTTAGTTCTCTTCGGAAGTGGATCCAAAAAAGTTTGAAAACCATGAATTGGAGGCATTACTCCATGAAGATTGTTGTAAAACTCAACAAGAGCTTGCAAAATCATTAGAAGCTACTCAAGCAGTAATTTAAAATAGCAGCAGAATTCATCCAAAAGCGGAACCATACCATACGAATTGGTGCCGAAAGACCTTGAAAGGCGATTTTGCATGTTCGAATCATCACTTGCGATGGAAAATGGATCCATTGCAATAACCCGAAGCGTAAGAGATCGTACGTGAAGCTCGGCCAACCAGCCGAATCGACACCAAAGCCAAATAGCCATGGCGGTTAGGTATTGCTCTGTATTTGGTGAAACCAATAGGGTCCTATCTATTATGAGCTGCTAAAATTTGATGAGACACATGGAAACTGTACCGAATACAACTGATTAGTTTGAAGCATTAGCCGAAAATTGCACAGAATATGTGGCCAGACATGAAACCGTAATATTTCATCATGACAACAATCGACTACATGTTGGAATACCTGTTAGATACTATATAGAATGAAGAGGTTGGCAAATTTTTCATCACCCGCTTTATAGTGCTGACCTTATCCCGTCATATTACTATGTGTTTCGATCAATGGGATACGCTTCACTTTGGAACAGAGTATCCTATATTGGCTTGATTCGTTCTTGGACTCAAAAGATGCTCGGAATCCATATCACAATGACCAATATTTTGAATAAATTTATACAAATATATTGTAAAAATAAAAGCTAAAAATTTAAAAAAATCTCGCATTTTTAAGTCTTACACCCAATTTATATTCTGAATCCTTATAGATATCGAATATGGTATGTTGGTTTAAATAAGGTTTCCTATGGATTCACATACATATGTTATTAATTTTAATAATTTTATTTTTTTAGATATATTCAAGAAAATATTGGCAAATATTAACACGAATAACTTCATTTTATTATCAAAAATCTATACACAAAAATTATCGTTTTTAAAGCTCCCTCTGCTGGGTTGGGAAAATATTTTGGGGAGAAATAGGGAACACATCAAAGTTTCTAAAGCTGTTTTCCATTTTTTTATCCCAGCTTTGGGATTTTAAAACATGTGTCCCAAATTTGTTAAGAAATAGGTCACATTCCGAAGGGCGTAGTGGCGACATATTCGAAAAATAGGACATGGTTTTTATACCAAAATGTTCTCCATAAAGATACCTTACAGAAAAATATAAAATTGTTATGCATTCAGATGGATGATTTTTTCGCCCAAAAATGGCAATAATCAACTATTTTTTGAATATTTAAATTGAAAATCGTTTATTTTTGGATCCATAATTGATATTGCTCTGAAGTCTGTTATTCTCAATTTAGTGGTCTAACTAGCAAACAAATTAGAGTACATTCGGTCCAAAAGTACGCCCTATATTTTTATATAAACGGACCAAGGTATTGCAAAATTTTAAAATTTCAATTTTGAAATGCCGATAACTCGGAAATTATAAGAGATAAATAGCAATAGAAATCGGATGGGAAACAAAAACATTTCACGTGTTTAAATATTTTACATGTCGAAGGTACCCTACTTTGAGCCCTTGGAGCATTTGTAGAGACCGTTTTAATAATTTAAACTCGAATACTCCTTGGCTACGCCCACGTCAAATTTTATACCGATCCGTTTAGAAATGCCAGCTTTATTTACAAAAAAATGTTGATGAAGGTAATTAACAGTATTCAGCACTCTGATTTGTTTTTTATACAAACTATAGCTTTATTATTCTCTTTGTTTTAACAATTTCAATTATTTTTGCATTCAATCTTATGAATAAGTAAAAGGTAATTAAACGAGATAAGATTAATTTAGAAACAGCTTTTTGGGTTTGGAAATTACAAAGTTAAAATTCCGTCTGTAAAATCAATTTTGAATTTCACAGTCCACTGTCTACATTTCAACATTAATATCTTTTCAGGACCATGAAGGTAATCGTGTAAAACAATTCAAGGATATTACGCTTACCAAAGGTGTTTATACTGATAAATTCAAACTATCCAAATATCCTGTTTTTGGATTTTGGAAAATCAAAGTTGTTCTAGGTGGAACATATGACTATTCCAGCTCAAAAACCATTACAATAAATAATTATATTCTGCCAAAATTCAGTGTCTACCTGAAAACTCCTTCGGTTATTGTTTGGGACAGTGGTTACATTAACGTTGTAATATTTGGAAAATATACATTTCACAAGTATGTGGAAGGTAATGCAACAATTGAATTGTATAATGCTGATGATAATGTGCTCTTGCAAACCAAAAGTATTGATATTGAAAGTTTAGGTTCTGTCGAGTTCAATATTAAAAACGAAAAGCACATTAATAATATCTACGGTCTAAGGGTTAAGGCGAAACTAAGCGAAAAGCACACGGGCAGAACTGAAACAGAGACAGAATATATATATATACGTAAGGAGCATTATAATTTGGATATACCTTATGATGAGATTGAATTTGAAAATAATAAACCATATCGCCTGAAAGTTTATGTGAAACATTGGACGGGAGCAGCCGTTTTGGACCACAAGTCGCCAGTTACCATGGAACATGGCAGTAAAGTATATGAATCATTTTTGGATGAAAATGGTACAGCACTATTTGAGTTTGAGCATGATTCAAATGCCGATCATAAATTTCAATTTAAGGATTCCAAAGGAATGTTGTCAAATATTTACACGAGTGAAAATTTAATGCTAAACAATAGGGAGTACTATTGTCGTTTGAAGTTGGTGGATGAAAAGTGAGTTTACTTCTACTTATATATAAGGGTAGCCCTTACATTGCCCTTTTAAGATTTTCGGTGATTCCAAGGTGTAAAATTGTTTTCCGTCATCTAAAAACTATAATCAATATTGCTAACATTTTCAGAATTTGATTTTTAAATCACGGAGAATTATTTTAAACCTTGGGAGCACCGATCAAATTGAAAAATTAGTTACAATAATAAGGCCGCCCTAATAAACATCGCACAGTGGTATAGAAAAAAAATAGAGGGAAATAAATATTTCACATGCACAAAGAGGAAGTGTTGTCGAGTTTAAGTTTTGAACTTGAACCTCATGGGCCCACAAGCGAACAAGGGTCCTCAAAGTAGGACACCTCGGGTATGTTACATTTTTAAAACAATCTTATTCGTTTTCGTTTGTGTTCCGATTACACATATAGAATCTCCTCATCGAGCACTATAAAAAACACCGGCGTAGCGAATATCTCCTAAGATATAAAAGATAATTAGCTTAGGAGATATTCGCATTTGAAAATTAAATTTTAAACATTTTTACCCACCCTAGTCCAGTTTTTTGATAACAGCGGATCTAAATATTTCCCGATTTTCTCCAATTTCCTTTTATTGGAGTAACAACACATGTATGTGTCAAATAGAAAAAGAATTGTTTAAAAATAATGACTAAGTCCAAAGTTAAATGCATTCGAATTTAAAAAAATTTAGAAAGGCGATTTTTCGCTAATGTTTTGGGAAAAAATTCCTTTTTTTCTTTTTAAGTTATCGTAAAAAATTTCTAAAATGATGTATAAGGAAATTATACTTTTTGAAAAGCTAATTTCTAATCAAATATTTTAAATGAAAAAAAAATGTAAAATGTTTGATACCGATGGGAGCAGCTCCATTAAAAAACGTATATTTCTTATGTAAAATTCAAATTTAGGGCAAAAATTCTCAAATCGCATATTCGATATCAAAATATAGTAACCGATTTTTAATTATTTTGTAAAGGGTTCCGATAATCCCGACTCTGGTATGTATATTATAGCCAAAAAACTAAAAATTGCCATTTTTGGGATTTTTCAAAACTTTTTTGAGAATTGCGGGATTGCCGATAATAAATTTCAAAATTTGTTTTTATTTTTACATTTTAAATAGAAAATTCTGCATAACTGTAAAATTTCACTAAAAACTCTTTTTGTATCTACATCTATCCATTGATATATAATATGTCTCCCTTATGTTTTTTACGTGGCAAATTAATTAGGGAAAACTCGCAGAGAATTTACCTATCTCTGTTATTTACATTTATAACTGTTATGAATATATCTACTTGTTTTAAAAACAAATAATACTAATTGTAATTTCTCTTTGAAACTTTTGTCTGTCATATTTTAAATAAAATTATTCTTTGAAAATTATTCATTCAATAAAGATTTAATATTGTTTTTATATAAAAAATTAAAATTTGTTATTTTTAACATTTGGCGACGAGGATATACATCTTATATTCAAAAATGGATATGAACGCACTATCTCAAATCCTGCAGCAATTCCAGCAGTCGAATCAACAATTTGTAACTCAAATTCTTGCGCAGAATAAATCTCTTATGGAAGATGTAGTTTCAAAAAACAAAAATGCGCCATCAATACCATCTTTCGGAAAATTCAACACAGGCGTTGACAAATGGTCTACCTATCAGTTTCAAATGGAACATTATTTTAAAGCTAACTCCATTTCTTGTGATGACACAAAACGTTCTTGTTTTCTCAGTTGGGTTGGGACTGATATATTGGAATTATTGCAAAAATTGTTCGAGGGTAAAGCTGAAGAGAAGTCATACAAAGAATTAGTAAGTACATTAGATGAATATTTTATGAAAAAGATACATATCTTGGCGGCTCGATTCAAATTTTATAATAACATGAGGATGAAACCGAATCAAAGTTATAACGAATGGGTTGCAGAACTGCGTGGAGCTGCAAGACAATGTGATTTTACATGTAATAACGAAAACTGCAGAGAATCGTACGTCGATAATAAGATTAGAGATATGATCGTATTATACACACCACATGAGAAAGTCAGATCATCTTGTCTTCAAAAGTCAAATCCAACATTAGAAGAAGTGCTACAAATTTGTAACATTTTCGAAGCAACTGTAAATGCATCCAGTGAAATAGGAAGTACCGTAGAATCATCAACTGACGTTAATGCTGTACAACGTTCCTCAAATCGATTACAAACTAATATCTCAAATAAATATTTTCAGTCCTGTCCAGGTTGTGGCAAATTTCATCAACGAATTGATTGTTATCACTTCAAAAATAAAACAAAATGCAATAAGTGTCATAAATTAGGTCATATATCGAAAGTATGTCAATCGCAAGCAACAAATGTACAAAGGGAAAGTTTAGCTGATCAAAATAAAAACTATCAAAAAGTTCGTCAAGTTCAAGAAACATCATTAGAAGAAACATCTATAAGTCAAATAGAAGAAATCGGGACTTCAAGCGTTAATAATATTCAAAACAGTAGAGAGAAAATAATGATTGATATCAAGGTAAATAACATAAATTTTGTATTTCAAATAGACACTGGAGCTTCATGCTCCCTGATTGGGTTAGACGTTTATAGAAAACTACATTGTCCATTGTGTATTCCTACCAATAAAGTATTGACATCTTATGGTGGTACAGTATTACCTTTAAAAGGAAAGACTACCGTCGAAGTTGAAATAGGTAATGAAAGGAAACTATTAGATCTTTATGTCGTTGATATTGATCACGTAACTAACATATTTGGGTACGATTGGTTTAAACAATTAAGGTTTGAAATAAAATATCCATTTTACAATTTATCTAATGAAGAATGCTTACAAATGCAAAACGAATCTCGAAAAACCCTAGAAATAGCACTCAATAATCTTCAAAAAGATTTTAGCATAATTTTTTCTGATGGTCTTGGTCATTGTGAAACTTTTAAAGCAAAAGTAAATTTGAAATCAAATTCTGTTCCAAAATTCATGAAGCCATATTCTTTACCATTTGCTTTATATGAAAAAGTTCGTGACGAAATTAATCGCCTTGAGTCTTCAATGTCATAAAACCAGTTAAGACTAGCGAATGGGCATCCCCAATAGTTGTTGCAAAAAAGCCTAATGGTTCTATTCGAATATGTGCAGATTTCAAAGTTACTTTAAATGCTCAAATTGAAGTTGATAGATACCCCATACCACGAATTGAGGACCTCTTCCATAAACTCCAAGGAGGTCAATATTTTTCAAAAATCGATTTAAGTGAAGCGTATTTACAAATTGAACTCTCTGAAGATTCAAGGAAATTTATGGTAATTAATACACCCTTTGGTTTATACCAATATAACCGAATGCCTTTCGGAATCTCAAGTGCTCCAGCAATTTTCCAAAGATTTATGGAAGAGATCGTAGCAGGTATTCCCGGGTGTGCCGTTTACCTGGATGATATAATTGTAACAGGTCGATCAAATGATGAACATATTAGGAATTTGACAAATGTGCTTACAAAACTAAAGTTCCATGGACTAAAATGTAAACCTGAAAAATGTTCTTTTGCTAAATCATCGGTTGAATATGTTGGTCACATCATTGATTGTTATGGTATCAAACCATCAGAAAAAAGATTAGATGCCATTCGGCAAATGCCTAAACCATCAAATATTAAAGAGTTAGAGGCATTTATAGGAAAAATAAATTACTATAACAAATTCATACCAAATTTTTCTAAAACTGCATCACCTCTTAATGAGCTACGAAGAATGAATGTGAAATTTGTTTGGGGTGAGCGACAAGAATCTGCATTCAAAACATTGAAACAAGATATTATGAATATAGTCCAATTAGTCCATTATGATGACAAATATCCAATTATTTTGGCTACTGATGCTTCAAAGCATGGAATTGGGGCAGTTTTGTCTCATAGGTTTCCTGATGGATCTGAGAAACCGATATGTTTTGCTTCGAAAACTCTTAATTCAAGTCAAATGAATTATTCTCAAATAGAAAAAGAGGCTCTTTCCATAATTTTTGGAGTGACGAAATTTCACCAATATCTCTATGGTAGACATTTTGAATTAGTAACTGATCATCAAGCTCTTACTACATTGTTTCATCCATTCAAAAAACTTCCTGTTATGACATTGCATCGGCTTCAACGCTGGGCAATTACTTTGCAAGCTTATGATTATTCCATTAAATTTAAATCAACAACTCATCACGCAAATGCAGACGCACTTTCAAGGTTACCTATTGGTGATGATATTGAATTTGATCAAAATGAAACTGATATACAATTTATTGAAGAAGTATACAATACCATTTTAGAAGATTGTCCTATTGATGCAAGTATCATATCCAAATACTCTAAAGAAGATGAGATTTTAAAAATTGTTTCTAATTACGTAATGAATGGTTGGCCAGAACATATCAAACCCGATAATGTAATAAATCCATATTTTGTTAGAAAACATTCAATTTCCATAGAAAATGGTGTACTTCTTCTTCACAATGATAGTTCTCGTGTAATTATTCCAATGGCACTCCGCTCCAAAGTTTTAAATATGTTACATGAAGGTCACTGGGGTGCAACCAGAATGAAACAACTATAATTGCTTTACAAAATATTTTTGGCATAGAAGGTCTTCCACAAACGATAGTTAGTGATAATGTCACGCAATTCACTTCGTCTGATTTCAAGCGTTTTTGTCAACTGAACTCAATAGAACATTTAACAACTGCACCGTTTCACCCAGCCTCGAATGGATTAGCAGAGCGTTTTGTTCGAACTTTTAAATCGTCATTTTATAAAATATGTCAAGAAGAACCCAAACAAGAACAGGCTTTATATAAATATCTCACAACATACAGAGCAACTCCAAATCCGATTTCAGGCAGATCACCGGCAGAGTTATTGCACGGTCGTCAACCACGAACAATTTTAACAGAAATGTTTCCAGTTAAACATAATAATATTAATACAAGTTCAAAATTTAATATTGGTCAAAAAGTATATGTAAGAAATTTTTCAGGAAATAAACGTTGGATACAGGGTGAGGTAAAAGATAAGATTGGAAATTTCATGTATTTAATAGACACATTACAAGGAATAATAAAAATACATCAAAATCAAATGAAAAATAGACTGGATGTAACAAACCACAATCAACAATCGAACGATGATCAAAATTCGAATCAATTTACTTTTCCAAGGACCAGAAACATCGATTTAGACATAATAATGCCAAATAACCAGTTGAACCAACAAGAACAGAGACATCCAGAAAATAATTTACAAATTCCAAATAATGAATCAGCTAATAGTCCCAACAATTCAGCAAATGAACAGCTCACTGTACAGCCTGATAATTTAACAGGAAATACACAGATTCCTACCAAATCTTCAACAAATGTTCAGCAAACTATTGATGTTCAACAGATGTTTATAAGAAGCCGATCTGAAAAACGCCAACAACAATTTACTCCTAGACGTTCAGAAAGAATAAGAAAAAAATCTCGAGTAGAACTAAATAGGAGTGAGGGAATGTTATGAATAGGGGGCGGATTTTCATGCATTTATTATTGGAAAATATGCGCCTAAAATATGCTTCAAAAAAATCAAAATATGACCTAAAAATTTAAAAAATATGCACTTATATTTTTGTGCAGAAACATAAAATAATTAAGTATGGAATTCGAAATGTCCAAAAAAAATACACAACACTGTTGCCAGCAGTTAGAACTCTTTAAATTATACCAGGAATTAAACAATTAAAGTTCTAAAACTATTGAATACTTGTTTAAAGCCATAATCTTTAGAGCTTCTCTATTTTGATCGTGCTGTAAAGTAGCATCCAACCTTAATTTTTATCTCGTAATAACCAAGCAATTAAGCAATTAGTAAATGTATCCCTTATAGAGGGAAATAATATCTGATCACTTGGCTGACTCCAATTTATATATTTTGGGTTATTTGACGTGCTATTTGTAATGCAGAGAGAAGTCAATTGGTTACTTTATACATCCCATGGAATCTAGCATAAAGACAATTATCACTTAAGTGTCTCTATGTAATCTATAGTGTCTCTAAGTTATCCAAAATCACTAGTTTACGACAGTCTCGTAGAAATGACTGTCAGGAGCGGTAACTGTGTATGAGAATCTTTCGATAACGAAATCTCTTATAACTCGAATTTGCCATTAAAACAAATATGAATGTTTTTCGATACATTTAATGAATTTTTGATACTTAAAAAAACTAAACTTTTTTGAAGAAAAATGTTTTGAAATGATAATTTTCAATTATTGTTGAAGAAATGAAGAATTTAATGCCAGTTTCTCGATGTCGAAAGAAGTTAGTTAGTAAATGTTATCTACTGCTATTTCTATAATAAATTCGACAAAAAAAATGGTTGTCGAAATAATGTATTGCCCATTAATGACAAAAAACTATATTTTTATTAAAAATTGGCATAATATGCATATAAATATGCATTTTGAAGTAAAATATAACAAAATATGCATTATCAATAAAATATGCAAAAATATGCACTAAAAAATCGATGCCATTTTGCAGCAAAATGTGCGATTCGGATAGATAATTGGTCTACATTGTATTTGGACGTTCGAGAAAAAACATGCATTTGCATATAAATCCGCCCCCTAGTTATGAATATATCTACTTATTTTAAAAACAAATAATACGAATTGTAATTTCTCTTTGAAACTTTTGTCTGTCATATTTTAAATAAAATTATTCTTTGAAAATTATTCATTCAATAAAGATTTAATATTGTTTTTATATAAAAAATTAAAATTTGTTATTTTTAACAATAACAATTGTGTTAGGTAGGCAACATACTTTTTTATGAATTTCTATGTTTTGTAGTGCTCGACGAGGTGATTCTATATGTGAATTTTTTTTAAATCGGAACACAAACGAAGAAATAGTATAGTTTTAAATATGTAACATACCCGAGGTTTCCTACTTTAAGGAACCTCGGTCGCTCCCCTGGTGGACCCATGTGGTCCAAGTTCAAAACAACACTTCCTCTTTGTTTAGAAGTTACATATTTATTTCCCACTATTTTTTCTATACCAGTGTACATCGGTAGACCAAATCATTTACCTCTTAAAGTAATGATCATTTGGATGTTGAAAATTTAAAATTATTTATTCTTTGAAACTGACAAAAGTTTTGTCATTAATTTGATGTCTGTACTGATAAATTAAAATCTTGATACCAAAATTCTGTATTTTAAAGACCAATTCTAGAATTTTGGTTAAACGAAATTTTAAAAAGTTCGAAATTGGAGTTTTGGAGATGATATAATAATATTTACCCATTTTGGTCGCGGATGGCAATTAATAAACGTTATCATCGTTAGATAGAAAATCATACCAGAGCATTTGTAAATCTTAGGAAGATAAAAATAGTCTTATGGAGTTTTCTTTTCTGACACAAAATATTGCCTACATATTTTGTACTATTTATTAAAGACTACCCATACCCTCATAATGTTTTACATTTTTAACGATCACAATAGAACAAAAACCATTACCATTTATGCAATTTTCTTTTATGTACCTTCTAAATGTTGTAAAACTATACATTTTACTGTTTAAAAAGTGCTGCATTTCCAACCCTTTGATAGAATTGAGGTTAGGGCAACATTATTTGAAAAGAACACTTTATACCCTTACCAAACTACATTTGTTTTAGAAAATAACACAGAAAAGGGCAAAATGCAGAATAAGGCATCATTTATGCCAGAAAAGAAAACGCCATTACATTATAAAATTTCCCAAAATGTATAATTTCAGATTAAAGCTTGGAAAGTCTGTGCTAATTGAGGTCAGTTCTATTGACAGCATACCTTATCTGATGTACATAATAATGGGTCACGCTAGTCTCATAAAAACGGAGCATATTAAAGTACCGCCCAATCAAAGGTCCCACATCATAAGCATAACACCCTCAATTGAGATGATTCCGGATGCCTTCATTTATGTGTATTACGTTCACAAAGGCAATTTACGTTATGAAGAAATGCGTTTGAGTTTTCCAGAGGAATTTGAAAATCAGGTGCTCAGTACAAAATATAAAAACCCAATCTAAACATATTTCTTAATTTCAGATATCACTAACAGCACCCAAGCAAGTGAAACCGGGCGAAGAAGTTACAATTACTCTAAAGGCACAACCTAAATCGTATATTAGTATATTGGCCGTAGACTTGGGTGTATATTTGTTGGATGATTCCTATGATTTAGATAGGAATGTTATACTTTCTGAATTGAAAAGTGAAAAGTCGTATTCTCCCATAGCGGCAACGGTTTATCCCGGCTTAATATCCGGTCTGTTGACTTTGACTAATGCTCATTATCCATTTGAAACTTTGTCTGGTAAGTGAATTTATTACTAGTGATTGGAACTGGTTTAATGTGTGTTTTTTGACAGGCCGTGTAGAATACAAATCTACTTATCCAAGGGTATATCGCTATCGTCAAAAATTTCCAGAAACCTGGATATTTGATAACTTTATAGTGTAAGTATGAGTTAATGACAACTCTATAGATTTTGTATGGATTACAAAATTAATACAAAATCTAAATTTTTAAATCTCTTCCAGCAACGAAACCGACACGAAGTTAACTCTGCCAATACCCGATGCCATAACCACTTGGCGTATAACAGCATTTACAAATAATGACGTCACCGGATTCGGAATAGTAAATGGACCCACAGATATCACCACCATACAACCGTTCTTCATATCACTAAATCTGCCATACTCAGTGAAACGTGGGGAAATTGTTACAATACCCATAATAATATTTAATTATCTCAATCAGAGCTTAGATACGGAAGTTGTTTTTCATAATAACGATCAAGAATTCTATTTTATGGAATCGAAAATACAGGGCCTGGAGAAATCAAATGATGATCAACAACAAATTAAACACATAAGTGTACCGGCGGATAAAGCAAAAACGGTTGATTTTCTTATTTATCCCATAAAAGTGGGTGATATAACTCTGAGAATTACAGCCTCAAACTCTTTACACCTAGATGCTGTTCAGCAAACACTTAAAGTTGAACCAGAAGGCGTGGCAGAACAAAAAAATCAGGCTTTATATTTAAGTATACCCCAAGGAGAGAAAATAACCTCATTATTTAACATTGAAGAGCCAATGGATAGTGTACCCGATTCTGATTATATTACTTTTTCAGTGGGTGGTCATTATTTAGTGCCCACAGTGGAGAATTTCCATGATCTAATACAAATGCCCACTGGTTGTGGTGATCAAAATATGGTGAATTTTGCTCCCAGTGTCTTAATTTTGCAATATCTTAAAGCAAATGGTAAGTTCTCGAAAGAGAAGGGTTTGGTTGAAAGTCTAACTGCAGCGATGGAAGTTGCCTACCAACAACAACTATCATTTCGTCATGAAAATGGTGGTTATAGCGTTTTCGGCATGGCGACCGATGAGGAGCCCAGTACTTGGCTGACCGCCTATGTGGTGCGTTATTTTATCAAAGCTTCGCAATTTTTAGAAATTGAGGAGAAACTAATTGAGTCCGCCTTGGAGTATTTGGCTGGACAGCAGAAGCCAAATGGGGAGTTTATTTTTACGGGTTATATATTGAAGCCAAATCATAAAGACGAGTATGGACTTACAGCCTTTATATTGTTGGCATTTTTGGAGAATCAAGTAAGTACTTCATATCGTTATTGTCGTCAATTTACCCACTCATTTTTCGTTGTAGAAATACGCCACAAATTATAACAAAACTATACAAAATGGAGTAGAATTTTTAAATTCAAATTTAAATAATATCAACGACATTTATGTATTATCCTTGATGGCTTCTGTTATAAAACGCGCTAAACATCAGAATGCCAATACTCTTGTGAAACAGCTAAAGTCCCATGTTAAAGAAGATAATGGCTTAAAATGGTGGTCGGCAAATGATCATAACTTGGCCAATGATATAGAAATTACAGCATACGCTGCTATAACATTGTTGGATACCCCAGGAGATCATACCTCTATTTTGAAGTGGCTGATAGAACAACGAAATGCTAATGGAGGTTTTACATCTTCCCACGACACTGTGGTGGGCATGGAGGCTTTAGTGAAATTTTCGGAGAAATATAAAAATCTTAAAAATGTGAATTTACAAATTACCTATAGGGCTCAAGATCAGCAGGGAATTGAGGTAGCTACAGGTGAATTCTATGTGGACTCAAACAATATTTTGGATTTTCAAAAACATGAGGTACGTATGTATATGGCTGTGAAATATAAAAAAATATTAAATAATTCTTCCTTTTTCTAGTTACCTAAAACCGCACGTCATATTAGTTTTGATATTGAGGGCTCTGGAGCCTCGTTGGTACAACTCAACCATCAATACCACATTGCTAATGCTCAGGAGTTTCGTCATTTTAATATACAACCCAAGACAAAGTTTAAAAATGATAAAGAAATGAATTTGGAAGTTTGTTTCACTTACCAAACGGATACGGAAGCACAAACCAACCAAGCCACCAATATGGTTATAATGGAAGCAAATTTACCATCTGGTTTCACATCTGAGGCTGAAACTAGTTTCCGTTTAAATAAAAACGATCTTGTGCAGAAAATTGAGTCCAGAAATTCTGAATCAACGATTATTTTATATTTGGATAAAATACAGGCAAATGTTAATCATTGCCTAGAGATTCCAGCAGATAAAATTAATGAAGTTCTAATGACAAAACCAGCTGCCATTATTATGTACGATTATTATAATTTGAGTCGTTCAAATACTCAATTTTATAGTTTATAAATTTTGTAAATAAAATACACCAGAGCACAATTTTTCTAAAGCTCACACTTCTTTCATTGATTTAAATGGATGATCATAGAGAAGCACAGAGCGGAAACTAGAAAAAAACTCAAACAAAAAAATTACTCAAAATAATCCCACATACGAGTGTCTGTTTTTTTTTTTGTTATAACATAGCTTTTTCTACTAATACATTCTCACCACTTAGGTTTCTGACAACTTCGTCAGAAACCTTGACAGGAGAGTTTTCGCTCAATGTCTATTCTCTATGTGGAAGATCTTAACCCTCTATCTCCTCCCTTTAGGGGTCAATTTGACCCTTTTTTAAGAAAATCAAAAAAAGTCAGTTTAAAAAAGACATTTAAGGATTAAACTATTCTACGAAAATTTTTGACTGAAAATTTCATTAGGGGTCTCTAAAGATACCAAAGTTGTAAATAAAGCTCTTTAACCAAAATTATCAAAATTACACGCCACATCGGGTCTCACATTTTTGGAAAAAATCGCCAAAAATCCAAGTATGACCGGAATTATCTGAAATTTTAAATATAAACAGTCTTTAAGGAGTTCTACAAAAAACATATGTAAGTTATCTCTTTCAGTTCAATAGATATTTAGGTTTATTTTTTTAATTCTACTCGATCTTTTTTCGGTATTTTAGATATGGGGAGCCTATGGAAGGTCTTATTTTTTTTTTAAATATCAGCTATTTTTGCTATAAAATTCGTAATTAAATCAAAACAAGTTGCTAACAGTTATCTCCTACCTATTAAAGGTTACATGCAACAAAAAAATTTGGAACATCGGAAAACGGCCGTATTTTTAAATTTTTCCCAAAAAACTCCCTATATTTTTTCTTTAGTAGAAAAAAACAGGTAAAGTAAACTCGGCTAACTTAAGCGGACCTAGTCACCCTCAGACCTATCAAAACTTTACCAAATTGAGAAAATAATTTAGGTTTGACTAAAAATTCTAAAAAGACATACATATATCTTATTTAAATACGTATTGTTACGAAATTGTACTTGAATTCAAATATAACGATTTCAACGGCTGATTTAAAAGTTGCATAATGCTTTCAAATAGCAGTGCCTCTCAAACTGTAGCATATCTGTAACATATTCGAATTCGAATATTCAGTTAAAGAACATTGTATAAAGTACACCACAGATGGCGTATGTATTAGAAAGCTCTAGAATATACGAGCTTTGACAGTTAAAGATCAATCTAGAGCGCAGATGGCAGTGTTATAAATAGTGGCAGAGGTTGCAGTCGTTAGTGAGTTTATGAGAGACGCTTTTCGAATAAACATCAACTGAGTGTCTTAAAGTGTGCTGTGTTTTTCAAGTGAATTCGTGTACATTATAAAGTGTGTCTGTATTTCTGCGAATTTATAAACGTGTATACAAAACATTGAGTGACTATTTAATTCTGTTGTTGTTGTACATTTTAAATAAATAAAGAGTTGTTACAATTTTCAAACTACTAAACGGCTTTTATTTGCAATCAAAAGTATCCGGTTTATTTAAAGGAAATAAACCAGCGTTTTAAAAAGGTTAAAACGTAACTGTATCAAGTTTTTTTACTATCATACGGTAATTAACGTCACAGTAGGCACTTTTCTAAAAAAAACTCAATTTTGGACACATTTTCCCCGTTTAAGGAATTTGGGTATTTGAAAATTAAAAATTCCAAAAATTATAACGCCATTGATTTAAGGACATTTGGATCTACATTATTTCCCAATTTTGTTGTAATATCTTTAATAGTTACAATTGTACATTATTAAAAATTTTATATTTTTGTTCATGGAAAATCCCTATATTATAATTTTTTAGTTTATAAGGTAAATGACATCCGAAAAAATAATAAAATTATGTCCTCTTACTATACTATTAATCCTCAGGTCTGTAATGAACAAACTTGCTATTCTATACTGAATCTTAATAAAAATGTATACACATGGTGTTAAAAGTATAGTACTATTGACGATTGGTGCTCTGGGAAGAACTGAAGAAAACGAATGGGAGCCATTGATAACCACTAGCGGTCAGTCGGTTGGGGGGGTTCTTGTTTTCCAAACTTTCTCTTGTCAATAGACAGTTCATCATAAATATTATTATAGACTCCCGTAGTCTTAAATAAAATGAATGGACTAGAAGTTGAACTTTAAACGAAA
This sequence comes from Calliphora vicina, assembly GCF_958450345.1. Lineage (NCBI taxonomy): Eukaryota > Metazoa > Arthropoda > Insecta > Diptera > Calliphoridae > Calliphora > Calliphora vicina. Next base: position 58,031,551 of record NC_088781.1, on the reverse strand, counting down.
CAAATGAAGATGTTAATTACCCCTATATAGAACAACTAAACGGAAAGAAAAAAAAACTAAAAAGGATCAACCATAACCAAAATTTAATAATCTACCAAAGGTGTAATTTGGTAGACACGCGTCTCTCAACCCTCCCTACCAATGATTTTAGTGGCGCTTTAATTTTGTACTAAAATCCCAAAAAGAAATCTACCACTTCCTATTCAAATCACATTTTGTAAGAAAATTGCTTTAACAAATTATTTTTCCATATTAATTCAATTTATTAAACAAAAATTTCAAAAATATTCATAATACTTAACGCGAATAACTCCCGAATTAATATTACTTAAATAAATAGTAGATAGCATATGCACTATTTTAAATTATAAACAAAAAATATTTCTTATCAGTATATATGTATGTTGTTATAGATTTGGATAGATTTCTTTTTATATATATTATTCTTTTTCACAATTAATTTTAAGTTACTTATATTTCCGCATTTGTAAAGTAATATAAAAAAAATAAATATATATAGATCTACTAAACCGACAATAGCGTACAAACAAGCAATATTTTAGTTAAGAGAAGTTTTATAAGAGCGATCCACATTAATCATCAATATGTTTCTGAACTTTAGAATCTAAAGCAACATGTTTATAAACCTCTTGAAGCTTAGCATTCTCTTAATATTGCATGTTAGTAGTGATAAGAGAATAAAATAAATATGTTTGTTTCACTCACCGATATACAAAAAAAATTTGAGAGCAGCTTTTGATGAGGCCTCGCCAATTGCTGGTTCTTATCGGGTTAAATGAAGATTTTTAACAATATTAGGTGTAGAAAAAATTATGTCGGGGTATATACTTAGCTACATATATAAAATAGGTAAAATAATTAATAGTAAACTTAATAGAGAAACTTAAATTCCATAATGCTTTTAGAAAATGATCACTGTGATATTCGTGCAATATAGTTTATAGGTTTTAATTTATCTTTTATTTTCTTTTACACATTTCGTTTATTTATTTAGCTGTAATACAAATTTATAACATTTGGTTTTCTCGTTTTAACACGTTAGAATTTTAAGCATTATGAAACTTAATTTTCTTTTTTTTTTTCTTTGGGATTAAATTTTATGATATAGTTACTGTGATATCCACATATTAACCAATTCTTTGTATTAATTTATTAACTAATGATTCCTTGGTGTCCAAATTTAGTCAGAAATTGATCTTGGTATAATGCTGTTGATTCCACAATTATGTTTCCAAAAATTACGATTCCAATCACAAATTAAATTGAGTTTTAAAATATTAGCTTTGATATTTGATATTAGCTTCTTCTTGGTGTTTTAAGTTGTAACATTCGACTTTATAATGGAATTTGTTTCTGAATTGAAATATTAGCGAGCATGACAATTGTATTGAGATCGATGTTGAACTTGATTATGCAGTTAATTATTGTAGTTGTTATTGTATTTTTTCTTCTTCTTTTGTTGCTTGTTCTTTTATTTCAGACGTAGATGAAGAAATAAATGTGCTTTCGCAACCAACTGAGAATATTGGTAGAATATTGTAATATGTTGATGAAATATACGTATGTTTAAGACAAACGACAAGAAAAAAACACAGTGGTGGCTCAAATCGTGAGACCACCACAAAGATGAATATTATATGCTTTGCGTAATCAAGAATTCCTAATTAAAATAAAAAATTAGCATGTTAAATGTATTTGAGATAACTAATATTTAGGTCATCATTTCAAAACTTTACCTTGACTATTAAAATTGCTGGAGAATTGAATATTGTAGGATATTTTGACAGAAATATTTCAAATGTTGTCTTGCAGAAGAAACCCGATTACATATAAATGTCTCTTCAGATAAGGAACAAATTACTGCAATATTGCATAATTTTTAATGTCGGTAAAAGTAAAACTATAAAACTTGTAATTGTTATTACCTTTTAAATAAATTTTATAGCATAAAAATTGTTCGCCACAATTTCTTCCAAATATAAAATTTGATGCGGGTGCATTTATTTTTTTATATATTATATTATGAACTGTTTCGTTTTATTAACTTTTAATATATTCAAGTATAAACGGTTGCGTTTTATTAAATTTTAATATAGTTGTGAAGTTATCTGCTGTTCGTGAGAAAAGAATTTTCGCCGAATGAGTTTGCCACTAAGACACCTCGGTTTACATCACGCATACACCAGAAAAGCTTGACTAATAGTCAATCATAAGTTTGAATGTTTTTCAGAAACTATTACAATAAATATGTTGACAACATTGGTCGAATTGTTAACAAAAGAATGGCAATACAGTATTTGGTAACTAAACACAGCTAAATTATACTTCATTATTGAAGAAAATTTGTATAAATATAATTAATTTCTCCAATAAAAGCTATTTATACACGAAGTAATTCTTCTTCTTTTCTTTTTCATACATAACAATGATCTACATGATTCATGTTAGTACAATTATAAAATTAGGTATTTAGTTAAGACAACAACCAACATTATACCAATATCAATGTATAACAATAATTTGTCAATGTTATTTTTTTAACATCGCAAGACATGGGAACAAATGCAAAGAGAAAAAATACCAATTTTCAGTGAGAATAAAGAATGTTGATATTAAGATTTGTTATTGTCTGCAAATGTTAATATTTCTATTATACATGAAAATATATATAAATTTAATAAATAAAACGAAATAAATTTTTATGCTTAACAATAATTAAATTAGAAGAATATTAATATTAAAGCTGATAATATCATAAACAATTATAAGTTTGTAGAAAATTAAATTGAGGACTTTAATAAAACAAATTCTTCAGATATGAAATTTTTGTTTGTATTTCAAATTTCTGCAATAATCTTTTATTACAGGTCCTAAGGTTTTCACCAATACCTATTCCTTATACAAAAAGCATATATTTATTCATTAGGAGCTACACAAACCTTACTCCCTTTTGAACAATTTAACTTTTTTTTTAAATATAAAAAGTACAGCCATTTTTACATCTTCTAACTTTGGATGCGTGTAACTTTTTATAGGGATGAGATAACTGTTAGCAAACCTCCATAGGCCCGACATATCTAAAAAACCAAATAAAGTTCGAGCAGAATTAAAAATAATACATAAATAAACCTACATAAATATCTCTTGAACTAAGATAACTTGCATATGTATACATATATTTTGTAGATCTCCTTAAGGACTATTTATATTTAAAATTTCAGCTTATTCGGATAATACTTGGATTTTTGGCGTTTTTTTAAATGTGAGATCCGAGGTGGCCTATAATTCTGCTCATTAAGCGTAAAGAGCTTTATTTACAACTTTTGTATCTCTGGTGACCCCCATTGAAATATTCAGGCAAAAATTTTCGTAGAATATTTCAATCCTCAAATGTACTTTTTGAAAGGACTTTTATTATTTTCTCGAAATAAGGGTCAAATTGACCAATAAAATTGACCACAATATAACTTTGACAATAAGAATTCTCTCAGACATTAACTTACAACATTTTTTTTCAGTTAGTATTATGCTGTCCTTCGATGAAAAAATTAAAACTTTGACCCAAATTTCAGACCAGCTGGACTTTATGTATATTCTACAAAAATGATCTACTCAACATGCCCTGTTTCCATCAAAAAGTCTCAGTGGGTTGGACAGTGTTATTTCATGTTATTAAATGAAGTTCGTTTAGAATCTGATATTCTGGAATAACTTGTTGTCAAGTAAGTATTGAATTGAAAAATCTTAAAATGGGGGAATTACGATTATCCTGCGGGACGTCGAATTCAATGCCAAATCAAATTCTATGCAACACTACTGCATACAGCCAGACTAGTTTATTTTAGTTTTTCAAGATTATGGTAGGGATGAGCGATCTCATGATTTTTGAAGAACATCATTCTCAGTGAAAGTGATTTGTAAATCACTGATCTTTTAAACAGTAATCACGTTATGTATATTGATATTAAATAGTGAGTCAAAATCTGGGATACTTAGAGACACTAAAGTGGCAATTAACTTCACTCTTGGTTGCATGGGATGTCAGTATACTTAAGCAAAAAGAAAATAAGCTGTATGAGAATTATATCAACAGAATTTGTATAAAACCAGATTGTACGAATTACTCATAAAAAAGTACATAACAAAATAAACGTTTAACGTGACCATACCCTAGATTACTTAAAGACACTTAAGCGACAATTTTATTCATGCTATATTACTCTGCACTACTAAGAGCACATACGTGTCAAATGACCCATTTAATATTCAGTATCAGTTGTTACCAGTGAATGGTGAAAAATATAAAAGAACGAAATTTAACAGTATATTGAAAGATATGAAAGAATTACTTAAATGTACTTGTTACTTTCAATCACGGTGATTAAATCTCAGGTATGCAAATATCGCTCATCTCTAGTTCATGGTCAGTATTTTTAAGTCACTTGTGTTATCTTCAACTATGTTGCAATTCATCATTAACTTTATAACTGAGCGCTTCGAAACTAGTTATTCTATGTCTGTTTAGTGTATATGCCCTTTACACACTATAGTTAATTAAAACTACTATAAGTTTGACTGGAAGTGTGTAACGCTAACAATAAAATTGTTTCCCAAGTGGTACCACTAGAGTGTCCAAAAACCGTAAAATTTAAGAAACCGGTTTCGGGTTTAACCGAAAAAGTGTGTTTTTGAAAAATCCGGTTTTGATTATTGTCTCTTAAAAAAACCGGTGAAGCGATTTCGGTTGTTGTCTTAAGAAAAACTGGTTAACCGGTTTATAATAAATTTTTATTTAATATGAAAAAGGTATACTAAAATTTATTTTTATTTTTGTACGCTAATAGGAAATGTGTTAAGAATTGTGTACAAAATCTTCCGAAATTTAGCATTTTCTATAAAATAAATCAATATTTTTAAAAACGTTATCAAAATTTTTCATAAATATATTGGAATGATCTTTAGAAAATATATTTCATTAAAACCGGTTAACAGTCTTACAAAAACCGGTTTTTCAAAAACTGTAAACTTAAAAAACCGAAACCGGTGGAGTTTACAAAGACGAAAAAACCGGTTTTCAGTTTCGGTTTTTGGATACTCTAGGTACCACCATGAAAAATATGGGGGTATTGATTTTGTCATTCCTTTTGTAATGCATACAAATAACACAGGTCAACAGCAAAAAAAGGCTTCATTAACCACTATATAGATTTGATGCATCATGGTTACCTAAGTACAAAAATAGTAAAATTTTTGAATTCTATGGATAGATTTTTTTTTTAATTTTTTTTTTCTAAAATTGTGAATTTTTTTAGATGTTTCTCCACATAATTTATGATAACCCATAAAGTGTTAGGTCGATATTATTCAAATTTACATAAACATTAATCTGTTTATATATTGCGTATATAGCAAATTTTTAAAATACTCATGAAAAATCGAAAATGGAAGAACTTGTTCGGGTTTATTACTTTGACGCAAAGCCGCATATAATAGCAACAAAATGAAATATTGAACATAAAAATCGATAGATTTTTTTTTCGAATTTATTCACCATTCAGTGAATTCCCTCATTTTCACAAAAAATTTCACTTTTTTGTTTGATATACATAAAATTGAGTAGTTAATGTTCTTCTTTTAACTGATTGAATTTTGAAAACATTTTCCCCATGATATGTACAAATTTGCTCATATATATTGCGTTTTAATCGGCTCAGTAGTTTCCGAGTTATAATAGACAAGTAAGAAAGTATGGTTGGGCAAGGCCGACCATATAATACCCTACACTAAGTAAAAGATCAAAAACATGTTTTTCTTAAATTTCAATAAATTATATTTTTGAGTGATTTTCGGAAGTGGGCCTTATATGGGAGCTATGACCAATTATGGACCGATCACCATGAAATTAGGTCGTGTGATTTATGTCTATATGAAAGTTAATTATGTTGAATTGTGTATACCGACATTTTTAAGTGATTTAAGCACGTTAATATGATTTCCGGAAGCTATGACTAATTATGGACCGATCGTAACAAAATTTGGTGACATGATACATATATAAATTAAACATTTATGACCGATAAAGTCCAATTTCGAGAGGACATTTGTATGGGGGCTAGGTGAAATAATGGACCGATTTCAGCCAGTTTCAATAGGCTTCGTCCTTCGTCCTTATATGTACCAAATTTTATCGAAATATCTTCAAAATTGCGACCTGTACTCTGCGCACAAGGTTTACATGGACAGCCAGCCAGACAACCAGACGGACGGACGGACATCGTTTAATCGACTCAGAAAGTGATTCTAAATCGATCGGTATACTTTAAGGTGGGTGTTAGACTAATATTTTTGGGCGTTACATCTGCACAAACGCATTATACCCTCCCCACTATGGTGGTGTAGGGTATAAATAAATTCTTAAGTAGAAATGAAAATAAAATAAATAAAAATCGGATGGGAAACCAAAAAATGGCACGTGTTAAAAATTTTACATGTTGAAGGTACCCTAATTTGAGCCCCCATAGCGCCGCCCTGGAAATACTACTTGTCTACTCCAACGTCTAATTTTATCCCGATCGGGCCAGCCGTTTAGAAATGCCAGATTTAATTCCAAAAAATTTGGATTCTGCTCCACTGTGCAGCGTGTAAAACGCACGGTATATTTTTATGGATGAAATGGAGTCTGTTATGGCAATTGAGCAAAAATTAGCTCATCGCTCAACACAATTTAACGATAAGACAGTCGTTTATAAGTTTAGCGCACCGATGACTGATTTTCAAAGTAAATTTGGACAACCTATTCTTTAACTAGTTACTTCATATTCTTATGTATTTTAAAAACAAATCGAAAGATAGTTGTTTGAAAACAAAAGTATTTTTCACAAACTCTTTATAAATATTCTCTATAATTGTTACACCCATTACCCTAAACCTTAAATGCCCACAAAATGTTCATTGTAGGTCCTTAACAATTTCAGCAATCATCTTCATTTACACACAACAAACAAGTTTGCATCAGTTTTGCATTCTCTGCGAGTGCAACCAGTTGTGTTGAGTTCTGTGATACGGAATAAAATCATAATAACAATGGGCTGGAATATGAAACTCAACTCGATTTATCAGTATTTGATACTGTTGCACTGTATGGCATTCATTGATTGCGAAAAGTATTTATAAAATGTCTTTGAGATTTAAATAAAATCAATAATATTGAGTATTAATTTCAAAATTCCAGTTATTATACCATAATTGCACCAGGTTTAATGAAATCGAATCGTAAATATACTGTGGCGGTTACACTACATGATTCTAATACGCCCTGCAATATACGTATCTCCATTGCGGGTCGTTCTTATAATGCTACAGATGAAGTACAGTTGCAACCATTCGAATCCAAAACATTGGATTTTTTTCCACCAAAGTTAGAGGAGGGTGACTATCAGTTGTTTGCAGAAGGTCTAAGTGGTTGTACATTTCAAAATCAAAGTGAACTATTAATTGAAAGTTCTGCGGGTCCAAAAATCTATATACAAACTGATAAGTCGGTGTATAAACCCTTAGATTTGGTAAAGTTTCGTGTTGTCATATTGGATGAACATACAAGGCCTGTTAACATAAGAGAACCAATTCGTATCGAGATATTTGTAAGTAAAGTTTATTTTATTTGATATTTACAACAATCGAAAACTAAGTGTTAATAAATATTTAACTTCTAATAATAAAAATTGTTGTTACAGCAAGGACCATGATCCTCTAAATTAGAGCTATTTTTAATCTGTATGCAACTACATTCAGTTTAAATTTTCCTTTAGTATCTAAATAGTCACCAAATATTAATTTAGTTTTCCTGTTGCTTTTAATAATTGCAGAATTTATAAAATTACTCCCCATTATACAAGTTTTGCCGAATTCGGTTAGAACTCGTACCGACAATATTCACAAGTTGACGATTTCGTATCCGTTGTCTGCCCGACATTGTACCGAAATTCGTATGAGAGATTGACAAGAAATCATAGGTCTTTGTCTGGGGAAATTCATACATGTCGGACAGAATTCTGTACGAGTTATGGGATAAATTTCTAGGGAAATTCTTATGGAATTTTCGGCATGTGTGTTTGATCTCGCCAAATGTCCTACATTAATATAGACTACGTGGATATATAATAATAGAAATTTCAAAGTCCTTAGCAACAACTTATATAACGCCATAGTAAATTGGACATACAATGGGTCAAAATCGGAAATCATAATTTTTACCCAATTTTTTTTCAACATCATTGAAAAACCCTTTAATGCATATAACCCTTTAATGCATATTGTTGCCAATTGTCTACATTCCAGTTCCACTTAATTTTAGACGAAAATAAGCTTGATACTAATTCAGATTCTCCTTCAGCAAAATCAAATGGAGTACGAAAAGTTTCAGCTAAAGATATTCTTAATCAAACTAAAGCTATCTTAAATATAACAAATAAAAATGAACTAAATATTTGATACTTTATAGAAAAATAAAAGTAAAAATCATGAATTTAAGGAATAAAACCAACTAGCCCGCTTTTCAAGGTCTGACAAAAAGGGCTATTTTATAGCAGAGTGTATTTATAAAGTTAAATTTATGTTAAGGTATTTAGGTGTATAAATATTATTTCGCATTTAAAACAAATAAGAGTACTATATTCGGCCGTGTCGAATCTTAAATACCCTCCACCTAAATATGATGATATAACAATTGAATTAATATACAAATTGTTAGAAAAACTAGTTTACGCAGAAGATATTTTATTTTAAATGTAAAAAAATGTATCGAATTCAGCAATTTATAATTGAAATAAATACAGATTATTACCATTTTCAATAGAGTTTGTCATTTATTGCTATTACAATTTATATAGTTAATAATTGGTTATCATTACGGGTTTGGCTCAACATTTTTCGTTATTAACCTCAAGTGAGGAAACCGAAATATATTTAGACAAAGTTCAAAATTTTGCAATTCCATATCATCGTACGTGACATTTGTACGCATATAGAGTGGAATAGATTTTGCAAAAATAAGTGTATCTGAAAAATAATTTGGTCTTTATGTTCCATTCATATATATATTTATATTTTAAAATAATAAAAAGTTCTTTCGAAACAAAATATCGAGCGAAATAAGGATATATCGTACGTGACATAAAACGGAAGTCATTTTGAGGTACATGTAGAAATATGCGAAAATTTTCGAATCGTGAGAGGCGTTATGTTTACTTTTAATTTCTTACATTTTATAATAAATAAAATTTAATATGGTACGTGACATACCGTACGTGACAGATTTTTCTCTTATAATTAAACAATATATATTATGTAAATATATGTATACAAAAACTAAAAAAATTAATAGAAAGTATACTGTTACGTTTTAACCTTTTCAAAACGTTGGTTTATTTCCTTTAAATAAATCAGATACTTTTGATTGCAAATAAAAGCCCTTTAGTAGTTTGAAAATTGTAACAACTCTTTATTTATTTAAAAATGTACAACAACAGAATAATAGTCACTCAATGTTTTTTTATACACGTTTATAAATTCGCAGAAATACAGACACACTTTATAATGTACACGAATTCACTTGAAAAACACAGCACACTTTAAGGCACTCAGTTGATGTTTATTGGAAAAGCGTCTCTCATAAACTCACTAACGACTGCAACCTCTGCCACTATTTATAACACTGCCATCTGCACTCTAGATTACTCTTTAACTGTCAAAGCTCGTATATTCTAGAGCTTTCTAATACATACGCCATCTGTGGTGTACTTTCTACAATGTTCTTTAACTGAATATTCGAATTAGAATATACGGTCGCAGCAAACAGCGTTGCCATACTTACGATCAATGGTCAACTGAAAGCTTTTATTCAATGTTAATAATGCCCACAGATATGTCACAGTTTGAGAGGCACTGCTATTTGAAAGCATTATGCTACTTTTAAATCAGCCGTTAAAATCGTTATATTTGAATTCAAGTACAATTTCGTAACAATACATTCGGTTTCAATAAACAGTTTTATAATAGCAAATAAACAATCAGAGTCAAGTTTGAACCCCAATTTTAGCCTAAAACATGCCAATTACATTAAAAAACAAGTAAGAGTGCTATATTCGGCTGTGCCGAATCTTATATACCCTTCACCAAATTATACTTCAAAATTTTAAATATTTTTAGGAAAACAAAATTTAATTTTTTTCCAGTTTTTTTCATTTTTTGGAAAAGAAATTTTTTCGATTGTTATTTTAAATTTTAAATTTTTTTTTGTTTTTTCAATTTTTTTTGGTGAAAATTTTGACCCATTGTAGGTCCATCTTACTATGGTCTTATATACGTCGTTGCAAATGTCTTTGAAATATCTATCATTAGATGTCTTAGTAATCCAGATATAGGTCAAAAATAGGTCAGAAATCGAGGTTGTCTTGGTTCCCGAATTGATTTCAACAGACAGACGGACATGGCTTAATCGACTCCGCTATCTATAAGGATCCAGAATATATATACTTTATAGGGTCGGAAATGAAAAATGTAGAAATTACAAACGGAATGACAAACTTATATATACCCTTCTCACGAAACTGAAGGGTATAATTAAATATAATCAGTTTAAACTATTATTTTTGCCAATGAAATATTAAGGGTACTCATTTAAACGCTTAAGTTTCCCATTTGTGCAAAATTTGCGCGACGTGTTTCATGAACTCACCTTTTCAATTTTGTGCAAGTTTATACAGAAAATTTATATTTGATAAAAATGTCAAATAAAAATAAATTCAACAAAAGCTTTTAAAAAAATTTGTTCAAATTGCATATTTTAATTTGAAAAATGTTGAATGAAAGTTAAATCTTTGGAACAAATGGTGGTATACATAGTTTGGAAGATTTTGTTTATATTCTATCTGTTGGTTAATGTTTTCAGACACAATGCCATTTAATCCAATCATTCTGTTCCAAAGTTACACAATTTTCACATGCACAACATTTTTATATTTTTTGATTTTTATTTCTTATAAATAAAAATAAACAAAAGCAGCTGATTCATCAAATGCACAATAAATTCAAGTTTGCGAGTCTAAATTGACGCGCAAACTTATCGGAGTTGTGCAAACGAATTTCCATACATTTTTTGACAGTTCATTTGCGAGAGTGTAAAAATGCACAGATTGCACAGTTTGCCAGACATATAAGCGTTTACATGAGGACCTTATTGTAATAAGTTCTAAATACTTACACATAGTAATATTTAAGTGTTTTCTCCTATTCAAATCATCTTGAAAAAATGTTTCAAGGGTTTTTGGGTTTTCAGTCGTGGTAGTCAATCTCGTAGAATGATGTGGACTCTATGGGCAAAATTGTAAAAAATATAATTTTTGGGATTTTCGTTCTAATGAAAATTTCATTTAGTTTTGATAATAAATAAAGATATTACATATAAATATTACATATTTATTGAGTTTTTAGAACTAAAATTTGTATCAAAATTTTATAAGGATTGCAAATATTAGAAACAATTTAATCCACATTTATTCCGAACTAACTTTTCTGTTTAGAAAAGTTAATTTTTGGTCTTACAAAAAAAACTTCAAGTCAATATCTCAAAAATATTGTAAGACCAAAAATTAACTTCTCGAAACAAAAAAAAAAATAGTTCAGAATAAATGTCGATCAAATTGTTCCTAATATTTGTATAGTATGATTCTTGGATACAAATTACTGATCGGTGTAATAGTGCATTTACACTTGTAATTTTCAAACTAGTTTATGATCATAAGCTACTTTAATAAACTATGCCGTTTACATCAGCATTTTAGACAGTTAAGTGGTTTATTTTTGACAAGTCATAAAGCAGCTGACTTCTATGTAAAACAATTTAATAAAAATATGAACGTTGTTATGAAAAAACGTTGCTGAACGTACATATTTATGTACATATAAATATACCTTTTATTTTCTTTGTCCAAATTATATAAAAAACTCTTTTTAATATATTTTTTCAACTTTTTCTTACAGTTTGGTTTTTTTTTAAAGAAAACAGTTTTTTTTATTTTTGAGCAAATGACAAATGTTACCAGCGTTACCAGATAAATGCTGAAAAGAATAACGGGTCTCTTATACATATTACATATAATAATCAGAAATTTTTTTCCTAGGATAAAGACGAAAACCGCGTTAAACAATTCAAGGACATTACCCTCACAAAAGGTGTCTTTATGGAAAAATTCCAATTGTCGCAACATCCAGTAATGGGCGAATGGGAAATAAGAGTGACAATAAGTGGAAAATATTCTCATCAAAACTCTAAACATATTAACGTCCAATTATACACTCTGCCAAAATTTAATTTGTACATACAAGCACCCCACAATTTGATACTTGCTGAACCACACATCAGGGCAGAAATCTATGGAAAATATACGTTTGATAAATATGTGGAAGGCATGTTACACGTCGAATTACGTATTGTACGCAACAACCGTTTAATCGAACAACAAAGTCAACATATGGATGGTTTAGCCATTGTTGAGTTTCACCTGGAAAATCCACAAAAACTAGCCGGAGTGGGTGATTTGTTTTTGAAGGTCAGGTTTGAAGAAAACCATACGCACATGTGGCAAAATTTGACACATTCGATTACAGTACGTGAACAAAGTTACAAAGTCTTTATACCGTATGATGAGATAGAATTTCGTAACAATAGACCATTTCGTTTGAGAGCCCATATTGAAGATTGGAATGATGGGCCAATCTGGGATTCTACGACACCCGTTGTTATGGAACATGGTGCCATGAAATATCAAACATATTTGAATGAGCAGGGTGTGGCATTATTTGAGTTTGATCAACAGCGAGATGCTTCATATACAGTGACATTTAAAGATTCGAAAGGAACAATGCCAAATATTCATACAGTAGACCACAGTGCGACCAAGGGAAAAAGCCCATTGTATTGTAAATTAAGATTGAAAGAAAGGTAAGATAATTTGGATTTGCTAATTGCTAAATGATATCCATGAATATATTTTAATCTGAAATGATGTTTTGTCTTAATATTTTCCTGTATTCCAGACCAATACTCGGAAAACCGGTTGAAGTAGAAGTTCGGTCAGCCTTTAATATACCATATTTGGTATATACTATTGTAGGTCACGGTAGTATAGTCCACCTGGAGTATATAGCACTTCCAGCTAATAGAAAAAGACATACCATCAAAATAACTCCATCAATAGAAATGATTCCAGAATCCTACTTATATGTTCACTACATACAAGACGGTAATTTTAGGTTCAAAGAAATGACATTGAAATTTCCTATGGAGTTGGAAAATCAGGTAATTATCGATTACACTGTGTTGCAATTGGGCACATATTTATAATCGTTGCACAAAATTTAATTCAAGAATACTGAAATTTTTAGTATTCGAATTTATCAATTAGCGCCTCTGCCGAGTTAAATGAAATTTTATTACAAAGGTTGCCGATTTAATTAAGGATGCAAAGAACACTAATAGCAATAATTTTCAAAGCTCTTGCTTTGAACCTGACCACAATTTGGACATATATTAGGTCTATTATGTACCAATTAACCTTTTGATTCTTTCGACCAACTCTCAATTTTGCTATGTTCTTATCTGTGTCCGCTATGAGTGCTCTCCGATTATGAAATTTTGAGACAAAAATTGGAAATAAATCTGTAACTTCTAAACGAATAGACCGATTTAAATTTGATTACATATTATATATCAACGTGTAGGAAATTATGTCTTCTTTTCAAAATTGTACAACATTTTTAAGAATTAAAAAAATTATCGAAGACTTTTTTCAAAAATATGGGAAAAAAAATAGTAGCTGACTTTTTTGGAAAATTTTAATTTTTAAAATGCAATAAAAGTTTTGTTTATGAATCGTTTTTATTGAAATTTTTAACTTATGTATATAGATACTTTTGTTCCATCAGTTACCAGGTACAATTATTAGAGAGAGTTTTCATTATTCAACCCTAAAACGTCAAACTATGTGTTTAATTACTTACATTTTTTCAATTTGTTACCGCGATATTTTATACATTTTTAACGTTTTAATTGAAATTAGTACACATTTAATTAATGAATTTATGGTTGAAATTGAATTTTTTCTTAACAAAAATTTAAATTCAATTATTATTTTTAGACATTTTATTTTGATATTTTTTCATTTTCTTTTGTTTGAAGTTATAGGGAATGAATAATTGAGCACATACTTTCTAATAATTGTACCTTGCTTGTTCTGCCATGCTTTTGTTCCAAATACAAAACTTGAAAAGATATTTGTGAATTGTTAATGACAATCCCACAATTCCTAAAAAACTTTTCAAAAATCCCAAAATTGGGATTTTTTGATTTTTGGATCTATTGAAGGCACCAAGTTCGGGGCTATGAAATCCCTTTGCACAATATTGAAGAACATATTGGGACATAAAAAACAGGTACTAGTTTTTTGAAGGCAGCTATGCGATTAGAGAACATGTTGTCTAAAGATGAAATATTCATAAAAAATAGGTCTACTTCGGAAGGCTCTGGACCAAACACTAATGCGAATTTTGATATTATTTTAATTTTATAAAATTTCCCGAAATGTTATCTTTCAGAAAAATGTAAATACATTATTTATCTTCATCTTATTTTCTGTATAATTTAAAATTAATGTAAGTACTTTTTTCGAAAGAAAAAAATGGCGAAAAACTTTTACGTTAAAAGGTTATTCGGGAATACAAAATTAGTATTTTAGTAAAATTGTTTTATGCTAAATTCCTAATTTTTAATTTGGTAAATTCACTGAAATTTATTGTTGGGGGATAAGCTAGTTCCTATGCGCATTTCACTGGTTGCTTAGGCCAGATCATCAGGAAACCTTTTCCCAAAAGGCTTTAGAAAAACTAAATATATTATACAAATAAAACCATAGAGTGATTGAGAATTACAGACACTCAAGCTTTATTTGTAAAAATATCAAAGCTTAAACAAAACACCAACAATAAACAGTGATTTTATCTTTTCTTACATTTCCTTACTTTTTTAAGTTGGAATACACATAACTTTTGACTCAGTAAAGGTATTTAAACTGTTTTTAACAATTTTGTTTTTAATTCAGAAAAAGATAATTCAAGAATATCAGAAAAGAACTGGATCCGTTATTAGCAAAAAAGCAGATCAAAATAGGTAAAAATCATAAAATCGTTTTTATTGAAATTTTACACTTATGTATATAGATACTTTTGTTCCATGGTACAATCAGTAACCAGGTACAGATCATCAGGAAACCTTTTCCCAAAAGGCTTTAGAAAAACTAAAGATATTATACAAATAAAACTATAGAGTATTTGAGAATTACAGACACTCAAGCTTTATTTGTAAAAATATCAAAGCACAAAACACCAACAATGAATCGTGATTAATCTTTTCTTAGATTTCCTTACTTTTTTAAGTTGGAATACACATAACTTTTGACTCAGTAAAGGTATTTAAACTGTTTTTCCTTAGGTTATCAACAATTTTGTTTTTAATTCAGAAAAAGATAATTCAAGAAAATCGGAAAATAACTGGATCCGTTATTAGCAAAAAAGCAGATCAAGATAGGTAAAAATCATAAAATTTTACTTTTCAAATGAGAATAACTCGTAAACTGTAAAATATAATATATGTTTTTTGTAGATCTCGTCTAATAGATTCCATATATATAAAAATCTTTTAAATCCGATCGCAAACAAGAAATTGTCATCATTTTTAATTTTTGATATACCCGAGGTGCCCTACTTTGGGCATTGTGGCTCAGCGACCCCTTACTGTTATAAGTGCAAATTCAAAACTGAAACTTATCAACACCTCCTCTATAGCCATGAAATTTTTTGTTAAAATCGGTCTATCTAACCGTGGACTTGATGGCATCCCATGAGTGTCGTTCATTGATGACGTATACAAGCACCGATCTAATGAATTCTGCACATACCTCTGAATATAACCATAATATTATGTCCCAGGACATCATCGGAGGAATATGGGGTACAGATTTTTTAAAAACATATTTCCGTATTTGCTATATAACAAAGTTCATTGAAATCTGTTCATATTTGCACAAGTTACGAGCTCTAAAAATTCTAATTTTTCTTAATAAGAGAAACTTTTTGGAGAAACTTGAAGAACTAACATTAGTATATAGCTACCGAGCGAAGCCGGGCGGTCAACTAGTTTGTTATATTTTAGGACTTACTTACCCCCATTATCTCAATCTCTGGTTATTTTTTAACGTGATGATATACTGACAGTCCTCATACAAAAATTATCTTAATTGGAAGTACATATATCGTTACGAAAAACTATAACCAGAGATTGAGGAAATGGGGGTTAGTGTTGCTAACCAACTTGCAACAGTATTTACCTGTATTTATTATTAATATTGATTACATTTCCATGTTAAAGATTTCAATTACAGCTCCAAAACAGGTGAGACCAGGCCAGGAGGTCACTTTAAATCTAAAGGCACAGCCCAAATCATATGTTAGTATATTAGCGGTTGATCTCAGTGTTTATTTATTGGATAACAAATATGATTTGTATAAAAAGACAATATTAAAAGATTTAATTGAGGATAAAACATATATACCCGATGCCGAAATAGTAAGACCGGGTATTATATCGGGTCTTATAACTCTAACAAATGCACATTATCCTGTTACTTTTGAAAGTATGGTTATTTGTTATTAGCAATTTAATTTGTTTAATTATATGTTTTTTTTGAACATTAAAGTTGTTCCTCCTGTTAATAACGCTGGAGTAGGACCAATAAAATTTCGCACAAAATTTCCGGAAACTTGGATATTTGAAAACTATTTAATGTATGTAATATAAGTAGTACTTAGTTAATAAGTGATATTTGCTAAAATATATTTTTTGTTTTTTTTTGTAGTAACAATAGTGATACACAAATAGTACTAAACATACCAGAGACTATAACCACTTGGCGCATAACAGCATTTTCCAATAATGATGTAACAGGCTTTGGCATTGTGGATGGTCCCACCGATATAACCACCTTTCTGCCATTTTTCATTACTGTTAATCTGCCCTATTCGGTGAAACGAGACGAAACGATTACCATACCGGTAACCATCTTCAATTATTACAATCAATCTCTGGCTACTGATATAAAAATCCACAACACCGATTTACAATTTAATTTTGTAGAACCATTATCCCCTAGACATGAACAACTAAAAAACATTAATATTCCTCCGAATGGCGGTAAGACAGTAAAATTTGTTATAAAAACCTCACAAATAGGAGAGATTGATGTGCGTATAGCAGCCAACAACTCCATGTATGCGGATGGTATTGTACAAAAGCTTAAAGTCGAACCAACAGGTATTACGAAATATCAAAATAAGGCTATTTATCTGAGTGCTGCTGATGGGGACTCTTCATTGTCTCTGGATATACCACCGCATAGTGTAAATGATTCCGAGTTCATAACACTGTCAGTGGGTGGTGATTTTATGATACCCTCCTTGGAGAATCTCAATGATATGGTAAAATTGCCCACCGGCTGTGGTGAACAAAATATGGTGAATTTGGCTCCCAATATTTTGATTTTAGATTATCTTAAAGCCACTGGCAAATACTTAAAGGAGAAAGATCTGGTTAAAACAGCTAAATATTACACCGAAATCGGTTATCAGCAAGAGTTATCTTTTCGCCATAAAAATGGAGGTTACAGTGTGTTTGGTGAGAAGTCTAGTCCGGAGGCCAGTAACTGGCTCACAGCTTATGTGGTGCGTTTCTTTATAAAAGCCTCGAAATATACACCGATTGAAGCTCGTATAATTGAATCAGATTTGGAGTATTTGGCAAATCAGCAATCGTACGATGGCAGATTTCCATATACTGGTTATTTGTTTTATAAAGAACTTCAAAATGATTATGGTTTTACGGCATTTGTGTTGCTGACATTTATGGAAGATCGTGTAAGTATTAAAACTAAAAACACTGTCCAACAAATTGAGAAATTTTGATTGGAACAGAATAGCGACCCTATAACTCCGAAAGGGCATGTTGAGTCTATTAGTTTTGTAGAATAAACTTATAGTCCAGCTGGTCTAAACTTTTTTTTACTGTGGGTCAAAATTTTAATTTTTTGATCGAAGGTAGCATTATACTAACTGAAAAAATATAGTAAATTAATATTTGAGAATATTATTATTGTCAGAGTTATATTGTGGAATTTTATGGGGATCATTTTTGTGGAAGATCTTAACCCTCTATCTCCTCTCTTTGGAGGAGTCAAAGGAGAGGAGCTAGAAGGTTAAGATGTTCCACAAAAGTGATCCCCATAAAATTCCACAATATAACTCTGAAAATAAGAATTCTCTTAGATATTAACTTACAAAATTTTTTTCAGTTAGTATGCTGCTCACTTCGATCAAAAATTGAAAACTTTGACCCACTGTAAAAATAAATTCAGACCAGCTGGACTATAAGTATATTCTACAAAAATGATCTACTCAACATGCCCTTTCAGAATTATAGGTTCGCTAGTCTGTTCCAAAAATGCTGTTGGACAGTGTTATTATTTTACTAGATTCTTTGGTAAATACAACCTTACCCAGCAAACCAAATTTGTTTCAAGAATTTATTCAAACATTTTATAGCGATGCTCGGTTTGAATATTATTAATGCATCCATAGGAAATATATTTTGATAAGCTTTTCTTAAATCAGTTAAAGTTAACGCTATTTTAAACTTCAAAGCCGAAGTTTTTTTACCCACCAACACATACGATGTAACATATCGAAATATTGGTCGAAGAACCGTCCGTCTGTTGAAAACGCGATAGGGCCAAAGAAGCTAAACTGACTGAAATTTCCCACAAATATTCCATGTTTACAAAGAAAATGTGCAATATCGGTCTATGATTCCCGGAATACCGTTTGAGCAGTGATAAATATGTTGATAAAACTTTGCACAAATTAGTTCAAAGTACTCTGATTCGGCACAGCCGAATATAACACTCTTACTTTTTAGAGTTAGACTCCTTGTATGAAAATAGAGAATATGTTAAATTTTAAAGATGTTATTAGAGTAATATTATTAAATATTAGCCTTTAATTATTCCAGAGATACTCTCGCAAATATCCAACCACTATACGAAGAGGTCTTGAGTTCATAAGCTCCGATTTGGAAAACATTGATGACGTTTACGTTCTCGCTATTATAGGAGCTGCACTAGCTAAAGCCAAACACAAAAGCACGAATAAAGTAATAGAGAGACTACAAAACTTTGATAAAGAAGATGAAAATGGCCTCAGATGGTGGCCAAGTAATGGAAATGATGTCGAAACAACAGCTTATGTTTTAATGGTTCTTTTGAATGCTCCCGGTAATCATTTGCCCATATTGAAATGGTTAATTGAGCAACGTAATGAGCAGGGTGGTTTTAATTCTACTCATGATACGGTGGTGGGCCTTGAGGCTTTAGTGAAATTTACACAAAAATTTAACAGTGACAGTAATTGCGATTTGAAAATATCGTATTCGGCTCAAGATCTTGAGGGAAATGAAAAGGAAATCAATGAGTTCACCATAAATCCGGAAAATGCTTTAAACTTGCAACAACATGAGGTACAGTGTGATTTTTTAATATGTATAGTATAGTATCCATAAGTAATTACCGTACAAATTTTGCAATTCTCCCCTCTCTTATAGTTATCAAAATCTGTGCGTCGCGTTAATTTCGAGATGAAAGGCAGCGGTTATTCTCTGGTGCAACTCTCCTCTCAATATAATGTGAAAAATGATGTGGAATTCAATCATTTCGTCATGATAATTACTCCCACTATTTATAATGATAACCAAATAGATTTGGAGATTTGTTTTACGTATCACGCTCTGCACACAGTTAGCAATAGTACAAATATGGTTATTATGGAAGCAAATCTACCGTCAGGTTTTAAGACTGAAGCTGAATTGAGCCCGGATTTAGTGGCAAATGAATTTATACAACGTATTGAAACGAAAAATGATGAAACTATTATGATTTTGTATTTTGACAAACTGTCAACAGAAGCGAGTCATTGTGTGACCATTGAAGCGTTTAAGGCGTATGAGGTAGAAGACCGTAAACCGGCAGCCATAGTAATGTATGATTATTATGATACAACTCGTTTTAACTCCAAGTTTTATACAATTTAGTGATAACTTTGATGTACTTAACATACATTAAGTGTAATTTTAAAAAAATTTCAAATAATTTTAAATAAAACATGATTTTTACTATTCCAATTTTCAAAGACTAATGTTATCAAATAAAAAGTTTGTCTCTAATAGTAATTTTGGTTTATATTTAACCAATTTTTCACAAAAAAAAACTTCTTTATCATATTTATTTTCCTAGTGGAAATAAAAGTCTCACTCTTGCCTGCTAATGCAATAATTCCGACCTCCTCGATAGGAGTTTAAATATTAGTACTTCCCAGCTAAAAATATCGGAAATTGTTCTAATATCATAGCATTTTCATTGCATACCAAGTAGCTAAATTTTAAATTGAAATTTAGAATATCATTTGGAATTTTCGAAATTTAAATTTGAAATTCTCAAATATATTTGGAATTTTGGCAATTTAAAATTTAATTTCTTAATTTAGAATTGTCACAATTTTAATTTAATAAGGAATTTTCTCAATTTAAATGCAAAATGGTGTAGTACGCTAAAAAAATACTAACTTTCATAACGTATTATAGATCCTATGACAGCCATGTATAAAATTTTTTTGAAGTTTCGTCCTAAACTGAAAATTAATTTTTTTAATTTTTATACAAAATTTTACGGGATTTTGTTTTTTAATGTCTATTTTATAATTTTTACATATGTTTTGTTTTTGTTAAAATATTTGTTACAATAACAAAACACATATAAAATTTACACTCAAATACGCTTGTATGCACATACAATTTTCTGAAAATAAGCGAATTCACTTAATTGTGAATAAATTTGTGAAAATGAGCGAATTCACTTAATTACAAATTGAAATTTGTGGAAAAATCAATTTTATGGGAAGTAAAATAATATATTTTTTTAAATTTTTGATTTCTTATGTTTCTTTATAAATGCTTTTATTAATTAAAATTATTCCAGAAAAGGTTTAATTTTTTTTTGTCAAATATTACACAAAAGATTTAAACAAATTTTTCATGGTTAAATTTATTCTTAAATTTTTTGTAAACGTTTTTCCACCAAGCTATGATAAATAAATTATTTAAAATAAACGAAATTTTTATTAAAATTTGTAAACACATATCGTACCTTAATATAGAAAGACCCTAACTCGTTTTGTAAGCCCAGATTTTCGTTTATTTCGATAAATGGTAATCTCATAAATATATCATATTTGGCAAAAAAATCTAAACTTAAAGAAAAACACGAGTTAGGTCCTTTCTATATTAAGTTAACGATATGTACATTATTCTATTTTTGGATTATGATTAAGTGCATTAATTAAGAGATCGATTAATGAATTCCCTTATCATTACGATTCTTTATAATCTCTCAATAAAATGGAGGATAGTGAGATTTAATATTATTAAAATTAATATACATATACATAATTATTAAAAATACGTATATTGACTACAATAATGACTACAAATAATGGTTTCAATAACATTTTCAATAAACAAAATTATGTATATGCAATTGGCCAAACTGAAACGTAAAGTACTCTACACAGAGAAAATATTGGATTGATTAGCGGTTTAGCTATTTCACTAGTTATTTGAATATATGAATGACCTAAAAGAAATTCAATTACTTTTATTAGGTTACAAAGTGACAGTCTGTTAGCTGGTGTAAAGTAGTCAAACTATGGCAATAAACATATTGGTTTATCGACTCCGCTATATACATTATGGGGTCGGTAATGGAAAATATCGAAATTATTTTTCATTTGCGACCCCAAACGGATTGTCGAACTAGTCAAACTTTCGAATTTTCAAACTGGCAATATCTGACAGATAAGTAAAGAGAAATTAAACAAGATTTTAAAACTCCGAATTACAAGGAGACTCTACTTCCAAAAATTAAACGTAAACTAAGTTTACTAAAGTGTAGGCGAAACTCATAGAACAATATGAACTACACCATTTTTCATTGAAATTGAGAAAATTCCAAATGAAATTGAGAAAATTCCAAATGAAATTGAGAATTTCAAATTGAAATTGAGAAAATTCCAAATGAAATTGAAAAAATTCCAAATGAAATTGAGAATTTCAATATGAAATCGAGAAAATTACAAATGAAATTGAGAATTTCCATTTGAAATTGAGAAAATTCCAAGTGAAATTGAGAAATTCAATTTTAAATTTAGAAAATTCCAAATGAAATTACAAATAAAATTGCGAAAATTCCAAATGAAATTGGGAAAATTATTTTAAATTAAAAACAAGTAAGAAAGTATGGTCGGTCAAGCCCGACCATATAATACCCTACACCAAGTAAATGAGTAAACATATTTTACTTTTAAAATATCAATAATTTATAATCGTGAGTGATTTTCGGAAATGGGAATGGGAAGTGAGCTATGACCAATTATGGACCGATCACCATAAAATTAAGTCGTGTGATTTATGTCTATATGAAAGTTATTTATGTTGAATTTTGTGTATATACCAACATTTTTAAGTGATTTAAGCACGTTAAAGTGATTTTCGGAATTCCAATTCCAATTTCGAGAGGACATTTGTATGGGGGCTAGGTGAAATAATGGACCGATTTCAGCCAGTTTCAATAGGCTTTGTCCTTGGGCCGAAAAATTACATGTACCAAATTTTATAGAAATATCTTCAAAATTGCGACCTGTACTCTGCGCACAAGGTTTATATGGACAGCCAGCCCACCAGTCAGCCAGCCAGACGGACGGACATCGTTTAATTGACTCAGAAAGTGATTCTAAGTCGATCGGTATACTTTAAGGTGGGTGTTAGACCAATATTTTTGGACGTTACACACATCTGCACAAACGCATAATACCCTCCCCACTATGGTGGTGTAGGGTATAAAAATAATTAACGATTATATCAGATGTGGAAGATGTGGTGGTCTGGATAGTAAGTCCAATTTCAATTTATTTTGTCGTAGAAAACATGGTTGGTCTCGTGTTGGATACCGAACAGTTCTTTCGATACCTACTTCCCATGGCCCCGACATCCACCTGATAGGTGCAATTAGTACCGCAGGCATTATTCTAATGGATACGCGCAGAGGTTCGTTTACTGCCGAAAGCGCAAACGAATGGGTTAAAAGTGTTGATAGCAAGAGTTGGGTAATCAGTTATCTGAACTCGTTCTGGTATGTGCCACAGTCGTTTACGTGAAATTTTCGACAACTCTCCAGCAACACTTTTATGATTGAGTCTCTATTAACCAATGCTTAACCCTATTGAATATACCAACCGTAAATCCTCCTAATGCAGGAGACCAGAGGATTTTATATCTTCAAGAATTAATTAACGATACCAAGTCCTGTATAACTACTGGAGATTGCAGTAGAGCTATACAACATACGATGTTCGTCCGTCCGTCTGGTTGGCTGGCTGTCCGTGTAAACCATGTGCGCAGAGTATAGGTCGCAATTTTGAAGATATTTCGATCAAATTTGGTGCATATTATTTTTTCGACCAAGCCTATTGAAACTGGCTGAAATCGGTCAATTATTTCACCTAGCCTCCATACAAATGTCCTTCCGAAATTGGACTTTATCGGTCATAAATGTTTAATTTATAAATGTATCTCCACAAATTGCGCTTTGAAAAAGTTTTATATATGTATACAAAATTCATGTCACCAAATTTTGTTACGATCGGTCCATAATTAATCATAGCTCCCATATAGACCCGCTTCCGAAAATCACTTTAACGTGCATAAATAGCTTAAAAATGTTGGTATACTCACAAAATTCAACATAGTAAACTTTCATATAGACATAAATCACACGACCTAATTTCATGGTGATCGGTCCATAATTGGTCATAGACCCCATATAAGGCCCAATTCCGAAGAGTAAAATAAAATGTTCTCAATACCATTTGAAATTTTCTTAATTTCAATTACGAGAATTTTCCCAATTTCATTCAATTAGAATTTTCTAAATTTCAAATGGAAATTCTCAATTTCAATTGAAATTTTCTGAATTTGATTTTCTCAATTTCATATTGAATTTCTCAATTTCATTTGGAATTTTCTCAATTTAAAATGGAAATTCTCAATTTCTTTTCGAAATTTCTCAATTTAAAGTTGAAATTCTCAATTTCAAATGGAATTTTCTCAATTTAAAATGGAAATTCTCGATTTCATTTGGAATTTTCTCAATATCATGATAATGTTCTCAATTTCATTGAAAAATGGTGTAGTTAGTTATTTTTAATATAAATATTTCCCTATCTTTCTGTATTTTAAAAACAAATCGATAGATAGTCGTTGATAACCATATTTTTTCGCAAAATCAAATCAAAATCAATCATCTTCATTTATACACAACAAACAAGTTTGCCTCAGTTTTGCATTCTCTGCGAATGCAATCAGTTGTGTTGAGTTGTGTGATACGGAATAAAATCAAAATCATAATAACAATGGACTTGAATGTGAAACTCAATTCGATTTATCAATATTTGATACTGTTGCACTGTGTGGCATTCATTAATTGCGAAAAGTATTTATAAAATGTTTTCGAGATTTAAATAAAATCAATAATATTGAGTATTAATTTCAAAATTCCAGTTATTATAGCATAATTGCACCAGGTTTAATGAAATCGAATCGTAAATATACTGTGGCGGTTACTCTACACGATTCGAATATGCCCTGCAATATACGTGTCTCCATTGCGGGACGTTCCTATAATGCTACAGATGAAGTACAGTTGCAACCATTCGAATCGAAAAAGTTGGATTTTTTTCCACCAAAGTTAGAGCAGGGTGACTATCACTTGTTTGCTGAAGGTCTAAGTGGTTGTACATTTCGAAATCAAAGTGATCTATTAATTGAAAGTTCAGCGGGTCCTAAAATCTACATACAAACTGATAAATCGGTATATAAACCCTTAGATTTGGTACAGTTTCGTGTTGTCATTTTGGATGAACATACGAGACCTGTTAACATAAGAGAACCAATTCGTATCGAGATATTTGTAAGTAAAGTTTATTTTGTTTTTTATTTGAATCAATGTAACTTCGAAAAATCCTCCAAATTAGAGCTATTTTTAATCCGTATGGAACTACATTGGATTTACAAAACATCACAAAACATCGTTCTTTGTTTAGTATGATTTTGGTTTTGAAATTTTTTATAGCAAAATTAGAACAGTTTTCTAAAAAAAGTTAAATTTTCGGTTAGCCAACAAACCGGTTTTCTTAAAAATTCTGTTTTTTATAAACACTAACCATAGAGCCATATTTTGGGAAGAAATTTGTATGGGGCTGAGATAAATCATGGACCGATCTTTCCATTTTCTGCAGAGCTTGTCTATTTATCAAAAGACAAATGCTTATTTATCAATTAAAATTATGGTTTGCCTGAATTAGTCGTCACTTTGGATAAAGTAATTATATTCAAGCTTTAAAGTTTTTAATAATCTAAAATAATTGATATAAAGAAAATGCTTAAATCTAACCTCCAGGAGACTCACAAATTTTGAAATTTTTGATTTTGATTTTTGATAAAATTGGGCTCACATAAAGAATAACGTGTTTCTTATACATTTTATTTATTTCCTAGGATAATGACAAAAACCGCATTAAACAATTCAAGGACATTACCCTCACAAAAGGTGTCTTTACGGAAAAATTCAAATTGTCCCAACAACCAGTGATGGGCGAATGGGAAATAAGAGTGACAATAAGTGGAAAATATTCTCATCAAATGTCTAAATGGATTGATGTCCAATTATATACTCTGCCAAAATTTAGTTTGCACATGCAAGCACCCAACAATTTCATACTCGCTGAACCTCACATCAGAGCAGAAATCTACGGAAAATATACGTTTGATAAATATGTGGAAGGCATGTTACACGTCGAATTACGTATTTTACGCAACGACGATTTAATCGAACAACAAAGTCTACATGTTGATGGTTTAGCGGTTGTTGAATTTCACCTTGAAAATCCACAATATCTAGTCGGAGTGAGTTTTTTGCATTTGAAGGCCATGTTTGAAGAAAAACATACGGGCATCTGGCAAAATTTGTCACAGACTATTACAGTACGCGAACAAACTTATAGAATGTTTATACCGGATGAGGAGATAGAATTTCGCAACAATATACCATTTCGTTTGAGAGCCCACATTGAAGATTGGAATGATGGGCCAATCTGGGATTCTACGACACCCGTTGTTATGGAACATGGTGCAATGAAATATCAAACATATTTGAATGAGCAGGGTGTGGCATTATTTGAGTTTGATCAACAGCGAGATGATTCATATATAGTGAAATTCAAAGATTCGAATATAACAATGCCAAATATTTATACAGTAGAGCAAAGTTCGGCCGACATAGCAAAGCCAGTGTATTGTAGATTAAGATTGAAAGAAAGGTAAGATAATTTGGATTTTCTAATAGGTGTTCCGGCATTACATTATAATCTGAAATGAACTGTTTTTTAACTGAATTCCAGGCCAATACTCGGAAAACCGATTGAAGTAGAAGTTCGATCATCCTTCAATATACCATATTTGGTATATACTATCGTAGGTCACGGTAGTATTGTCCACATGGACCATATAACACTGCCAGCAAATAGAAAAAGGCATACCATAAAAATAACTCCATCAGTAGAAATGATTCCGGAATCCTTTTTATATGTTCACTACGTACAAGACGGTTATTTTAGGTATAATGAAATGAGATTCGAATTTCCTTGGGAGTTGGAAAATCAGGTAAGATTACACTGTATTGTAATTGGGCACATACATAAGCATTGCGCCAAAGTTGTAAAGTTATTAAAAAACAGTTTTTAGTAGATTTCGAATGTGTTATTTCATGCATCTGCCAATTTGTATGAAATTTTATTACAAATGTTGCAGATTTAAGGATGGACAGCAGTTAGTTAGACAGATAGTTGCGTCTGTCCACAAATTGGACATACATTAGGGACTGCACGGTCTAAAGAATGAGTCAGAAAACCTTATGCAAACTATTCCATCAAAAACGTATCATTGGTCCAACAAATTATTATTATACCCTTGGCCATAAGTGGCGAATTCCGTTTGTAATTTCTATATTTTTCATTTGCGACCCCACAAAGTATATGTGTTCTGGATCGTTATAAATACCGATATAGCCCTGTCCGTCTGTATGTTAGAATCAACTTTCCGTAGCCCCCAAATAACTTACATACATGATTCATACATCAATATATCAGGAATTCTACCGGCTCGGTTGGTATTTAAAATCGGAACACAAATGGAAATATAAAAAGTATTTCTTAATTTTAATTGGTTACTTTCAATTATAATGTAAGTAAAGTACCACAAGATGTATTGTACATTAGGGTGGCCCTTAATAAACAAAAGTTGGATTTTGGCCATTCTCACCCTCCAGTTAGGTGAACATTAGTAAAAAAATCAGCCTGAAAAAATTTTAAAATAAAAAAATAAAATTTTTTTAACGGCAGTTTCAAAACTCAATTTTCAAATTTTTAAAAATTTTGTTAAACAAATTTCAGAATTTTTTGATCATTTCATTGGGATTTATTAAGAATATAATAGGGAATAAAAATGTGAAAAAATTATGAAAATATCTCTTATAGTTTTTCCCTACCTGCGATTTAAATTTTGAAATTTTTTTTTTTTAAATGTACTTATTTGGACTTCTGTTTTTTGAAAAACCTACTACACGTTAGACCGCGATAGAGATGCTAAACGGGGAATCCCGTTCACGAGAATCCCGGGGTTTTTGGGATTTTCTAAATCCCGAAGCCCGGGATGTTTTAATTTTAAATCCCGGGGTTTTCGGGATTTTCCAAATCCCGTTTTTCATAAATAAATATGGGAAATTGTCATTTTTGTGTGACTTTTTCATTCATTTTGACATTCTACATGCCCGAGTGGGGCTCTAGAAAATCAATTCTTCAACTTTTTTGTAAGTTATCTAACAAAACTCAATTTAAATCCTCTTCAATTGAAATTGATTTTATCTCAGATGAGGAGTTCGAACAAAATGAAAATATTTCGATTGCTAAAAGGCTAAAAGATATTATTAATAAATGTAAAAACCCCAAATAAGAATAACGAAACCAAATTATAATATAGATTTTCAACTTGCAAAAGAAATAGATCATTTTATTTCTGAAGGAACAAGAGGAAAATACTTGCAGATTTGTTATAAGTATTTGCAAACGGGTTTTCCAATGTGAAAGATGGAATGTGAAAGATGTTTTTTGGCAACAGCATATGTCGAAAACAAAATTCGTTCCAGAATGGCAGATGTAACCATAGATGTAATAGTATTCTTAAGAAGCTATTTAAAATAAACACTTTTTTATACTAAAGTACGGTTTTTCACCAGTATGTCGATTTTTTTCACGAAAAAACGTATAGCAGAAACGCATTCTACGGAAAATTCTAAGAAGAAACCATAGGTCTAAAATCAAATCCTATCACATTTCGTCTTTTATCCAATGATATTTCAGTATATATTTTTTTATTAAATAGTTTTTTTTATTGGATAAAAGACGAAATGCGCAAGATAGGATTTGATTTTCGACATATGGTTTCTTGGGGATAATTTCTTAGAATTTTGCGTAGATTGCGTTTCTGCTATACGATTTTTACGTCCATACAAATCGACCCTGCTTTACCATAATTCGCCCGTTTACCATAATTCGCCCGTTTAATTCAAAATTTACATTATTTAAGCTAATTATTACCTCAAAAATTTATATTTTAAGTTATAATAATTTTTTTAATACAGACTTAAAATAAGAATAAAAACGAAATCTTGAAAAGTGTTGAGAGAAATTTTAAAAATCGAAATAACTGGAATTGACGCTGAATTAATATTTCGTTTAAAAACCATTTTGACTTGTTTATCATGCCAATTTCCTCTTCATTTAGATAAGTTTGAAACTTACAGCTTTGAAACAGCTCACCGAATTCATTTAGACTGTGAAATATTAGCACATTAATAATAAATTATTTAATTAAAAAAAAATATAAAATGAAGTCTAGTATTCACAATAACAGTACAAAAATGGAAATTAACCCTTAAGAGTACTTGGGGTCAAAATGAATGTGTTTTTCGTGATTTTAAAAGTTGAGGGTCATTTGGACCCCAAGTGCTATTAAGGGTTAATTTCCATTTTTGTACTGTTATTGTGAATACTAGACTTCATTTTATATTTTTCTTAAGTTTCATCAAAATCGGCACAAAAATATATAATATTTCGCTATCTTTCCATGAGATATTCCAAATATTGAAAAAATTGACCTTTGACCTTCACGATTTAAGGGTTAAAGTTTTCCGATTTTAGTAAAACTTTCAGACTATATTTAAAATTACCTGGACTATATTATTCTGAATAGCTTTTACTCAAAAATCATTACAGTAATGAAATTCTGGTCATTCCCCAAAATATGGCCAAAAAATTAGTTTTTCTCGAAAATCGCAAAATTTATATCGCAGGTACGGAAAAACTATAGGAGGTATTGACATACTTTTTTCACATTTTTATTCCCTATTATGTTGTCAATAAATCCCCATGTGATGATCAAAAAATTCTGAAATTTGTTTAACAAAATTTTTAAAAATTTGAAATTGGAGTTTTGAAACTGCCGTTAAAAAATTTAATTTTTTTGGTCATACCTGCGAATAGGTTAACGGTATCCTACGAGGACAAAAAGTCATATACAAGTAAATATGGATATATTTTAAGTAAAAATAAGCTTTTATTTTAATATTTCTCAAAATATGTTAATTTTGTTCATAAATTTCTTGTTCTAGTGGCCTGAGACACGTTAATGGCCTGGCGATTTTTTAATAACTTTAACATTTTTTCACCAATTTTTGTCTTTTATATCTTATTATAACGACAATTACGTACACATTTCGATTCTTTTAAATTAAATTGTAAAAGTCATTATTTAATGGCAAACTTTTTACAAAAACTGAAAAAATTGCATATTTTCCCCTTGTAAATGCACCTCAAAACTTCAGCGTCGTTGCGCCACCAGTTAACGTTATCCTATCATCCTAATATTTTACACAATGTGTTTCTACAATACATAGAACAATTCTATAGGGGGGGACGGTCAAAATTCGCAATTTTATTTTTTTGCAGCACTCTAATGTGCATACCCCAAACTTATATGAATAAAAATTATCATTCAAAAATACGTTTTTTTCATATTTTTAACTATTTTTACACAATTCAAAAAGCTCTTCACCAATTTACAAATCGAACACAAACATTTTTGCTAAATTGGACAGGACAACGTCTGTCGGGTCAGGTAATGTTAAATAAATTTGTACAATATTTGAATAAATGTCCGTCATATTTGTTCCTGTCCATATTTATACAAGTTACGAGCTCAACAAAGTTTTGCACTCCAGAGGTAGCCAGTTTAGGTTTTTACTCATATATTTTAGGACTTACTTAGTGTTATTAATCAGCTTGCCACAGTATTTACCTGTATTTATTATTAATATTGATTACATTTCCATGTTAAAGATTTCAATTACAGCTCCAAAACAGGTGAAACCAGGACAAGAGGTCACTTTAAATCTAAAGGCACAGCCCAAATCATATGTTAGTATATTAGCGGTTGATCTCAGTGTTTATTTATTGGATAACAAATATGATGTATATAAAAAGACAATATTAAAAGATTTAATTGAGGATAAAACGTATATTCCCGATGCCGAAATAGTAAGACCAGGTATTATATCGGGTCTTATAACTCTAACAAATGCACATTATCCTGTTGTTTATCAAAGTATGGTCATTTGTTATTAGAAATATAATATTATTTAACTATATATTTTTTTAACATTGAAGTTCAAACCGCTGTAAAAGACACAGGACAAGTACCATTAGAATTTCGCACAAAATTTCCGGAAACTTGGATATTTGAAAACTATTTAATGTATGTAGTATAAGTAGTACTTAGTTAATAAGTGTTATTTGCTAAAATATATTTTTTGTTTGTTTTGTAGTAATAATAGCGATACACAAATAATACTAAACATACCAGAGACTATAACCACTTGGCGCATAACAGCATTTTCCAATAATGATGTAACAGGCTTTGGCATTGTGGATGGTCCCACCGATATAACCACCTTTCTGCCATTTTTCATTACTGTTAATCTGCCCTATTCGGTGAAACGAGACGAAACGATTACCATACCTGTAACCATCTTCAATTATTACAATCAATCTCTGCCCACTGATATAAAAATGTACAACACCGATTTAAAATTTAATTTTGTGGAACCATTATCTTCTAGCCATGAACAACTAAAAAACATTAATATTCCTCCGAATGGCGGTATGACAGTAAAATTTGTTATAAAACCCTCACAAATAGGAGAGATTGATGTGCGTATAGCAGCCAACAACTCCATGTATGCGGATGGTATTGTACAAAAGCTTAAAGTCGAACCAGAAGGTATTACGAAATATCACAATAAGGCTATTTATCTGAGTGCTGCTGCTGGAGACTCATCATTGTCTCTGGATATACCGCTCGATAGTGTAAAAGATTCCGAGTTCATAACACTGTCAGTGGGTGGTGATTTTATGATACCCTCCTTGGAGAATCTCAATGATATGGTAAAAATGCCCACCGGCTGTGGTGAACAAAATATGGTGAATTTGGCTCCCAACATTTTGATTTTAGATTATCTTAAAGCTACTGGAAAATATTTGAAAGAGAAAAATCTGGTTAAGAAAGCTAAATATTACACTGAAATGGGTTATCAGCAAGAGTTATCTTTTCGCCACGAAAATGGAGGTTATAGTGTGTTTGGTGAGAAGTCTAGTCCGGAGTCCAGTAACTGGCTCACAGCTTATGTGGTGCGTTTCTTTATAAAAGCCTCGAAATATACACCGATTGAATCTCGTATAATTGAATCAGATTTGGAGTATTTGGCAAATCAGCAATGGTATGATGGCAGATTTCCATATACGGGTTATTTGTTTTATAAAGAACTTCAAAATAAGTATGGCTTTACGGCATTTGTGTTGTTGACATTTATGGAAGATCGTGTAAGTATTAAAACTAATATTTATTTTACTAGATTCATTGGTAAACACAACCTTACCCAGCAAAACCAAATTTTTCTCAAGAATTTGTTCAAAATTCAATAATTTTAAAGCGATGCTCCGAATATTATTAATCAATCCATAGTAAATATATGTATGTTGGTAAGTTTTACTGAAATCACGTGACGGTAATCCTATTTTAAACTGTAAAGCCGAAATTTTTATACCCACCTTAAAATAAGATGGAAGGTATTTTGTCAATCAGTTTGTAACATATCGAAATATTGGTCGTTGGGCCCAAACGAAAGGTGATAACTGGCTGAAATTTCCCACATATACTCTCTATTTACAAAGAAAATGGCCAATTTCGGTCTATGATTTCACCTAGCCCCCATACAAATGTCCTCCCAGAATAGTGTTTGAGCTGTCACAAATATGTTATTATGCGGCAATCCTGCTAAAACTTTGCACAAATTAGTTATAAATACTCTGAAATTATACTGTGAAGTATGGCATTAGGAAACATTTGTTCCAAGTTCCCATACAAGGTCCCCTCAGAAATTGACTTGAACATTAGTAATTGTCTTATAATAATTAATAACATGAGTTTTATATGAAACTAAATCTTTCTACCAACTTTCGTTAGGATCGGTCCATAATTCGCCCTAACCCCCATATAGCACTTATATCAGGAAAATATTTTATTGTCACATATTAATGGCGGGTGTGTAAGATTCGGCACAGCCGAATATAACACTCTTGCTTGTTAAACTTAGACTCGCACTCCCTGAATGACTTGAAAATAGAGAATATGTTAAATTTTAAATAAGTTGTTATTAGAGTACTTCTTAGTAATATTAGTAGTAATTCCAATTCATTACCAAGTTTGTAATAAACATCTTATTAAATATTAGCCCCAAATTATTCCAGAGATACTCTCGCAAATATCAATCCACTATACGAAGAGGACTTGAGTTCATAAGCTCCGATTTGGATAACATTGATGACGTTTACGTTCTCGCTATTATAGGAGCTGCACTAACCAAAGCCAAACACCCAAGCACGAATAAAGTAATAGAGAGACTACAAAACTTTGACAAAGAAGATGGAAATGGCCTCAGGTGGTGGCCGAATAATGGAAATGATGTCGAAACAACAGCTTATGTTTTAATGGTTCTTTTGAATGCTCCCGGTAATCATTTGCCAATATTGAAATGGTTGATTGAGCAACGCAATGAGCAGGGTGGTTTTAAATATACTCATGATACGGTGGTGGGCCTTGAGGCTTTAGTGAAATTTGCTCAAAAATTTAACAATGCTACTAATTGGGATTTGAAAATATCGTATTCGGCTCAAGACCTTGAGGGAAATGAAAAGGAAATCAATGAGTTCACCATAAATCAGGATAATGCTTTAAATTTGCAGCAACATGAGGTACAGTATGATTTTTTTAATATATATCCATAAGAAATTACAGTAAAAATGTTGCAATGCTTCCTTCTCTTACAGTTATCAAAATCTGTGCGTCGTGTTAATTTCGTGGTGCAAGGCAGTGGCTATTCTCTGGTGCAACTCTCCTCTCAATATAATGTGAAAATCGATCTGGAAGTCAAACATTTCATCATGAAAATTACTCCCACTATTTATAATGATGACGAAATGGATTTGGAGATTTGTTTTACGTATCAAGCTCTGCACACAGTTAGCAATAGTACAAATATGGTTATTATGGAAGCAAATCTACCGTCTGGTTTTAAGGCTGAAGCTGAATTTAGCCGAAATTTAGTGGATAATGAATTTATACAACGTATTGAAACGAAAAATGATGAAACTATTATGATTTTGTATTTTGACAAACTGTCGACAGAAGCGAGACATTGTGTGACCATTGAAGCGTTTAAGGCGAATGAGGTAGAAGACCGTCAACCGGCAGCCATAGTAATGTATGATTATTACGATACAACTCGTTTTAACTCCAAGTTTTATACAATTTAGTGAAAAGTTTGATTTAATTAATTTTCAAATAATTTTAAATAAAAAATGGTTTTTACTATTCCAATTTTCTAAAAACAGATGTTATTAAATAAGAAGTTGGTCTTTAAAAGTCATCTTGTCTCCCAGTTTTGCCCAAACTCATGCAATTTTTTTATGAGCCACCAAAGATTTGGGGCCTCGGTGTCATTTTTGCAAAAAAGTGATAATTTTATCAGGCTCATATCTTGCACACAGTTCGAAATTTTGATTTACTCTCTGAGGCAAAGTTGTTGCCCTTATCATAGAGAACTTGAACATATAACATCAACAACTTAATTTTCAAGATCAAAATCGCAAAAAACTTTAAAAAATTCGAAATAAATTTTTTAACGCTGCCTAAAAGTATGCTTTTAGGAAGTTCATATGTTCTACAAAGTTGTTTATTGAGATCTTAGGTAAATTTTTGTAGTTCCTTGAATTTTGAACGGTTTGCTACCTATGGACTTAAACAGGGAAAAAAAGGTAAACAAATTTTTTAAAGTTTTTTGCGATTTTGGTCTTGAAGATGAATTTTTTTTGATTTTTTATGTTCACAATTTTTATTGCCTCAGAGATTAAATAAAAGTTCCGAACTCTTTGCAAGATATGAGTCTGAGATAATAATTTTACGGGAAGATTTTTTCTTAAAAAATTTTGTGAGAAAACTAATTTTTTTTTGTTAAAAAATAGTTTTGCCGATTTTGACCCATTGTATGTCGGAATTACTATGGCGTCAATTTGTAGGGTTCATTTTAATAACTTAAACTCGAATACTTCTTGGCTACGCCGACGCACAGAGGGATGTCTTCATACATTTTTTTGCAAAAATTATAAGGAGTGGTCGTAGAGGGCTGAAATTTGGCACAGCTAATTATATGGCCCAAACTAAGAAACAAATAAAATTTTATCAAAATCGACCAAGCCCAACGCCCACAGCCCATACAATCCAAATAGATTTTTTCGCATAAAATTGTGCCTATCAAAGTAAAAGTCTAGAAATTTGGTACATATATTTTCTGAAACAAAAGAAGAACGTATGCTAAGTTTTATTAAAATCGGCCATGACCACCGCATACCGCCCATACAATCCAAATGCAATACATTTTTGTACAAAAATTATAAGGAGTGGTCGTAGAGCATTGAATTTTGGCACCGTGAATTGGACTAAATTAAGAATTTGGCACAGATAATTATATGGCCCAAACTAAGAAACAAATAAAATTTTATCAAAATCGACCACGCCCACTGCCCATACAATCCAAATTGATTTTTTTGCATAAAATTGTTTATATCCAAGCAATAGTCTAGAAATAGATAACATTTTATGATATTTCGTTTATTATTCGATAAAAACGTTAAGTTTTCATCCTGTTCCGAAAACTATTTTGTCTTTTTATCGGAACAAGACACTCCCACCTTTCATTTTATTAAAAAAAAACATCTTGGGGGAAAGTGGGGCTACTTTTTTTTCTCCATTGGAAAATCAAAAATAAAATAATTTTTAGAGACTTATAGTCAGTTTATGGTATCCCCATATTTTTATACCCTCCACCACCATAAGTGGTGAATGAGGGTATATATAAGTTTGTCATTCCGTGTGAAACATTGAGAAATAATCATCTGAGACCCAACAAAGTATATATATTATTGATCCTTATTAAATTCTAAGTCGATTGAGCCATGTCCGTCTGTCTGTGTAAAACATGCTCACGTCCAAAATAGCCAAACAAAATTGGTAGACTTGCAAAAATAATGTTTATTGTTCTCCTAAGCAGTTTGGTATTGAAAATCAGCAAAATCGGTTCAGTGAAACCAGAGTTATGAACCAAAATGTGAGACAACCTAAAAAAAAACTTGATAATTTTAACATAGTTTTCGTTATTTGTGCAAATATATTGCAGATAATACCATAAAATTGTACACACGTTATTTTTATGTTAAAGGGACTAAATCTGTCGAAAATTATAAGAATCGGTCCATGATTTCTCCTAGCCCCCATACAAATTTCTTCCCGAAATATGGTTATATGGTCTGTAAATGCCTACAAAATTGCAGTATCCACACAAAATTCAGGAAAAATAAGTTTAGTGCTTAAAAAAATTACAACCCCAAATTGTTTGTGGATCGGCCCATATTTGACCGTAGCCCCCATATAAAGTTCATTTCCGAAAATCACTTAAATAAGCATAAATATCTTATAAATATCGCTATTAAGTTGAAATTTGTCATAAATAGTCCCTATATATATACCAAAATCGATGTACCTAATTTTATGAAGATTGGCCGATAATTGGTTATAGCTCCCATATAAGAACCACTTCCGAAAAACACATTAACCTACATAAATATCTAAAAAATGTCAATATCAAAATAAAATTTTACATAGATCCATAATTAATACTTAGAAATCATACTACAGGATTTTGTGAATATCGGTCCATATTTGACCATAGCTCCCATATAAGGTCCACTCCTAAAATCAGTTAAGTACTCATAAATCTCTTATAAATATCTTTATCATTCTAAAATTCGACAATAATAATACTCATATACATTTTATGCAGATTGGCCGATAAGTGGTCATAGCTCCTCTATAAGGCCCATTTCCGAAAAAGATATTAATCTTAAAAAATATTAAAAACATAGCGATATCAAAATGAAATTACGCACAGATCGGTAATTTGTATCCAGTAATCATACTTCTGCATTTTGTGAATATCGGTCCATATTTAACCATAGATCCCATATAAGGTCCATTCCCGAAAATCACTAAAATCCTCATAAATGTCTTACAAACATAGTTATCAGGTTGAAATTCGAAACAAATTTATTCAATATATACAAAAATCGATGTACCAAATTTTATGATGATAGGCCCATAATTGGTTGTAGCCTCCATATAAGAATCCCTTCAGGAAAACACATTAACCTGCACAAATATCCAAAATGAACCAAAATTTTACACCGATCAGTAATTTGTATCCAAGAATCGTAAGTCGGCATAGCTACCATATAAGGTCCACTCTTGTTAATAGCCTACTTAGAACCATAATAGGTCATAGCATCCATATATTAAACCAAAATAGTACACAGTAATTTGTATTCAAAAATCATAATACTGAAATTTGTGAGTATTGGTCCATAATTGGTCACAGCTCTCATATAAATACATAAAAATCACGTTAAAATATTTTATGACAATCGAATCATAATAGGTCATAGCTCCCACATATGTAAGTCCCACAACCAAATAATTTGAAATTTGTCAAAATATATTTGTATATCCTTTTTTATACTTCACTTGAGGTTAAAAGGGAAAAATGTTGATCCAAACTTAATAACTAATTATTAAGTATATAAATTGTTAAATTACATACGTTCTAATAGGAATTTCAGTTATAAATTGCTTAGATACAAGTTTTTGTACATTTGAAATAAAATATCGTCTGCGTAAACTAGTCTTTCTAACAATTGTTATATTATTTCAGTTTTTATACCATCATATTTATGTGGAGGGTATTTAAGATTCGGCACGGCCGAATATAGTACTCTTACTTGTTTTTTTTTATTGATGTAGAAATATTATATTTTGCAAATATGTTAAAGGTAAATGGTATTATTAGGAAAATTATACATATATAAACCACTGAATTGCGTGAAAATATAAGTAAATGTTTGCTTAACACCCTTGCATGGATTTTTTAAAAATAAAATACAATTTTTCTTAAAACTATAAGTGTACATTTCATCTTTAAACATTTCTCTACAAAACTGCATCTTTGATTTTTGAAATTAAGTGTTTGAAAAATTTACTTTTTGACACCAAAATCCCTCTGTGCGACGTCAGAAATACCAGATTTTTTTTCCAAAAAATTTGGATTCTGCCCCACTGTGCACTCTTACGCGTTCTGTTCATTCCTCTTTGTTTTTTTTTTCGCTTTTTCCAACGAGATGCCATTAGATATCAATTTGAAATGAAGTTGTCTACTATTGTTTAAAATAAGTTGGGAATAAATTTGTTTATAAATTAATTAAACATTATAAAATATTGAATTAGAAGACGCTGTATTATAATAGTCATACATCACTATGGGCACAGATTTACGTTCAAATACATCGCTTGTTTTGTAGGCCAAAATATTTAAACAGTTTTGTTCATTTATCTCTAATTTATCCAAGTACAGTATGATGGTCGTATATTCATTTTTAGGTTCGTTTCTTTGTACAAATGGGTTATTTTTTAAATTTTCGAGAACTTCATCATCCGTCCGATAACCGGATGGTAAATTCACCTCCATTATAACCATGTTAGTGCTGGTAGTATAGGTGTAACAAATTTCCAAATCCAAATCATTATTTAAAATATTTGCTTTAGGTTCAATAATGAAATATTTGACTTCGGTTTTGACATTTGAGGAGACATCTTTTCTACGTGGTTTTGAGCCACTTGTATCAATCATGGGACTAATTGATGTGCTGGCGTCAAGTATTTTATAGTGGTGGGAGAGTTGCAAGAGTGCAGAACCAGTTCCGGTCATTTCGAAGCTGACGTTACGAGTAGATTTGGGCAACTGGAAGGAGAAAAAAGTTCATAGTTATTAATAATAGGTTTAAGTTAATAATTTTTATGTATATACTAGTATTATAGAAAATCTTATTTACCTCTTGTTTTTGAGTCATTAAAATATTGCCAGATTCCACTTTAAATGCACCCGTTTTGACGGCATCTCCTTCCTGATCTTTTGCCGTGTATTTGATATCCAAATTCACATTTTTTGATTCTTTAATTTTCTGTGCAAATTTAACCAAGGCTTGTAAACCCACAACGGTATCATGAGTTGATAGGAAACCCCCCTTATCATTGCGTTGAGCTATTAGCCATTTAAGTATGGGCTTATGATCACCGGATGCACTCGAATCGAGCAGAGCCATCAATATATATGCCGTAATTTCCACATTATTTTCATTGAAATTATTGCTTCCTGACCACCAGACTAGACCATCACTTTCATTACGATAGATTTTTAGTTTTTCTAAAACTTTATTGACGTTCGAATTTTTAGCCATTTGTAGGACATACGCAATAATGGAGAGGGCATAAACATCGTCAACATCATCCAAATTGTTGGTTAGAAATTGAAGACCTCTGTTAATGACCTGTTGGTATCTTCTGGCATACATCTGGAAAAACGATAAAATATTAATATATTTGTAAGGAGGACAGTTATGCATTGCTATCCCACAAAATTAAGAGATCTTGATCAAATAATACATAGATTAGAATGTAACCCATCTTGACATAGATGGAATAAACTCCATTAAATTAAATTTTGGTTTAGGCTTCTCAATTGATATAAAGGATCTTAAATATCTGTAAAATGGCCCCTACGGCTCTAAGGACAGGTCACTACTCTTTTCATGAAATTTTCCATGACTTCCTGTAACGAATGCCGTTCACAGTCACTGCAATTTAGGCGTCATCTTCAAAAAATAAAGTTCC
Organism: Calliphora vicina; assembly: GCF_958450345.1. Classification (NCBI taxonomy): domain Eukaryota; kingdom Metazoa; phylum Arthropoda; class Insecta; order Diptera; family Calliphoridae; genus Calliphora; species Calliphora vicina. Next base: position 57,991,707 of record NC_088781.1, on the reverse strand, counting down.
AATCACGCCGCACAGTGGGGCAGAATCGAAATTTTTTGGAAATAATTCTGGCATTTCTAAACGCCTGGTCCGATCGGAATAAAATTTGACGTGGGTGTAGCCAAGGAGAATTCGGACCTACAAAATCTATGTGAGCTCAAAGTAGGGTACCTTCGACATGTAATATTTTTAAACACCTGACATTTTTTTCTTTCCCATCCGATTTCAAAGATTTTTATATTTGGAAAGCGTACGGCTACGTCTTGAAAAAAAAATTAAATATTAAAATTTCGCCATACCTTGGTCCGCTTTTTTAAAAATATAGGGCGTACTTTTGGACCGAATGGTGTCGAATTTTTTTTGATAGTTAGACAGATAAATTGCAAATAATATACAAACGATTTCAGAGCAATATCAATTATTAATCCAAATATAAACGATTTTCAATTTAAAAATTCAAAAAATAATAAATTTTTGCTATTTTTTGGGCTCCCGCAATTCCTAAAAATTGGAGCGAAAATCCCAAGAATGGTATATTTTAAAATTTTGCCCATAGGCTCCACATTTCCTTCGGGGCTGGGAAAATACTTTGAGGATAAATAGGGAACATATCAAGGTTAAAAATTTTTGATTTTTTAAATTGAAAATCATTTATTTTTGGATTCATAATTGATATAACTCCATTCGGTCCAAAAGTACGCCCTATACTTTTGGACCGAATGGAGTCTAATTTTTTTTTGTTAGTTAGACAGATATGAATCCAAAAATAAATGATTTTCAATTTAAAAATTCAAAAAATAGTAAATTTTTTCTTTAAAAAAAACAAGTTATGGCAAAATTTTAAAATTTAAATTTTCAAATGCTTGGAAATTATAAGATATAAATAGCACACGCAAGCATGTTTTTTCAAGGCCTAACCGAACGCTTTCCAAAAATATAAAAATCTTTGAAATCGGATGGGAATGAAAAAAATTGCACGTGTTTAAATATTTTACATGTCAAAGGTACCCTACTTTAAGCCCCCATAGCGCCGCCCTGGAGCATTTGTAGGGTCCATTTTAATAACTTAAACTCGCATACTCTTTGGCCACGCCCACGTCAAATTTTATTCTGATCCGACCAGCCGTTTAGAAATGTGCGGCCCACTGTGCGCCGCCTGATTAAAATCCACACAAGACAGTTGCTCGTTGTAGGTGCATTTGTTTCTAATGTATTTTCTGAGCTCCAAATTCGACATTTTGTGTATTCACGAAGCCATTCAGATGGAAATGCGCTTCAGATGACTTTCAGCATCGTGGTCTCAGCATAACTTTCGAAATTTTTGTAATAAGTTTTTACAATTATAACACGTTGCTTTTTCGTAAGCGCTCCATTTTTAATAATCGTAATAACCAATCGTGACAGTTGCCAAATTTAAGAGTTGCCACTTGCCCTCTCCATACTTGGCCTATTTTGAAGAAAAATTTCAGATTTATCTAAAAAAAATGTTCGACTATAGATAGTTCCAAATATTATTATTTAATCACTTCGAATTTCACAGCTAATCTATATATATAAAAGTGAATGTGTGTCTGTATGTATGTATGTTTATTATTTTTAGTTTGGGATCTATAGACGGCTAAACGGCTGAACCGATTTGCTTGAAATTTTTACAGTATATTTATGTATGTCTGGAAGGAGCTATAGGCTACTTTTTGTTTTGAAATTTTAAGTGGGCGTGGTACCTCCCATACAAAGTTAATTTTTAAAATCAAATATTTAGGAAACTATAATAGCTATAGTCCTCAAATTTAGCATGAGCAATTCCACTGTTTGTTTAAATATTTGCGGCAAAAATGGGAGTAGTAGCCACAGAGGGCGTGGCACCTCCCATATGATGATTATTTAAAAAATCTAATATATGGGATACAATAAGAGATAGAATCCATACATTTTGTACGGATATTCTACCATCAATTTTAATATTTAGGACAAGAATGGGCGGACTGAAATAGTGGGCGTGGCACTTCCCAAACAATCTAAATACTAAAATTCATATCTATCTGTATAATTGTAGTATGTAAAGCGTTCAAATTTTGTATGAACTACATATTTAGGCCAAAAATGGGCAAAATAGCAATAGTGGGCGTGGCACCTCCCATAGATGTGATGAAAAATTATATATAGGGACAGCTATAGCAGCTATCAGTATTAATATTTAGTACAGAAATGCGCGGACTACCAAAAATATTAAGTAAATGTTAAAATTTGTATGTATACATTTGAAACCCTTATATATATATAAAAGTCAATGTGTGTTTGTTTGTTTGTATGATTGTTTGCGTATTTGTAATGACACTCGACTTACAGTAAGCCAATTAATGAACAATCTAATCGGAGCGACCTTTATAACTGGGAATTATAACTTCGGAAATGCCATTTGATTTTACTCGATTGCAGTTTCCTATTTGCTTAGTATTTGCAATGATAATTGATAAAGCTCAACGTCAGTGTTTGCAAGTTTGCGGACTAAATCTAGAAAATCCATGTTTTTCACATGAACAGAAACTACACAGAGAAAACAGATTCGTGATAGCAACCGAATTTGTTGCCAATCGAATGATTCTGCCTTAGTGACCGAATTTTACAGTTGTGGCTACAAAATTTTAGAAGGAGTAACAAAAGTTTGGTTTCTTCAACTGAAATTCTTCTTTATCAACTGACTTTCTGTTGATAGAACCGAAAAATTCTATGTGTACAACCGAATCATTCGATTGGCAACAAATTCGGTTGCTATCACGAATCTGTTTTCTGTGTGTAATTTTAGATAGACTAAATATATTGTAAATCTTTACGGTACGGGTAGCGAAGCACACCGGGTTTTAGCTAGTATATATATAAAAGTCAATGTGTGTTTGTTTGTTTGTATGATTGTTTGCGTATTTGTAATGGCACTCGACTTACAGTAAGGCAATTAATGAACAATCTAATCGGAGCGACCTTTATAACTGGGAATTATAACTTCGGAAATGCCATTTGATTTTATTCGATTACAGTTTCCTATTTGCTTAGTATTTGCAATGACAATTGATAAAGCCCAACGTCAGTGTTTGCAAGTTTGCGGACTAAATCTAGAAAATCTATGTTTTTCACATGAACAGAAACTAATTTTAGATAGACTAAATATATTGTAAATCTTTACGGTACGGGTAGCGAAGCACACCGGGTTTTAGCTAGTAAATAATAAAATTCGTGTTATTAATAATTCCCCCGACCATTATCTGTTCCAGGGCACATGTAAAGGAAAATGCAAGAGAAGTCTTGACACTTTTTGAGAAATTTTATAATGCAAAACTATTTGCGACTTTCCAAAAATCTGATATGAAGGTCTGTCTAATAGGATTGTATCATACTTGGAAGGTTGGGACTAAAACAATTTAATCACTTAGACTTTATCTTCTCTTTAAGATCTGGGTGGTTAATATGATACTTTTAGTGGTTTTATACTTACACGATCCTCTAAAAATGTTGCCAATATGAAGGCCGTCAAGCCATAACGATTTTTTTGAGCCGGATCGAACAAATAACCAGTATAAGGAAAACTGCCATCATTTAATTGAGCATTGGATAAATACTTTAAAGCCGTTTCAATTATACGTCGTTCTATAGAAGCAAACTTAGAAGCTTTAATAAAGAAACGCACAGTATATGCTGTGAGCCAGGTACTGGCCTCTTCATCCACGTCCTCGCCAAATACGCTGTAACCACCATTGTCGTGTCGATACGACAATTGCTGCTGATAACCAATATCTGTATAAGACTTGATGGTGGCCACGAGACAGCTTTCTTTCGCATATTCTCCAGTGGCTTTCAGATATTGTAAAATCATAATGTTGGGAGCAAAATGCACCATATTTTGTTCGCCACATCCCGTGGGCATCTCGACTAGTTGTTGCAGGTTGTCGAAAGTGGGAACAATATAATCACCACCAACTGTTAAAGCAATACCACTGGATGTGGGTTCCACATTCGAAGGTATATTTACCTGCAAGAAGGATGATGTTGCAGGTGTTTCTCTGCCTACATTTAAATAAATCGGCTGATTATATTTTTTGTCAATACCCTGTGATTCCACTTTAAGTTGTTGATGCACAGCATCCCTGTAAAGATAATTTGAGGCTGAAATTCGCAGATTTACTGTTCCTACTTCCAAGGGTTTTATGTAAAATGTAAACATTTGAACATCATTTGCCGGCAATACATATTTAATCAGTTTTCTCTGTTGATCTTTAGATTTCTCTGTGCCATCTGCCATAGATTCCATGAATTCAAATTCAAAATCATTATTATGCATTACAATGCTGCTATCCAGAGATTGTGAGTGATAGTTGAACACCAATACACCAATGGCCACAATTTCACCCCACTTGATGGAATAGGGTAGATTGAGGGATATGAAAAATGGTTTTATAGCTGTAACATCAGTGGGCACATCGACTATGCCCAATCCCGATTTTTCATTAACGGAAAAAGCTGTTATACGCCAAGTGGTTATCGAATCAGGCAGCTTGAAAGTCATTTTGGTATTTGTGGCATTACTATAAAGAAAATAGTCATGACAATTTAAAACAAAATATATTAGCAATGTAAGTTTTTGCTGAGTAGAATCTTGCAAATATGATTAAGAGGTATTAACACTCACATATCAACATTTTGAAAAATCCACACTTCTGGAAAATTTACACGATAGTCTTGCTCACCATCTTCAGATTGACGAATTTTTTTTCTATCTATTGAAAAATAAATTTATTTATATTTTTGCGTTTTATTCGAAATTATAATTTTAACTAGATACTTATTATTATAAGTAAATTAATTACTCTGGCTTAAGTTCATTTATTTGTGTCCTGCTTTTTAGCCGCTACTTTTCCACCGGAATTGTTAAAATAAAACAAAATAATGCAATTTCTCTAAACCACGATTTTGTGCAAACCTATTTTATATTGTTACAAAATTGTATTTTAATTCAAACATAACGTTTTCTAACGGCTGGTTTCAAGTTGCATCATGCTTCTCAACATTTCTATTTCTGGAGACTTCTAATTGTGGTCAATGTTGTTTACCGGCCGATTAACAGCAGTTAACATAACTGTGGATATTATTAACATAGCTGAAGAACATACAACATTGAATAAAAGCTTTGGGTTGATCATTGTAGAAATATATCTTTCTAGAAACATCTGGATGGTAATGCAGGGTATATAAGGTGTCCGTAAGAACATCAACCAGTCAGTCTAATTTGAAGCATCGTTAACCCTTTGCGACGGACGTAAAAAAAGTCTGTCACCTGTTATTTTGCAAACATCGTCTTTTACGTTTTCAGTACCTTTTTACTAAATTTTCATGTGTAAGTTAATGTGCGGAAAGAGAGCGACTTTGTAAGCAGAGAAGTGACTACTACACAACCACGTCAATATTAAGGTAGGTGTCTGAGAAACAACCTCCCCATTATTTTCGTTATATAATTATTTGTAGTCTCCTAAACAACACGTCAGTAAATTTTTTTTCTAAATTTTTTTTAGTTGTTTCTCGACATAATTTATGATAACTCAAAAAGGGTTAGTCCAATATTATTGAAGTAAACTTTTCAATTTTTTCAAGACTTTTTTAAAACACAAAAATTTGCTATTTCCACGTAAAAAATATATTTTTTACTTCAATTTGTTATTATAACTCCGAAACTACTGAGCCGATTAAAACGTAATGTATACACAGATTAAAGGTTATGTAAATTTTAACTTTTCTAAGTTTTCTTCAATAATATTGGACTAACCCTTTTTGAGTTATCATAAATTATGTGGAAGCCGTCTAAAAAAATTAAAAAAAAAACTTCTTCATAGAATTTAAAATTTGCACCATATTTGGAACCGCAATACATCAAAATTGTTTTTAAAAAGCCTCTAAAATTTTTTCGATTTTGTTGCCCTGTGTAATGAAAGCAATGACCCCAATTTTCAGCCAGAACTCAACTTTTAGATGACGAAATTTTACGATGATGGATTTCAGAATGTGAAAGGGCATGAATGAGAGGAAGGAAACAAGGTATCATAATAGGTCTCTATGGGCTTTCGATTACTGAAAACAAATATGAACATTTTTACGATACACTAGGATTCCTGGCAGCTGGCGATTATAATTCTAAGCATACTCACTGGGGATCAAGACTTATAACCCCGAAAGATCGCGCTTTGTTGAATTGAATTTGAATGTGCTGTTGAGCGGAGAACCAACATACTGGTCTACTGACCCAAGCAAAATACCAGATGTCATTGATTTTGCAATTACAAAAAATTTACCAATGGAACTAATGCAGGTTAAATCTTCATTAGACTCTATCGAACCCCCGAGAAATAGTATCCCTGACTGGCCACTCTGCAATATCAAACACGAAAATAAATTGGTTGAAATATAGAAAATATATTAGCACACACAGTACAGAAAATATATCGCTAAGAATACCAGAAGATATCGATATCTCACTCAAACATTTTGAACAAAACTTAAAACTTGCTGTTGAACACGCCACTCAAATAACCCAAAAAATAAGATACAATAGACTCTATTCTGCAGACGTTGAACAGTTATTAGCTGAAAAAAGAAGAGTTCGTCGAGAGTGGCAATTCTACAGATCCCCTCAACTTAAAACGGAGCTTAGAAAATGTCGCAAACGCCTCAGTATCCTTCTTCACAAACGCAAAACTGACTCAATTAATAAATATCTGGAGAACTTAGATGCCACCCAGTACTCAAATTAATCTCTATGGCGAGCTACAAAAAAATTAAAAAGACCTGTTATGAGCAGACCTCATAGAGGCTGGGCGAGAAACGATACTGAAAAAGGAAACCTGTTTGTTAGTCATCTAAAGAATGTATTTTCCCCAAACGAGTCAAACGACATAATAGAGGTACCACCTACTTTACCCCATATTACTACTGCTGAACCACTTCGTTTTGAGATTTCAGAGATTGTCAAGGCTATTGTTGATTTAAACTCCAAAAAAGTACCTGGTATTGATAAAATCATTAACAAGATGCTCCTCGAGCATTAAGAATAATCCTATTTATTTTTAATGCTATATTACGCCTTGAATATTATCCACCAGAATGGAAGGTTTCTTTATTTACAATGATACACTAAAGTGGAATCATATAGACCCACTAGCCTATTGTCAAATATATCAAAGCTATTCGAAAAACTCTTAATGAATAAGTTAAAGCCGATAGTGAATCATTTTGATTATATTCCAACTCATCAATTCGGATTTCGAGAAAAACATAACACCATAGAACAAACTCACAGGTTGGTAGAAATCATATCCGAGACATTTGAAGATAAAAATATTGTTCTGCACTTTTCATCGACGTTTCGCAAGCCTTCGACAAAGTATGGCATGAAGGATTATCGATAAAAATAAAACAATATTTACCAGTGAACACATACAAGCTTCTAGAATGTTATTTATGTCATCGAAAGTTCGTTTTTAAAGAGGGAGACTTCATAAGTTCACCACAGCTTATTGAAGCAGGCGTACCCCAAGGAAGTATACTGGATCCCTTCCTATATTTGCTATATACTTGTGATATGCCTACAAACAGTCGAACTATACTAGCCATTCATGAAAACCCCCAAGAAGCATCTGTGCTTTTACAAGACAATATACTCGACATAGAAAGGTGGTCAAAACAATGGAGAATAAAAGTAAACGAGCAAAAATGTATACATCTTACATTCACATTGCGTAGAGAATCGTGCCCTCCAATCCTAATAAATAATCATATAATACCTCAACAAACTGAAGTTAAATATCTAGGTCTGCATCTAGACCGACGTCTTACCCGGAAAAAGCAGGTAAGTTACTACAAATTTACTGAGTAATTGGTAGAAACTCGAGATTGAGTTTAGATTGCACACTTTTGCTGTACAGCTCAATAATAAAACCCATATGGTGCTATGGAATTCAATTATGGGGCACGGCCTCAGCTTCTAATATTGAAAAAATTCAAAGATTTCATAATAAAATATTAAGAATGATAACAGCAGCGCCTTGGTATGTGAGAAATATTAACATTCATAAGGACCTAGGTGTCTTCCTGGTGAAAAATTAAATAAAAAAAGAAGCGGAGTCATATTTGAAAAAGTTAGAAGTTCACCCTAACCCACTTGCACGAACATTAATGAAAAGTAATGGCTACATCCGACTAAGATGAAGGAATCCAACAGACCTGCGCTGATGATAGGATCTATAAATTAAACATAATTTTTCGTCCAACTGTGGTGGGACGTAAATAAAAATTAATATTTATGCTGGGTATACACGATACTATTTTTCGTACTAATCGTAGTATGAGTTGAAGTACGATTTTGTGATAGACGTTACTACAAATCGTACTATTTCCTTTGAAAAAAATGACAAGTAATAAAAATATCACAAAAATCAAAAATTTTTGATTTTCATACTTCGTTAGTACGACAACATGATACACGTTACTAATTTCATACTTATACGATTTATCGTACGACTTATCGTAACGTGTATACCTAGCATTAGATTTAAGATTTGAACAAATTATTGATAGTTCACATTATTTTGTGAAGATACAATAAATAAAATATGAAAAAAAAACAAATAAATTAAATGAAGACATTATAAGACATAATTTCCATTAAAAATCAAAAAAATATTTCTAACATTACTGACTACTTACTCAGCACCTCTTCCAATGTTCTTTTAATATTTGTTAAAATAACCAGGCCCGAAATTGAAATTTCCCCATTTTGAATATACTCTGAGTAAACATAGGATTTATCTTCAGCTAATTCTTTCAGTATTTTATTACGATCCAAATCATAGGAGGGGTCCAACAAATGCACTCCCAAATCTACAGCTAAAATACCTACAAATGATTGAGGCTGGGCGTTCAGTTCCACAGTTATTTCTTCACCAGGTTTCACGTTTTGGGGAGCCACTAATGAAATCTAGTGTGTGGAAAATAGTTAATAAACATTTCAAAAAAGCAAAAGAGACTTACCTGATTTTGGAATTGTCTGGGAAAAGCCAGTTCCATTTCATTTTGCCTTAGTATGCCGTTATGGGAATAGTGGACATATAGATATGAGAAGGGTATCATTTCTATTGAGGGTTTTATGTGGATTATGTAGGATTTTTGATTTGGTGGCAATATTATATGTTGCATAAGTATGATGTTACCATGTCCCACAATTGCATAAACTAGGTATGGTATGTCTTCGGTGGAACTGACTTCAATATTTACTGGTTTTCCTAAGTGTGGTCTTAAGTAAATAAATGTGAGGAAAAAGTTATAACAAAACAATTAAATTCACTACTTACCTTTTATCCAACAAGTTTAATTTACAATAGAAAATACTGCTGTTGTCTTCTTTTACACTACGATATACACTTGGTACATATAAATGAGAATCCTTGAAATATATTGAATAACCATAATCTTGTTGATTTTCAAATTCAAACGTACATTTAAATAAATCGGCTGATTATATTTTTTGTCAATACCCTGTGATTCCACTTTAAGTTGTTGATGCACAGCATCCCTGTAAAGATAATTTGAGGCTGAAATTCGCAGATTTACTGTTCCTACTTCCAAGGGTTTTATGTAAAATGTAAACATTTGAACATCATTTGCCGGCAATACATATTTAATCAGTTTTCTCTGTTGATCTTTAGATTTCTCTGTGCCATCTGCCATAGATTCCATGAATTCAAATTCAAAATCATTATTATGCATTACAATGCTGCTATCCAGAGATTGTGAGTGATAGTTGAACACCAATACACCAATGGCCACAATTTCACCCCACTTGATGGAATAGGGTAGATTGAGGGATATGAAAAATGGTTTTATAGCTGTAACATCAGTGGGCACATCGACTATGCCCAATCCCGATTTTTCATTAACGGAAAAAGCTGTTATACGCCAAGTGGTTATCGAATCAGGCAGCTTGAAAGTCATTTTGGTATTTGTGGCATTACTATAAAGAAAATAGTCATGACAATTTAAAACAAAATATATTAGCAATGTAAGTTTTTGCTGAGTAGAATCTTGCAAATATGATTAAGAGGTATTAACACTCACATATCAACATTTTGAAAAATCCACACTTCTGGAAAATTTACACGATAGTCTTGCTCACCATCTTCAGATTGACGAATTTTTTTTCTATCTATTGAAAAATAAATTTATTTATATTTTTGCGTTTTATTCGAAATTATAATTTTAACTAGATACTTATTATTATAAGTAAATTAATTACTCTGGCTTAAGTTCATTTATTTGTGTCCTGCTTTTTAGCCGCTACTTTTCCACCGGAATTGTTAAAATAAAACAAAATAATGCAATTTCTCTAAACCACGATTTTGTGCAAACCTATTTTATATTGTTACAAAATTGTATTTTAATTCAAACATAACGTTTTCTAACGGCTGGTTTCAAGTTGCATCATGCTTCTCAACATTTCTATTTCTGGAGACTTCTAATTGTGGTCAATGTTGTTTACCGGCCGATTAACAGCAGTTAACATAACTGTGGATATTATTAACATAGCTGAAGAACATACAACATTGAATAAAAGCTTTGGGTTGATCATTGTAGAAATATATCTTTCTAGAAACATCTGGATGGTAATGCAGGGTATATAAGGTGTCCGTAAGAACATCAACCAGTCAGTCTAATTTGAAGCATCGTTAACCCTTTGCGACGGACGTAAAAAAAGTCTGTCACCTGTTATTTTGCAAACATCGTCTTTTACGTTTTCAGTACCTTTTTACTAAATTTTCATGTGTAAGTTAATGTGCGGAAAGAGAGCGACTTTGTAAGCAGAGAAGTGACTACTACACAACCACGTCAATATTAAGGTAGGTGTCTGAGAAACAACCTCCCCATTATTTTCGTTATATAATTATTTGTAGTCTCCTAAACAACACGTCAGTAAATTTTTTTTCTAAATTTTTTTTAGTTGTTTCTCGACATAATTTATGATAACTCAAAAAGGGTTAGTCCAATATTATTGAAGTAAACTTTTCAATTTTTTCAAGACTTTTTTAAAACACAAAAATTTGCTATTTCCACGTAAAAAATATATTTTTTACTTCAATTTGTTATTATAACTCCGAAACTACTGAGCCGATTAAAACGTAATGTATACACAGATTAAAGGTTATGTAAATTTTAACTTTTCTAAGTTTTCTTCAATAATATTGGACTAACCCTTTTTGAGTTATCATAAATTATGTGGAAGCCGTCTAAAAAAATTAAAAAAAAAACTTCTTCATAGAATTTAAAATTTGCACCATATTTGGAACCGCAATACATCAAAATTGTTTTTAAAAAGCCTCTAAAATTTTTTCGATTTTGTTGCCCTGTGTAATGAAAGCAATGACCCCAATTTTCAGCCAGAACTCAACTTTTAGATGACGAAATTTTACGATGATGGATTTCAGAATGTGAAAGGGCATGAATGAGAGGAAGGAAACAAGGTATCATAATAGGTCTCTATGGGCTTTCGATTACTGAAAACAAATATGAACATTTTTACGATACACTAGGATTCCTGGCAGCTGGCGATTATAATTCTAAGCATACTCACTGGGGATCAAGACTTATAACCCCGAAAGATCGCGCTTTGTTGAATTGAATTTGAATGTGCTGTTGAGCGGAGAACCAACATACTGGTCTACTGACCCAAGCAAAATACCAGATGTCATTGATTTTGCAATTACAAAAAATTTACCAATGGAACTAATGCAGGTTAAATCTTCATTAGACTCTATCGAACCCCCGAGAAATAGTATCCCTGACTGGCCACTCTGCAATATCAAACACGAAAATAAATTGGTTGAAATATAGAAAATATATTAGCACACACAGTACAGAAAATATATCGCTAAGAATACCAGAAGATATCGATATCTCACTCAAACATTTTGAACAAAACTTAAAACTTGCTGTTGAACACGCCACTCAAATAACCCAAAAAATAAGATACAATAGACTCTATTCTGCAGACGTTGAACAGTTATTAGCTGAAAAAAGAAGAGTTCGTCGAGAGTGGCAATTCTACAGATCCCCTCAACTTAAAACGGAGCTTAGAAAATGTCGCAAACGCCTCAGTATCCTTCTTCACAAACGCAAAACTGACTCAATTAATAAATATCTGGAGAACTTAGATGCCACCCAGTACTCAAATTAATCTCTATGGCGAGCTACAAAAAAATTAAAAAGACCTGTTATGAGCAGACCTCATAGAGGCTGGGCGAGAAACGATACTGAAAAAGGAAACCTGTTTGTTAGTCATCTAAAGAATGTATTTTCCCCAAACGAGTCAAACGACATAATAGAGGTACCACCTACTTTACCCCATATTACTACTGCTGAACCACTTCGTTTTGAGATTTCAGAGATTGTCAAGGCTATTGTTGATTTAAACTCCAAAAAAGTACCTGGTATTGATAAAATCATTAACAAGATGCTCCTCGAGCATTAAGAATAATCCTATTTATTTTTAATGCTATATTACGCCTTGAATATTATCCACCAGAATGGAAGGTTTCTTTATTTACAATGATACACTAAAGTGGAATCATATAGACCCACTAGCCTATTGTCAAATATATCAAAGCTATTCGAAAAACTCTTAATGAATAAGTTAAAGCCGATAGTGAATCATTTTGATTATATTCCAACTCATCAATTCGGATTTCGAGAAAAACATAACACCATAGAACAAACTCACAGGTTGGTAGAAATCATATCCGAGACATTTGAAGATAAAAATATTGTTCTGCACTTTTCATCGACGTTTCGCAAGCCTTCGACAAAGTATGGCATGAAGGATTATCGATAAAAATAAAACAATATTTACCAGTGAACACATACAAGCTTCTAGAATGTTATTTATGTCATCGAAAGTTCGTTTTTAAAGAGGGAGACTTCATAAGTTCACCACAGCTTATTGAAGCAGGCGTACCCCAAGGAAGTATACTGGATCCCTTCCTATATTTGCTATATACTTGTGATATGCCTACAAACAGTCGAACTATACTAGCCATTCATGAAAACCCCCAAGAAGCATCTGTGCTTTTACAAGACAATATACTCGACATAGAAAGGTGGTCAAAACAATGGAGAATAAAAGTAAACGAGCAAAAATGTATACATCTTACATTCACATTGCGTAGAGAATCGTGCCCTCCAATCCTAATAAATAATCATATAATACCTCAACAAACTGAAGTTAAATATCTAGGTCTGCATCTAGACCGACGTCTTACCCGGAAAAAGCAGGTAAGTTACTACAAATTTACTGAGTAATTGGTAGAAACTCGAGATTGAGTTTAGATTGCACACTTTTGCTGTACAGCTCAATAATAAAACCCATATGGTGCTATGGAATTCAATTATGGGGCACGGCCTCAGCTTCTAATATTGAAAAAATTCAAAGATTTCATAATAAAATATTAAGAATGATAACAGCAGCGCCTTGGTATGTGAGAAATATTAACATTCATAAGGACCTAGGTGTCTTCCTGGTGAAAAATTAAATAAAAAAAGAAGCGGAGTCATATTTGAAAAAGTTAGAAGTTCACCCTAACCCACTTGCACGAACATTAATGAAAAGTAATGGCTACATCCGACTAAGATGAAGGAATCCAACAGACCTGCGCTGATGATAGGATCTATAAATTAAACATAATTTTTCGTCCAACTGTGGTGGGACGTAAATAAAAATTAATATTTATGCTGGGTATACACGATACTATTTTTCGTACTAATCGTAGTATGAGTTGAAGTACGATTTTGTGATAGACGTTACTACAAATCGTACTATTTCCTTTGAAAAAAATGACAAGTAATAAAAATATCACAAAAATCAAAAATTTTTGATTTTCATACTTCGTTAGTACGACAACATGATACACGTTACTAATTTCATACTTATACGATTTATCGTACGACTTATCGTAACGTGTATACCTAGCATTAGATTTAAGATTTGAACAAATTATTGATAGTTCACATTATTTTGTGAAGATACAATAAATAAAATATGAAAAAAAAACAAATAAATTAAATGAAGACATTATAAGACATAATTTCCATTAAAAATCAAAAAAATATTTCTAACATTACTGACTACTTACTCAGCACCTCTTCCAATGTTCTTTTAATATTTGTTAAAATAACCAGGCCCGAAATTGAAATTTCCCCATTTTGAATATACTCTGAGTAAACATAGGATTTATCTTCAGCTAATTCTTTCAGTATTTTATTACGATCCAAATCATAGGAGGGGTCCAACAAATGCACTCCCAAATCTACAGCTAAAATACCTACAAATGATTGAGGCTGGGCGTTCAGTTCCACAGTTATTTCTTCACCAGGTTTCACGTTTTGGGGAGCCACTAATGAAATCTAGTGTGTGGAAAATAGTTAATAAACATTTCAAAAAAGCAAAAGAGACTTACCTGATTTTGGAATTGTCTGGGAAAAGCCAGTTCCATTTCATTTTGCCTTAGTATGCCGTTATGGGAATAGTGGACATATAGATATGAGAAGGGTATCATTTCTATTGAGGGTTTTATGTGGATTATGTAGGATTTTTGATTTGGTGGCAATATTATATGTTGCATAAGTATGATGTTACCATGTCCCACAATTGCATAAACTAGGTATGGTATGTCTTCGGTGGAACTGACTTCAATATTTACTGGTTTTCCTAAGTGTGGTCTTAAGTAAATAAATGTGAGGAAAAAGTTATAACAAAACAATTAAATTCACTACTTACCTTTTATCCAACAAGTTTAATTTACAATAGAAAATACTGCTGTTGTCTTCTTTTACACTACGATATACACTTGGTACATATAAATGAGAATCCTTGAAATATATTGAATAACCATAATCTTGTTGATTTTCAAATTCAAACGTTGCCATACCATTGTCCTCCATATAAGTTTCATATGTTTTAAGGCCGTACTTCAAAATAACAGGTGTGTTAGGATCCCTAACTACAGCTCCATTCCAATATTGTATATGTACTTTTAGACGGTAAGGCTCGAAATCACTAAATTCAATATCATTTTCATTCACAATAATATTGTAGCGCTGTCTATGCAACATGATTGGAATGGACTCGCTTTGTCTGATACCCGTTAAATTTTCCTTTAACGACACTGACAAATATATGTAATTGTCTAGAGTTGTCTGATTTAAATTTGGTAGAGAAAATTCCACTGCCGCCATTGTATTTACGTCAATCTTTTGTTGTTGAATAATTTTGGTTTTGACTTCATTCCACAATTGTACAGTGGCAACACCTTGTACATATTTTCCAAAAGTATATTTACCATAGATCATGGCCTTTATGTGGGCATCGCTTGTAATCACATGTTTTGCAGTTCTTATGTGTACACTGAATTTGGGAAGAACATATTTTTTAACTTGTATGACTTTTGAACTGACATGGGCAAACATTCCACCAACTGATACCCTTATAGACCATGAACCCAAAACGGGTCTTTCGGACAGTTGGAAGTTGTTGGTGTAGACGCCCTTTGTAAAACGAATGTCTTTGAAGGTCTTGACAATATTTTCTTTGGCATTCTGAAATGGAAAATCGCACAAGCGTACGTGTTAAATATGTTTAACGAGAATTAATAAGAAAAAAATTAATGAAGCGGTTAATTTTGATTTGATTCTAAAAGAATCGGTTCATTTTTATTCGATTGCAAATGAATTGTTTATTTTTTGTTCGATTGCAAATAAGCCCATCGATTCCAATTGAACCGATTAATTTATTAATCGATTCAAAATAAACCGGTTAATTTTTATTCGATTCCGAATAAACCGGTTCATTTGTTATTCGATTCCAAATGAACCGGTTCATTTTTATTTGAAATTAAATTTTATCCGAAACCAAATGAACCGCTTCATTTTTTATTCGAAACCAAATGAACTGCCTAAATTTTTAGTCGATTCCAAATGAATTGTTTATTTTTTGTTCGATTGCAAATAAGCCCATCGATTCCAAATGAACTGAATAATTTAGTAATCAATTTAAAATAAACCGGTTAATTTTTATTCGAAACCAAATGAACCGGTTCATTTTTATTCGATTCCAAATAAACCGATTAAATTTTTAGTCGATTGCAAATGAATTGTTTATTTATTGTTCGATAGCAAATAAACCCATCAATTCAAAATGAACATATTAATTTCTTAATAGATTCAAAATAAGCCGGTTAATTTTTTATTCGATTCCAAATGAACCGGTTAATTTTTGTTCGATTCCATATGAACAGGTTAATTTTTATTTGAAATCAAATGAACTGGTTAATTTTTATTTGATTCCAAAAAAATACGTTTGTAGTCGATTCAGAATGAACCGGTTCATTTTTTATTCGATTCCAAATAGTACTGATCCTCGATTCCAAATGAACCTTTTAATTATTTGTGCGATTTCAAATAAACCTGTTAATTTTTTGTTCGATTCCAAAGAAACCCGTTAATTTTAAGCTGATTCCAAATAAATCGGATAATTTTTTAATCGATTCAAAATGCACCGGCTTATTTATGTACATTTTCAAAGAAACCTGGCTATTTTTCACTCTGTTCTAAATGAACCAGGTTCATTTGTCACTCTGTTCTAAATGAACCAGGTTCATTTGTCACTCTGTTCTAAATGAACCAGGTTCATTTGTCACTCTGTTCTAAATGAACCGGGTTCATTTGTCACTCTGTTCTAAATGAACCGGGTTCATTTGTCACTCTGTTCTAAATGAACCAGGTTCATTTGTCACTCTGTTCTAAATGAACCGGGTTCATTTGTCACTCTGTTCTAAATGAACCGGGTTCATTTGTCACTCTGTTCTAAATGAACCGGGTTCATTTGTCACTCTGTTCTAAATGAACCGGGTTCATTTGTCACTCTGTTCTAAATGAACCAGGTTCATTTGTCACTCTGTTCTAAATGAACCAGGTTCATTTGTCACTCTATTCTAAATGAACCAGGTTCATTTGTCACTCTATTCTAAATGAACCAGGTTCATTTGTCACTCTATTCTAAATGAACCAGGTTCATTTGTCACTCTATTCTAAATGAACCAGGTTCATTTGTCACTCTATTCTAAATGAACCAGGTTCATTTGTCACTCTGTTCTAAATGAACCAGGTTCATTTGTCACTCTGTTCTAAATGAACCAGGTTCATTTGTCACTCTGTTCTAAATGAACCAGGTTCATTTGTCACTCTGTTCTAAATGAACCAGGTTCATTTGTCACTCTGTTCTAAATGAACCAGGTTCATTTGTCACTCTGTTCTAAATGAACCAGGTTCATTTGTCACTCTGTTCTAAATGAACCAGGTTCATTTGTCACTCTGTTGTAAATGAACCGGGTTCATTTGTCACTCTCTCCAATTAAAATTTAACACAACTAAGTTTCATTAACACACAAATTATGTCACCTAATTAAGACCCACTTCCGAAAATCACTTTAAAATGCACAAATATATTACAAGTACCTACATATTAATATCGAGATCAAATTTAACTCAAATAAGTTTTATATGCACAAAAATCATACTACTAAATTTGTGTGTGATCGGTCTTTAATTTGCGCATATACTCGGTGTAGGGTATACTTTTTAACTTAATACTTTCATTAAACACTTACCAATACCTCTGCCAATATGGGCTCTGATATATTTAATGGTTTCGTATGTTCATCCAAAAACAAAACACGAAATTGTACCAAATCCTCAGGTTTATATACAGCCTTATCGGTTTGTATGTAGATTTTAGGACCCGCAGTAGTTTCAACCAACAATTGTTTTTCCTCATTAAAGCTGCACCCTTGTAAACCTTCCGCCGTTAAGGTGTACATATCGTGTTGTAATTTAGGTGGATAAAAATCAACAATTTTAGATTGAAATGGTTTTAATGATATTTCTTCGGTCGCATTGAATTGTGGTCCAGATATTGAGATACGAAGCAAGCACGATACAGTTGCATCATGCAGACTGGCTACAGTGGTGTATTTACGATTTGATTTCAGTAATCCGGGTGCAATAATTGAATAATAACTGAAATAATTTTGTTTCTATCGTAAGTGGAATTAATTAAATTTTTAAACAATTTTTTTGAACGAATAAAATTAACTAAAATCGAATATTATCAAAATTCAATTTACATCAAATGTAGTGTCCGATTTCATAATTAATTTACCTTTGATTTATAGATCTACACAAATATCCTTCAAATTTCGTATACATCACATCTTCATTCACTTTAAAGACCTTCATTAAAAAGTAAATAATTAAAATTGTTCTCACTATTACAAAAGAAATCATCTCACATCCAATGGGGAATTTGTGGACAAATAATTATTCTCATTTTTACCACTGACTATTAAAAATAAATTTAAAATCATACAAATTAATTTAGCACTCATATTTTGTTATTGGCTTATCTCACGTCCGCAAGCCAACTAAGAATAAATTTTAGAAATTGTATTTTATTTATTGTTAAACTGATACTCTATATTATGACTAGAGATGTCAAACGGAGAATCCCATTTTCGGGATTACTTAAATCCCGAAGCCCTGGATTTTTTAATTTTAAATCCCGGTATTTTCGGGATTTTTCAAACCCGCTTTTCATAAATAAATAGGGGAAATTGTAATTTGTTTGTGCCTTTTTTTGGAATATATTCTTAAAGCCATTAGACCTATAGAAACATGATTGTGTGTGCTCTTTAAGAATGCTATATCTTGCATTTTCAAATTATTTTTTTCATAATATCGGAGACAATTTATGACTTATATCATTAATCTTTTTTCCGTTAGCTGATAGCTAATAACTAGTAGGAGTGCTATATATACTTGAAGATAAATATTAAAAACAATTTTTATAAAATAAAATTTGGAGAAAAATTGGTGAAACAAATATATGTTGTAGCGATTTGTTGTTTATATCTCAGCCATTTATGGGCCGATTTTCTAGATTTTAAATAGCAAACTATGTTGGGCTATAGCGAATATATTGATGTATCAATCTAGTTTGTTATTTGAGGGCTTCGGGAAGTTGATATCAACATACAGACGGACATGGCTATCTATAACTATTCAGAATATATGTATATACTTTATGGGATCGCAAATGAAAAATGTGGAAATTATAAACGGAATGCCACTAATGGCACACACAATTTTTTATAATTTTGTCCAGCGTCGAAAATATAAATATTAAAAATTGCATTTTTCTGGGTATTAATAAGTATTAAATCCAGGGATTTGGTTTTCCCAACTCACAATAATTAATAAACATATTTCCGTTATCATATTTGAACTTCACTTTCTTTATACAAGTTGACTTCTGATAAAGAAGGCAAAACACAGAACATCTGACAAGTATTAAATAAAAACCAAAAATATGTATAAAAATAAATTTATTCTTTTTTTGGGAAAACCCAATTTTGTTCTTCAATATATGTATGTACGCTAAACTGATAAGAATGTCTTTTTCACACAAATACTAAAAGTGAGAACAATAAAAAAAAATTGAACCACAATTTTAAGATGATTGCATCGTCTTAAAATTGTAGGGTATCATATGGTCGGTCAAGCCCGATACCCTACACCGAGAAGATTATTTTAAACAGATTTGCATATATATGAAACATATTTGTGTTGAATTTTATTTTGATACTAACATATTTCAGTGATTTACTTTTAAAATTGTTTATATGAAATCTTTGGAAAATTGTGGACCGATCGTCCACTTTTAAAATTGTTTATATGAAATCTTTGGAAAATTGTGGACCGATCGTTACTAAATTTGGTAGTGCGAGTTCGGCTTGTATATGACAAATTGAGGTTTAGATAGCTGTATAATTAGGAAATTAAAATTTTTTCAATCGTGACTGACTCCAAAGTTATATGCATTTGAATTTAAAAATTTAAAAAAGTCGACTTTTCGTTAGTTTTTGGGAAAGTACTTTTTTTCCTTTTAAGTTATTTAAAAAATGTATTAGGAATTTATACTTTTTCAAAATCTAGCTTTAGATTAGATATTCTAAATGAAAACAAACCCCCTTTTATTACGAATTTATTCAGCAAAAGTTTTTCATGTTCTCACTTAATTTGGCATTAATTTGAGGAATTTCGTAACTGAAATAAAAATTTCCTTTCTGGAATGTTTTAAAGGATTTCCCGTTTGATAACCATAGTTCTAAAGTTTAGTGTCTAAACCGATGTTCGGGACTCATAACCAACAAAACATGATCGGTTATTTACCTGTATATAACACGAATGTCAACGAAATTAAAAAATCACAATCAGTAGCTTTCAACAAATTAAATCACTTAATAATTCTTAAAATAAGCTAACGAAAAAATTCAATAAAAACTCATTAAAACCTACTTTATCTGAATTTTCAAGCAAAATATATAACATAGTTATAATTTGTTGTAATTACATAATTACATATTGTCCCAGTGTGCAATGTTTACATTTCTACATTCTTTAAAATTGTACCGATAACATTAAAGATCATACCAAAAATGTATAGCATACCTTTTGGCGGTATTAATAGTAATGTGTTGTAGTTATTCACAGTGATGCCAGAAATGTAATTGAAATAAAAGTAATGAATTTCGGTTTAAAAATATTTTATTGTGGATATAATTCGATAGCTAGTGAACGATTTTTTTACGTAGTCAGAGTTTTTAAGTTGATTTGTATTTACATCGTTTTGTAGTTGAAATGCTCGCTTCTACAAAATTTAAACAAGATATTTAGATAAAATATTAAATAAGTAAGTTTCATACAGTTATCTGGTCTATAAAATTATTAAATAAAATTATAGAAAATAATGAAACAAAAATATAAGTAGATCCGTTAGCTCCTATAGGACCTAACAGAATTTTAAATTCTTTGTGTAAAGTTAATAAAATATTATTTCAGAAAATATGATATCGAGAAGGTATTAATCAATATATTGCAGGAATCATTAAAATACCTAAAAATGTGCTTAATCAATTTAATGATAAATTAAAAATACTTGAAGAAGGGTCGAATACTGAAAATAAATTTGTTATCATTTTCAATTTAATGAATTTGTAGATTGTGTCTTATTAATTAAGTTAGATTTAGGTATAAAAGGAATAAAAGAATAATAATTTATTATATTGAAAATTACATGCAATAGAAAAACTAATAAATAAACTTAATCAACCAATTGGGGCTATTTGAGGGATTAAACTAATTTTTTCATTAGAAGTAAGTGCTAATTTACTATAAAATGGTTTAAGAGACCAGTACTTGCTTTCAGTCATCTAATGAAGAGTTTATGCTAGAAATTCATTTAATAAAATAGTTTACTGGGATTCTTTCAATTACAATTGGTATAAAACTATGATTAGCTCCACAAATTTCTGAACATTGTCCATAAAATATACCAGGTCGGTTAATTAAAAAGTTTGTTTGATTTAATCGACCAGGAGTTCCATCTACCTTTACTCCTAAAACTGGAATAGTTCAAGAATGAATTACATCCGCAGCAGTCACTAAAATTCGAATTTGTGAATTTATTGGTAAAACTACTCGATTATCAACGTCTAATAGACGAAAACTATCAATTGATAATTCATTAGTAGGAATTATATATGAATCAAATTCAATATTTGCAAAATCTGAATATTCATAACTTCAATATCATTGATGTCCAATTGCCTTTAAAGTAATAGAAGGTTCATTAATTTCATCTAATAAGTATAAAAGTCGAAGAGAAGGAAATGCAATATATAATTGCGGATAAAATTGTTCAAATAATTTCAATAGTTTGTCCATGAAGTAAGTATCGATTTACATATTTGTTAAAAAATAATATACATATTAAGTATCCTACTAGAACAGTAATTATTACTAAAATTAAAAGTGCGTGGTCATGAAAAAAGACTAATTGTTCTATTAAAGGAGAAGAACTATCTTGTAAACCTAAATTTGATCATGTTGACATTTATTTTCTAATAAAAGTAAAATACTTTATATATGGAGCTTAAATCCATTGCACTAATCTGCCATATTAGAAGTTAGTTAATAAAGGTAATTCAGAATAACTATGTTCAGCTGGTGGAGTATTTTGTAATCATTCAATTGATGAATTTAATTGAACAGCGTATAAAACTTGACGTTGTGATACTAAACTTTCTCAAATAATGAAAAAGAAAAATAATGGTCCCTATAAAAATAAAGATTATGTACTAATTTCTGGCAAATATTTTCTCCATTTTATTCATTTCGGTATTTAAATAAAGCCAATGGCAAACGTTATCAACTAATTAATTAATATATATTTTGATCTATTTAAATTCAAAATTTCATTACGATATCTAATTCGATACACAAATTCGCATTTTAAATTTTTCACTCGATGACTTAAAAGGATTTTTTTGGAAGTTCGTACTTAGGGTTTGGGGTCCGGGAATTCCCGCCCGGGAAATACCAGATTTTCCCGTAAAATAATTGTCGGGAATTCCCGGGAAATTTAAATTTTTTTCCCGGGAAAAACGGGAAATTTAAAATTAATTAAAAATACTTTAATATATTTAAATATGACATATCTGCTTGATGAATGGCTTGTTCCAAATATTAGTGAAGGTTTTAAACACCATTAAGGATACAGTAGAAGCATTAAGCCGAAATTAAACCATTTTTCTGATAGGTGATGCTATAATGAACACACTTTATGAACAGCAGTTATCTAAAAATTCTACGATTTCTCAAAAAACGGTTCATTCAATTAAATTAAACCTAAAAACTTCAACATTATAAGATAAATTATAATATAAAAACACAATGTTAAAAATTTATGGACAGGAAATGTATGAACGTCTATTTGACCACAATATTCCCTCATCTGTTCAAAGCGTTGATGATGAGGTTTCCGAAATACAAATGGAGTAAAATTTTAAAAACCAATTAGAATATTCAATCAATATTGAAAAGGAAAGCCCTAAACATTTAAAATCAAATGCTGAAAGTTTTAAGAGGGAATTATATTTATTTGAAGCAAGTAGCAATCGGAGAATACATTTTGATTGTCTTTATAATGCTTTAATAACGATAAAGCCAACACATGTTTAAAGCGAAAGAGTTTTCTCGTCGAATAACTTATTGAATGCATTAGTAATTTTGAAAAAACAATTTTTTAAAAAAATAGTTCTATGACGGACATATAATATTATTTTTATGATATAATAGCGGTATTCACAATGTAAGGTACTTTCTATAGCAAAGTAGCAAAAGAGCAGTTTAGTAGAAAACAAAATACATTAGAACTACTTTTTTACTGCTTTACTCTTTTTAAACGATATGAGGTAATTTTGAATTTCATATTTTTGTTTTGAAATGAATTTAATTTTATTTTAAAATATGTATATTTTATATAAAAAAAATATAACAGAAAAATCAAAAGAAGGAATATAAAAAGTGCATTAAAAATCTCATTAACATATTAATCGACATCGAATTATAAAGATACGTTCACATATTATAAAATTTTGTGACACTTAATTGCTCTTTTACTGTACTATATCATGAATACCGCTAATATTTAATTTTAAGTAACAAGTGATCTCCAAATATTTTAACAAACTGTTTTTGGTTTTATGTGGGTACAATTGAATTGTAATATATTGTGTTTCTTTTTTTTTTTTAATAAAATGACACAATTTTATAAAATAATTTTCTTTTTTACTTATTTTTCTAGTTAAAAACATTCACGGGATTCCCGGGAATCCAGGGAAATGAATATTTTCATTCCCGTTTCCCGTGAAATTAAATTATCCGGGAAACCCCAAACCCTATTCGTACTATAAGCTGGACCAAGCGTTCTGAGGTTTTTCTATTTCTTCCTCGAGTTTCATGTCTTTTTTAGAGCGAAGTGCATTCAAAACTTTATTTTTGGAACACTTTAATATTTCTCCAATTTCATGAATAGATTTTCTGTATTTTTTTAAGCTCAGAAGAAAATCTCTCTGAGCTTGAGTATTGTCAACACCTCGACCCATTTTTAAACAATAATTCAAATAATTTGATTTCAAAAGTAAAATTGAATTACAAGAATTAATTTTTTACCGTTATATTTCATCATTTCTTTTCGTTTAGAGTACAAATTTAACATCAATTTGTATTTTCTCAATTTCAGTTTTCATTTTCTGAATATTAATATTATTCAATTCGTATTTTCTCATTATCGAGTTGGATTTTTTAAATACAAGTTGTAGTTTTCTCAATTTGAATTGGCGTTTTTACAATATTAATTTGCTATTCTGAATAATAATTTGTATTTTCTCAATACTAAATTGGATTTCTCATCTTCAATTTGTATTAGCTCAATATAAATTTGGATTTTCTCAATTTCAACTTGAAATGTGTTGTAAAATAAATCTAAAATGTTTAAATTAAAATTTTCGCACTAAGAAAAAGTATTATAAATAGTGGAATATTTATTCAACAGGGAAACCGGAAATATGAGTTTGAATTTCCTACAGCATATTCTGACTTTTTATATACAAATATATCGTGAATTCTAGAATAGAACGCCCAAAAATTGACCGATGCACAGTGGTATAGAAAAAAAATAGAGGTGAATAAATCTGTAACTTCTAAATCAGGGGTGCCCACAAATTCCTTATGGAAGAGTAAACACAAATACATTTAAAGAAAAGCTACTTTTTATTCAATATTTGTTGTTGCTAAAACCAATTCATACAAAGAAAAAAGAAAAAAAAACTCAGTTTCAACACACACATTTTTAAATTATCATACGATAAACAAAAACAAAATCTACATGGATGATCGCAGTCGTCAATGTTTACCAGAAAAGCATACGAAAGTGTTGTTGCTTTCAACATGCGTGTATTCAGTGAAGAACGACAAAAAAATAATAAGACAAAGTTGTTTGTGTATTTTGTATTGCTAGTGATGAGTGCTCTAGTGAGTATACAAAACACACAGCCTATAGCTAAGAGCAATTATAAAAACAAAAGAGTACCAAGATTATAGGGCTTGGGCATGACTGTTCTAAATACTTAGTCCGATTTGAATGAAATTTGACATGCGCAAAGAAAGTGTTGTCGAGTTTAGGTTTTGAGTTTGGACCTCCAGTTTTTTGATAATAGCGGATCCAAATATTATCCGAATTTGTTCATTTTAATTATAGTGGAATAACAAAAAATAGTTTAAAAGTCATGACCGACTTCAAAGCTATTTTTTAGAAAAAAAGTACTTTACTTCTTTTTAAGTTATCTAACAAATGTCTATGAAGATGTATAAGGAATTTATACTTTTTAAAAAGCTAGCTTCACATAAAATATTTTAAATGAAAAAGAATTGGAAAATTTTTGATACCAAGGGAACCAGGTCCATCCAAAAACGCATAATTTTTATGTAAAATTCAAGTTTAGGGCAAAATATCTCAAATTGCGTAGTCGATATTAAAATATAATAATCCAGTTTAGATGGCCAAATATGTTCTTAATTACCTTGTAAAGGGCTCCGATTACCCCGCCCCTGGTTTGCATATTATAGCCAAGAAACTATAAAATCACATTTTTGGGATTTTTCAACACTTTTTGGGGAATTGCGGGATTCCGGATTACAAATTTCAAAATTTGTATTTATTTTTCCATTATATAACTCTAAAATTTCATAAAAATATTCATAAATAAAAATTTTAAAAATTTTGTATGTTTTTGAAAAAAATATTTCATGAATTTTTTAATTGTCAATGGTTATATGTACATATTTTTGAAAAATATACAAAATCCCCTATACATTGATATATAATTTGTCTACCTTAGGCTTTTAACGTGGTAAATTAATTAGGCAAAACTTAACAGCACGCAGAAATTTCAAGAATAATTATTATTTTCGGTCCCTGAAATAAACTGTATGAGAATTATATCAACACAATTTGGTGGGTGGGTAGTTATAGTTCTCTTTAGTTCAGACTGAATATTAGGTTTCGATCTGAAACCATAGTTTTAGTTCCATTACCTTAAAAAGTCAAATGGAGTTGTTTGTTTACTTATGAGGATGTTCGTATACTATATATGTACATTAGAGTGACAATCAGTTGTATGGAAAAAAAATTTTGTTAAAATTTTGAAGAGTGCCGGGTGGAATATTGTGACACTAGGCCTAAATATTAAGTGCTGAAAATTTGAGCCAAATCGGGCAACGATTTCTGGACGCGCATCGAGGTCAAAGTTCAGATATATGCAAAATTTTACTGTTAATATGGAATAAATAGGTGAAACTCGTTAACTTTCTGCATTGTTTTCTAGAAATATGTAGATTTATTTATATTAATGAATATTACACCAAAAAAAAATTTTGGAAATTAACCCTGTATCTCTTTTGGTTCAAAATGACCCAAAAACTGTATTATCGCCAAAATTAGAGAAAAATGCAAATTTTTCAGTTTTTGAAAAAATTTTGCTACTAAATAAATACTTTTGCAATTGAATGCAAAAGAATCGAAATATGTACGTAATTATCTTTGTAATGAGATATAAATGACAAAATTTGATTAAAAAATTTTAAAGTTATTACAAATTCGCCAGACCATTAACGTGTTTCAGGCCACTTGAACAAAAAATTTAGGAAAAAAATTAAGATATTTCGAGAAAAATTAAAATAAAAGCTAATTTTTACTTAAAATATGTCCATATTTACTTGTATGTGAGTTTTTGTCTACGTAGGATACCGTTAACCTATTCGCAGGTATGGCCAAAAAAAATAATTTTTTTAACGTCTGTTTCAAAACTCCATTTTCAAATTTTTAAAAATTTTGTTAAACAAATTTCAGATTTTTTCGATCATCACATTGGGGTTTATTGAGATCAAAATAGGGAATAAAAATATGAAAAAATTATGTCAATACCTCTTACAGTTTTTCCGTACCTTCGATTTAAATTTTGCGATTTTCAAGAAAAAACAATTTTTTGTCCATATTTAGGCGAATGAGCCCAATTTCCTTACTGTTATAAATTTTAAGTAAAACTTATTCATAGTATTATAATCCTGGTAATTTTAAATATGGTCTGAAAGTTTTACTAAAATCGGAAAACGTTAACCTTTAAATCGTGAAGGTCAAAGGTCAAATTTTTCAATATTTGGAATTTATAATGAAAAGATAGCGAAATGTTATATAGTTTTGGGCCGATTTTAATGCAACTTAAGGCAAATATAACATAAAGTCCAGAATTTAAAATAACAGCACAAAAATGGAAATTAACCCTTAGCAGCACTTGGGGTCCAAATTACCCTCATCTTTTAAAATCACGAAAAACACAACCATTTTGACCCCAAGTCCTCTTAAAGGTTAAAATCCATTTTTGCACTGTTGTTGTAAATGCTAGACCCCAATATATACTTTCCTCAAGTTTCATGAAAATCGGCCCAAAACTATATAACATTTCGCTATCTTTTCATTATAAATTCCAAATATTGAAAAATTTGACCTTTGACCTTCACGATTTAAAGGTTAACGTTTTCCGATTTTAGTAAAACTTTCAGACCATATTTAAAATTACCAGGATTATAATACTATGAATAAGTTTTACTTAAAATTTATAACAGTAAGGAAATTGGGCTCATTCGCCTAAATATGGACAAAAAATTGTTTTTTCTTGAAAATCGCAAAATTTAAATCGAAGGTACGGAAAAACTGTAAGAGGTATTGACATAATTTTTTCATATTTTTATTCCCTATTTTGATCTCAATAAACCCCAATGTGATGATCGAAAAAATCTGAAATTTGTTTAACAAAATTTTTAAAAATTTGAAAATGGAGTTTTGAAACAGACGTTAAAAAAATTATTTTTTTTGGCCATACCTGCGAATAGGTTAACGGTATCCTACGTAGACAAAAACTCACATACAAGTAAATATGGACATATTTTAAGTAAAAATTAGCTTTTATTTTAATTTTTCTCGAAATATCTTAATTTTTTTCCTAAATTTTTTGTTCAAGTGGCCTGAAACACGTTAATGGTCTGGCGAATTTGTAATAACTTTAAAATTTTTTAATCAAATTTTGTCATTTATATCTCATTACAAAGATAATTACGTACATATTTCGATTCTTTTGCATTCAATTGCAAAAGTATTTATTTAGTAGCAAAATTTTTTCAAAAACTGAAAAATTTGCATTTTTCTCTAATTTTGGCGATAATACAGTTTTTGGGTCATTTTGAACCAAAAGAGATACAGGGTTAATTTCCAAAATTTTTTTTTGGTGTAATATTCATTAATATAAATAAATCTACATATTTCTAGAAAACAATGCAGAAAGTTAACGAGTTTCACCTATTTATTCCATATTAACAGTAAAATTTTGCATATATCTGAACTTTGACCTCGATGCGCGTCCAGAAATCGTTGCCCGATTTGGCTCAAATTTTCAGAACTTAACACTTAGGCCTAGTGTCACAATATTCCACCCGGCACTCTTTGAAATCTAAAAAAAAAAAATCGGCTGTCACTCTAATGTACATACTAACATTTCATTACATCCATAGAAATGCATAAAAATGTTTTATTTACCACATTCATTTATATTCACCACATTATAAGAACACCTTATAAATAAATAAACAAAAAAAGTACAATTCCAAATAATATAATATGACGTATGATTTGAATTTATTGACAAAGCAACAAATGTAAGCAGTATAATAAATGCAATAACTGTTATACACAATCTCTGCTTGTTAGCACACAAAACTATACAACTATTTTCAACTCATTGTGTGGCATAATTATTTCACATGCAACCCCAAAAGTATGCTATAAAACTGAAATACTATTTTATGTTTTTGGCATTTAGCGTGTATAACAATATGTGACTCCGTGGCGCAACGGTAGCGCGTCTGACTCCAGATCAGAAGGTTGCGTGTTCAAATCACGTCGGGGTCAATTAAAAGTTTTTTTTTTATTAACACAAGAAATATTAAAACAAAATTAACTAAAATATTATTTATTTGTAAATAATCTGTAAAATCAAGTGTAAATATTTTAATTCTTTATATTTAAAGTTTATTTGTTATTAAGAAAATTAAAAAACAAAAATAATTGTTTCAATTGACCCCGACGTGATTTGAACACGCAACCTTCTGATCTGGAGTCAGACGCGCTACCGTTGCGCCACGGAGTCATATAATGGTAATTTGTAAACAGTATTATATTTTTCGTACCTATTTATTATGGTGAATTATATGTTTTTAGAAACATGGTATTTCTGTCTTAATATGAACTACTTCAACTAGAATAAAAACTTATTTTTAGACAAATAAAAATAAATAAAGAAGTTCGACAATCGATAAGAATTTAATTAACCTTTGTTTGTGATACTGAACGATATTGATGCAATCTATCTATGTATATTAGAGTGCTCCAAAAAAATAAAATTGAGAATTTTGACCGTCCCCCCCTCTAGAATGGTTCTATGTATTGTAGAAACACGTTGATATGATATAAAATATTAGGATGATATATGTTAATCAACCCCAAGTGCTATTAAAGGTTAATTTTAATTTTTCTGCAGTTTTTGTAAAAACTAGACTTTGTGTTATATTTTTCTTAAGTTTCATCAAAATCGGCCCAAAAATATATAACATTTTGCTATCTTTCCATGAGAAATTCCAAATATTGAAAAATTTGACCTTTGACCTTCACGATTTAAGTGTTAGCGTTTTCCGATTTTAGTAAAACTTTCAGACTATATTTAAAATTACCTGGAATATACTATTCTGAATAGCTTTTGCTTAAAAATCATAACAGTAAAGAAATTCGGCTCATTCGTCAAAATATGGCCAACAAAATAGTTTTTCTCGTAAATCTCAAAATTTAAATCGCAGGTACGGAAAAACTATAGGAGGTATTTTCATATTTTTATTCCATATTATGTTCTCAATAAATCCCAATGTGATGATCACAAAATTTTGAAATTTGTTAACAAAATTTTTAAAAATTAGAAAATGGAGTTTTGAAACTGCCGTTAAAAAAAATTTATTTTTTTGGTCATACCTGCGAATATGTTACCGGTATCCTACGAAGACAAAAACTCATATACAAGTAAATATGGATATATTTTAAGTAAAAGTTTACTTTTATTATAATATTTATCAAAATAAGTTAATTTTGTTTCTACATTTCTTGTTCAAGTGGCCTGAGACATGTTAATGGCCTGGCGAATTTTTAATAACTTTAAAATTTTTCAACCAATTTTTGTCTTTTATATCTTACTAGCTGAACCCGGTCCGCGTTGCTGGCCCTTAGAAAACATTTATTTTATATTGCATCTCGATTTTAATATTCAGTAGGATAATCAAAGGCTTGTTCTTCGTTCATTACTTTGTCAATCTATTTGTATTTTATTGTTTTGCCAGGCAGTTTCAATTGCATTTGGTTATTGATCTTGTTAACATCATAATTTGTTGTAACTTAGTAGCAGCTCAGACGGCTCAATAACTGGTGGCAGAATAACTTTACCGTTCGAACAGCACATTCCCGGGGATTCCTTAGGGAACTTCAAAATGCTGCAATGTAAGTAATGTTTGTTCATTGCGCAAATTAGTACATCATTGTGATTCCTGTAGTCATCATACTTATTGTAATAAAATCCGGGCAACTTTAAATCGATTCTTTCTCTTGATCGAGCCATTCGGGAGCGAACAACTATATGCTATTGAGGTGTTTCTGCAGTACTCGATGAAGATGCACTGAGACGCATTTGCTGAAGCCGTGATTCTCGTTGTCTTCCCGTTTCTGTGACTCTAGACGTAGATGCCCTTTCGAAAACAAATTTTATTTGAATAAAACTGTTATTTTTTATTAAAAGTGATATGCGGAGAGTTATTCAAAATATTATTTTTTTAATAGATTTCATATGGAAATTTTTTAATCATGCACCTAATTTGCAAGAGTAAACAAAATTGTTTATCATCGATTGATAATATAAAAGAACTTCTATAGTACCGGACATGTGTTGGAATGTATTCCTTTTTTCGTTTACACCAAATCATTAATTTTTAGAATGATGTTAAGCAACAAAATGAAAATTGTCATTGTCTGAACGTTGGAAATAAACTTTACAGTGTTACCCGCTATGATTTTCTGAAGATTCTGTGAAAATATTATCAAAATCGGTCCAGCCGTTTTTGAGTCCATATGGAACATACAAACAGACATCTATTTTTATATATAATGGCATTAACGGTATAATGTAAAAATTTGATTTTTACACACCTCTCCGCGCACAGACCGAGTATCAAAAATCTGACTTCACAGTGTTACCTGCTGGGTTATTCTGAAGATTCCCTGAAAATTTCATCAAAATCGGTCCAGAAGTTTTTTATATATATATATGGTATTAGCGGTATAATGTAAAAGTTTGATAATGCCACGCCCCTCCGCCCACATACCGAAAATCAAAAATCTGACTTTACAGTGTTACCCGCCAGGCTATTCTGAAGATTCCATGAAAATTTCATCAAAATCGGTGGAGCCGTTTTTGAGTTCATTCGGAACATACATACATACACACATACATACCCACATACAAACATCCATTTTTATATATATAGATTAGAACGACAATTACGTGTACATTTCGATTCTTTTAAATGAAATTGCAAAAGTAATTATTTAATGCCAAATTTTTAACAAAAACTGAAAAATTGCATTTTTCCCCTTGTAAATGCACCTCAAAACTTCAGCGTCGTTGCGGCACCAGTTAGCGTTATCGTATCATCCTAATATTTTACACAACGTGTTTCTACAATACATAGAACCATTCTAGAGGGCGGACGGCCTGTGCCTAGAAAAATTTTTTCTAGGCACAGGCCAACCAAAAATATGTTCTAAAAAAATGCATTTAAAAACATAATAGCGGTATTCACTGTTAAGTGCGAATGGTATTGCATAATTGCAAATGCAAAATTGTAAAGGTTTTTGTGTGTATTTTGTTATTGGATTACGGTAAAATTTTGCTTTGTAATGATACTAGACCATGCACTTAAAAAATATGCATTTAAATTTGTTTTTGTTTTCGTTTGAAATTCAAAGATTTATTTAAAAACAAGCTCGACCATATAATACCCTACACTAAGTAAATGAGCAAAAGCAATTTTATTTTTTCATGTCAATTTTTATTTTCAATAATTTATTTATTTTAATTTCAATAATTTATGTTCGTGAATGATTATCGGAAGATGGCCTTATATGGGAGCTATGACTAATTATGGACGGATCACCATGAAATTAGGTCGTGTGATTTATACCTATACCTTATAGTCCGTTCGTCAGCAAAATTTGTGTAGATATCTATATAAATTAAACATTTATGACCGATAAAGTTCAATTTCGGTAGGACATTTGTATGGGGGCTAGGTGATATAATGGACCGATTTCAGACCATTTCAATAGGCTTGGTCCTTGGATCGAAAAAATTATATGTACCAAATTGTGTCGAAATATCTTCAAAATTGCTACCCGTACTTTGCGCACAAGATTTACATGGACAGCCAGACGGAAGGACTAGTCGACTCAGAAAGTGTTTCTGAGTCGATCGATTTCGATTCTATGGCTACAGATGAGGTTTAGCCAAGTTTAAGTTTTGAATTTAAAGAACTGTTGACTGTTTTTAATCCGATTTGAAGAATTGTACTATATACGGAATCTAATTGTTGTTATTGCTTTAACTTCAATTTTGTCATTTGCCGGTATTTGTTGACTTAAAAAGGAATTATTATTATTCCATTCTACACTTTATCTACTTAGATTAATAAATATCAAAAAATGTTATCATTAATTTTTCTACATCATCAGTCTAGTTTCCAATAATCTTATCACAAATTATATTTATTTATAAA
Organism: Calliphora vicina; assembly: GCF_958450345.1. Lineage (NCBI taxonomy): Eukaryota > Metazoa > Arthropoda > Insecta > Diptera > Calliphoridae > Calliphora > Calliphora vicina. Next base: position 57,958,713 of record NC_088781.1, on the reverse strand, counting down.
TGAATTAATAACCATCAATGAAATAATGCTCAATCACCTGCATTCAGTAGCCAATTAACTGCAGGTCGCTGAGGCAAAATGAAGGCTCTTTTTGTACTTTTTGCAATTTTTACAATCATTAATGCGGCTTCTCTAAAAATTGAGGAGGAAAAAGTAAATTATGAAGGATATAAAGTTTATAAAGTAAATATTGCTAATAAAGAGCAGAGAGCTGTTATACATCAATTAGCTACAAATCTGGAGGTAAATAACCCATTTTCTTTTATATTGAAATACTGTATTTTCACGAGCAACTTTTTATTAATTAAAAATTATCTATTTTCTCAGCTTTCTATATGGCACGAAGATAGGGAACATATTGATTTAATGGTCAATCCCAAACAGCAATCAGTCTTTTCAAATTTGACTTTCGCTCGTGGTATTGAGAATTATGAAATGATCTCAAATTTGCAAAGGTAAGCTTAAGAAAACTTTAAAGTAAAAGGAAATTGAAACACTGTCTTTTCCTCATCATTTAATCAAAAGATTTTATATTAATATCAGTGGAAAGCTCATTTAAACGATTATATTCTCGACACATCTTCGATTTTCTTGGGATAACGTATTCGATTGTTCGACTTTTTTCAGGCCAAAAGGACTTTTAGTAGGCTAGTGGGACTAGTGGATTCTAAGTCGATCGGTATACTTTAAGGTGGGTGTTAGACCACCCCACTATGGTGGTGTAGGGTATAATAAATTTAGAAATAAATTTGTTTAAAGCTGCCTAAAAGTATGCTTTAGTTTATAATAATTTAATAGTTTATGGCCCAAAACACTTAATTCCTTTAGTTTTTTCTTACTAACTTATATTGACCTACCTAAACGGCGTTAAGGATCATTCCTAGGAAGTTAATATGTTCCAGAAAGTTCTTTATCAAGATCTTAGGTACCTTTTTGTAGTTGATTGTTGCCTTGAATTTTGAACGGTTTGCTACCTATGGACCTGAACAGGGGAAAAAGGTAAAAAAATCTAATTTTTTAAAGTTTTTTTGCAATATTGTACTTGAAGATGAAGTTTTTTTGTTTTATTCAGAAATTTTGTTCTTTATTACAAGGGCTACAGCTTTGCCTCAGAGAGGCAAAGCTCATATCTTGCAAAGAACTCTTTGCAAGATATGAGCCTGAGAAAATGATAACTTTTTTGCAGAAATGACACCGAGGCCCCAAATCTTTGGGGGCCCATAAAAAAGTGCATGACTTTGGGCAAAACTGGGAGACAGTTTTTGGTCTTTTATCATATAGTGGTGTCCGTATATGGTTATTTTTTTTCGTGTTGAACTGTGTTATAGACCGGTCAGAGTTTAGGAGAATGAGGCAAAACGTAACTGATTCCCTTAATCGGGATCATGTCGCTTTCAACGCTTGCAAAATTAAGTGTTTTCCATATTGACACACAAACGCATGACATATCATGTCACTTTATCGGTATTTATCAGACGCTCTTGATGTTCTGAGAATGATGTCCGCTGGACTAAACACATTTTTAAGTGTCGACAGAAATATTCAAATATTCCACGCCCACTTAAAAGTAATAGGTTTTATTTGATAGCACTCATAAGCGGTTTTAGACTTTATTAGATGTAAAAAGTTGAAACGATTTGAATAATTTCAATAATACCAAAAAATAGGAGCGTCTGTTGGTTGAAATCAAATTTCCGAAGGGCCCAGAATATATCAATTAAATCAAATGGTTGTTGATTTAATAAATTGTTGTATTAAAATTATGTTAATTCGAAAACATTCCTTTTTTATTAATTATAATTATATTCTAAAACCTTTATAGATACAGAAGTTCTTTGATAGATATCATTTATTATCTAAAATAACAATTATAATAATTTTTTATTTTCAGTTTAATAAATGAAGAACAGAAATCTGTAGATAGTTTAGATAATACAGAATTTACTTGGACACGTTATCACAAACTTCCTGAAATTGAAACTTTTATCGACAATATCTTGTCAAAGTACTCTGCTGTGGCTCAAGAATTTGTCATTGGTCAATCCTATGAGGGCCGCAAAATAAGAGGTATTAAAATTTCCTATAAATCAGGAAATCCTGGCATATTCATAGAAGCCAATATACATGCCCGCGAATGGATTACTTCAGCTACGGCCACCTGGTTTATCAATGAACTGTTGACATCCAGCGATACAAATGTACGCAATTTGGCGGAGAATTATGACTGGTATATAGTTCCTGTCTTAAATGTTGATGGTTTTGTTTATAGTCATGAAAAGGTAAATTTTAATATATTGGTTTTAAAGAAAATTTACTAATTTTGTTTCATTTGCTTATAAGGATCGTTTATGGCGCAAAACTCGCCAGCCTATAGCACATTCAACCTGCATTGGCACTGATGGCAATCGTAATTTTGATTCATATTGGGGTATTGAGGGTGGTTCTTCTACCAATCCCTGTGATTATGATTATGCAGGTCCTAAAGCTTTTTCAGAGCCGGAGATTAAGGGATTAGCTGATTACTTGCAGGCTAATAAAAATAAATTGAATATACTTATAGCCTTTCATAGTTATAGTCAAGTTTTGCTGTCACCTTATGGTCATACAACCGAAGAGCTTCCCGAAAATTATGAGGATTTAATGAAAGTTGCTAAAGCTTATGCCGATGCTGTGGGAGTGTTACCTTATGCTACGAAATATACTTATGGAACATCAGCGGGATCAATGTGTAAGTATTGCAAAACTTGGTAGTGTGTTTGTATGTACATTATTCTGCGATCATTTCACCCATAAATTTCGGCAACATTTTTGTTGTGTATGAAAATCGAATTCCAATAATTGTTAGTCTTATGATATCAAACCAAAAACCAATACAAAATAACTTTAATATCTCTAATGGTTAATGTTGAAAACAAGCGTAATTCTAGACTCGAGTCTAGTGCCAATAAATTGAATTATATTTAGTGGAATCAATACCATTCTCCAGTAAAAAGCAAACCCAAATTCAAGCCAAATGTCTGTTGCCTAAAAGAAGCTTTATTTTTTCAAATATTTTTCAAGTTTAGAACAGAACATAGCGATACAAAAGTCAACGAAAAAAATATGCAGAGGATCTCTAGTAGCAATTCTGTTTTACTATAGTCCAGAGAGTATGGAAACACTTATAGTTTTTCTCGATCACTTCGTTTTACTGAAATAACGGTATTTTTAAAGTAACAACTGCATTAATATGTCTTTTAGAAAGGATAAAGTCGAAAAACGTGTTATTTTCTTTTACACTTTGAAAAAATATATTATGCAGACAAGTACATGTTAATGCTGGAAAAATAGAGAGAAAAATTATTTTTGTTTTAATGACATTTGTTAAAAAACTTTCTATGGCATATCTGCAACACTATGAATTTACATCAGAATGACTATTTAATTATAATTGAAAACGTTTAAAGCAGTTATGGGTCTTTTTGAAGAACGGGCTACTTCGCCTTTCTCACATTTTGTTTGGGTATATCCCGTGCTCTCAATCATTTTAAAACAGCCGCTCACGCAATTTTCAGGCGGAACATGTAACTGTTCCTCATTTTTTTGCCTGGACTTCTTCTTCAACCACAGAGTTCCACAGAGAGACAGGTTCTGCCCCAACATAGGAAGATATACAAGTGACAACCTTGTTGTCTTTCCAAGTAACTGCTGTCAAATCATCACCGTCATAGTGTTCCTCATAAGTTCCACGGGGATTAGATTTTTCATCAGATCTTTTATGATCAGGTAGATTGCAATTCACCTATTAATTCGAACTATAGATCCCTTGTTTGGCGAGGTGAGTAACGAGTAGCACAGAGGTGTAAAAGTTATCGAAGTAATTAATATGATTTATATGCTTTGGTAAACCTCTGATTAGAAGGACGACGACATTTCCTACTGGTCCAAAATCTGTTCGGATTTGAAACAGCTCACTCTCTTGCCCAGTGCACAGTGGTATGACAAAAAAAGAGGGAAATAAATCTGTAACTTTTAAACCCTTAGTCCGATTTCACACACGCAAAGGGGAAGTGTTTTCGAGTTTATGTTTTGAATCTGGACCTCAAAGTAGGACACCTCGGGTATGGTTAATTTTAAAAATGATCCTATTTCTTCGTTTGTGTTACGATTTCAAAAAAATCGTCGTAGCTATCAATTATCTCTTATAGATTAAGAGATATCCGCTTTTGAAAATTAAATTTTCAACATTTTTAACCACCCTACTCCAGTTTTTTGATGATCGCGGTTCCAAATATTTCCTGATTTTCTCCATTTTTATTTTATAGGATTAACAACAGATGTATATATCAATTTAAATAAGAATTGTTTAAAAATCGTTACTTAGTCCAAAGTTACATGCATTTGAATTTAAAAAAAATTAAAAAAGGCGATTTTTCGCTATTTTTTTGGGAAAAAACTACTTTTATTCTTTTTAAGTTATCTAAAAAATTTCTAATAAGCTGTATAATGAATTTGTACTTTTTTAAAAGCCAATTTTACACAAAATATTTTAAATGAAAAAAAGCTTTATAATTTTTGATACCGAGGGAACCAGGTCCATTAAAATAACGCCTATTTTTTATGTAAAATTCAAATTTAGAGCAAAAATTCTCAAATCCCATAGTCGATATCAAAATATAGTAACACATTTTATATGGCCCAATATGTTCTTAATTATTTTGTAAAGGCTTCCGATAATCCCGCCCCTGGTATGGATATTATAGCCAAAAAACAAAAATATCCCATTTTTGAAATTTTTCAATACTTTTTTTGGGAATTGCGGTATTCCTGATTATAAATTTCAAAATTTGTTTTTATTTTTCCATTTTTTATAAAAAAATCTATATAAGTGTAAAATTTCATTAAAAACTATTTATAAATAAAAATTTTATTTCAATTTGAAAAATTTATATCTATGCAAAAACTCAATAAAAAGAATTTTTTGTCATATTTTTCAAAAAAGTATTCCATGAATTTTTTAATTGTCAAAAGTTATATACATTAAGGAAAAGTAGATAAAATCCTCTATTCTGAACTGAATAAAGATTAGATTCTTCCACGATTCTCTGAAGGATATCTGATGCAAAGAAAATTAAAAAAATAGCGTTGGGAGTATTCTTATCTTGTAATTCTGGAAGGGTGTGGTGTGGCCAAGAAAAGCTGTCTGGTCGGAATTCAAAGCCAAGTTCTTTGCCTTCCAAACAAGACCCTACATATGTATATTAGGGTGGCCCGTAATAAACGAAAGTTGGATTTTGGCCCTTCTCACCCCCAGTTTGGTGAACATTAGTAAAAACATCATCCTGAAAAAATTTTAGGTAAATCGGTTGGGGTTAAGACGTGCCGCAAGCCCTCTGAAGTTTTGAGATGCATTTACATGGGGAAAAAGCATTTTTTTCAGTTTTTGTAAAAATTTTGCCATTAAAAAATTACTTTTCCAATTTAATTTAAAAGAATAGAAATATGTACGCAATTGTCATTCTAAAGAGACATAAAAAAAGAAATTGGTCAAAAAATGTTAAAGTTATTAAAAAATCGCCAGGCCATTAACTAGAACAATAAATGTAGGAACAAAATTAACATGTTTTGATAAATATTACAATAAAAGCTCATTTTTACTTTAAATATGTCCATATTTACTTGTATATGAGTTTTTGTCTTCGTAGGGTACCGTTAACCTATTCTTAGGTATGAACAAAAAAATAAAATTTTTTTAACGGCAGTTTCAAAACTCCATTTTCAAATTTTTAAAAATTTTGTTAAACAAATTTCAGAATTTTTTGATCATTTCATTGAGATTTATTAAGAATATAATAGGGAATAAAAATGTGAAAAAATTATGAAAATATCTCTTATAGTTTTTCCGTACCTGCGATTTAAATTTTGAAATTTTCGAGAAAAACCAATTATTTGACAATTTTTTAGCGAATAAGCTCAATTTTCTTACTCTTATGAATTTTAAGCAAAACTTATTCAGAATATTATAGTACAGATAAAATATACTCTGAAATCGTGAAGGTCAAAGGTAAAATTTTTCAATATTTGGAATTTTTCATGGAGAGATAGCGAAATATTATATACTTTTGGGCCGATTTTGATGAAATAATAACAGCACACGAATGGATATTAACGCTTAATGGCATTTTAACACCAAGTGCTATATTGGGTTAATTTAAATTTTTCTGCTGTTTTTGTAAATATTAGGCTTTGTGTTATATTGTTGTTAAATTTCATCAAAATCGGCCCAAAAATATACAACATTTCGAACATTTCGAAATCTTTCCAAGAGAAATTCCAAATATTGAAAAATTTGACCTTTGACCTTCACGATTTAAGGGTTAACGTATTCCGATTTTAGTAAAAGTTTCAGAGTACATTTAGAATTATCTGGACTATAATATTCTCAATAGGTTTTACTTAAAATTCATAAGAGTAAGGAAATAGAGCTCATTGGCCTAAAAATTGCCAAATAATTGGTTTTTCTCGAAAATTTCAAAATTTAAATCGCAGGTACGGAAAAACTATAAGAGATATTTTCATAATTTTTTCACATTTTTATTCCCTATTATATTCTTAATAAATTCCAATGAGATGATCAAAAAATTCTGAAATTTGTTTAACAAAATTTTTAAAAATTTTAAAATGGAGTTTTGAAACTGACGTTAAAAAAATTGTTGTTCATAAATAAGAATAGGTTAACGGTATCCTACGAAGACAAAAACTCATATACAAGTAAATATGGACATATTTTAAGTAAAAATGAGCTTTTATTTTAATATTTATCAAAACATGTTAATTTTGTTCCTACATTTATTGTTCTAGTGGCCTGAGACACATTAATGGCCTGGCGAATTTTTAATAACTTTAACATTTTTCGACCAATTTCTGTTTTTTATATCTCATTATAACGACAATTACGTTCACATTTCGATTCTTTTAAATTAAATTACAAAAGTAATTTTTTAATGGCAAAATTTTTACAAAAACTGAAAAAAATTCCTTTTTTCCCCATGTAAATGCATCTCAAAACTTCAGAGGGCTTGCGGCACGTCTTATCCCCAACCGATTTACCTAAAATTTTTTCAGGATGATTTTTTTTACTAATGTTCACCAAACTGGAGGGTAAGAATGGCCAAAATCCAACTTTCGTTTATTAAGGGCCACCCTAATGTATATGCTCGAAATGGAACTAGGTCAGTTGTAGGGGTTTTATTTACAGTTGTTGGCTCTTCTAAATCATTGTTGTCTTTCTCCAAGGGACCCTCAAGACTTTGCAACAAAACTCCTCGATTTTCGTAAAAAAGCTTATTCTCTTCTATATCACACTGCTCTAGATTATCATCAGACCTATCTCCCATTCTTTCATTGATTTTAGCTAGATATTCCTCAATTTGCATCTAAAATAAAATCAAACAATTAGGAAAAACACAAAAGCTTTCTTTTAAAACAAATTAGCTGTATTACTATACAAATTACATACTTAGTACATGTAAAACCCATTTTTTATATACATACATACTTACCTTACCTTTGATAAGCTTCAAACTCTCAATAAAAAGCTTCGAAGAAAATTAAAGGTATTGCCATAAATTAACAACATTATGTAGTCAGGATACAATAATAACTAGCCATTCGAATGCTATGTTGCATTACAACAGTATGCATTTAAGGGATAACTACTTAATTAATTTTTTTCTTGATTTTTTTTATTTTATTGTCCCACGATTTGTTTAAAAAGTGCCATTTTCCAACCCATTTTCAAAAGTAGCTTTTATTTGAAGCTTGGACTTTCTCTTTAAAGGGATGTGATCCATATTCTACATTATGGAATATTGGACAAATCACTCTCTAATACAAGGTAATTTTACTAGCATTTTTTTAGAGTGTATTACTGAATCATAATTATTAATGAATGAATTTTCTTATAGTGTAATATTCAATATTCCAGTATTATTTTTTTATCAGTTAATCAGAAATTTAATCAACTTATTTTCCTTAACTTTATGACTGATAGTTAAGTATCACAAATCGATAAGTGACCCATTGACTTATCTAAAATCTTTAACAAACAACAATTAAAAATATTTTTCTTTATAGACTTGGCTTCTGGCGCTACCATTGAATATGCTTACAATGAAGTGGACATTAAAATAACTTATACTGTTGAAATGCGCGATACTGGCCGATATGGATTTGTTTTGCCACCCGTACAAATTCTACCTAATTGTGAAGAAACCATGACTGGTTTAATGGCACTGGTGAAAGAATCTGAACAGTTGGGTTATCTGAAATTGAAATAACTGTTAAGCAAGTTATAACTCCAAATAAAAAAAAATAGCTTTGAAAAGAAAATTTATGACTATTTTGTTTTATTGTTTCATAGATTAGCTTTAGGTTAAAAGAATGCTATAAATTGAGGACAATTTATTGAAATTCGTTTAGTTTGTTTTAGAACTGGCTGCTTAGAACAGCCATCGTAATGCGTTTAATTTATTTATTGGCCACCCTGGTGGTTTGTGCCTCGGCTGCGAGCTTAAATAAGCAACCCACCGTAAATGAGAAAGGAAAAATTCGTTACGATGATTGCAAAGTTTATAAATTGCATATTGAAAATAAATTGCAATTATCCATAATTAACATAATTCAAAATATAAGTGAAAAGGTGAATTAACTGAAATAAAAAGTGTAATAAATATTATAAAAACAATTAATGTATTATCAATGTATTATCCGAAGAAAATACTGAGCTATATATCTTAATTGAAACCGATAAGGATCGCAATTAGCCTATTCATAGACCAAAACCGCCAAAGGATTTAAAAACTTTGTTAAATTTAAAGACTTCAAAATTTAATTTCATTGTCTCTATCCAATTCAACCGTGTGTCTCTGGTGTAATAACAAGTTAAAAATTAAAAGTTTTGATTTTCTCCCATAAGAACAAATTGTTTGTCAATTCGTTTGTAACTCATCAACATATTTGTCGCAGATCCACATTAGTATATATATGAATATGTTGATTATGCGGCAATTTTTAACAATTAGTACTAAGTACTCTGAAATTATACTGTAAAGTATGGCGAAAATCGGGCAACAATTGTCCCTAGTCCTCATACAAGTTCTCCTCTGAAAATGACTTCAACATTAATAAAACAGGGCACCAAATCGAAAAAAATTAAAGGCTTTTTTAACTACTACACAATTTTGATGTATTTTGTTTCCAGTAGTACAAATATGGTCCAAATTTTAAATTCTATGGAGAAGTTTTTTTGTAAAATTGTGATTTTTTTTAGACGTTTCCCCACATAGTTTATGTTCACTCAAAAAGGGCTAGTTGGACAATATTAAAATAAACTTAAAAAAGTTTAGATTTACGTAGCCTTTAATCCATTTATATATTGCGTTTTAATCGGCTCAGTAGTTTCGGAGTTATAATAACAAATTGAAGCAGAAAAATATATTTTTTATGTGAAAATAGCAAATTTGTTTGCTTCAAAAAAATCATGAAAAATTGCAAACGGCAGAAATTGTTCAGGTTTATTTCTTTATCGCAAAGCCAGATATAGTAGTAACAAAATGAGATATCGATCATAACAATCGAGTGATTCCTTACGAATTTATTGACAATTAAGTGAATTCGCTCATTTTCACATAATTTTAGTTTTTTGTTCAATATACATAAAATTGAGTAGTTAATGTTATTCTTTCGAATGATTGAATTTTGAAAACATTATCCCCATGCTATGTACAAATTTTTACATATATATCGCGTTTCAATCGGCTCAGTAGTTTCGGAGTTATAATAACAAATTGAAGCAAAAAATAAATTTTTTATGTAAAAATATGAAATTTTTTTCTTTAAAAAAATCATGAAAATTCTAAAATGGCAGTAATTGTTCAGATTTATTACTTTATCGCAAAGCCACATGTAATAGGAATAAAATGAGATATCGATCATAAAATAAAATAGGAATAAAATGAGATATCGATCATAAAAATTCATGGAGTCTTTTCGAATTTATTCACAATTAAGTGAATTCGCTCATTTTCAGAAAATTGTATGTGCTTACAAGCGTGTACTTAGAGTGTAAATTTTACATGTGTTTTGTTATTGTAACAAAAATTTTAACACAAATAAAACACATATAAAAGGTACACTCAAAGTACACTCTTGTACGCACATACAAATTAGTACTAAGTACTCTGAAATTATACTGTAAAGTATGGCGAAAATCGGGCTACATTTGTCCCTAGTTCTCCTCTGAAAATGACTTGAACATTCATAATTGTCTTATAATAACATTGTGCACGAATTTTACACTTTTTTTTTAATTTTTTCTACGCGCATAGAAAATAAAGTTGCAAACAATACAAGCCCCAAATGATTAAAATCGGTCAACAAACCTGATTTTATACACAAAAGAAAAAACAAATATCCCCTAATACCATTTTAACATTTCTTTCCATATTTTTGCAAAAAGTCTTTTATAAATTTTCTAATTCATTCAGAATTTCCTATACGTTGATATATAATATGTATATCTTATATTTTCCACTAGTCAAATTTATGGATTCAAAATCAAAAAGAAAATTTACAGAACTTGCCGTTTTGTAATATATTTTTGTGCACTGCATTGCCGACTATTGCAGTACTAAACATAGGAGAAGACTGCAAGATGTGGTTGCGAGTTATATATTGTTACGTTTTAACCTTTTCAAAATATTGGTTTATTTCCTTTAAATAAACCGGATACTTTTGATTGCAAATAAAAGCCGTTTAGTAGTTTGAAAATTGTAACAACTCTTTAAAATGTACAACAGAATTAAATAGTCACTCAATATTTTTTTTATACACGTTTATAAATTCGCAGAAATACACACACTTTATAATGTACACGAATTCACTTGAAAAACACAGCACACTTTAAGGCACTCAGTTGATGTTTATTCGAAAAGCGTCTCTGATAAACTCACTAACGACTGCAACCTCTGCCACTACTTATAACACTGCCATCTGCACTCTAGATTGCTCTTTAACTGTCTAGAGCTTTCTAATACATACGCCATCTGTGGTGTACTTTCTACAATGTTCTTTAACTGAATATTCGAATTCGAATATACGGTCGCAGCAAACAGCGTTGCCATACTTACGATCAATGGTCAACTGAAAGCTTTTATTCAATGTTAATAATGCCCACAGATATGTTAAAGTTTGGGCACTGCTATTTGAAAGCATTATGCAGCTTTAAATCAGCCGTTAAAATCATTATATTTCAACTCAAGTACAATTTCGTAACAATATTAGGGGTTATGTAAGCTACTCTTTAGCTTAAATACTATGCATTTAATATTACTAGTTTAAATATTATTTTTCCATTAAATTTTAGAGTCAACCTCAAAATAATTATCCTACTCTTAACTTTCAGTACAACATTTGGAAGGATTACGATGAGGCCACCAAAGAAATTCATATTATGGTTAAACCCCAAGAAGTTAAAAATTTCCTACAACTTCTAAAGGTTTATGGTTTAAAAAGCGAATTAATGATAAACAATGTTCAAGAGTAAGTACGACTAAGTACACACAGTAGTAAACAATCATAAATCATCACAATTTCGTTTATAACAATAAACGATAAGAACGATAAGCAATTAATAGAATTATAAAAATATTTTAGATTAATCGATGTGGAAGAAAATGCTTCTGAATTATCAGCTGATAGTGAGGAATTCGGTTGGACACGCTATTATCAATTGCATGAAATCGAGCAGTGGTTGGATGGTATTTTGGCAGCTTATCCCACTGTCACAGAGGGCTTTGAGGTGGGAAAATCCTATGAAAATCGTACCATACGTGGTATAAAGATTTCCCATAAGGCTGGTAATCCTGGTATATTCATTGAATCGAATATACATGCTCGCGAATGGATCACCTCGGCTACGGCTACTTGGTTTATCAATCAATTGTTGACGTCCCAAGATGAGGCTGTGCGTAATTTGGCCGAAAGTTATGATTGGTATATAATTCCGGTGTTTAATGTTGATGGTTTTGTTTATTCACACGAAAAGGTTGGTGAAAGATTCATGATAACAAATAATTTATATTAATTTAACTGTTTTTTCTTTTTTACAGGATCGCATGTGGCGTAAAACTCGCCAACCCGTTGAATCAAACACTTGTATTGGTACCGATGCCAATCGTAACTTTGATTCTCATTGGATGGCTAATGGTGGTGCCTCCAGCAATCCCTGCAGTGAAACCTTTGCCGGTCCCAAGGCTTTCTCTGAACCAGAAGCTGATGCTTTGGCCAAATTTGTTACTTCCATTAAGGATAAAATTAATATTTATTTGTCTTTCCATTCATACGGCCAATATTTGTTGTCACCTTATGGTCATACAGCAGAAGAGTTTCCCGAAAACTATGATGATATTCTAACCATTGGTAAGGCATTCCATGATGCCATTGCTGGTTTAGCTTACAAGACTGAATACAGATACGGTTCCACCTCCTCGGTGTTATGTAAGTTGGAATATATTGCAACAAAAAATAAATCAGTGGTTTTTATAATTAACTTTTTATTTTAGATGTTGCTTCTGGTTCCTCGGTAGATTGGGTTTTCAATACTTTGGATGTTAAGATTGGCTACACCATTGAATACCGTGACAAGGGTCGCTATGGCTTTGTCTTGCCACCCGTGCAAATTTTGCCAAATTGTGAGGAGCTAATGGCCGGTATGATTGCTTTGATTGGCAAATCCAAAGAATTGAATTATTTGTAAATGTCTGTAAATTATTGAAATTATTAAAGTAAAGACTTTATTTCAATTAAAATTTATTGCTTATCATTTAAATAGTTAATATAAGAAGAAAGTAAGTTATCGATTTTATAACCCTGGGTAGTGGAACACAGCAGTTTGGAGGCTCCAATCATATTGCCAAAACGTATGTGAAAATAGGTATTGCCGGAACTCCAAAAACTTAATTCACTGTAATTGTAGGACTGCAAGGTATTCTGTAAATAAGTAGCAATATAATAAATATCTAAATAAGAACAATATATTAAATCATCCTAGGTTACCTTTGTTAAAGGATCTATAACATGGAAACCTTTACGATTTATAGCCAAATATATTAATTCAGGCATACTGTCATCATTGGTTTGCTTGGCCGCAAAGAACGTGGAACCAAACATTTCCTGGGCTGCCAACAACATCAGGAACCTTTCCTTAGCTGAGCTACCCTCCACACTACTCAATAGCAAGTCCTTAACCTGATTCACTAATTGGGTTTTCCATTCTTGAGATTTCATTATTGGCAAAATATCATCCGGTATAATGAGTTTTAATATTTCATGGGGTTTCTGCAATGGCATAAAATTCTGACCATATTCGGCTATATATATCAGCGAAGATAATTTCACCGCCAATTCTTTAGAGATTTTATAATAGCCCGCCAAATATTTGGGTACTTCTTGGGGATAGTGGAAAATCACATCGCTATTTGGATCTTTGCCGGGTGTAATGTTAAGCCAGAGTTTTTTCATAAAATACAATTGATAGGGGCAGGACTGAGGGCCATCTAATGATCTGGAGGGCATATTTTGTTTAATCCACTGCATAAGTTCATTAATGAAATCGAAAATGAAATCTTTCTCAGGTATTGAAAAGGCTTTGTCACCAATCTTGACAAACAAACTAAAACCTTCCAAAGACTTCAGTTTCAAACGTAAACCAATGGTCTTGGCTAAGTCCAAGCCTCGGGTAAATGATTCAATTTCAAAAGCTTCCACAGTATTGTCAGGAAAATAGATCTATGAAAATGTTAGAAGATATTTGTTGTATTTAACTGTCTAATATTCAAAATTAACTTATTCTTTTACCTTATGATAAATATGCATAAAACGATGTTGTATACCTTCAACTTCTATAATATAAGGAGGATATTTCCTCTGACCATTGGCCAGAGTACGTTTTACCCTTTTCAAAGATTCAGCTGCCAGCACATGAGGTCTAGTTCTTAAGAACTCTAATAATTCTTTCATAACAGCTCCAGAGGGAAACGTTATACCCGCAGCCAAATACATTAAATCCCAACCTCTCTCTTCACTATAATTGGCATTATTATCAGTTAGTTGTTTCATTAATTGACAATATAATTCATCTCTTAATTGTTCATGCTCCAAACATGGCTTGAATATAAAATCTGTATTGGTGGGCTGTTTTCCACTGGGTATATCACCCATATACTATTAGAGTTAAAGAATGTTGTTAAAAAAATGTAAAAAAAAACTAGAATTTTAAGTTGATTCACCTTTAATATATTCTGAAACATTATGACTGCCAATTCAAATAGTTCTACTTCATGCTGTAGTTGTTTAAGTAGAGGAGCCTTTAGCAAATTACGAGAATGACGCCATAGTTCATCACTATCGGAACGTATACTATGCAGGCCATTCGTAGAGCCTCTCCGAGCACTCAAATTGCTTCTAAAATGTTCCTCTGCAAATTTCTTCAAATTATGCATTTTCTTTCTCTGTATGGTATTATATTTAGATCTCATTGGTTTTGTGGGTGCTTCAGTACTTAAATCTTTATAGATTTTTATGATCTTCTCTGATGGCTTTGCAAGACAAGCCAACACTGTTACTGCCTTTCCCGGGAACTCTCCCTTTTCATTATTACAAATACCCTTAAACCACTGCTGATTAGTTGCCTCCATTATATGAGAGCCCGTGACACCATTGTCCAATTGCAGAAGATCTCCTCGCAGTAAAAACAAACATTGTTTTGATTCCAACAAACTATCATCGGGTTTAAAATCTTCCATAGCCATAACATATTTCGATCTCACTTTAATATTTTCACACATAAACTCTATCAATTCCTGGACATCCTTAGCTTCGTAACATTTGAAAGTGAAATTTTCCTTTTGCACCGTATCAACATGTAAAATATCTATGTTAGAGTTTGGATCTATTTCCGAGTAAATTTTTGATATTTCGGCATAAGTAAGTTCAGCCAAAACCTGTTCCATTTCATCCACAAAGTAAACGCCATTAGAGTTGATCGCTATTACTATTTGGTCGGATAAAAGTTTGGGACCTGAGGTACGTACTGCTTCGATAAATCGTGAAAACATCATGGGCCAGGTCAAATGGGCATATAGACAAATATCTTCTTTGGCTGTTTGTCTAGGAGTACGTTGTTTTACATAGTCATTTTTACTATATGTTTCACGTATTAGAGATTCCCAGGATTTGAAGGCTTTTTCTCCAGAAATTAATAAATCCTTGGGCACATAGTCCGGTATGCATTTGCGAAGGATCTACAAATATAAAATAGTAATGATTTGCAATTCTGAAATAATAAAGGTAACACATTCTTCACAAATTCTAAAAAATAGTTCGCGTATTTTATAAGACATCACAAACAAATTGATCTTGGGTTTTCCGATTTTATCATATTCTGTAGACTCACACTCTTTGAGTTGGCCATTTTCATTATAATTTTCTTTTAAAATCGCAGTTTTAAAATTAAAAAAGTAAGAAAGTATGGTCGGTCAAGCCCGACCATATAATACCCTACACCAAGTAAATGAGTAAACATATTTTTCTTTTAAAATATCAATAATTTATATTCGTGAGTGATTTTCGGAAGTGGGCCTTATATGGGAGCTATGACCAATTATGGACCGATCACCATGAAATTAGGTCGTGTAATTTATGTCTATATGAAAGTTAATTATGTTGAATTTTGTGTGTATACCAACATTTTTAAGCGATTTATGCATGTTAAAGTGATTTTCGGAAGCGGGTCTATATGGGAGCTATGACTAATTATGGACCGATCGTAACAAAATTTGGTGACATGAATTTTGTGTATATAAAACTTATTTGGAGCGGAATTTGTGTAGATACATAGATAAATTAAATATTTATGACCCATAAAGTCCAATTTCGAGGGGACATTTGTATGGGGGCTAGGTGAAATAATGGACCGATTTCAGCCAGTTTCAATAGGCTTGGTCCTTGGGCCGAAAAAGTAATATGTACCAAATTTTATTGAAATATCTTCAAAATTGCGACCTGTACTCTGCACACAAGGTTTACATGGACAGCCAACCAACCAGACGGACGGACGGATGTCCGATTCACTCAGAAAGTGATTCTAAGTCGATCGGTATACTTTAAGGTGGGTGTTAGACTAATATTTTTGGGCACAAACGCATAATACCCTGCCCACTATGGTGGTGTAGGGTATAAATATAACAAGTAAGAGAGCTATATTCGGCTGTGCCGAATCTTATATACTCATCACCAAATTATACTTTAAAATACAAATTTTAAATATGTATAACAATTTTTTTTTCAATTTATTACTGAAAAAAATTTATGCCAAAAAAAAATTTTTTTGTTAAAAAAAATTCTTGTCTAAAAATATTTTTCCTGATTTTGACCCATTGTAGGTCCAACTTACTATAGCCTTACATACATCGTTGCAATGGACTTTGAAATATCTATCATTAGATATCCATATTGCCTATATTACTGACTTAGTAATCCAGATATAGATAAAAAATATTCCAAAAATCGAGGTTGTCCCGGTTTTATATCTCTGGGCCCATTTTCTCGATTTTAAATATCAGGCGAGCCGAAAGAATTCCCGATATATTGATGTATCTATCAATTATGTTTGTAAGTTAATTGGGGGCTACGGAAAGTAGATTTCATCAACATACAGACGGACAGAAGGACATGACTATATCGACTTCGCTATCTATAACGATCCAGAATATATATACCTTGTGGGGCCGCAAATGTAAAATGTAGAAATTACAAACGGAATGACAAACTTTGCCACTCATGATGAAGGTTATAAAACCTGTCGTCGGAGGTATTTAATAGGTATCTGCAAGATAATATTATCCATCTGATATTTCTGTTATTTATACAACTGTATAAGCAGATGGATTACCGAGTTCATCGTCATCTTGTATACAAAATATTAGTAGATGTAAGATTATATCCCATTAAAATAATGTAGAATGAAGCCATTCTGTGCTCCTTTTGTAGTAGTATTTATTAGATATAGGTCACAAACCGGTGACCACCAAGTAGATATAAGTTCCGAGATCTTCTGCAATTAATATGATGTAATAAATCCAAATATAATTACAATTCCTATTCGGCATACAAATATTTAATACCCTTATTAGATACATGGCTACCAAAAGTGAATTAGCTGGAAATACAGATGATTAACAGATACTCATGGATCTAATCTAATTTAAGTCATTTAGTCTAGTCTCAGCATCTTTAATAGCTTTTAAATATTTCGCTGAGGGTTTTTCGAATTTTGGAACTTAATTTATGTTCTCAATAAATGAGCATATATACATATTTCAGATCAGATCATCTCTTGACGATTTAGGTTAAATCGTGATCATCATGATCTCAGAAAGTAATGTTCTTTAAAACAACATTAATTAATGTTCTTTAAAACAAATAGGATACGAAAGACCAACATGATGCTCTTCAGGTTAGAAGTATTGTACAAAAAGAAAGTCCTGTGGTGATAAGAGTTTCTCGATTGCGAATGATCCTATTAAAATTACCAACCATCCAGTTTTATATACTTAAAAAAGGGTAAGTGATTTACAAATGGCCAGTAGAATGTTCATAGATACCCACTTTACAGAACAATTGCCATTAAAAAGCACGCATATTAGATGTCATCTGTAAAGAAGACAAATTAAATTGTTCCATCTAGAGTTTTAATCCCTATATGTCACCAGACCGGATGGCGTAATACCGGCTTATCTACAGAATATCGTAGGTCTGGTTACTGATTGCAATCCATCATTCTTGTATTTTATGGTTGATGGACTGAGTGGAATCTGACATTCGTTCAAACAATAGGGAAAGCGTCACATACCTAGCGTTTTGGCTAATAATATTTTCATAATTCTTGCTCAAAACATCGGAATGAATCATTGACCCTTACATACGAATATCTGTGGGAAAAATTATTATCAACCTCTCATAACGCGATTATTGGTTCATATATGTATGAGAACGTCTTCGATCTCAAGACTGGTCAAAAGAAATGGTGGCTATAGAATTTTAAATTTGGCTATAAATTTTCTGCTCAGGAAATTTGATTCCGTGAACTATAAAAATGTTGCCCATGCTGATGATATTTTAAAATGATATTGCAAAAAAACTGGATGCTGCACTAAAATAGTTTTCGATAGAGCATCAACAGTTGACTGTGTGTAAATCCAAGAAAAACTGGTCCTGTCGGAATATATGGTCAATTCACAAGGTCTCTTATCAGTCGTATTGTCATAATGTCCTAATATATCACGACTCGGCGGGTCGGCATAACCGACTGTTAGGCATTCGGCGCAGGTCTCTGCTGGTTGGTTACGATAACACAATAAACATAGCATACAGAGTGGTATTGTTTTAGGACATTTTTTGCTTGAAAAGCTATAAAAACCATTGTGAAATATTAGGACATTATGACAATATGACATGATAAGAGACCTTGTGAATTGACCAATAATGTTCCTTCTTTCCTGGTGCTTCGATTGAACGGTTTGAAAGAGTATTTTCTGACATTGCGGAAATACTGGGCATTATTTTAGACAATAAACTGTCCTGGAAATCCAACATTCTGACAAAAATATCAAGAGCTATGATAGCAATATAAATATAGACCAATACTATTTCATAGGGTATTTGTGTGGTGGAAACAAAGTTCCAAAGAATTAATTATTAATTTCATTTACAAAATCAAATTAAATTGTATCTTTAAACCATTACGTTAATGAAATCATTACGAATTAATACGTAGGTTTAATTCATTTGTACTTCAAATGTATTGAATTCATTCATTTGAGAAGTCATTATTTATACAATTAATTTCATATTGAATCATTAAAATTTTTTTTACTTCAAATCCATTACAAAATAGCTTTAAAAATGTGTCAATTACAAAAAAACGATTAACTAATTTTTTTCAATTCATTTTTTGAATGGTAAAGAGCAAATCAATTGAATTAATTAATTCAAAGTTTACTATATCGACCCACCCATGTACATGGACTTAATTCTAAATTCCCCAAATTATTTGTATTAATTACTTACTTCATCTTGTATTTCCCCCCCATGTTCCGCATAATATTGTAAAGCACAAATCATGGCCACATCTTTCTCCGTACGACAGCGATATTCACCATAATTGAGACCTCGACAAATCTGTAAATAAAATAAATTAATTAAAATAACTCCATAAAATGATCAACTTCATCATTTAACCTGTTTATAAATCAAATGCGTAGCCAATTGATCTTTACTTGGATCATACCAAGTGCTAAACATTTCCTTGCGCAAATACATTTTCCAGGGAGCCTTGCGTTCATTGTAGCCCTGTTCTTTGGCATATTGTTCACAATTCGAAATGGCATCCATAATATGCTCGCTGCCATTGCCCAAAGACATGATTTTATCATAAATCGATATGACCAAAGAGAAGCCAAAATAATCAATTAAACCCATATTTTCGCATAACTGTTGTACGGCTTCTTTGGCTGTGGAACCGGAATCAATTTGTAGTTTCTTTGTGGCGCCATCCATTAAAAGAATTTCCAAAGTTATGGGCGATTTATTGCGTGTCGACTGCAATTCCAACCAGGAGGGTGGTTGAGTGCGTGAACCATTCTTGAGAGTTCGATTTAAACGATTTTCACAATAGGAACCATACAGTTCAGGGCCATGTTGCAGAAAACATCTTAAGTAGGGTTCAAAACGTGCACTGGGTGGAAAGCAACCAATGCAGAGCGATAGTAAAATCCAACCTTTGGCAAATGAGGTGCGATAGGGATTGTTGCTTAATTGTTTGCAAATTTGGGATAAAATTTCGTCTCTAAAAATAAATACATATGTTTAAATTATTATATTTTTGGAATATTGTTGATATTTAACTTACCTTAAATTGGGCTTTAGTAGGCCATGTCCTATTATGAAATGCAATTTGTCTAAATTACTCATTCTTGTATTTAATACTTGTTGGTAGTACTCAATTTCATCTGTATTATCCAAGGCCTGGCGCAAAATATCCGGTAACTTTGTTTTTCTTTTTAAAGTTTTGCGTATTAGTTTTCTTTGCTGATCCATCTCTCCCATGGCTGCTAAGGCTTCCTGGAATTCTTTGCTCTGTACTGTTGAACGTGATAAAGTTTGCGTTAATCTTTGCATAACACTGGACTTGACTGTGCCAAATTTGTGTACATCATCTTCTTCCTCAGCATATTTGGCTTCAGCCATGTCACCCATGAAACGAAGTATTATTATCCATATAGACTAAAAGTAGAATGATAAAAAAATATGTGTTAATATACAGATACTATATCCTTTAAAATATACTCTTATTGACTGTAGATATAAATAACAAAGAACACATTTTGAAAGAAATGGTCTCCTATTCTACTGACAAAATCTGATATGTTGCCACAATGTCGCTAGAACAACATAGAATACTTCCAAACTAATTGTCGTGATGCGACTATCAAATTAATTGTTTACAAATCCATGATGCTGTTCTGAAAGTCAGTGTGGTGTAGTTATACAATTAGTTAAGCTGATTTATTTTAAATTCAACAAGTATGTATGTCTAATGGCTAAATATCACCATATTAATATTTCTATATAGTTTATTGAACTTCAAACTGAATATTATGGGACAATTGAAAATAGGTCGTTTGCAACTCCTGTAAGAGAGTCATGAATAGAAGCTCTTAAGGTCGTTCTCTGGGTTTACACTAGGGTTCCTAATTTCCTGCACGTTTTTCTTTCCCGGGAGGAAAGAAATTTGTTTTCGAATAAAGTATAAAATAAATGTTGGTCCAGCATAGGGTTTCTAATTTAATAGTGGCATTTTATCGGTATTGTCACAGTCGTAGATTTAATCAGTATAAAATCCATAAATTCTTTGTCTAATTAAACAACTTAAGAATTTCGACTATGTTAAATCTATAAAACATGCGTAGATAGTGACATTTTTCATATCTGATTGTAGATAAATAAATTTGAACCACTATTATTGTTATTACTTTCTCTAAACATGAATAATATTCATTGCATATCCCTAAAAGTTAGGCATCTTAATAATTCCTTTAACCCTCTAACCGACAAGGCTGCCTTTAGGCGGGGTATGTTAAATGTATGTAATGCTGCTTTATTCACTTATTTTTCCCGTGATAACGGTAAATATGTGTAAAGAAACAAACAATATACTTATTGTGATAAATATGAACGTGCACTTGGCTTTTGTTTTTTTTATTCCAACGTATTTCAAAATAAAATTGGCCGGTTAGAGGGTTAAGAGTATAAACTTTGAATTAGATTCATTCTTAATAACCAAATTTTTCTACTGTGGCTTAAGTTGAGTGAAAAAAAAAATCAGTTATTTCAACCGTAATACTTCTTTGCCAACTGACTACCTGTTGCTAGAACCGAAAAAATCTATGGATATAATGAAATGATTCAATTAGCAAGAAAACTTATGAAGAAATTCCCGAAAATTCACGACAAACATTTCCCGAAAATTATCAAAAACATATTCCCGGGAAATTTTTCCCGCGTTGGAAACCTAGTTTACACCGAGGTCAAGTACATTTTAGGTATTGGCTTATCGTTAGTTAGCTTTGTAGAAAAAGTTGCATCGAAAAAGCTGTATACGTTAAAGAGAATGATCTCATTTTGTGTAATTGTTGTCAAACGTACTACTTTCAGAGATGTACATGGACGACAACTGGATTTAACACAAGAACACTTTGGCTATCCGCCTGTAGTTCTGTAGTTGTGGACTGGTTGGGACCGAACCTTCTTCCCACAACTTCCCCAGTTCAGAAGTAATTACAAAAAATGATAATTTGTATCATGATCATAACTCTGAGTCACAGCACAGTGGTAAATTCCTGCCAAAAAGGTTTTTTTTTGTTTTTTAATTTTTATAAAATTTTTGATGGTAAATTTTTCTTAACGCTTCAGAATATAAAGTATCATTATTATTTTGGCTAACTATGTGGTTATTTATAGTGCTAAGAATACCGGAAAACATCGATCACTCTCTTATCAATTTTAATAAAAAATTCAAACTGGCTGCCCAACATGCTAACCAAAAGGAAAGCGTTTGAGGATAGAAATATTGTTCTGCTCTCTGCATAGTTATGCTCTGATGCTTATTTTGATTTCTATACAAATTTTGGTTTTTCATAACACCTTTTTAACATCTGAAACAAATCTTGTCTTTCTGTAAAAATAGAAATAACTAATATAGAATGAAATATAAATATATTGTGTGTATGACTTAAAAAAGTGGAATTTTTTTCAAATATTTAACTTTTATTTTGAAACATTTGTACAAATATTATTCAAAGTATTGGCCATTGTTAGCTATGATCTTTTCACATCTTCTTGGCAACATATGGATTCCGATCCCAAATAACTGCTCATCGTTTGAGGCCAAGAACGAATCAAGCCACTATCGGATACTCTGTTCCAAAGTGAAGCATATCCCAGAGAGCGTGTTCTACATCGATCGAAACAAATAGTAGTCGGACCGGGCACGGTATGGACTATAAAGTGGTTGAGGCAAAATTTTCCAACCACTTCATTCAAAATACTTTTAACAGGTATTGTAACATGTGGCCGAACGTTGTCATGATGGAATATTACGTTTTCATGTCGGGCCGAATATTCTGGGAGTTTTTTCGGTCAATGCTCGCTTCAAACGAATCAGTTGTGTTCGGTACAGGTTCCCTGTGATGATCTGCCTAGATTTCAGCAACTCATATTAGATATGATCCTTTTGCTCCCAACAATTACCTTATCGCCATTGATATTTGACTTTGGTGTCGATTAGGCTGGTTGGGCGGACTTCACATACGATCTCTTACGCTTCGGGTTATCGTAATGGATCCATTTTTCATTGCAAGTAATGATTTGGTGTAAAAATTATTTTCTTTATAGCGTTCAAGCATCATTTCGGACATTCAAAATGGTCTTTAAATTTATCACGGCTTCAATTCGTATGGTACCCAATTTTCTAGCATTTTGTTAAATCCATCTCTTAATGATTTTGCTAACTCTTGTTGAGTTTAACAACAATTTTCATGGAGAAATGCCTCCAATTCTTGGTCTTCCGAGTCAAAAATCGCCACTTTTGAACGACACAAAACATCTTTTGCAAGTTGAAACCGATGGAAAATATTCACAACAATCTTTGGTGAGCAATCGATGTGCTTCAGTGGCACTTTTTTCAAATTAAAGATGCAAAGCAAAACTTCCCACATAAGACGCTTTGTTGGTACAAAATTCGACATTTTCGAAGCAAAAAAAAAACTTTATTGATTACACTATAATATTCAATAACTAAGTGAGAATAAATGACAGATATGTACCCTTCAAAATGACATATAAGTTATTAAAAACAAAAACCGCGATCAAAAGATACTTCATCTACTGTAAATCCCGATTTTTTTTGTTATCCTCCTGAAGTTCAGTTGTTATACCCGATGAACCAATTAAGGCACCAGTTCTTTTTCAGTTTACTTCCTTCCCTCTACGTAATCACCAATATTGAAAACAAAAACCCCTCATTTAATCTTCTATCACTTTTAGCGCTTTCTTCTGAAATGCATTGACACTTCAGCATGAGTCAATCCAAGTAGTTATCTGACAGTTCACTACATATTAGACAGTTGATAATTCGATTCACTGGAAATCGAAACATAAGGCAATAGAAAAATAAACAATCTAGCTGAAGTATATAAATACTTAGTCGAAAGTACTTATTAAACTAGAAATCAATATGTATTTTGGAGTGTCTTCAAGTGTATGACTGCGATAATTTAAAAACAATTTAAAATATATGATTCACTATAAACGCACTTACCTGAGCGGCTATTTCATCTAATGGCAAATCATGATCCAGCAAAGACTTTTTCAATGGCCTCTTACTGTATTGGCCAGTAACTCCCGAATTGAAGTAGGTGGCAGCAAATTTAGCAAAACTATATTCGGAGGCATCAATATTGGGTACTCGGGATTTGGGTAGGCGAATGGTGCCACCAGTTGTAATGGATTTTTTGGAGGGCTAAGGGAAATTAAAAATTTAATAGATCATTAATATAATTTTTAAAAGCATTTAATTATTTTGATAATCTACATAATGACTGATTGTTTTTAGATATTCAAATTATACATAATGTCAGGCCATTGACTCATAACTCTTTCTAAATTTAAACCTCTTGTTGCAATACTCTGTTACACCTTCTCAAACTAATGTTTTAAATGCATTTCAATTGACTTTGCCAGCCAATAATCGTTCATTATAAAAACATTTTTCGATCATAAACACTTCACTCTTTTCTTGATTACTATTGTTTCAGTCAGTTATTATTATTTGTTGTTATTTTGGCATTAATGATTTTTTTTTTGGAAATTTCAGCGGTAGTTTAACAACAGATTGTAAATTATTTGGTTCGAAAAAAAGAACTGAAAAAAATTCAGTCATCTGATAAGAAAAAATTTAAGTAGAGGCAATAAATTTTGTTTTTTAAATGTAGTTATGAAGGTATGTAAGTATGTACCTGTACTCTAGGCATTATAAAGTCAAAAGAAGCCATGAAGGTATAAATAAATTAATACTCTCTCGGTTGGTAGAATAAATTATTAATAAATAATAAATGTGTTATTGGTATGAATGTGTGAATTAATGAACGATGATAAGTAAACATGTTATAAACAAAATATGAACAAAAAAGTTGAGTCTTATTATTTAGTTCAAATTGATAAGTTAATATTTGTGTTTCTTAGTGAATTTTACTAAATATCGAGGTTTAATGTTTGAATTTTTTAAATATTTTTGTCAGTCAAATAGGAAAAGTCGTTGGAGAGGTTGGTAGCAAAAGTAGTAGCAGTAGCAAAATTGATTTCAATGTAAGTAGCTCCCTACAAAAGGAGTAATTAGTAATAAGCAATAAATAAAAAATAAAAGAACCTGGATAAAGTAATTTTATTTAAATATTTTTGAAGAATGGGTAAGTAATGTAGAATATGCAGCGCAAGTTTAAATATGCACAAACAAATTTAAAATAAGCAAGGAAAATATTTCAAAAATAGTGGAAAATATGAACAGCAATACGAAAAAAAATGCATGGATATGCATAGGAAAAATACAATATCAAGCTTTCAATAAATTTTTTTGGTAATAAACAATTTAGTTACAAAGAACAATTCAAGTTTTTTCAGTTTTCAGAAAAATGTTTAGAATTTGCTTCAAAATCACTAGTTATAGAACTTCTGTAACCGGAACCACTTCACATTCTTTGATAACAACCAAAGAACTTGGAACTACTTTTAGAACTAGTTCTGAAGAACAATGTTGAGATTCTTAAGAAATTTTTTCTATAGAATTTGATAGGTACTAGTTATTTAGAATTAGTTTAACATTGGTTCTAGAGTACAAACTAGTCCTAAAGAACCATTAAAAAATCTTTGAATTTTGGAAAAAATAAATTTTATTTGTCAAAAAAAATTTAAGAAAAATAAAAAATGTTGTTTTTAATAAGGATGAACAAATAGCGTCAATTCAACATTTTTCAATTTTCACTTTTTGCAAGAAATCGATGTGCAGTGGTCATATCTACCCACTGTAAAAATCTGCTATCATTTTCTCTACTCTTACGCCAAAAAATACAGTTGTATACGTACAGTTGTTTCATAGTAATGTATTGAAAAATAGTTTTTTGCTTCTACTGAACATTTTAAAATTTTGAGTTGACGCTCTTTAGAGGAACCAGTGCGATATGTATGATGGATTTGGATGGAAAAACAACCGAAATATTGTGTTCATTGAAAAAAAAATTTACATTGCTTAATTTATAAAAGCTAATAAAAGCTA
Source organism: Calliphora vicina (assembly GCF_958450345.1). Taxonomy (NCBI): domain Eukaryota; kingdom Metazoa; phylum Arthropoda; class Insecta; order Diptera; family Calliphoridae; genus Calliphora; species Calliphora vicina. The sequence continues at coordinate 57,932,726 of NC_088781.1, read as the reverse complement.
ATGCAACAAACGTTGAATAGATCCAATGATCGATAGGCGTTTTCTTTGAAATCTAAAAATTCCTTAACTGGTTGCCAGAACTAGTTCCAAGTATGACAGTTTCGAATAAAATAGGGACCGTAATAACGGTTATCCAGAAAATTTAAACTCAAAAACTTTCCATGTTAGAGTCAACGGAGACCTATGTATACTGTATAGATTAGTATTGAATTGCTCAGAATCTATAATGATATTAAAAAAGCGGTCTCAATTACACAGTTAATAGTTATTTTTCAACTAAAAAATAAAAGTTCGGTTGAAACTCTTAAAAAAAAATTAAATTAGACGTCGTAAAATAAAACTCATTGGAGAGTATTATTTTTTAAGTCATAAAATAAAACTCACTTGAGGAGCTTTATTTTTCCCGTCATAAAATAAAACTCTTTTGAATAGTTTTACTTTTCCTTTGAGGAGTTTTATTTTTCCCAGTAGAAAATAAAACTAATTTCGTTTATTTTCTTTCTTTCTTAATTTACTTTATTGAATCTATCTTATAGTAATTTATTTGATAAAAAAACAACAATGAATTAGTAATGGGAATCAAACACTATGAATTTAATTTCTCACTTTTTTTTTAATTTAATGACGATTTATGCAATTGTAATGCAAGATTCTTTACAAATTGTAATGATCTGACCAGCGGCAAGCTTTAGGTGTCAATTTATATCATATGAGTTTTATTTTATGACGGAAAAATAAAACTCCTCAAATGAGTTTTAGTTTGTAACGGAAAATTAAAACACTCTTTTCAAGAGTTTCATTCGAACTATTATTTTTATGTTGAAAATAACTGTTTTACATGGATTTTTATTTTTAAAGGCACAAAATAACTGATATAAAATAACTTTTTTGATATCAATTATAACCGAACTAGTTCTAGAACCAGTCTTAATAAGGTTTGTTAGCTATATATATCGCTTCCGAGGCTTACAATTTCAAGCAAAGTTCATTGATTTGAAATTGTGCTTCTAGAACCGTTCCAAGGAATGGGTAATCCCTTCGTAACGATTCCATAGAACTTGTTCCAAAGGTGACAAATTTTAACAAAAATCATTAGCCGAACTAGTTGTGGAACTAATATAATTTTTCCTGGGATATTAAAATCCGTTTCCGTTAGGTTGACCAATATCTTTTTATTTGTTGTTTTTTTATTCGGTTTCACATTAGTCACTAATCCGTATTACTTTCTGCTGCTACAATCAAAATTCTACAATCCAATCACTGAATTGACAACAAATTCGCTTGTCACTTCAAATTTTTGGTAAAAATTTTGATTTGTTTTTTTCTGGTTCGAAATAGAAATATGGTTCGAATTTTATTGTAAAAAACTGTTAAATTTGTAAAATATTTGTTTATTTATACACAATTTTAAAATTGAAATAATGTCATTCGGAAAGCTTTTACTTTTACAACACAATTTTCATTTTTTGAAACCTTCAAAACAGAAATATTTGTTTTTTTGTTTGCAGAAAATGTCGTAAACTCGAATGATCGGAAAAAATCGAATGTTATTCAAAAAGTCGATTCAAGTGGATTAGTTGTAAAAACTTTAAAAAAATCGTTTTTCTCATCAATAAATATGGCAACATTAAATTGGGATAAAAATCGAAAAGTCAACGATTAAAAATATATATAAAAGTCGACCACTGGACTTTTAAAAAATCGAAAATGCGTCTTTTTGCTTCAATTATATACATATTTTTCTAGAATTATGCTCTAATAATTCAAATATTCTAAAATCTAAAAAAGTCGATAAAACGACTTTTTGTTATCCTAGAACTTTGCTCTAATGATTAGAAATGATTTTGAACCTGTACAAAATAAATAAACCACACTAAAATGGAAAAGTTGTCTGATAATGAGTGTTTTCTAGAATTATTACTCATTTGTATAAGTTTACTATGTATTACTTAATCATTTGGAAATACTTTTTTATTTAGGGTTTAAACCATAGAGAACATAGAGGGGAAACTAGAAAAAAACTCAAACAAAAAAATTACTCAAAATAATCACACATAAGAGTGTTGTTTTTGTTTTCACATAGTTTTTTCTCCTAATAAATTCTCACCACTTAGGTTTTTGACAACTCAGTTAGGTCTTTGACAGCAGAGTTTCCGCTCTATGTATATTCTCTATGGTTTAAACTTCAAAGAAATTTAATAATATTATGAAATTTAAAATTGTTCAAGTAATTATAAATTAGATAATGAAAATATTTTAATACTACAATAACTTTTTATTAATGTTAAATAAATATTATACAAACAAAAAAATCAAATTACAGGCTGCCAAAAGGTGCGTTTATGTTTATACAATTACTTTGGATATGAATGGAAACATTTTAGAATAAACCAAATAAAGAAATAGTAAAGTTATATCTATTTAGGCAATAAATCATTATTTGCACTTACTGATAATGTTTCTAGTGATGTTTATAACAATTTCATGAAAATTAATTATTCAAATAAAAAAACTAACTATTTTCCACACAGAACAAACTATATTTCAATTCAAACATTTATCACATATAGAACTGGTTTCAATTATTTCATAATTGAATCAAGTATTCATGTGCTCATGTTCGCTATAGAAAAACATCACATTAATGTGCTGTTTTTCTTCATATAAATGGTTGTCACAAACATATATATGTTTACTGTAACCATATATATGGTTGAGACAATCATGTGAATCGTAAGTTAACCATATTATGGTTACCACAATCATGTAAATGGTTACTATGACTATAATATTGTTAAAAAACTTGTAACAATATTGAAATGATTACAGTAACCATGTCCAACTATATTTTTTCTCTGCGTGTATAGAGTAAGTATATGATGAATTCCATAAGACATCACAAACAAATTGACCTTTGGTCTTCCAATTTTGTGCAAACATGTCTTAAATTTGCCGCTATTTGAGCTGTAAAATGTTGCCAACCTAAAAAAACAGTTTGATGCTAACAGTTAGCTTCGAATATTTCAAAGCAATATCGTTCTAACCGATTTCTTTGTAAATCGTCAAAATTACCGCATTTAGATTTAGTCAACCCACATGTGATTGTCGAAAAACTAAATCATCCTCAAAATGTCACTGTTTGATGCGGATTTTGTACTCGAGTCATCATTGAGCCAGCAAAAACTTGGAAGTCATTTCCAGATGTGCTATTTAATACATAATCCTATTTATTATGTGTATTTTATGATTTAATAACAAATTACATTGAATGAAAAAAATGTGTTCTCGTCTATTTTATTAAAATTTTGGACACCCTTTGTATTCTTGTTTTTTAAGCCTTCAGATATCTTACGGATAAACATGTGGTACAGCTTACTGAAGATTTGGCTTGGCTTTAAATTTGAAAATATTGCTGCTATATCTCGGCTCCTTACATCACAATATACATATGGAGAATTTCACGTGAAGTGAACCAACTTTTAAAATCGATGTCTTCCGATCGGGATGAAATTTCAAGATATACAATTTTTGATTTTTTTTTTGCCAAAATCGATTTTATTCCAAAAGGAGCCCTTTTTAATATTTTTGTTTGCTCAAAAGAAGCTTAGGTCTATTCCTTTAAGAGCTTTTTGGTCTCTTAGTGAGATGCGAGTGGGATAGTATCAAAATAAATGTTTTAACAAAAAAATTGTATGTCATGAGTTATATAATATTTATTTTGATAGATATTCCACTCTCATCCCACTAAGAGACCAGAAAGCTCTTTTGAGCAAAAAAAAAAAAAAATTAAAAAGGGCCCATTTTAGAAAAAAATTGATTTTGCCCAAAAAAAATCAAAAATTGTATATCTTGAGTTACAAAACATTTATATTGCTATATATCTTAAGGAAAATATCTAAGCTTTTTTTTGAGCAAAAAAAATGCATGTTTTGAGTAACAAAACCTTTATTTTGCTAGATATCGAACTTGCATCCCACTAAGCGACCAAATATATCTTAAAGGAAAATATCTAAGCTTTATTTTAAGAGAAAAAACGGTCCATTAAAAAAAAGTCAAAACTGTTTTTGATTTCGGGAAAAAAATATTTCAAATTTTGTATTTTTTTTTAAATATTTTTTTTCTTCGAAATATTGGAGAAATAGCTATCTAAACTATTTGGGAAACATTTTGCTAAGAACAATAGGTATTAAGTTACATGGATGAGAAATATCACATATTTGGCCCAAATGTCAAATAACTTGACGTAAAATCCCCCATATATAATAATGAAATAAATTTCAAAGACATCTTAAAATATGGGTCAACAATGGGCTGATACCAATGTGTCAATGTTATTTTTCATTTCAAAACACAAACGAAATATAGGTATGCCTCCATTTACGCGGTTTGTTGGGCCCAAAAAACTAGCGTGTAAATCAAATTCGCGTAAAACGAGGTTCTATTTAAAACGAAATGCTTTTGTCGGACCAGTAATTTTTTATTTCGCGTAAAACAATACATCAGTCACATAACAAAAAATAAATTGGGACCTAAAAATCGCGTTAAATAGAAAACACATATGTACATACATATCTTCACCTTAAATGAAAGCGGACGTAACTACACAAAAAAAAAACATTCCCACGACAGCTCGGGTCATTCCGGTGCATGTTCTACGAACTCGGAAGGGCTGTCAACTCAGCAAACACTGCTGCTACAACAACAATACACAAAAATTCAAAATCGAGTTTTTGATTGATTGAACAATTGCCAAGAATACTCTATTATTATTGATTTTATAACGTATCCTGCAAAAACAATAAAAATGTAGTTACGTCCGTTTTCATTTAAGGCGACGATATGTACTTTAAGTAAACTTATTTTATTTGTACTTTTAAAAACATACTTACAACATGCCTTTATTGTTAAAGGTAACTTTAAGCAATAGAAAAAGGTACCCTTAAAGTTAACTTTAACTATAAAGGCAAGTTGTAATAATGGCCCTTAAAACAAAAGTAAAATAAAAAAGCTCAACTAAAAAAAAATATTTCTTATCGAAAATTAAGGAAAAAATATCAATTAAAAAAACAAAATATTCATATAACAAAAAATTTATAAAAATTAACGATGTTTTCAAAAAAGAAATCTGTTATTCGCTTGTGTTTTTTTCGTTTCTTGTTGTTTGTTGCCGCGTTATATAAAAAGTCGCGTATTTGAAAAAATGGTTGCTAATTTGAGATCGCGTAATATCGAATTCGCGTAAATAAAGTACCGCGTAAATGGAGGCTTATCTGTACAAGCCATCTGAATTTATTTTAAACGATTCAACTATATTTTAATTTCCTCATATATTGCACAAGTTTAGTCACTATTTATTTTGCTGATCAATATTTATTGTGATACATCTCGGTATTACCCATAAATTTAATATCTTATATGTTCAACGCCCAGTACTTTACAGTACTTTAAAGAAGTCAAAGAAAATGGCTTAAGTGATAATTTTTATGTAGCCGAAAATATTACTATAATTAGTTTTTATATAAAAACTCATGTTTACATAGAGAAAACAGATTCGTGATATCAACCGAATTTGTTGCCAATCGCATGATTCTACCTTAGTGACCGAATTTTACAAATGTGGTTACAAAATTTTAAAAGAGGCAACAAAAGTTTGGTGGCTTCAACCGAAATTCTTCTTTGTCAACTGCCTTTCTTCTGATATAAACGAAAAATTCGATATGTGCAACCGAATCATTCGATTGGCAACAATTTCTTTTGCTATCACGAATCTGTTTTCTCTGTGTAGATAATAAGACAGGGCAACAAAATCCAAAAAGGGAGTTTTTTTTTAATTTTTAAGTAAAATTTTGAACTTTTTATAAGTTTCTTCACATAATTAATGAGAACTCAAAGACGGTTAGGCCTTCATAAGAATTTAAATTTAGATAGCCTTTAATCTATCAATATATTGAAAAATTTTACCATTTTTGTACTTAGGTAGCCATGATGCATCAAATATATATGGTGGTTAAACAAGCGTTTTTTTTGCTGTTGACCTGTGTAACTAAATTAAATAAATATTTGTCCCTTAACCAACTAAATACCAATCAAATAATACTTGAGCCAAGCACACAAAATGCTCCCAAAACCATGTAAAAACTAAAATATAAAAGAAACAATTAAAATGCATGATTTGAGAAAATAAATAAAAACCACTTCTATATGCAATTAAATGTCATGGACAAAGAAATAAATTTATTTACATAAAAAAAAATTTACAACAATTTTCAACTAGAAAAGAAAAATATAACAGACAAACAACAGGATTAATTAAATTTCACGTAATGATAAAAATAAATATTTGTACAATTTAAAATACATGTTGCTTATCAATAAATTAATTTAAACTAATGGCGGAGAAAGGAACGCTACGCAGCGTAAACGACTACGTCAAATACTTCAATACGTCCATTTTTTTTATTTATTTTACTAGTGGGTTTATGATAAGAAAATCGGTAAAATAAATAATGAGTGAGTGGTTAGATGGGGTGCGGTGGGGATAAAGAGCATGATTTAAAATTATTTCTAATGTAAATATATGCAAAACAGAAATAGAGAAAGAGAGAGCGTAATAATAATAATAATCTAGTTAAGTATGTGGTAGAAATTTAATTAAAACTTAATAATTTCAATTTATTAGTCTTGTGTGAAAGTATGTGTGTATTTACAAACGGGTTTGATTCACATATTTACGGGGCGGAGCCACGGGTGGAGCCGACGATTCATAATAATTTACCGGCCTTGACAACAATTTGCTGGGAATAAATTTATTTTTACGAAATTCTTGTTCAAACATAAGAGATTTTTCTCTAACATTCGGACCAACTGGACCACTTACATCGGCATCATCGAGGAAACCAAACACATCGTCCACCACCTTCTTGGAAGATTCCACATCGATGAAATTGTCTGAATTAAATTCTTCCTGTCTGGCATGTCCATTTGTTTGGATGATGGCTGGTGATGTGGGTGTTGATTTGATTAAAGGATCGATACCTCGTAAACGTTTCTGATAATTCTCTTCGGCATGTTGTTTCCAATTGCGCTCCTTAGCTTTGCGATATTGTTCCTCTTCTTGGCTTCTTATTAGCTTCAACTCTCTCACTTTGGCCAATCGTAATGCATATTTGGCTTTGAATTCCTTTCTCACCAAATAACCTCTGCAATGAGCTTGTAATAGTCTGATACGTGTTCTTAATAAACTAAAGCGATACGTTAACTCTCTCGAAGCTATAGAGGCTGCCAAACGATGGAATCCTTTTTGCATAACCACATAATTCTTACGTTGTTTATGACCACGCCAGGTTGTTTGTATCAGCACAATAGCCTTACGATGTTTCTCCAGGAAACGTTTAAATAATACTTTCCGAAAACCTCTTTGTATGGTTATTATGGACTTGAGTATGACGGCAGAACGTTGTTCTTCCAGGAAAACATCATCGTTGTCTTTTAAGAACACTTTTGTTTTTCCGAATTGATGATCACTTTTGATGGGTAAAATTTTCTGACATATTTCCTGGGCAACTTGTCGGCAATTGATTTTGTCAATGGGTCCCACATTTGGCACCAGCAGGCGATAACGTTCCACAAACTCTTTATATGTGTGTCGTATTGGATAACCAGCTCGTCGTATACGAGCTGTTTCCATCATGCCGGAGTAGCGCAGTTGTCGTATGCAGAGCTCTTTGTCGAATTGCTGAAATTGGAAGAAGTGAAATAATGTATGCGTTAATTGAATGTTAAAGTGGTTTCTATATTAAAGGGAATGTTTAATTTCTACTTCATATGTAATATATAGATTTGTTAAATCTATTTTATATCAAATAGAGTTAAATGTATTAATGTAGATTAAAAATTTACAGTACAATTAATTTCGATAAAAATGGACTCACTTGCTTTTTTGGACTTTCTGACAATGATTAGGACGATATTTTGTATCATAACAAGATTATTTAAAAACAAGTAAGACTGCTTTTTCGGCTGTGTCTAATCTTATATACTACATTTTAGCAAAGTATACTTTAAGATAAAAATTTAATGAGATTTGTTGAACAAAATTGTTGGTAAAATTATTTTTCGCGATTTTCACCCATTGTCGGTCCAAATGTGTATAAGGTTATATAAGTGGTTGGAAAATTTATGAAATATCCATACTGTCTACATTAATGACTTAGTAATCCAGATATACGTAGATCAAAAATCGAGGTAGCCGTGTATTTTTCTTATATCTTAGCCAAATTCTATCTATAAGGGATAAAGCGGCTATATTGATGTACCAATCATGTATGTATGACATTTGGATGTTTTGGAATGTTGATTTCAATCATGTCTACTTTATGGAGTAGGGTGTACAAAAAATGTATTGATAAAAACTTCTTATATTTTAAGTTTAGTAAATCAACTATTGATGTGTACTTTAGGCGGAAGGCTTCATCGTACCATTATGCCATTATGACTTTAATAGTCGGTTGGCTAGCAGTTAAATATCATAATTGTTCGACCATTAAAAATAAGCCTCTTCATGTAGCTTATTTGAGAAATGTGTGTCACAATTTGAGCTTTTTAAACTAGGTACTGCCACTGTACTAAATACTTTAAGATAATGCAGATTGGAAATAAATCTGCCACTTCTAGATGAGGAGTATTCGAGTTTATTATACCCTTCACCATGAATGGCAAGGGTACATATAAGTTTGTCATTCCGTTTGTAATTTCTACATTTTTCATTTGCGACCCCTGGATCGTTCTAGATAGCGAAGTCGATAATAGCCCCTAAATAACTTACAAACATGATTGATACATCAATATATCCGCTATAAACCCGAATCGGTTGCTATTTAAAATCGAGAAAATCGGCCCACAAATGGCTGAAATATAAGGGACAACCTCGATATTTGGCCTATTTTTGATCTGGATCACTAAGTCATTAATATAGACAATATGGATATCTAATGAAAAACAATTTTCAAACCAATTTTTTTTTTTAATTTTTTGAAAAAAAATTTCGACTAAGGACCATACATACGTATCAGGAGAATACGTATGTAATATTTCAAAACTCATTTAATTTTTTTGAATTTGGTTCTCATTTGAAATCTTAAATGAAATTACCAAGCGTATAAAAGATTAGGGTGGTCCTTAATAAACGAAAGTTGGATTTTGGACATTCTCACCCTCCAGTTTGGTGAACATTAGTAAAAAAATCATCCTGAAAAAATTTTAGGTAAATCGGTTGGGGATAAGACGTGCCGCAAGCCCTCTGAAGTTTTGAGATGCATTTACAAGGGGAAAAAAATGCATTTTTTCAGTTTTTGTAAAAATTTTGCCATTAAAAAATTACTTTTGTAATTTAATTTAAAACAATCGAAATGTGTACGTAATTGTCGTTCGAATGAGACATAAAAAACAGAAATCGGTCAAAAAATGTTAAAGTTATTAAAAATTCGCCAGGCCATTAACGTGCCTCAGGCCACTAGAACAAGAAATGTAGGAACAAAATTAATATATTTTGATAAATATTAAAATAAAAGCTCATTTTTACTTAAAATATGTCCATATATACTTGTATATGAGTGTTTGTCTTCGTAGGATACCGTTAACCTATTCTTAGGTATGAACAAAAAAATACAAAACTCCATTTTCAAATTTTTAAAAATTTTGTTAAACAAATTTCACAATTTTTTGATCATCTCATTGTGATTTATTAAGAATATAATAGGGAATAAAAATGTGAAAATATTATGAAAATATCTCTTATAGTTTTTCCGTACCTGCGATTTAAATTTTGAAAATTTCGAGAAAAACCAATTATTTGGCAATTTTTAGGCCAATGAGCTCTATTTCCTTACTCTTATGAATTTTAAGTAAAACCTATTGAGAATATTATAGTCCAGATAATTCTAAATATACTCTGAAACTTTTACTAAAATCGGAAAACGTTAACGCTTAAATCGTTAAGGTCAAAAGTCAAATTTTTCAATATTTGGAATTTCTCCTGGAAAGATTTCGAAATGTTCGAAATGTTCGAAATGTTGTATGTTTTTGGGCCGATTTTGATGAAATTTAACAAAAATATTACACAAAGCCTAGTATTTACAAAAACAGCAGAAAAATTAAAATTAACCCTATATAGCACTTGGTGTTAAAATGACCCCAAACTTTCAAAACCATAAAAAAATTATGATTTTAAAAGTTTGAGGTCATTTTAACCCCAAGTGCCATTAAACGTTAATTTCCATTCTTGTGCTGTTATTATAAACCCTAGAGTTTATGTTATATTTTTGTTAAATTTCATCAAAATCGGCCCAAAAATATACAACATTTCGAAATCTTTCCAAGAGAAATTCTAAATATTGAAAAATTTGACCTTTGACCTTCGTTTTAATGGTGTTTGTTGTTATTTTTTAAAAGAAGGACAAAAAAGACCCATGTATTGGTTATTTAGAGAGTTAGCATATTATACAAAAATGTTCTTCGTAACATTTTACATAAATTTGCTAAATACATTTTATACCTAAATGTTCTTTAAAATAAAATTCTTAATAAATGCGAAATTAACCCTAGGCTCTCTTTTGTTATGTCTTATTTCTGGCTTTCTGGTTGAATTTTCCATTTTGATGTATTCAGGGACTTATAGTAAAATTTCACGTATAATTTTTTTGCAGAACATTTTAGCCCCTTAAATCCTTGTTTTAATGATGGTTTTTGCACTTTTTTAAAATAAGGACAAAAAAGACCCATGCCTTGGGGATTTAGAGGGTTAACATATTCTACAAAAATATTCTCCGTAACTTTTTACATAACTTTGATGAATACATTTTATACCTAAAATGTAAGGATCACATGGTTTCTTACGACGATTAATAATAAGAATGTGCCAGAGTTGGGAAACTTTAACATCAAATGAAATTCAGATGCAAACTTTCAAAACGCCGATACACGTGTCTTTTTTTTGTCTCCTCTATCAAAATTTATTGGTCGGACCTTGTAATTTTGGAAAAAAATTGATTTTGTTGTATAGTGTTATTAAAGGTTCTTCTACTGTATGTTTAAAGAATGACGAATTTTTCATAATATTTATAATATAATAAGTAATACTTACATTTGGCTGCTTATTTTCATTCGGCTTAATGCACCTTATGAAAAACGGATGAGCCGCTGCCAACGTCTTCATCAGCAAATCCAACGAATTGCGAAATTTCACCGACAACGTCAACTGTTTCTTCATTGTATCGTGTTTCGGTGTTTGCGGGAAAATATCCTTTAAGAATTTATTCTTTGACTTTTGGATCATATCACCCAAATCCATACTAAAGGAATCTCGATTCTTTTCGAGAAAACCATGAGGATTATACATGACTATGCCAGCATAGTGGCGTATACCGAATATGGAATCTTGTGTGGATTTGGGTTTAACATAAATCGAACGATTGCCATGTTGTACGTGTAGTTTTTCGAGCAGTGTTTGATCCGAACCTTTGGGGAATTTTGACTCTTCATCGATGAGAGACATAATGTTAACCGATTTCATGCCGATCAGATCGAGTATTTCTTGGTTGTCTTGAAATTCGATGTGTTGCCAGTTAATGTTTTCATTTTCGTATTCTTGCTGTTCCATCTGGGTAAAGAGAGGAAGGTTAAAATTAAAAGTTAAATTAGCTTGTTGTTAGAACTTTTTATAATATATTAAAATTTAAAATTATTAGATTATAAGTCTTTTGCTCACCTTGAATATATGTTTCACAAAGAATTGTTGTAAATTTTCATTGGCATAATTAATGCACAACTGTTCAAAGCTATTGTCGGTGAAATTTTCAAAACCAAATATATCCAAGACACCTATCGAATTCATCGATTTGCCAGGATCCCTATCTATTGTTTCGTTAATGCGTTGAACAATTCTCACAAAAATACTGCCATACAGAGACTTGACAAAAGCATCTCTGCCCTCTAGAGCCGACTCTTTTGAAAGCGGCGTCACTACTTGCTCACCATGCACCAAAATAGTCTTTTGTATTAAAGCCGTACATAAGGACTCCATTGTTACTCCCAACAAAGAGGACACTCTTGTAGCGTTTGTGGCATCATTGACCTCTGAGGCAGCCATATTTTGAACTTCTGTGGCTTTGAAATTCAAGTTGCCCAAATGTAAAATGGCTGCCAGCAAGGTAAAGATATTCCATACTTCCTCGGGCTTAAAGGATAACACCTGCATGGCGGATCGTATGTCGGCGAAATCCTTCATATCATTCTTCCCTTTCAGAGTAGTGCAGCCGCCTTGAGCTAAATAGTTGTATTTTGTGGCAGATGTTTCAGTGAGCTCTAGCTTCCTTCTCTCTTCTGGAGACAGTCCGGCCAACATGCAGTAGAATATGTGATAATTACGTTCATCTTGATTTTGTGAGACTATGCGTGATTTCTCCAATAAGTACTGTTCAATTTTAGAGCCTTGAATGTTGCCCGCTTCGGTGAAACGTATATCAATGTATTTGCCGAAACGTGAGGAGTTATCATTACGCACTGTCTTGGCATTACCAAAGGCTTCCATAATGGGATTAGCTTCGATAATCTGCTGCTCAATCCATGAATGTTTGCCACTTATGGCGGCCAAATATTGCAGGATTAATTTTGTGCTTTCTGTTTTACCAGCTCCAGATTCACCACTTATCACTATACATTGATTGGCTTTGTCACGATTCATCTCTTGGAAAGCATTATCACTAATGGCAAAGATATGCGGTGGTAAATCATTAATTTTCTTGCCGCGGTATTCGGTTATTTCTTTATTCGTGTAAATGGGCAAGACTTGGTAGGGATTTATGGCCACCAGCATGGAACCGGTATAAGTCTGAAAGAAAAGGAATAAATATGTTGTTTGTAAGTAAAATAGTTTTCAGGAAAAGTAATTGTATCTAAGGAGTTCTGTACTAGTTCTCTACTCATACTCACATAAATTTTCTTCTCACGATATCTTATCTCTAAATTCCTTAATATCGTATATTCCTGCAGATCGCCCAGAGTTATCATATCTTCGACACCCGCCTGTGACGTCAAATGCATGGCCTTCACAATGTCACCATTATTCACCCAATACTGTTTGTTGTCATCGTCACAAATCAAAGTGCGCGTCTTATCGGTGCGCACAATGCGAGCACCAAAAGGTACCGCAAATTCGATTTCTTTTATTTGCTGGGGTTGTGGCTTCACCCACACATATTCACCCTGTAATAAAAAATAAGAACAAATATTAAATCATAAAATAATCAATTTTATTAACTAATTATTCGAATGATTCATGCAATTTATAGGCAAGTTAGATATAATGAAAACAATATTGTTTATAATAAATTTCCTGAGTGGAAAAATAAATATACGAATTTATGATTATTTAATATTTCCATTTAATATTTTAATGCTTTTGGAATTTCTTAAAAATATATTCGCTTGTTGTTGCATTTGTATAACTAATAACCGAAACTTTAGAATCGCATGCAAAAATAAATTATTATCAGGCTGACCAAATTCCATGTACTACAAATCAATTTATACTTGCATGCACATCTACATGTTTATGTTTATTTTTTACGATCAAAGTCTTTAAATTATCACAATTTGTGTTTAAATTAAAAATAATTCCGAAGAAATTTTACCTCAATTTTTAGAGCTCTAACCCGCAAGAGTGCCTCAAGGTATGCATTGCAAAACACCAACTATCTCAAAAAGTAATTATATATTTTTTTTTAAATTTAACTGTGACTTTAGTACAGATTTGTTAACATTTCCCTTGAAGATCGAAATGCATTCTGACTAGGGTTCATACGCGGGAAAAATTTCCCGGGAATATTTTTTTGTTAATTTTCGTGATATGTTTGTCGGGAATTTTCGGGAATTTCTTCATAAGTTTTCTTCTAAAAGTTACAATATTCTGATTCGTTTCGATGGCCAAATTTGTTGCTAATTTGTATTATATCCATAGATTTAGAATTTTTCGATTCTAGCAACAGATAGTCAGTTGGCAAACCCTACCGTAACCCTACCACAGCAGAAAAATTCTGTTATTAAGAATCAATCAAATTTGAAGTTTATACTACTCTAAAAGGAATTATTTTTTTATTTATTTATTTATTCATTATTTAATTATATTTTAATTATTAAGATAGCATTACAACTTTAATGATTCAAATTTGTTTATTTAAAATCAGATTTGTCTAATTAAACAAAGAATTTATCGAATTTATAATGATTAAAACTACGACTGTGACACAACCGATCAAATGCCACTATTAAATTAGAAACCCTGATAAAGGCTGGACCAACATTGTACAACCAAATATATGTATATATTTAATTTCCTCTCGGGAAAGAAAAAAGTCCGGGAAATTAGGAACCCTAATTCTGACTTTTAGTTTTTGTTCTGTCAGCTGTTTTGTGAGTGATGTCATAATTTTAGCACGTGAAATTGTGTGTAATTTTTTTTATACTCTCCACCACCATAAGTGCTGAATGAGGGTATATATAAGTTTGTCATTCCGTGTGTAACATTGAGAAATATTCATCTGAGACCCAACAAAGTATATATATTATTGATCCTTATGAAATTCTAAGTCGATTGAGCCATGTCCGTCTGTCTGCCCGTCTGTCTGTATGTGTAAAACACGCTCACGTCCAAAATACGCAAACAAACATAGTAGAGTTGCAAGAAAAATGTTTGTTATTGTCCTAAGCAGTTTGGTATTGAAAATCAGCGAAATCGGTACTGTGGAACCAGAGTTATGAATTAAAATGTGGGACAACCTCAAAAAAAAAATTGATAATTTTCATATATTTTTGGTAATTGTTGTAAATATATTACATCTATTATCATAAAATTTTGCACTCGTTACTTTTATTATAAAAGGAGTAACTCTGGTGAAAATTATAAGAATCGGTCCATGATTTCTCCTAGCCCCCATAAAAATTTCTTCCCGAAATATGGTTCTATGGTCATCCATAGAAAATTCAGCAAGAATAAGTTTCGTGGTAAAAAAAAATATATTACAAAATTTTTCGTGGAACGGCCCATATTTGACGTGGATCGGCCCATAATCAATCTCCAGTTTGATTCAACGAATCAACACCAAGGAGAAAGAAAGAAAAAACACAAAAAAAAAACATTCATAGCTGAATTGTTAACCAAAGGTTGACTACAGCAACACTAATAAAATGATAAATTTGTAATAATAACAATACACATATATAATATTTGAAATTTCGTCTAATTTACAAATAATATAAATATGAATTAGGCTTCCCATATTCTAATTCCTTGATGACGCCCTTGGCAGGGTAGAAAATGCGTTCCAATTTGCCAATTGTCTAAAATTTTAGTATTCAGTGATATTCTTTGAATTATTACAAATAAATTATAATAAAAATGAACTTAAGCCTAATTAAAAATTTACTTTCAAATTATATAAAAAAAAAAATTAGCATACATTTTTTATAAATGACGCTATCAAGTTGAAATTAGACATAAATAATCCCCATATATACCAAAATCGATGTACCTAATTCTATGAAGATCGGCCGATAATTGGTTATAGCTCCCATAGAAGGACCACTTCCGAAAAACACAATAACCTACATAAATATATGAAAAATATCAATATCAAAGCAAAATTTCACAAAGATCCGTAATATATATTTAGAAATCATACTACAGGATTTGATGAATATCGGTACATATTTGACCATAGCTATCATATAAGGTCCACTTCCAAAAATCAGATAAGTACTCATAAATCTCTTATAAATGCCGTTATCATGATAAAATTCGGCAAAAATAATACTCATATACATAGATATCACTGTACCAAATTTTATGCAGATTGGGCGATTATTGGTCATAGCTCCCCTTAGGGGGGAGTCCCCTATAAGGCCCATTTCCGAAAATGATATTAACCTTAAAACATATTTAAAACATATCGATATCAAAATGAAATTACGCACAGATCAGTAATTTGTATCCAGTAATCATACTTCTTGATTTTGTGAATATAGGTCATATTTAACCATAGCTCCCATATAAGGTCCACTCCCGAAAATCACTAAAATCCTCATAAATTTCTTAGAAATATAGTTATCAGATTGAAATTCGAAACAAATTTATTCAATATATACAAAAATCGATGTACCAAATTTTATGATGATAGGCCCATAATTGGTCATAGCCTCCATATAAGAACCACTTCAGGAAAAAACTTTAACCTGCACAAATATCCAAAAAAATCTATACTAAACCAAAAAATTACCGATCAGTAATTTGTATCCAATAATCGTACTACAAGATTTTTTAAATATTGGTCCATAATTCGGCCTAGCTCGCATATAAGGGCCACTCTTGTTAATAGCGTTGTTTATATGAAATTCAACAAAAATAGCCCTCAAATACTTAGGACCATAATAGGTCATAGCATCCATATATTAAACCAAAATAGTACAAATATCAGTAATTTGTATTCAAAAATTATAGTACTGAATTTTGTGAATATTGGTGCATAATTGGCCACAGCTCTCATATAAATACATAAAAATCACGTTAAAATATTTTATGACAATCCCACAACCCAATATCTTGAAATTTGTCTAAATATATTTGTATACCCTTTTATATACTCTGTTTCTTCATTTGAGGTTAAAAGGGAAAAATGTTGATCCAAACGTATAAACTAATTATTAAGTATATAAATTGTTAAATTGCATACGTTCTAATAGGAATTTCAGTTATAAATTGCTGAATTAGATATGTACAATTTTGTGTACATTTGAAATAAAATATCTTCTACGTAAACTAGTCTTTCTAACAATTGTTATATTATTTTAGTTGTTATACCATCATATTTAGGTGGAGGGTATTTAAGATTCGGCATGGCCGAATATAGTACTCTTACTTGTTTTAGTTCTTTTTCATTAGTTTTTCAAGAAAATAATATCATAATTATTGTTTTTTACACCTAAACCGACAACAATGCCCTGAATTACTAAACTAATTTTGCAAATTAGTTTCTGATGGCTGTTCTGAGTTAATTGGGTCATAATTACCATAAAAAAATTATTTGACAACTTTTTTTTTAGTTTTTTTTTAAAGTTTGCGGGTTATAGGGTGAATGTTCAATATATCGCCAGTTCTTTGGTTAGAAAATCCTTGAAATGTTATCGAGATTTAAATGTTATAAATACAAAAAGCTAACAACATTTTCATAACGAATCAGCATTAATCTATTACCAAAATAAAAATATATATTTGAAGTTGTCATAGTCTTCTTTCAGGTGTTATTTTGGTAATACCTTCACATTTAAGCCGTACCCATGCTATGAATGCAGTAAATTTCGGGTCACATATTTATACCGAAGCTTAATTTAAATAGAACAATATCCTAATAGACCTACATACATTAGAGCAACTCCCTTCGTATCGAGAAGAAAATACTGATTTTGTAAACCTTGGTTTGTCTAATAATGTTCCCCGCCTGAATATACCCAAGTGCAGTAGGTATTGGATTTTGAGTCTCTCTTGCATATTCTTCTTTAAAATAGTTCGCTATCCAAGAAAACTCTTAAGAGTTTTACAGCTCCAGCTAATATTAATGCTACACCACTGGTAAAAAGTGATTTTACTGAAATCAGTATCATCAATTCATCAGCGTAAATCAAAATACTAGATTATTAGTTGGTCAAGTTTGGATACAGGGACATTTATAATCCTTTGGTTGTGGTATTGAATAGGATAGATGAATGGGAGTTGGAAGTAACGGTGCTCAGGTGGTCTATATTATATCGTAATTATTTGCCACTGCGCTTTTTAGCTCTATGTTGAATATCCAATTATCTTTACGGGAAATCTCAACTCTCCAAAGCTTTGTAATGAAATTAATTTTATTGGAGCAACTACATATAACGACAGGCTCATCAAACCAAATCAATTTTAATAAGTTAAGTTAATTTTACTTTATTGCAAAATGATGTACAATCGAATCGCACATATGCATTCAGAAAATGAAAGTTCACAAAGAAATGCCCGTTTAAGATATCGTAAAAATTTAAACAGACTGTTATGTTTTCCATGAATAATAAGAAAAATAATGTTGAAAAAATAAATTTTAGTATAATTTTTATGCAATTGAATATTATGATGCTGCATATTTGACTATCTAATCTACTCCCATGTCCACGCTTTTGAACGGACAACTAATAATTAAATAGCAGATCAATTCCAATAATGAATACTTTTTTGAAAAATATGACAAAAAATGCTTTTTATTGAATTTTGCATAGATACAAATTTTTCAAATTGAAATAAAATTTTTATTTATGAATATTTTTTAATGAAATTTCACAGTTATGTAGATTTCTATTTAAAATGCAAAAATGAAAACAAATTTTGAAATTTGTTATCAAGTATCCCGCAATTGCTAAAAAAATCTTGAAAAATCCCAAAAATGGGATTTTTTCATTTTTTGGTTATAATATCCATAACAGGAGCAGGGTTATCGGAACCCTTTACAAAATAATTAAGAACTTATTGGGCCATCTAAAATAGGTTACTATATTTTGATATCGAATATGCGATTTGAGAATTTTTGCCCTAAAGTTGAATTTTACATAAAAAATAGGCATTTTTTGAATGGACCTGCTCCCGTCGGTATCAAAAATTATAAATGTTCTTTTCATTTAAAATATTTGGCGTAAAGTTAGCTTTTCAAAAAGTACAAATTCATTATACATCCTGTTAGAAATTTTTTAGATAACCAAAAAATTGCGAAAAATCGCCTTTTTTAATGTTTTTAAATTCAAATGAATATAACTTTGGACTCAGCCAAGATTTTTAAACACTTATTTCTTTATTTGATTGTTAATCCTATAAAAGAAAAATGGATAAAATCGGAGAATATTTGGAACCGAGGTCACCAAAAAACTGATGTAGGGTGGGTAAAAATGTTGAAAATTAAATTTTCAAATGCGAATATCTCCTAAGCTATAAGAGATAATAAATCGTAACACAAACGAAGAAATAGGATAATTTTAAAAATTGAACATACCCGAGGTGTCCCACTTTGGGAACCAATGGTCCCGCTCCTGGTGGGCTCATGAGGTCCAAATTCAAAACTTAAATTCGACTACACTACCTCTTTGCACATGTGGAATTTCATTCAAATCGGTGTAAGGGTTTAGAAGTTACAGATTTATTTTCATCTTTTTTTATTCTCATACCACTGTGCGTCACATACATCAGCAAAAACACGTTATACCCTCCCCAATATGGTGGTGTAGGGTTTAACAAACGACAAAGTTGAAAAGTGAAGTTATTGTGTTTTGTTATGGACCTCATCAATTTCTTATTGTCATCTCTGAGCATTGCCCTAAATCCGATATTCTA
The DNA here is from genome assembly GCF_958450345.1 of Calliphora vicina. Taxonomy (NCBI): domain Eukaryota; kingdom Metazoa; phylum Arthropoda; class Insecta; order Diptera; family Calliphoridae; genus Calliphora; species Calliphora vicina. The sequence continues at coordinate 57,913,273 of NC_088781.1, read as the reverse complement.
AAAGTAGCGATTTAAGGTATCATAACTAAGTTTATAACAGAATATAATTTAATCCGTTATTAATTTGTTTAAGGCTTTCAAGTTTAATGTTACAGTTGAGGTGGCTATAATTTTTTGCAACCTATAAAATACCTATGATTAATATTTAATTTGAGCTTTTCTTCTTTTATATTTCCATTACCGAAACAAATATTTATGTATCTAATAAAAAATAAAAACTGATAATATTATCTAGGAAAAAAAACCTATAAAATAATCAATATTTGAAAGTTGAGTCATTTAAAAAAGACAATGTTATAAAATTTATTAGAAGTAGATAAAATATAACGTGGTAGGCTTCTTCTACGAAAAACAAGAGTTAAAATTATGTTGTAAATATTTACAACATGCTTGTAAATATTGAACATATTGTTTAAAAATATTAATTAATGAGTAAATATTTATATAAATAAAATGTTTATTTACGCGTAGCGTATTTTTTTGATAAATTATAACAGGTGCTAAATTGATAAACCTTTTGAGACAGACAAAAGTACTCAGTGTGATAATCAGTACAATTTTAAAACAGATACAAAAATTAATATTTTTTACACTTGAAAGAAAAAAGAACTGATAAGATTTGTTTTATTTATTAGTTAAAAGTCTTACAAAAAATAATGAATTTCTAAAATTAAAAAAAAAACAATTATTGAGGGAGTAGTATTTTACTTTTTTATGTGTGGTCTAATCGTATTCCTTATTTGTTTAAATATTAATTTATTTGATTTATTTATTAAATTGTTTTTAACTCAAAACAAATAAATTATAAATTAAATTATTTTACTCTTATTACAATAGTATAGGAATTGTATAAAATTTGTTATGTTAGTGTTAATTTGTTTAAATAAAACTTTTATTTCGTTAACAATGAAGTCATGGTTTTATTCAAACATTAAATTTAATAGATACTGCTCGCACTTGATAATTTTTTTTTGAACAATAAATTTTAATTAAAATATTTTTATTATTGCTAAGAAACTAAATAAAAGCTATTAATAATGATGAGGGTTTTTGATTATTGTTCTATTGTAAATTATTGGTGCAAAATATCCGTATCTAGGTCTAAGTCATTCTGACTTTGTACATTTTGTTAAAAATTTTATGTTGTACCAAATTATCAGCTAAACTTGCCATACATATAGATTGACCAGGAAACGAATTATGTCCATACCGACCAACAAAGCGTCATATGCTGGAAGTTTTGCTTTACTTATTTAATTTTAAAAACACACCGATTGCTCAACAAAGCTAATGGTGAATGTGTTTTATCGGTTTCAACGAGCAAGAGACGGTTTGTGCAGTTCAAAAGTGGTGATTCTGACACGAAAGACAGGAATTGGATGCACTACTACATGGAGATTGTTGTAAAATTCTACAAGATCTTGCAAATAATTGGGACCTACTCAAGCAGCAAAATCGATGGCGAGCAGCAGGATTCATTCAAAAGCAGGGAAATTTGGTACTATACGAATTGAAGCTAAGAGACATTGTAACCGCTTTTGTATGTCTGAAATGCTTCTTTGCACCGAATCATTACTTGCGATGAATAATGGATCCATTACGATAACCCAAAGAGTAAGATATTGTATTTGAAGCGCGGTTAACCAGACTAATCGACACCAAAGCCAAATATCCATAGAGCTAAGGTAATTCTCTGTATATGAGACCATCATAGGGAATCTGTACCGAACGCAACAGATTCGTTGGAATCTAGCATTGGACGAAAAACGCCCAGAATATGCGGTCATACATGAAACCGTAATATTTCAACATGAGAACGCAGACCACGTGTTGCAATACCTGTTAAAAATTATTTAGAATGAAGTGGTTTTGAAGTTTTGCCTCTCCCGCCTTATAGACTTTGCCCCATCCGAATAATATTTGTTTCGATCGATGTATACGATTCACTTCTCAATTCAGTATAAACTTTCACCTCTGTTGTAATCTGATCAGCTACTGATATTGATTTTGCATTTTATATCCTTCACCATGAGTGGCAATTGTATATATAAGTTGTCATTCCGTTTGTAATTTCTACATTTTTCATTTGCGACCCAACAAAGTATATATATTTTGGATCGTTATAGATAGCGAAGTCGATATAGCCATGTCCGTCTATCCATTAGTCCGTCTATCCGTCTGTATTTTGAAATCAACTTTTCGTATCACCCAAATAACTTACATTCATGATTCATACATCAATATATCGGGAATTCTTCTGGCTCGGTTGTATTTAAAATCGACAAAATTGACCCACAAATGGCTAAGATATAAGCAAAAAACCGGGACAACCTCGATTTTTGGCCTATTTTGTATCTATATCTAGATTACTAAGTCATTAATATAGACAATATGGATATCTAATGATAGATATTTCAAAGTCAATTGCAATGATGCATAGTTGGACCTACAATGGGTCAAAATCGGGAAAAACATTTTTAAACCCGAATTTTTCTTTTCATCAAAAAAAATTTTGTTCTTATAAATTCTTTAAAAAAAAAATTTGGAAAAAATTTCCAAAAAAAAAAATTTGTTTGCCCAATAATATTTAAAAAAATTTATCGTTGAAACTCGTATTGTTTACAAATAAATAACCGATAATTTTCAGCACTTGGTGGCTGTGAATGCTGTCCTCTGGATTAAAAGGAGGGAAGTGGTAATGTTGATCAGATGTAAATTGGATCTAAGAAAGTCCTAAGTAGGCCTGTGAAATTATGCCATTTATTGTTTTGTTGGAAACAAATTCAAAACATAAAATTTATTCGGTAAAAAATCTACCTTTTCGTGATTTTTCTTATTTCTCAGAAATGTATCAGTATCAAAAGACTCTTAAATATATTATATCTGGGCGATTTAGAAAACCTTTGTAAACCTATATACAAATATTGGTTTTCGTCGTTATCTATAAGGTTCCAGAATTTATATACTTTATGGTGGCACAACCGCATAACAAAACTATATGTGAAGGGTATAATAAACTTAAAAATTTTAAAAGTACTAATTGAAATATTTTTCTCTTTTTTTATCGAACTTCTATGCAGAAATTCATCATGTCAGATAAATAATATTAGTTTTTTATATTTTCAGCTATTTGTTGCCATTAATAACTTTTTATCTAGTATTTTCGTACGACTTTTTCATTTTATTTAAACACTTGTTTTAAAATGTTTTAACAAATATTTGAACAAATAAGTAATAGGAATTTAAGCACTCAAATAAGACAACCATAATTAATTGTCAGTTAAATACTTAAGACATGGGAAATACCGTCTATTAACAAATACTTATAAATAATATAATTCTATAATATTTAAGTGTTAAAGTTAAAGGTGGCCAGTCTTGTTAAGCTCTAGACAACAACGTAGTGAAGAGTGCAAAACCAATCAGTAAGAGTGTTATGCTTCAGTGTGCCGAATATTATATATCCACCACAAATATAATCTGTTCATATTTGCACGAGTTCCAGGTTCTCCTGTCAAAGACCTAACTCAGTTTTCAGAATGTATTAGTAAAAAAAACTATGTGAAAATAAAAACAATACTCATATGTGTAATTTTTTTGTTTGAGTTTTTTTCTAGTTTCCGCTCTATGTATATTTTCTCTATGTTACAAAATTTTACTAACCCGCGGTGGTCACCTTTGACAACCTGTATCTCATCTAGTATTCTAACAGGGTGGTCAAAAATTGAATTTTTTTAAAGCCTACAATTTTTTCATACATCATTTTCCAATCGGACCAGTAGAGTAAGTTCGGGTAATGTGGTATAGGCGGGTATAGGGTGGTATAGCTACTTATCTCTAAAACTAAGATCATAGGAGTAACGGTACCAAGCTTAAGAGTTTTATGATCTCAGAAAATTCACATTGGGTGAGTGTACTTAATTTTTGCAGGTCATGATAATAGTCAGTTGTAAAAAATCAATGTGATCTTGTTGTAGACTTTTTTTGTGATCTGTTACAAATTAATTTTTTTCTAAAATCACGTGTTTTAAACTTCAATAATTTAATTTTAAAGTCAAATGGGAATATATTGCTATTAAAGAACACATGCAACAATATATCATATTTAGTGTATATGTTTAATTTTATAATAATTTCAATAAACCACGTGGTCGGCTAATGTGGTATAGCTAAAGAATTTCAAACAAATAATATTCCAATGAAAGGCGAAGTAAGAAAATCGGCAGCGGAGGATTTGAAGAAAGCTATCTGAGCTATTAGAAACAACGAGATGGACATTATTTTCGCATCAGTCATTCAATGTCTGCCACGAAGCGAAGAATGAATTGAGGAGCTTCTGGTAAGCTTGGTAAGCTTGGTAAGCTTGGTCAGCCGCCAACTTTAACAGCATCCATTGAAGATGATTTAAATAAAATGCAACTCATTTACAAATTAAAATACTATGCATCGGTTATGTGGTTTAGTATACAATATTAACAGAACATGGTATCCCACATTACCCGAACTTACTCTAGTCAGACGAATCAGATTTATTACCACTTTATTACACTTGACCACACAGTGACACGCCGCATGTCAATTGGAGCAAGGACATGCTTACTCGTTACATGTTCCATGACTGATAGCGAACCTACTTAAGAAGGTCTTCCAGGTATGTAAGGAAATCTTCCACGTAATGCCTCATAGAATGTCTACATAGGAACTTCCATTATAGGCCGTCAAATGAAAGCCTAATAGATGGTCTGCTGAAGAGGATTGTTTAGGAAAATATTATTAATGAATTCAATTTCAAACTAAATTATGGACTTTAAAAATCACGTGTGGAGTTGTATAAACGACTACTTCGGCGAAATTTAAAATCGTTTACCTTCTGATTTCACGTAACGGTTTAATTATTCATTTGTATTACTCGCTTAATAAAGAGAGAACGATGGCGTATTTTTGGAACGCGGTTTTTGTTTTTAATAACTTACATATATGTCATTTTGAACGGTACATGTATGTCTCTTATTCTCGCTTAGTTATTGAACATTATTGTGTAAACAACAAAGTTTTTTGATTCGAAAATGTCGAATTTTTTGTCTACAAAAGGTTATATGCGGGAAGTTTCGCTTTACTTCTTTAATTTAAAAAATGTGTTCCATCGGTTTCAGCGTACGATAGATGGTTTGTGCGGTTTAGAAGTAGTGATTTTGACACGGAAGACAAAGACCAGTCAGCCAAAAATGTTTGAAGACCAAGAATTGGAGGCATTACTTCATGAAGATTGTTGTCAAACTCAGCAAGAGTTTTCATGATCGTTGAGAGCTACTCAATTAGCAATTTTATGTCTGAAATGCTGCCTGAACACTATAGAAGTAAATCATCCGAATCATTACTTGCGATGAAAAATAGGTTCATTACGATAACACGAACCGTAAGAGATCGTATGTTAAGCCCGGCCTACCACCCGAATCGATACCAAAGCCAAATATCTATGATGCTAAGGTAATGCTCTGTATTTGGTGCAACCAAAAGGGTCCTAACTATTATGAGCTGCCGAAATCTATTCAGACTAACAAAGGCCAATACTTTCAAAATAAAAAAAATCGGGCATTTTTAAGTCATACACCGAATACATTTTATTATATTGTTACGTTTTGACCCTTTCAAAACGTTGGTTTATTTCCTTTAAATAAACCGGATACTTTTGATTGCAAATAAAAGCCATTTATAGTATAAAAATTGTAACAATTCTTTATTTATTTAAAATGTACAACAACCACAGAATTAAATAGTCACTCAATGTTTTTTATACACGTTTATAAATTTGCAGAAATACAGACACGCTTTATAATTTACACGATTTCACTTGAAAAATACAGCACACTTTAAGGCACTCAGTTGATGTTTATTTAAATAACGTCTCTGATAAACTAACTAACGACTGCAACCTCTGCCACTATTTATAACACTGCCATCTGCACTCTAGATTGCTCTTTAACTGTCTAGAACTTTCTAATACATACGCCATCTGTGGTGTACTTTCTACAATGTTCTTTAACTGAATATTCGAATTCGAATATACGGTCGCATCAAACAGCATTGCCATACTTACGATCAATGGTCAACTGAATGCTTTTATTCAATGTTAATAATGCCCACAGATATGTTACTGTTTGCTATTACAGCACTGCTATTTGAAAGCATTATGCTACTTTTAAATCAGCCGTTAAAATCGTTATATTTGAATTCATGTACAATTTCGTAACAATATTACTTCTTCTGCGAGAAGGCATAGTCGTATGAGTATTGCAGCTTTTAGAATGGGTAAATATTTGCTTTGGAAGGCCTACAAAGTGAAGCCCTAGCAGTTTTGTCCACTGATTAAAGTTAAATGACCTTTAAAAGTGATTCATATTCATCTACTACTTATGTAAGCAAGTAGTAAAATTTATCAAATATTTAGAACTCTGTACCCTATTTAGTAGAGCAATCAATTCACAAAACTTCAACAACTACAATCTAATTTAACAAATCAGTCAGTCAGTCAGTCATACATATAAATATTTATTTATTTGCACATTGTTTCTTTTTTTTTGTTTGTCTCAATTTATTTAGTTTCGCATGACAACTTCGCATTTTTTGGCATGATTCATTATTGTATTTGTAATTATTTGCATTTTGATAAGAGTTCAATAATTTACTATCGTCAGATTAGACTTGATTTGTAGCTAAATAAAAAATATTAGCAGTGAGACATTGTTGTCGCCGGCTTATCGATTTATGAATTATCTGTTCTGATATCTGGTTTTTATGTGAGTAATCAAACACAAACGTTGAAACAAAAAAAAAAAAAAACATATGTGGGACTAAAGGATTAAGATACATTTTTGTATATAGGTTTTTATTTATTTACAAGTTATTATACAATGAAACATTATATTTATTGTTGGTATGTATGTATATTTTGTGGTAAACAAATAAGTAAACAAAATAATAATTTGCTTAATTTGTTTGGCAGCAGTAATTAACAGTTATTTTTTTAAGTTTCAATTTCTCATTTAGGAATGCACAGTAGGTCCGTTTGTAATCAATATGTATCATGGTAGCAAATATATATTCATATCTTTTTATAATACAAAGATTCTTCTTTGGAAAAATTCAATGTGACATGTTTATACTAATACTTCCAAAAAAATCGCATGTATCGGTGTCGCGTTCCGGTACCTATCATCATCGTCAATTTAATTACGTATCTGAATTTTGTTATTCAAATAAAAATTTAGTGGACTTAACTAAAATTTAATTTATTGCCTATAATAACACTAGTTTACAAGGTTTTTGCTCATGAATTGAAACATATGGGGATTTATGTATTTAGGTCTTCTAACTTCGGAAAAAATATTAAAAAAAATCCTGGACGTCAAACTTTTGAGATATTTATTAAAAACGAAACATATAAAAATGTACATTAAATTAGGACAAACAAAATTAAAAGTGAAGTGTTTAGTCCTCTTTTTATAATTATTTTCATTTGTCTCCCTCACGGCACTTCAACAGTAGTCTCTTAGCATATACTGATCCCAAAAACCTTGATAATTCCTCTCGAAAAACTTCAAATCTTGATTGAAACGCTCTCCATGTTCGTCACTCATGTGTCCGAGGTTTTCCGGGAAAAAATCCACATGAGAATGTAAAAAGTGAATTTTGAGTGATATATTTACACCCATCTGTTTAAAATTATGTAATAAATTCGCAACAATATCTCTGTAATTTTGACTTTTCTTATTCCCCAAAAATTCTTGAACAACAAGTTTAAAAGAATTCCATGCTGCATTTTCAACATCGGTTAATAGACACTCAAATTTGGTATCAACCAAAATTTTTCTTATTTGAGGATCCACAAATATCCCTTCTTTTTGTTTAGCCTCAGAAAGACTTGGGAACACACTGCATAAATATTGAAATGCTGATTTTGTCTTATCTAAAGCTTTTACGAAATTTTTTAATGTAAATAATCATTTTGAAGTGTTTGTGTTATAGGAAAACCTCGATTTGACTGAATAATTTTTCCGCAAATAAAACAAAAATGGTTTGGGTTTATTTCACACTTTCTAGAAGACATTTTAAAATAGTTTTTGCTTTAGAGTTTTGTATTTAATAGCGATTTATTAACGTTTGTCTACAGGAAAGGTGTACTTTTAAACAGTATTTATTTTTTTCCCGTTAATTTTTTTTGGAATTTGTCAAAAGAATACAACTCTGAAAGTATCTAGTAGCTTCGCCAGAGTGTTGAGTACCCAAAAACGATGTAAATACTTAATTACTAAAATTCCGTACACTACAGTATGCATTAGTAGTACTCAGGGCAGGTGAAAAATAAAAACCCATATATCTCAATATTTTGACGTATAGGTGGGAAACAAAAAATGGTCAATTAACTAGCGTCCCTAGCTCTTCTCAAAAATATAAGTTTCATTCCATGAGCAAACAAAAATGTTTGATTTGTAAACTAGTGTAATCATATTATATAGTTTAGTTTGATTTTCAAAGTATGTCTCATTCGCTATAGTTAGTGTATCGTTTTTCAAAAAAAAAAATATTTTTATTATTTTCAAATGCATATTTAGATGGGTAAATTTTGCCGAAAGAAGATGAAATAATCCTTATTACAAACATTCTAAAGTTTGTAAAAAAACCTTAATTTAAATATTTACAAGACAACTACCCTGCGGGAAATTTGTATCAATTGTTTTAAACGAACTAGTTTAACAAATTTTGTTTTTCTCTGAAAAATTATATAAATAATTTAATTTTTTTTCCAAATGTGAGGGATACTTCCCTTATTTAAAAATTATCTTTTGAAGTAAGTCCGCAGTTATTAATAAAATAAAATAGATTGTATTTCAAAATAATTGAAAATATTTTATGAAAAACTTTATTGCGTTAGGTGCGTGAACTTTTTTAACAACCGCTAAAAAATAATACCGTGTTTTTTCATATTTTTTAATGCTCTATCCCTCTTGTACAATTTATAAAATATTTTAATAAAGTTGTATCAAAAACAAACAAAATTCTTTTGGTTAGTTCCTTGACCTATCACAGAATGCTTAAAAGGTGTCAATTTACTTCCTTTTAGGACATCGCCATGTTAAAGTGACAGGACCCCTTCATATAAAGCATTTGAACTAGAACCGGTCCCTATCATTTTTGAACTAGTCACGTGACAAGTTCTGTGTTAGTTCCTGTTCCCCTAGGGTAACAACAGAAAGCCACATTATTCTATTTTAGATTAAAAACATATTTTTAAAAGATTATGTATCAATTCACAATTTTTTGCCATTTTGTAGATGTAGGCGATAACTAGTAGATTTTGTGTAGCGTTCCGAATCAAATGAAACGAAGTGCTACTAATTGAAGCAATAAAAAATTAGTTTTTGTTTGTTTCTTACTTCAAAGACATACGAATGTCGCGTTCTGGACAGTGAAAATTTCCATATTTATTCTAGGAATAAATTTTATTAAATTTATTTTTTCAATGTACTAGACCGTATAAAAATCCTTTTTGAATTTCACTATTAAACATTTCGAAAGTGTTTTTCTGCGAATAAATTTCACTACAGTTATTTTTCAATGAAAAGTTAAATATCTTGATAAAATGATACTTTAATTTGTGCATTTTATGACTTTAACTTTTTTCCCGCGAGAAGTTTTGCTTTATTTCTTTAATTTGAATAAAAGAACCGCTGAATCACACCAATTGCATGTGTTCCATCGGTTTCAACGTGCGAGAGATGGCTTGTGCGGTTTAGAAGTGGTGACTTTGATATGGACGACAAAGATCGCCCAGACCAGCCAAAAAGAAGACCAATAATTTTAGGCATTAATCCATGAAAATCTACAGGATTCATCAAAAATAAGAGAAATTGGGTACTATACGTGTTGAAGCCGAGAGACCTTGAAAAACTATTTTGCATGTCCGAACGCTATAAAATCATTTTTGCAATGAATCATCATTACTTGCGTTGCAAAATGAATCCATTATGATAACCCGAAGCGTAAGATATCGTATGTGAAGCCCGGCCAACCAGACGAAACGAGCTTAGATAATGCTCTCTATTTGGTGGAATCAAAAGGATCCTATCTATTATGAGCTGCTGAAATCTGTCCAGACCACCTCAGGGAGCACGAATTCATCTGATTCGTTTGAAGCGAGCATTAGCCGAAAATCGCCAAGAATATGCGACCAGACATGAAAACGTAATATTCCATCATAACAACGCTCGACCATATATTGCAATACCTGATAAAAAGTACTTAAAAATAAGTGGTTGGGAAGTGTCGCCTCACCCGCTTTATAGTTCAGACAGTGCCCCGTCTGAATACTATGCATTTGTTTGGTTCAATGTAGAACGCTCTCCATGGGATACACTTCACTTTGGAGCACAGTATCCGAAATTGACATGATTCGTTCTTGGCCTCAGAAGATGAGTAGTTCTTTTGGCTCGGATTACATATGTTGTCAGAAAGATGGCAACAGGTCATGGCTAAAAATGCCCAATACTTTGAATATACATATTTATATTGTATAAATGTTTCAAAATAAAAGCTAAAAATTTTAAAAATTCTCTCAGTTCAGTTCTTAAGAGGTTAAGGATATAATTTTCCCTTTATAGATTTTGTTAAGCACCCGGAAAGAAATATTTGTAGTTAGCTATCATCCCTTATATATGAAAGTTATTAAAAGGTTTTAGTTACGATTCTTTAATTAGTTCCTAAGTAACAAACAATTGAAATACATTATATATACAACCATTACAGATAGATTTGATTACAGATAGAAATGCTCTAAATAAGACTAAATTTCGAATTGATCGTGATTAGTTTATTGTTTATAAAAACATCACATTTTTTATAAATCGCACTAAATATGGACTTTTAAACTTTTCTATCAGGCCTGCCACACATTTTATTCGGAATGGTTTCACTTCCTAGTTAGTATTTCTAACCATTTTCATTTAGCTTCTTCATATTCAGAATTAATAATCCTGTTTTTCTGATTTTAATATGATAATGTTTAGTATATAGATAAATACACATAGATCGAAAACCATAGAGAATTATACATAGAGACGAGACACTCAGTTTTGTCACACAAATCATAGGTATGTCTGATGCAACAACAAAATATATTGACTAACATTTTGTTGATGCATTAATTAGGTGTTTGACAATTGTGTCTTGTCTCTATGTTGCCCTATGTCGGAAACTCTCCTATCAAAGACCTAACTCAGTTGTCAAAAACCTAAGTGGTGAGAATGTACTAGTAGAAAAAACTATGTGAAAACAAAAAGCACACTAGTATGTGTGATTATTTTAAGTATTTTTTTTGCTTGAGTTTTTTTCTAGTTTCCACTCTATGTGTGCTTCTTTATGGTTTGTACATACATATATTAAAACAAAAGTCAAGTTTTTCATAAAGAAATTGAATACAAATTTGAGAACAACAAATAATTATAAATAATCAAATTTAAATTACACTTGGAACACTGAAAGTGGTTTTATTTTCGAGAAACTAGAAAAAACTCAAACAAAGAAATTTACTAACACATTCTCACCACTTAGGTTTTGGACAACTGAGTTAGGTCTTTGACAGTAGAGTTTCTACTCAATGTGTATTTCTCTATGATGGAATTCTGTTTCAATTACTCCTAAATTGTTTTTATTTTTGCACAATTACAACTGGCCACCTTTATTTAAAAAAGTATTTTTTTCTAGTATCACCAGCTTTAACACATGAGTTTTGCTTGATTTGTTTTGATTTCATATTTTTACAGTTCCAACTTGATTTTTTTTTTGTTCTTCTATTGTACTTTTTTCAATTTTATCACAAATTAAAAATAAAACATATTGATAAGAAACAATAATCAATAATTGCTAAAAAAAATAAAGTAAATGCCACATCATTAAAGGGGAATTTATAAAGAATACTTATTTTTAAAACAAAACATATTCTAATTAATATTTTCCAAAATTTTATTGTCACACTCACATGATCATTTTGAAATGAAGACATTTTGTTTGTTTAGTTATTAATTAATTAATATTTTTTATTGATTTTACTCCAATTTAATAAACATTATATGCAAAATTAAAGTTTTTTTTAACTTTTATTATTTCTTAAATTTTAAATATATTTTTTGTTACAATATTTTTTATAGGAATTATTTTTTAACACTATTAAATTATTTAATTTTTTATTTTATAATTTTTCACAAATTTGTTTCTTATCGTTATTTGTTTAACTTTTTGTGTACTTTTTTATATTTTTTTCTTTACAAATATTTGTTTTTTATTTAGCACCACCGTTGTTCACTGTCAACCGTCTTTAACACAAATAATTCTCTTCACTCACAAGCTTGTCTAATTAACCTGCCAAAACAGTTGAAAAAATAGTGCTCTTTACCGCTGTTTTTGTTGTTGTTGTATTTTGATAATTTCAGTGTCAATATCATTTACTGATATCTCTGAATAAATATAGAAAAAACCAAACTAAAATATTTTCTCAGTCTCCTACGCTACATTCATAATTTCGTTGATACTAGTATTAACCCTTAAATGTACTTAAGATTTAAAACAGACAAGACTTTGTAATTTTTTTGTTCAGCGATACACTATTTGTCGGTACCGTGAAATAGCTCCCAAATGAAAATAATCCCAATGAAATAACTCCCAATGAAATAATTCCCAGCAAAAATGAAATAATTCCCAAACTTGCAAAATGAAATAACTGCCAAAGGGTGAAATGAAATTACTCCCAATAATCGGCGCATATAAATTTAATTGTCGCTAAGGTTTTCTCCTCTGGGGTGTATTAAAAACTGGCTTCGCTCAGAAAAGTTTTTTGCATAGACGGCCTTCGGCTGGCCACTAAGGTTTTCTCCTCTGGGATATACCAAAAACTGGCATCGCTCAGAAAAGATTTCTTTCATTGCAGAAAGGTTTTACAATATTTCAGAAAGCCGAATTTAATTCGCACCAGATTAAGGTATCGTTACGACCTGACAAAGGCCGACAATGTAAAAAGATTTTTTTCTGAGCGAAGCCGGTTTTTAATACACCCAGAGGAGAAATCCTTTGCGCCCGGCCGAAGCTTCGCGAAGGCCGGCAGCGCAAAAAACATTGCTGAGCGAAGCCAGTATTTGATACATCCCAGAGGAGAAAACATTTGCGCCCGGTCAAAGGCCGGCAATGCAAAAATAATTTTCTGAGCAAAGCCAGTTTTTAATATTTTGTTTTTGCAAAGTAGAACCTAACAAAAATGAAATAACTCCCTATACAGTGAAATAACTCCTAATTCTCATAATAAAATGAAATAAAAGCCAACAAAAATTTCATTGAGAGTTGTTTCATTGGCAGTTATTGCATTATGAAATAACTCCCAGCTAAAAATTATGAAATAACTCCCTATGCGTTAGGAGTTGTTTCATAATGGGTGTTATTTCATTTTTTCGTGGGGAGTTATTTCATTTGGGAGTTATTTCACGGTACCCTATTTGTCATATGACAGCTGATTCGTGTTTAGTTTTCTTAATATTTTCCAAAGATCGAATAAACTCACAATAGAACAATCTTATATAGATATTAACAGACTGCTTTGCTTTTTAAGCAGTGACGTTTTTATCGTGAATACCCATAATATATTGTTATCAATAAGTAGTATTAGATACAAAACATTTTATCTCGAGAAATAATGTAGTGATAAGAGTTTAGAAATAATGAACTGAAAATTTTTTTGCTGAAATGTATAAAATATTTTTATTTTAATCGCCGATAGCCACACATGATTTACAGTAAAATTAAAGTAAATAAATTAGAAAGCTACAGCTGTGCTTAATAATGTAGCAGACATTCAATAGAGATGTTATTGAAATAATATATTCGCTTTATTTTTGGTTGGTAAACAAGGAAACTATATAGTTTTTAACTAGATTCAAATATTTGTATATATCATTAGCTAAGTTCACTTTTTTAAAAACTAAGATTCTAATACATTTTTTTTGCATGTCCGAAATGAATCTTGTGAAGTCCGGCCAACAAGCCGAATAGCCACCAAAGCCAAATATCCATGACGCTAAGGTAAATTTTCTGTATTTGGTGGGAGCAAAAGGGTCCTATCTATTATGAGCTGCTAAATTCTTACCAGACCATTACAGGGAATCTGTGCCGAATGCAACTGATTCGTTCGAAGCGAGCATTGGCCGAAAAACGTCCAATATATGCGGCCAGACATGAAATCGTAATATTTCATCAAGACAAGGATCGGCCACATGTTGCAATTACAGTTTTTCACGAGAATTTCTGGTGCGGAAATCACGGGTATTCCGCAAAATTTTAAATCCCGGGAAATTGTATGGTAAGTCCCGGGAATTATTTTCCTTAGTTTTATTTGGTTTTCTTTAACATTAAGATTCAATTAACTTATCTTTACTTATTTTATTATTTAATAAGCAAAACATTGCCAATTCAAAATTAAAAAAATTAATATTTATTTTTGTGCCAATTAACAGAATTAATTGGAATCTAACGAAGTAGACCCAAATCTATTGAAAACTGAAGCCATTCCGATATAAATGACAAATGGTTACAGGTCTGTATATCAGCTAAATTAGAAATCGAATCTGTTTATCTCTTTATATTAAATTTTTATTGGATTTTTTTTATTTTAATCCAATTACATTTTAAAACCAAAGACATTTTTAAGTTTTTTAACAAAGTCTACATTCTAAAAATTTAATAAATTCTCGGGATCCCAGGAAATTTCAAAATTAGTCTCGATTTCCCGTGAAAAAGTTCGGGAAAATAAAAACTCTAGTTGCAATAAATGTTAAAAAGTATTTAAAATTAAGTGGTTGGGAAATTTTGCATCACTCGATTTATAGTGCAGATCGTGCCACGTCCAACTAATATTTGTTTTGATCAATGCAGAGTGCTCTCTCTAGGATACGCTTGATTCGTTTTTGATGAATCCTACTGCTTGCAAAAGTTTTGAAATTACTGATTGAGTAGCTAGCTCCCAATGATTTTGCAAGCTTTTATTGAAACTGACAACAGACTTCATGGAGTAATGTCTCCAATTCTTCTGAACAGCAAAAACTATCTCCCGCACATTGAAACCAATGCAGAATCAACATTTTTTGGAAATAAATCTGGCATTTATAAACGGCTCATCTGATCGGGATAAAATTTGACATGGGCGTAGCCAAGGAGTATTCAAGTTTAAGTTATTAAAATTCATTTGTACTTTATTTATTTTTTTTTACTTAATTTTCGAGATTAACAGCCATTTTTAAGGGTATTTTCCTATAAACACACTTTAATTTATGGGCCACCGTAGCATTATTAATAATGTGTGGATGATCCTTAGTTATGGATTGTTTCAAAAATACGGCCTGGCATTGTTGCACTAATTTTTTAAGCAGATTGGAATCAGTTTCCTCCCAGACTTGTTTAATTCTTAGTTTCAGCTCTGTCACAGTCATTATGCTTTCATTCTGGGCATTATTTGCATAAACTTTACGGGCCATGTATCCCCACAAGTTCTCCATTGGGTTTAAGTCCAAGCCGGAAAGTCCTACAGAGGAATGGTATGTTCATTAAACCAAAATTTCGATTGCTTAGAAACATGGATTGCAGCATTATATTGTTGGAATATGCAATCTTCATCCATTTTTTGAACATTGTTGTCAGAACATTGTTTGATCCCAAATCGTGCCAATAGTACGAGTATTAGTCCTGACTCATACTCGTCAAAATTAAATTTTTTTTCGTCAGAGAAAATTACTTTTTTTTTTTTAGAATTGGTTTACATTTCGGCTTTTTCCATTTTATGTTTTCATCGTTTCGTAAAATGTGTGCAACGTGTTTGGAAGTCACTGGAAGATTCAATTTATTCTTTATTTATGTTGAATTCAATTTGTTGCGGGTTGCTTCTTGTTTTATTAGATTAAGTTGTCTTCTTGTTAGTTTTGTATTTCCCTTTGTAGGTTTGCGAACTCCATAATTCTGAATTTCCGAACGATCGTTTTTGCGTCCAATTTCTCTATTGGAACATCCTTGGTCGTGAAAAATTTGATTTGAATCTTTTCTTGATCGGACAAAAAAATTCCCTTGGGCATCTTTAAAAGATATGTAATTTATTGATTCAAATAGAAAAAGTTGCAGTAAATTGATATGTTACTATTAGAAACGTACCTTTGATTGATAATATTTTATTTTTGGTAACTTTTTTAAAAACAAATTTCACGTCTGCGTTTATACGAATCTTCCACTTAAAATATCACCAAGAACATTTGATCGCATAATTAAGGCAAACAACAAGAAAAAAAATTTGTTTACTTTCAAAAAGTACCGTTAAGTTGTCTCTCATTAAAAAAGTTAAATTTAGCTTTTGGGTGAGAACAACAAAGATATAACAAAAATACAGAAAAAAATTAAGTGCGTTTATAGGAATATGCACCAGTGTATGTAATAAAATCTTTATTTATTTGTCATTAAGGGTACTCATTTAAACGCTTAAGTTTCCCATTTGTGCAAATGGGCAAATTTGCGCGACATGTTTCATGAACCCACCTTTTCAATTTTGTGCAAGTTTATACAGAAAATTTATATTTGTCAAATAAAAATACATAAATTCAACAAAAGCTTTAATAATTTTTTTTCAAATTGTATAAATTTTTATTTTAAAATGTTGAATGAAAGTTAAATCTTTGGAACAAACGGTGGTATACATAGTTTGGAGGACTTTGTTTATGTTCTAGCTGTTGGTTAATGTTTTCATACACAATGTCATTTAATACAATCATTATGTTCCAAAGTTACACAATTTTCATTTATTTGATTTTTATTTCTTATAAATAAAAGTAAACAAAAGCAGCTGATTCATCAAATGCACAATAAATTCAAGTTTGCGAGTCTAAATTGTCGCGCAAACTTATCGGAGATGTGCAAACGAATTTCCATACATTTTTTGACATTTCATTTGCGAGAGTGTAAAAATGCACAGATTGCACAGTTTCCGAGGCTTTTAAGCGTTTACATGAGGACCCTTATTATAAATAACAAAATGTAAAAAACCTTGTCAAAAGGTCAAAGGGAATCCCGTAATTCCAAAAAAAATGGAGCAAAAATCCCAAAAATGCTATTTTTTACAATATCCCCAAAATAATTTGGGGATAAATAGGGAATACATTAAGGTTTCCAAAGCTGCTTTCCGTTTTCTGATTCCAGCTTTGGGATTTTAGAACATGTGGCCCAAAGCTGAAATTTTTTAAAAAAATAGGTCTAATTCAAAAGGGCGTAGGGGCGACAAATTCAAAAAGTAGGACATGTTATTTATACCAAAATGTTCTCCGTAAAGATACCTTACAGAAAAATATGAAACTGTTATATGTTCTTAAAGAAAGTTATTTTTTTAATTAAAAAACAGTTAAGTCACCTTTTCGCCCAAAAAACAGCAAAAATCGTTTATTTTTGGATCCATAATTGATATTGCTCTGAAAACATTTTGTATATTATTGGTAATTAGTTGTCTAACTAACAAAAAATATCGAATTCATTCGGTACTAAAGTACGTCCTATATTTTTAAAAAAGCGGACCAAGGTATGGCAAAATTTTAAAATTTGAAATGCCTCCAACTCGGAAATTATAAGAAATAAATAGCACACTCATGTTTTTTCAAGACCTATCGAAAAATATCCAAAAATATAAAAATCTTTGACATCGGATGGGAAACAAAAAAATGGCACGTGTTTAAAAATTTTACATATAGAAGGTACTTTGAGCCGCCATGGATCATTTGCAGGGCCCATTTTAATAACTTAAATTCGAATACTCCTTGGCTATGCCCATTTATTTCCAAAAAATTCTGATTCTGCCCCACTGTGCGATGAAATTTGTTATGTGTGTTTGAATGGGACCATGGATGGTTTAGATTCACAATTGACCTATATAGGTACAATGGGCATGGCACCTCCCATACAAAGTAAAAATTTATTAATGCATATCTGGAGTAGTATTATAGTGGGTGTCTTCAAACTTTGTGTGAGCTATGGCAGAACAACGTTTGCCGGGACAGCTAGTAAGTTATAAAAAACTAAAGCCTCGTTCAAAGATACGCCATCTATTGTAAATCCCGCAATATTTGTAAATTGTTATATCTACAATTTTTGAATTTTTATAGTGAAAAAAGGAAAATAACTGAGTTTAAGTGATAACTACTTATTATTCGAATGAAACACTGGTTATTTTTGTTCACGATTTGAAAAAATACATGTGTTCCGCTTGCAAATGTAGTTCCATTCACCCCAAGAATATGTAGAATTATGTTGTAATCGAACTGGCATGTTTTTTTTTTGTTTTTGAAAGTCTAGCTGCTTGTTCATTGCAATGGTTTTAACATTAACATATAAAGTAATATAAAATGAAAAATAAATGAATGGCTTCGACTGGTTTTGAACCACTCGTCTCCTTTTTCAGTCAAATACACTAGAAAGTTGTTCTAAAAATGAATTGGCATCATGTAATTTAAAAAAAAACTATTAGAATTTGTTGAACACAATTTAAAAAAAAATGTTAAGCTGAATGTTTTGAAAATATGTACTATAAAAAACTTTTACAATTTTGTTGCTTTACTGATAGAAATGTTTAAACGATTTTTAAGTTAGGGGAAAACTCATCATCATCATAATATTAATAGGCAAGTCGATTTCTTTAGACCCCTTTTACTCTCACATTATACATTTAATTTGGGCAAGAAATATACCATTTTAAAGGGATTTATTCACAGAAGTGCAGAATATATATTTTATTAAAATCGGTTCAGTTTTTTAGGAGTTATAAGCGTTTAAAAATGCTACTAACACATATGCAAAAACGTGTACATGTGAACCTTAAGCTAAAAAGTAAACAAAACATTGCGTGTTTGTTCAATTTGTTGTTGTAAATAAATAGGAGAAACAATTAAACAGTATTGATTTCGCTCTGTTTTAAGTGAGAGTTGTTATAGAAAACAAAGAAGAAGAATTTAGTAATTTAAATTCGCTTTAATAAATATATTTTGAAGGTGTTTTTTTTTTATTTTCTAACTCCCATATGCATAAACAATTTTTAAATTTATCAAAGGTTTATAAAACAAAATTTATTTTATAAACCTTTGACAAATTTAAAAAAACTGTTTATGCATATGGGGGTAAATATATAATTGTAGATAAGTAAATAGTTATTTTATAATTGTGACGATTTTCAACGGTTTATCACTGCATGAAGTTTAATCAAAATTGGGACGGGTCGGAAGAAATGGTGAGCCTCCCATACAAAGTAAATAGTTATTTCTAAATATTTTGTGAAATATAATTGCAAGATTCTTCAAACTTAGTCTAAATGGCTCTTTTATAAATTTTCATAATTTCGCTGAAATTGTTCGGGATTGGAATAGTGGGAGTGGCACACCCTATACAAAGTATATAATTAATTTCGAATATCTGTAGAACTGTATTGTAAAAGTGTTTAAAGTTATAGCGAATTAATTTCTTATTACTGTGCGGAGTTTAGCTGAATATAGACTGAATTAGATTAGAGGGCATATCACCCAAAATGGGAGAGGTCGGAAAAGGATGTGAGTTACCTCCCATACAAAGTAATAATTGGAAGGTTCTTCAAACTTTGTCCGCATAGCTCTCTTACAATTTTACACAGATTGGCTGAAAATGGTCGGGATTGCATTAGTGGTTATGGCGCAAAGTAAATAATTAATTTTGAATATCTGGAGAACTATAATTATAAAAGAATTTAAACTCTGTATCAATCAATTTATTACCATTCTAAGGAGGTTAGCTAAAAACGAATTTATTCCTGATCCCTGTTCGAAGATTAGCTAAGCATGATCGGCTTACTAGGAATGACCCCTCCCTTATAAAGGAAAGTTAAAGTAAAGCTTGATATTTATATAAAAGGTTTAAAAATGTGTGGGATCAGAGCAGTGGAGTGGTATCTCCCATACAAAATTAGTTAGTTATTTTCGACTATCAAGTGAATTGTAGTTGAGAGATTCTCAAACTTTATATGTGTTATTTTCGTATTTCCATTCATATTTTTTTAATTTTAACAATATCTGTGAAAATTGGATTGATAGATAGTTGATATGATATCAAGTATAACCCTTAATTACCAAATTATTTTGAGTTCATCATGTGTTTTGTTAGATTTAAAATAAAGTGGTTTTCGAGGTTTTACTGAATATTTTAGAATGAATTTTAAAGAAAATTTACGTTATAAATCAAAATTTCATGTGTCACAATTATCTTTATTTGTTAGACGTTATAATTTATTATTAATTAGTTATTGGTTTTTTATTGTAATCATGACTAAGAAAAATATTTTTGAAATTGTAACAAAAAAAAGTTATAGGTTTTTTATCATGGCGAAAGTTTAATAATAAAATTGGTTTGTAGGTACAACAATGGTCATTTAAAACGCAATAGAAATGCAAAAATATTGATTGGTCATGTATGAATTTGCTTTGAAAAGCAATTAAATTATCTGGGGAATTAATATAATAATTCATTAATAAGACAATTGCAAAAAGTGATAGGTTTTTCTTATCACACTCTTAGAAACAGTTCAAAATTATAAAAATGCGTTGTTGGTGAATTTATTTTATTATTGATTCAAAATACATGGGAAAAGATAGAATTAGATCGTTTTATAGATCTCCCATTCGTATGTAGTACATACTTTTGCAGTTAAAGGTTAAATGCTAGTGGAAAACTGCAACTAAATAAATACTTAAATGAACTTACATTCAATCTCAGTTTTAAAATCTCACTATTTACCACATTTCATTAAAAATTCCAGCAACATTTTTAAGCAAATAATTTTAAAGCAATCTTTTTTTCATTCTTTAGTCATGCATAAAAATAATAAATTCATTTCATCTCTTACTTTCTGCAGGATTTAAAAATCTGTTTTACAAACTTCAACAATAAATTTTATTAATTTCCAACACTTTTGTGTGTTCGAGAAGGAGAGTGTCTTTATAAATTAACACCAAGACATGACGATTACAAGTGATAAATACAACTTCTTGCACAAGTATTTACGTGTTTGTAGGTACATGTACCTTAAGGACTTTAGAAACAAGACAAGGACAATATGGTACCACACAAATACGAGTATAAATGACCAAAAGATGAAACAAGTTAACCTCAATTTTCTCTATGGGAAAACACAGCAACAATTTCTAGTTTTGTTTGTTGGAAATTTTCTTTGCAATAAACTAAACAGGCAGGAAATGTAGTGTAAGGATATAAGGAAATTTGAATGTTAAAGGCGATTTTGGTATGACCTATGTACTACTTGGGGAAATGTTAGTTTAAACAAAAGTTCTTAGTTAAAGATAGGTTTTACTTACCAAGCATAAAAACCTAAGTATTCAGAGTGTTTTCTTCATTATTTAGTTGTTCCAAAAATATACCTATAATTTGTCGATGATCTGTTATTCATTGAAGACCAAGATCGATTATTTGGATAAACAAATGCACGTTTTTTTCGTATTATTCTGCATTGGGATCACATAGATAGTTTGCCACATGAATCTTTAATTTTGTTTCTTATAAAAAATAATAAAAATGAATAAAAGCATATAGGAGTATTATATTTGGCACACATATTTGTTAACCTAAATGTAGGAAATTTTATTCTCTAAAATGAGACTCATATCTAAAAAAAACTCCTATTCAAACTAAATATTTTTGTGACTTCCAATATCTCGAATTTTAGCACCTTATTTAGAATATAAAGATGAATTCAGATACCAAACACCGTACGACACTCAATCATTTGACACGAACCGGATGATATACGTCTGAAATAATAAATTAATTTTCATTTCGTGATCCTGTTTCCTTTTAAAAGGACTTAAAATTTTCAGAAGAGTACATTTTTAAAAAAATGTTTTAAAATTCTTCTGATCATCGTACTATGTCAAATTTGGTGTCAAATGATCAAGAAGAGTTGTAAAATATTTTGTATTATTTTTATTTTATCCTGTAAGGATCAAAAGATATCAAAAATGTCCTTTAAAATTTTTATCCTTGAATATCCTTTAGATTTCCAATAATTTGTTTTTAAAAAATAGTGAGTTAAAGATCTAAATATTGAATACCACATGCCAAAATTTCATCCTTCTATCTTAACTACTTAAGTGTGAAAAAATATTTTAAATTTGAATTATTTGATTTTTTTATATTTTATTTTAATATTTCATTCGAAAAAAATATAACAAAACGGTTGTGAAAAGCAACGAAGAAGACTTTTAAATAAACAAGCAAAATGGTATAGTCGGGCAAGCCCGACCTTATGATACCCTATACCGGGTATATGATTATAAAGAATTTTCTTTTGATATGAAACTTATTTGTGTTGAATTTTATTTGAATACACACAATCGTCACAAAATTTGGTGGGATGAATTGCGAATATATGAAACATATTTGTGTTGAATTTTGTTTGGATACTGACATATTTCAGAGATTTATGTATATTAATGACATTTTCGAGAATGTTGCTTATATGGGAGCTATGAAATATTGTTGACCGATCGTCACGAAATTTGATCGTGAGAGTTCGGCTTACATAAAACTTAATTGTGCTGAATTTGGTTTGAATATGTTTAAAATTAAGATATTTATGATTGCTTAACTATTTTCAAATAATCAAATTGTATGGGGGCTAGAATAAATAATGGGCTGATTCTAACCAAATTTAATAGCCTTTGTCCTTGGGACAATATAAAGGTTTGTGCCAAATTTTGTCAAATTATCTTTAAACCTGCGACCTGTAGTTTGATTACAAGGTTTAAATGGATGGACGGACAGACAGACGACTCAGAAAGTGATCCTGAGCAGATTGGTATGCTTTAAGTTGGGTGTTGGGACAATAGTTTTGTATGTTGCAGACAACAGCCCTAACCCATTATACCTCCCCCACTATGGTGGTGTAGTTTATAAACATGCACTTTTCTTAATAAAACTTTTTTGTATACTAATAAATTTTTATTTTTATATTTTAATTTGACCTTTATATATATAAAGGATGAAATTTTGACATTTAGTATAGAATATTTGAGTCTTTAACGCACTATTTTTTTAAAAGGAATTTATTGGCAATCTTAAAAGATATTAAAGGATAAACATTTTAAAAGACATTTTTGACATCTTTTGATCCTTACAGGATAAAATAAAGATAATACAAAATATTTTACAACTCTTCTTGTTCTTTTGACATACAATTTGTCATTGTTGGAATAGCAGGAGTATTTTTAAATATTTTTTGAAAAATGTACTTCTTTGAAATTTTGAAGTCCGTAAAAAAGGACACAGGATCACGCAATGAAAAACTGAAAACACAGTTTTTCTCCATTAAATTTATAGTTTCAGACGTATATCATCCGGTTCGTGTCTAACGAATTTTTTCTCTATTTGTCGGACGGTGATATCAGTTTGATTGTTTGCCAGAAGTTATGCATATGCGTTTGTCATTCCATGTGAAACATTGAGAAGTATTTATCTGAAGCCTAACAACGTGTATATTTATTAATGACCCCTAAGTCGATTAAGCTATCCGTCTGTTTAAGTTTTGACAAAAAGGAGTCGAAATATGTTTGTATCATATATTTTGTGGAGCATAGTTTTGACCATAGGCCCAATTGTCCACTTTCGAAAATCACTTAAATACTCATAAATCATACGAAAAATATATTAACATTCACAAATGTCTAAAAAATATTGATATTGATCCGATTTGTAAATATCGATCCTTATTTGACCATATAAGGTCCACTTCTGAAAAATCCCTTACTATATCGCTAACTTTGTGAAGATGGAACCATAATTGGTCATAGCTCCCATATAAGATCCATATCTGAAAAACTCATTAACCTACATAAATACATATATATCATATCAAAAATTTACACAGATTAGTAATTTGTATACAAGAATCATTTTACTGGATTTTATGAATATCCGTTCATAATTGGCCATTGCTCAAAAAGTCCCACATCCGAAGAAATACATTAACTCACATAAATATTGATATTGCTAAAAATTCAACATAAATTAGTTGAAATTATGCAGAAATTATACTGCTGGATCTTGTGACTATCGGTCCATAATTATACATAGCTCCTTTATATTTGCACATTCGGAAAATTCATTAATCGCGAATATATCATAAATTTTTCACAGTTAACCCTTTCGGGACGGAGTTTTATTTTGAAACCAAAATATATATGGCAGAAATTTTTGCATATTCTAAAAGATGTGGAAAAAACATTATGTTATGCATACTCAGAAATCCTGAAATCGTCCTTTTATCCCGGGACATATAATCCCAATAAGCATTTTTCGTGGTTATTCGATATTACGAAATTAATAAAACATCAGAATATTATTAAATTTAGATGAAAGTACACAGTTGTTTGCTTATTTATAGCATTTTATAAATGTAATTAGGGATTAATTTGTGGAATTGTCCAAAATATTTCTAACACAAAGCGTTGTTGCAGCCTGAGCATATCATCTCTGTACACTTTTCGATACAAAGTGAAGACCAGATGCTCTAGAGGCATACAGATCTAATAAAATAACAAGTAAGAAAGTATGGTCCGTCAAGACCGACCATAAAATACCCTACCACTAAGTAAAACGGCAAAAACATTTTTCTTTTAAAATTTCAATAATTTATATTTTTGAGTGATTTTCAAAAGTGGGCCTTATATGGGAGCTATGACCAATTATGGACCGATCACCATGAAATTAGGTCATGTGATTTACGTCTATATGAAAGTTTACTATGTTGAATTTTGTGAGTATACCAACATTTCTAAGCGATTTATGCACGTTAAAGTGATTTTCGGAAGCAGGTCTATATGGGAGCTATGACTAATTATGGACCGATCGTAACAATATTTGTGTGACATGAATTTTGCATATATAAAACTTATTTGGAGCGCAAATTGTGGAGATACATTTATAAATTAAACATTTATGACCAATAAAGTCCAATTGTATGGGGGCTAGGTGAAATAAAAGGTGTGATTCTAAGTCGATCGGTAGACTAATATTTTTGGGCGTTACAAACAGGCGTGCACAAACGCATAATACCCTCCCCACTATGGTGGTGTATAAAAAAATGGAGAAAGTCGGGAAATATTTGAAACCTCTGATATCAAAAAACTGAGGTAAGGTGGGTAAAAATGTTAAAAATTTAATTTTCAAATACGAATATCTCCTAAGCTATAAGAGATAATTGATAGATACGATATAGAGATTCTTTAAATATATTTTTTTGGAAATCGGAATCCAAACGAAAAATTAGAATCGTTTTAAAAATTTAACATATACGAGGTGACCTACTTTGGGATCCCCTGGCCACGACCCTGGTAGTTCCATGAGATCCAAGCTCAAAATTTGAACTCGACAAGTCTTCCTCTTTCCGCATGTCAAATTTCATTCAAATTGGACTAAGCGTTTAGAAATTACAGATTTATTTCCCTCTATTTTTTTTATACCACTGTGCGGGCGTCTTCCAAAAAGCTCAGATTTCAACTATGTTGTGAAATTCATTGTCAAGCTACATGAATACGCTCATATGAACCGTTGTGTTTTTATTCAAATACTAGTTGATCGCCCCCCGGCTTCGCCTGGTATTATTTACTAATGTTAGTTCTTCAACCATCTCCTGAAAATTTCGAATCGAATAAAAAAAAATCAGCCAAATCGCTCCAGCCGTTCTCACATGATGACATTACATACATGGACCATACCATGTTCAAGAATCCATAGATTATAATGGACTCTTGAACATGGCTTATGGGTTACTTAGATATGGAATTGTATTGAAAATAAAGAAAATATGAACATTTTAATATTGCTGGGACGTATTATCCCAGTAGTCCCGAAAGGTCTATGGCACGAAATCCATTTCCATATGCAAAACTGAAAATAATAATTTTGATATTTGTCCAAATATATCCTTTTCATACCCTTCACTACAAATATTTGTATTGCGTTTGTGATATATCGAAATTCTGCAAACATAAGTTCCATGTACAAATAAATCACAAATCGATATTTGTTTTAAGATCGGTCCATATTTGATCATAGCCCCTACAGAAAGTCCACATCAAGTCCACAAATACAGTTATCATATTAAGGAGGTGCAATATTCCGAAAATGTTTTTGGTTGATCAGAAATGTTTGGTGTTGAAAACGGGTAAAATCGCTTCAACCAAAAATTTTCAAACAAAGTGTCCACCCGACGCACACTGTGGTAAATCACAAATCTAGCTAGACAAAATTAAAAAATAAATGTCTGTCAACATTGCTTCTGATCATTTAATGAGCTTCTCAATACAATAGGGAACTGTAATTCATGTTTTGTTTTTTTTTTTAGTTTTTAGCTCCGATTAGGAAAAGCTAAGCTTTAAAGTCAGTTGTTGTCAACAGGTACATTAAGATTTCAAAGAGATGTGTATTTTTTGTGTGACTTTGGTTTATGATTAAAAAGGCTAAGTTGATTTTATTGTCATAATTTTTTTATATTATTATTAAGCTCTATTTCAAGAAAATATGCAACAATTTTCATTTAATTATTTCCATTGTAACTATTAAAAAAAGCTATTTTTTGTAAGAAGATCA
Source organism: Calliphora vicina (assembly GCF_958450345.1). NCBI lineage: Eukaryota > Metazoa > Arthropoda > Insecta > Diptera > Calliphoridae > Calliphora > Calliphora vicina. The sequence goes on along the minus strand of NC_088781.1, from coordinate 57,886,531 downwards.
GAAATTGGAAAAAATAAAATATTTCCTTTTTTCAAGTAGAGTTAAAGCTATTTATTCCGCATAGTTCCGCTGTAAAACTATATTTGGGTTAATCGGTCAAGTGTTCACTTTAAGGTAAATCAAAAACATCTTGCGCATTTTTGCGACCGCCATAAATTTTTTCACTTTTTCACGAAAGAAAATTTTTGAAGAATTGGTAAAAACTCCCAAAATACATTGCGAAAAAAAAGTTGGTTTTTTATAATCGTTTATATATTTGAACTCAGTTTTTATATGATTCATAAGTGAGAAGTGAACCCAACGTGATTTATTAATTTTGTCCAGTTAGATTTGCGATCTACCACACTGTGCGACGTTTTAAATACGATGAGACCTAGAGCATTAAAGAGTTTTGGATTAAAATTTATGAAAAATTTTGTTCGGACCATTACACATATTCTGATCCAGATAACATTTATATGCAGCAGTCTAGCAAGGTGAAATTTTCCACTGATATTTGTCTGTAATAGAAAATATAAAACTAAACAAATCGGTGCTGGCTATATAAGATTCAGCGCTGCCGAATGTTGTAGTTAAATTTGATTATTTGAAAAATAACGTAATATAGAACAAATATCACACCACACAGTTACATGTATTTCACTACATTTGCTAATAAAAAAAATACTAAACGAAGAAAATCCACAGCCTCGTTGTAAATCAAAAATAATTTTCAAACTAAATTTTTACCGGTTGTGAATTCGGCAAATACATTTTATTTCGTTAAAAAGTGACATCATTATATAAGATTTGTGTTGAATAGCTCTGCATGAGTTGACAATGTTGAGTGTGACACATGTCAACATTCAACATTCGCATTTACAATAATATGTATTTATAAATTTGCTAAATAATTCTATATAAAAATTGATTTGAACTTAATCTTCTTGGTACCTTCTAAAGTATTTTTCCCTTCTAAGAATGTTACAAACACAATGACAAATTCAATTCCAGCTTAAAATTATTTCCAGGAGGTGGTTATAAAAATAGTTTAAATTTTCTTTTAGTTAAAAACAAACAAGTCCATATTTTATGCAGAAAATGCAAGGAGATGAAAAATAACAAGAAGATTTAAGTTTTTTTTCAGCAAGTTTTCTTCTCTCTTTTCCTCCGATTGTTTGTTTGCATTTGAATGGATGTGCGAGTATAAATGAGGGTGCAACAGTAAGTTGTGAGTGTGGTTGTAGTTGTGCTGTTGCACTTGCTTTACAAGAAAAATTGTGTGTTGAAAGATGATGTTTTATTGTATTTTTATATATTGTAGACTTGTGTACTACTAGAGATTATACGGGAGCAGTCGGAAAAGTTCGTTAAAAGTTTAAGTAATAATATTTAAAGATATTTGTGTCATCTGTAAGTAAAAAGCCAAACAACGTCTAAGTAGTAAAATAAATATGTTTAAGTGAAATAAAAAAAGTGTGATCTATTTTTCACAGATCGTTCTTAAATGTCATCTGTCTTATTCAGTATTGTTTAACAATTCACCATTTCATCACAACAACATTTCAAAGTTATTCAGCTGTAGTAGGAAATCAGCGTTCTATGTGGATTCGAGGTTTTCAGTGAACTTCGAGCAATATATTGTTTGCATCATCGACCTTCCAAGACCACTATTGCCAATACAATGAGCAACTTTGAATCTCGGTGTACGTTATTGAATGATATTCAACCTAATAGACCAGATCTAGTCAGTAGTGAGGAGAATATTGCGGCTGTAGCGGAAAGTTTGGGTGAAGACCGTGACCAATCGATTCGAATTCGTGAGCAGCATCTTGGCAGCAATTTGTCGAATTTTACGCTAAGATTTTGGTTTAAAGCATTACAAAATCTAATCGGTCTCTGCGCCGATCCGTGGGTTTTGCGCCGAGTTTTGTTAAGTAAATAAACAAAATTTACGCATTTGAGCTACTCGAAGAGATTCCCGAACTCCGTAATTTTTAACCATCGCGTCACTAGCTAGATAGCATTACTGCACATTGGTAAAGGACTTGTTGTTGCCTGAAATTGAAGTTCTTGATGCCGATGATATTTAATTTCAGTAGGACGGTTCTACGGCACACACATCGCGCAAAACAATGGCTTTATTGAGAAGTCATTTTGATGAGCAGAAAATTTCGTGTTCTGTACTTGTCAACTGACCGCCTGGATAATGTGAATTATTTTCTTTCATTGGAAAGAGTGATCTAAAATATGACCTTCCGATCGCGAAACAGATGGTAAAATATTATGAACTACTCCAGAAATCCTATTTACGCCAAAAACAACACTTAGCGATTCCTATTTTCCCACAATATATATAAATGCAGAAGGTTATGTGTTGCAGTATACTTCCACTTGTCATTAAGTACTAAATTAATCTAAAGAGTCGTAAATACTTCTTTTTCGGTAGAGGTACAAATCAAACTTTGATTTGTTCACTTCGCTACCCTAATCCTATTGTTCCTTATGATAAAAATCCACCTTCCAAATAATTTAATAAATAATTAGAAATTGCAAATGATAAAACTGTTTTATCAAAATGGGTGTTCTTTTCGCGCAACGTTCTCTGCGCTTCGCCCATTTTATGGTGAGGCCTATTTCTGTATGAATGGGTACGTCAACAAACTAAATTGTCGAATTTGCGATTATACCAATCCACATAAGATCCAAGAGCATCCAATGTTTATCGAAAAAGTCATTGGCTGGTGGCGTCAGCGGTCCATAGAACGACCTAGGCCAGTCCATTACGATCGATGGGTGTTACAGGTTTATGATTACCCACTTCTTTTGGCCTGAATTGGATGATAGATTACAATAGGACGGCGCACAGTGCTTTGTTTTCATATAGGCAATGGACAAAAATAGAAGGAGTTATTGCAGACGAATAAAAATTAGTGAATATTACCTTTTGGTAAGATTAAGAAAAAATATAATTCTTGAAAAAATCCGTGAAAGGACACGGGTACCTCCCATATATCCTGAACATATAATTTTGAATAAAATTCACAGTTATACTCCTAACATTTTAAAATTTGGTTATAGTCATTTTAATAAAGTTATTGTTGTTTGTGAAAATTTTTATCACAATCGCAGCACGGATTCGGGCGGCTGCCATACATCCTTTTCCTTAAAAAACCTATAAACCTGTATAAAATTATTAATTTTCAGAAATTATTGTTGTCTTATAATATTAGATGCAAAGTTATGAAAATTTTATCGGAAGGATATTCATAATTCCAAGACATCAAGATTTTAATATCCTGTATAACATCTAATTTTTTTTTTAAAAAAATCGTAAAAATCGTTTCTTATTTTGGAACCAATTTGGTTATAATCATTTTAATAAAGCTATTGTTGTTTGTGAAAATTTTTATTACAATCGCAGCAAGGATTCGGGTGGCTGCCATACATCCTTTTCCTTAAAAAACATATGAACCTGAATAAAATTATTAATTTTCAGAAATTATTGTTCTCTTATAATATCAGATTAATTTAGTAATTAACATTTTAATTCTAGCAAGGATTTACATAACTGCCAAATAACCTTTTGTAAAAAAAATACTGAAATATTTTATATATTTTCTAAATTCGGAAGGACGGATGGACGGACATTTTTTAACATTTGATTAACATTTTTTTTTTTTTCTAAATTAAATCAAACTTTGGATTTTTTTTTTGATTTCAGCAAAAAAACATACAACATCAAGAACCAAATAAAGACCTATTAATACACTTTATGCCATTAAACTACTTTTGTTAAATAACGCAATATTTCTTAGTTATTTAAAAGAAAAAACGGTATTATTTTATAAAAAACCAAAAATCTGGAGCTATTTCCCAAAACCATCAAATTGAAAATTTACGAAATTGTAATTTATACATTTAAACGAAAACAAAATTTTAATAGTTTTCATACGAAAGGACAACTAATGATTACATTTTCTTATAGATAATACTTATGGCTATTATATAGTAAAACATAATCAAAATAGATTAACACGTATTTTACTAATATTCCAACAAAGTTTTAGAATTTCAGGCTTACAATAAAAAAAATTTTAATTATTAAAAATTGCGCAGATTAAACTGTTAAAATTTTTTTGACAAAAACAGTAATTTTCCATAATTCCACATTCATATTTTTTCATTTGCAGCCAATCGCGAGTTTATATCTTTTAAAACGAACTTTTAACAATGATTTTAGTTAACCATAAAAAAAATATATTTTTCTCCATAAAATTTATGTTGAAAATGTACTAACTTTAGCGACCTCTAGTGACGACAAAAAGAGATATTTATAAAAAAGTCTTTTTTACACGAATGAGTTATTTAGTTGTCTATTGAAAAATATAAATTTCATTAACATCAAAGACATAATCTTGTTTTTGATTTTTGTCCATTGAACAAAGCACTGTGCGGCGCTACGTGCCACACATCTCATGCTACATTGGGCATTCTGAACGACCGATTTCTGGGCATTGTAATCTCTGTAATTTCTGTATCTGAATAGTATCAAACATATGTTTAAAACTAAAACAGATTTGGTACAACATTTATTTTAAATACCTTACTCAGCTTGCCCTCGATATTAAGAGTACAACTATTACCACTACTCGTAGAATTATGTACAAACTCGTAAACATTTTATTGTAGTTTCAGTGTTAGTTGGAGTAGTGGTTCTGGTAGTAGTAGTAGTGGCAGATGTTATATTATGTTGCATACATACGAACGTATCCTTGCCACAATACAATGACCTCAAAACCACATAAAAATAGTCATATTTATGTGAATATGGATATGTATACATTTATGCATGTAAAAGTATGAGTTTATTGCAAGTATGAGCGTATGAAGGAAAGAAAGAAAAAGTAAGATTCTTTAGCTTTCTTTCTCATGCACTTCATATCGAAATAAATTTAATAAAGTTGTAAAGTCGTAAAATAAAGAAAAAAATAATACTTAAACACATACTTATACATAAATAAATATTTCACATTTCACAGCACATTTTCTTAAGAATTAAATGCACTTTTTATGTTCTCACAACCATACAAATTATAGAAAATTATCGCATTTAATTACATTAAGTCTGAAAAGTTCTTTTATGTTTTTTTTAGTTTCTTTTTAGTTCTTGAAAATTTCGTTTCATTTCATTTTAATCATTTTTGATTGTTGTGTAAATTATTTTAATTTTACTTGTTGCTGCCAAAAGTTTCAATTCAATTAACACGTTTGTTTTTGGCAGAGAACATCATAAATATGGAACTAGTTATCATGTCGAAGCATGCGGAAATAACTACTAGAAATTGCCAGGTAATTTGTAAACATTAATGTCACTGCAAATTTTACAGTGGGCTAAAAGATGTCCTTGTGATTTATTCATTCGTTTTGAAAGTTTGTAAATATTTTGACTTTTATGTAAGGCCTCAAGGCCTTAAGGCCTTGGTTGAACTCATTTTGCAACAATTTGTAAAAGTCCAGATTTTAAATTTCCGGTCATATCAGTCTATTTTCACTGCGAAAATTAATCCAGTGATCAAATCAGTCTGTAGCTTAGGTTACTGTTTTTTCGAGAGAGATATGAGAAAGGAAGCCTCAGCTAAGATGCAATTGGCGTAAACATTTCCTATGTAAACATCTCTTTTAAAAATTCTACACGATTTTTGAAGACCCTTCAAAGGAAAAGTTACACGAAACCCTTGGTAAATGATTACCAACAAATTAAAGTGCAGATAGAGCGATAATTATGTTAGACCTAAATGCACAAATTGGGTTCAAATAATTCCAACCTGGGTATCAACAGTTGCAAATACTTACAAACTAGATATATCACTTCACCGTGAGTAGGAAATGGGGTATTATACCCTGGATTGTGAATTGACTATTTGATACGGCAAGTCGATATTATTCTATATAGCACTAGATAATAGCTCAAATTGCATGTTATTCGATAAAGTATTAAGGAGAATTGTAATCCTGATAACAGGAACCCTAAGAACGACTGCAAAAAGTAGATCTTCACAATATTAAACTGTATGCCTGTGGATCTAATGGCCAGAAAAATGGCATTTACTACGGCCTTCAAGCTAAATGCGATTGTTGCATGGAAACAAGGATCAAACGGACACGCCAGTGTAATCAGAAGTATACAGAATCTTCCAGATAATATTGATTATCCCTGGCCCTTCCTAGCGAGAATTGTCGGTTTCTCAATTCCATACAACATGGAATTAATGGATAAACCTAGAAAGAGAGATCGATTTGGCGTAGTTGTCTACATTGAGGAATTTGGTTATCTTTTAGAATTCCAAATGAATGTAGTATTATTCTAACTGAAATATCGGCTATTAAAAGGGAGGCTAACTGGCTCAGTTATAGGAATATATCAGACAGGGATAAAATCTTTGACAGGTGTGTACATCGAACATATTCGAGGAATGCCGAGCATCTTTAAATTGTGTTGATGATCTGACGAAAAAAGGCTCCATGATGCCTAACGGAATCCCGCATAGACTTCCTATATGGGATTCCGTTATCTAAATGCAAGCAGCGAATTAGTAACTTTTACTATGAGCTCGCTCACAAAATGGTGGTGTGAAGCTATCTGTATGATTATCATAATGATATGGCCCGGACTAAACCGAGTGCTAATGACCATTCTATGGTACTTACTGCCCTTCGCATTAAAATTGCTGCAATTAAGAACAAGCTCACAAAAAACTTAACAAAGCGACCGTTCCCACTCTTATTCAGTGGCAGTTTAAATCGGGAAGATGCAAGAAACATCACAATTGGAACAGTGGATCGGTACATAAGATTCAAGACTAAGAAATTACAACACTGCTTCTGTCAATAGAAAGCGATGTCATATAGTTTGTGTTTGACAGGTATTGATAACAGACTACTGCGTGACTGAGGAGAAGGCTAATAGCAAAAAAGTGGTTTACTGAATTTCGTTGTAGCCGTACAAGCACGGAAGGCGCGAAACGTTCTGGACGGCCAGTTGAGGTTAAAAGTGTTAGAGATTATGGAAGCCATAGGCATCTCAAATGGCTCAGAGAAAACTTTTTGCAAGATGCCGCGTTTGCACACCATTGACCAGAACGTGTGACAACTTAGCAGGAGTGTTTGGCTAAGAAAAAAGTTAATTTTGACAATATGTAAGCGTAATTTTTGTAGATCTTCAGTTCCAACCTTGTGAAATTTCGTTACGATATGTATACGATTTATGGTCCAAATGTAGTATACATGTAATTGACTTTATATAATTAGTTAAATAGACATCTCAAAGTCAGCCCGATAACCGATTGTTTGTAAACAAACCATCCTCCAAAAACTCCCTAACAGATTACTTCTGGTTGGAAATATATATTGATTCCTACACAAAGAAAACAGATTCGTAGTAGCAACAGAAAGTCATTTGATAAGGAAGAAATTCGGTTGAAGCAACCGAACAATTGTTGTCCCTTTTAAAGTTTTGTAGCTACAACTGTAAAATTCGGTCTCTAAGGTAGAATCATTCGATTGGCAACAAATTCGGTTGCTATCACGAATCTGTTTTCTCTGTGTATGGTTCCAAGGTGGAACAAAGGGCCACAAAAAGTTTCTCCATTGTTATATATCCCGTGCAATCAGCTTCACTTCTGCCCAAGACTTTCCAGTTAAGTTTGTTTCAGTCTTGATGTGACTCCTCGAGGTATTAGCGGGTCTGCCTCTTCTACTGCCTTGGGTGTTCCATTCAATTGCCATCCTAACTACGTTGTCGTTGGAGCGTCTGAGAACATGGCCAATCCAACTCCATTTACGATTGATTATCTGGTTACATATTGGTGTTTCACCTAGCTGTGGTGTTCCAGTTTTTGCCGCATTTATTTCAATTTTAATTCGTCCTCTCTCATCAATGAGTCGCCAGGTCTCATCCGTAATCCATATTTTGCGCTTATGTTGTCTGTATACGATTTGTTGTCTAGCTCTTTCCGTGAGTATACTCCTTACCACACTCCACTGTGCACGTTCACGTTCCGATACCTCTTCATATCGACTCCTTATAATTCCCACGAGACTTTCCCGTACACTAGCTTGCTGAAGTCTGCCCATATCGTACTGCCTAGGTGAAGGTGTTATATTCTGTCGACGAATTGCCGATATTTTCAGTCTAATAACTCCAACAAGTAAGTGATGGTCAGAGGATACCTCAGCACCTCGGCTGTTGTGAACATGTGGTCAATTTGAGTCTCCGTTCGGTGACCAGGGGAAACCCAGGTTACCTTATGTATTCTCCTATGCGGAAATATCGTCCCACCGATGATGAGGTTGTGTTTCGCGCACAATTCAGCCAAAAGTTCAGCATTCACGTTCATTCGCCCCATTCCTTGAGAACCCATTACTTGTTCCACGTTTATGTTAGAGGGGTTCAATTGTACATTAAAGTCACCAATTAGCACTAGAATGTCGCCACTAGGGACATCTCGTATAATCCTCTCCAATTGACTATAAAAATCCTCTTTTTCTCTGAGGTCAGCCAATTCCGTGGGTACATAGCACTGTATGCAATAGATATAGAGATGAATCTGCAGGAATGGGATTTCCACATTATCAAGGCCCGTTTCGCATCTTTAGACAATAAAAAACCAACCCCGCTAGATCTGTGAACTCCGTTGGGTTTGTCAGAATAGATGAACATGGTACCATCGGCGTTCGAAATCATCCCATTGTCAGGCCACCTTGTCTCGCATAGGCCCAGAAAAAGAAGTTCGTATTTTCCAAACTCTCGGCATATTTGAGCCAATCTCGTTGGTTTCAGAAGCGATCTTATATTCCATGTTCTAAATAGTGTCCATATTTTATAGCTATCATTTTTATTTTCATTTGTTGTGGTTTCTGTAATCAGATGAAGTAGGGATTAGCCAATCGTCCCCGATTCTGGTACCGGAGCTGCCGGTTAAGAATCCAGTCATGCATGAATTATGAGAGTGGTTATTGAGAGGCGCCACTTACACGCCACATCATTCCAATGATCATTGGCAACTCGGATACTTGATGCGATCGTTGAATAGTCCCTCCGAGACTCTCCCCTTAAAACCACTAAAATGTTGTCCGCGACTGGTTATTTTATTCGCAGCTACCCAGCATATCTACTGGGCGTTCCACTATCCGCAACCAAATGACCAAAAATAAATTTGAATAAGCCAATTTAATGTCTGACCACACATTGGTGTCAATTACTGTCTATAGGCGGAGAAAAAATATAGTTGGGCATGGTTACTGTAACCATTTCAATATTGTTACAAGTTTCTTAATTATATTATAGTCACATTAACCATTTACATGATTGTGGTAACCATAATATGGTTAATTTACGATTTACATGATTGTGCCAACCATATATATGGGTACAGTAAACAAATATATGTTTGTGACTACCATTCATATGATGAAGGGCTTATCATAATCTGAGAACAACATATTATGATAAAATTAATCATCCTAAATATGGTTGTCCCAAACATACATACATGTTTACTGTAACCATATATATGGTTGATACAATCATGTGAATCACAAATTAAGCATAGTATGGTTAAAAATCTTGTAACAATATTTAAATTTGTTCTCTGCGTGTATAAGGGATATATTGCTGGGTATTTAAAACATCAGTTTTTTGAAGATAACAATTTTTTAAGAACGAAACAAAATCCAACCGAAATTTTAAATTAATTTGTAATACTTCCACGTAGTACTTTAAACACCAACAATCTTAGTTTGCGAGAAACATTGTACTTTGAGAATAAAGCAGAAAAACGAAATAACTATGCTCTGTATTTTAATCTTAACAACTAACTTTCATCAGTTCTTAATGCCTGCACCAGTTACTGCGTCATATGTAAGTATGACCTTATTAGTGTATTTGCAAATAAACCCTCAACTACCAAAGCAATTATGTATATATTATTTTTTCAATTATTTGCTGCAATTTCTTTGCAAGATTTTAGCAGTAACCACAGAATTTAAAGCAATTTTCTTTAAAATGTTCCTCAATTTTGCACACGGTGAAATTTGACTGTTAATAAAACAAGAAAAAAAATGATTCTCTACTATTTGATAAACATTTTGGCAACATTTTTGGCAACCACATCTGTTTTGCAGCTGAAAGAAACGCAAAACCTACATGTTCCCTTACATTCCATTACGTGCCCTCACTCACTATCAGCTGAAAACCACAAAGTAACTCAAACATTTGGGAAAAAAAAGACCTGAATGTAAACTAAATGTATGTGAATAACAGTTCATCGAAATTACAAGACAAAGGATTGTGCTTTAAATGAGGCGGAAATGTGAAATCATTTAGACAACCGACTTTTAAATAAACTGAACAAAAGCAAACAACAACCAAAATATGTAGAAGGAAAATCCGACAAACATTTTTTTTCTGAAATGAAATTGTCTAATGATGAGAGCAATACACCACGGCCGATGCACTAATAGTCAGTTGTACTCAGTGGCCAAAAAGTAAAAAAAATTCAAAATTGCTGATAAAAAACATAAAAGGATTTGAAAGTTTCTTGGCAGGCAAAAAGCACCTGAAGACAAAAACAAAAGAAAGAAATAAAGAAGACTCATAAAAAGTAAAAAGTCATCGTCATCATGAAATGATAAATTAAATTGAGATTATATAGTTAAGGAAGTTGAACAGAAGAACAAAAAAAAAACAGAAAACAAAACTAGGACATGAAGGATTTCACTTTTACTAACACTAAAACACACACAGTCACAAAACATAAAATATGACACTTTATGTACTTGCATGACATTTTAATTTTAATACTTTTTTACTTTATACCACAGAAATGAAAAGAAAAATATGAAGCTTTGACACACATTTTGCATGTCTGAACAACATTTACATTCATTTTTCTTTTTAGTATCCCTTTTGATGTTTGACCAGCATCCTTATAAGAGAAATTACTTTTAAACACACACGAAAACAGACCCAGATCCAAAACACAGAAGATCTAAACAAAAAGATGTTTTAGTCTCCAATAAGTAAAATAAAGGGTCTTTCATTAAGCGCTTCCCATATTTAAATATAAATAAAACAAAGTGTCAGTGAGATATTATTGAAATTGTTTATTCCTATCCTAATTTGTTATACCCAGCGCTGCCATTATGTATGAAATATTAAGTCGTGCAAATATCCGCCGCACATTGGTATAGAAAAGAAGAGGGAAATAAATCTTCTAAACCCTTAGTCCGATTTGAATGAAATTTGATACGCACAAAGAAGAGGTGCCTTAATTTAGGGACCCCTGACCGCACCCCTGATAGTCCCATGTAGTCCAAGTTCAAAACATAAACTCGACAACACATCTTCTTTGGGCTTGTCAAATTTCATTCATTTCGGACTAAGGGTTTAGAAGTTACATATTTATTTTCATACTTTTCTTCTATACCACTGCGCGCCTTGAATTCACTGGGTGGCGCGTATTCGAAATGTAAAATTGTCCATGACTATGGCTCATAAATCCGACTGAATTTGATCGATGGCATGAGGGCCGCCGCGATTAGTAGCTGCGACTTAAGAAAATCATACAAGAAAAAGTTTCAGTGCCCAGTTCATATCACCCTCACATGAGACGACCATGCCCTCAAATGCATCAGTGTTGCACGTAGCTCATTCCTGTTGAAAACTCATGTCATTGGTGTTGCCAATCCAAAATCCATTCCATACAATGACTTTTTCGGTATGCATTGGACGCACTTGGATCTCAGGTGGATTGGTTTCGTCCCAAATTCAACCATTTTGTTTGTTGGTGTACCCATTTATCCCGAAATGGGCCTATCCGTAAAATGGGTGAAGTGCACCAAATGTTACCCGAACGGAACAACGATTTTGATAAAATAATTTTAAAATTTTCACTTGCTGCTGAACGCTATATCCGTGTATGGTGATTTGGCAAAACAACCTGAAGTAAATGACAGCCAATTCGCCGTTATCAACTGCCAAAGTTCGGAAGAGCCTTTATATTATTTGAAAATTGCGCTGTTATTTACTGTTCTCTGATCCTTCATGCAATGATTTAATTGTGGATGTTCATTTGAGATGAAACTTTTGGCAAAGAATAAGATTTATATGGAAGACTAACACGACAACTAACTTCATAATATGTGTATATTTCTGTGTTTATCGTTCTTGATGCCCCAAATTATTCGCTTATTTGGCTAATCAATTGCATATGGCTTACCACATAAGAAACTTCTTGTGGAATTTGTTTTTTTTTGTACGGTATTATTCTTGAACATTACCTCATCCATTAGCCACATACAAATCTTGACCCGGAAGTTGTGAAAAGTCTGCCAGTATATAAGTTTCATCATCCATCCTACAACAGGTGTACGTTTTTATAAAGTTGTAATTAAATTTTTTCGCTCGTTATTTTGCTTCTAATTTATTTACCGAATTGCGATCTGGAACTTTCTGAACTTTATATGTGACTTTAACCCACCATCTACGCACATAAGAATCAGTACATTTAACTTTACGAACTGCTTTTCTGATAGAAGTGTTCGGTGCTCTTCGAAAGAGTTGTTCGACTTATTTTGTATTACCAATATCTGTTGGACATTTTTTTCTTTCTGATCCAGGTTTTCTTTCAATGTTCAAGTCTTCCTTATACAGTTTAATGATCTTCAGATCTTTTGCTATTTTTTTACCATATTGGATATTTTGTGCTTGATAGTCTGGGGAAAATACCGGATAATATTGATTATTGCATTCCCATACCGATCGTCGTTAGAGACTTCCCAGTGTTGATCACAACTGGAAAAAATATGGTGGAAAAAATTTCTCAGGAGAGTCCATTTGTGGTCATCTCAAACATGAAGGTAAGTCTGTGTTGGGGCTTTTTTATTGCTTGGGCACTGATTTCAGCGTTCCGTTTCGCGACTGAACAACATGGAGTGAAACAAATTCAACAGAGTCCATTTAGGGTCCTTACTGATGGCTGTTTTATAGACTGAAATTTTGGCCATTAAGGGGATTTGATTTGGGGGATTTGATTTGGGTTTAAATAAAAAACTAAAAATAGAATTTGATATCGGAATCTTTCCTATGACACGAAAGAGCAATCTCCGACATTTACTTTTTAAAGACAATATTATTCAAGTGTTGACCACAATTACGCTAGAGGTGGCCATTTGGATGGTCCAATTTTGTATCACTCTTTCCAGTATTGCTACCGATATCGTAGCTTGATCGTAGATCACCAGAGGTGTCATATCGCTCGACCTAGATGGCCATGTGACAGATCCGGAATGCGAAATTAGATGCTGGGTCGGAAGGTCGATGATGCAAACAATATATTGCTCGAAATGCACGAAAGACACAGAATGCTGTTTTTTCGCAAACAGCTTCATAATTTAGAGACATTGTTGTGGTTTAAGTGGGTGTTTTTATAAAGGCGGAGAACTTTAAATTTAATGTGCTGTTTTTCTATAGTGAACGAGTACTTTGAGTGGAAATTTAACATGTGTTTTGTTATTGTAACAAAAACAAAATACATGTAAAACGTCCACTCAAAGTACTCGTTCGCTATAGAAAAGCAGCACATAAGTATTCTAAAACAGAGAAAAAAGTTTTTCATATCCTTTTACTTATTTAATGTTTAAATATGAATATGGGTATTTCCATTATGGCTTGACGTGACATTTGTACGACAAAATGTTAAAAAAATAATGAAGAAGTCAAATTTGTAAAAAGTTTTTTTATATTTGTGAAGTAATTAGAAAAAATATTGCAACAATTGACCCAAAGGAGTTGAAGATATTAGCAAATATATGCGATTGCGTGACGTTACCAAAAACACAAGTGCGCTTTGACTTGCATTACAAAGTTGCATAACTCTGCCAATTGGGCAAGACATTTTGTATAAAACCTTTTGTTGCTGGATTTGGAATAATGTAAATTTATTTTCCAAATTATAAAATTTAAAAACCTTTCCTCGTTTTTTATTTGTTAGCCTTCGTATCTAACGTTACGTTATTTAAATTTCCATGTGATATATTTTTTGGTTAAGAAATAAGAAAGTATGGTCGGTCAAGCATGAGCATACACTGAGAAACATTTGTTTTTAATTTCAATATATGGGAGCTATGACCAATTATGAACCGATCGCCATGAAAATAGTTCGCGAAATTTATGTCTATATGAAAGTTATTTTAGTTGAATTTTATGTGGATACCAAGAGATATAAGAGATTTATGCTCGTTAAAATAATTTTCGGAAGCGTATCTTATATGGGAGCTATGACTAATTATGGACCGATCATCATAAAATTAGGTGCCATGATTACCGTATATATAAAACTTATTTGGAGAGGAATTTGATTTGAATTTAGTAACTTTTAACTTTTCGGACTTGGTGGACTTTTCTCTTGAAATGCCCATATATTTCCAATTCGATCTGGATTTTTTGTCTAACAACCTTGACGATTCAAACAAAAAGTAATGTGATTAGTAGGATTTTGTCGGGAAAAATTAATTAAAAAAGTAAAGGCTTTAAAAGAAGGTTCAACATTAATTAATTTGTGTGGAAATAGAAAGAAAATAGATTTTTGATAGAAAATAAAGATTTAGAAAGATAATTGCTGAAAGCGCTGCATCACCAACCAAATTTTATATTGTGCTTATCAATGATAATGTTATCATTAGTTTCCCAAAATGTAACTACAGACATGCAGTTAGTAAAAACTAAAAAAAAGTAATAATCTTTTTTCTTGCATACTCCAATGACACAGTCACAAACTTTGTTTCCTATACTGCTTCCAAATTAAATTTTCAACTTTGTATGCTGGCAGAATATAACAACAACAACGACCATTGTTATTCTCTAAACTCCCAAACTAACACATCATCATCATCGTGCTACACACACACAGTTTTTATGCATCCTCACACGCACACACGCTCATCGAAAGGACTTCCATGGCACACATTGTGTTTTTAATACCATTAAAATTCTATTCCATTCATTCATTTTGTTTTAACATTGAAGTAGAAACAAACAAGATTCACACTTTACAACAACAACAAAACAGTAAATGAAACCCACCAACCAACCCATCGTTTTCACTGAATTCATACGATATTTAATGTTGCCCGACTGTTTGTGTGAGCGAGATGTTTTATTGTATTATGTGGCCCATAATATTCTTGTTCTTATTGATGCATAAGCTGTTGTTGTTGTTTACCAATGACACTGTTAGCGTTATATTTTCCCGGAGCACGTTGTTGACCTATATTTTTGGCATCAATGAATTTAAGCCCCACCATCACCACTAGCACCATCATCAAGAGCCACAACAACAACAACACAATGAACAAAAACAACAATACAACATTTTTAATATCAACAAATCTCGTGCACATGCACAATTTTTATTTGCCGAAGTAATTTTAGGCCGACGACTGAATGAATAAAACACACAAAAAATCGAGGTCTGTTTTCTTAACATGAAATACAAATAAATTTTCTCTTTCTATGGATCTCTTAATCTAGTAAGAGTGTGCGAGCATGCAAGTATTGGGGGTGATAAGAAAAGTATAGAAAAAAACTGGAAAAGTTTAGTACATAGTATCGTGTCTCTTAAATGAAAGATAAGAAACTTAATATTATACAGTAAAAGCTAGTAGAATTAAATAAAGTCCATAAATAAATACAAAACCAAAAAAAAAAAAATTTCCTGCTGTTAAGCCTTAACTCTAGTTAAAATAGTTTAAGGCAAGGATTTGAAAGAAATACATTAAATGTAACCGTAACGTAATGTTGACATAATATAAGTCTTTAGTGAGATTACAGGTCATTTATCAATAAGGGCCATTATTACAACTTGCCGTTATAGTTAAAGTTAACTTTAAGCAATAGAAAAAGGTACCCCTAAAGGTAACTTTAACTATAACGGCAAGTAGTAATAATGGCCCTAAGAGTCTTATATTCTGCAAAATACTTTAAGATAATGGAAAATTATTTTTAAAATTTTAACGTTTTTGAAAGCTCGTAAAAATATTTCAGTTTAAGTTATCGTAAAAGGTTGTGAAATTTAAAATTATTGTTATGTTTAAAATAAATAATGGAGAAAATAATTTTGAAAAAATAAATGTTAGTATAATTTACTGACATTTTTACTATTTTTAAAAAAAATGCTCCACTGTCCAGCTATTTGAGCGGCCGGGTAACATTTAAATGAAGGATATATCCCAATAAATGTATTTGTTAATATTTTGTTTTCATTTATTTAATTATAAACATAGACTTTTTTTAAAAAAATCACTATTTTGGATCATTGGCTGAAGTGGAAAAATTTATTGTTAGTAATTTTTAATGCTAGTTCTTATCAATATCAGATTTTATTTAAAATAAGCATTAATTTTGTCAAAATGCATATGCATTTTCATATTGACATGTATTTAAAATTTTTGAATTTCATTATTTTTCATATGTCAAATGACCACTTTTTCTGTGCAAAATTAATAACGATTACAAAATCATGATATTCAAACAAATACATACCTTAAAGAAGTTCATAAGTAAGAATAACTCTATTAAAAAATGGAATTCAACCCACTAACGACCAAAAATTAACCATTAATGTATTCATTGCCAAATTGTATTCATTAATTTATTTTAATTATACTAAAACTTTTAGTAATTACATAAATCTAATTCATTTTGTTAATTTAAATCAAAAAGGTTTTCTTCACTTTTATTAATTTCATCGTCTTGGTGGTTAAAAATAAATTCATCCTTGGGTTCACTGTAGGGTTGCCAGTTTTATTTTTGCAAAATGCGGTACAATTTTAAAAATAGGTGAAAAATGGCGGGACTTTTAAAACTTATGCGGGACAAAATATAATAAATTATACCTCAACTATCTTAACACTGTATTTTTCCCAAATTATAAATTTACGAAATAAATTTGTAAATCTTATAATTAGGGGGCGGATTTATATGCAAATGCATGTTTTTTTCTCGAACGTCCAAATACAATGTAGACTAATTATTTATCCGAATCGCACATTTTGCTGCAAAATGGCATCGATTTGTTAGTGCATATTTTTGCATATTTTTTTGATAATGCATATTTTGTTATATTTTACTTCAAAATGCATATTTATATGCATATTTTGCCAATTTTTAATAAAAATATAATTTTTTGTCGTTAATAGGCATTAATAATAGACATTGTTTCGACAAAATTTTTTTTGTCGAATTTGTTATAGAAATAGCAGTAAATGTTATCGACTAACTTCTTTCGACATGGAGTAACTGGCATTAAGTTCTTCATTTCTCTATCAGTAATTGAAAATTATCATTTCGAAAAAATGTTCTTCAAAAAACTTTAGTTTTTTTAAGTGAATTCATTAAATGTATCGAAAAACATTCATATTTGTTTTCATTGCAAATTCGATTTATAAGAGATTTCGTTATCAATAGATTTTGTAACTCCACATACACAGTTACCGCTCCTGACAGTCATTTCCAAGCAGTTCTACGAGACTGTCGTAATCTAGTGATTTTGGATAACTTAGAGACAAATGCACTACACAAATAAAATACACTATAGATTACATAGAGACACTTAAGTGACAATTGTCTTTATGCTAGATTACATGGTATGTATAAAGTAACCAATTGACTTCTCTCTGCATTACAAATAGCACGTCAAATGACCCAAAATATATAAATTGGAGTCAGCCAAGTTCAGCTAAAATTATTAACAATTTCCGTCTGTAATAGATACATTTACTAATTGTTGGGTTATTACGAGATAAAAATTAAGGTTGGCTGCTACTTTACAGCACGATCAAAATATTGATGATTTTAAAAGGAAAGTCACAATATAGAAGCTCTAAAGATTATGGCTTTAAACAAGTTTCATACCAAGATATTACAATTAATATATCCATCGTTTTTTCAGAAGAAAAATTATTTTAAGAATAGTTTTAGTGCATATTTTTTAAATTTTTAGGTCATATTTTGATTTTTTTGAAGCTTATTTTAGGCTCATATTTTCCAATAATAAATGCATGAAAATCCGCCCCCTACTTATAATACATGTTTTGTTCTTTTGTTTGCTACTTTAAATTGATTTAGAAATATTCCATACAAAAAAATAAAAAAATATATTGAAAAATATTGGTTGTAGTACTAAAAAATGCTGGATTTTTCAAATATTTCGCTTTTATTTTGAAACATTTGTACAATATAAATTTATTCAAAGTATTGGCGATTGCACAGTGGTTTAAAAACTTTTTTTTGGAAATAATTCGGTATCTTGGGAACTGTTTATGATCCGAATGCGCTAAAAATCCATTTATGATCCGAATGAGCTGAAATTTTGAATATAAATAGTCCTTGAGAAGATCTACAAAAAATTTACAAGTGTAGGTTATCTCTATTAGTTGAAGAGATATTCAGGTTTATTTTTATGGTTTTTTAGATATGGCGGGCCTACGGAGGGTCGAAATTTATTTTTAAAATATCAGCTATATTGGCGATAAAATTCTAAATTAAATAAAAACAACTTGCTAACAGTTATCTCTTCCCTATAAAAAGTTATACGCATCCAAAGTTGGAACTTGTAAAAAGGGCCTTAGTTTTTACTTTTTTTTCCAAAAATTTTTTTTATTATTCTGAGTCGATTGATCATTAAGATCCATTTTTTTTTTACAAACATATGTAGAAATGCTGTTTCAGAATTTAGCATAGATTGAAAAATAACTCGTTAAGTATACGAACTCATTTCTGCAAAAATATTTACACGCTGAAAATACATACAAATCTGTTCCACTAATTCTTTTGTTCAATTTTTTTTACACATTTTCAATATAAATAATTTTTTTTTAATTTAATAAATATTTAATTAAAAATTAAGTAGTTATTAGATGTGAAATCAAAAAAAGCGGGAATTACAAATCCCGAGTGGGACGGGATTACATGGACCGATCATCATAAAATTATATTTAAAACTTATTTGGAGCGAAATTTGTGTAGATACCTATATAAATTAAACATTTATGACCGATAAAGTCCAATTTCGGGAGGACATTTGTATTGGGGCTAGGTGGAATAATGAACCGATTTCAGCCATTTTCAATAGGCTTCGTCCTTGGGCTGCAAAAATCATATGTACCAAATTAAGGTGGGTGTAAGACTAATATTTTAGGACATTACAAACATCTGCAAAAGCGCATTGTACGCTCTCCACTACTTATCCACTTCATCTGAAAATGTGTTTATTTTTATTATACCCTACACCACCATAGTGGGGAGGGTATAATGCGTTTGTGCAGATGTTTGTAACGCCCAAAAATATTAGTCTAACACCCACATTAAAGTATACCGATCGACTTAGAATCACTTTCTGAGTCGATTAAACGATGTCCGTCCGTCCGTCTGGTTGGCTGGCTGGCTGGCTGTCCATATAAACCTTGTGCGCAAAGTACAGGTCGCAATTTTGAAGATATTTCGATCAAATTTGGTACATATTACTTTTTCGGCCCAAGGACCAAGCCTATTGAAACTGGCTAAAATCGGTCCTTTATTTCACCTAGCCCCATACAAAGTCCCCTCGAAATTGGACTTTATCGGTCATAAATGTTTAATTTATCCATGTATCTACACAAAATTCGCTCCAAATAAGTTTTATATATACAAAATTCATGTCACCAAATTTTGTTACGATCGGTCCATAATTAGTCATAGCTCCCATATAGACCCGCTTCCGAAAATCACTTTAACGTGCATAAATCGCTTAAAAATGTTGGTATACACACAAAATTCAACATAGTTAAATTTAATATAGACATAAATCACACGACCTAATTTCAAGGTGATCGGTCCATAATTGCTCATAGCTCCCATATAAGGCCCACCTCCGAAAATCACTCATGAATATAAATTATTGATATTTTAAAAGAAAAATATTTTTACTCATTTATTTGGTGTAGGGTATTATATGGTCGGGCTTGACCGACCGACCATACTTTCTTACTTGTTTTTTTTTTGATTTTTCGTTAAGCCAAATATCAAACAACTCCGCATTTTTTAAAAGGCAATAACCTAACAAATATGATATTATTCGAAAACGACTAAAATTAGCTATTGAATGCAAATTGAAATTGGTCTACAACATTTCAATATATTAATTTGTGATTGTATTCAATACGCCGATCTTCGCGAAATTTTAAAAGCTTCCACGAAATTAAATTTTGAATACAGTCGCAACACTTTTAAGGTTATGTTAAACAAGTAAGAGAGCTATATTCGGCTGTGCCGAATCTTATATACCCTTCACCAAATCATACTTCAAAATAAAAATTTTAAATATTTTTAGGTAAACAACATTTTTTTTTCAAAGTTTTTTTTATTTTTTTTAAATTTAAATTTTTTTTTTTTTTAATTTTTTTTTTAATATTAAGCGAAAATTAACTTTTGGTGAAAAAAAATTGGGGTTAAAAAATATTTTTTCCGATTTTCACCCATTGTAGGTCCAACTTACTATGGTCTTATATAGGTCGTTGAAAAGATCTTTGAAATATCTATCATTAGATATCATATTGTCTATATTAATGACTTAGTAATCCAGATATACATAGTTCAAAAATCGAGGTTGTCCTACTTTTTTCCTGGATTTGTGGAACGATTTGCTAGATTTTAAATAGCAACCGATCCGAAAGGATTCCGGAGATATAAATGTATGAATCGTGTATGTAAGTTATTTGGGGGATTCGGAAAGTTGATTTCAACAGACAGGCGGACATGGCTTAAACGACTCCGCTATCTATAAGGATCCAAAATATACATACATATATACTTTATAGGGTCTACTACATAAAAAAATCGCCCAAGTGGAAAGGAAAATCGCATTGTAAGGATCAAAATAAGAATCTTTGCCCAAGGAACCATACCTCTAAAGAATTGTTAACCAAACTCTCACAACAATAGATTTGCTTCGTATTCTAGTGTTACGATGTGTGTACACTGAACCAAATTTCTTATGAAAATATCCTCCACTTTCAACACTTGTAGAATAACTCATATTAATTTCGGTTTCACATATATAAGAAACTCACACATAGACGGTGCCCGCGGGCGTACTGCTGGAGACCAATGCTCTAAAATTAATTCTGATGTTATTTGGACCCAAAGGTCAAAGAGGTAACTTACATATATATGCCAGTTTTTTTGTAGATATTATTAAGGACTATTTATATTTTAAATTTCAGCTAATTCGGAAAATGGATTTTTGGCGATTTTTTGGAAAAAATGTGGAACACAAGGTGGCGTATAATTTTGCTAATTAAACGCAAAGAGCTTTACTGACAACTTTGGTATCTTTGGTGAAACCCACTGAAATATTCCGGAAACAATTTTGGAAGAAGATTTTAATTTTTAAATGTCCTTTTTAAAGGAATTTTTTGATTTTCTCGAGAAGCTAGAGGGATAATATTTCACAAAAATTATACCCAAAAATTTTCACAATATAAATCTGACAATAAGAATTCTCTCAGACATTAACTACAACTTTCGAACAAAAAAATAAAACTTTGACCCACTGTAAAAATACTAAAACCAGCTGGACTACAAAAATGATCTACTCAACATGCAATTTCTGAATTATAAAGTCGATATTCTGCTCCAAAAATGCTGTTGGACAGTGTTATTAAAGAGTAAAGTACATGAAAAGGTTTGTATGTACCGTATACAACCTTAAACTTGCGCAAGTAGATTCTGTCATCAATTTGAAGTACGTATGAGAAATAATACCTACTACCTACTTAAATAGCTTGTGTTATTCTATTTGGAAATGACATTTACTACATACGTCCTTATTATTTAAACCTTCTTTTATACAAATGATATTTATTTTTAGTCCTTTAACCTTAAAACTTTTCTTACAAAAAAAACATAAAAATTGTCATATTGATTGTCAATAAATTCACAGTTATTTCCGCTATATTGAAGAGAGTCAACTAAAATACAACTGTCAAAAAAGTTTTCAAGTACAAACAGCTGTATATTGGAACCAAAAACAAAACATATGTATGGAATTAAAGCTTTACAGCGAAAGCTTTCACATTAACAGCAACTAACTGGAATATAAACAAAACAATGACTGATTTACTCTCACTCTGTGTGCATATGTACGCGCTCTCCCTAGAGGAAACTATGTATTAACTTGGCAGTAGTAGAAGTGGCAGCAGCAGCAGCACAAATAAAAAAATCCAAACACAACACAACTTTTACTAGGTGAAGGCATTTTAGACGACTGAAAAAAGGGCACAAGTGTCAGTGGAAAATGAAAATAACAACTACAAAAGTATGAGAAAAATCACGAATAACAGCAACAACAAATACACATTTTATGGATATAGAAAATTTTGTTAAAGCAAACAACAACAAAACCAACTACGAAATGTGCGTTCTTTTCGGCTTTCGTTGGCTGGAGAATTAATGTTGTTGTTTTTGTTGTTACTTGCTCTTCTTCCTGTTTCACGCTTCCTCCCCTGTGTCGTCCTTATCTTCCACAAAAATTCAACGAGAGTGAACAGAATTTGTGATTATATTTTTTTTGTTTTGTTTTTGGGGAAAAATAAGGAAAACCATTCATTTTTCAATTCATATGATTTTGATTTTTCTGTTATGACGAAAAAAAAAGAAAAGAAGCAACAAAAAAACAGAACACAATAATTTTTCCTCATTCAAGTTGGAGCTTTATAACGTAACGGTTGGTTTGTGCTGGTTTTAACGGTAAAACTGAGTAAACAGGAAACTCAAGTTAAATTCTTCAACATTCAGCTAAATTTTCAACGAGGAGTTATAAATTTAAAGTGAATCTGTAAGAAAAAAATTTAAAGCAAAAATTTAAAACAAATGAAAATTGTTTAAACTAAAAATAACAACAACAAAAATCAATAAAAAAGGAAATGTGGTGGCCATTAGAAAATCTTTTGTGTTTTAAAATTGTTAATAGTTTTTAAAATTAAAAAATTGGGTTTATCGAAGAAAATAAATAAAAATTTAATTTAAACAAATTAAATTCATGCAATAAAATAAAGCAAATCTAACAAAACCACAAAAAAATTTTCTTAAAAAAGAGTTTCCCAAACAAAAGTGCTGCTTTAATAAAGTGTAAAATTGTTAAATAAAATATTCATAAATGTTTAAGAAGAATAAAAAAAGTAACCCGAGAAGAATTATCTTCAGTTGTTCCTGTTTAAGAAAAACGAAAAAAATGTGACGTTTAAGTACCTTCAAACAGTGTATTGGCCTCCCAATACCGTTATACTGTTTATTATTAATTTGCTCGCTCTCCCAAAAATAGGCAGCTAGCAAAACAACAAAAACAAAACCCTAATAAAATTTGAACTCTTTAGCATGGAATAATAAAAGAGTCGTCGTTACAAAGCTCTTTAATAAACAAAACAAAAATTACTATTTCATATTCTCTCACCGCAAGTCGGAGTAGAGCTGCCATGTGTGGTTATACATTTTACAAAATTATTTTGATTTACTTTTTGTGTGGAGTTATTTCAATATAAATTTTGGTTTACACAGAAGTTTTTATACAAAATTATATTCCAATGAACAAATTTGTGGTTGCCCTAAAAAAATTGGATGATGTACCGAAATAAAATGTTAGCATGGCTGAATTGGGTCAAATGGTTTAATATTATTTGGTGCAAAGGAAGTTCATATAGAATGGATTAAAACAAAAATCTGAAAGTATCCATTTTTGAAGATTATTAACAAAATCTACAAAATAATAATTCTTCTGAATGTTGTTTACTTTTTACGAAATTTAGTTTAGTTCGAATTTTACATATTGTATAATAAGATATACATATTGCCATATAAGATATGGTAGGACTTGCTCGAAAATTCGTTCGTTGATTAAAGACGTTTGTAAATAAAAATTAAGGATTTTCTGCCATTTCTCGATAAGCCTAGGGTTGCTAATCATAAAAAATTCTTTGTCAATTCTTTGGCATATTTTTATAAAAAATTCCGGAAATTTTCCGTAATTTATTTGTAAGTTTTTTCCTTACGTTACAGTATTATTTCAGCACAGATAAAACATATATTCTTTGTGATTTGTTGCCAATCGAATGATTCGATTATATCTATAGTTTTTTCGAAACAGATAATTTGTTGTCATAGAAGAATTACAATTTAAGTAACCGAACTTTTTTCTCCATAAATAAACAATTTCAAACACAAGAGAAAAATTAGGTCATTAAAATAAAATTATTTTATTTATCACTAAAAATACCTACCGAAAAAATGGGGGATAAATTGATTTAGACATTCCGTTTGTAATATATCGAAATATTGGTCGTAGAACCAAATAGTATGTATATATACATATATTATGGGTATTTATACAATTCTAAGACTATCTAGCTATATTCATCCGTCTGTACGTTGAAGGCATGACAGTGCCTAGAAAAAAGGACTTAGGAGAAAGAAATTTTCATTTTCTTTTTGTATTGAAAACTGGCAAAATTGGTCCAGAAGAACCAGAAAATGGTAAGAATCGGTCCATGAATTCTTCCATTCCCCATACAAAATTCTATAGTTTCATGCAAAAATAAATCACAAGACGATTTTTGGTTTGTATCTGTCCATATTTGACTCAACTTTCAAAACTCAATTAAATACGAATAATTCGCTTACAAATTCAGTAATTAGGTTCAAATTCCATATAAATAATCATATGTCCGTGACTTTTTGAATGAAACACAGGATTCTGGATGAAAAATTATTTTATTTTTGAACATAGTCTCCTTATTTGTCAAGGTCATCAAAATAGGTATTTGTTTGTGAGTTGATTTCATCGTTGTAGTCAAATCTCTGTCCGCCGAGCCATTTCTTTTTCAAGTCTGGAAACAAGAAATAGTCACTAGGCTCATGAAAACTGTACATGTTTTTTCTTGGCTAAATATGGTCGTTTTTTTCAAATCCTCATTATATCGACCCAATAAGTAGGCATAATAATTGTCAATGGCTGTGTTACCCTTTTGAAGGAAGTCAATGTGGATTATACCACGTGCATTTTAAAAAATCGGTCACCATGACAGTATTGGCTGACAAACCAACCTTGGCATTCTTTGGCGCCGAATCACCCCGAGAAACCGCCTGTTGTAACTGCTGTTTGGTCACTGGTGTGTTATGGAGGTTCCAAGGTTAAGAAACGTCACAAAACTCCTCCATAATGAGGTTTGTGTTGTAATTTGTGGTCGGATTGATCCAAAAAAAAAAAAAATTAAATGTGATTTCCTTTTACATAAAACTTAT
The DNA here is from genome assembly GCF_958450345.1 of Calliphora vicina. Taxonomy (NCBI): domain Eukaryota; kingdom Metazoa; phylum Arthropoda; class Insecta; order Diptera; family Calliphoridae; genus Calliphora; species Calliphora vicina. The sequence goes on along the minus strand of NC_088781.1, from coordinate 57,861,159 downwards.
TTGTGGAGGAAATAAGATACTAATAACAACAAAGTTCTATTTCGGGAGGACATTCGTATGGCGGATAGGTGAAATAATGGACCAATTTCAGCAAGTCTCAACAGGCTTCGTCCTTGGAAAATATTTAGGTTTGACGGGTTCTGCGTGAGGCAAAGTTTGATGTTGTCGACAAAACTCAATTCTTCGTCTTCTATTAACAGCATTTATCAACGGCTTATTTCGGGTAGTCCTTCCATCAAATTTGATTCGCTCAGAACCCGCCAAACCTAAATATTTTTCAACCTTATTCTTCAACTTTAGAGCACTTAAATTGTATTTTTCTTTAACTTTACGGACAATCCATCTATTATCTGCATTATTAAATATTTTATTTGATCTACCCTTATCGTCTATTCTATTTTCGTGGCGAAACCTTACTATAATGTGCTGGACAGTTTAGGATCTAATTGCAAAAATTTAAAAAATTTATCGTTGGATTTTGCTCTGTTTCAAATGACGAATATCGTATTTTCTTTTCTCAACTGAAGTTTGTTTTCCCACTTTAAAATTTAAAATCTTTTCAACTTATTTTTATAAAAATTACCTTATCTTAGCGCCTAAATAGAAAAAAAATTAATTGCACCGGTATTTCATTATCAGAGAAAGTATCAAATACACTGCATCATTTTAGCTGTGAGCATATTTTAAGGAGAAAATTCTTTTTTCATTAATATTTCTTCAATTAGATTGGTATTTGTTATTTTTTCATCCTCAGCATTATAACAGGACATATATCATTACATTTTATATAAAATTTGTTTGATAAATTGAATGAACATTCGACTAATTTTCGATTTTCTAAAATAATTTTCTTGATTTTTACAAGCATATAAATAGTGAATAAATTTTCCAGTTCATCGAAATTTAAAAAAATAAAAATGGAAATACCAAAGGACTCGAAAGGGTATGTGTTTACCAAATATTGTCAAATTCAGAACTTATGTATGTTATTTCTATGCTCCATGGTGAAATTCATGATATTTTGCTCTGATCATCTATGCGTATGACTAATATGTTTTAATTAAAACAAGTATACTCATCTATACGCAAGCGATATTTCTCTCAAATTTAATAAAATTTAGTTCGAATTCCGAATTCACCGAAATTAAAAACCGGCAATTATTTATTTCTATATAAAATTCTTCAAATTGTATTCAAGCATTTAGTTAACTGTGAAACGTACTATGAATATTATCAATCCAATTTATACTGTTGATAATATATCCCGACAACTAAACTCCAAGTTGAGTTATGACTGCCATATGAGCCACTTTATTCAGTATTTTGTATATTATAAAACGTTTCTTGTTTCTAAAAGGTTTTTCATTAAGCGCTTTCTATCTTTAAATTTAAATAAATCAAAGAAGGTGGGACATATTATCGATATTTTTATTCGTTTGAATGGCCTATCGATGCCACTATGTATGGAATATAACATCGTGTAAATGTCCTCTGCGGCTTCAATGTGTAGCGTGCATGAGAAATGGCGCATAAATCAGGCTCAATTTGATCAATGAAATGGGTTATGTGGCTTTGAGAGCCGCTGTGGTTTGTGGTGAAATCGCACAATGTCGTTGGCTAATTCACATGAAGTCCACGTGATATAACCATACCCTCAAGTCGGCCATGCTGACTGTCCAATATGGCATTAGCTGGTAATCATCTACATATTGCGGTGATCTCCTTTCCAACATTTTTCTCAAAGAAATATGAACCGCTAATACGCCAGCTTAAAATATCCACCAAATAGTGACTTTTTTGGTATTCACTAGGGTATTCGAATCATTCGATTTTTCTCTTGTTCGAATAAAACGAATAATTCGAATAAGAGATTTTAACTTGTTCGAATAATTCGATCACACATTTAAAATTAATCGAATTATTCGAATAATTTAATTTTTTTTTAAAAAGTAAAGAATGAAGTTTTTTAATATTTTATTGTTAAAGAAAAACAACAAAAAAATAACGTTAAATAAAGTATTGATAATGTTAAAAAGCATTCAAGTATTGATAATGTTAAAAAGCATTCGAAAACAAAGTCCATCATTAAATTTTCAACAGAAATATTCTGATCAGATTAACTTAGATTTGAGATAGTTGGACATGATCCTGAATTCAAATACAATATAAACGTATTAGAACTCTTTTATGTCGTTTATTAATTCCGGTTTTAAATTGAGTAACTAATTCTTTAGTAAATTAATTATTCACTATTTCTAAATTATTTATAACAAATTGTATTATACATCCAGCTCTATCAACGTAGCCGAATCTTTGCTTAATAAAATGATCTTGGGGAATTACACAATAAAGGGTATCTGTCCAAAGTTTGATATCGTCAGTGAATGTGGCTAATTTGAAGTCAGGCAGCGCATGATTGACTCATTTACAAATACGCAAAAAGTTTATTACCATGTTCGACAAAGATGTTCAACGATGTTCAAAATCATGTATAAGACGAACTCCATGCTTTTCTTGCAACAAAACGTTAGTTTGCAATATTTGTGTTTGTCATTCGATTTATTAAATATTTTGCAACACTTACGTACACGGTTAATAATATCACTTATATACATACAGTGGTGGCCAGGAATTTAAGACAAAAACTGTTTGCTAAATTCCACGTAATTGTCAATTATTTTTTCAAATATTTCCACAAATATGTATGCATGAGGACTGTTTTAACACACAAGTGTGTTTTATTCGACTGTGTCAATTCATACATATTCACCATGAACACATAAAATTTTTCTACAACTTGACCAACATTTTTTTTTTTAAATAAACATATTTTCTCACATTTATATCATTATAATTTTATTATTATAAAATTTTCGGACCAAATTTCGTATTTTTAGTTCCATTAGTTTCGGTCACATCATGTTATTAACAGCGGATGTTCGCTGAAGTGGGTCAACGTATTTCCACATATCTTTGTCCATATATGTTTTACCGATTTTTCCAAACATTTTCCAGAAACTAGAAACATTAATAATAAATTTCATACCCTTAGAGGTCCTTTTATTTTGGCTATATCGCACATAAAATTCAGTTGACGAAAAAAATTCAAGTATTTGTCTTAAATTGGTGGCCACCACTGTATATATATATTTTAAGATCATGGCCTTCATCTATTTCAATGTAATCATTATAAATGTCATCCTCAATATCACTTTCGACGACCGTTTCAAAATCACATTCTCCATCACATTCAACTCCTCTTTAATCTAAGTTAATATTGTGATTATTAATTGCGATTCTTCTAATATTTTGCCAGCTAAATAATAAATATTTTATTCCGTAACTTTTATTTTCATTGGTTCAAGTCCTAAGTTAAAAATTTTGAAAGATTAGTTTTTAGATTTCTAACTTCTTGCAGTAATATTTATACATTTATAGAAGGAGCTATTGGAACACTCATTTACAGTGATCGAAAGTCCCTTTGTTTTTAGTTATTTGTCGAATTTCAGAAACAATATAATTATTTAAATTTGAAGTTATGAACAATTTTAAGCAATTTAATAAATTTAAATATATTTGAACATTTATTCGTTTTATTCGATTATTCTACATAAAATTGTTCGAATTATTCTTTATTCGAAAATGGCCATTTTTAAATTGTTCGAATAATTATTCGTAAGAAATTATTCGATTAATCGAACGATCATTAGTCGAGCGAATACCCTAGTATTCACTGAATGCCTTTGAATCTCATATGGATTGATATTGTCCAAAATTTGACAATTTTGATTGTTGACGTACCCATTCATCTAGAAATAGTCTTCATCACTGAACATGATTTCCATCAGGGAAATTGGGTACCATACGAATTGAAGCCATTACAATAGCCCGAATCGTATGTGAAGCCGGACCAACAAGTTGAATCAACACCATAGTCAAATATCCATGGCGCTAAGGTAATGGCCTGTATTTGGTGGGAGCAAAAGTGTTCTGCTATTATGAGATGTCAAAATCTGACCAGACCAGACCATCCCAGGGAATGTGTACCGAAACGATAATATTCCATTATAACAACGTTCGGCCACATGTGGCAATACCTGTTAAAAATTATTTAGAAAGAAGTGGTTGAAGAGTTGAGTGTTTTGCCTAACCCGCTTTAAAGTCCAGACTGTGCACCGCCCGACTATTATTTGTTTCGATTGATGCAGAGCGCTCTCTGAGAACAGAGTATTTAGCTTGATTCGTTCTTGTCCTGAAAAGATGAGCAGTTCTTTTGGCTCGGAATCCATATGTTGCCAGAAAGATGGGAAAAGATTATAGCTAACAAACTCCCAATACATTTTTCGTTTTTGGAAACTCTACTTTTAAATGTGGCTTAGTAAATATATAAAGTATTTAATAGAAATTATATATGACGGCTACAACAGCCACTGTCCAATTAAAAAAATAATTTACATATAGATACATCTACTACAAGTTTTCGAATTTCAAAATAATTTTACCTTTTCTGAAATTAAAAAAATATACCCTCGTTTATACAAAAATAAATACTAAAAATCCCTTAAGATTACATCCTAAAAGCTCTTGTGAGAATGTAAACCACCATGGCAACTCTGCATGTGAAACAAATGAAAAAATAGCAGCAGCAACTAAAATCAGTTCCTTTTATTTTTGTTGGTTTTGTTATTTGAAAAAATCTTAAAAACTACAATTGTGCAAAAATCTCTACTACAGTATCCTTTCAAACGTCTTGCCTAACAAATCGCAGCATTATTTGTTCGCTCTCGCACACAAATACTCATTCGCACATGAAAAATTTTAAAAGTGAAATTTAAATTGTTGCTACAATAAAATAACAAAAAGCAATTTTAATCAAATAGAAAGTGGAATTAAAATTAATTAAAAACATATTTTAAAGAAAATTTAAATCAAAGATAGAGTAAAGCAGAATCAACTCATTTAATATACATGTGTATGAATGAACACAATATTTATAAAGGATTTTACAGTAAATATTAATGAACTTTTTTAATTCAATCAATTACCGTTACACGCAGGAGGCATTGAGTTTGAAAGTGCAACAGTATCTGTTTATTTCAATTGCAGTTGTTTATTATGGATGGATATTGTTTGTTGATTTTCTTGTTGAATCTTCTCAGTATCCGTCTAAAATAAACAATTAAATCCAATAAATATTATTTGCACTCACGAACACGAGACCAACTCACAAGCATTAAGTCCAACTGCAACAACTACACTGCACACCCATTTAATTACATTTTATTTAGATCATTTGTAATTGAAATTCTTGTCTTGTCTCTATTTTATATTTCATTCACAAAACACATGCTGTTTGAACACATTCACCCACTCACGGTATTGAAATTAAAATAAAACAAATAAGATAAATAAGATAAAACCCCAATTGTAATTAGATTGTGCGGCGGTTTTCACATCTCTGATTGAAAATTCATTTTATCGACATTTTTCAAATTATAAATAAGTAAAAATAAATATAAACAAATAAAATAAATTAATTTCATTCGTCTGCATCTACAATTGTGTCAATGGAAAAGTAAGCTGCATCTAGATAAAAAAAATATAGAGAGAAAATTGTAACGTACAACGTATTAACTCATCTTATGCATGGCTTGGTGTGTTACAGGTAAGTCAAAGTGATTGATAATTAAAATTCTGTTTTATGGTTAGGGATTTTATTGAAAAGATACATACATAGCAAAAGTCTGCTTTATAAAGCCAGTTGGAAATTTGTCATCCTTGCTGACATTTTGATCCATAGAGGACACCCAGATAGGTGATTGAGAGTCAAGAACATAGGGTAACATAGAGACTAGACTTTTTTGTCAAAGACCTATATCTTGCAACAAGAAAATACACTTTAGCCAATTTATTTTGTTGTATCAGAAGTAGGATTTGTTGTTTTTTGGTTGGACAAAACTAAGTGTCTCGTCTCTATGTCTAATTCTCTATAACCAAAAAACAAATTCTGTAGTCAAAAATCTAATTCAATAGAATGTATTGCCATGAGATATGTTACTGCATTACAAATACATATACATATGTATGTGGAATGAGAGCACTTTTGTTTGATTTTTCACTGATATTTCTCTCTCCTTCTGTTCTATTTATTCTATTGGGTGTATGACATAAAAATGCGGGATTTACAATAGTGTTGTTTTTAATAACTTATATGTCATTTTAAAGGGTACATATCTGTCATTTGTTCGCACTTAGTTATTGAACATTATAGTAGCGGAGTTCAGTATTAATGGTATTGCATCATTGCAAATGCAAAATTGTAAATGTTTTTGTGTGTATTTTGTTATTGGATTACGGTAAAATTTTGCATTTGCAATGATGCTAGACCATTCGCACTTAACAGTGAATACCGCTAGTGTAATGTAAAATTTTGTAAAAACGAATCGTCATATGGGGGATGTCTTTGTTAGGTTCCAAACGGTGATTTTGACACGGAAGACAAATTGGAAGTATTACTCCATGAAGGTTGTTGTAAAACTCAACAAGACTTTCAAAATCATTGGGAGCTACTCTATCAGTAATTTCAAAATTTTTGCGAGTAAGAGGATTTATCCAAAAGTAGGGAAATCGTGTACCATACGAATTGAAGCTGAGAGAACTTGAAATATGATCTTGCATGTCTGAAATGGTCGTGAAGCCCGCCCAACCAGCCGAATCGTCACCAAAGGCAAATATACATGGGGCTAAGGTGATTCTCTGTATTTGGTGGCCAAAGAGGGTCCAATCTATCATGAGCTGCTGAAATCCGATCCGATCAGACAATCACAGGGAACCTGTACCAAACACAAACTATTCGTTGAAAAACGCACATGAAATCGTAATATTTCACCATGAAAACGGTCGGCTACATGTTGGAATACTTGTTAAAATCTATTCAAAATTACATGGTTGGGAAGTTTTGCCTCGCCCGCTTAATAGTCCAGACCATGTCCCATCCGACTACTATTTGTATTGTTGTTTAGTGGTTTAGAAATGTTTTTTTTTGGAAATAATTCGGTATCTCGGGAACTATTGGAGTTATTGTTCTAGTTAATTTACGTTTGTTCTAGTTTATTTACGTTTGTTCAGCTTCTTAGCGCTAATGGGGGCCATTGCGTAGCCCGTCAAAGTTAGTCAACTCAGGTCTCAATTGTTTTAAAAACAAATCGATTTATGGTCCGAAAGTGCTAAAATTTTAAAAATAAATATTCCTTGAGAAGATCTCCAAAAAATACGCCCACACGTGTAGGTTATCTCTCTTAGTTGAAGGTTTATTGATTTATTTTTTTAATTTTGCTCGATGTTTTTATAGTTTTTAGATATGGTGGGCATACGGAGGGTCGAAATTTATATCTAAAATATCAGTTGTATTGGCGATAAAATTCTAAATAAAATAAAAACAGAAGGGCTAAAAACTATAAAAAAAATCCTGCATTTTTAAGTCACCCAATAAAAATTATATTTTCGATGCCAAATCCGAAGAAGTCACTGTTTGTAGTGTATTCTGGGCTGGCGGTGGCATTGGTCTATATTTCTTTAAGAACGATATTGGCCAGGCGAGCGCTGTAGGTCGATGATTTCCAATATTATATAATTATATATTTTGCAGTTTGAGGCCTTTCAGAAGAATAGAAAATTTCACACACTTTTTTTATTTAAATTTAAAGATAAGAAAGCCACTTAATTGATTTGAGTCCATTTTTTAAATAAATTTCATGGCGCCATAATATTTTAAAGCTTATTTCATATTAAGGTCTATTTACGAATTTTTATTTGTAATTGTTGCTTACATAAATGAACAACAACAAATTTTAGAGCTTTTAGAAAATTGTAAAATTTTATTTTTCGAAATTTTTAACAAAGAATATAACTTTTTACAACACTTTCAATTCTACCTACAGTCAGAGTCATGCATTTTAGTTTATGAAGCTAAATATTTCAATTATAGAAAGAAATATATAAGTTTGATTAAACTTAAAATTAAATTTAGAGTTTAATCTTTTATTATTTTAAAAAAACCTTGAAAATTAAAATCGATTTCATGGAAAATTTATGAGAAAAAGAGAAAAGTACTTATGTTTGAAAGACAATGACCAAAAGCACACCGCAATAATTGTTAAGGAGTGACTATTGTATAACGTGCCTAAGCAGTTATATTCACCTCCGCAATCTCCAGGCCTTAACCCAATAGAGCTCATGTGGGAAATTTTAGACCGGAATATTGGAAAACGAAGCATTTCATCTAAGGACGAACTCCGAACCCTCTTTAACGGAAGAGAGGGGAAAAATTAGAGATATAACTGAATATCATGGAAACTCTATGAAAAGGTAACTAGAGGCCGTAATTAAGCTCAATGGAGGACCAACAAAATATAAACTTTTTATTTTCGGCTTTTGGTGATATAAAATAGAGTGCTACCCATCAACTGTATACTAAATTTTGACTGTTGTTGTTAGGTACTTTTTTAAAATAATAAAAGATTAAACTCTAAACTAAATTTTGACTCTGGCTGCTATTCCAAATATTTGTAACAAAATATATAAATTTTGACAACAGTTAGTTTAAAATTTTTTAATATTTAGTTCAACAAATTCTATAATATAATAAAATACAAATGAATTAGGTGGATACATCTAAATCTTTGCCGAACGTGACATATAATCTTTTCGATAAAAACTTCAATTGATAAACCTCATTATATACTAGGGTATTCAATCGATTAACTGTTAATCGGTTAACCGATTAATTTTGGACGGTAGAATAAATTTCCGATTTTCAAATAACAAATAAACCGATTAATTTGTGTCGATTAACCGATTAACCGAAATTCTTTTTTTTTAATTTTTTGTTGTATTTATTTTTGCCTTTCAATTCATATTTCAAATTAAAATTAGATATTTTTTGAACATCCAATAAACTTGATTAATGAGTATGTTTAACAACTGACATGTTTAATTTACATGTCGAATTTTTGTTTTTGAAATGAGTCTTTTATCATAACTAAACGAAACTATTAAATTAATCAAAATTTAAAACAATCCAAAAATGAATATTCTTTATCATGCTTTTGATTTCACCAACATATACAATCAGCGAGAGAGTTTTTTCCCAAGAAAAGTTTTATTAAATCTAAAGAAAAAAATCGTTTAAATTATATTCGTTTTGAAAAAGATTATTTCAGAAGATCTCAATAAAACCATAAAAACTCACACATCGCATATTTGCTGCAACAACGTCATAATTCAAAAAAAGTCGTTTCGAGAAAAACGTCATTGAATGTTTTATGACATTTTACTATTTCTTAAATAAATTTTCAACAAATCATGCGATTTCAGAAATATAAATAGTAGATGTTAATATCTTTCTAATCTGTATTTAACCCACATTTTTGCTTATCAAATATGAATGAATTTTAATTTTGAAGTTTACAAAATACAAAATAATTGACTTTTTTGAAAACTGATAAAACTAGATGAAAGATTATAGAACGGCGCATATTTTGTATTGCTCAGTTCAAAAAACACGGATTTTTAATTATGACGTTGTTGCAGCAAATAGGCGATATGTTTACAAAAATGATCTAAATACCTTATTTTCTGTTTTTTATGTTTTTGTACACAAAATTTGTTGTTGTATTTTCAATTTAAAATTAAAATAGAAATTATTCGGTTAATCGAATAATTTTAAATTAACCGATTATTAACCGAATAAATCTAAACCTCGATTAATTATTTGCTCGATTAACCGATTAAACCAGAAACCCGATTAATTGAATACCCTATTATATACATAGTATCTCAACATTTTTTTTAATGATAGTATAGTAGTAACACAGAAGAGTATAGTTGTTATAATTATCAAATATTAATCATACGTCTGCATGGTCAATGTGAAAATACAAATGTGACTGATACGCATGCAACTTTTTAATTTAAATTATTTTAAATATAAAAAAAAACATATTAAAAACCCTTTAGTATGACAATAAAGCTTAAATAGCTAAATGTTCTTATCATTATTAAATTAATAATTCCTATTACAAGAAATTGACTTAAAACATTTAGGCTAGCACAAAATCGTATAAGCAAACACAATGAAATTGATGACAATCATTTCCATAAATTAGTCCAATTTCAGTGCAGTCAATTAACAATGTGTCTCAAAAACACAATCACTCTTGTATTCGGTTCATAGTGAACACACACCAAATTAAGCGTGTACTACTTCTTTTTTGTAGCTGTCAGCATACAAGTATCCAGGACATTAGACAAAACGAACATTTGCTGTGTTTATAATTTCGTAAATAACAAGTTGCTGCCATTGCAAGTGGCAATTGCTTTCCTTTTCGATTTGTGCAACAACAGCTACAACTACAACAAACAACAACTCTAGTTGTCACATTTCAATGGAGCACAAGTACTGGGGAAATTATGGCATCTGACAGCTAAAATTTATTTAATGATGTCAGTGTTAATGATAATTTCAAGTACGGGGCATAATAATTTGTGAGAACTGTAATTAGATTGTAATAAAGTTGAATTTGTTTAATGTAATAATAGAATGGTCATATTGAGTTATCTTAAGTTATGAAAATATGTTGGTTTTGAAATGAAGTTTGACAAGATAAATTGATTTCAAACTTCCAAATAAGTATGTACATAATAAAATATCTCACTAAATACATATTAGTTATTCAGTCTTGTACTGAAGACTACCGTCTTATGCTAAAGCCAGTACCACCATATTGTACTGAAGCCAATACTATCCTATTATACTAAAGACTACTGTCTTATACTAAAGACTATCGTCTTGTACACAAGACTACCATCTTATACTAAATACCACCGTCTCATACTAAACACTACCGTCTTGTACTAAAGACTACCACTGTCGTATATAAAAAATTAGTTTCCTTTTTATCTCTCGCAAGCAGAGTTTCTATTCTACCGTCTTGTACTAAAGACTACCGTCTTGTATTAAAGACTACCATCTTGTACTAAAGACTACCGTCTTGTACTAAAGACTACCGTCTTGATTGTACTAAGGACTAGTAACAAAGACTACATTTGTACTAAAGACTACCGTCTTGTACTAAACACTACCGTCTGGTACTAAACACTACCGTCTTGTACTAAAGACTACCGTCTTGTACTAAAGACTACCGACTTGTACTAAAGACTACCATCTTGTACTAAGGACTACCGTCTTGTACTAAAGACTACCGTCCTGTACTAAAGACTACCGTCTTGTACTAAAGACTACCGTCTTGTACTAAAGACTACCGTCTTGTACTAAAGACTACCGTCTTGTACTAAAGACTACCGTCTTGTACAATAGACTACCGTCTTGTACTAAAGACTACCGTCTTATACTAAGACTACCGTCTTATACTAAGACTACCGTCTTATACTAAGACTACCACCGTCTTATATAAAAATTTAGTTTCCTTTTTATCTCTCGCAGGTTATGAAAATGACCTTGAGACTTGAACTTTGGCATAAAACTACAATTGTTTCTTGTATTCCAAATATTTTATTGTCCCTATTGTCTTATAGAAATTAAAAAAAATCATGTTCTCCAAATAACATTATAATTTCACCTGGCAAATCACAGAGATCTTACTAACTTTAGCAACTGTCAGAGTCCTCCAAAAGGACTGGCACTCACATTATTATAATTATATTTTTCTTTATAATACAAACACAAAAGCAAAATTAAAATAAAAAAAGATTTTGATGACATTTGTAACAATGGAATACGTAAAATAAAAACATAACTTAAGACAATAATACTCTAAAGGATAAAACAATCTAATCTCAAAATGGCTGAATGGTGAGACACAACTTAACATTACACATTGACTCACTCTGCTATAAGGATTTAAAAAGGCAGACTGACTGACTGACAGTCTCACTGGATAGCTGTTTTTAAAAAAGGATACAAATATACAATTCCTTTAGCAACATAAAAGGAATCACTTAACAATGACTATAAATACAATATTATTATTATTTTTAGAGCACAAGTAGTACCCAAAACGTTTACGAACTTAATCATCAAATGGAGACTAAAGATTAAAAGTGGAAAAACAAACACAGTTCTAGGAAATCTGCTAGAAATCTTAAGGAAAGCAATCAGCATAAAAATTGTAATGACGACACTATGGAAGGTTAATCAGAAATGTACGGATTAGATTTAAGCGGAAATTCTTCTTAAAATATTATTGCCATTTAATACTTAGAATATTTTCCTTTCTCTTCTTTGTTGTCATAGCTTCAATCATCATCTACTTAATCATTACAATTAAAATCATTATGCTGGTGGTAATTACATTTTAAATTACCTTCAATTGTTTTATTCTGCTTTCCTTTTTTGTTGGTGAACAAAATGCTAAACTCAACAAAAAGTTGCAATTGAAGTGTATAAAAGTTTTGTTGCTTTAAGGCAAACAGAAGGACATTGAACGCAATCCCAGGGATTTTAAACATTTTATGATGTTGCACTTTGTGTATTGGTAGGTACCACTAAAACAATCCTTTGCTATTGTGTTTTGAAAGTTGTTAATGTTTTGCGGGAATTGTTGTGGAGATGTGTCGCTAGAAGTTACTTAGCTTGGTGGGAATATTTGGATATAGAGTTTGAAAACTTTCAGTATAATTATGACAAAAAGTTATTTTCCTACTCAGGCGAAGACACTTGAATACTTCTTTTTGAACTATATTTTCATAGCTTTAAATTTAATGGCAACTGCATATTTTGCTGTTGTTTTAAAGTTATTATTAACAACATTAAATTACATTAGTTAAGATAAATTATTTCCTAACTTTTGTCAAAACAAAATTACTTCGTGCTATGACATGAACCATGGCTAATTTTACATGAAAAACAATTAGAAAACAAGAAGTATATTTGGTAGATCTTAAAATGTAGTCCGATCATACAAATGCTACAAAAGAGATTCGATTTTCGTGTGTAACTGTGTTCTTAAGTTTGAATTATTGAGTTCATCATCTCAGAATGTTTTATGTTTTTATGCAACTTACACAGTGCAACACGAAAAAATATAAAATCAAAAAAACTTCATCTTCAAGATCAAAATCGCAAAAAACTGTACCTATTTACCCCTGTTCAGGTTCATAGGTAGCAAACCGTTCAAAATTCAAGGAAACAATCAACTAAAAAAATGTACCTAAGATCTCATTAAACAACTTTCTAGAACATATGGACTGCCTAGGAATGATTCTTAACACCGTTTAGGTAGGTCAATATAAGTTAGTAAGAAAAAATAAAGGAATTAAGTATAAATTATTATAAACTAAAGCATACTTTTAGGCCGAGGCCACGCAATGAGCTGCTAAGCTATGAGCGACAGAGCGATGAGCGGCAGAGCAGCGAGTTTGAGCTGTAAGTGGCTTATTACTATGGTCTTCAATTAATCGGGTTTCTGGTTTAATCGTTTAATCGAGCAAATAATTAATCGGGGTTTAGATTTAATCGGTTAATTTTAAATTATTCGATTAACCAAATAATTTCTATTTAAACTGAAGCTAAATCACGAATTTTGTGTACTTATTGAAGTATTTTATTAATAAAAAGAACAAAAATAAACAAAACATAACAATTCGACCAAAAAGTAAATAATTATCTTTAGTTTTAATAAGACTCGACTTGGAAAAAACTCTCTCGCTGATTGTAGATGTTGGAGAAATCGAAAGTAAGACATGATAAAGAATATCAATTTGTCAGTTATTTTTTTAGTTTTTTCTAAGCATATAAAATCCTCCATTCTACCATTGGATTTCTTTTTGGGCTTTTTAGATTTTAAATACTTTTAATAATTTCGATAAGTTCTGATAAAAACTCGTTTCAGTAGCGTCTCCAGTTTCGTCTATTATCATGGTCTTATCCGACAATTACATGTAAATTAAATATATCAGTTATTATACTCACTAAATATATTTCTTGAATGTACGAAAAAATATGTAATTTTACTTTGACATTTGTATTTGAATTAAAATGGAAAATTAAAAAAAAAGAATATGTTAAAGTGCAATAAAAGGAAATTTCGGTTAATCGGTTAACTGACACAAATAATCGGTTTATTCGTTATTTGAAAATCGGCAATTTTGAATTATTCGAATAGTTAAACGATAAAAATTAATCGGTTAACCGATTAACGGTTAACCAATTGAACACCCACCCTACTTATTACTGAGCGGTTAGTTGTTAAAATGTCATTGATGTTTAATGTTATTACGCGAAAATCGTATTCATATTTATAAGAAGTGGGAGGAATAGAAAAGCAAAGTGATGGCGGTACTGTTGCGGGATCTACATTATTCAAATTGCTTGAAGCAAGTAAATTCAATGTCCCCTCACCACAACCTCCACAACCACTGACTCAAACCAAAAACTGCAATTAATTTAATAATTAAATGAGCTTAGCCGCTCATTGCGTGGCTTAGGCAGCTTTAAAAAAATTTATTTCGAATTTTGTTTGATTTTATATGTTCACAATTTTTGTTCCTTATGACAGGGCTGCCACTTTGCCTCAGAGAGTAAATCAAAATTCGAACTGTTTGCAAGATATGAGCCTGAGAAAATTATCACTTTTTTGCAAAAATTACACCGAGGCCCCAAAACTTTGAGGGCCCATAAAAAAAAATCCATGACTTTGGGAAAAACTTGGAGACACGGGTCTTTTTTTTTGGTCTTTTATAACTTACTGCAGTCCGTATATGGTTATATTTCCATGACTTAAAAAATAATACACAGTGTTATTAAAACCCAATTTTATCAGTATGTAAACTTGAATAAGATATTCATTAGTACTGAAGTGAAGAGACAATGTTTCAAAAACCTAACTCTCGCAACAACATAATACAAGTTATTCAATGAATTTTTATGTTATATCAGACATATGATTTGAGTTATCTTTGTTTGACAAAACGACGTGTCTCATCTGTATGTGTAACTCTTTGTTTATAAAAAGCTTCTCGGAAGTCATCATGGAAACTATCACGATGATAAAACCGATGATCGTATGATATTGTATATTCATATTCATAAATTATTCATAATGTCACCATAATGTATTTCTGCAATTAGTAAATTTGTATTATAGAGCTCCACCATATGAAATCCAAAAACCAAATATTTGCTTTTTACTTCAGTACCTGTTCATTTATATATTTTATATTACAGCAGTCGTAATTTAATAATTATTAAAATAATCTCAGCAAACAGCAATTAGTTGGCAAATAGTAAAAGGTCACGAACGCCAAATGTTGGTGATTTAAATGTCATAAAGGTGTGGTTTTATGCGGACTCTTGTTAATAACTGCAGAGATTTAGTTAATATACTGTCATAACTAGGGCTTTGTATTAAAATTATAATCAATTAGCTAAAACAAAAAAAAACTTTAAATGGCGCACAGTTATATAGAAAAAAGTAACTGTGGCGAATCCTGTAAGGACGATTTTTAATGACAAAAATTTTACGATATTGGCATGAAGAAAAAAAGTTCCACTACGGCACACAGAGGGATTTTAGTGTCACCACTTTCGACCACTCAATTTCAAAAATCGAATATGATGCAGTTTTGTAGAGAAATTTTTAAAGATGAAATGTTCACTTATGGTTTTAATAAAAATTGTATTTTATTTTTCAAAAATTGAAGTAAATTCCATGCAACGGTGTTAAGTAAAAATTTACTTATATTTTCACGCAATTCAGTGGTTTATACATGGGGGATTTCATTTCAAGTGAACCAACTTTCAAAATCGAAGTCTTCCGATCGTGAAAGATAGGTCAAGAACTCCCTGAGTTAGAGGGGGTCAAACTTTGACATTTTGGCAAAACATATGTTTTTTCTTATCCATGTAACTTATTACCTATTGTTTTTAGCAAAATGTGTACAAAATAATTTAGATAGCTATTTCTTCAATATTTCTAAAAAAAAATATTTAAAAAAAATAAAAAAATTTTAATATTTTATTCTGAATCAAAAACTTTTTCAACTTTTTTTTCAAAATGGGCTCTTTTTTTCTTAAAATAAAGCTTAGATATTTTCCTTGAAGACCTATTTGGTCGATTAGTGGGATGCGAGTTCGATATCTATCAAAATAAATGTTTTGTAACTCAAAACATATAATTTTTTACTTTTTTGTAAAATCAAAATCTTTGTTGATTTTTTTTTTCAAAATGGACCATTTTTTAATTTTTTTTTTGCTCAAAAGAAAGTCTAGGTCTTTTCCTTGAAGACCTTCTTGGTGGCTTAGTGGAAGGCGAGTGGGATATCTATGAAAATAAATATTTTGTAACCCAAGACATACAACTTTTGACCTTTTTTTTTGCAAAATCTAATTTTTTTTCCAAAATGGGCCTTTCTTTATTTCTTTTTTGCTCAAATGAAAGCTTAGCTCCATTCCTTTAAGAGCTTTTTAGTCGCTTAGTGGGATGCAAGTGGGATATATAGCAAAATAAATGTTTTGTAACTCAAAATATACAATTTTTGTTTTTTTTTTTGGCAAAATCAAAAACTTTTTTTTTACTTTTTTTCATTTTAATTTTTTTTGCTCTAAAGAAAGCTTAGGTCTATTCCTTTAAGAGCTATTTGGTCTCGTAGTGGGATGCGAGTGGAATATACAGACATATATCAAAATAAATGTTTTAACTCAAAAATTGTATGTTTTTAGTTACAAAATATTTATTTTGATAGATATAGAAGTCGCATCCCACTAAGCGACCAAATAGGTCTTCAAGGAAAATATCTAAGCTTTATTTTAAGAAAAAAAGAAGAAAAAAGGGCCTATTTTTAAAAAAAAAGTCAAAAAAATTTTTGATTTCGGGAAAAAATATTAAAAATTTTTAATATTTTTTTTTTCGAAATATTGATGAAATATATTTCTAAACTATTTGGGACACATTTTGCTAAGAACAATAGGTAATAATAATGAAAAAACACATGTTTGTCCAAAATGTCAAAATGACCCCCTCAACTCAGAGAGTTCTTAACCGATCTTGTTGAAAAATAGAATGTGTCTGAATTACTATCCAATAGGTCTTACCTTGTTGTAAATTTCAAACCGATCGGAAGACTTCGATCTTAAAAGTTGGTTCACTTGACATGAAATCCCCCATATGTATAATTTTCCTAATAATACCTTACATATTTGAAAAATATAACATTTCTCTACTTACAAAACCACATATTTGAATTAGAAAAATGGTTAAAACAATGGAAAATTAAAGTCAACGAGCAAAAATGTACACACATTACATTTACATTGCGTAGAGAATCATGCCCCCCTATTCATATCAATAACCAAACAATAATTCAACAATCGGAAGTGAAATACCTCGGAATACATCTCGATCGTCGCCTTACATGGAAAAGTCATATAGATGCAAAGTTGACTCAAATGAAATTGAAATCAATTCAAATTAATTGGCTTATTGGCAGAAACTCCACGCTTAGTTTAGATTGTAAACTTCTACTTTATAACATGATCATAAAACCGATATGGTGTTATGGCATACAGTTATGGGGCACGGCCTCAGCGTCAAATGTAGAAAAGATCCAAAGACGCCAAAACAAGTTTCTAAGAATGATCACAGTTGCCCCCTGGTATATCAAAAACGCGAATATACACAAAGATCTAAACGTGCCCATTGTAAAAACTGAAATCTCAAAAAACGTACAAAAATATTTAAAAAAACTTGAAGTTCACCCAAACCCGCTGGCCCGCAACATATTAGATAACCGTGGCCACACTCGATTAAGAAGGAGGGACACAGCAGACCTAATCTAGAAGGAAGAATGCCAATTTAACCAAAACAAAAACAACCATGAACACAAAATTTTTTCGTCCGGCACTGGCTGGCCTAATTAAATAATAATATTAGATATAAGATTTGAACCACTTATTGTTAGTTCATTAAATAATGAAGATAGAAAATAGAAAATAAATGATGACAAAAAAAAAAAAAAATTTCTCTATAAATAAAAAAACTGTGGGGATATCATAAACCGTTAAGAAGATATGCTCAAATCTATAAGCCTCTATCAAAAAAAATCGTATCTAAGTATAGTTTTCAATGGCGGTGGGTGTGAGCTATTTTATTGAAACTCGCCATGTGTTCTTTTTGTTTCAGAAAATGTATGTATCAAATTCTGGACTGGGAAATTCAGGGAAGGAAAAATTTTATACGAAAAATCGATTTGAATTGCATGGGCGGTATGCGGTGGATTGGAAAAATTTTATGAGAAAAAATCGAGTTGGAGGATTTTGAAAAAATTAATTTTTTTCTTTATTCCATATAATTCTCAGTGCGAAATTTCAATGCTCTACGACCACTCCTGCGTGCAGCCGTCCTTCTGTGCGACATATCAACGTTCTCGACTTTTATTTTTAAGGTTTTTTTTATCCATCGTTTTAGGTATACAATTTTACCTTGAATAGGATATATTTTAAAAAATTTATATCGGCGAATTTTTTTCATTAGCGTAGATTGGGGAGGGCTGGTTGGTAAAAGACTCCCCAGACTCGCATCTGCACACCCCATATATTTTTTCTTTATTTTAATTGCTGCCTTATTTTTTAAATTTTTTGTAAGTGATATTTTTCAATAGCCGAATTCATATTCCTTAATACAATTCTTTAAATGTACTTTGCATAGATTGCGAAATTTTAACAATATATAACACCACTGAAGAGGAAAGTGTGATTTTCTTTTTGGGAAGAGGGTGTACTTACCCACCCCAGAATAATAGTCTAGCTACGCTTATGATTTTTTTACATACCTACTACAAAAATTTAAAAATTAAAAAAAATAAAAAAAAATTTTGACAAAAACTCGTCCAAAACCTCAAGAAAAACATTTTATTGGAAAAATTGATATCGCTAAAGGAAAGGTAATATGTAAGAAATAAATCAGACGATTTTTTTTACTTGCTGAAAACTTTAAAAAATAAAAGCTGAGAAAAAGTCAAAAAATTTAAATTTGGGCGCCTCAAAAATTATTTGTTGATATGTCGTCATGCTAAAAGCTATCGAAAAATCGATGGCATACCCTAATGTACACACTTACGACCCATGTTGTGGGCTGTAATAATAAAATTGTCATATAAACTACAACCAGCAGTATCATGGAGTTAGTGAATGTTCTGTGACAACCAATTTAAATGCAAAAGTTTTCGGATGCACTTTATTCAACTCATTAGGCAAACCCTAATTGCAAAGATCCCAGCTAAATATCTAACAATAAGAAAAATTGGATTAAGAACATATAGGCCCCCTTAAGTCACCTTAGAAATGATTAATTATAATTTGTATAATTTATTCCCAATAACAACTAAGATCACTTGGTTTTAAATTAAACTCCAAATTCTTTAAGGCAAACAAAATACAATCTACTTAATCCTTTTGGCCATCAAAAAAGCTGCTGGGTTCCTTCAAACTTAAACTGCACTAGCAACATTACAGTTGTAACAACTTTAGCAAGTGCAATTTTGTGTGTATATGTAGATGTATATTTGTAATCGCTCCGAGTTGTAACTATGTACGTTTGAATATTTGTGGGAATGGCATGAGATGGCGGTGGTGTAACATAATGAATGTAACTGCAAAACCATGTTGAAATGGCATCAAAAAGGAGGAAAAGAAATTGTTTGGAATTAGAACAGTCACTGCGGGAATTAATTGCGTGCCTTTTCACAGAAAATTGTATTTTTGTGTTTCCTCTCTATTTTTCATTCATTCACTCATTCATTCTTTTTTTGATACTTTGCAAAATGTTTATAATGGATCGCAGGAGGCATGTAGGGCGTTGCTTAGAAGTTTGCTTGTAATCCAACGTTTCATGCATCCAATACTAAATACACAAACATTCAAACATACATACTTTTAGATTGTTTTCACTATATTTTCATCAAGAAATAGCGAAAAGTTGCAATAAAAAAATAACAAATAAAAAACAAAGACAAGATTTCATGGTAGAAATATTTTAAAACTAATTGTAACAACATCTTTTGAGGTTTTATTTATTAGCTGTAGTAAATTAGAGACATTGTCTTGCAAACTGTCAAAAAATATGTTGAAAATAAAATGTGGATTGTGGGGTAAATGTTATTGAAAGTTATACAAGTGTAGCAAAGTGTGTGTGCTGTTTATTTTAAAGATATTTTTCAGTAATTAAATATTTAACATTTTAAATTAAAAATGTAATGAAATTATTTAATTAAAATGTTGTTAATATTGCTAAACACAATTAATTAATTTGTTTCAATAATCTTTGAAAAGAAATAAATAAGTGTAAATATTCAGGTATGGTGTTTAATCCGACAAAAGGTTGAAACATTTATTTTGTGCAAATAAATGAAATTAACTCAAATATTGTGGTGGTCTGAGTGTAGATGTAGATTAACTCAACGACGCATAGTGTTGCTAATTTTGAAATAGCGGCTAAAAGTATTTTTTTATTTTGCCGCCAAATTTAAATTCTAAATACTCATATTAAAATAAACACCTGAGAACCTCAGAAGCCAAAAATTCAGGTCTCTATGTAAACATTTTCCCTATAAACAGGGAGATTCAATATTCACCTTTTTATTATCTTATTGAAAAGTAGGATTTTCTAATAAATTTTGAAAATTGATAAATTTTTCTGACACAAGTATGATGCTTATACTTTATATATAGTATAAATGCATTCTTGTGAATAAAGTATAGGTCGCAATTTTGAAGATATTTCGATGAAATCGGTCCATTATTTCACCTAGTTCCCATACGAAAGTCCTCCCGAAATTGGACTTTATCCGTCATAAATTTTTAACTAATATAGGTATCTACACAAAATTCCTTTCCTAATAAGTTTTATATATACGGAAGTATTGTCACCTAATTTTATGACGATCAGTCCATAATTAGTCATAGCTCGCATATGAGGCCCACTTCCGAAAATCACTTTAACGAAAATAAATCTCTTAAAAATGTTGGTAGCTACACAAAATTCAACACAAATAACTTTCATAAATCACATGACCTAATTTCATGGCGATCGGTCCATAATTAGTCATAGCTCCCATATAAGGCCCTCTTCCGAAAATATTTCACGAAAATAAATTATTGAAATTTTAAAGAAAAATGATTTTGCTCATTTTCTTATTTTAGGGTATTATATTGTCGGGCTTGACGGACCATACTTTCATACTTGTTATTATTATAATTCTTTACTACTATTATAAAATAATATATATTAAAATAAAATATTTCTTATAAAACTTTTCTAAAAAAATTCAACTTTTTCTTTTATATTTTTTTAATTATTCGACAAAAATATGCACTCAAAAAGGTTTTTATGTTATACAATACAATAAATACTCAATTTTTTTGTTATAAATTTCATATGCAAATTTCAAAAAAAAAATTCTTACTTAAATTATGGCTAATAATTCTTCAGAAAATAACTATCACTTTTCTAGACATCATAACTACATTCCGATACAACCTAATATACAAATTAATATACCAAAATTAGGGCAAACAAGTCACCTATCAAACAAAAAAAAAAACGCATTAAAAAATTCCGCCTGTGTCAAAAGTTATGGAGTTTTGGGCGCTATTTTTAAATTTGCCACACTGTGTGAAACACAGTGGGAAAAATCACCAATCTACCTTATAAAAAATCGTATCTTTTAAACTATTGATCTGAGGAGTAAGAAATGTATGAAGCGATTGTAGCTAATAGAGTGATCTTTAAACATATTCTATTTGTAGACACTCTGTTAAATTACAGGGTGCACCAAAAGGAAGGTTTTAGTGGAAATTACAATTTTCTTGATATTTAAGTTCAACAAAATAAATCAGATTTTTTTGTTAAATAAAACTCTACAAAAAAATCATTTTATATATTAATTAAATCATAGCAATAGTTTTTTGCAATAAAAATTATTTAAAATATGAATTTTCATTGAACATTTTTTAAAAAAAAACCTTTTGTTTATGATGGGGTTTCTCGCGTTTTGTTATCTGTAAGAAACAAACAGCTATTAGACAGTAAAATACCATAAAATGTTGGAAAAACCTTAATTGGTTAAAAATCAGATGCACACAAATTTCACTGCCTGTTTTAGAAAATAAAAATTTCCATTTGGGAATTTATATTGAAAACAAAAACTAATTTTAGTTTTTTATTGTCGTTTCAATATAAATTTCGAAACGAAAATTTTTACAGTGACTCAAACGCAAAATCGGACAAGAGTTTGTCTGATATAAATGTGCTCTAAACATAAAAGGATGTACCAAAAAAAATATTTTTTTTGCTTCTATTTACACTCCACATACCTATATTTCTAAAGAATAACAAAAACTAAAATTTGCATAATTAAAACTGTAATCTTTTCCATAAAAACCAAAATAACTAAATTTCTTGCGCCAAAAGTGGGCGATAAATATTTAGTTGCATATCCTTTGTTGTCTCGAATGACCTGTAATCGCTTTTGAATCGATTTTACCATGTGTTTGCATACTTCCGGCTCTATTGATGTCCATGCTTCCATGCACACTTGAATATCGCCCACAAGTTATATTTGTTTAACCCTATTTATGTAAGTAAATATCTCAATTTTAAACACTGTTTTGGTCCTAGTTATTTGAAGCCTGGTCGTATTGTGGTGAAATTAAGGATGGTTACAGCAGTAACCCTAATGGTTGGGTATCCCTAACAGTATGATTATATACACAGAAAAAACTATTTCTTAAACCGTTTCAATTCAAATATTTGTCACATATTGAACTGGTTTCAATTATTTCATAATTAAATCAAGAATTCATTTGCTCAAAAACAAAATTTCTTGATATTTTCTATTGAATTTTGAATTTGATTATTTTGACAATTGAATATACAATTTTCGTTATTGGTTGAATTTCAAATACAAAAATTATTGAATAGATAATTTTCGTAATTGAAAACACATTTTTGTTATTTTTTGTGTTTCAATTACGAAAATTATCAATTCAATAATTTTTGTATTTGAAATTCAACCAATAACGAAAATTGTATATTCAATTGTCAAAATCAGGGTTTATTATTCAGCACCAAAATAAATAGCCTCATGTAACGACTGAACTGAAAAAAGTTTAAGTCTTCAATTTCAACAATTTGCTTACTGAAAACAGTTGACTGTGCACACACATTACAACAGCAAGCAGCAATCGATTTTGTTTTTTTCCAGCAGCCAAACGAATCAGCAGCCACCATGTTTCAGTTTTCAATTCTACCGAACTGATTACACGACTTCAGCAGCAAAAACATTTCTGTGTGTGCTGCTTACGCATTGTCAGTTTCGAGTTTTGTTTTTCGTACTACGCAGCGTAACAAAAACTGCTAGCTCGACTGAATAGTACGACTGGCTAGTTTGGCTGGTTGGTTAGAATTTGTTTTTGTATACACTTTGTGAAGCTAAGTTGTATCGTATGGTTTTTGTGTTTACATTTCACAGAGAAAATTTAAGTATTGTTATTGTTAATAGAGATAAATGCAAAATTCTTGTTTTTTCAGAAAAAAATTCAATATGCATATATATATTCGATTAACATTAAATTTGATTTCATTACATTTATAAATTTCATAATTTTTCATTATTAAAAATTAAATTAATAAATAAAATTACTACATATCGATGGCTTAATATAAAAAAGGCGTAACTCGATTTTTTGTCAATTTACTGGAGAAGGAAAAAACTTAATAAAATCCATAAAATTTTAGACACAAGAAAAGTTTTAATGCAATTTTGAATAAGAAGACACTTCACATTTTATTTCTCATTTAAAATATATTTATTTTTATTTCAATGAAGTTATTTAATATACCCTTTTTAAATTGATATATTTTTTTTTTGTCAAGTTGGCTGCCATAATAATTTAATGGCCATACGAATTTTTTTCCTCAAGGTTGATTTTTATCACTTTTTCTATATTTTACCACGGTTATATCTCGTATACCGTACGGAATATCTCTTTTGTGGCTGAAGCAAAGTTGTATATATTGAATAGTAGAAGAAAAGTACGGAACATACCTACCCGAAAAAGTTGCATCCAGTGCCTTAAAAATCGCAAAAATGGCCATTTTTTTTTACCAATTTTTCACCTTTTTTGCTCAATAACTGGATTACAAATCCAATTATGGACCGAACATCATGAAATTAGGTCGTGTGATTTGTGTTTATATGGAAGTTATTTATCATGAATTTTGCTTATATACCATCATTTTTAACAGATTTATTCACTTTAAAGTGATTTTCGGATGCGGGTCTTATATGGGGCTATGAATAATTATGGACCAATCATAATAAAATTTGGTGACATGAATTTTGTATATATAAAACTAATTTGGAGCGAAATTTTGTGTAGATACATATATAAATTAAACATTTATGACCGATAAAGTCCAATTTCGGGAGGACATTTGTATGGGGGCTAGGTGAAATAATGAACCGACTTCAGCCAACTTCAACAGGCTTCGTCCTTGTGCCGAAATTATATGTACCAAATTTGTTTATGATCGGTCCATAATTATTCATAGCTCCCATATAAGCCCCGCTTCCGAAAATCACTTTAAAGTGAATAAATCTGTTAAAAATTATGGTATACAAGAAAAATTCATGATAAATAACTTTCATATAAACACAAATCACACGACCTAATTTCATGGTGTTCGGTCCATAATTGGATTTGTAATCCAGTTATTGAGCAAAAAAGGTGAAAAATTGGTAAAAATTGTCATTTTTGCGATTTTTAAGGCACTGGATGCAACTTTTTCGGGTAGGTATGTTCCGTACTTTTCTTCTACAATTCAATATATACAACTTTGCTTCAGCCACAAAAGAGATATTCCATACGAGATATAACCGTGCTAAAATATAGAAAAAGTGATAAAAATCCACCTTGAGGAAAAAAATTCGTATGACCATTAAATTATTATGGCAGCCAACTTGACAAAACTTATTTTTGGGGCTACTTTCACGTGCAATTGTCAGAATTGAGTCCCAAAGCAATGGACTGAAAAATGTTGTACTGAGTTAGTCAATATAAAATATAATAAAAAAATATCAATAATTTTTTATTCTAAATTTATTAATTAATAATTTTATTAAATTTATCTTTTAGTATTTTTAATTAAGATATAATAAATATAAGAATTTCCTATTTATTTCTATTAACAATAATAACATTTAAATTTCCTCTGTGATATGTAAACACAAAAACCAAAAAATCATACGATTCAACCTAGCTTCAAGTGTGTGTTGTTGTACACACATTTTATACAACCAGCCAAACTAGCCAGTCGTACTATTCAGTCGAGCTAGCAGTTTTTGTTACGCTGCGTAGTACGAAAAACAAAACTCCAAACTGACAATGCGTAAGCAGCACACACAGAAATGTTTTTGCTGCTGAAGTCGTGTAATCAGTTCGGTAGAGTTGAAAACTGAAACATGGCGGCTGCTGATTCGTTTGGCTGCTGGAAAAAAACAAAATCGATTGCTGCTTGCTGTTGTAATGTGTGTGCACAGTCAACTGTTTTCAGTAACCATGTGATCAAAAACTGAAACTAGTTACTTTTTTTTAAGCATGAGACTGTAAAAAGTCAACTATTCAGTAAAATGCGACTGCTTTTAGTAGTTCTTCGAAACCCTGGTCAAAATGATCAAATTCAAAACTCAAAATTCAATAGAAAATATCAAGGCGTATTAATCAGGTGAGAGCGTCTCGGCAACAAACACAACAAAGACAATATTTTTTATTTGTCAAGAGATTGAGAATGTCAAAACAGAAAAATTAAAAAATAAATAAATTACTGGTAATTTTTTATAAATGCGTCGAACGTGAATAAAAAGCTTAGTGATTACAATATAACTTTTAAACTATCCATTTAACAGTGTCCATCTGTTTGTGTAAAACTGTAGCAAGTCCAAAATACACAAACTAATTCTTGTAAGAAGTTTGTAATGAAAATCAGCATTTAGCTTTGTCTGTCTGTTTAAATACTCACAAGTCCAAAATACACAACCTAATTCGCGAAAGGAGTTCTAAGCATTAAGCTGTATATGTAAAATACTCGCAAATCCAAAATACACAACTTATTTAATTGATTTTCATAAATTTATTTGAATAATTTTTCGTTTTTTATTTTTTCAATTTAAATATTATAAATGTCAACCACAAAGAGTAAACAACTATTTGACACTTTCAAACTCAATATAAATAAACAAACAATAATCAGCTGTGCTAGTAACTTCACCTTATTGAATACACCTTGGAAAATATCAAGAAATTTTGTTTTTGAGCAAATGAATACTTGATTTAATTATTAAATAATTGAAACCAGTTCAATATGAGATAAATGTTTGAATTGAAATATAATTTTTTCTGTGATAGAAAATTAAATGTATGTAAATAGTGCCAGGGTTCGTAGAAAAATATTGGTGCCAGAGCCAGATGGTTAAACAATTGCTGAACATTTTTTGTCCAGACTTACTTTATTAGGTCTAGTTTCAAACTCAACAATTAGTTTGGTGGCAATTAGGGGTACTTTTTTCTAATCCCATTTCACATTAAGAAATTTTGACAAAAATATACTTTTATATATTTAATTGCAAAATGTATTACTAAAATCATTTTCACTACAACATATCATGTCCTCGTTATCTTTAGGACTTGTTTTATCCAAAAATAAAGTATAGGTTCAATAGCGCAATAAAACTTTTGATAATACATTGGGTGAAACATGAAACCAAAATCCCTCATGAACGTACTACTTATTCATTGCATACATTTACGGCATTGTATTTTCATAATTAACATATCAATCGAAAAATTTTGAATGCATTTTTTAGTAGCAACTATCATAGAATTATTCTATGCTATAGGTTTATAAATTTGAAAAAAAAAATATTTTTATAAGCTAGATTGGTAATATTTCCCACAGTGCGACGCACAGTGGCGCCATTTGAGTTTTTTTGTTGAAAACCATAACTTTTGAACGGCATATGATAGATAATTGATCAGCCTATGAAATGAGTGTTTGAAAATGGTTCTACGCCTTTCAGGTGCCTATTTATGGGTTAGCAAAGTTGAAATTTGTGGAAAGATATATTTTATGGGAAGTAAAATAATATATTTTTTAAAATTTTTTAATTTTTTATGTTTCTTTTTAAATACTTTTATGATTTATAATTATTCCAGAAAAGATTAAAAAAAAATTTTTGGAAAAAAAAATGTTGGTTGGTTTTGCACGGTTATATGTCATTTTTGAAGCCATGTCTTTTTTCAAAATTTCACCTCTAGCTAAAAATGGGGAAAGAACGGGCAGCTCGAAATTTTTGCATTAGGTAAAGGAGTAATGAAAGAACTTATTTTGAAAATATGGCAAGTATAGAAATTGACAGTTTTTTTTATTTTCCATCAAGATTGAGAAATAATGAAAAAATGGATAGTTGGTAAATATCGATTTACCTGGACAAATACTAAGCAAACAGTACAAGTTTTGTTTATTTTTTTTTAATAAATATATCTATCTATCAAAAGAATCAAAAATAGTGACGATCAGTTACATAGTTTTCGATATATTATATCTGAAAGCGGACACAAATTACATAAAAATTATCTGTTTTTTTGAAAACTGAAAATCAGTCAACTTTGAAGGGTTATATCTTCTGAACCAAAAATTTGATTGTAATAAGAGTAGCATTTTTGAAATCGTTGGACAATTTACTGTAAAAGAGGTTTATTCAATATTTTTTAGGGACACATGAAATTTTGATTTTTGCAACCTCACTTGTTCTACGGGCGCCACTGTGCACACAGTGTACCGACACACTATGTCCCATTAGGGTGGCCCTTAATAGACGAAAGTTGGATTTTGGCCATTCTCACCCCCCAGTTTAGTGAACATTAGTAAAAATATCATTCTGAAAAAATTTTATGTAAATCGGTTGGGGTTAAGACGTGCCGCAAGCCCTCTGAAGGTTTAAAATCATTTACAAGGGGAAAAAATGCATTTTTTTTTAGTTTTTGTAAAAATTTTGCCATTAAAAAATTACTTTTGTAATTTAATTTAAAAGAATCGAAATGTGTACCTAATTGTCGTTCTAATGAGACATAAAAAACAGAAATTAGTCAAAAAATGTTAAAGTTATTAAAAATTCGCCAGGCCATTAACGTGTCTCAGGCCACTAGAACAAGAAATGTAGGAACAAAATTAACATATTTTGATAAATATTA
This sequence comes from Calliphora vicina, assembly GCF_958450345.1. Classification (NCBI taxonomy): domain Eukaryota; kingdom Metazoa; phylum Arthropoda; class Insecta; order Diptera; family Calliphoridae; genus Calliphora; species Calliphora vicina. Next base: position 57,832,835 of record NC_088781.1, on the reverse strand, counting down.
AAATAAAAGCTCATTTTTACTTAAAATATGTCCATGTTTACTTGTGTATGAGTTTTTGTCTTCGTAGGATACCGTTAACCTATTCTTAGGTATGAACAAAAAAATAAAAATTTTTTAACGGCAGTTTCAAAACTCCATTTTCAAATTTTTAAAAATTTTGTTAAACAAATTTCAGAAGTTTTAGATCATCTCATTGGGATTTATTTAGAATATAATAGGGAATAAAAATATGAAAAAATTATGAAAATATCACTTATAGTTTTTCCGTACCTGCGATTTAAATTTTGAAATTTTCGAGAAAAACCAATTATTTGGCAATTTTTTGGCCAATGAGCTCCATTTCCTTACTCTTATGAATTTTAAGCAAAACTTATTCAGGATATTATAGTCCACATAATTCTAAATATACTCTAAAACTTTTACTAAAATCGGAAAACGTTAACCATTAAATCGTGAAGGTCAAAAGTAAAATTTTTCAATATTTGGAATTTCTCTTGGAAAGATTTTGAAATGTTCGAAATGTTGTATATTTTTGGGCCGATATTGATGAAATTTAACAAAAAATCAGGATGATTTTTTTACTAATGTTCACCAAACTGGAGGGTGAGAAAAGCCAAAATTCAACTTTCGTTTATTAAGGGCCACCCTAATGTCCCATATTTGATCCACATTTATTCCGAACTATTTTTGTTGTTGTTAAGTTAAGTTAATTTTTGGTCTTACAAAAAAATTTCAATTCAATATCTCAATTAGATTCAAAAATATGCCGCTTTAAAACTCCGTCCTTCAAAAATATGGTATGAGTTGTGTAGCACATATCGTTGGTATCCATATCATCCAACTCATTCAACAAAAAATAGGTAATCATCAACCTATAGCGCTCCCCATTGACGGTGATGACCTGGCCAACGTCGTTCTCAAATAAATATGGACCGATGACGCCGACAGCAGTGGCATTTTCGGAATGTCATGTGGACTTGGATCGTCCCAAATTCGACAATTTTGTTTGATGAAGTACCGATTCATCCAGAAATGGGTCTCATCGCTGAAGATGCATAAAACAGTTTAATTTATTGAATAAACTGAAAAAAACGAAATTCCGCATCGAAATTACCTTCAAGTAAAGCTTAACATGTTTATAATCTTCGCAGTCGTTATAGAAATATAAATTTTTTGGCAAAAAAAATAATTTTTTAGAATTTTTAGCTATTAAAACGGCATTAAGAATTGATTACACATTTAGAAAACGAAGAAAAAGATAAAATAAGCTCTAAATAATTAAATTCTGTCCACAACTTTTCATTTTATTCACAAAAAATAATATAAATATCCCCTAATTTTTCATCAAAATACATAACTCGTAGTAATTAGCTACACGTGCAGACAAAAAAGAGGGAAATAAATCTAAGAAGAAGAAGAAGTGTTGACGAGTTTAAGGTTTGAATTTTGATTGCATGAGTCTACCAGAGGTGCGGTCACGGGTCCCCAAAGTAGGACTCGGGTATGATCAATTTTTAAAACGATCCTCTTTCTTTGTTTGTGTTCCGATTTCAAAAAACTTACACACATCGAATATTCTCATCGAGCACTACAAAAAACCTCATCGTGGCTATCAACTATCTCTTATAGCTTAGGAGATATTCGCATTTTAAAATTAAATTATCAAAATTTTTAACCACCATGCTCCAGTTTTTTGATAACAGCGGGTCCAAATATTTCCCGATTTGCTCATTTTTTCTTTTATTGGACTAACTACAACATGTATATGTCAAAGAAAATAAGAATTGTTTACAAATCGTGACTGACTCCAAAGTCATATGCATTTGAATTTAAAAATTAAGAGCGTATATGCATTTTCCAATTTTAAATGCCGTTTTAAAAACCAAAAATTTCGAAATTTTTTCTAAAAAAAATTTATATTTCTAAAATGTTTGCGAAGATTAAAAACAAGTCAAGCCTTACTTAAAGTTAATTTTGTTGCGGAATTTCGGTTTTTCAGTTTGTTCAATAAAATAAAACGTTTTTGAGTTACGCGAATACATGTGCTGCAACCTCCTCCATTTTCGAAATAACGGTATATCTCGAAAATACGAGCTAACCTAAAAAAACGGTTAGCACCCACTGAATTCAGCGTACCCGAATTAGCTTAACCCACCGGGTCCCGCTTGATAGTTTTTTCAACTAGCACAGTGTAATTTAACTCCTTAATAATTCAGTTCAACGAAGTATTTAATTAAATGTTAAAAACTCATTGACACAACTTTGTTCATTAAATTTTAAAACCCTTTTTCTAACTGGAAATAAAAAATTCTAACAAATGTGGCCACATAATTTCAAAAAACTAAAATAATGAATCGTCAGCTCATTTGCTGCTTGCTGACTGTGACATTAACACATGTGAATTTTCACATGACTTTATTTTAGAATTTCGTATTTTTTTTTGTCATCTTCTTTGGTTTAAATTAATTTTAAACACTAACATGCTAGTTTATATTCGTAGAAATAAATACAAACTTACTTTGTTAGTTAGTTGTAGTTGTTGGTAGTAGACTAGTATGTAGTTTTTAATCAACTAATTCATACATTTTTAAATGTTCATGAAATGGAAAATGGCGTGTAAAATGACGCGTTTATATTTTATTCTTTTCATGCGAACATAACAGTACCTACATACATCGGGAGCAACGCCAGCAATATGACTTTAACAATAAAAGCTCTACTATATAACAATAACAACCATCATGGCAGACTAAAAAGCAGCAACAGTAACGGTAATACAAAATTAACAACAACAACATACATACTCGTACAACGGTAAACAGTGTTTAACTGTAGTTACGAGTTCAGTTCGTGTGCCTGGTTTTCATGGTTGAAATAATAAATATAAAAAATACTCATTCTCATTGTTATTGTTACGCATATATATCGTTACCTTAACAGAAAACGGATCTAACAATAATTTTACAAAGAATTAAGAAAAATAAGCTCAAGTTTCCTCAATTATAAAAATATTAATAAAATTCTGACAAATATCTGTATAACTTTAAACAAAATCTGTTTTTATATTTCATTCATATTGCTGTGAAATTGTTTAAATAAGTAGTAGCTTTTTGCATTGTAGCCAACGTCAAGTTTCCCAGTTTATAAGTGTGAAATTTACATTTACAGCTTTCTTGTGTAAATGTTATTTGTACAGTTGCAAAATTACACTATATTTACACATAAACACAATACATACAACTGTTACTTACACACACACTCAAATTATGGTTAAATTTTAACACTTCCATATTATTATGTTTCCGTTGTTTTTTGTGACATCTTTTTTCGGTAGAATAAACACACAGCAGGACATTTAATACAGTCGCATTATCAAAATTAAATAGTTAACTGATTTTTGTACTTTTTTCATTTTATTAAACAGCATCGAACTTTTTACGGTGGTACAGATTTTTCGGAAAGATTTTGAGAAATGATTTCCATAAAAAACTGATCGAAATTATCAAGCTTTTTGTCTACGTTATAAAATAAAGGAAAGAAAGTATGATCCCAATATTAACTTTTTTACCCAAACTTGATTAATCCTTTCGGTACGACTTTTGAAAAATTTGTCACAAAATTTGTCTGTTAAGGAAATATGACGAGTATATTGTTACGTTGACTTATTTCCTTTAAATAAACCGGATACTTTTGATTGCAAATAAAAGCCGTTTAGTAGTTTAAAAATTTTAACAACTCTTTATTTATTTAAAATGTACAACAACAGAATTAAATAGTCACTCAGTGTTTTTTATACACATTTATAAATTCGCAGAAATACAGACACACTTTAAAATGTACACGAGTTCACTTGAAAAATACAGCACACTTTAAGGCACTCAACTCAGTTGATGTTTATTCGAATAGCGTCTCTGATAAACTCACTAACGACTGCAACCTCTACCATTATTTATAACACTGCCATCTGTCAGAGCTCGTATATTCGAAGCATAGAGCTTTCTAATACATGCGCCATCTATGGCGAACTTTCTACAATGTTCTCTAACTGGCAAAACTGAATATTCGAATTCTAATATACGAGTCGCAGCAAACATTCAGCGTTGCCATACTTACGATCAATGATCAACTGAAAGCTTTTATTCAATGTTAATAATGCCCACAGATATGTTACAGTTTGAGAGGTACTGCTATTTGAAAGCATTATGCAACTTTAAATCAGCCGTTAAAATCGTTATATTTGAATTCAAGTGCAATTTCGTAACAATATTTTTGGATGGGTCAAAATGTTTGCGACAAAGACACATCGCGATTATTGTTCTAAGGATCACTCCATAAAACTTTGCCGAAGAAACTATAGCTCAAAAATTAAGGCCCATTTCGAAAATCACTCACGAATATAAATTATTGAAATATTAAAACAAAAATGTTTTTGTCCATAAATCTAGTTCTACTAATTTGATTTTGCTGATTTGCAATGCCAAACTACTTAGAAAAATTATAAACACACTGATAAACATTTTTTTTCCCGGATTTTTTGATTTTTTAGCTGAGTAAATGGAAAATCTGGAGACAGCTGTTCTCGATCGTTACACCAATTATTTACACGGTATCAACTACAATGATCAATAGATAGAAATCTCCTGGTCAAGATGACTTATACCAGCAAATCTACAGGAGATTATCAGCACTATTTCATGATTCTTACATCTCATATTAAGGATCATTGATGTCTATATTAGATCATTTATTTTACCAGGGACATAGATGGACTGAAACCGTGATACAAACACATTGAGCTATATAGAAATATATCTGAATGGCAGGGAATTAAATTCCATTCCTGGACTTAGAAGGTGCATTAAATAACATATAACCGAGATCGGTGATTTGACGTCATGAGAAATTTGTGTATTAATGCAGCAATGTTATTATTTGTTATTGGAACCTGAATATGCTCATATGGCTGGCTCATGATCTTAGTTAAAACAAGCTTTAATTCGTTTGCAAACCTTTATATATTACTAATCCAACGATTGAGTTGAGAATACTTTCAGAATACGCAAAGTAGAATTGTCACAGCTTCAACTGCATAACTACAAAAAGGGCAGGAATGTATAAAACTCTATTATTTGGGATGCTGTTTGGTAGAAGAAGAATCACAAAAGATCACATGAGCATGATGGAGATTGCGGTAACGAACCTGCGTTAATCTAATACCTCATCATTACTGGCATTGGTGTGGAAATTAGATCTCAAGAGAATGTGTATATCACATAAAAAATTGTTTAATCTGCGGATATTCCATTGATGGAATTTACGTTGACCTTTGAATTTGACCCTTGAATTAGGATGTATTGGTAATTTTTAGCTTCCAGTGCACAGTGTGGGAAGTAAAAAGTAGTGGAAATAAATCTGTAACTTCTAAACGTATAACACACTTTTAATATATAAATACAGTTTTCCAATGTGACAAAGTATACATATGTATATCAACTTTCCGAAGATCCCATGTCTTTGTCGGACCTAAATCTAGTATCAATATATCAGATATACATTCGGGAACTGTGGCATTGGATATGCGCAAAATCGAACCATAACGAAAAACAAACTATTATGTGAATTTTGTCTCGAATTCATAAAAATTTCTTTGATTTGTAAATATTTCAAAGAGCACAGCAGAATGCATTTTCGGAATCCGCTACCATGCCTTACAATTACATAATCAGATATGTTATAATATAAAATTAATCTTTTACGACATTTTAATTAATTTGTAGTTTATTTCATCTGCAGCAAAAAACAAAAAACTTTCTTCATAAAAAGTTACCAAAATAACAAAACAAAAACAAAATTTTATCCGATTTTTAAAATACAAATTTCTATAAACAAATGTTTTTAAATTTAAGTAAAATTTAATATTGAGAAAACTCTTTCCAACTCACACCAAGTTTACAATGAAAACAAATAATCATTTAAGTTGGTACAATTTTTCAAAAACCATATAAAAAGGCAGCCACATATAGACAGATATATTTACACATTAAAGCTGAAGATATATTATACTCATACATTTATACACGCTAGGATGACCCTTATATTGCACTTTTTGGATTTTCGATGATCCCAAGTTCTAAAATTATACCCAGTCATCTTAAAACCAAATGCTGAAATTAAATATTATAAAATAGGCTGAAAAATATTTTTTCTACGAAAGATTTTTAAAAAATGTTTTCCAAAAACCAAAATTTCCTGGAATTCCACCAATTTCCAATCGTGAACTCATAATAGGAACAACAGTTAAAAATTGGTTTTTAGTCTTCATTTAGAATTTATTAGAATCAAATAGATTTTTCTTAAGTTTTTGAAATTTCGTTTAAAATTTTGAAAATGTAAATGTTTGAAAATAATGCTACTTTGACTAAAAACTTCAAATCAAATGTGCAATCACTAAAGTTTTCAGCATTTGAATTTTAGCTAACGGAGAACAATATTAGGGATTGGGAACATTAAATAAGTGCTAAATATGAGTCACCCTTTAACACACATGTTTACAAACAAATAATTCGTATATATGAAGCGTAAAGAAAAAGGAATAAGTAACGACATTTGGTCGGTCATAAATAAGCAATAAACAAAAACTCAAAGGTTCTTTGGGGAGCCATAAGTAAAACAAAAATAAAAACAAGTAAGAGTGCTATATTCGGCTGTGCCGAATCTTATATACCCTTCACCAAATTATACTTCAAAATTTTAAATATTTTTAGGTAAACAAAATTTAATTTTTTTTAGTTGTTTTTTTTTCATTTTTTGGAAAAAAATTTATTTAAAATTTTTTTTTTTTAAATTGAAATTTTTTTAAATTTAAAATTTTTTTTTTTTAAATTTTAAAATTTTTTTTTGGTTTTTTTAATTTTTTTTTTTTTTGAAAAAAAAAATTCGGGTTAAAATTTTTTTCCCGATTTTGACCCATTGTAGGTCCAACTTAATGTCTTATTAATCCAGATATAGGTAAAAAATTGGTCAAAAATCGAGGTTGTCTTGGTTTTTTCCTCATATCTCAGCCATTTGTGGACCGATTTTGCTGATTTTAAATAGCAAAATTCTCGAAAGTATGTCTGACAGAATTATTGAAGATTTGGATCCCGAAGATATCTGGGGTCTTCAGAAAACAGACAGACAGACAGACAGACAGACAGACAGACAGACAGACAGACAGACAGACATACAGACAGACAGACAGACAGACAGACAGACAGACAGACAGACAGACAGACAGACAGACAGACAGACAGACAGACAGACAGACAGACAGACAGACAGACAGACAGACAGACAGACAGACAGACAGACAGACAGACACACAGACAGACAGACAGACAGACAGACAGACAGACAGACAGACAGACAGACAGACAGACAGACAGACAGACAGACAGACAGACAGACAGACAGACAGACAGACAGACAGACAGACAGACAGACAGACAGACAGACAGACAGACAGACAGACAGACAGACAGACAGACAGACAGACAGACAGACAGACAGACAGACAGACAGACAGACAGACAGACAGACAGACAGACAGACAGACAGACAGACAGACAGACAGACAGACAGACAGACAGACAGACAGACAGACAGACAGACAGACAGACAGACAGACAGACAGACAGACAGACAGACAGACAGACAGACAGACAGACAGACAGACAGACAGACAGACAGACAGACAGACAGACAGACAGACAGACAGACAGACAGACAGACAGACAGACAGACAGACAGACAGACAGACAGACAGACAGACAGACAGACAGACAGACAGACAGACAGACAGACAGACAGACAGACAGACAGACAGACAGACAGACAGACAGACAGACAGACAGACAGACAGACAGACAGACAGACAGACAGACAGACAGACAGACAGACAGACAGACAGACAGACAGACAGACAGACAGACAGACAGACAGACAGACAGACAGACAGACAGACAGACAGACAGACAGACAGACAGACAGACAGACAGACAGACAGACAGACAGACAGACAGACAGACAGACAGACAGACAGACAGACAGACAGACAGACAGACAGACAGACAGACAGACAGACAGACAGACAGACAGACAGACAGACAGACAGACAGACAGACAGACAGACAGACAGACAGACAGACAGACAGACAGACAGACAGACAGACAGACAGACAGACAGACAGACAGACAGACAGACAGACAGACAGACAGACAGACAGACAGACAGACAGACAGACAGACAGACAGACAGACAGACAGACAGACAGACAGACAGACAGACAGACAGACAGACAGACAGACAGACAGACAGACAGACAGACAGACAGACAGACAGACAGACAGACAGACAGACAGACAGACAGACAGACAGACAGACAGACAGACAGACAGACAGACAGACAGACAGACAGACAGACAGACAGACAGACAGACAGACAGACAGACAGACAGACAGACAGACAGACAGACAGACAGACAGACAGACAGACATGGCTTAATCGACTCCGCTATCTATAAGGATCCAGAATATATATACTTTATAGGGTCGGAAATGAAAAATGTAGAAATTACAAACGGAATGACAAACTTATATATACCCTTCTCACGAAGCTGAAGGGTATAATAACAGCCGCAACCAGAAGTTGATGATGAAGCAGAAGCAGTAGAAAAGCACCACAAGAATAGCAGCAAACAAAAAAAGAGTCCAATAAAATAAAGTTTTCCTTTAGGTATCTTAAGTAGTCGTTATATGGTGTCTCGCCAAAAAGGACTCGTTTTTATTTTTCTCACATACAAACCCACTCACTCACAATTATACTTTAATACTTTTACATATCGCGCTCATTTAGTGTAAGGACGTTGTAAGTCAAATAATATGGTTTCCAATGATATTTTGTTATTATTTAAATATTAATAAGCATTTATGTTTATCGATTGCTCTGGATATAACTAATAACTGGGGCCAAATTACCGCATTCTTCATCGAATGAGCTATCGTATCGAAAAATTATTTCGATATCGATATTATGATAAAATGTACTAAATTTCTTGCTCGATATCTCAAATATGAAAATTACGATCAATTTTACTCGATATCGAATGCTGTAATTTGGCCCCTGATTTATATTAAAGTCCTAAGTATCCTAGTTTATTCTAGGTATTTTTTAGTCCTGCTAGCTAGCCCTAAAGCATTTAATGGAATTATCCAAAAATTTGAGTTGCGACGGTCTTGAAATAAGTAAAAACGATATATAGATTAAACAAAAAAAGGAGTAAAAAAACATCAACACTAAGTAATAACAAAAACAAGTGAGAGCACTATATTCGGTTTTGTCGAATCTTATAAAACCTTTATCAAAGTATTTTTACGATAAATTTAAAAAAAAAATTTTGATAAAATAAATTTAAAAAAAAAACGTTTGTCCTAAGGAAAAGGAGTTTTTAAAATGAATAAAAAAATTCAAATATTGTAAAATTTTCACCTTTTTAAAACGGTGGTTTATTTTTCTTAAATACTCAGAAATTATTTTGATTGCAAATAAAAGCAGTTTAGTAGTTTAAAATTGCAACAACTCTTTATTTATTTAAATATACACAACACATTAATAATCTACAATATACTGACTGACAGCACTTTTCTGTTATTATTTATATACACATTGCCATTTTCTAGTAGTTTCATGAATTATCTATCTAACGGACAAAACAAGAATGTTCTATTTCGAGATCATTTAGCAGATCCCTTAATGTTATCAGCTTTAACAGTTAATGTTGTTATACTTACACAAAAAGTTGTTGATAAGTAGAAGTTTCGAGCACTGGAAATGTTTATAAACATGCCGAATGTTGCAAGCAGACGTTACAGACCGTTAAATTGTAATCGTTAAAGCAACTACGTAACAATATATTTTATTTATTTATTTAGTGTTTACTCCTTTTTCGTCAAAAATTTGACACGCATAACCCTATCTTAAGTTATTTGGCGACAGACAGAAATGTCTATATCGACTCCGCTATATATACACTGGTGCATATTTCTATAAACGCACTTAGTTATACCCTACACCACCATAGTGGGAAGGGAATTATGCGTTTGTGCAGATGTTTGTAACGCCCAAAAATATTAGTCTAACACCCACCTTAAAGTATACCGATCGACTTAGAATCACTTTCTGATTAAACGTCTGGTCGGCTGGCTGGCTGGCTGGCTGTCCATGTAAACCTTGTGCGCAGAGTACAGGTCGGAATTTTGAAGATATTTCAATCAAATTTGGTGATATTATTTTTTCGGCCCAATGACCAAGCCTATTGAAGCTGGCTGAAATCGGACCATTATTTCACATATCCCCCATACAAATGTCCTTCCGAAATTGGACTTTATCGGTCATAAATGTTTAATTTATAAATGTATCTCCACAAATTGGGCTCCAAATAAGTTTTATATATACAAAATTCATGTCACCAAATTTCGTTACGATCGGTCCATAATTAGTCATAGCTCCCATATAGACCCGCTTCCGAAAATCACTTTAACCTGCATAAGTCTCTTAAAAATGTTGGTATACACACAAAATTCAACATAAATAACATTCATATAGACATAAATCATATGACATACTTTCATGTTGATCGGTCCATAATTGGTCATAGCTCCCATATAAGGCCCACTTCCGAAAATCACTCAAAAATATAAATTATTGAAATTTTAGAAGAAAAATGTTTTTGCTCTTTTACTTAGTGTAGGGTATTATATGGTCGGGCTTGACCGATCATACTTTCTTACTTGTTTTTTTCTGTATTTTTGTTATATCTCTCTTGTTCTCATCCAAATGCAAAATTTAACTTTTTTAATGAAAGACAACTTAACGGTACTTTTTGAAAGTAAACAAGTTTTTATACCCTTCAGCTTCGTGAGAAGGGTATATATAAGTTTGTCATTCCGTTTGTAATTTCTACATTTTTCATTTCCGACCCTATAAAGTATATATATTCTGGATCCTTATAGATAGCGGAGTCGATTAAGCCATGTCCGTCTGTCTGTCTGTCTGTCTGTCTGTCCGTCTGTCTGTCTGTTGAAATCAGTTTTCTGAAGACCCCAGATATCTTCGGGATCCAAATCTTCAATAATTCGGTCAGACATGCTTTCGAGAATTTTGCTATTTAAAATCAGCAAAATCGGTCCACAAATGGCTGAGATATGAGGAAAAAACCAAGACAACCTCTATTTTTGACCTATTTTTTACCTATATCTGGATTACTAAGACATTAATATAGACAATATGGATATCTAATGATAGATATTTCAAAGACATTTGCAACGACGTATATAAGAATATAGTAAGTTGGACCTACAATGGGTCAAAATCGGGAAAAAAAATTTTGAACCCGAATTTTTTTTTTTTTAAAAAAAAATTGAAAAAACAAAAAAAAAAATTTTAAAATTTAAAAAAAAAAAAAATTTTAAATTTAAAAAAAAAAAAATTTTAAATTTAAAAAAAAAAATAATTAAATTTAAAATAACAATCGAAAAATTTTTTTTTCAAAAAATTCAAAAAACAACTGGAAAAAAAATTAAATTTTGTTTACCTAAAAATATTTAAAGTTTTGAAGTATAATTTGGTGAAGGGTATATAAGATTCGGCACAGCCGAATATAGCACTCTTACTTGTTTTTCTTATTCTTGTTGTTTGCCTTAATTATGCGATCAAATGTTCTTGGTGCTATTTTAAGTGGTAGATTCGTATAAACGCAGACGTGAAATTTGTTTTTAAAAAAGTTACCAAAAATAAAATATTATCAATTTTAGTTTTTTTTTCAACCAAAGGTACGTTTCTAATAGTAACATCTCAATTTACTGCAACTTTTTCTATTTGAATCAATAAATTTCATCACTTTTAAAGATGCCCAAGGGAACTTTTTTGTCCGATCAAGAAAATATTGAAATTAAATTTTTTCACGAGCAAGGATGTTCCAATAGAGAAATTGGACGTAAAATCGATCGTTCGCAAAGTGTGGTGCGAAATTTCTTGAAGAAAGATCAAAATTATGGAGTTCGCAAACCTACAAAGGGAAATACAAAACTAACAAGAAGACAACTTAATCTAATAAAACAAGATGCAACCCGCAACAAATTGAATTCCACACAAATAAAGAATAAATTGAATCTTTCAGTGACTTCCAAACACGTTGCACACATTTTACGAAACGATGAAACATAAAATGGAAAAAGCCGAAATGTAAACCAATGCTAAAAAAGCACCATAAAGAAAATCGTCTAAAAATTCGCAAGAAAATATATGAAATGGACAGATGAGTGGAAAAAAGGAATTTTCTCTGACGAAAAAAATTTAATTTAGATGGTCCTGACTCATACTTTATTTTTTTGTAAACAATATTTTAAGTGAAGTCTTAACTAATTTAATAAACAAATTTGTAGCCCCCTAAATATGTTATTGTTTAATTTTTAAATTTTTTTTTTAAAAAAAGTAGTGTGCTTTTATAGGCATATGTACCAGTGTAGTAATACAGAATATACATAAATTTATGGGTTCGCAAAAGAAAAATGTAGGAACTACAAACTGAATGACAAACCTATATAAGTGTTACCTTGGCACTCATGGTGAAGGGTATAATAAATAACTATTTACCAACATTAACAACAAAGTATAAAGTTTTAATTCAGCTTGATGACGCTGACGGGATGATGACGGGAATGAAAAGGAAAATGATACTCGTAATAGTATTTAGTGTTAAACAACAATAATAACTACAGCAACGAAAACTGAAAACAAAGTTCCTAGGAATTTTTATTTATATTAAAATGTTTCGCTCTAAGAATGAGCAGTAAAAACAAAAAGGACGAATAAATTAACTTGTTTTTTGTATCGATCTTAAAGCTGATTTTAAATACAACATTTTATAGACAAATATCTATGAATGTTGTTCACAACATTAAATTTTTAAAGGAAACTTACTGTAAAGGTACTCCTTACTGTAAAAAAAAACTGTTTAAAATAGATTACGATATTTAGTCTAGCATACTTTTAGATTGAGTCTTTTTGCACGACTTCATTTGAAGTTTACTAATGTTTACATTATTTTCTAGTGAATAATCAATCATTGAACAAATATTAATGACAAACACAGCCATCATCTACAAAATACTTACTTATGTTCGAGATACGATGGTGATTGAGTACAAATTATGAAAAATGGATTGTGAATAATCGATTTTATTTTGATTTAGTCGTATAAATGAATTAACATTTGTAACAATGTTATATTCCATGTCGTTTTCCAGAAAGCTTTATTATGTATATCTGACTTATGTTAAGCTTTCCACGAATTGATTGGGCGAATATTAAGGTGAAGTCTTTGAATTCAGCACCAGTGATACTTAAATTCAAATTCGTATTCAATTACAAAATTTATAATACCAAACATATTGTTACGATTTTACCTTTTAAAAACAATGGTTTATTTCCTTTAAATAAACAGTATTCCTTTAATTGCAAATTAAAGCGATCAGTAGTTTAAAACTTGTAACAACTCTTTATTTATTCAAATTTACACAACAATTTCAATAGTCACTTTATAATGTACAAGAATACAATGGTAATACAGTTGATGTTCAGTCTAACAGCGCCTAAAATCAGAGTATGAAAACAAACAAAACATTTCGCAAACATTTGCAAAATGTACAAAACAAATCAAAATTTTTATATTGTATTGTACATGAGCAAAAACAAAACAAAAACTTTTCAAGTGACAAAGAGAGAAAACGAAACGATTAGCTTTTCACTCATCTTCATTATTTAATTTACCGTTACATTCGTACATTTGAGTACAAAACAGATAGAGAAACGTATTTTTTATTCGTTTTGTTTTTTTTGTACTGTGTTCTCTATTATAATGAGTAAATCAATTACCAAACGTTTGTTAAACGTTTTTTATCATAATGTTTCAATATTGTTCTTACTCGTTTCTTTTCTAGCTGCGCGCAGCTGCGTACGTTTATATTAATGTACAGTTTGCGCTCATGAGCAAAAACAATACAAAACATAATGGGACAATCATTCTCATTATATGTGTTTGGTTTTTGTTTTACTCACTGAAAAGAACAAAACAAAACGATAGCAAACGTTTCGATTTGTTTATTTCCGTACTCTGCCTAAAATATACTGACTGACTGCAATTCTGTGTTAGTATTTGATTATACAGTGCCATCTTCTAATAGTTTCATGAAATATCTATTTAACAGACAATACGAGAATGTTCTATTTCTAGAGCTTTTAGCAGCTGTGTTAATGTTAGCAGCTTTAACAGTTAATGTTGTTATACTTGTAAACAATGTTATCAACATTATTGATAAGTAGAAGTTTCGTTATAAACATGTTGAATGTTGCATTCAGTCGTTACATTTATTTATATTTTTTAATGAACTTTAATACGTAATTTTTTTTATTGAAAGAAACTCGATTTTATCCAACTCTTCACGATAACGAAGAAATATTGTTTTCGGCTTTGTTAATTTGTAATTAGTAAACAACCTGATGGAATAAATTACTGTGGATATGATTGAATTGTTAAAAGTCTCGCTAAATATTTAGAAAGGATATCAGGAAGCAATCACCCAAAGAGGGAAAAATATATTTCTAATAAAAACGATTCAGTTGACCTTACTGTGTAGTTTGCAAAGGTTCAAGAATAAAACATGCAATTTTTTTGGAAGACTTGATATGTTTTCATTATTACAGAATAACAAGACAGTCAAGAAATAAATAGGTATTTGTTGATGCAACATCCAATCATTGCTATATATTTGAACACCCACTTCAAATTTTTCTTTCATTAAAAACTTTTACAACTTTCCACAAAAACTTATTTTCGCCCATTTTCGTTAAAGTTTTCTTATTTTGCGGAAATTGTCATCCACATATTGAGGATATATGTATTAAACAAAAAAAAAATAAAAAATAAACCAAAATATGTTTGAATATCGAATAACATTATAAAACAAAAAAGAAATCGTAAAAGAAATTATTCTTTAAGGATGATACAATGACAAAGTCAAATAAGAACGGAAATTGTCTTAAGAAATTTAATGCTACAAATTTCTGATATAAATTTAGTTTTATATTGTTGCAAAGACACAGTACTATACTTATGTCAATTTTCATTTGTGGTTTGGGTTAAACAACGCCCGCGGAAAGTTAATTTCACACTTGAATTTACTCGAAGAGGCGGGGAATTTTGTGAAACAAAAGATAGTGAACTCACATAGATGAAATTGTGTGATTGGTGGTGAGTGGTGTACAAAGTCTGTCAATGTATGGTGACGTTTGTGCAGGCAATTGATATATATGTAGTTTCATATATGATAAGTTTAAATGCTAAGAGATCGAAGAATTGTTTTAGATTAAAATTTCAATCAATCAGTTTAATTTATTGAAAAGAGTTTTATATATCCATATATATGGGCAAATACACAATTTGGTTTAAAATTGAGTAAATTTATTTAGGCCCTAATTTTGTAAATCACGTCGACAAAGTGATATGTATGTATGTGGATAGCAAAAACAAAATTTGAAACATTTCAAAAATTTGTTTTTGTTTTATATAAAATTTTATCCCAAACGGCTGGTCCGAATGGGATAAGGTTTGACGTGAGCGAATCCAAGAAGCATTGAAGTTTAAATTATTAAAATGGGCCCTACAAATGCTGCAAGGGTGGCGCTACGGGGGGCTTTTCGACAAGTAAAATTTTTAAACACGTCCCATTTTTTTGATCATTTTATGGTTGTGTTTGCTATTTATCTCTTATAATTTCCGAGCTATAGGCATTTCAAAATTGAAATTTAAAATGTTGGCCATAACTTGGTTTACTTTTTTAAAATGTAAGGCATACTTTTAGACCGCATGAACTTGAATATTTTTCTTAGTTTTTTTTGTTAATTAGACAAATGATTTCAGAGCAATATCAATTATGGATTCAAAAAACAAAAGATTATCAATTAAAAAATTAGAAAAAAGGTTTTTCCTGTTTTTTTTTTGCGAAAAGGTGACTTAGCTCTTTTGTTTTAAAATCAAAAAGATGGGATCAGAAAAGGAAATGAAGCCTTGGAAACCTTGATGTGTTCCCTATTTATCCCCAAAGTATTTTCCAAGCACCGAAGGACCCTATAGACAAAATTGTAAAAAATACCATTTTGGGATTTTCGCAACAATTTTTAATACTAAAATGTGTATCAAAATTTTATTAGGATTGCAAATATTAGGAACAGTTACATGCAAATTTATTTCGAACTATTTTTTTTTTGTTTAGATAAGTAAATTTTTGGTTTTACAAACAAAAATTGCAATATCTCAGTTAGATTTAAAAATATGCCACTTTAAAGCTACGTTCTTCAAAAATATTGCCCCTGGAGCATTTCTATTGCCCATTTTAATAACTTAAGCTCCTTGGATATGCTCACTTAAATGTCGCTTTCATGGATTTTAAAAGAGAAGTGTTTTTTTGGCCATATATATTGTACGAAAATGTCAAAAATAGTGTGTATTTTAATGCTAACACAGATATTCCCTGAAATTGGCAAACAATATATATTTTTAATCAATACTATTATATCAGTACTAATGCAGTCAATTTAACAAATAATATAGAAATTGTACAACATCCATTAAAAACTTTTTATCTCAAACATTAAACCCTAAAAGTATGCCTTACTTTTAAATAATTTATTTACATCTGTTTATCGTTCCCATATAATTGCTTAACTTTTGTTTACCTCAAATACAATTCAGTTTTATTTCTAAATTTTTCAATTATTCTATTGTGTCCTCTTCACAACACTCACAGTGCTAAATGTATAATTTTAATTTATAAATCTAGTCTTGTCCTCTTTATATCTCTCGTACACAAACAGAGAATCACAAGTTTTTTGTGAAATCATTTTTTTTGTTTCTGTCTGTCGGCAGCTGCGGCCCGGCCCCAAAAGTCCATCACAATTAAATGCAATTAAAATGTTTTTTGTTCATAACTAAATTATGCTTATAGTTGAAATATTATTATAATTATTATGATTATGATTATTTTTATTACTCGTACATTTAGGGGTATATTCATTGTATGTATGTATATTTTATTTATGTCTGGGAGTGTGTGTATTTGTATAATTCTCATAATAGGTCCACGTAGTATTACGACTGAGGATGAGTACAATTAAAATGGCCTACTTTTGTTTGATGTTGTGGTTGTTTTGTTTTATTTTATTTTTGCAAGCTTTCTGCTTTTATTTGCAACTGTCTGTTTAAACACCTCAACCTTTTATTATTTTTGCTTGAGTTGTGAATTTCTTTGTGTATGTATAAGTATATGTATATTTTTGGAATTAAAATGTAAGCAAAATTTTGTATGAAATGTTAATTTTCTAAAAGTTGTAACAAATACTTGGTATGGGTGACACGTATCAAGTGATACAAACAATTGTAATTATTAAAGAAACTGAGAAAATTAAATTAGTTCAATAAATATTATTCCCATCATGTATATTTACAAAATTACTATGCTTCACAATAAAAGAAATTTAATACTTAATACTCATTAAATACTAGAGAAATTTTAAATATGTATTACATATGGGCAATTCCACGAGAATGACTTTTTTTCAAGATGATATGAATAGGAGAAAACACTAAAATTTTACTATATGAAAGTTTTTAGAGCTTATTACAACATTTAAAGGCAGAAATAAGAATTTAATTGGTATGTTTTAAGCTCCCAATTAGCATGTAATATGAAATTTTTTTTTTTGCAATTCTCAAATTCTTTATTGAAACCGTATATATATTTTCTATTTATTTTTTTTAGGTTTTGAATTTACAGAATATATATTGTTTTAGTATAAGAGAAAAATCTGTCATGTACGGTATGTCACGTACGATATTAAATTATATTTATTATAAAATCATCCAAAGATTGTTTTTATTTAAATATGACGGATTGTAAAAGAAAAATATTTGGTTTAGTGCAAGAAATTAAAAAAAAAAACAACGCCTCTCACAATTCGAAAATTTTTGCAATATCATTTTGCATGTACTTCAAAATGACTTCCTTTTTATGTCTCGTACGATATACCCTTATTTCGCTTGTTAATTTGGACAACAGTGATTCGAAAGAACTTTTTATTATTTTAAAATATAGTACCCTCTGAATGGAACATAAAGACCAAATTATTTTCTTTATTCTTATATCGATGGCTTAATATAGAAAGGTCGTATCTCAACTTTTAGTTACTTTACAGGAGAAGGAAAAAACTCAATAATATCAGAAAGTAAAATTGAAAAAAAAAACAAATAAAAATGTGTTTTATAATGTGTTTATTTGATAAATTACATATTGCAATAAATATATTTTCTGATGTATGTAATTCTAAATAGTTAGTTGATACAAAGTAAAACAGTTTGAAGAAAAATAATGCCATAAATCCATAAAAATTAAAAAAAATTTATTGGTGTTTGACTTGGGATTTATAATAGATGGCGTATCTTTTGAACGCGATTTTTGTTTATAATAAGCTATATGCCATTTTAAAGGGTACATATCTGTTTTTTATTCTCACTTAGTTATTGAACACTATAAAGCAGAGACATAACTGTTATAAGAAATATGTAAAAAAATTGATCCTTGCTTCCGTCGCATGCTCACTTGCGCACAAAAACATAAGGCTAAGCAACATCTAAAAGAGCTCGCTGAGAAAATGATTCTGCTATAAGTGGTTGACAATACACAATTTAAAATTAATAATATATGTTCATATGTAAGTATGTATATTTAAACAATCTTCAAATTTATTTTTCAGGAGAAAAATATTTCGGTAACTTCTCCTAAAGTATCTCCACTTCAGCCAATATCCGATTTTCTGATTGACGAATCGACGAATCAAAGTACGTCATCGTTGCTCAGAACATCAATTAGAGAACTAGAAGTGGATTCATCTTCAGAAGATGACGAAGACAATACATCGAAAGAGTTATTAGCTGCTATAGCTGAAATAGAGAGCTTTAAACTGGACGTAGAAGCCGATTTGTTGCAATATTGGGAAGAGAAAAAGTATACTTTTCCATTTTTACGTAAAATGGTTCATATTGTCCATGCAGTGCCGGCTGTACAGGTTTCATTGAAAAAATTTAATAACAGTTATTTTTGGTCTCTGCTATAAAGTAAACAACAAAGATTTTTCTGCTTCGAAAATGTTACCTCTTTTATTTTAAAATAAGTGCGGTTGAAGCACACCATGAAAATTGTTGTAAAACTCAACAGGAGCTTGACAGACCTTGAAAGACAATTTTGCATGTCGAAAATGAATCTTGAACGATATAAAGAGAATAATTTTTGCACCGAATCATTACTTGCGATGAAAAATTAATCAAAAAAAAAAATCCCGGATTTTTAACTCATACACACAATATATGGGTTCGTAGTTGGCATAAGAGCTATTGGGCGGCCCCTCAAACTTGCTCACTTCGGGACTGTAAAATTTAAAAAAAATCACAAACATTTTTACTTTTCATAACATCAAGAAACTGTATATTAGATAGTACTGACAAATATATATTATGTTATAGATGTGAGTTATCTCTTTTAGTTGTTGACACATTTTATTTTTTCATTTTTACCGACGCTTTTTCGACGCTTATACGAATCTGTATAGGGTGGGAAAATTTTTTGGAAAAATATTAGTTATATTTGTGATAATATTTCAAATAAAATAGAGAACAGTTTCATCTAAAATAGGGCATATTTTTAAGTTTCTTCCCAATTATCTTATAGAAAAACATTTTTTCGGACTAAATTAAAGATTAGCTCATTTAATTACTTTGTCCGCTTTCAGCGCTTTCCAAAATTGCTAAATTTGGAAGAAAAATTTCAGATTTATACAAAAATTTCTAAAAATTCCAAGCTCTTATAAAAAAATGAAATGTTTGAATGAAAAAACTAAATTTTTAGAACATAGTTAGAAATTTCAGTATTTAAGTGAGGCAAAAAGTTATGTTTTGCACTTTCAGGAATGCCTTTTTTGTTGTTGGTATTTGATAAAGAATATATTAAAGCAAATAACGGCATGTTTTGTTTTTGTAAGAAATTAACGGCGACCGCTCAGCAAGTGGTCAAAATCATTGTTTGTGAGAAAAGTGTTGAAAGCTACATATATATACAGTGTAATTTGGTCGAATTTTTAAGTTTATTTAAATAGTTAAAATATAAAAATAAATTTAAATTAAATATGGAAAACAAGAGTGATAGTAAGTGTTTAATAGTTTAAGAAAAATATTTTGTAAAAAAACAGTTTTTGGCGAAAAAACCATAGAGAAAACACATAGAGCGGAAACTCTCCTGTCAAAGACCTAACTCAGTTGTCAAAAACTTAAGTGGTGAGAATGTATTAGTAAAAAAAAACTATGTGAAAACAAAAACATCACTCGTATGTGTAACTTTTCTGAGTAATTTTTTTGTTTTAGTTTTTTCGAGTTTCCGCTCTATGTTCTCTATGGAAAAAACTCATACTTCTGACATAAACTTAAATTTTATAATTTTTTCTATAAAATTAATTTTGGATAAGCTTTTAAAAAGTTGGCCCAATTTGAAGAAATGAAGAATTTTGAGTTTAATTTGTCAATTTCATGTTGCGCTTTTTTGAGAAAAATCATTTTTCGTAGACAGCCTCCGCTTCCAAAATAGCGAACTTGAGGAAGTTTGGTTGGATGAACAAATGAAAGAGGAGAAGAATGCTGCAGTTTACAATTTTGTTGTTGCTAAAGTTGAATTCAGCGAAATTTTGTAAGAATATCTCAGTTAGATGGAAGAGTTCCCGCAATATTAGATCCGCTATTTTGAATTTGAAAAAGTTTACCTCAGATTTGAAATCAGCAACCAATTTTCATGTAAATCAGAAGACATTTTAAAATTTACGATTTGAAATCAGCAACCCTGAATACCCCCGTATACTGATTTTCATCCTTGTTCAGTGATTCCTTATAGTTTTGGGCACAAAAATGGGTGAATTTACATATAGTGCAAGTTATTCTTATATTTTACGAGTTATTCGCATTTGAAAAGTAAAATTTTATGTTTTTTACCTACCCTGGTCTGCTTTTTTGCTAATAACGGATTCAATTCTTTCCTTGAAGTACATATTGGGATACAAAACAGGTCTTAATTTTTTGAAAGCAGCTATGCGATTAGAGAACATGTTGTCTAAATTTGAAATTTATATAAAAAAATACGTCTACTTCGGAAGGCTCTGGACCACGCACTAATACGAATTTTGACATTATTTTGCTTTTGTAATATTTCCTGAGATGTTATCCTGCAGAAAAATATATATACATTATTTATATTTTTCTTATGTTCTGTACAATTTAAAATTAATGTAAGTACTTTTTCGAAAAAACGACTTTTTTATTTTTTTAAGTTTGAATACACATAAGTTTTGAGTCAGTCAAGTTTTTTAAACGGTTTTTTCTTACGGTTATTAATAAATTTGTTGTTAATTCAAAAAAAGATACTTCAAGAAAATCGAGAAAGATATGGATCCGTTGTTAGCTATAAATCAGACCAAGGTAGGTAAAAAACATAAAACATTTTTTTCTCAGTTCTCCCACTGTGCGGCGTCGCTATAGGAAGAAATTTATATAAATTTATATACATCAGGTTATATAATCGGTACTGAAGCTACAGAAAAATACTAACATTTTGGTCATAAATTTTATTTTTAGATTGGCATCTGCATCTACTCATTAGTGATTTAACGGTTAACTAGCTAATGCACTATAGGTTAAATGACTACTTTTTCTGTGCTAAATTAATAACGACTACAAAATCATGGTATTCAAACAAAAACCTTAAAGAATTTCGAAAGTAAGAATAATTCTATTAAAAAAATGGAATTTAACCCACTAACGACCAAAAATTAACCCATTTACAATCATTAATGCAAACTTAATACATTAATTTATTTTATTATACTAAAACTTTTAGTAATATCTTAAATCTAATACATTTTGTAAATTTAAATCCTCTTCGCTTTCATTAAATTCATTGTATTGGTGGCTAAAGTGAAATTCTTCCATGGGTTCACTGCAACATAACAGTTGAATTACTTCTGGTAGAAGTATGGAACGTTTCCGGTTTTGTAAGCGCCTATCTAAAAATGATGTGGAAATTAACGGATCTGAGGTACAACTAGGTACAACAACTAATTATGAGCTTAAAAAATATGTCTTCTCCGCCTCCATTACAGCGTCTTTTTGAATCTCAAAAATTTGTCAGCAATATGAAGTAAAATAGCTTTTAAAATTTCAATAATTTTTATTCGTGAGTGATGTTCGGAAGTGGGTTATATGGGAGCTATGACCAATTATTATTTTCTTTATGAGAGTTGAATTTTCTGTTGAATTTTATGTGTATACCAAAATTTTTAAGAGATTTATGCACGTTAAAGTTATTTTCGGAAGCGGGTATTATATGGGAGCTATGACTAATTAAGGACCGATCATCATAAAATTAGCTGACATGAATTCCGTATATATAAAATTTATTTGGAGCAAAATTTGTGTATATACCTATATAAATTAAACATTTATGACCGATAAAGTCCAATTACGGGAGGAAATTTGTATGGGGGCTATGTGGTATATGGTGGTGTAGGGTATAACAAATTTATTGTTTTCGTTATATGCTTCTCCACTTCATCTGAAAATATGTTTACTTCAATTTTGTCCACTACATGTTTGAAAACGGCATAAAATTTTCCTTTTTTTGAATTTTCGTTAAGCCAAATTTTAAACAATAACCTAAAAAGATAGTATTATTCGAAATCGGTTTGTAACATTTCAATATATTCATTTCTGATTTCATTTAATCTGCCGAACCTTGAAATTTTAAAAGCTTCCACGAAGTTTCATTTTGAAAACAATCGCAGCTCTTTTAAGGTTATGTTAAAAAAGTGGATTTATTTCAAGCAAGTTAAACAATTTTATCACATATTTTAACAAAAAACATTACTTACTTACTTAGTTTATTGTTCTCCATTTTCACTTTCTTATTTATAAATCGCGAAATTATTTAAACATGCAATTGAATATTTGAAACCAATACAGGCTTTTCAACAAAATTTATTAAGTAATTACGATGCAATGTCTTTGACTGCGTGTTGTCAAATGGAATTTAATATTTACCAAAAACAAAAAGCTGACTTAGTTAATTTGGAGTATTGGTTACAAAATGGCATTAAAAGAAGTGCAATATTTGCATTTGAAAAATTGGACTTTAGCACAGTTTTGGTAGCCGTTTAACCTATAGTGTAATGGCACGTTTTTCATTTTCCTATGAAGATAGTGCATAGGAAAATGAAATAAGTATGTTTATGAACGACAAAAAGACATATTTTTCACCAAACTA
Organism: Calliphora vicina; assembly: GCF_958450345.1. Taxonomy (NCBI): domain Eukaryota; kingdom Metazoa; phylum Arthropoda; class Insecta; order Diptera; family Calliphoridae; genus Calliphora; species Calliphora vicina. The sequence goes on along the minus strand of NC_088781.1, from coordinate 57,809,329 downwards.
TAACCATTGCCAAACCTGCTAATTTCTCTGAAATATACTGAGCAACTCCGATAAATAGTTAGACTACTTACTTTGACAGCAAGTTGTAGTCGCACAGTTATTATTCGAACAGTAGATATACATAATTGCAGTGATAGTTTCATATTCTTATTTTATACATTGTCAATATCTGGAAAATAATTTTATACCAATGTGCAAATTTACCTTAAGAAAATTTACACATCAAGATAATTATATACAGGTTTTTCAGAGATTACTTCATAACGAAAACTTTCAATTTGAAAACTGTCTTACTAAATTCATATGAATATTTAAATAAATTTGTCATTGATAAGCTTTAAAAATATATATCACTTTATATGTTGTATCACTTTATATTTGTCACCCCTAACCACAAACTTTATATCACTTTATCTATCTAATTTAAATATGAAAATTATAATGCTGAAACTAAATTCACACGCAGAGAAAAAATATGGTTGTGGTAAACATAATCTAAGAACAACATATTATGATAAGATTTATGATTGTAGTCAAAACATATTATGATCATTATAATATCATATTATGATATTTTTACTCCATAAGTAACTTAGCACTGATGGATATCTATTTGTTTAAATTGCAGGAATTAATGTGAGAAATTCCCAATTTAAATATTATTGATAAATTCACTGAAATTTATTGCTGTTATCTTTAGCAAGTCTAAAGATATTATGCAAATAAAACTATATTGTTACAAAGAACACAGTTTAGTTGTCGTAACCAAGCCGAACCATAATTTTTCTCTGTGTTTAGAAGATTTCTCTTTCTGTGCGAATAAAGGTATTAGGGGAGGACAGCATTAACAAAATCTTCTTTTATTGTAGTTTTGAAAAATGAAACGAAAGCGAAAGTATTGCATATTTTAAAAAAGTAATGAATGAATGACTTTACAAACATAATTAGTTTAAAAGAGTTGATGAAATTAAAATTGTTTTGAAATAAATATTTGTATGTGTGTATTGTTGTCGAGTTGAAGGACAACAAAGACTAAACAATTACACTCACAATATTCGTAAGTTTCATATTGAAGTAGTGAAAAAAGTAGAACGAGGCTGACTGACTGGGGTGTTTAGAAGTGGTAAAATTCAAATGAGAAGAGAAGTGTTTGAGTGAAATGAAAATAATTAAATTAGTTTTATGCTCGTTGAAAGTAGAGATATTATTCATTATAAAATTAATGTATAATAGAAATTATTGAAAAGTACTTAAGGGTATTTTAGTGTTTTAAATCAGTTGATAAATGTTACTAAAATATAATGAGTTTAAAACGTTGTATCTTAAATGGTTTGGTTTAAAGCTATTTATGTTATACAGAGTGCTATTACAATTAAATAACTTACTTATATGGCTAATTACAAGCTTAAAAGGTCTTTAGCCGTGTTTAAAGTAAAACTCCATACGCTTCGGAGTTGTGCTCGTGACCTCCAATTTCATTAGACATTCTTGTACTTGTTCTTTAACCTTCTGCGTAGTAACTTGAAATCGTTGTTATCCATTCGTAGTATATGGCCCAGGCAGCGCAACTATATCGATATAGGAAAAGAGCTCACTTATCCCACTATTCATTCGTCGTCGATAATTTTCGTTCACGCATAGAGGTCCGAAGATTATCAAACGAATCTCTCTCTCCCTCGGAAACTCCTAATATAGCTTCGTTAGCTTGCCTAAGTTTCAGCGCCATAAAAAACACAGGTATTACTTATAATCGTTTTGTAGAGCGTAGTTTTAGTTCCTCGGGAGATGGCTTTGTTTTGGAGCTGTTTATGTAGCCCAAAAGTAGCACATGTTTGCTAATATTGTTCTTCATTTAATTTTGAAGGTCGCTTTTACACACAGCAAGTTTACTTGAAGCAAGTCTCTTCGATTCTCTTTTAAACTTGCTCGCCTGTTTACACATAGCAAGTCTGTTCAATTTTGTATGTCAAAACCTAATAGACGCCATAGTGAAAATGAGAAAACAAAAGTGAATTGAAGAGACTTGCTAGTACAAGCATGTATGTCTTCTTTCTTCTTGCCTCTCTCTCCTATAAGCTCAGACTTGCGGCAAGAAAACTTGCCCTGTGTAAAAGCAGGCAAGCTGAGCAGATCTCGCAACTGCCAGTCTCTCCTCTGTTTATTCCTCCCCAATTATCCTCGTTTATTCCTCCCCATGATGCTAATTTCATCTGCATGTTCAAATCAGTATCATTGGATGCTTTGTATAAAATTCATTGCAGCAGTATATTGAATAGGTTTATCATCTTGTCTGAGACATTGTTTCGTATCAAATGGATTAGAGAGGTCCTTCCCCATTTTTTGAGTCGGTCAGCGTTATTCTGCATAGACGTACTAATATTGAAGGGACACAAAGATCAGTCGTGGTTTGAAATAGCTTTGATCATATCGATATCATATCATATGTCGAAGGCTGCTTTATAATTGACGGTATTTGTTTTTCGTGGTTCCTTTTCAGGATTTGCCGCAGTATCAGTTGTCAGTTTTATATATAGCAGGCCTAAAGCCACATTGACATGTCTCTCTCTTTATGTACAGGATGAAATTCCAATCATCAGGCATACTTTTATTAAACCAAATTGCGCAGATAAGTTGGTGCATTCCTCCAGTCTTAAATAGCTCAACCGGTAGACCATCGAAACTAGCTGCCTTATTATTTTTAAGGCAGTATGATGTTTAACTTTTTGAAAACCATTTCGGGCACCTTTTCTACTAGTATAAACCTCAATATCCTCCCACTCGCATCTTCCGAGCATTCCGATGTTCTATTATTTTATCGGAGTAGTCACTTTTCCTCTCTGTTGACTTTCCGATAATTCTCCCATGCTTTCATTACTTCTGTAGATTTTTTTTGTCATGTTTGCACTGTGCACTAATATCATCAGAGGGAGGTGTATTCATTCAGAGTAATTGTGATAAATTGGTGGAAAACTCATGCTATGTGTTCCGTTTTATACGGCCTGTGCTACACTGAATGTTACGTACCTTTGCTACAACTAGGTAATAATCGGAATCTATGTTACCACCCCAGATTGCTGGTTCATCTCTTCTGTCTATCACAACGATCAATTCAATTGCGTATTTTGAGATCTAGGAACAGCCATCATAATTGTTTACGTGGTATTGGCCCATGTTTCCAACACATCCTTATTTCAAGTGCCCCAATAAAATTTAAAAAATTTCCTTACAAAGTCGCAAAAATCATTTATTGGTTTGGAATCCAAGCATCAATGTACAATGTTTTACAAAAATAGAAATTTTCCTTAATTATAACATCTATATTCTTTAAAAGACGAAATTGGTATCATTAAAAATTAACTTTTTATAACCACCATCCGTAAAGATGGGGAATAATTGATTTTGTCATTCCGATTGTTTCACATCAAAATTTTTGTCACAGACCCACATAAGCATACAATATCTTCTGGATCCTCATACGATTCTAGACGATCTAGCTATACCCGTCTCTTAAAAAACTGATCCCTGTTGATCAAATTAGTTTGGTATTGAAAATGGGCTATATCGGTCCATTATTTCACCTAGCCCCCATACAAATGTCCCCCCGGAAAACTGTTTGAGCAGTCATAAATATATTGATTATGCGGCAATCCAGATAAAATTTCGCGCAATTTAGTTCTAAGTACTCTGTAATTATATAAAATCATATAAAATCTACTTTAGAAAATGACTTGAACATTCATAATTGTCTTATAACAAATATCCTGATGGAATTGGACGTAAACAAGTTTTATATAAACCTAAATCGTTCTACCAACTTTTGTGAGGATGGATACATAATTGACCCATAACCCCTATATCAGAAAAACATTTCATTGTCACATATTGATGTTTGGAATACAAGATTCGGCACAGCCAAATATAACACTCTGTAACGATTCTTCTGTCGAGGTGTATCTCCTTTTGGGAAGGTCTACCTAGTAATACCGGCCGTGCTCTGTGTTGGGGTGTGTTCTTGCCCAATCAGAGTTACAATCGAATCGAAAACAGAAAACTGTACTTTAGGTAGCAAGAAAGAATTTCACAATTTCTACAGAAAGCGATTCCTCATGTAAAATAAAACTAATAAAAATCATAACTTTAAATAATAAACAAGCATAAATATTATTGAGAACCCTTTGATAGAGAGATGGTAACCTCTATTCAATTATTAACCCACCCACCATGCCGAATTTCTCGTTAATATCAGCCCAATATCTGCCATAACCTAGTCTATTTCCATGCTATAACTTCACCTTTCGTAATTAGTACACACAAATATTTAAAATTTCATAATTACACAATACAAATTTATTAATAAAAAAAATGTAAACAAAACATTCAAACAAAATTAAATGCAAAATTGATATGATATAAGAAGAAATTGACAAGATATGGTCACCTTAATATAATGTGACATATGGAAACAATATATTATTAATCTTTTGAAATAAGAAATTATTATTATTTTTTTTCTTTTCTTTTTAATTAATTTACTATATATTCATATGTATGTTTAATTTAGTTAAATTTAATATTAATTTTTGTTACTTACTCTTAAACTTGACACTCGTATCTGAAGGTGCCGGAAGATGTAGAGCTTGAGTTTGGCAATTCAAAATTAAAAGTTTATAGATATTTCCTTTAACTAATTAAACATAAAGCTGATAGATTTGTAATATCAAAAGGTTGTAAAAATTTAAATTATATCATATTTAGGTGACCATCACAAAACAAAAGTAAAAATTTAAACCAAAATTAATTAAATTTTAAATTATCAAATGTGGGTTAAATTACACTAAGAAATGTTAAATTACTAAAATTGAATAAATTACGTTAAAATTATGTTAATTATATTAATGAAATTAGCAAAGTTAAGTTAAATTAGGTGACTTGATTATTTTACGTTAAAATTATGTTAAAAAAAAACTAGCAGAGTTAAGTTTAATTAGGTGAAAATGTAACTTGAGATTAAGTTTTAAATGAATCAAATCTGATTTTTTCTTTGTCAAAATTAGAAATATGGAAAATTAGATATTTGATGTAAAGAAGCCACTCTAAATTTTGAAATTTTGAATATTTGTACTCCCAAAATATGTTTCGTTCTCGATGTATTTGATTAAAATTTTGAATCAATGAAATATTTTGTTTCTTGATTGCTGTTTTTCCCCAAATGATTAATTTTCCTGTGCAATTATGTATTATCCTAGATATACAATTTTGATTTATTGCTATGACAAATATTACAAATTCTAAAAGAAAAGGTTGACGATTAATTATATGCCAAATTTACCACCGAAGCTATCTGCCTTACCTTTATAATCAATTAGATAGGTAAAAAAATTAGAAATTCCTTGCTTCTATAAAAATTGACAAAAAAAAACTTTCAAACACCTTTTCTCGATTATATTTTCTTGTTCAATGAAAATTTTAGTTTTTACATTTTCAAAAGCAAAATGAATAGCCTGCTCGATAAAAAATGTTTCTAGTTTCATATAGATGTATAAAATTTTAAATATTTTAAATAAGTATTTATATATATATTAATTCCTGTTGTTCCTATAAGGAGCATAGGGCCGTATCATTCGTTACGGTTTCATTAATCATTTAAGCTTCGGATGATTAGCGGATTGGGCTAAAGCATCCTAGACTGGTGCTAGGGCTGCTAGCTAAGCCTACCAGACAGGCACGGAGAACATCCGAACACATTTATATAGCGAGCCGCTTGATGCAAGAACAGACGCCCGCTTGCAGCTGTACCAAATCGGCACACCCTGCAGTAGCTAATGGTTTTGGATGGCGCCAATGACTCGCCATGTCATTTCGAGTATCATTGACACTCAGAATTTAGGTGGAGACCGGTGCAACCCGGTATCCCTCTGAGACTCTACTCTCAAAACCGCTGATTGTCCGCGACTGCATAAAGCAGCTACCCCACATATCTGTGGGACGTACCACTATCCGCAACCTGTGACGCGTCCGGTAGCATTCAGCTATGCTTCCCACAGGCAGATAATAAATCGGGCACCATCATAGATGGTAATGTCCGAATTATTATCCGCAATTGGGCGGAGATAAGTATTTACACTGAACCAAATAATGAAAAAAATAAATATCGGGATTAACTAACATCACAACTCTTACTTACTTGCTTAAATTTATTTGAGTTTATTTACCCTAAAGCAATATAGATAGTTTTTTTCATTAAACATATTTGTTATCTAAATTAATAAGTTTAAATATGAACTATTTATATTTCACTTTATTAATGTGAAATACATAAACAAAGTTGACTACAGTATATAAACAATACATCAACAGTATTTTTGTTTCTTTTTTTTGGCACAGTTTTAATGTTGATTTATAGTTTATAAAACAAAAAAAAAATAATATTCTCAATCATTTATTCTTTAATAAACATGATTTCTCACACATATATACATATGAATACAGGCATACATAAATACAAAATACAATGCAATTGAACAAGAACAATTAATGGAATTTCAATGATGCATGATGAACACATCACAATATTGTGTTTATTATATTTTCAGAAATACAAACACTTGTATACATATATACATATACATTTATTTATATAGAATTCATAAATACAAATGCAAACACTTGCACACATACATATCGCTCATTTGCTGCAACAACGTCATAACTCAAAATCCGGGTGTTTTGAACTGAGTAATACAAAATATGCGCCGTTCTTTAGCCTTTCATATAGTTTTATCAGTTTTTTATTGTCAAAATTAAAATTCATGTTTTGTCGTATATTTGACTATTAAAAATTTGGTTTAAATACAGTTAAGAAAGATTATAACATCTACTATTTAAATCAGGTTTTATTTCTGAAATCGCATGATTTATTGAAAATTTATTTAAGAAATAGTAAAATGTCATAAAACATTCAAAGCCGTTTTTCTCGAAACGACTTTTTTTGAATTATGACGTTGTTGCAGCAAATCAGCGATATGTGTATTATTATTGTTTATTTAATTTAATGAAATTGTTATAATACAATTCAAATTTATCAATATGTTTCTTTTTGTTCGTATTTGTTTTTTTCTTTTTTAAATTATATGGAATTAAAGAAGTCTGAATTGTAATCGTACATTTTCAATTTAAATGATAATGTATTGAAAGCTTTAATTGTTTTCTGTGGCAACACATGTCGTATGATGGTTTTTAATTGCTAGTGAATCAATTTAATATTAATTATACGCCATGGCGTACTTATAACCATAAAATGGATAGTTAATAAACACCTGATTTAATGCATTTGAAACAAATTTCAAACCATTCTTTTGCTTACATTGGCTTAAGACAAAGCTTAAAATTTAAAAGAGAACAATAATAAATACAATTTGAAACGAAATAGTAAAAATATGCCCACAAATCAATTCTAGAAATCTTTAATATATCGAGCCCTAACCGCAAAAATAACATAAGCGACATTTTTTTTAAAAATTGGCTTTTTAATGAAAATCGATAGAAAACTTTCGTGCGCATCAACACCCGAAATAATGAAAATTAAGTGTTTATATATACAGAGTTATCGCAATTTCAATTATATCGTAAGCGACACTCACCTTTTTGCTTTACCGCAAAAATAACGTAAGCGACATAAAAGCAAAAAGGGGCAGTAAATGAAAGCAAGAGTAGCCGAAGAACTAGAGAGAAAATCAAAAGAAATTGAAATACAAAAAGATTGATGTACTAAATGTGATCAAGGAAAAAATTTAGACAGCAGTCAGATCCAAACAGAAGATTTTAAGTTTAAGAATTTTTTTGAAGGAACAAAAACAAAGCAGGGAAAATGTTTTGTTTTTATGTGCTAGTTTCGACCTTCAAAAAGTTTTGAATATGCCTCATAGTAAAACAAGTAAGAAAGTATGGTTGGTCAAGCCCGACCATATAATACCCTACACTAAGAAAAAGAGCAAAATCATTTTTCTTTTAAAGTTTCAATAATTTATATTTTTGAGTGATTTTCGAAATGGGCCTTATATGGGAGCTATGACCAATTATGGGACCGATCAGCATGAAATTATGTCGTGTGAATTACGTTTACATGAAAGTTATTTATGTTGAATTTTATGTTTATACCAACATTTATAAGAGATTTATCCATGTTAAAGTGATTTTTGGAAACGGAACTTATATGGGAGCTATAACTAATTCTGGGCCAATCACAATAACATTTGGTGACAGGAATTCCGTATATATAAAACTTATTTGAAGCAAAATTTGTGGATGTATCCTTATAAATTAAACATATATGACCGATAAAGTCCAATTTCGGTAGGAAATTTGTATGGGGGCTAGGTGAAATAATGGACCGAATTCAGCCAGTTTCAATAGGATCCGTCCTTGGGCCGAAAAAATTATGTATATGTGCAAAATTGCCACCTGTACTCTGCGCACAAGCTTCACATGGACAGCCAGCCAGACGGACGGACATCGTTTAATCGACTCAGAAAGTGATTCTGAGTCGATCGGTGTAATATCGGTATACTTTAAGTTGGGGGTTACAAACATCTGCATAAACGCATAATACCCTCCCCACTATGGTGGTGTAGGGAATAAATATTACACTGTTTTATTCAAGAAAATACTAGTATTACAATTTAAGTGTTTATGGATTGTGTTTTTTATGGGGTGAAAAAGACAGCAAACGATGTTGTAATGAAATTTATACATTTTATTTTAGATGAACGGAAAAATGTGAATTGATTTAAATACTTCTACGGTCCGTGGACCTCTTCCGCTATACAATACAGAATTAAAAATTTCGTCACATAAATTCAATGATATAAAAGCTCATTGCAATAAAAATAGTATTCCTCAATGTTTTCATATCGAATATATTGGCCTAAAACATTCCCAAAATATTAAAGACACCTTAAAAGAAACATATGAAGAAGATGTGCCTTAATTTCCTAAGCACCTACTATATTATGTTAAATCTTTACTATGATTTATAACAAATGCTTAATTTACCGCATACTTTAAGAAAATATATTTTTTTTGCGAAACTTAAGAAAATATTTTTTCTTTGTAAAGTATGTATCGAATGCGCCTTAATTTAGTCTCAGCTGCCTGTAATAGAGACGGTAAAAATAACGTAAGCTCCAAAACAAATTTGTTGCTCACAAATTTAACTTAAAAATGCACTTATCGCATGTATGATACCCTTAATAGACTACATTTTAATTTTCAAAGAAATCCTTCGCACAACTTAAAAAAAAACGAAAAGAACTCTCTCCTATAAAATTTGACTTTTGGCTCTTACATTATTTTCGCGGTTAGGGCTCGCATTGAAAGGCGTCTTAAAAAGAGTGGAAACATATATACGACTAAGGAAAATAAAGTCCCGCAATTCTTTAAAATTTTGCCCATAGCTGACATGTAAAATATCAAAAAAATGGCACGTGTTTAAAAATTTTAATTGGAGAACTCATAGCGCCGCCCTCGAGTATTTGTAGGGCCCATTTTAATAACTTAAACCCACGTCAAATTTTATCCCGATGGGAGATAATTTTTTTCCAAAAAAATTTGATTCTGTCTCACTGTGCACTGTTATTTAAACTCTCGGCAAATTGTTAGGATTTCCCTAATTAATTTGCAACGTAAAAACATAAGTTAGTCTACCTTATGTTAATGGATATATATAGCTTTTATCATGATAAACTTCAAACTTAGTATTATTGCTTCGTTATAAAAATATTGTTAGAGCTTTTGCTTAGACATCTTTGTCTTGACAACAAATGTCATTTATTCATGTAATACTTTTTTTAAAATTATGACAAAAAATGCTTTCAAAATTTTTATTTATGAATATTTTTTAATGAAATGTTACAGTTATATAAACTTATATTGAAAATTTAAAAATAAAAACAAATTTTGAAATTTTTAATCAGGAATCCCGACAGCAGCCCTCAAAATAGAAAACACTTCTTCTTTGTGCGTGTAAAATTTCATTCAAATCGGCTTAAGGGTTTAGAAGTTACAGATTTCACTTATTTTTCTTTCCTATACCACCCTTGCCCCTTCCGACTACTATTTGTTTCGATTTATGCAGAACGCTCTCTAAGAGATACACTTCACTTGGAATATTGTATCCGATATTGGCTGGATTCATTATTGTCCTTATAAGATGAGTAGTTATTTTAGCTCGGAATCCATATGTTGCCAGAAAGATGGAAAAAGGGCATAGCTGAAAATGCCCAATACCTTGAATAAATTTATATTAAACAAAAGTTTCAAAATACATGCAAAACATTTGAAAAATCCCTCATTTTTAAGTCATACACCCAATATCCTTCGAACATTTATTCGGGATACTTATAAAATTCATAGACGATCTAACTGGTACCGTGAAATAGCTCCCAAATGAAATAACTCCCAATGAAGTAAATCTCAATAGAAAGGAAATAATTCCCAATCCGAAGCACTTTATTTATATAATCTAAAAAAAGGAACTACAAAAGTGAAATTATTCTTCGCTTACCAACCATTTTTTGAATTGCGGGCCTATGGCGTAGCGCAAAGTTTTACTCCTTTGGGATGTGTAAAAAACTGGCTTCACTCAGAAATTTTTTTTTGCATTGCCGGCCTTTAGCCGGTCGCTTAGGTTTTCTCCTCTGGGGTGTATCAAAAACTGGCATCGCTCAGAAAAGTTTTTTGCAATACCGGCCTTTGGCCGTGCGCTAAGGTTTTCTCCTCTGGATTGTGTCAAAAACCTTTGTGCTAGAACCCAACAAAAATTTCATTGGGAGTTATTGCATTATGAAATAACTCCCAACAAAGAATTATGAAATAACTCCCTATGCGTTAGGAGTTGTTTCATAATGAAATAAGTCCTAAGTTATATGAAAAATTTGTTTTGTATTTCATTTTTTCGTGGGGAGTTATTTCATTTGGGAGTTATAGTATGTTAGTGGAAAAATAAGGCCTAAAAGGTGGATTTAGGATTATAACATTTTTTTTATCAGATATGTTTGGTGTTGAAAACGACGACCAACCTTTAGAAGAAATTAAAATACGAAAAGACTTAGAAAACGGAAATTTTTCACAAATAGTTATGACTAAGTTTATGTTGTGTTTATAGAAGATTCGATTTGTTTAATTTATATTAAAAGTGGCTCCCTTAATTTGTTAAAATATTTTTTTCTAATTAATAAATAAAACTTTTCTTTCTATTTTCAGGTTTGTAAAATATTAACATTATGTCACGACAACAAATAATATTATGGTGAATATTTAAAAGAATAATAGCAGGTTTGTATAAATAAAATAATAATACAAACGGGAAACATTGTTTAATCAACCAATTACATACTTATTTGACTAACTCAGTCATAAACATTCAGTTTAAAAATTTAAAGTTCCAAAAATTACCAAAATAAATAATTTTAATTTAAATTTCAAAATATATGTAAATAAAAGAGAATCATCATATTTTACATGAAAGATTGACATGACTGACCAAACAATAACCAACAGTTTTTTTTTCACAATTTATTTTTGGTACGAGTATGTCCTTTAAAAATATTTTATACAAAGTAGTCATTAATTTTACAACACACTCATATGTACATTTATTTTTGTGTACATATGTATATATGTATGTATGTCTCTGCACATAAAAGAAAGATGGACAGCCAAAAAGGGGAAGGAATATTATAAAAATAAAATTAAACAAAAAAAAGAAGAGAAGTGAAAACGCGAATACATTGTAAGTCGACATGTCATTGCGAAAGAATAAAGAGAAGAAAAACTCTGAATGAAAACTGAAATGTCATAAAAATAACAAGCACACAACAATGTAATGATTATTATGCTGTCATAAAGGAAAAAATGATTTAAGAGTAAGAAATTACATATTTTTAAATGGATCATAATGAAGTTTAAGTAGTTTTTGCTGCTTTAAAAGGAAGAATGATGAAGAATTTATTAAAAACAGGAAATTTGTACTAAAACGAATTTAAGTGGGGATAATAAAAGGTCAATTATATAAAGTACTTAAATTTGTAATTTGCACTAGTTCTTTAGTTTGGATATATCAGAAAACGGTAGCCAGTCGTAATCTCTTTGGACGGTATGACACTTCTAAGTTTAATGAATTTCTCTATTTTTTTTTTTAAATTATTGGAAACTTGGAAATATTTGTGTACCTATCACCAAAATTATTTTGTCATTCCGTTAGTAACACATTGTCTGTCTATTTGTTTAACGCACAATAAGGCCTAGAAAGAAAGACATAAGGGGATTCAATTTTACGCCAAATTTTAAAATACCAAAAAAATGATTGGTATTTTAAAATTTTAGAACAAAATGTTAGTTCACCCAATGTTTCAATACATTTACAACATGATATTTTGCACAAATAGTTATTGGAAATTATTGAAAAAAATAAGTTAGGTTTCCAAAAATTAACCAAATATGTTGAACCAGTAAAAAGTAATAGAATATAGAAAACAAATAAGAATATATTTGTCGCTCAAGCTATGCGAAATTATGAGCCGATCGCAATGAGATAAGATCTTGTGAATTATGTCTATATGAAACTTATTTCTGTGGAATTTTATGTTGATATAAAAATGTTTAATTTTATGTCAACAGCAGAACTGCTTTACGCACTTCAACAGAAACATACCTGGGTATGTTAATACGTTTTGTATGGTGAATGACATGCCGTTAGCATAAAAATGGTAATATCTATCTCGTTTGTTGGAATATCTGTATTATTTTTTTTTTAATTTATATACAAAATGTTAAAAAAATTTATGATAACCAGGTTTACCCTTTCATTTAGTCATTGTTTTTTGAAAAAAGTGGTAGGTATGTCCAAAAATGCTTTTTATTCAGTTTTTGGAAAGATACAAATTTTTATATTAAAATGAATTTTTTATTTATTTATAGATTTTAATGAAATTTAGAGTTATATAGACTTTTCTATTAGATATACATAGAAAAATAAAAACAAATTTTGAAATTTATAATCAGGAATCCCGTAATTCCCAAAAAAAGTTTTGAAAAATCCCAAAAATGGGATTTTTTAGTTTTTTTACTATAATATCCACACCAGGAGCGGGGTTATCGGAACCCTTTACAAAATAATTTAGAACATATTTGGCCATCTAAAATAGGTTACATTATTTTGATATCGACTACGCGATTTGAGAATTTTTGCCCTAAAGTTGAATTTTACATAAAAATAGGCGTTTTTTGAATGGACCTGGTCCCCTCCGTATCAACAATTTTTAAATTTGTTTTCATTTAAGATATTTAACGTAAAGTTAGCTTTTCAAAAAGCATAAATACATCTTCTTTGAAATTTTTTAGATAACTTAAAAATAAAAAAGTAATTTTTTCCCAAAAACTAGCGAAAAATCGCCTTTTTAATTTGTTTTAAATTCAAATACATATAACTTTGGAGTCAGTCACGATTTTTAAATAACTCTTTTTTTGTTTGACATATACATTTGTTGTTAGTCCAATAAAAATCGGGATATATTTGGTCCCGCTGTTATCAAAAATGTGGAGTAAGGTGGGTAAAAACTTTAAAAAATACTATACTTTTAAATTTTATCATTATATTTGCATGCGTTTTACTATGGATACGTAAAGGTGCAACTTTGTAAATGGGCTTTCTCTTCCAAACGGGTTATCATATCCTAACCAAACTTGGGACAATTGCGGAAAATATGAAATTTCAAGTCGATCCGAATATTCAATTCAGAGCTACATCAATTTAAAAATGCAAAACATACCCAGGATCGATTAACGGTAAATTTCTGATTCGATCATGTTGTGCTCCGGTACCTTAATCGTCAAAAAAATATGTCGCCTTACGAATGTCGCGTGACAAATCATACTAAAGTTTGTAAAACAAAAACCAATGCAAACATTTCAACAAGACAACTCTTTATTGATGCCAATTTAATATCAAAAAATCTTTAATAAATGATGTCCCAATTAACTGATTTTTTCCTTTTTTGTAAAGGTAGTCGAAACGAGTTACATTTTTTGCGCGTTACCATGATTATTGCTAATATATGTATATGAAATAATTAATCGACAAAACCTATCTTTTGCACTAAACATAGTGCTACAGATAGATATGCTATCGACAAATGGAATAAAAAAATTCAGATTTTCTTAATTTTTTCATTTCAAAGTCATACGAGTGTCATGTACGGCACCGTGAAAGTTTTCATATGTATATGGGGCATTTCATGTCAAGTGAACCAACTTTTGAAATCGATGTCTTCCGATCGGGATGAAATTTGCACCAAGGTTAGCTCTATTGGATAGTAACTCAGACACAATTTTTCAACAACATCGGTCGAGAACTCTCTGAGTTATAGGGGGTAAAATTTTGACAATTTGGTCAAACAGGGGTTTTTTCTTATCCATGTAACTTATTACCTATTGTTCTTAGCAAAAAATGTGTCCCAAATGGCCCATTTGGAAAAAAAATCGTATTTGCAAAAAAAAAAGTCAAAAATTGTAAGTCTTGAGTTAAAAAATATTTATTTTGATAGATATCCCACTCGCATCCCACTAAGCGACCAAAAGGGTCTTCAAGGATAATATCTAAGCTTTTGTTTGACCTAAAAAAAAAGATTAAAAAAGGGTCCATTTTGAAAAAAAAAAGTCAACAAAGTTTTTGATTTTGCAAAAAAAGTCAAAAATTTTATGTTTTGAGTTACAAAATATTTATTTTGATAGATATCCCACTCGCATCCCACTAAGCGACCAAGTAGGTGTTCAAGGAAAATATCTAAACTTTATTTTAAGAAAAAAAAAAAAAAAAAAAAGGACGCATTTTAAAAAAAAGTCAAAAAAGTTTTTGATTTCGGAAAAAAAATATTAAAAATTTTTTATTTTTTTTTTTAAATATTTTTTTTCGAAAGATCGAAGAAATAGCTATCTATACTATTTGGGACACATTTTGCTAAGAACAATAGGTAATAAGTTACATGGATAAGAAAAAACCCCTGTTTGACCAAATTGTCAAAATTTTACCCCCTATAACTCAGAGAGTTCTCGACCGATGTTGTTGAAAAATTGTGTCTGAGTTACTATCCAATAGAGCTAACCTTGGTGCAAATTTCATCCCGATCGGAAGACATCGATTTCAAAAGTTGGTTCACTTGACATGAAATGCCCCATATATGAATTCTCTAATTTGATTATTTTTATCTAAAACTTCAATTATTTCTGAAATATCTGAGACAAGTTTACTCCGACTTCCACTAAAATTAAGTCTTGTTTAGAAACAAAAAATGTAAAAAAATTCAAATAAAAACAAGTAAGAAAGTATGGTCGGTCAAGCCCGGCCATATAATACTTAGTGTAGGGTATGAATGAGTAAAAGCATTTTTATTTTAAAATTTCAATAATTTATATTCGTGAGTGATTTTCGAAATGGGCTTTATGGACAATTATGGACCGATCACCATGAAATTATGTCGTGTGGTTTATGTCTATATGAAAGTTATTTATGTTGAATTAAATGTGTATACCAATATTTTTAAGAGATTTATGCATTTACTGTCTGTTTCTCTATATGAAAACGAACGTTTTCTTTAGTATTTTATATTGAAAACAATAAAATTTAAATTTAAAATTTAAAATACGAAAGAAAACGTTCGTTCGCACTTAGAGAAACGGGCTGTTAAAGAGATTTTCGGAAACTAGTGTTATATGTGAGCTATGAACTATTTATGTACCGATCATAATAAAATTTGGTTACATGAATTCCGTATATATAAAACTTATTTGGATACAAATTTGTGGAGATACCTATATAAATTAAACATTTATGACCGATAAAATTCAACTTCGGGAGGACATTTGTATGGGTGCTAGGTGAAATTATGGACCGAATTCAGCCAGTTTCAATAGAAAAAGTAATATATACCAAATTTGAGAGAAATATTTTCAAAATTGTGATCTGTACTTTGTGCACAAGATTTACATGGACAGCCAGACGAACGGACAGAAAGTGATTCTGAGTCGATCGCTATACTTTAAGACTAATTAAAAGCATCTGCACAAAAACATTATACCCTCTCCACAATTGTGGTGTAGGGTATAAATACTGCATCGAATAATACTAATTTACAAACACACATTTTTGTTTGCTCATGGATGAAACTTATATTTTTGAGAAGAGCTAGGGACGCTAGCTAATTGACCATTTTTTGTTTCCCATCTATACATCAAAATTTTGAGATATATGGGTTTTTATTTTTCACCTGCCCTGAGTACTAATGCATACTGTATTATACCGAATTGTGGTAATTAGGTATTTACCGTTTCTGGGTACTCAACACGCTGGCGAATCTACTAGATACTTTCAGAGTTGTATTTTTTCGACAAATTCCAAAAAAACTTAACGGGAAAAAGTAAATATTGTTTAAAAGTACATCTTTTTTGTAGATAAACGTTAATAAATCGCTATTAAATACAAAACTCTAAAGTAAAGACTATTTTAAAATGTTTTCTAGAAAGAAAAATTTAGGGTGATACCAAATTTGAGTGTCTATTAACCAATGTTGAAAAAACAGCATGGAATTCTTTTAAACTTGTTGTTCAAGAATTTTTGGGAAAAAAGAAAAGTCAAAACTACAGAGATATTGTTGCGAATTTATTACATAATTTTGACCTGATGGGTGTAAATATGTCCCTCAAAATTCACTTTTTACATTCTCATGTGGATTTTTTCCCGGAAAACCTCGGACACATGAGTGACAAACATAGAGAGCGTTTTCATCAAGTTGCAGATTTTCGAGAGGTATTATCAAGGTTTTTGGGATCAGAATATGCTAGGAGACTATTGTTGGAGTGCCATGAGGGAGACAAATGAAAATAATTATAAAAAGAGGACTAAAACACTTCACTTTAAATTTTTTTTGTCCTAATTTAATGTACATTTTTATATGTTTCGTTTTTAATAATTATCTCAAAATTTGACTTCCAGGATTTTTTTTAATATTATTTCCGAAGTTTGAAGACCTAAATACACAAATCCTCATATGTTTCAATTTACGAGCAAAATCCTTGTAAACTAGGTCGGCAAACGACTTATTATAAAGTAAATGCAACGGCTGCAATCCAAGGAGATAAGTCTTTGACTCTATAAGTTAGGACTATGCTAATGAGCATAATCCGACGAGATAAATTTTACTCCAACTTTCACTAAAATGAACATTTATATAAAAACAGCTGGCTTTAAAGACATTTTGAATTTAATAGATTTTTAATAAAAAAAAAATAACCCACATACAAACTATAGTGACTCGAGTAGAATGTTAACAAATACACATAATTCTTATTATTTTCTTAAAGAGATTATTTCTACATATATTTATCATGATAAAGCAAACGCGTAGTTAAAATTTTTTAAAAAAAAAACTTAGCATACTACCTGTTTTAACCAATGTGTCTTATCTTTAATAGGGATCCATTTATCGAAATTCCTAATTTAACAATTTTTTAAAAAAAAATCTCAAAGCTAGAAATTCTAAACAGAATATACATGCATACTTCCTAAGCCTTTTATCAGCCTCGGACAAAATTTGGCCCTAATCGATAAAAATCGGGAAATTATGGGATTCCATTTTTAATTTCTAGCAACTAACTATTTACAATTACATTGTCTACTTACGTAGAATTTATTTGCGACATGTTAAATAGCAAACACCATATTTTTTATAATATATATTTAAAGATCAATTTAAGCCAAATTTTCTAAATATACTTTTCCAAAATTGATGAAAGTTATCTCTAGCAAAAATGCACTTTTACAATATGCTATTTTCCTTGCTGTAATCATAATATTAAGGAAATGTTTTGTTTAAAATAAATTTTAATAAAACTACTTTGTCTGTTAATACTGAAGATTAATGAATGCTAAATTTATATTTGCTTTACAGTTGACGTAAATTATTGGCTCTTCCAAGTTTAAATTTAGTAATAATTTTACACTAAATTAAGCTGAATAAAATATACAATAAATGGACACAGCCAGCCCACTTAAAGGTTTCTCACTACAAAAGATGTTAAATGGTTTGATAAAAATAAATTATAAAAAATTATAGAAAAACATACACATCTATGCATTTTAAATGGCACACCAGCTCTCAGTCTATTATACATTATAAAGTCTGCTAGTATTTATTGGCTCTGGCAATAAAAATAAACCCATAGTATGATTATAAGGATTTAAAAGTTAGACCAACAAAAAAAAACAACATATGAAAACAAATATTCATTTTGATTGATGTTTACTGTAGTAGGATGACATCGAACACAATCTTTATTTCAAACATAAAATTCCTACAAACAAAAGTATTTCAATCAATATTTCAATTTGGTTTTGGATTTCTATGTTGTTTTTTTAGTTTTTGGCTTAGTTTTATTCAATTTAAGCTTTGAAAAGTCATTTATCTATGACATACGAGCAAACATTCAAACATTTAGTGTGTGTATTTTTCGATACATCTTTTGGTTAAAGAGAAAAAAATCAAATAAATGAAGTCATTGTGGGAAGTGCTTTCCACTAATCATAAACCTAATGTTGGGGGAACTTTGAATAGCCAGTTAGGTTTGACGATATATTCGGATATAGCAAATTGATATTGTAATGGAAAATTTAATTAAAACTTGTACCTAATCTAATTTATTTTTTAAATCTAAAATCCGAGAACTATTTGTAGTGCTGAGATACATATTTATCTCAAAAATGTCGAAGGTATCAAATTAGCAAAATGGGCTAACTCACAATTATTAAATTTATTGTTATTTTTATGGAGATTTAAACCTGCCTTCGTATGTATCTATACATGTGTGTTTATTCCCAATACTTTAACCCTTTGAAAATCTATTCTTCTCTTGGAATCCATGTAAACGAATGTGTCATTTGGCTTTTGTTTGCTTGTCATCCTTAATAGTTTATTTTTTCCTTGCATTCGTTTTTGTTTGTGTTACTTTTTCCAAGTAGATATATTCTTAGACAATTTGTTGTAATATGTATTAGATTCAGATACCTTTTCTATATGTTTATGTTCACACACAAACATTTTCCTTAGCTCTATACATGTCATTATGAAAATGTCGTTTATAAATGACCCCCTTTGTTCTCTTACATAAATTTGTTTTGTTCAATGTGTTTTAGGTCAGAGAACAGAAAGAGAGATAAATGTTGAAACAAGAAAAAAGTTCTGCCACTTGTAATATTGTTTTAGAGCCGTGTAGAGTATGTGTCTGTGAAAAGAGAGAGGAGTGTGTTTGAATGTTCTATTTTGATTTTATGATGATTAATTTTCCAAGTTACATAGTTTATTGTGGCGTATAAGTGTTTTATAATTAATTATTATCCTTACTCATGCTACGGATATTTAAATCACTGGTCGGCCGTTAAAGAGAAACCATATTTGTAAATGTATTTATGTGATTTAACTAAATGAAAATTATGTTCACTACATTGTATTTGATTTGGTCATAATCTCATGGGTTCTGGATACTAAATTATAAGTGGAATTGCTTTAAAAAACTGATTTTTTATACCATACACAATCATAGTGTGGATAGTATCATGTGTTTGTAACTCCCAGAAATATTAGCCTAACACCCACCTCAAGTGTCACTTTCTGAGTCGATGTAAACATTTTGTGCCAAGTAAAGGAAGTAATTTTGAAGACAAAATTTGGTACATACATTTTGTTTGATTCAACAACGAAGCTTATTGAAATTGGTTGGAAGCGATGCTAGCCCCCATTCAAATGGTAATTTATAGGTCATATATATTTAATTCATATTCGATCGAGTTTTTAAATTAACCCACCTCTAAACAACAAATACACAGAGGGCATTGTTTCTAGGCAACAACAGATGGCAGCCCCATTATCCTATACCAGCTACAGCAGACCAATTATCTACTTAGCTGGAACAACAACCGATTATCGAAAATGATACAATGCAAAAATAATAATAGACTGGCAACAACGTACATGTATCCTTGGATCCGCTACAGCAGACCAATCATCTACTTAGCTGGAACAATAGACTGGTTATAATGGCAACATCGTACATAGAGACGCACGATACTCCAATAACTAGAACATATGAAGAAGCTTTGTGGAAGCCAAATGCCCCCAAGAGGAGTAGTGGAGAAAAAAATGTATGCATTGTTCTTAACATTATTCTTATTTATTACAAACTAGTTGACCGCCCCGGCTTCGCCCGGTAGCATTTACTAATATTAGTTTTAGGTCCAACTTGCTATAGCCTTATATACGTCGCACAGTGGTATGAGAATAAAAAAGGAGGGAAATAAATCTGTAACTTCAACACGCGCAAAGAGAAAGTGTAGTCGAGTTTAAGTTTTGAATTTGGACCTCATGACCCCACCAGGAGCGGGACCAGGGGTTCCCAAAGTAGGACACCTCGGGTATGTTCAATTTTTAAAATGATCCTATTTCTTCGTCAGGTTTCCGATTTTAAAACAATTACACATATAGAATCTCCTCGTCGAACACTACATAAAACCTCGTCGTATCTATCAATTATCTCTTATAGCTTAGGAGATATTCGCATTTGAAATTTAATTTTCAAAATTTTTACATTCAAAAAATGCCAATTTGTTATGTAAAATTCAACTTTAGGGCAAAAATTCTCAAATCACATACTCGATATCAAAATATAGTAATCTATTTTAGATGGCCCAATAAGTTCTTAATCATTTTGTAAAGGGTTCCGATAACCCCACCCCTGGTATGGATATTATAGCCAAAAAACGAAAAAATCCCATTTTTGGGATTTTTCAAGATTTTTTTGGGAATTGCGGGATACTTGATAACAAATTTCAAAATTTGTTTTTATTTGTCCATTTTAAATAGAAAAATCTACATAACTGTGAAATTTGATTAAAAAATATTCATAAACAAAAATTTTATTTCAATTTGAAAAATTTGTATCTATGCAAAATTCAATAAAATGCATTTTTTGTCATATTTTTCAAAAAAGTATTCCATGAAATTTTTAATTGTCAAAAGTTATACATTTTTGAAAAGTAGACTAAATCCTCTATCCACTGATATATAACATGTCTACCTTATGTTTCTTACGTGTCATATAAATTAGGGAAAACTTAACAACTCGCTGAGAATTTACTACACTTCCTCTTTGCGCATGTGAAATTTCATTCAAATCGGCGTAAGGGTTTAGAAGTTACAGATTTATTTCCCTCTTTTTTTATTCTCATACCACTGTACGTCGTTGCAAAGGTCTTTGAAATATCTATCATTAGATATCCATATTGTCTATATTAATGACTTAGTAATCCAGATATAGGTCAAAAATAGGTGAAAAATTGAAGCATGTCTGACAGAATTATTGATGATTTGTATACCAAAGATATCTGGGGTCTTTAAATTATCGGAAAATTATATTATATTGGATCCAGAATATGTATACTTTATAGGGTCGGAAAATTATATTGTGAAAATTACAAACGGAATGACAAACTTCTCACGATGAAGCAAAGCCGAGACATCCGTGTTTAGTGCAGCTTTCTCCCGCAAATCACTTTTACAATTAAAATTCTCTTACATAGAGAAGTAAAATTTAGCAAGCATAAGTTGTTAACACTCTCTCACTATTCAAAATTCTGTAATGATCGATCCACAATTGATCTTATAGAATATTGAATATAAGAAAATCTCAAATGTTCAAATTGATGTAACGTTCAAGCTGTAAACTTTTAAACCGTGTGGTAGTTCCTTTAAAATTTTAAATCAAATAATTAAAAACCATTTAAGGAATGACACTTTTTTTTGAGGAATCTCTTCCATTTTTAACCTTTATGTCAACAGCAGAACTGATTTACTCACGTCAACAGCAAAATTTTTCTACAGTTATATAGAATTTTTATTAGATATACCCCCATTACCACGAAGCCTGGTAATGTCTTAACTAATAGTTATACTGTCGGTTAAAAATATTTTTGTATGAAAATTGTCAGTTTAACTATTAGTTAATACATAATCAGAGTTCGTGTTACTGGGGGATAGAAAAATAAAAACATATTTTTAAATTTATAATCAGTAATGCCCAAAAAAGTTTTGAAATATCCCAAAAATGGGATTTTTTAGTTTTTTGCTATAATATCCACACCAGGAGCGGGGTTATCGGAACCCTTTACAAAATAATTAAAAACATATTTGGCCATCTAAAATAGGTTACTTTATTTTGATATCGACTACGCGATTTGATAATTTTTGCCCTAAAGTTAAATTTTACATAAAAAATAGGCGTTATTTGAATGGACCTGGTCCCCACCGTATAAACAATTTTAAAATTTATTCTCATTTAAAATATTTATTGTAAAGTTACCCAGCAAAAACTTGGTAATGACTTGCAGTTACTGAACAGCTTACTTTTCAATGACTACTACATACCACCTGCATTACATATAAGTAGTTTAGTAATGGCTGGCATATAATCTGTTACATAAGTACTTGTTTATAGCTAAAGTCTAAAAAAACAAAATAAACAAACAAAACAAATAATCAGTTACTTTTTCTCAATATAGTTTTTAAAAAAGTTTAAATCCCTAATACGTCTTCTTTGAAATTTTTTTGGATAACTTAAAATTAAAAAGATTTTTTTAAATTCAAATACATATAACTTTGGAGCCAGTCACGATTTTTAAATAACTCGTTTTTTGTTTGACATATACATTTGTTGTTAAAAAATGGAGAAAATCGGGATATATTTAGTCACGCTGTTGTCAAAAATGTGGAGTAGGGTGGGTTAAAATGTTGAAAAAATACTATACTTTTCAATTATATCATTATACTAGCTGACCCGGTGCGCTTCGCCACCCCAATTAGAAGAAAGAAATAGTACTATTAAGTCTCCCGCTCACTCGGGTCCATATAATCTTTATTTCATGGTAAGGAAATTACTAAAAGTACCATTCGAATAAAGAAATAGTACCAAAAAGTCTCCCCCTAGAATCCTAACTAGTCTCCCCCTGAATTCTCACTCACTTAGGACCATGTATGCTTAATTTCATGTTTCTAAGTCCATTGTAATAGAAAATTCAAAAAGTACCATTAGAAGAATGAAAAAGTACCTATAGTTCAGTTCTCACATTTTGATACCTAAATATAATCCCTTATTTCTAACACTAACTTTGCTCAGATACATATCAGCTAACTTTAATGTCGATAAGTGAAATTATTTAAAATATCAAAAAGGTACCATTAGGAAAAGTACCAATTTCCCTTTTCCTCCTTGAACACTCCTCAAGTTTGAAATTTAAAAATATTCCATTTTGCAAAAGTTGTTTATGCTACAGACATGTCTCAATCGATTAAAATCTGTGTCCAATAATAAATATGTTTTAAAAAAAGTACCAAATTGTTCACCCGGATTTGGCCTGAAATACACCATGGCACTCGAGTTCCAAATAACAACCTGTTAGTTAATTTTTGTATGAATCCAGGAACCAATGTTAAACAAATTATCAAAATCGGCTTAATAATTTGCAATAAAATGTATTTTCCCGATGTTGTCCCCTTTTTGGTACTTTTTTATCCCCATTGCGGTGGTAAAATATTATTAAAATAATTTTCTGTATCGTGGTGGGAGCTCATAGTAAAATATTCGAATGTCTATGTCAAATTATAGAAAAACATATTTTATGAAAAAGTACCAAAAATAAACACAATTTTTATCCCTTAAGGGTTCGAATTTCCAAAAAGTACCAAACTTATATTTTTTATTTTTTGATAAGTAAAGAATACGATTTAAATTTTGTTTCTATGTTTATTGATTTAAAAGATACATAGGGTGCCAAAAAAGAACCAAAATACAGTTTTTACCCGTTTTCTCCCCTAAACGGTTCGAATTTCGAAAAAGTACGAAACACCTGTCAGGTTATTTTTTAAATGGAGTAACATGCAATTTCAAGTTTTTTGTTTCTTTATTAGTTCTGAAGATATAAGACTACCGGATTTACCCTTTTTTACCCCCTAAACGTTCGAATTTCCAAAAATCGTTTGGGGGAGGGAGGAACCCACAGTTAAAATTTCATGATTCTAGCTTCAGTCGTTTGGGCTGTGGGATGATGAATCAGTCAGTAACGTTACTCTTTTATATATATAGATTTGCATGCGTTTTACTATACTACGTTTTACTACGTAAGGGTGCAACTTTGTAAATGGGATTTATCTTCCAAACGGGTGATCCTATCCTAACCAAACTCGGGACAATTGGGAAAACCGTTTGGCTAGGGTATCAAGAAATTTCAAGTCGATCCGAATATCCAATTCAGAGCTACAGCATTTTGAAAATGCAAAACATACCCAGGTATGTTGCCGTTGACATAAAGGTTAAAGTTTTTAAAACTTTTTTGCAAACATATTTACATTGTAGTGCACTAAAAGTATATTTCAGCTAGGCACCCCAATAATATCATTAAATTTAATTAGAAAGTCATATATATCATACATATGCAAACGGTTGTGTATGAAACGTTCAAAATTATAACCTATTTAGCATAATTGGTTTTTGTATGTAGATTTCAAAAATATTTTTAATTAAAAATGCAAATGAATGCTAAACAACATTAATAACAAATAACAGCTACAACAGGGCAAACATTTCCAATTCATAAAATGATTGTTTTCGCCTACAATAATTAAAAATTAAAGTGATCCTTAAACAAAATGTTATCTTATCCAAAAACATGTAGAAAAGTTCAATTATATTTGTTGTGGAAAATGTTTGAATGAATGCATATACCCAGCTTTACTAGCTTTGTAACTATTTAGTTAAAAATCAAAGTATCCTAAGAGGAAGGCAATTGCACAAACATAGACTACAAAGGGATAGTAAAGTAGCCAATCTGATGATATAATGTAAAAAGTTGGTCTTAAAATAATTAAGCACATAAGTATCAAATGACCCTAAGTTATAGAAATTACGGATTTACACTACAGTACAAAGTACTTTTTTATTTGGAAAGGTACTAAATTTGTAATCAAAATATTTTGCTAGAAATTGTTGTGGTATAATATTTCATAACATAGTTTGGAAGCAATTTTATTTAGAAACATATTTTGCAGTCAAATACTTTGATTTTAGCTGTTATTGTTTCCAAAAATAAAAACTAAACTTTTTGTGAGAAATGTACCCTAATACCAAGAATTTTCCAGCCCCAATACACACTCTATTATGTAAATTAATCCATACGTATTTCTACCAAACAACATTGGTTTCACTCGATTTTTAATAAAGGCAGCTAAACTAAAGCAAAATCTTTCCAATACATAAAGTTATGCTTTTCAAATCCAAACACTTGAGAAATACAGTTCATGTACTCGTACAATGAATTTGTTCATACTAACACGTACTTGAGGGGAAAAGTCGATTTTTATTTTTTATTTTTTTTTTGTAGTTTAGTGTGTTATACGTGTGTTAAGATTTCATTTCTTAAAATCAAATAGAAATTTCGTATGTGTAGGAAGTAGTAGTGATGGAATGATGAATAAATGAACGAATGGATGAATGAGTGAATTGAATAGAAGTGATTTTAATGGCAAATCGATGGCAGGTCATAAGTGAATGAATTGAGTTTTGGAATAAGTAAATAACCCAAGGCTGAAAATGTAATAGAGAAAACAAAATATGCACTACAGGGGGAAGAAAATAAATACGAGGGGCAACCTTGAGAAACTTTACGAATTAGGCTTAATTAGGTTCAGGATCTCATTAGTCTCGCCAAATTTCAGTTTGACGCTCATTTCAGTTTGTTCAATTATTAATTTAAATAAATGCATGTTTAATCAACTTCTGGCGAGTTTGGATTGAAAATTTACATAAACAGATTTTGTTTTAACTGATAACTTCTAATATTAACATTTTACTTCATTTCTTGGTAACGAAGGTTTTTGATGTTATTCCCTTAATTATGTATGTATATGCCTTTATATAGTCTTAATTCATTAATCGTGTATTTTTATGTTCTATTGTGTTTTAACCAGGGACCGAAAATAATAATTATTCTTGAAATTTCAAAGAAATATTTGATTTTTATTTTTTTGTCAGAAATAATTGTTATATTTTTGTCAGACATATTTGTCAGACTATGATTTTTATTTTTTTGGCAGATATAAAAATTTATTTTTGAGTTTTATTTACATATTATTTACATATATGTAAATAAAAAAGTCTACGTACGACCACAATTTTTGCCACTTTATTAGAGAAAACCCGGTAAATAAAAAAATAATGCAGTTTCGTTTGAAATCTATTTTTATTGCTATGCACCAAAAAAACTTGCAAAATTATTCATAAAAAACAATAAAAAAACATTGACAAAAGTCTACATACGACCACATCATATCCTGATTTTTTTTGAATACTAACAGATAAGCATGCAATTTATTAAATCTACAGTTCAAACAATATTCAGTAACTTTGAAAACACTGGTAGAGCTAAAAACAAGCTGCGAAGTGGTCGCCCTAAAGAAACTACATCGTAGAGATGTAATCTTCATTTTAAAAGAAGTCAACAAAAACTAAAAAGTAAATACCACAAAATTGACCACAGAACTCGAAACAAGATAAGAAGTCATCCACGAACAATTCAAAGAACCTTAAATAATAATGCCAATTAAAGCAGAAATCCTCGTAAATTAGCGAACGGATCGCAAACTTCGTTTGGAATTCGCCCAAAAGCGAAGTTAAGCATGGTGTTGGCAGTGTGATGGTTTGGTGTACTGTCGCTGCTTCTGGAGTGGGAAAGTTAGTGTTTATTGAGGATAATATGGATCGTTATCAGTACAAATCCATTTTGGAACAAAATTTGAGAGCACCAGTTGATATTTTAACTCTTGGTTAAAGTAGGACGTCACAAACTGTCAAAGATTGGCTACTCTACCATGCCCCACGACAATTGTACACACCACCTCAAAGCCCGGACTTAAAAGTTATTGAGCGCTTGTGGGAAATTCTACATCGGAAGATCCGAAAACATCTTATTACTTGTGAACCAATGTTAAAGAGGAAGCTTCCAGAAGAATGGCAAAATATAACGTCCGCAGAACTGAAAATATGCCCGTGGTGGCCAAACGAAAATTTGAATTTAATGAAAATTTGTATTCGCTGAAAAATGTTTATTTAGTGTACAGATCGTATGTAGACTTTTGTCAACATATTTTTTTAACTTTTTGTGAATAAAAGTTAAATTAATTATAAATTTAGCGATATATTTTCGTTATATTACTAAAAATGCATTTGAAATAAAACTGCATCATTACTTTTACTTGTTATGGTTTAGAAGTTCAAAAGTATGTAGACTTTTGTCGGTCACTGTATGTACATATGTAGTAATATTTTAGCCTTAATCATGGTCATATTTTATCTTTAATCTTGGCTCTTTATACAGTCATATTTTAACTTTAATCGTGGGCCTTTATAGGGTCATATTTTATTATCTTAGTTGTAATCTTGGCTCTTTATAGAGTGATATCTTATATTTAATCGTGTATTTTTATGAAGTCATATTTTGGCTTTAATTGTGGCCCTTTATGCAGTGATATTTTGGCATTCATCATGGTCCTTTATAGAGTAATATTTTTTCGTGGCACTTTGTGAAGTCATATTTTTGCTTTAATCGTGGCCGTCTATAGAATCATATTCTTTATAAGTCATATATTAGCCTCAATCGTGGTCATATTTTAGTCTAATCTTTACCCTATGTGACTTAGCCGTATTTTAGCTTTAATCGTGGGTCTATATGGATACAAATTTTGGCTTTAATCGTGGACCTTTATGGAGTCATATTTTAGCCTCAATCGTGGTCATATTTTTGTCTATTCTTTGCCGTTTACTTAGACATTTAATCGTTTATCTTTATAATGTCATACTTTGGCTTTAATCGTGACGGTTAACGAGTCGTATTTAATACTGGCCGTTTATAGAGTCATATTTCAGCTTTAAACTGGGCACTTACAGCGTCTTATCTAAACTTTAATCGGGGCTCTTTATAATGTATAATTTTTACCCGCTGTCCTTTAAAAAGTCATATTTTAGTTTCTTTCACGTCTCTTCAAAATGTCGTGTCTTAGATCCAATCATTTCTTCTAAATAGTCATATCCAGATAAAGTTTTTCAAGCAAAAGGCTTTAAAAGTAAGCTACTGCATATTTTACAAGTTTTTAGAAAAAAAAAACACTTTTTTCTGAACCGTGCATAAATATTTATTCATTGAATATAATTTCTTTAAATAAAATATTGCTTTTCAGCTTTTTACCCACAAACAGACCTTAAACATTGATTGTAGATTCCACAACATTTATATACTTTGGGTCCTTCTGAAACTTAAAGACGATCTAACTATATTCGTCAGTTTGTCTGTCTTTAAAATTAAATTATTTTTTTCATTAATTTTTTTTATAAAGTTTCAGCCTAACCACAAAAGTCGATTTTAAGTCCATAAAGTTGACTATTATTATAAACTAGCTTGACCCGGTGCGCTTCGCTACCCCTGTCGTAGTAAAATAAAAAATATATAGCCTATTGACGCTTCCCAGTAAGGATCTATCTACGTTCCAAATTTCAATAAAATCGGCTCAAACAAACAAACAAACCAACAGACCAACAAACAAACTTACAAAGACATTTATATATTTATATAGATATCGTACCATAAAACAAAAACTATTTTCATTTATTTGAATGTATAGGTTGGAAAAGGTTTTGAAAACTTTTTAAAAATATTTCTTATGGTACAAAAAAAACAAAAGTTCTATTTTAAAATAAAGTCGATTTTAACAAAACTTAACTTTAACGTTTTGTTTATAGTTAGGCTGTTTATTTTTAAATATTTTTATTACAATAAAATTAATTAATTTATGCTTTTTCTTATGCATATATACATATATATATATAGCATATATGCTATGTGCAAATTTTCCCGTTTTTGTAGCTTATTTTTAATTTTGTTGTGCATATAATTTATTTTAAATAGCCGAATCTTATCTTCAGA
The DNA here is from genome assembly GCF_958450345.1 of Calliphora vicina. NCBI lineage: Eukaryota > Metazoa > Arthropoda > Insecta > Diptera > Calliphoridae > Calliphora > Calliphora vicina. The sequence continues at coordinate 57,780,204 of NC_088781.1, read as the reverse complement.
CCTGGTTCATAATACATTATCATACCTCAACCTAGGCTCGTTATATAGTCATAGTTTAACTTTAATCCCAATCACTTGCATAGTCATTTTTCAGACTTAGAGTCATTTTTTAGCTTGGCCATTTAAGACCTCTTTTTTTCCTCAATTGTAGCTCTTATTCAGTCATATTATTCCTTTCTATCTTTAAATTACAAATCTCTTCATACAACCCTCGCAAAACCATCATCATCATTTATTTGAGCGCCATTATATCCACACAATCAAACCATCATTGACTTTTATGAAGAGTTTTCTTTTTATACCCTTCACCTTCGTGAGAAGGGTATATATAAGTTTGTCATTCCGTTTGTAATTTCTACATTTTTCATTTCCGACCCTATAAAGTATATATATTCTGGATCCTTATAGATAGCGGAGTCGATTAAGCCATGTCCGTCTGTCTGTCTGTCTGTCTGTCTGTCTGTCTGTCTGTCTGTCTGTCTGTCTGTCTGTCTGTCTGTCTGTCTGTCTGTCTGTCTGTCCGTCTGTCTGTCTGTCTGTCTGTTGAAATCAGTTTTCTGAAGACCCCAGATATCTTCGGGATCCAAATCTTCAATAATTCTGTCAGACATGCTTTCGAGAATTTTGCTATTTAAAATCAGCAAAATCGGTCCACAAATGGCTGAGATATGAGGAAAAAACCAAGACAACCTCGATTTTTGACCTATTTTTTTACCTATATCTGGATTACTAAGACATTAATATAGACAATATGGATATCTAATGATAGATATTTCAAATACATTTGCAACTACGTATATAAGACCATAGTAAGTTGGACCTACAATGGGTCAAAATCGGGAAAAAAATGTTTAACCCGAATTTTTTTTTCAAAAAAAAAAAATTTAAAAAACAAAAAATATTTTTTTAAAATTTAAAAAAAAAAAAATTTAAAAAACAAAAAATATTTTTTTAAAATTTAAAAAAAAAAAATTTTAAAATTTAAAAAAAAAAAATTTTAAATTTAAAAAAAAAAAAAAATTTTAAAATTTAAAAAAAAAAAATTTTAAATTTAAAAAAATTTAAAATTAAAAAAAAAAAATTTTAAATTAAAAAAAAAATTTTAAAATTTAAAAAAAAAAAAAATAACAATAGAAAAAAATTTTTTTCCAAAAAATTAAAAAAATGGAAAAAAAAAAAATAAATTTTGTTTACCTAGAAATATTTAAAAGTTTGAAGTATAATTTGGTGAAGGGTATATAAGATTCGGCACAGCCGAATATAGCACTCTTACTTGTTTTTTTGTAGTTTTTTTTAGCAGTTTTTTTGCTCGTTCGTTTTTATTCAATACATGAGCCATGAAATTTATAAACTCAAAATTTGTGTTATGATGTTAAAGAGTGTGAGTTTGTTGATTTTGGTTTTAAGATTTAAGTATAAACATGGCATTTTTGCACAAAATATCCTTGTATTTTCTTAAATATTTTGTTACGACCTAATAACACTAACACTTATTTAAAGACTCACACACAAACTCATCCACATTAAGGAAGTTATTTCTTTAAGGCAAAAAAGTAGTAGTAGACTTTTTGCCTCAAGGATTATAAACATGAAGACACACACACAATTCCAATACTTTTATTGTTTATCTCTCTTCTCTCTCTCGGTATATTTCTTATGAAACCTCTTTCTACCACACTTTGTTTTATTTATTTTCTGTACCAATTTTATGTTAATTTATCTGTCAACACAGATTGACATAATTTTATGTTAGACATCTAAATCAGCATTTATTCTAATATGTGTATTTTAATTTATGCTTGTGCATAAGTATACATATATCTATGTATCTATGTTTAATTTATATATTTAAACATAAATATACATATGTACTATATATTATACATATAAATTATATAATATTAATTTATAAGAAAAACATTTATAAATTATCTTGTACTTAAATACAGTGTGACAAGTAAAATTTGTTTAACGAAATAAATTTCCAACATTTATTAGATATTGCAAAACATTACCACAAATTAAACCTGGGTCTTCAGATATTCTATATAATCAACTTATACATTTATATTCTATGATGTAAAATCGGTTTTTCCTAATTGTTTCATTTATTATTTGTCACTTTATACCTTGCCCAACATATAACCTTACATATGTATGTATATTTTAAACAAAGTTTATGTAGCTGAACATTAAGATAAAATAATATTGAAATTAGAATTACATAAAATAACTGTTGGTTTAAAGGATTAAGCTTTGCATGAACTTGACGACTACCAGCAACAAAAATAATAAACATAATTAATAAGTCACACACAAAATCTCATATCTATGAATCCTATTAAAAGTTAATTCATTTTAAACCTTTTTTCCACATTTGAGTTTTTATTGCTTTTAACTTTTAGTATTATTTATTGAGCTTTTAAAAATAATATCAAGGGTTTAGATATGAAATATGTAATGTATCAAAGGTTGTAATCATAACTACTGACCTTCATTCAACCTTAGTTGGTTAATTGGTGATGGTGATAGTTCAAAACGAGCAAACAGTCAAGTACACAAAACCACACCTATCGCCAGATGCGATGTGCTTTATATCACAATTAATGCTAGTGGGGAAGGTACTAAATCCAACCTGTAGCCATGAGGTAGGTCATAGTTTCCCAGGATTTTGTGTATCTAGAGAGTTCTTTATCTTTGCAACTTAAAATAATGTATTTCTGCAAGGCAGTTACGAATTTTTTTGCCGAATGCCTTTTTACATTTTTCGTTATATCTTTGTAATTTGCAGTCGGATCTTAGAGTATAATATATCAATGTTTTTGTCTTGAATAGGCCAATATTTTTCTTTAAAGCATCCCGTTTTACTATTTATCCACCAGAACTGTATTCCTACCACCCTAATGTACCACCCTAATATCAGAAAATTACAGCTCGCAAGAAATCATGCGAGTTCGGCTTACATAAAACTAAGATATTTATGAGAGCTTAACTATTTTCAGATAGGGCAATTATATGGGGGCTAGGAGAAATAATGGTCCGATTCTAACAAAATTCAATAGACTTCGTCCTTGGAGCAATAGAAAAGCTTGTACCAAATTTTGTCGAATTATCTTTGACAAGAAGACACGATTTCGTTGGCTAGCTCTCCTGCCTGTTCATTACCATAGTTATTATGTAAAGTTTAATAGGAACAAGGGGCAGTGAGCAGTGCCTTTGAAAGATTAGTTCTTAGTGCAACCGTGATTCTAATGCATGCATAACTCAGATCTTTATATATCTGGTCTGCGACATATTTTCACCTAGTTGCAGTTCTCCATACCAGAGATCCATATGTCAAAATTGGACTAGTACAGCTGTAGATATCCATTTAACTATGTTAGGTCTAAGACCCAATTTTACACCGAACATCTTACGACAGGTGTTACGCTACTACTGCCTTCTTGACTCTTCAGATTCCATGATATCATAACCATTTAACTACCACTTTAGCGGCCACATCGAACTAGTTACTTGTATAAGTAGTAATATAGCTAGTGTAAGGTTTCCATTTGGCACTTTTCAAACTGCTGGGTAAGAAATAGAACATATTCCTACTACTAATAAACCAATCACGGGTTCAATTCATTCTAGTGATGGATTTGCTTTTTTCTGCAAAGCATTGGCAATGAAAGTCTAACTTAGATTATATCACACATCGACCATTTATACAGCTTGTATCGAAACTCGTGTCCAACGAAATCATTACGTCAATTTAAAAAAGAAAATGTAAATAAATTTTTCAAAATTAAAAAATTGCAAAATAAAGCATTAAACTTACATGAATACTCTTGCCAATTGTAACACAGTGATATTTAAAATAATACTTAAGACTTTTTCACCATGACTTTACTTCGTAAATAAAATGTTTCTGTCTGTTAATGGATAACACCTGGCATATATATTACTTTCGTCTTAAAAATGTGCTAATTACTTAACTCCTGCACATACACATTCATCTTAATTAAAATTCATGACAAAACTAAAACTTATCTTAAATGTTCACCAATTTGTCCTTATATTACACAAAAGAACTATTAAACTTATGTAATGTTATCTCTTAAACTATTATATCAAAAAGGTCATTTTGATTAAACGACAAACATGAAAATTTTATTTGAATAACCCTTTAACTCAGTTGCGTAATATGATGTAATCAGAGTGTGAAAGGAATTCATTTTGATGTACGATAGAATGACAAATTTAACATTAAAAACGTATAGTTCTTAATATAGTAAAAATAGCCCTCTTTTCCAGTTAAGTTTTTCTCCCGCTTGTTCTATTAAGTTCATGGAAATTTCATACATGCATGTAATGTAACCACTCCCCAGACAATTTATCCAATGAACATATCCACTGGAACCGCGTCAACTATTCTAAAACCGATTTAAGGTAATAGGTATTTTCTGTTTTAGGTTAATGGTTAAAAACGAGATATGTATCTTGCAAAAACCCCAGTCGTTGATGAATTAGATGAGTTGAGATTGCAATTAGCAAAATAGTAATTGTGTTATTAACTAAATTTCGCCGTTACATATTATTATTCCTTCTAATTTTTATTTCCATTAAATTAATTCACGATTGTGAATGTTAATTTATTCCATAGAAAGGTCCACCGTGACCGAAAATAAAAATATTCATAAACAATCATCTAACATCATATTAAAAAAAAGTACTGAAAACTGAAAATATATTTTTTTCTTATTCTTATCAACTTTTAATTACATTTTGTTTAGAGTAATTGTTGATCACAAATTGATATCATGTAATATAAAAACTTTCTATAAACAACAAATTAATCAAAAAAAAAAAAATAAAAGAGGCAAAACAAAGATTGATTAACTTTTTCATTGGATTTTGTTCATGTTCCAACGTCGCGTTCCGGTATCTAAATCATTTTTGGTTATCAGTACTCCGAGATTGTTTTACTAAAGTGGTAAAAATGTTATTTCACATCAAAATTTAGTGGCTGTAACTAAAAAATAAAATACTGCATCTAATAATCGTATGTGCAACATTTTTAAAGTTTTTTTATAATTATTTTTGATTTCATTATTAAACTAAACTAATGAAATCAATTTAGAATTTAATTAAACTCATTTTGCTTTATTTATATATGTATTGTGATTTCTTTTATAATATTTATAATACATTAGTTCAAAATATACATACTTGAATAACCGGTATTACAAATATGACGGAAAAATATGTCACGTGACATATCATACTAATGGTTGTAAAATAAAAACCAATTCAAATATTTCAACAAGACAACTGTCAATTGAAAACTACATATGTAATTCTATTTTAATTTAAAAAATAAATATGTAATTCTATTTTAATTTAAAAAATAAATTATGTTCCAATCCGATTTTTTAATTTTTTCAGACACAGTCGAAAACGAGTTATATTTTTCGTTAATATACTGGAAACATCCAAGCGACAAACAGATTTCTTTATATTGCTTCACTTCAAAGGCATACGAATGTCGCATTCGAAACTTTGAAAATGCCCATTTATTGGGTATGCCTTAAAAATTCGGTATTTTTTTTTAGTTTTTAGCTTTTGTACAATATAAATTTATTCAAAGTATTGACCATTGTTAGCTATGACCTTTTCCCATCTTCCTGGAAATATATGCATTCCGAGCCAAAAGAACAGCTCATCTTTTGAGGCCAAAAACGAATCAAGCCAACACACAGTGGGGGATCTGAAAAAAAAGTGGAAATAAATCTTTAACTTCTAAACGAATAGCCCGATTTTAATAAAATTCCGTGGCTATAGAGTAGGTGTTGATAAGATTTATTTTTGAATTTGGGCCTTTGACCCCAAGGGGGGCCCGAGCCACAATGTCCCAAAGTTGGGCACCTCTGGTATATGAAAAATTAAAAATGATGCCAAATTTTTGTTTGCGATCCGATTTGAAAGATTTATATATATATATGGAATCTACTAGATGAGATCTACAAAAAACATAGCCTTAGCCATATATTATCCCTTATAGTTTACGAGTTATTCGCATTTGAAAAGTAAAAATTTATTTTATTTACCCACCAAAGAATGCACATAACTTTTGACTCAGTAAAGGTTTTTAAACAATTCTTTCTTACTATTATTAATACGTGTCTTGTTAATTCAAAAAATTATTTCAAGAAAATCGGGAAAGAATTGGATCCGTTATTAGCCAAAAACCAGACCAAGGTGGGTAAATAAAATAAAATTTTACTTTTCAAATGCAAATGTTTACCAGTTATTTGCATAAGGGATAACATATGGCTAAAGCAATGTTTTTGTTGATCTCATCTAGTAGATTCCATACATATATATAAATCTTTCAAATCGGTTCGCAAACAAAAATTTGGCATCATTTTTAATTTTTGATATACCCGAGGTGCCCCACTTTGGGGCATTGTGGCTTGGGCCCCCTTGGTGTTATAAGCTTAAATTCAAAAATGAAACATATCAACACCTCCTCTATAGCCATGGGAAATTTTATTAAAATCGGACTATTCGTTTAGAAGTTACAGATTTATTTCCACTTTTTTTGCAAATCCCCCACTGTGCAACATCGGATAATCTGTTTCGAAGTGAAGCATATCCCAGAGAGAGCGTTCTTCATCGATCGAAACAAATAGTAGTCGGACGGGGCACGGTCTGGAATATAAAGCTGGTGAGCCAAAATTTCGTTCTAAATTTTTATTACTGATATCATCAATATCAATATTACTGATTCATGTCTCGGCGCATATTCTGGGAGTTTTTCGGCCAGTGCTCGCTTCAAACGAATCAGATACGTACGGCACAGTTTACCTGTGATGCTCTGGTAAGATTTCAGCAGCTCATAATAGGACCCTTTTGCTCCCACCAAATACAGAAAATACCTTAGCGCCATGGATATTTGGGTTTGGTGTCCATTCGGCTGGTTGGCCTGGCTTCACATACAGTCTCTTATGCTTCGGGTTACACTCCACTTCTTGGTCTTCAAACTTTTCTGGCTGGCCTGGTCGCAATTTGTCTTCAGAGTCAAAATCACCACCAAACTAACCATTTCACGCAGATTGATACCACTGGAAGTCAATCACCATAAGCTTTGGTGAGCAATCGGTGTGCTTCAGCGCACTTTTTTCAAATGTGATGCTTTGTTATTACAAAATTTTACATTTTTGAAGCAAATAAAAAAAAATTTGTTTACACTACACTGTTCAATAACTAAGTGAGAATAAATGACAGATATGTACCCTTTAATATGATATATAAGTTATTAAAAAGAAGAACCGCGTTCACAAAGTCATAAAGTCATACACCAGGATTGACCAAAACATAATGTGGATAGTTTTGTCCGTTAAGAGCTATCATGAAGCTACTCGAATGAAGATGGCACTGTGTATAAATAGTGGCTGCGGGTGCAGTAGTTCGTTAGTTTCTCATCCAGCTAACAAAATCATGACACTCATTTTGAGGCTCATAATTTATCTTCCATACAAACGGGTCTAATATATATATGTTTATGGGCTTATTTTTGTTTAAGGGAGTCGATTTATGTATGTCTGTTGAAATTATCTTTCCGAAGTGCCTAGATAACTTAGGACCAGTATGATTATTATTTTTCTTATTTAAAAAACCTACTTATTAAAGCTTCCATATAAATTTCAAAACCATATATTGCTCACATGTATTATCAACATCTGAATGCCCACATTATCAACAGTATTTAATATCTGAATCCAAATCTAGTTTTCTCAATACATACAAACAAAAATCTTTAAAATTACTGAGATCCTGTTACTTAAGAATATATTCCTTTAAATTCTTTAAACAAATATTCTCCTATAAACAAGTTCCTCAAACCATTTATGTAATTCCCACAAATCCTCTTACAAAATGGTACCTTTCCCAACAAAACCTCACAAAAAGGTAAAACTTTATTCCTCAGCGCACACAACAAACTAATTGTTATCCTTTAAATGTGTAAATTTTCATGACTTTTCCATTTTCGTCAGGATTTACTAATAAATATTGTGCTTTGCTTTGTTTTATGTTATTTTGGGTCAAAAGGGCGGACAAGCAAGGACGTTTTTTCCTTAATTCTAAATTGATAAATAAGGGCTATAAAGTACACGAATGTTTGAGAGTGTGTAGGAGTGCCGAAGTGTGGGAATAATGAAAGTGGATGTTGTTAAGAATGTTTTTGTTCAAAAACTTTGCTGTATTCCAACGACCCTTTTCAATAAATTCTCTGGCATCATTTTAAATACTTGTCGACAAAGGAGTTGGTGGGTCCTTTGTAAACAAAAATGTGTTTAGTGTTGATGTTGCTGTTGTCGTTGTTGTTTTTGCAATTTATGAGCATAATTTATATATTGGTAAAATAATAATAATAAAATAATAAAAATAAAATGCTTGTAACCAACATAATATGAGCACCAAACAACAGCAACAGCAAATACCGCTTGTTTTTTATACACCTAAATAGATTTCATTTTTATTGTTGTTTAATGTGTTAGAAAAAATTTAATATGTGTCAAAGTATCCATAGACTAACATTATAATCTGGAAAATATGCACACATAGTTATTCATACATGCTAAATTTATAAATAAATTTAATTAATTTCTAACATCTGAAAGCTTTGCGAAATCATATTAAACCTCTTATGCCTGAATTAGTTTTATCGATTTTATATGCAAAATACCGCAGTGTACAGTCAGTTTTCGACATGTTTCGACATATAATTAAGATATTTATTGAAGATGAGGTTTAATAAGTTTTTTTAATAAAATTAAATTTAAAACGTTTCAACTTAATGTTCCTAGTTATAAGAATTGGTAAAAGATTTAATTTTGCGCTACCATCCCTATCGTAGTCAAATAAAAACAAGTAAGAGATATATGGGGGAGTTCATGTCAAGTGAACCAATATTTCAAATCGTTGTCTTCGGATCGGGATGAATTTGCACCAAGGTTAGTTCTATTGGACAGTAATTCAGACACAATTTTTCATCAAGATCGGTGGAGAACTCTGAGAAATTTGACATTTTGGCCAAGCAGGTGTTTTTTCTCATCCACACGCAGAGAAAAAATATAATTGGGCATTGTTACTGTAACCATTTATATAGTGTTACAAGTTTTTTAACTATATTATAGTCACAGTAACCATTTACATGATTGTGGTAACCATAATATGGTTAACTTACGATTCACATGATTATCTCAACCATATATATGGTTACAGTAAACATATATATGTTTGTGGCAACCATAATTATGATGAATAATTTTATCATAATATGTTGTTCTCGGATTATGATAAGCCTTAAGCCGAGAGCACCATAATATGATAAGTCCTTCGTCATATAAATGGTTGTCACAAACATATATATGTTTACTGTAACCATATATATGGTTGATACAATCATGTGAATCGTAAATTAACCATATTATGGTTACCACAATCATGTAAATGGTTACTGTGACTATAATATAGTTAAAAAACTTGTAACAATATTGAAATGGTTACAGTAACCATGCCCAACTATATTTTTTCTCTGCGTGCACGTAACTTATTACCTACCGTTCTTAGCAAAATGTATCCCAAATAGTTTAGATAGCTATTTTCTAAATCTTTCGCAAAAAAAAATGTAAAAATTTACAATTTTTTCCCCGACATCAAAAATTTGTTCCCAATAAAGCTTAGATAGTTTCCTTAAAGACCTATTTGGTCGCTTAGTAGGGCGAGAGTTGGATATCTATCAAAATAAATGTTTTGTAACTCAAGACATAAAATTGTTGACTTTTTTTGCAAAATCAAAAACTTTTTTGATTTTTTTTTTTCAAAATGGACCTTTTTTTTTCTTAAAGGGAAACTTAGGGTTTTCCTTGAATACTTTTTACCAATATCTATTTTTTTTTTCAAAATGGCCATTTTTTAATTTTTTTCCTGTAAGACGTTTTTGGTCGCTTAGTGAGAAGGTTTGGTTTTGCAAAAAAAAAAAAATCAAAAATTGTATGACTTAAGTTACAAATCATTTGTTTTGATAGATATCTAACTCGCATCCCATTAAGCGACCAAGGAGGTCTTCAAGGGAAATATCTAAGCTTTCAAAAAATAACAAAAGTTTATTATTTTATAGTTCTAAAAATATTTAGAAATAACTATTTACATTGAATTGTAGTTGGAACACCACATGTTCCAATGCGTCCTATTTTTAGTTAATTCAAATGTGAAGACTGATTCAATTATAGTTCTGCAGATATTCGAAAATATATATTTCCTTTGTACGAATTAAATAACTAATACATATTTTTTATTTTCAGGTATGTGCTCGTGATCAATATATTTATTTCCAACATCAAGGTAATTTTAATAACAATACAATTTATTCTTATCGGTTGAATTGTTTCTGTGGTAGCTAGGTGCACCCGAGAAATCAAGTCGATTTTGCAAGAGCACATCACTCAATGAGATTAAGTACAGATTCTAGTGAAATCAGTGTAAGATCAAGCTCATCGTTCAGTATATTTAATTTTAGAAATTTGGCAATGCCTTGATACACATCAGTCTTACACAGAGAAAACTGATTCGTGATAGCAACCGAATTTGTTGCCTATCGAATGATTCTACCTTAGTAACCGAATTTTACAGTTGTAGCTACAATATTTTAGAAGCGATAACAAAATATTGGTTGCTTCAACCGAAATTCTTCTTTATCAACTGACTTTCTGTTGATGGACCCGAAAAATTCTATGTGTGGAACCGAATCATTCGATTGGCAACAAACTTGAACTTTTTGACAGTGACAAAACTAAATAAACTGAAAATTTTACTACTTTTGTATTGTTATAGTTTTGTCAGCGACATGAAATAACACCCAATGAAATAACGCCCAATTAGGAAAATGAAATAAGTTCCAATAAAATTGGAAAAATTTTAAATTGGGCTTTATTTAATTTTTTTGGGGGGTTAATTAATTTTTAAATTGGGAATTATTTCATTATGAAATAACTCCCAAATGAAGTCAATTCAAAAAAAAAAAACAATTGGATTTTTCATATACAATATTTTTGTGCTTTATTTCATTTTATTTGTCCCTAAATTATTAAGAATTCATTTGTCTTTCAAACTGCAATGTTAGTTTTTTTAATTTTCATAAACATTTTAAAAGTTATATAGCCTTATTTACAAAATTTATGGAAAATTTTCGAAAAATTGTAATGTAGGGCACCTTAATGAGCCAATTCATTGCAAAAACTACAAATATTTGCACACAAAAATAAAGCATGGACATTTTTCTTTTAAACTGTGTCCTCAAAAGTAATGAAATTCGAGGGTCTTGACAAAGTTATGAATAAAACTCAAAAAAAGGCCGACAAACACGATTTTTGGCAAAACCTCGACTTGAGCGACCTCTAAACCTCTTCCGACAAATCTGAAAAAAAATCTCAAAAATACTATACCCTATAAGCTTTTTTATGATATAAAACCCAAATATGTATTGGGAATTACGTTGTAATTTTAATTGGGAGTTAGTTCATTAAAATTGGGTGTTTATTCATTTTCTTTCATTTGGGAGTTATATAATTTTTTTGGGTTTTAATTTATTGGGACTAGTATTTTCCTAATTGGGCGTCATTTCATTGGTTGTTCAGAATCCGGGAGTTAATACAAATTTAGAACCGGTGACAATATCAAGCAAAAATTATTGATTAGAGAATCATTGTAATGGAGGGGTACGGGCTACACTACGCTTCCGTAGACATTTTTGCGAAGTTGACATATACAAACAACATAAGTCGTTACACCAAACTAGAACTTATAAACAAACAAAAATTTAAATATAAATAGAATACTTTAAACCTTATAAAATAATGCCATCACTTAAAACAAATTAAAAAAAATGTTTGTACATATTTTAAATCAAACCTATTTAAACCATGCAAAAATATTAAATTGTCCAACTAATTAAAAGTTTTCTCGTCTTCTGGTAAATTTGGCAACCAATTTAGTTGCGTGTAGCAACACACAGTCAACACAAATAATGAACAGTAAAGCAAAATCAAATTAAAAACAACAACAACAACGACAACTGTGAGAACAACAGTAAACGAAACTGTAGCAGGAACAGGAAATCATATTTATTATTTCATTAGGTGTGTATTTATGTGCACCGGAGGAGTGTGTGCGTGGGTATGTGTCTGTTTTACACAAGTCAAGGTAAACATAAACTAAAGCATTAATAAGCCGCATTTAGTATCGGTTACTAAATAAAAGTTTCCGCTAAATAAAGCAACAACAACGAAAAAACTTATAATTAGTAACAGATTTCTTTGGCGCAAAAGAGGATAAAACATATAGTAACACACCCATACAAATGTTTTTGATAATTGTGTACATGAGTGTGTGTTTAAGCAATAAACTTAATTATAATTATAGTGAAAAACACGCACTCTAAAACAATGTATGCATGTGTATTAGGGTGGCCATTATATTGGACGATTTTTGGTGATTGCAAGGCCTATGTTTTCCGTCATCTAAAAACCAAATACCAACAATTTTAACAAAATCGGATAACTTTGTTATTTAAAGTTAGCAATATTTTCCAAAAAAAAAATAAATATTGAAAAAAAATCCAACTAAATATAATTTTCATAATAAGTTAGATGTTGAATTACAAACTATGTAAACTGTCTGATATCAATTCCAATTTTTTACCGAAAAAATTATAACATTTCATACATATTTCAAATCTCAGATTGTACATTTTCAAATTTTTTTAATGAAATTTCAAAATGTTATGATAATTGCTTTTGATTGTAACAATCGCTAAATAACGATTAAAAACTAAAATTTTAACATTTGTATATATTATGGGATTAGGTTGGAGATAAATTTTAAATCGGTGGATTTCAAGGCAACTGGAGTTTTGATTTATTCTTGTAATGACACTATAATGATTTTTTATATAGAATTGGATGTTATAAATGATATATATGCAAATAAAAAAAATTTTGAAAATTAAAAAAACAAAAAAACAAAATTTTTACTTGTCCAAAAATATTTATTTTCTCCAACTTCTATGGATTGTACCTATTGATCTCTAACGACCTCTAGCCCGAGACTAGAGGTCTCGGGCCTCTGAAGTCTCAGCTAACGATTTATTAAAAATTCAGCTGCCCGTTTTTGCCCCTAAGCAATTCCGGTACAAAAATACAAAAAAGAAGTTAGAAAAAATTTGCTTCACAAGCATGTTATTGCGCATGCAATAACAGCTTTTTTTTAATAATTCGGTATCTCGGGAACTATTCGAAATATTATTACGATTGGTTGGAGCTGAGATGGTTTCGAGTTGATTCGTAGTTGTTCAGATTCCTAAGGGTAATGGGGGCCAGTACGTGGCCCCTCAAATTTGGTCACCTCGGGTCTCAAATTTTAAAAAAAAATCGCAAAAAACCATTTATGATCCGAATGAGCTGTAATTTAAAATATAAATAGTACTTGAGAAGATCTACTAAAAATACGCTAAGATTTGTAGGTTATCTATATTAGTTGAAGAGATATTGATTTATTTTTTTTAATTTTGCTCGATCTTGTTTTGGTTTTTTAGATATGTCAGGCCAACGGACGGAAATTTTTTTAATAACGTCAGCTATATTGGCGATAAAATTCTAAATAAAATAAAAACAACTTGGAGACAGTTATGTAGTCCCTATAAAAAGTTACATGCATCCAAAGTTAGAAAATGTAAAAACTAAAAAAAAATTATAATATGGTGATTTTCCATGAAGAAAAATATAAAATTTAAATTAATATAAAATTTTAACGGTTAAAGATATCATAACAAAATTTTGAACTGATATAGACTCAAATATCCTAAAATCAATGGCATTATAATTTTTGAAATTTTTTATTTTCTTGAAACGGGGAAAATTTGTTCCAAAAACTCAGTTTTTTTTTAGAAAACTGCCTACTGTGACGTTATTTACCGTGTGATAGTAAAAAAACTTTGCAAGTATTTAAGAAACATATAGGGCTATACAAATAGGAGGCTATTTCAAGGATCGATGCCTTGCCTTTTTAAATTTTTTTTTTAAATTGGCCAAGTTTGGATAGATCTAGTGAGTGTTATGTCCGCTTATGTGAGCCAAATTTTAGTTTCGCGCTTTTCCATTAAGTTCTCTTTCCGGAGCATATACAAATTGTATATAGTTCCGAAGAAAATTTTTTTCTACAAAAAAAAACTACGGACTTTTTTCATGTTCCAAATTTGGATGAGTGTAAGTTTTTATAGGGACGACATGACTCTTAGCAAGTTATTTGTATTTTATTTAGAATTTTATCGCCAATATAGCTGATTTTGTAAAAAAAATTGCGACTCTCCGTTGGCCCGCCATAACTAAAAAACCAAAAAAAGATCGAGCACAATTAAAAAAAATAAATCAATAAACCTAAATATCTCTTCAACTAATAGAGATAACCTACACGTGTAAGTGTATTTTTAGTAGATCTTCTCAAGGACTATTTATATTTTAAATTTCAGCTAATTCGGATCATAAATGGATTTTTGGCGATTTTTTTAAAAATTTAAGACCCGAGGTGACAAAATTTGAGGGGCAACCATTACCCCTAGGAAGCTGAACAACTGCAAATCAACTCGAAAACACCTCAGCTCCAATCGTGTGAAATTTCGTAATAATATCTCTAATAGTTCCCGAGATACCGAATTATTGCCAAAAAAAATACGTTTCTGAACCACTGTGATACGTGCCACAAGCCCTCTGAAGTTTTTAGATGCATTTCAAGTGGAAAAATGCATTTTTTCAGTTTTTATAAAAATGTTGCCATTAAAAAATTAATTTTGCAATTTAATTTAAAAGAAGAGAAATGTGTACGTCATTGTCGTTCTAATGAGACATAAAAAACAGAAATTGGTCAAAAAATTTTAAAGTTATTAAAAATTCGCCAGGCTATTAACGTGTTCCTATTCTACCATTTCCTACTGTGCATTAGAACAAGAAATTTAGGGACAAAATTAATATATTTTGAGAAATATTAAAATAAAAGTTCATTTTTACTTAAAATATATCTATATTGACTTGTCTATGAGTTTTTTTTCGTCGTAGGATACCGTTAACATATTTTACCTAAAATTGTTTCAGTATGATTTTTTTATCAATGTTCACCAAACTGTTGGGTGAGACATTCAAAAATCCAACTTTCGTTTATTAAGGGCCACCCTATTACCCATATTCAACCGAAGTCAAATGAACCATTCATAGCAATATGTAATACATAAAGGGTCTTTCGTTAAGCGCAGCCTATCAATTAAATTTAAATAAAACAATGGTGTGTGAAAAATCATCGACATTTTTTTATTCGTTTGAAAGGTCTATCAATGCTAATATTTATAATGCTATCGTGTAAATGTAAAGTTTGTTTGTCGCGGCTTCTCTGGTTGCCCGCATACGAAATGTACTGTCGCATAAATCTGGCTGAATTTGACCGACGGCATGAGTTATCTTGGCTTTGAGGGCCGCTGTTGTTTGTGGCTAATTGCATAGACCTGCAACTTAAGAAAACACCACAAGAAAAAATCTAACGGGGTAAAATCACACGATCTCGGGATCTAGTTTATAATCATCGACCTATAGTGCTTGCTGTTGATGGTGACGACCTGACCAACGCACGATGGCACCATTTGAGTTTATTGTTGCAAAAAACATAACTCTTGAATCAAATGAGATAATCAAAAAATTTACAAGGCATATGATAGATAATTGAACAAATCAATTTTATGGGAAGTAAAATACAATTTTTATACCCTACACCACCTTAGTATACAAAATTCATGTCACCAAATTTTGTTATGATCAGTCCATAATTAGTCATAGCTCCCATATAGACCCGCTTCCGAAAATCACTTTAACGTTCATAAATCGCTTAAAAATGTTGGTATACTCACAAAATTCAACATAGTAAACTTCCATATATGCATAAATCACACGACCTAATTTCATGGTGATCGGTCCATAATTGGTCATAGCCCCCATATAAGGCCCACTTCCGAAAATCACTCAAAAATATAAATTATTGAAATTTTAGAAGAAAAAAGTTTTTGCTCTTTTACTTAGTGTGGTCTTGACCGACCATACTTTCTTACTTGTTTATGTTTCTTTTTGTTTTTATATATCTTCCTCTTCATTCGTTTTTAAAAGTTTTTTAAAAAAACATTCTACAAACTAATTGGAAATTATTTGTGTTACTGTCCCAAAACGTCGTACGTAAATTATCATCGTTTAAAGCAGCCATTTATAGATTTTCAATTGGCCAGTAGGTATATATGTAGATCTGTGTTTAATACTAAGACATAAATCGATTCTAAATATTAACATCTAAATAAATGTTCCAATAAATATGGCAAAATGTAACAATTAAACTAAATAAAGATTTATTCCCAGTGTTGCCTTAACTTCTTAAATAATTTGTCACTGCGTGTTTAGTTGTGTGTGTTATTATGATTGTAGATTAATTAATGAAAGTATAAACAACATATGACTATTAATTACTATTAAAATTGATAAGTAGAGATTTCCATCTATAACACTTAAGGAATTAACAGCTATAACTTATAAATTAGCAAAATATTATGAACTTTCTTGTAAAAAAACGTCATAGAAAAAGGTGATGACAATCTTAATCGTTTTATAATTAGTGGCTTTATTCTATATATATTAATAGTTAATGCTGTATAAGTTGTTTTAGACATTTTGTAAGTAAATAATGCTGATTTGTGTAGCAACCTTTTTGAATCATAAAGTGTTTTTTGTAATTTTAGATTGCGTTACATATTTGACATAAGCACCGAAAAATCACAGGAATGAATTTTAAAACCAAATTCATTGTTGAGTGATAGTTATGATTTTAACATCTTTCTAAAATTTTCGAACGTAAGTTCGAATTCTCGAATTTAACTTCGAATTTCCGAACATAATATTCGATTGTTCTTGTTCAGGTTCATGCATGATCTAGAGATTATTTTTACATCTTTAAAATTATTTTCGAACAAATTTGGAATTTTCGAACATAGTATTGCATTGGTTGCATGCTAAATTATCTGTAATCGCATAGCTGGAATCAAAAAACGAGAATCTGTTCTGTATTTTTGAATTATTATCCCTGCTTTAGGATTGTTCGAGAAATCGAGAAATTTTGAACTAAAAGTTCTATAGAATTTATTTAAAAACATTCATTAATAATTACTTGCGATGAAAAATGGATTCATTACGAAAACCCGAAGCGTAAGAGATCGTATATGAAGCCCGGTCTACCAGCCTAATCGACACTAAAGCCAAATATCCATAAGGTAACTTGCTGATCCTTATATATAACACCTCAAGTCGACTTACAAACCTCCTCGTGGTGGTCCCTGGGCGATGAAGCATCGGCGAGTAGCGTCTGTTCTCCTAGTTGGTGCGGCTGCGAGCGAATGTCTGTTCTTATATTAAGCGGTTCGCTATATGAATGTGATACATACTCAGTCAGTCTTATGGCTTATCTGACAATTAATTATTAACGAAACCCTAAAAAAGCCAGGTTTCCCACTAGCGCACGTATTGTTACGTGTATCCAATGTTATGATACCCTGGAGAAGGCAATTAATGGGAGCAACCGATGATTGTAATAGAGATTTTCATAAAGTGACTTGGGTCTCCCCGGACCAAAGAACGAAAAACCAAATCGACCATGTGGTGATAACCGGTAAATATAGGGGTTCTCTATTAGATGAGCGTAGTCGTAGGGGCGCAGACATGATCACTATCTTCTAGTCGCAGAGGTGCGTATCAAACTTGAAGTATGGAGAAATTGCCGCAGCATATTCTGAAGCCTTGAGAAATGCTGTGTGATCTTGCCAAGAACGTAATCTAACGGAATGGTAAAAAGTGAGGTCTATATTTATGGAACCTGCTACTCGAATTTTCGACCATAAGGAACGTGCGCTAAAAGAGTGGATCCCCGATGAAACCCGTCGAGTAATCGTACTACGGTAAAGCACGAAATTTGATATCATTAGAGCTCGCACTTGTAGTGTTAAACTACACTTGCAGACACGTTACAACGAGGTCGATAGAGAAGTGAAACGTAGTGGTCGTCGAAATAAAAGGAGATGGCTGGGCAAAATCAGCAAGGACGCACAAATCGCAGTAGGTAGTCATCGTAACAATGAGGGATCTATACTCTGAGGAAACTCACGATTGATTATATGATATCGCAAAGGCCCCTAAGAGGTGCGAACGGCGAACTTGCGACGACAGAAGAGCAACAAGTTGAGGTATGGGCGGATCACTATAACCGAATGCTCTCGAAGAATGTCCGTCCTTAACGCTGGCAGAGAAATCAGTAGGTTTGATGATAAAAGTCATGAAGACAAAAACTTTACGTATAAATGCAACCTCACGGTATTTAATTCCAATTGGTGCAAGCGAAATAAAAGATGTCAGCCAATTCTGCTATCTTGAAAGCATAATATCTATGTACGGGGTATCGGGTGCAGAAGGCACATAAAACATTTGGCCGCCTAAAACCTATTTGTAGATCACCCTCTTTATATCTGCGTACAAAAATTGCAATCTTCAATGTTAATGTAAAAACTACCCTTCTATACGGCAGCAAAACTTGGAACGCCGCCACTCCTGATATACGAAAAATGCAAGTATTCGTGAACCGCTGTCTTCGCAAGATCTTACGTGTATTCTGGCCGAGAACCATATCTAATCATACGCTATGGGAAAAACAGGCCAACATATCCTATCGATGGAATTAAGAAGACAAAAATGGCGTTAGACCGGCCACAGCCTTAGAAGAAACTCGTTTGACGTTTACACACATCAACACTTTAATTATAATTTTTCACAAAGCAAAACATGAAAAATTCCTTACATTCGCAAGACAAAAAGTTGCTACGATTTATGCTAATGTGCCTAATTAAAGTATATTCTTAACTAAAACTATAAAATTATTTACAACAATTTATAAAATTCTCCAATAATTCTAAAAAATATTTACTAAATCATTATGCCAATGACAACTCAATAAAATATCCATTCTACTCTAGCTCTAATTTATTTACAGAACTATTTTTGAATAAAATTTCTATTCAAAACAACATTTCAAATACAAATATATTCCGTGCTCTCAAATCCCCCTTGAATTAAAGGTACTTGTAGAGTAAAATGGTACAAGTATCCATGTCATATCCTCTTTGGCATGCTGTGTGAATGAGTGGTTTCTGGCAGGCGGTATTTACCACAAACTGTGACACATGACAAACTGATGGGTCAATAATATTTTGTATTTCAACTCTCGTAAACTAAATGATGCATAAACAATGGAAATTTAATGCGTCTATAAACAATTACAAATGGTCAGTTTGATACATTATTTTATTGGAAAAAAAACTAAATAACAACTACAATTACTCGTGCATACAGTAGTAGCCAGCATAATAAATAAATTGGTAAAATAATTTCTACACAGTAGGCCAAATGGGTAACACTTTAAATTAACAATAACAAAATCTACTCATCAATATATTTATGTAGATGCTGGCATAAATTTATGGCTGTGACAATTCCATAAATAAAAATCTATATTGGACATTTTTCAAAAACTAAAAAAAAAAGGTTTTTTTTTTGCTTAAAAACAGAATTTATAGAGGTTATAAATTTTAAAACATGAATATATGGTGTGTTTTATAAAGAGGAAATTGAGGTTTCAAAGAAAAATATTACTTATTCAATACAAAAGCGTGAAATACGAGGATTGTCTGTTTAATATTCAACATTTCATTAGAGAAATGTATTTTTATGCTGTGGCTTTGGATTGGTGGCATTATTGATGAATTTCCTATTTCATTTTAATGAATTTCCCAAAATAACTTTTAACATATGTTTAGTTAACAATTAAATTAGTACATGTCTATTTTGGAATGTGCGTCATCATCAGCTGAATTAATTATTTCAACAAAACAGCATTAATGTCTTATTCTTTGGAAAAAAGTAATATTTTTCACTTGTTTCTCTTCTCTCTCATCTGCTGCCCCATCAACATCTATTTATTCCCATTTAGTCAGCCAACATGTTGTGACATGTTCATTAGAGTGACAATCAGTTGTATGGAAAAAAATTTTTGTTAAAATTTTGAAGAGTGCCGGGTGGAATATTGTGACACTAGGCCTAAATGTTAAGTGCTGAAAATTTGAGCCAAATCGGGCAACGATTTCTGGACGCGCATCGAGGTCAAAGTTCAGATATATGCAAAATTTTACTGTTAATATGGAATAAATAGGTGAAACTCGTTAACTTTCTGCATTGTTTTCTGGAAATATGTAGATTTATTTATATTAATGAATATTACATTAAAAAAAAAGTTTTGGAAATTAACCCTGTATCTCCTTTGGTTCAAAATGACCCAATACTGTATTATCGCCAAAATTAGAGAAAAATGCAAATTTTTCAGTTTTTGAAAAAATTTTGCTACTAAATAAATACTTTTGCAATTGAATGTAAAAGAATCGAAATATGTACGTAATTATCGTTGTAATGAGATATAAATGACAAAATTTGATTAAAAAATTTCAAAGTTATTACAAATTCGCCAGACCATTAACGTGTTTCAGGCCAATTGAACAAAAAATTTAGGAAAAAAATTAAGATATTTCGAGAAAAATTAAAATAAAAGCTCATTTTTACTTAAAATATGTCCATATTTACTTGTATATGAGTTTTTGTCTTCGTAGGATATCGTTAACCTATTCGCAGGTAAGGCCAAAAAAAATAATTTTTTTTAACGGCTGTTTCAAAACTCCATTTTCAAATTTTTAAAAATTTTGTTAAACAAATTTCAGATTTTTTCGATCATCACATTGGGGTTTATTGAGATCAAAATAGGGAATAAAAATATGAAAAAATTATATCAATACCTCTTACAGTTTTTCCGTACCTGCGATTTAAATTTAGCGCTTTTCAAGAAAAACTAATTTTTTGTCCATATTTAGGCGAATGAGTCCAATTTCCATACTGTTATAAATTTTAAGTAAAACCTATTCATAATATTATAGTCCTTGTAATTTTAAATATGTTCTGAAAGTTTTACTAAAATCGGAAAACGATAACCTTTGAATCGTGAAGGTCAAAGGTCAAATTTTTCAATATTTGGAATTTTTCATGGAGAGATAGCGAAATGTTATATATTTTTGGGCCGATTTTCATGAAACTTGAGGAAAATATATATTGGTGTCTAGCATTTACAACAACAGTGCAAAAATGGATTTTAACCTTTAAGAGGACTTGGGGTCAAAATGGTTGTGTTTTTCGTGATTTTAAAAGTTGAGGGTAATTTGAACCCCAAGTGCTGCTAAGGGTTAATTTCCATTTTTGTGCTGTTATTTTAAATTCTGGACTTTATGTTATATTTTCCTTAAGTTGCATTAAAATCGGCCCAAAAATATATAACATTTCGCTATCTTTTCATTAGAAATTCCAAATATTGAAAAATTTGACCTTTGACCTTCACGATTTAAAGGTTATCGTTTTCCGATTTTAGTAAAACTTTCAGACTGTATTTAAAATTATCTGGACCATAATAGTCTGAATAGGTTTTACTTAAAATTTATAACAGTATGGAAATTGGACTCATTCGCCTAAATATGGACAAAAAATTAGTTTTTCTTGAAAAGCGCTAAATTTAAATCGCAGGTACGGAAAAACTGTAAGAGGTATTGATATAATTTTTTCATATTTTTATTCCCTATTTTGATCTCAATAAACCCCAATGTGATGATCGAAAAAATCTGAAATTTGTTTAACAAAATTTTTAAAAATTTGAAAATGGAGTTTTGAAACAGCCGTTAAAAAAAAATATTTTTTTTGGCCTTACCTGCGAATAGGTTAACGGTATCCTACGAAGACAAAAACTCATATACAAGTAAATATGGACATATTTTAAGTAAAAATGAGCTTTTATTTTAATTTTTCTCGAAATATCTTAATTTTTTTCCTAAATTTTTTGTTCAAGTGGCCTTAAACACGTTAATGGTCTGGCGAATTTGTAATAACTTTAAAATTTTTTAATCAAATTTTGTTATTTATATCTCATTACAACGATAATTACGTACATATTTCGATTCTTTTGCATTCAATTGCAAAAGTATTTATTTAGTAGCAAAATTTTTTCAAAAACTGAAAAATTTGCATTTTTCTCTAATTTTGGCGATAATACAGTTTTTGGGTCATTTTGAACCAAAGGAGATACAGGGTTAATTTCCAAAATTTTTTTTTTAATGTAATATTCATTAATATAAATAAATTTACATATTTCTAGAAAACAATGCAGAAAGTTAACGAGTTTCACCTATTTATTACATATTAACAGTAAAATTTTGCATATATCTGAACTTTGACCTCGATGCGCGTCCAGAAATCGTTGCCCGATTTGGCTTAAATTTTCAGCACTTAACATTTAGGCCTAGTGTCACAATATTCCACCCGGCACTCTTTGAAATCTAAAAAAAAAAAATCGGCTGTCACTCTAATGTTCATGTATCATAATTATAATGAAAACATGACACATTGCTATTCTTCTGTTTTGTTGTTTTAATTAAGAAGCCTGCAAAGGAGCAACAGAATAATATTTCAAGAAAAACACCAGTCAAATGTATTAAGTCAATATTATTGACTTTGCTTGTGTAATTTTGTGGTGTAAATATACGTGTTGATAAAAATCATTTAAGAAATAATTAATCATCAGGGGACATTAAATGTCACATAGTAAAATTTAGTATGACGCAAAATTTCACTATTTTAGTATTAATGGAATGTTTTTGCAAAACACTTAATTATATATCCGTTCGTTAATTTGTATTGAATTAACAAAATAAAGGTTAGGATTTTTATTGTTTTTCAAAAAAATTACGAACGAAAATAATGTTTTGTTTAACAATAACAGGTGTTAAGTTTAAAATCGGGTTCATATACTTTGCGCTTCGAAAGTATTAAGTTGGGAAACCCTACATGGAATTCAACTCACTAACCAAACAAAATTCAGCACAAATAAGTTTTATGTAAGCCGAACTCGTACCACCAAATTTTGTGACGATCGGTCCATAATTAGTCATAGCTCCCATATAAGGCCCACTTCCGAAAATCACTTTAACTAGCACAAATTTCATATAAATGTTGGTATTCCAATTAAATTTTATGAAAATATCTATACATAAGTCATTTCCCCAAATTTTATAACGATCGGTCCATAATTAGTCATAGCTCCCATATGAGACCCACTTCTGAAAATCATTTTAACGAGATTTCTTAAAAATGTTGGTATTCAAATCCAGCTCCTCCCATATAAATTTTAAAAGAGAACTGTTTGTAATCATATTCTAGGTGTAGAGTAGGGTCGGGCATGACCGACTATACTTTCTTACTTGTTGTTATTCTTTGGGTATAATTAAATTATAAAGTATTTCCAGTTACTTAGAGAAAAATAATGGCATTATGTTAACGTTGAGAGTTGGATCACCAATAACGCTTCTCCGCAACTTAAACATGCCAAAATTATGCAACGGAAAAGATTGACCATCAAAAAATGTTCACCCACTTTAATTGAGGCAACAATCATCGGTGGCTCCCGTTTCTTTTTTTTTTAAGGGCATATCATGGCACCAACCCATAAGCCGTCATCTGGCTACATATAATGCCGACACTGTATATTAACATCGAGATCGAGATGCAATATAAAATAGATTTAGGGGCCAGCAACGCGGACAGCTAGTTCCTTAATATATTAATTAATTATGACAAAACATAACATAATTCAAAATGATTCCTGAAAAAGCTTAAGTATTTTATTTTTGGCCAACATTTTCTGTGTTATCTTTTCCGCATATATTAATTTATTTTTAATATAACCATTTTAAAATAGAGCCAATTTCTTTTTAAATTAATATCGAAGTAAATTGAAATCTATAAAATATTTGTGAAAAGATTGGGGTAATAAATTGAATTTCATAAATAAAATATCTGTAAATAACTTTTATTATTTTGGTTACATTTATACTGAAAAAAATCAAAAACCTAACTCTAGCAACAACAAAATAAATGTTAGTCAATATATTTTGTTGTTATGATTTGTGTTATTTTTCTTTTACAAAACAGAGTGTCTAGTGTCTATGTATAAGTCTCTATGGTTACAGAAATGTAGCAACAAATATAATTTGTAAATTAAATTCACTCATTTATAAAATTTTATTTTCAGTGTAATACGTTAGCTTCCACCGACTCTTACACACTTAGCAAAATTCGCAGTAGCACAGTGTAAATGAAATGAAATAGAAGCCAAAAGTTCGAATGTCTCTTGTTATCTCTGTACTTTTGTATATCTTTTCTCAGTTTTCTAAGAATTGTTTCTATTTGCGGTAGATATTGTTTATTTTCGATGTTGTTCTTCCACTCTTTATGCCACTTGCTATCGCTTTCATATTCTTTACGATTTTTCTGTCACAATGACTAATTAAGTTCGCCAGTGATGATGGAGCAAACGAAAGCTTTATCACTTAAACTGTTTTTATACATACATATGTATACTGCTAGCAATATGGTTAGATAAAGTGTAAATGTATGTAGGTATGCGTGTATGTGTGTTAGGAAGGAGCAAAAGTAAAAAAAACGGAAATATTTTAGCACATACTCACTCACATACTCACTTACTGGATTATTAGACGGAAAGCTTTAATTAATCAAGTTATTATCAGCAACATTTTTGTTGAAACGAAAACAGTTTTGCTATCTATCTATTTTGTTAGGCGACTTAAACAGATACAAATTCTTTGTGTGTTTTTTGTATACTGTTAAGAAGGCTTTTTGGAGAGTAAAATGGTAAATATGGAATATAAATCAGATAAAATGAAGCATACTTAGTTGATGAATTGATAAAATTTACTTTTCTAAAAATCCGTTTCTCAACAAAACAGGATATTTGAAGGATGCCACAAGATAAAGGTTACTTTTGCAAAATACACAGCATATTTTCTAATGAAAAAGAAGGATATTTTTCAATATTATATATTATATATAAAAAAATTATATATCAAAATATATAAAATATTGTTACGTTTTAACCTTTTTAAAACGCTGGTTTATTTCCTTTAAATAAACCGGATACTTTTGATTGCAAATAAAAGCCGTTTAGTAGTTTAAAAATTGTAACAACTCTTTATTTATTTAAAATGTACAACAACCACAGAATTAAATAGCCACTCAATGTTTTTTATACACATTTATAAATTCTCAGAAATACAGACACAGGCACTAAGTTGATATTTATTCGAAAAGCGTCTCTGATAAACTCACTAACGACTGCAACCTCTGCTAATATTTATAACACTGCCATCTGCACTCTAGATTTCTCTTTAACTGTCTAGAGGTTTCTAATACATACGCCATCTGTGGTGTACTTTCTACAATGTTCTTTAACTGAATATTCGAAATCGAATACAGCGTTGCCAACTTACGATCAAATCAACTGAAAGCTTTTATTTAATAATGCCCACAGATATGTTACAGTTTTACAGCACTGTTATTTGAAAGCATTATGCTACTTTTAAATCAGCCGTTAAAATCGTTATATTTGAATTCAAGTACAATTTCGTAACAATATAATACAATCAAATTTGATCATTCAAAATTTAAATTACTATGCCATGTGTGAGGGCTATGGCTTCCACAATCTATCGCACTTTCAATCTCTGTTCGGCCAACAATATGGTGAATTTTCCAATTGTTTCGGAATTTAGAGAACTCAACTGTGCGTGCAGAACGTTCGGCATCTTCCGTGCTTGTACGGTTAACCACATTTTTACTATTGAAATTGATGGTGCAGAATTCCTATAGTATTGCTCAAGCTTAGCCTTGGTTTGAGTGATAGTTTTTTTTCCTCCATATTTTTCTCAAGTCAAGAGGTAGTCTGCTATAAATGGTTGTCAAAAACCAACTGAATGACGCACCTTGTAAAAAATTTTACGGGAGTCTACTTACAGATGCCTGTCGACAGGAGCCCTTTCAGTTAAGTGCCAGGAAATTCAAAAGTCGCGGACATATTGACCCACCTTCGTATTACAATAAGAAAATATGTACAGTGACTTACAGCTTATTTGATGCAGGTAAAATTATTTTAGAAAATCGAAAATTAGTCAATGTTCATTCAGTATATCAAAAAATTTTATATAAAATGTAATGATATATGTCCTGTTATAATGCTGAGGAATAAAAAATAACAAATACCCATCTAATTGAAGAAATATTAATGAAAAAAAGAATTTTCTCCTTAAAATAAACTCACAGCTTAAATGATGCACTGTATTTTATACATTCTCTGATAATGAAATAACGGTGCTGGACAGTTGAGGACCTAATTGCAACAATTTAAGAAATTTATCGTTGGATTTTGCACTGTTTAAAATGACGAATAGCGTCTTTTCTGTTCTGAACTGAATTTTTTTTCCCCCATTTTAAGATTTAATATCTTTTCAACTTATTTTTATAAAAATTCTTTAAAAATGACCTTAGCTTAGCAGTTACATATGTATATATATTTATATGCATGTATAAGTATATTAATTTATCCAGTATAAATACCCCCACTATATTGTTAGTACGTAAGTCTATATAATATTCATACTCACTTAAATATATATACATACGTACATACATATATAAAATAAGTACTCATGATTCTGCATGCCCAATTTTGTTTTGTTTTCTTGTTACTAGCTGATGCAATAATAGATCAAACATGCACAATCTTGCCTACCTATTTATATACACATAATGCGTATATTAAATAAGTAATCATGATTCTGCATGCTCAATTTTATTTTCTTCTCTTCTATAATTAACTGATATACATATATCACTACTTACTTACATACGCACAGCATATCTAAAATTAAGTAAACATGATCGTGCATGTTCATTCTTGGTTTGCATATATGTCTACTTACTTACATATGCACAGCATATATAATTTTAAGTAAACATGATTGTGCATGCTCATTATTGTTTTGCCTATTTGTCTATGCAATATTTTTGTTACTATGCACTTGTTTATCACTAAAGAAATAATTAAACATGCATGATCATGATCGGTATTTATTACCGTTTTCTATTCTTGTAAAAGCATATTATAAAACACTTAATTATAAGAATTGATGTGTAGTTGGATTTGAGGATTGATCTTGAACACATCTTTAACACAAATTTAAAATAAAAATATAAATTAATAAAATAATAAAATAAATAACTTTGTTTTTTTTATATAATATAAAAATCCTACGATAAAACTGGCGCAGTCGGTAGGATTGCCCAAATAATCCTTGCTATAAGTGCAAATTATATGCAAAGGATATTTGACATTTTAATGTCCTTGTGGGCAATCATAAAAAAAATTTAATTGAAAACTCAAAAAAAAAATTCTTACATAAGTGCAAATTATGTTTGTGTAATAAAACATTAAAAAACTATAAACATAAAAAATAGTATATTTTTAGTGAGAATTTCGAAAAATAGTAAACTTAAACAACAAAATTAAAAAAAAAAAAACTATTTTTATAAACTATAAATTTTATTTTTGTAATCTCTAATTTTTTGAAAATATCGTATCAAAAGAAAATTTACTGTAAAAAAAAAAATAATAAATAAACTTAAAAATAAAATATTTTGAAGTTCAAAAGAAAAAACTTTACGCAACAAAAAACAACATAAGTGCAAATTATGTTGGTATAATAAAACATTAAAAAAAAATAATAAACATAAAAACAGTATATTTTTTTAGTGAGAATTTTTTCAAGTAAATGTTGAAAAATAATAAACTTAAACATTAAAAATAAAATTAAAAAAAAATTAAATTTTTGTTGTAATCTCAAATTTTTTATGAAAATTGACCGTTATAAAAAAAAATAAATAAATTAAATTCATAAATAAACTTAAAAATAAAACATTTTGAAATTGAAAAAAAAATGTACGCAACAAAAAAAATAAACAACATAATAAATTATACAAATTCAGAAGCTGCATAATACTACCAAGAAACCGTATACAGATTTAAATTGTACAGTAAAATAAAGGCCATCGTTGCAGAAGAAATATCATCATTTAAAATTGTTTATTGTTAAGTATTGTATTATATTGTATATTTCGTATATATGTATGTATATTATTAAAGTCTTAAAATAATTATTGAAAAAAAATTTTTTCTTTTTACCAAATTTGTAATTTCAAATAATTCGTAAAACTTAAATATAATTAAGTTCAATATATAGTATATAATAATACAGTTTCTTCCTAAAAATATATATTTTTTTTTATTATATACAAAATGGCTCAGGAAAACGTTGCATTTGTTCCAATTACCCTTAACCCTCTTACATTAATTGAACGATTACCGGAATTTTCAGGCGAAAAACAAGATTTGTACACATTTATTTCTCTCGTTGATAGAATCAACCCGCTTTTCCTTCAATATGATAATCCTTCTCAATTATTATTCATAGATTTAATTAAAAGCAAATTCAGAGGTAAAGCCAAAGAGGCTCTTGAGATAAATTTTCATGCTCAATCGTGGTCTGAAATTAAAACAGTTTTAATTAATTACTTCGGTGAACATCAGAGTGTGGAAATACTGTACGATAAGCTTCGATCCATAATTTTCAGAACAAATACTGTGGATTTTTATAACGAAATTAAAGACAGGCTTCGAAGCCTTAATAATAAAACTGTATCGGATTTGGGAATAAATTTGAATAGCGAGCAAATTGCTTGCAATAATATGAGAACTGCTCTCAATATTTTTAGACAAAAAATTCCAGAACCGATGAGAACAATATTGGCGTGTAGAAATCCCCAGACTCTAGAGGAGGCCATGAATATTATTTTTGCATCAGGATACGGTAATTATAGGGTTGCTAATGAACCTCGTAATTTAGAAAATAGGAATATAAATCGGTCTAATACGGATAATAGGGGCAAACGCGCTAATCCAAATTCTAGCTTTTATAGGAATGAAATCCGTTATGATAATGGTCCACATAACAGGAATAATTTTACCAGATCTAATGATAGTTACGGCTTCAAACCCCGGAATACTAATTTTGATTATAATAACCGAAATCGCTTCGGCAATAATAATAATAATGGTCAAATCTATGGCAACAATTTTTCTAACCCTAATAACAATGGGCAGAACTTTTCGAAACCTTTTCAGGACAGGAATTCATACTTTCGACAACAGATCCCTGAACCAATGGATATTAATATGGTTCATAATTTTAACCCTTTAGTTAATACACCACAGTTTTGTCCCAATTTTTCAAATCCAATTTCTAAAGACCGTTATTGCGAACGTCCTTTAGAGAATTTAAGTCAATCTGGTGGAATTCAAAGTTCTTGGAATAATGCATCTTTGATGCCACGGGAAACCCTGAATTTTTCAGGCCAATTTCATAACACAGAACAACTAAATTCAAACTTAAATACGGATGAGAACCATACAGCACAAAATTTTCATTTTCCGGCCTCTCCGGAGAGCTACCGTATATAATACTGAAGAATAAACTTAAATTTTTAGTGGACACAGGAGCCTCTCACTCAATTGTGAATCCTGGGCTATGTGATCCAAAATGGAAAATAAGGTCCAAGACCTTAACACTAAGGACCTTGCAGAATACGATATTGTCGGACACCATATATCGAGTACCGTTGTTCTCGGAATTGGGAGATAGTACTGAGAGAATGTGTTTGATAGAGTGCAAATTTCATGAGGAGTATGACGGAATTATAGGTAACGACATTTTACGGACTTACAACGCAATTGTAGATTATGATAAAAATCTATTGATAATAAACAATAGAATAGTACCTTTGATATTTCCAAAATTTAACCACGTAAAACTCGTTACTCATGTTGAGTGCGGATTAATACACATTAAGCAACATTGCAACAGTGCTGGGGAAGTTATTGCAAACGAGGGTGTTTATAATGCACAAAATTTTAAGGTCGATATAAAGACACTTGCCAAATGCCCGGATATAATCTACCTAACTAAGGAAAATTCTTGGCCAGTTACTCCCGACAATTATTATTTAGTGAACGACAATGTAATGCAAGAAGATAATCGTGAAATTCCATTATTTGACAAAATTAAAACGGATCATTTAAATTTCGAAGAAAAGCATAATTTGAGAAATATTTTAAATAATTTTAGCGAACTGTTTTATGAACCTAATTCGAATTTATCATTCACGAATGCTATTAAACACCGGATTATTACCAAGGACGAACTACCAGTTTTTTCGAGAGCTTATAGATACCCTTATATACACAAGGATGAGGTGAAAAGACAAATTCAGGAGATGTTAGAATCCGGAATAATAAGATCTTCAAAATCCCCGTATTCCGCTCCTATATGGATTGTGCCAAAAAAGGATGACGCCAGTGGCTTGAAAAAATGGCGATTAGTAGTGGATTACAGGAAACTAAATGAGAACACTGTGGATGATCGTTTCCCTATTCCAAACATAGAGGAAATTTTAGACAAACTTGGTAGATGTATGTACTTTACGACTTTAGATCTAGCTAAGGGTTTTCACCAAGTAGAAATCGATGAAAGGGATGTCCACAAGACCGCGTTCTCAGTTGAAGGGGGCCACTATGAATTCCTCAGAATGCCTTTCGGACTTAAAACTGCACCGGCTACATTTCAGAGGCTTATGAATAGCATTTTAGGTGATCTTGTAAATAAGGTTTGTCTGGTTTACCTGGATGACATAATCGTCTATTCCACGTCCCTTCAGGAACATATTAATGCACTACGACAAGTACTTGGAAGACTTAAGGAAGCAAATTTGAAAATTCAGATAGATAAGTGCGAGTTTTTAAAGCAAGAGACTGAATTTCTAGGTCACGTTGTCACCCGAAATGGTATAAAACCGAACCCTAAGAAGGTCGAGTGTGTAGTAAATTATCCATTACCTAAAACACAGAAACAAATTAAACAATTTTTAGGACTCAGTGGGTATTATCGGAAATTTATAAAGGATTACTCTAAGATAGCAAGGCCAATGACAAAATATTTAAAGAAGGATGCTAAAATTAATTTAGATGATACAGAGTACGTGGAATGCTTTAGAACTTTGAAAATGCTTTTGGTTAACGACCCCATATTAGCACATCCCGATTTTAAAAAACAATTTGTTTTAAACACGGATGCAAGTAATTTTGCGCTGGGTGCCGTACTCTCACAAGACAACCACCCCATATGTTATGCAAGCAGAACGCTCAATCAACACGAAATAAATTATAGCACAGTCGAAAAGGAACTGCTAGCAGTAGTATGGGCCGTAACGTATTTTCGGCCTTATCTTTTTGGGAGGAAATTTCTTATCAAGACAGATCATCAACCTCTGCAATGGCTAGTTTCAATTAAGGAACCCAACTCTAAATTAATAAGATGGCGACTTAAATTGGAAGAATACGATTACGAAATTGTATACAAACGTGGCATAAATAATGGTAATGCAGACGCATTATCACGCATAGAACATCAGATAAACTTAATTCAACAACCACAACAAAGCATAATATCTACAAGCAATTCTCCACTAAATGTATATAAAAACCAAATTATTATTGAAAAGTCAAATAACGGTTCGTTAAAAATAATAAACAAGTCAATATTTAAGAACTCGAGAAAAATTATAACCGCAAGTAGTTTCAACGAGAGTGATATGATAGCTATAATTAAGAACTATTTTCACCCCACAGGAGTTAATGCTGTTTTTATCAGTGATAGTTCTCTGTATGAAATTTTTAGGGAAACCTTTTTAAAATATTTTTCAGGAAACCCCCATCTTAAAATTGTGAAATGCGACAATTTCCTTAACGATGTTGTAGATGAAAATAATCTTTATGAGTATATTAAAAGCGAGCATGAAAGAAATAATCATAGAGGTATAAGTGAAAACTTTGAGCAACTACGGCGTAAGATATATAATCCAAATTTAAAGGTCAGAATTCAACAGTTTATTAACAGTTGTCACATCTGTAATATAGAAAAATATGACCGCAACCCTATAAAACAACATTATAAAATAACTGAAACACCTGACAGGCCTGGCCAAATTGTACATATAGATGTATTTTATAGTTTGGGAAAAACGCTATTTTTGACCATTATAGATAAATTTTCTAAATTCGCACAGGCAATAAGAATTCAAAACAGGACGTGGGTTGAATTTAAAAGGGCACTTATTCAATATCTTAGTATTGTAGGCAATATTGGGAAAATTATAACCGATAACGAATTGGGATTTAAAGCATTGCCACTTTTAGAATTTTTGAGACAAAGAAATATTGAAATACATTTTACTTCTAATAATAACCACACCTCTAATGCAGACGTAGAACGTCTTCATAATACGATAAACGAACATATTCGCCTACTAAGACACGACCCTGAAAGGGACATTGACACTGTCGAGGAAAAGATTAATAAGGTAATTATGTTTTACAATAGCACAATACACTCTACAATAGGATGTAAACCTATCGATTTCCAAAACGGTCTAATAAAGGCTGAAGATTTTCCAAAAATTAAGGAGAAAATTAGAAAATTGAAGGAAAAGTCGATTGCTAATTTAAATTCTAATCGGGAAGACTGCGATGTTCAAACTGGTGATGTTTATCTTAAATGTGAAAGAGGTGGTAAAAACCATGCAAAATTTCGAAAGATTAAAGTAGATCAATTAGACAGTGACCATGTTATAACTCAAACAGGTCACAAGTATTACAAATCACATATTAAAAGGAAGAAAACACGCTAGAACTTAAAATTATTTAATACACTCATTATATACATAAGCCTTGTAATTATTTACTAAGTTATTTTAAGTTATAAAGAGCAAAAATATATGTATGATTATTTTTAATTACTTTTCTAAAGATTGTTTAATACTTAATAAATAATATTTAAATATCCTTGTTGCTAATTTACATTTTATTTTGCAAAAC
Source organism: Calliphora vicina (assembly GCF_958450345.1). NCBI lineage: Eukaryota > Metazoa > Arthropoda > Insecta > Diptera > Calliphoridae > Calliphora > Calliphora vicina. Next base: position 57,747,057 of record NC_088781.1, on the reverse strand, counting down.
AAAAAAAATATATGTATGTACATATATATAAAAAAAAAATAATAATAATAATTCTAAATGTAAAAATAATAATATTAAATGTAATGTAAGTAATTAATTATGTATGTCTTCATGTACGTAGTACATATGTTGTAATATTGTTATTTCTAAATTGTTTTCCTCGGAGCGTCAATCAAACGTTGGGGGAGTTACATATGTATATATATTTATATGCATGTATAAGTATATTAATTTATCCAGTATAAATACCCCCACTATATTGTTAGTACGTAAGTCTATATAATATTCATACTCACTTAAATATATATACATACGTACATACATATATAAAATAAGTACTCATGATTCTGCATGCCCAATTTTGTTTTGTTTTCTTGTTACTAGCTGATGCAATAATAGATCAAACATGCACAATCTTGCCTACCTATTTATATACACATAATGCGTATATTAAATAAGTAATCATGATTCTGCATGCTCAATTTTATTTTCTTCTCTTCTATAATTAACTGATATACATATATCACTACTTACTTACATACGCACAGCATATCTAAAATTAAGTAAACATGATCGTGCATGTTCATTCTTGGTTTGCATATATGTCTACTTACTTACATATGCACAGCATATATAATTTTAAGTAAACATGATTGTGCATGCTCATTATTGTTTTGCCTATTTGTCTATGCAATATTTTTGTTACTATGCACTTGTTTATCACTAAAGAAATAATTAAACATGCATGATCATGATCGGTATTTATTACCGTTTTCTATTCTTGTAAAAGCATATTATAAAACACTTAATTATAAGAATTGATGTGTAGTTGGATTTGAGGATTGATCTTGAACACATCTTTAACACAAATTTAAAATAAAAATATAAATTAATAAAATAATAAAATAAATAACTTTGTTTTTTTTATATAATATAAAAATCCTACGATAAAACTCTTAGCGTCTAAACAAAAAAATGTGCATTGCACCGTTATTTCATTATCAGAGAATGTATAAAATACACTGCATCATTTAAGCTGTGAGTTTATTTTAAGGAGAAAATTCTTTTTTTCATTAATATTTCTTCAATTAGATGGGTATTTTTTGTTGTTTTTCTTCCTCAGCATTATAACAGGACATACAGTTTGTCAAAAATATCTTTGCACAGTAAACAAATTTTTAAAATTTTATTTTCATTTAAGAATTCAAAGAATAAATTCATTACATTTTTGTTTTTTTCCCACACATTCCGTTATTGAACCTGTTACGACTACCTGAATCCACCAACACATTTAAAATTGACACACACATTACAACACCAACAATAAAAATATATGTTCTTCAATATGAATGGTGTCAAAAAAATCTTTGCATACTGAGTGAAGAAAACAAAAAACTAGTTAAATTTACTCGAATTTCGTGCAATTAGGCCTTTTTATGAATATTATCGCATTTGAAAGAGGTTGCATAGCGTTAAGTTATAAAATATTTTTTTAAAGTTCTACAAGTGACTTTATATTTAAATAAAAATAATGACAGGAAATCGCATTTCGAAAAAGATTATACTTTTTGTATTTTAATTATTATAAAGGAAAATCTGCAAGCGGAAAATGATTATGGGCTAAGAGTATCACTATCACATGAAACACTCCGAAATGTGCTACTAAAACACAAATATTCCTCACGAGTGGCTAGGAAAAGTTCCCTGCTCTCAATCAAAAATATTGAGAAACGAGTAAGGTTTTCTATAGAGCACATTTTACTCCCTCCAGAGTGCTGGGACGACTTAATTTGTTCTGATGAGACAAAAATAATGTTGTACTGTCATGATGGAATCCAAAAAGTTTGGCAAAAACCTCTGACAGCTCTAGAAAACAAAAATGTAATTCCTACAGTTAAGTTTGGAAAGCTTTCAGTTATGGTATGGGGTTGTATATCCAGTAAGGGAGTAGGGGTAATCAGGATTTTGGATAAAATATTGACGAAATAAGTTTATATTGATGTTTTAAAAACCGATTTAACCGCTATCATTCTGAAATTCGGTTTTGTTGACCCTGTAAATTCGAACAAGTTTAAATAGAAATATTACCAAGACAATGATCCTAAACATTACTCTTATTTATGTAGGTCGTGGTTACAATATAACTGCACAAAAGTTATTGATACCCCTACCCGAAGATTAACCATATCGAAAATTTGTAGGTACATTTAAAGAAAAAAGTGGGAAAAATAAAGCCATAGAATGAAAACGAATTAACTAAAGAAGAGTGGGACAAAAAATGTTAGAATATGATATCCCAAAGCTAATTAACTCAATGGGCAGCCGTAATTGAAGCTCAAGGTGGACACACAAATTATTAGCAACTAAAATCCTGGAAATGTATCAAAAACTTAATATTTTATCGAATGTGCAAACATTTATTTGACAGTATAAAAATTGATTTTTTTGTCCTTTCTTATTATAAATATGAATGGTTTTATTGAAATTGATTTTTTTTGTTATCTATTATATTAATAAACATATGTTTATAAAAAGTATGTTGAAAATAATAAAGAAGTTGATTATTTATATTAGTAATCAATGCTTTCTTGGAAATTTTGTTATTTTTTCTCTATGTGCAAAGATTTTTTGACAAACTGTATATCGTTATTTGATATTTGTATTTGTTTGATATACTGAATGAACATTGACTAATTTTCGATTTTCTAAAATAATTTTACCTGCATCAAATAAGCTGTGAGTCACTGTATATGAAAATATTAATTTTAAACATTTCGTGCTGTTGTTCTCTATTTGTGCAAAAGATATTTTTAAAAAAATAAAAATATTCAAAATTGTAGGACTTTATTATTTATCAAATGTATATACAATCAATAATATCCGACGTCAGGGTCATTAAATATGAGTATTTAAGTTATAGCTCATGTAAATTTTCTTGATTTTTACAAAAATTTGAATCGTGAATAAAGTTTTTCTAAATTTAAAACATTGAAAATGGAAATGTCCAAAGACTCCAAAGGGTATGTGTTTACCGAATATAGTAAAAATCGGAAGACCCAAGGTATAAAACTTGTGATTTTTATATGCTCTGGTGGAATTCATGATATATGTCTAACTTATAAGTTACAGATAAATAATACTGTCGCTTGAATGAAATAACAGCCAAGTGGAAGGAAATTTTCATTTTGGGACATTCTTACTAAATTTTTATTATTTCAAGATTCCATCATGGTTCCGGTCCGAATTTATTATGTGTTGTTAACCACACAATGACTTACAATTGAGGAAAATCTTAAAAAATGGAAAATAACTTCTTATTCTCTGTTTAAAGACAATTTTTTGGTTCAATAAAAAATCATTTTTAGGAAAATATATTGACATACCATGTCTAATATTGTAAAAATTGGATAAGCAGTTAAACAGTAATATACAAATAAAATTGAACGATTTTCAAGCATTATTATTTAAATTTTAACTTTAAACTTTTATAAAACAGAAACCAAATCGAATTTAAAATATTTAAAATTTTGTATGACTATAAATATCCTGTGTTCCAACTTTTAACAAATTTGAAAAGAGTAAGGTCTGAAGCCTTTCCAAACTATTAGTTTTTTTCCTGTAATAAATTAAACAAACTCATAATAGCTTTAAAGGACAAGATATCAATGTAGATTATACAAAAATTTTAACATAATAATAAAATGACCTAAAAGAAAATTTCAAAACTTATTTGCATTCAAAATTTAATTGTTTTGGCTAACCAAACTCTGCTGCCACCTTCAAAACCACAAACATTATTTTTTGGCTGTCAATATTTGAAATTTTCTGAAAAGGAAACATTATTAAAAATTCAACAATATATACAATAGCAAATATATAGAAAGCAAAATATACATAAGTATTTGTTTATGTACTTATGTATAGAACATATCCCAGCAGTTCCAGGAGACTGTCCCGAACTAGTGATTTTACCTGAAATTTTGAGTTACAACTAGTTAAATAACTAGCTACGTTATTTTAACTAACAGTACGAAATAAACGATCAAATTGACTACACTCTAGATTACTTAGAGACACTAAAGTGGCAATTGTCTTCACTCTAGATTACCTGGGATGTATAAAGTAACCAATTGTTTTCTATCTGCACTACAAATAGCACATACGTGTTCGAACATTAGTGACAATTACGGTATACTGCTGAAATCCTGGGCACTGCTGGGATGTTCGTGTTTTATATACATAAACACACACTCAGACTTATTTATTTATTTTCCGTTATCGTTGACAAATATTCAACATATGGTTTCATCGTATGAATATTCCATATTTTGAATATTCCATTGTGGTTTCTTTGCTAAAACAATTTATTTGTATTTTTGACCACTAATTAACCACAATGTGGGTAGTGATGAAAATAAATAATTTTTAGTGTTTTTGAATGTTTTTACTTGCAGCGGTGAAAGTACAAAAATATTTGCTATATAAATGTGGTTCAAACACACATATATTTTTTTTAGTTATTATTAAGGGAATGGTTGCTTCTCCAACACAAATGTCATAAAAATGTGGTTTAAACTGTCAAAGACCAACAGTTCTAAGAGACAGTACCGAACTAGTGATTTTACCCATCATTTAGGGTGACAACTAGTTACATAACTAACCACGGTTTCAAAACCGATTCCGACAATATTCCGACCGATTATTTTAAATTCCCTCATTCTTGGTGATAGTGTACAAAATGTATGAGAATGGAAATTAGTAGCTTCTTATAAGGGAAGCTTATAGGAACCTACTTACTTCCATTTTCATACGTTTTGTCCACTAATTCGGTATATCGGGAACTATTGGAGGTATTATAATGAAATTTCACAAGGTTGGAGCTGAGCTATTTTTGAGTTGATTTCAGCTTCCTTCGAGGAATGGGGGCCTGTGGGTGGCCCCTCTAATTTGGTCACCTCAGGTCTCACATTTTTTTTAATATCGTCAAATATCCATTTATGATCCAAATGAGCTCAAATTAAAAACTCTAGAATCGGAATTCGACCACTTTAGAACGCTTTTTACCAACAATAAATGATAACAATTTTTGTTTCGTATACATTTTTTTGAAATGGAATATTTTTGACAAAATTTCCTGACCAAACAACCGAAATATCAAAGTAACACTGTATTCGATGAACTATAAACACTCTGTGCTTTTTTTATTGAATGCTCGAAAGTCTCTTAAAAAACTGATATTTACAATACTTCCAAATTAATATATTTATGTAACCAGAGCACCCTGACGGCAAAGTTTTGCATAAAATCATAAACGATGACTTCAAAAAATATATAATTGTTTAGCAAAATGGCAATAAATGCCAATAAACTATGTTTTAGAGACTATAGAAAATGTGGTTAGTAAACTAACCACCAAACCGCAAAGAGTTAAACCACATATGTTTCATCAATATTGGTGGACAATAACATAATTAAAAGTGTCCCACAAAAAAACGTGTGGCCTATTTATATACATATAAGATATATAGAGAGGATCGACAAAAAATATTCTTACTTATATATATTCAGCTTAAATGTAAACGGACGTAACTACACTTTTATTTTATTTACAGGAGAAGCAAAAATCCTTATACAATCAATAATAATAAAGTCAAACGTCCGTTGGAATTTCTTTAATAAAGTTGTAATTTTTGATCTAAAAATCTGCGTGAGCATGTAGTCAGCATAAATAGTTACGTTCTTTTGCTCATAATTTGGGTCGAAATTCGAACTTGAAACATGTAAAGAGGCTGTTTTTATACCCATCGCAATGAGTGGTAAGGGTGTATACTAGACCGTCTCAGTTTTTATACTATTTTCGAAATTCCTTCATGAACATGGATTTTCTTAATCTACTCTAAAAACCAAGAATTTTGGTGTATAACACTTAAATATGGATGAACGTTAAGTGGTCTCACAAATCGCTTTTTCGTTTTTTTAGGTAAAATGCATTTTTTCCAAAAAAATAAAAAATCGTGCTTTAGTAATTTGCTTCTAATTTAAGCAATTCTTAACAGATTTGAACCTAATTACATGCATTAGAAACCTAATTAAATTTCATAAATGTTTCTTAAAGCAACATTGCCATTTTGTTCGATGGTTTTTTATTCATAGCATTACAAACTCAGATTTTCAAATAAGAACTTATCATTTTTTTTTAATTTTTGAAATTGAACGAGGAACAATTTTTATATTCTGTAAATGCAGGAATTTTAAAATGAAGATTTTGATGTAAATTACGGTAGCATTCGGTTAAGAAAAACTACAGTTTTAGTTAAAATTATGAAATTACTAAAGTTGTTTATTTGTAAATTTGCATCAATTTCATAAATACATTAATATAAAGTAGGAAGAGAATGATGTTGGTTTTTTATTTTTTCAAATTTGTTAAAATTGCACTTTGGTTGCAGTTTGGATGCATTTTGGGAAAATGCTAAAAAGACTTGAATCAAATCATTTTGCTCTCTGTTTTCCATCACTACACAGTGGGGCAGAATCAACATTTTTTGGAAATAAATCTGCCATTCTAAATGGCTGGTCCGATCGGGATAAAATTTGACATGAGGGTAGCCAAGGAGTATTCGAGTTTAATGTTTTAAAATGCGCCCTACAAATTGTAAAATTTTTAAACACGTTCCATTTCTTGTTTCCCATCTGATTTTTGGAAAGCGCTTGGCTAGGTCTTGAAAAACGTGTTTACGTGTGCTATTTATCTCTTATAATTTCCGAGTTATAGGCATTTCAAAATTGAAATTTTAAAATTTTGCCATACCTTGGTCCGCTTTTTTAAAAATATAGGTCGTACTTTTGGACCGAATGGACTCGATTTTTTTTGTTAGTTAGACAACTAAATCGCCAATAATATACAAAAGATGTTAGAGCAATATCAATTATGGATCCAAAAATAAACGATTTTCAATTTAAAAATTCAAAAAATAGTAGATTTTTGCTGTTTTTTGGGCGAAAAGGTGCCTTAACTCTTTCTTTGTTAAAAAAAAAACTTTCTTTAAGAACATATAAAAATTTGTTGTGTTTCTGTAATGTATGTTTACGGAGAACATTTTGATATAAAAAACATGTCCTATTTTTCGACTATGCTGTCCCTACGCCCTTCGGAATTTGACCTATTTTTTATCAAAATTTCAAATTTGGACCACATGTTCTATAATCCCAAAGCTGGGATCAGAACACGGAAAGTAGCCTTGGAAACCTCGATGTGTTCCCTATTTAACCATAAAGTATTTTCCCAGCCCGGATGGAAATGTTGGCAAAATTGTAAATAATACCATTTTTGGGATTTTCGCTCCAATTTTTAGGAATTGTGGGATTCACTAACCGTCCTTCAAAAATATTACACTTTTAAAGCGGATGCCATTTCGTCCATCAAAAGTACAATTTTAACAAATTTGAAAAAATAAAAAACCAACATCAATCTCTTCTTACTTTATTATGAAATTGAAGCAAATTTACAAATAAACAACTTTAGTCAATTCATCATTTCAACTAAAACTGCAGTTTCTCTTAACAGAATGCTACTGTTATTTACATCAAAATCTTCATTTTAAAATTTTCTACCATACTACATTCACAAAATATAAAAATTGTTCCTCGTTCAATTTTTATAAAAGAAAAGGTAAGCAAAAATTAAAAAAAAAAATTATAAGTTTGTGTTTGAAAATCTGAAATTGTAATGCTATGAATAAAAAACCATCGAACAGAATGGCAATATTACTTTAAGAAACAATTAGGAAATTTAATTAGCTTTATAATGCATGTAATTAGGTTCAAATCCGTTATGAACTGCTTAAATTAGAAGCAAATTGCTAAAGCACGATTTTTTGGTTTTTAAATTAGATTAAGAAAATCGATGTTCATGAAGGAATTTCGAAAAAAAATTAAAAGTGAGACGGTCTAGTGTATACATATAAGTTCGTAATTTCTACATTTTTCATTTGCGACCCCACAAGGTATATATATTCAGGATCGTTATAGATAGCGAAGTCGATATAGCCATGTCCGTCTGTATGTTGAAATCAAATTTCCCAAATAACTTACATACATCAAAATATTGGGAATTCTTCCGGCTCGGCTGTAAAATCGACAAAATCGGCCCACAAATGGCTGAGATATAAGGAAAAACCGGGACAACCTCGATTTTGGGCCTATTTTTGATCTATATTTGGATTACAGTCATTGATATAGACGATATGGATAAATATTTCAAAAAATTTAATTTTGTTTAAATAAAAATATTTAAAAAATAAAATATTTTTAGGTATAATTTGGTGAAGGGTATATAAGATTCGGCACAGCCGAATATATCTCCTTACTTGTTTTTACATAGGTTTGAGTAAAAAATTCTAAAAACGAAAATTAACGACCCTTGAAAAGGCTCCATATTTGTATAGCCCTGTATATTACTGAAATACGTACAATATGTTTTTGAACACATTTCCCCTGTTTAGGAAATGTTATTTATTTAAGAAACTGTGGAAAGTTGATTTCAACATACAGACGGATAGACAGATATGGCTATATCGTCTGCTTTATCTATAACGATCCAGAATAAATACTCTTTATGAGGTGGCATATGAAAAATGTAAAAAATACAAATGGAATGAGAAACTTATATATACCCTCGCCACTCATGGTGAAACTTATAATAATCTAATAGTCACCTAAAAGATTTTCAGTTTAAAAATAAATATTTTTATCAGCGAAATATTTTACACTCGTTTTTTAAGCTGATATACAAACAAACGTTTTTTATGTGTATTTACATTCATTTAACATTATTATTTTCACCCTTCTTTATTTAAATCCCCAACAGCATAATTTTTATATATTAGAAATATTTCAATTTAATTTATTTGCTGCAAATCGAAAAATTTATAGAAATGAATAACAAAATACTTTTAAACGCCCAAAACATTCATTCATTCAAACTCAGTGGTATATAAAATAGAATTTGACCCTCCTTTCAAATACAGACTGTTAAAAAAAAACACACACTTATGTATAATACACCTACAAAAGCTACATTTTATACCCTATATCAACATATGTGGTATAGGGTATGCGATTATGCAGATGTTTGTACTGCATATATTGAAATAATATTACAAAACCCAGCTTTTAGTACACAATTCGACTCACTCAGGATTTATTACATTCTGAATATATCCGTAGCAGACACGGAAAATTAAGTTTTAAAAAATGGCTGAATGGCAAAATAACTACATTTTTTTCGAAGTGATGAGGATCCACCAAACATGTAATTGATTGCTATTTTTATCGGACTACTTACTCATACATTTGAAAAAGTCAACTTTTAAAATAAAAAAGTGACGTAAAGGATTTTTTTACGAATTTTAGAGAGATAATTTTTGAGAACAATACCATTTATTATCTAAAGATGTAACCTTTGACCTATTGAAATAAATAATAAGTATTCATACTATTGTAGATTTAGGGTAATATCAAAAGGAAATACAAATTTTCACAATATGTTGGTTTGATGAAGGGTATTTATTAAATGGTCATGCCTGCCTGTTTATACACTCTTACTTGTATTTTATTAAAAAAGGATATACCAACAAATACAAACATTCACTCCCTCTTACACGTTCTCGTATGAATATAAAACTTGAATTTTATCACAAAAAATAAACTCGACTTCTGAAAAAAATAAAAATATGACTTTAAATAATAATTTCATCAATGTATATAAAATTAACAACTACACTGACAATGAATGTGTTTGTACGTTTGTTTGTTAATACCCAGCAGTTCTAGGAGACTGTTCCGAACTATTGATTTTACATTTATGTCCTTAGCGGTGGCTCAATACTGGTTATATAGCGTTAGCTTCCTTACCACCTACCTAACTGGTTACATTATCAGATACTTAACTGGTAATTATACCCTACACCACCATAGTGGGGAGGGTATAATGCGTTTGTGCAGATGTCTGTAACGTGCAAAAATATTAGTCTAACACCCACCTTAAATTATACCGATCGACTTAGAATCACTTTCTGAGTCGATAGTCAGCTAAAATAGTCAGCTAAAAAGGAATATCATACAGAGTCCAATAAACGATTGCTTCTAAACAAACTTTCCTCCGACAGCTATACAATATTTTACTTCTGTTGGCTAAAATAACTACTATTCAAAATGCTTTAAACAATAAACGTTCAAAGTGACTTTACTCCAGGTTACTTAGAGACACTGAAGTTACAATTGACTTCACGCTAGCTTACATAGAATGTCAGTATATTAAAGCAAGCAAAAAATAAACTGTATGAGATTATATCAATACAATTTTTATAAAATCAGTTTGTACGAATTTCTCACAAAAAGGAGCAGCAAAATAAACGTTTAAAGTGTCTACACTCTAGATTACTTAGAGGCACTTTAGTGACAATTACCAAGGATATAAAACCACTTGACGTCTCTCTGCACTATAAATAGCACATATATGTCAACTAAAACAAAATATATTAGCCCAATTCACAATTGATGTCGTAGTGTTGTAGCGTTGTATGTCATAAATATTTTTCAAACAATTTTTTCGAAACAAAAACAAAACATTAATAAAAAAAACTACGACATACAACGATACAACGCTACGACAACAATTGTGAATTGGCCAATTGATTGAAGTTAGTTAAGTGATCAAAGAACTCACAATTGAGTATTGAGTGACAAGTACTGTCTATAAGGGGTACATTGACTACTTGCTTAACTGCTGGGTATGATTAAATTTCCACATATGTATCTGTTTTTTGTAAGGACTTTTTTGAGCAAAAACGAGCGGAATGATTTTAAGAGAAAAAATTGTGAACAAGAGGAGCAGGTGAATACATATTTATGTACATAGTATTTATATAGAATTAACATAAATAAACATACATGCGATTATACATATAGCACAGTGCGACCTTAATTTGTACATATGGAAAAATCTTAAAATATCTTAAAGTAGTGACCATTCAAAGTAATACTGCTTAGTCAGTTTTGCTTGATCGGATCAGATGTACTCTTAACTCTTTGCGGTTGAGTGGTCACTTTACTAACCACCTTTGCTATAATCTTTAAAACATAGTTTATTGGCATATATTGCCATTTTGCCTAACAATTATATTTTTTGAAGTAATCGCAAAGTTTTGCAAAAAATCATAAATTTTTGCAAAACTTTGCGGTCAGGGTGCTCTGGTTAGATAAATCAGAGATCGAGGTCCATATATCAAAAAACACAAATTGTGATTTATACTATTGTGATAAAAATAAATCACTGAAAATAAGAGTTATAAAATGATTTTTATTTAAATAGTTTGGTATAACCTTTATTCGTTTTTGTTGTTTTTTAATGGTTTGGTGTTCTTGTTCTTAATAACTGTATAATTTGTTCTTGTTCTTAATAACTGTTACACAGTGGGGCAGAATCGAAATTTTTTGGAAATAAATCTGGCATTTCTAAACGTCTGGTCCGATCGGGATAAAATTGAATTGGGCGTAGTCAAGGAGTATTCGAGTTTAAGTTATTAAAATGGGCCCTACAGATAATCCAGGGGCGGCGCTATCGGGGCTCAAAGTAGGGTACCTTCGACATGTAAATTTTTTAAACACGTGCCATTTTTTTGTTTCCATCCGATTTCAAAGAATTTTATATTTTTGGAAAGCGCTCGGCTAGATCTTGAAAAAACATGCGTGTGCTATTTAATTCTTATAATTTCCTAGTTATAGGCATTTCAAAATTGAAATTTTAAAATTTAGGGCGCACTTTTGCACCGAATGGACTCGATTTTTTATTGTTAGTTAGACAACTAAATTACCAACAACATACAAAAGATTTCAGAGCAATACCAATTACGAATCCAAAAATAACAGATTTTCAATTTAAAAATTCAAAAAATAGTATATTTTTGCTGTTTTTTGGACAAAAAATTGACATAACTCTTTTTTTTTATTAAAAAACAATTTTCTTTAAGAACATGTAACAATTTTATGCTTTTCTATAAAGTTTCTTTGCGGAGAACATTTTGGTATAAAAAACATGTCCTACTTTTCGAACATGTCGGCCCTACGCCCTTTGGAAATTGACCTATTTTTCATCAAAATTTCAACTTTGGGCCACATGTTCTAAAATCCCAAAGCTGGAATCAGAAAATGGAAAGCAGTTTTGGAAACCCTGATGTGTTCCCTATTTATCCCTAAAGTATTTTCCCATCCCCGAAGGAAATGTGGACCCTATAGACAAAATTGTAAAAAATACCATTTTTGGGATTTTCGCTCCAATTTTTAATAATTGCGGGATTCCCTTTGACAAGTTTTTTTACACCTTGTTATTTAGTATGAGAAACTTAAAAACGCTGAAAATTTCATTGAGTTTCGTTAATAAATAAAGATTTTATTACATATTACATATTCATTGAGTTTCTAAAACTAAAATTTATATCAAAATTGTAATAGGATTGCAAATATTAGGAACAATTTGATCCATATTTTTTCCAAGCTATATTTTTTTGTTTAGATAAGTTAATTTTTGGTCTTACAAAAAAATTTCAAGTCAATATCTCAATTAGATTCATAAATATGCCACTTTAAAACTCCGTCCTTCAAAAATATTGCACTTTTTCAATATTCTTTAGATCTGTAAACGCAGTTCTCTCCTATGATCTGTTGGCTTTAAGTATCGGTTGAAAAAATACAATAATTGAAATGACTTTAGAAACTGAAGCCATTTTTAGGGACTTAGCTCTTTTGATTTTTATGATTTTGTGTTTTTTGGCACATTTTCTTATTTTAATTTATCATTTTATTATTTTACAAATTAGTTTTATTATTTTATATTATTTAAAAAAAAAACAGTCTTATTTCATTGCTGTAAAACAAAATAACCCAAAATCTTAAATAAATTAGTTTTTTATTATTATTTCTTCAAAATTTATTTATTTTTTTTATTTTATAGTGAATTGTGTAATCTACTATAGTGATTACATCGAAAAATGTTAATCTTCAATGTATTATAGCAAATATTATTGAAAAAGTAGATTTAAATAGCATATTCAATGTTTTTTGCTGGACTTAGCATGTTTTCTTATTATTATTTTTTTTTTGTGGAGTTAGCACTTTTGCGCATCACTGAAAAATCATCAGCTAGAAACAAAATAACAAAATTTTTTATTGCAAAATATGTATCTTACGTTTTACTATCTTTCTGCTTCGAAATCTTAATTTCAATCAAAAGTGGACTTGTTACATTTGCGTACTAAGCTAACGATATATTAAATATTTGATTCCATAATGGGTATCAAATAAACAGTTTAATAAAGCTAAATGTTTTTCCTTTGATTTAAAAATTTAAATCTACCATGGCTACATACAAATATGTAATGTTTAAAAGTTTCTCTATTCAAATTTTCCATTCTCCTTGGTACCAATAATATAAACTACTCTTTTTTGACTAAAATATGACCAACGGCCTAAACGAAAAGGATGCAAAAAACTTTCTTTTAATGCAAACTTCAACAAAGGTCAAAATAAAACCCAATTAAGTCATTTATCAAAAAGGTTCTCTACTAATAAATACTTACCTCCTTAAGCCGTTTTTACAGTTGCTTAACTACAATACAGCAGGTTTAGCAAAGAGATTTTCTTTAGAATAATCAACAAACTTTTAAAAAGGGTTAATTGAGGAATTTGTAAATTTTTACACATGACTTACTTTTAGTACCCCAATTTTTTTCTGCAGCTCTTTGGTGAACATCCGGTTGTATCCCAGCAGTTATAGGAAACTGTCCTGAACTAGTGATTTTAGCTATCATTTATCAAATCGCCACGTAACTATTTATTTTAACACGTACATGTCCTAAACACGTGATCTTTGGATTACAATGAGAATGTCTGATAACTGGTCCAAAGTAGTCAACGCGTTGTATTCACATACCGGTTGCATAGAGTCAGTTATTTTACCAACTACCAAAGTGGTTACTTGATCAGCTACATAACTAGTTATTTTACAATGTACGGTTGCTAACTGACCTCTAATAGTCAGTTGAAAAGACATCTCATAGACAGTCCAACAACCGATTACTTGTAAACAAACCTTCCTCCAACAACTCTTCAATCTGGTGGGTAAAATAACTACTTTCTAAAGTGCAGTATAACAAAATTTTAAAGCGTCTACAACACTCCAGGTTATTTAGAGACACAAAATGTCAGTATCCTTAAACAAAAAGAAAATAAACTATATGAGAATTATATGAACAAAATTTGTATAAAACCAGTTTTTATGCTAGATTACATGACATTTATAAAGTAACCAATTCACGTCTCTCTGCACTACTCATTCGTGTCAAGTGACGCAAAATATATAAATTGGAGTCACCCAAGTGGCCAGACATGTGTGCCAAATACTGTCTATGGGGGATACATTGACTACTTGCTTAACTGCTGGGATATTTGTACATAAAAATACTGTGACAAAAACTTTGTACATCTGTATATACCTGTATGTATGTATTCGTTGGTTATAAAAATGACAACAAAAGCTAAATATTGGTTTTCGTTTATTGAGTTATATTGAAAACTGATGATGCATGATGTATTGTAATCGCATATTGGTGTTTGTTTAAAATATTTATATACATAATACTTTTACTTTGTTACATAATTATATGGCTATAGTTTTATCAGGAACTTGCAGTGACGTTTCCTCTAAGATACGGAGATGTTCTCCGCACACCACAAAATAATTGCATATTCTTTGATGTACACACAATATAAAGAGTGAGTCAGAAAAAACTTAAACACTCTATTCCAGCCAAAACTTATCCTTTTGTGTTAAATTATATTTTTGTGTTAAAACATTTATTTTGATACTATCCCACTCGCATCCCACTAATAGACTAAAAAGCTCTTAAAGGAATGGACCTAAGCTTTCATTTGAGCAAAAAAAAAATTTTAAAAGAGGGCTCATTTTGGAAAAAGTTCGATTTTGCCAAAAAAAATCAATGGACCGATTTCAGCTAGTTTCAATAGACTTCGCGTTTGGGCCGAAAAAATAATATGTACCAAATTATATCGAAATATCTTAAATAAAACACGATGATTATCAACATTTTAATTTTCGATTCTGGTTGGAAATGCCCATATATAATCTGGGCTCTCATATAATTCGTCTGTCCGCTGAAATTTTCCACAAATACCCTCTATTGATAAGATTTGTTTGGTATTGAAAATAGGCAATAACGGTATATGATTTCACCCGGGCCCCCGAAATTCTGTTTGAGCAGCTATAATTATGTTGATTATGCGGCAAATTTGATAAAATTGTGCACTAACAGTTCTAAGTAATCTGCAATTATACTATAAATTATGGCGAAAATCAGGCAACATTTGTCCCTATTCCCCAGACAAGGTCCTCGTCCGAAAATGACTTGAACTTTCATAATTGTCTTATAATAACAAATATCAACATTAGTGAGAATCGATCCATAATATACCCTACTTCCCATATAACCCCTGTATCAGAAAATTATTTTATTATTTTACATTAACATAAATTTCGACAGAAGTCATTTAAACTTTTATAAAATTGATCACTCTATTACTAAGTCAATTTATCAAGTCCCCATAGAATGTCAAAACTACATATTGATGGTGGGTATACAAGCAAAATGATAATTTCACATACTTTTCATTCTGTTTATCCAAAAATGCAAATAATATTGATTGGAACCATTAGCAAAAATAATTGTTGCTCAAACGATGTTCAGTTAAGAATCTTTTGCTCTCAGTTAATTACTGTTAATTCTATTCATAAACCGCTAGATAATTGTTATTTTTGTAAAACTCTTATTGTAAAGAATTATTTCGTTCATTTTGAGACACAATATGACAGATAAAAGATAAAAGTTTTTTCTGTATTTGAAATGTGTTACATTGGAGAATTTCTTAAATTGGTAATTTGAAAAATTGTATGAAAATAAATTTGAGATCGAATTAAAACATTTAAGATCCAATAATTATTTAAGATTTCATTGATTTAGAGATATACATGAGTTCCGAAACATTATGTAAAATATGCAACGTCTAAGTGCCACACTTGTACTTACACAACACTTCAGAAGATTATCGTATTCTCTGTTTTTTTTAATTTTTTTTTTTTAAATTTCCCCCCATATATGTTAACACTGATAGTGTTTGAGTATGTACGAGTATTTTTAGTTCTTAATTTAACACAATCAATATTTTATTGATTCAATTTTCGATAACAGTGTTTAAACACATGCACAAATATATGTAAATACAGACACATACAGGTTTTATATCAACTTAAAGCTTTATTTTATATTTTATTTAAAAATATATATAATAACAGCAACAACAACAAATATTACAAAAGAAATAAAAATGTACAAAAATCAATAAGTGCTTGATAAACAAATTTACCTGCACATTTCAAGTTTATGTACCTTTGGTTACATCTGCAATCTGCAAATATTTGCCATTTCAGACAAAAAGGAAAATTCTACAAACAACAAAAATAATATATCTTAAAACTAAAATCAATTTCATTTGTTTTGCTGCTGTTGTTGTTTTTGTCTATGTGTTTTGTTTAGCATTTTAACATTTGTTGAAATCCATTTCCTTGGCCCTTTTTGGGCAACGGAAACAGGAAGTTATAAAAAACGGACATTACAACCATACAGGATGTGACAAAATATGTAAAGCAGAGAAGCTTTAGTATTTAGTAGCAATTGTAGCACAGCAAAGACTGCAAGCAGCTTTTCTTGCTTAGTTTGTTTTGCAATAAACATTAATGCGGATATTTAAATATTTTTGTTGCAGTGTGCTCAACAAAAAGGCACGAACATTTGGATTTTTAAATGTAACTAATGTTTCCTCTTGTGTTACATTTATTGCGACAGGTTTTTACAATCGCAGCCAGCGACGACAATAAACAAATTGATAAGAAGAAAATAAAAATTGATTTTGGCTGGAAATGAATAAAACAAAAGCAATATTCCAAAATTGCGTTGGTATTAAAATGCGTGCAAATCTAGCCAAATTGTAATGAATTTAAAAACAAGTAAGAAAGTATGGTCGGTCAAGCCCGACCATATAATACCCTACACCAAGTAAATGAGTAAAAATATTTTTCTTTTAAAATATCAATAATTTATATTCGTGAGTGACTTTCGGAAGTGGGCCTTATATGGCAGCTATGACCAATTATGGACCGATCACCATAAAATTAGGTCGAGTGATTTATGTCTATATGAAAGTTATTTATGTTGAATTTTGTGTATATACCAACATTTTTAAGTGATTTAAGCACTTTTAAGTGATTTTCGGAAGCGGGTCTATATGGGAGCTATGACTAATTATGGACCGTTCGTAACAAAATTTGGTGACATGAATTTTGTATATATAAAACTTATTTGGAGCGAAATTTGTGTAGATACATATATAAATTAAAGATTTATGACCGATAAAGTCCAATTTCGAGAGGACATTTGTATGGGGGCTAGGTGAAATAATGGACCGATTTCAGTCAGTTTCAATAGGCTTCGTCCATGGGCCGAAAAAATTATATGTACCAAATTTTATCGAAATATCTTCAAAATTGCGACCTGTACTCTGCGCACAAGCTTTACATGGACAGCCAGCCAACCAGCCAGCCAGAAGGACGGACGGACATTTAATCGACTCAGAAAGTGATTCTAAGTCGATCGGTATACTTTAAGGTGGGTGTTAGACCAATATTTTTGGGCGTTACATACATCTGCACAAACGCATAATACCCTCCCCACTATGGTGGTGTAGGGTATAACAATGGGTTTTTGCCATCCAAGAGTTGCAATATAAGGTGCCATTCAAACGGATAAAGTCACATATTTTATGTTCTGCTTAGCAGATTTATTGGTATCATTGATAATCCGAAGCTTAAGGCCATACATAAATCCCGGCCTACTAGCCGAATCGATACCAAAGCCAAATATCCGAAGCGCTAAGATAATGCTCTGTATTTGGTAGAAGCAAAAGGGTCCTATATATTATGAGCTGCTGAAATCTTACGCCCAGACATGAAACTGTAATATTCCATCATGACAACACTCGGCCATATTTATGTTGCAATACCTGTTAAAAGCTAGTTAGAATGAAGTGGTTGGGAAGTTTTGATATACGCTTCATATACGTTATATAATGGACAAGACACCACTTCTGATACTCGATGGCTCTCAATAGCCGAAAATCATTTTAACGAGCACAAATCTCTTAAAGATGTTGGTACATTTTAAAAGAAAACTGTTAAAAGAAAATTGTTGTCTCTAAATTATTAAGAATTAATTGATCTTTCAAACTGCATTGTTAGTTTTTTTCATTTTCATAAAAAATACAAAATTTATGGAAAAATTACGAAAAATTGTAATGAGCCAATGCATTGCAAAACCTAAAAATTTTTGCACACAAAAATAAGGATGGACGTTTTTCTTTTAAACTGTGTCTTCAAAATAATTTGGAAAATAAAATCAATTTTTTAAACATTAAAGCAAACATAAGGTTTAGATTCATGCTTTTAAAACCTGATATCCTGGGTTCGAATCTCAATGGAGGCGCAAACATTGTTACTTAAAAAATTAAAATAATAGTACATAATATAAAATAGGAAAAAATACTTTTCAAAATAAAGTTCCAAAGTATGAGAACCGAAATTTTCCCTTTTTTACCCATGCAGAAATAGTTCTAGGGAATTTTCATATTAATGCTTGTAATAAATCGAATATGAAAGTAATACATCATGATCCTTTCATTGAAAAAATTAAATTTTTATAAAAAAGTAACAAAAAATAATAAAATGATATTAAAAATTAGAAATTAAAAAAAGTACCAAAAGTAGTACATTTGAAATTTTATTTCTGTGATTATTTGGAAAAAACAAAGTGTACCAACTGGTTCTACGGTTACCATTTTTACCCGCTAGACCAACTAGAACTTCGAATTTCCAAAAAGTACCAGAAGAATGTTACATATTTTTGATTAAATGCGGACACATTTAAAATATTACTTCTAGAGAAATTTGTTTTCGAGATATAAGGGTACATGTTTTACCCATTTTTGCCCATCGTATCCCTCTTAACGTTAGAATTTCCTTTTTAGTGGATCTATATGATGCAAAGGGAACCCATAACCCGAATTTCAAGTTTCTAGATTCTCGTTACACTTTTCTACTCATATATGGATCAAATTACACTGTCCAACAGCATTTGCAACAGACTACCGACCCAGTAATTCTGAAAAGGCATGTTGAGTAGATCATTTTTGTAGAATAAACTTATAGTCCAGCTGGTCTGAATTCTTTTTACAGTGGGTCAAAGTTTTCATTTTTTGATCGAAGGTAGCATTATACCAACTGAAAAAAATGTTGTAAATTAATATCTGAGAGAATTCTTATTGTCAGAGTTATATTGTGGAATTTTATAAGAATCATTTCTGTGGAAGATCTTAACCCGTCATCTCCTCTCTTTAGGGGTCAATTTGACCCCTTTTTCTAGAAAATCGAAAAAAGTCCTTTCAAAAAGGACATTTAAGGATTGAAATATTCTACGAAATTTTTTGCCGTAAAATTTCAGTGGGTGTCACCAAAGACACAAAAGTTGTACATAAAGCCCTTTACGCTTAATTAGCAAAATTACACACCATATCGTGTCTCACATTTTTTAAAAATATCTCCAAAACTTCAAGTATCATCCGAATGAGCTGAAATTTTAAATGTAAAGAGTCCTTAAGGAGATCAACAAAATAAATGCATTCATATGTAAGTTATCTCTTTTAGTTCAAGAGATATTTATGTTTATTTATTTATTTTTTTTAATTCTGCTTGATCTTTTTTTTTGGTTTTTTTGATATGGCGGGCCTTCGAAATTTTTTTTAAATATCGTCTTTAATAAAATTTCGAATACAATAAAAATAACATGCTAACAGTTATCTCATTCCTATAAAAAGTTAGACGCATCCAAAGTTGGAACATGAAAAATTGTCGTATTTTTTACGTTTTTTCCTAAAAAAGTCCATATATTTTTTCTTTTGTAGAAATTTCTTCGGGACTATATAAAATATGCATATGACATGAAAAGAGCACCTAATGCAAAAGCGTGTAAAGTAAAACTTGGCTCACTTAAGTGGACCTAGTCGCCTCCAGAATTATCCAAACTTTTCCAATTTAAAAAAAAAAATTGGTTTCAGTAAAAAATTATGAAAAGGCAAAGCACCGATCCTCGAAAAGGCATCATAAGGCTTGTATAGCCCTATATCTTATTTAAATACATACAAAGTTATTTTGCTATCACATGGTAAGTAAAGTCGCAGTAGGGTATTTTCTAAAAAAACTCAGTTTTTAGAACACATTTTTCCCGTTTTAGGAATTTTGGTATTTTAAAATAAAAAGTGTCAAAAATTATAATGCATTGATTTAAGGACATTTGATCCTACATTATTTCTAATTTTAGATGTATTATCTTTAACAGTTGAAATTTTAAATTAATTCAAACTTTATATTTTTGTTCATTATAATTTTTTAGTTTCTAAGGTAAAAAACGTCTGAAAAATTCATAAAATTATTTCACTTCACTAAACTGTTAAGCTTCGAATCCTAAGGTTTTCAACAATACCAATTACATATACAAAAAGCTTATATTAATTCACCAGGAGCTCCAGAAACATTGCTCCCTTTGGAATTTTAAAATTTTGGAATTTTAAAATTTTTTTATACATTCCATGCAAAATGTGTTTTGGAAAAAACTTAAAAAGTACGGCCATTTTTTCATGTTCCAACTTTGGGTGCGTGTAACTTTTTATAGGGATGAGATAACTGTTAGCATGTTATTTTCATTTTATTCGAAATTTTATTGCAAATATAGATGATATTTAAAAAAAAAATTCGAACCTCCGTAGAGAGGTTCAGAACAGAATTAAAATAAATAAATAAACCTATATATCTCTTGAACTAAAAGAGATAACAAAAGTAGGCACATTTTTTGTAGATCTCCTTAAGGACTATTTATATTTTAAAATTCAACTCTTTCGGATCATATTTTTATTTTTGGAGATATTTTTAAAAAATGTTGGACCCGATATGGCGTGTAATTTTGCTAATTCAGTTGGTGACCCCCACTGAAATTTCACGGCAAAAAATTTCATCCTTAAATGTCTTTTTTGAAATGACTTTTTTGATTTTCTCAATAAAAGGGTCTTATTGACCCCTAAAGAGAGGAGCTAGCGGGTTCAGGTCTTCCACGAAAGTGACGACCATAAAATTCCACAATATAACTCTGACAATAAGAATTCTCTCAGATATTAACTTACAACATTTTTTTCAGTTGGTATAATGCTACCTTCGATCAAAAAATTAAAACTTTGACCCACTGTAAAAAGAATTCAGACCAGCTGGACTATAAGTTTATTCTACAGAAATGAGCTACTCAACATGCCCTTTCCGAATTATAGGGTCGCTATTCTGTTCCAATCAAAAAATTTCAATGTGTTGGACAGTGTTATTAGAATAATAATACTTATTTCACCGAATAAAAAAATTACTTTTATTTGTTGTCAAATAGCTTCAGCTTAGAACAGGTACATGTTAAAATAACTAGTTATATAGCTAGTTAAGTAACTAGTTATGTATCTAGTTAAGCAACTATTTAAGTAGCTTGTAAGGTAAATGCCACTTGTAACCGACATCTGAATCCCATTTTTTGACTTCCTTGGACCACCTATTAGACCGTTTTCTTGTAATCTATATAGGGTCAATTGAACTCCGTCTAGGACACACATATATTCGTACCTTAATTTTATTAGTGAAGTGTATAAAAATAATATATTTCAACTTTTTTTATAATTGTTTCTTTACATTTTTTCTTTTTCC
Source organism: Calliphora vicina (assembly GCF_958450345.1). NCBI lineage: Eukaryota > Metazoa > Arthropoda > Insecta > Diptera > Calliphoridae > Calliphora > Calliphora vicina. Next base: position 57,725,084 of record NC_088781.1, on the reverse strand, counting down.
TGTTTGTTGCTTCCATTTTAATGTATAATAATAATCCTTTTTTTACTGTTCATAAAGTTTTATCGCACTGTATCCCATGTTTGTATTTTTTGTCATAATATTAAAACAATATAAATGTTATTATTTATTGTAATATTACTAGCAATAAATGGCCAGGCTACCAGTAACAAAGTTATTAAGCGGAAAAATAAATATATAAAAATTATTAATGATTAAATCAGAATACATACTTAATAAATTATGCAAAATAATAATAGAAATTATTAAAAATACATGTAGTTTCTTACAATTTACCATTACAAGAAATAATGGTTGCATTTGCATAATCTGTGACACCATCGCAGTCACCTTCCTCGTCAACGTCATCATCATTAGGAGTGAAAATTTGCATGTTGCACTCACATTTAATAAAACAGTGTGGCAGAAAACTAAAAAATTAAAAAAAATTAAGAGGCATAACTTCTAAAATGTTTCCTTTAAATAGCCTATAGTTGCTCCTTTCTTATAACTAAAAATATGTAATTCTTAAAATTAAAATGCAAGTAATTCATAAACTATTTTATCATCTTAGACCACTGTTAAAACTATAAATAACCAACTTCAAGTAATTTCAAGGAGTGTTAGGTTTTGTTATTCAAAAATTACTCTTGCATGTTATTCGTACTTAAATTCTCACAATAAATAAATAAATAAAACTTAAACTTGCATGTTATGCAAATATCACATTTTGTACACACCAGCTCTTCTAACATGGAATCATTTTTGATTTAACACTAAACATTACAGTAGGGGCTTGGCCGAATCAGTAATTTAATTTAAGTGTTCTTAAACTCGTTTATTTTATTGACATTTAATAATTTTCTGGTAATATTAGTGTTAATGTCATTAACCGATTTTTTGACATTTCACCTTTAACATGCATTTCGTTCAGTTCGCTCATTTCAAATTCAGTTTAGAAAATTAATTTTAACATGCAAATTTTCTATTTTTTTTTTTTTTGTTTTTGTGTTTATTTTTATGGTTTTATTAGTACTCGTATGTATACGAAATATTGCAAAAATGCTAATTGAAATTGTAGGTGGTGGGTTATTATTTCAGTTGTACTTGACTCATTAAATAATAAATTTAAATTTTTATTTTTTATGAACAAATGAATAGGGGTGTTCAAAAAGAAGTGTTAAAAACACATTTAATTTTGTACAAAAATAAGAAAAAGTAGAGTTATAAGAATAAAATAGTACTTTCATGTCAGGATCATTAATTTATACAATCAGAAACAAGTAAGAAAGTATGGTCGGTCAAGCCCGACCATATAATACCCTACACTAAGTAAATGGTCAAAAGCATTTTCTTTTAAAATATCAATAATTTATATTTGTGAGTGATTTTCGGAAGTGGGCCTTATATGGGAGTTATGATCAATTATGGACCGATCACCATGAAATTAAATCACGTGATTTAAGTCTATATAAGAGTTTTATATGTTCAATATTGTATGTATACCAACATTTTTAAGATATTTCTGCTAGTTAAAATGATTTTCGGAAGCAGGTCTATATGGGAGCTATGACTAATTATGGACCGATCATAACAAAATTTGGTGACATGAATTTCGTATATATGAAACTTATTTTGAGTGAAATTTGTGTAGATACATATATAAATTAAACATTTATGACCGATAAAGTCCAATTCCGGGAGGACATTTGTATGGGGGCTAGGTGAAATAATGGACCGATTTCAGATAGTTTCAGTAGGCTCCGTCCTTATGCCGAAAAATTTTATGTACCGAATTTGATCGAATTATCCTCAAAATTGCGGCCTGTACTCTGCGCACAAAGTTTACATGGACAGCCATCTAGACGGACGGACTGACGTCGTTTAAACGACTAAGAAAGCGAGTCGATCTGATTTAAGGTGGGTGTTAGACTAATATTTTTGGGCGTTACAAACATCTGCATAAACGCATAATACCCTCCCCACTTTTGAGTCCCAATGAAAACTGCAATTAAAACGATTTAGACAGAAATCATCCAACTATTGAAACACGTTATGATGATTTTATTCAAACCTTGTATCCCTAGATCAGAGTTGGGGGTAGTGCACTAAATTTGCAGTTTCCACTAAAAGTTAGTGATAGTGCAAAATGTTTCACTATGACTAATAGCTATTTAGTGGTGAGTTGAAAAATAACAGTCTCACTAAGCAATAGTGGTAGTGGTACAAGAAAGTTTTTCACTAAAATAGTGATAGTGAAAAACCTTTATTTTACAGTTTAGTTAAAATTTTTTTTCTCCACTAACAGAATATTGGAAAATATATATATCATATCATTATAATGAATCATTTTATACTTTTTTAACTTAATATTGTATTATTTAACCTTTAATTCTTGAGGTGGTGGTAAATTTGGACGAACTAGACATATCACGAGCGGAGCTACGCACATCCTGGTGTAAAAATTACCACTCGTCAGCATTTACGTAATTTTATCTTTGAGAATATTTTCCACGTCAGCGTTAGCTTAGGTATGTAGTGGAAAAAAATTTACCCCACATCAAATTAAACGTAATATTTTCATAGAATTATTATTTTGGATATTTGTGGTGTCAACTCTTACATTATTTTTCAGACTTTTTAAAAAAGATTTTACCACATTTGAAATACGTCAACACAACCAAAAGCTCCCTTGATTATTACTGGACAATTGGTAACATTTTGGGTCTGGACTCAGTAACTCCGTCTCCTTTAGAGTCGATTCCTGCTTGTAAGCCAATGTGTAGGTGATTCAGCAAACGTATGCTCAAACGTATCGAACAGTTTATGAGAATTGCTCATACACTGTTCGAACACAGATTTTGATGAGTAAAAAACCTCCAAAACGGATGAAATGTAGTTTCTACAGCTTTTATGATCTCTTTTTATACCCTACACCACCATAGTGGGGAGGGTATAATGCGTTTGTGCAGATGTTTGTAACGCCCAAAAATATTAGTCTAACACCCACCTTAAAGTATACCGATCGACTTAGAATCACTTTCTGAGTCGATTTGTCGTCCGTCTGGTTGGCTGGCTGGCTGGCTGGCTGGCTGGCTGGCTGGCTGGCTGGCTGGCTGGCTGTCCATGTAAACCTTGTGCGCAGAGTACAGGTCGCAATTTTGAAGATATTTCGATCAAATTTGGTACATATTACTTTTTCGGACCAAGCCTATTGAAACTGGCTGAAATCGGTCCATTATTTCACCTAGCCCCCATACAAATGTCCCCTCGAAATTGGACTTTATCGGTCATAAATGTTTAATTTATCTATGTATCTACACAGATTTCGCTCCAAATAAGTTTTATATATACAAAATTCATGTCACCAAATTTTGTTACGATCGGTCCATAATTAGTCATAGCTCCCATATAGACCCGCTTCCGAAAATCACTTTAACGTGCATAAATCGCTTAAAAATGTTGGTATACACACAAAATTCAACATAGTTAACTTTAATATAGACATAAACCACACGACCTAATTTTATGGTGATCGGTCCATAATTGGTCATAGCTCCCATATAAGGCCCACTTCCGAAAATCACTCAAAAATATAAATTATTGATATTTTAAAAGAAAAATATTTTTACTCATTTACTTGGTGAAGGGTATTATATGGTCGGGCTTGACCGACCATACTTTCTTACTTGTTTGTAATTGAAAATGTATTAGCTTATTTTTCAAAAGCAAATAATTATTATAAAATATTTTTTGCTGAATTTTTTTTTAGTAACATTAAAACTATGTCCCAAAATTTCACCTCGACTGTTAAAGGTTAAGTTTATTTCTTAAAACATTAGGTTATATTGCGATATACGTTGTTAAATTATATTAATACAAATTAATATTGCTAAGATTTTAATTCCTGAAATTTAATTTAGTTAAAAATTTAAAGTTTTTATTTTATTTTTTTTATTCAATAAAAAGTAATAAAATGGAAATATTTTTACTCTATTTTAAATTTGTTTGAAATATTTCTATAAACACTATTTTTGGAGATTTTAGTGCATATAATATAATTAAAGCATTCAGTAGTGACTGTTAAAAATTTGCACTATTTTATTGTAGTGCAAAATTTTCACTACCACTAATTTTTTTGGTGGTAGTTAAAATAAGGTTTCACTACCACTATAGTGATGAAAAATATTGGAAAATCAAAATGTTGTAACAAATGTTGTGACAAATAGTGGGATTTAGTGGAAACCTTAGTGCACTAAATATCTAATGCATTACCCCCAACTCTGCCCAACACACATGTTAGAAGAATTTAATTGGATACAAATAAAAAATCTAATAAAATTTAATATATAGAGAGAAAAAATTACTAGATTTCTAATTTTGGTTATATACAAATCTGTCAGCATTTGTCTTTTTTATCGGAATGATATCAATTAATTCTGTTAATTCGCTAAAAATAAATACTTTTTTTTTTAATTTTGAATTAGCCATGTTTTGCTTATTAAATCAGAAATTAAGTAAAAATATTAATTAAAACTTTAAGAAACCCCAATAATATTAAACAATATTCAATTCCACGGAATGTGTGATAAAGAAAAATACTAAAATAATTCCACTTTCGATCGGAATAGAATCTATGACAGCCCTGAATATTAACTAGTTTTTGGAATAATTTGAATAATAAACTTGTTGTTGGTCTATTTGGGTTAAATCTTTTTGCTGTATGAATCTGCTGCATTTGTTTTGGAGCCTTAAGCTTATTTTAGAGAAAATCATGTTCGAAAAATATCACATAAAACTAAGGAAAATAATTCCCAAGAACTCTCGTACAATTTCCCGGGATTTTGGGATTGCGAATTTTGCGGAATTCGCGTGTAAAACTAATCAGTAAAATGAGCGATTATACCCATCTCTATAAGGAATGTCGAGTAGAGATATTTAGAGCAATTTATCCGGAACTTCATGAATGAGTCGAATTATTTTAATGGAGTCCAAAGTCACTAAAATCAAAATTATAGTTATTAGTTTATTATGACGAATCAAACCCAAATTAATCATTGTACACTATTATTCTGACTTTAGATGAATCAAAAGTATAAATTTATTTTTCAGTCATAACTTTTTCGCAAGCACATATTGCTAGATTTAAGGCTAATAAATAGTGTTATCGGAGTACTAACTTCTAGCCTATTCTTATATTGAGTAGTTAAAACAACATTGTACAATTTTGTTTTAACCCTCCGTTACTCGCAACTGATCTGGTTGATATTTGCAAATATTTTTTTATTGTAAATTTTTTGAAACACCCAAAATTTTAAGCAATTTTTTGATAAAATAATATTTTTACTGCAATTTTTTTGTATTACTCTTTTAAATACATTGCATTTAATATTGTTTTTATGTTTTCGAAATAAAAACTGAAGAGATTATTTTCAAACGCTCCTTTTTATACCCTACACCACCATAGTGGGGAGGGTATAATGCGTTTGTGCAGATGTTTGTAACGCCCAAAAATATTAGTCTAACACCCACCTTAAAGTATACCGATCGAATTAGAATCACTTTCTGAGTCGAATTTCATAGCTCCCATAAATCACCGCTTCCGAAAATCACTTTAACGTTCATAAATCGCTTAAAAATGTTGGTACACACACAAAATTCAACATAGTTAACTTTAATGTAGACATAAATCACACGACCTAATTTCATGGTGATCGGTCCATAATTGGTCATAGCCCCCATATAACCCCACATCCGAAAATCACTCAAAAATATATATTATTGAAATTTTAAAAGAAATTTTTTTTTGCTGTTTTACTTAGTGTAGGGTATTATTATTTAAAAGGGCTTGACCGACCATACTTTCTTACTTGTTTTGATATCAATTTGATACATTGCGACTAGTCTCGATTGAAAATGATTGCGACTAACGGAGAGTTAAATCTCTGGTAAACTATTTTTAAACTATCATTAATCTTAAATTATTTTATTCCAATTTTTGTTTATCTATCTGAATTAATTTATAATTTCAAAAACGCAAAACTCAACTTCTTCAATACAGCAGAATATCACATTGCTGTGGCGTATGAGTCACACACACAAATTCGTAATTCCAAATTACTCATACGTACCCCCCAGCCATATAATAATTTTACAATATCACCAAATAGTTAATCCAACAACAATTATTTTACTGTTTTCATTTGTTTTACCTTTTTTTATTATTTAACAGTTTTACGTTACTAATCGCCTTAATTCAACAATGCTTAAACGTTGTAAAAACAAAAAAACGAAAATAAATTCCCAACGCATTAAAATATAAAACACAAACGAGCGTTAAGAGCTAATCCTAAGCCACTAAAGGGTTATTTTCATTTACATACACACATGTACTTACACCTATAAACACACCTATACTTGTTTATTTGTTACAAAAACAATGTTGATAAACAAAATCCCCCATCATCCCCTTCTCACCCATGTAGAATAGCAAAGTAGAACGTAAGTAAAGAACTTAAACAAAATTTTGTAAAAGTAGATTAAGGGCTCAATAAACGTAATGACCTTCAAATTGATTTGAAACCAAAACAAAACATATCAAATATGCGTAAGACAGCCAAACAGCCCAACAGATGGACGGACGTACAGTTAGAAAAGCGATTAAACTGCAAACAAGACTTGGCGTTATTTTGAATGTATGTTTGTGCAATAAACCGACAATAAACTAAATCAAATCAAAACCAAATGAGAACAAGTGTTAAAGTAAAATAGAGTGTAAAAAGTGGGCATACAATTAATGGGTACGAGTATGGTAAATAAACCAACAATAGTTAAAACAACATTGTGTAAGTGTAAACAGTTTTTAATTGATTTACACCAACTACAAGTTACAAATGCCTGCACACAATTCAAGGATGGAAAATGCACAACTGTAATAATTTTGTTTGCACTGTTAATATATTTTGTTAAATCATATTTATTTTTTATAAACTAAATAATTTTTTTAATCATTTATTTGTGAATTAGCTATATAGATGACTTAAAAAAGAAACGACATAATTTCCTTTTTTTTATTTGGACCTTTAAATTATTTTTTTACACTTCACCATGAATGCCAAGGATATACGTTTGTCCATGTACAATATACGATCCCATAAAGTATATATTTGTCCAATTCACATTCGGTGTCGTAGCGTTGTATGTCGACATTTTTATACCCTTCACCATGAGTGGCAAGGGTATATATAAGTTTGTCATTCCGTTTGTAATTTCCACATTTTTCATTTGCGACCCCATAAAGTATATATATTCTGGATCGCTATAGATAGCGGAATCGATATAGCCATGTCCGTCTGTCCGTCTGTCCGTCTGTCCGTCTGTGTGTTGAAATCAACTTTCCGAAGCCCCCAAATAACATACATACATGATTCATATATCAATATCTCCGGAATTCTTCCGGCTCGGTTGCTATTTAAAATCGGTCCACAAATGGCTGAGATATAAGGAAAAAACCAGGACAACCTCGATTCTACAACAAGTACAACATTTACAAAAACCACTTGCAATTTGTTTTTGTTTATGTGGTTTAAGCTGTCAAAGTTTGCCTGTTGTTTTTGTTACTTTTACGTTTGTTGTAGCATTCGCCGCAACAATCACAGGATAATTGACAGCACAAACATCCAAACAACACTAATCAGCTGTGCTATCAACACCACCTGGTATATAAATTCGCCTTGAGAGAGAGCTTTTCATAATGTGTTCTCCAAAGAGCAACTCTCTCACGCGTACACAGAACCAGTGTTGCTATATTTTTTGAAGAAAACTTTTTATTTCTAAGTACATACTAAAATTACAAAACCCAATTCGTACATATATGTAATCAAACTGAGGTAATTTATGTGAATTTAGTGCTGGAGACACTTTCAATATATTCAAATCAATCTCCCCATTTAGTGAATGAATTTGGGGACTATCATTTTGAAATCATCGGTTCACTTATTGATATCAATTTTCCAAAAAACCTTTTTTTTTTAAAAATAAAACTTTTTGCGTCTCAAAAACCTTGCTAAAAAGGGAAAACTTGACATATGGTAACACTGCACAGAACAAATATTGTACAAAAACAACAACCATGTTGTTTGAGCACATTGCGTTTGCGCTTATTTCATTTTTGTTGTTGTTTGTTGGAGCAACGCAACCAAATGTACAAAAACAACAGGTACTTTGTTTTTGTTAAAAGATAGTCGAACTGTCAAAGTTGCCTGTTGTTGTTTTTGCCTTTGGGTTTGTTGTATTTTTCGCCACAACAATCACAAGTGAATTGACAGTTCACTTGTCTAAACAGTTCGCCTTGACTCCCATATTGTTATTCTATTTTTATTCTATTCTATAGTTATTCTACAATGCAAAAACAACAGGCAATTTGTTTTTGTTAAAATGTACGGTAGATGGCAAAATCAAGGCGAATTAAAATATTACTATGTTATTTACAATAACAAATGTAAACATAAACAAAGTTTGACATATAGTGTACATAAAACCACAGCGAATTAAGTAACAGCTGATTTTATGCACTCACCTTGTTAATACGCCTTGTAACAAACATTTCAGAAAAAGCTTTTTTTTCGAATGTTGTGTTTAATTCTTTTAATACCTTTCATCATAAGTGGCAAGGCTATATACATATGTATATGTAAGTTTGTCATTCCGTTTGCAATTTCTATAAAATTTTATGAAATTTCAACAGATTATGTAAAAGATTCAATATTGGATTTGCTGTTACGGTTCCATATGTGTTCTCCTATTTTAAGATATACTTTTAATCTTATATACAGGGATGGAAAATTATATTTTTGTTCCATATTAAAATAGTATTAAAAAATTACTTTCATCACTAGAGTACTTAAAATTTTAATATTACAGTAGCTTTATGTTGTAAACAGTCGTCTGTTATCACAAAATTGTCTATAGAAAGTGCTGTTGAATACGAGATTTTCTATAGAAAATGCTGTTATAATAGACAAGATTTTTAAAGAAAATGCTGTTTTTCATACGATTTTCTATAGAAAATACTATTATACACAACATGTCCAAAAAATATAGTTATAGACAAGATTTTCTATAGAAAATTATTTTATTTCCTATAGAAAAATGTTACACTCAAGATTTTCAACAGAAAATATAGTTATACTTAAGATTTTCTACAGCAAATAATGTTATACACAAGATTGTTTATACAAAATATTGTTCTACGCAAGATTTTCTATAGAAAATATTGTTCTACACAAGATTTTCTATAGAAAATATTGTTCTACACAATATATAGAAAATATTGTTCTACACAAGATTTTCTATAGAAAATATTGCTCTACACAAGATTTTCCATAGACAATATTGTTCTACACAATATTTTCTATAGAAAATATTGTTCTACACAAGATTTTCTATAGAAAATATTGTTCTACACAAGATTTTCTATAGAAAATATTGTTCTACACAAGATTTTCTATAGAAAATATTGTTCTACACAAGATTTTCTATAGAAAATATTGTTCTACACAAGATTTTCTATAGAAAATATTGCTCTACACAAGATTTTCTATAGACAATATTGTTCTACACAAGATTTTCTATAGAAAATATTGTTATAGACAAGATTTTCTACAGAAAATATAGTTATAGACAAGATTTTCTACAGAAAATATAGTTATAGACAAGATTTTCTACAGAAAATATAGTTATAGACAAGATTTTCTACAGAAAATATTGTTCTACACAAGATTTTCTACAGAAAATGTTGTTCTACACAAGATTTTCTACAGAAAATATAGTTATAGACAAGATTTTCTACAGAAAATATTGTTCTACACAAGATTTTCTACAGAAAATGTTGTTCTACACAAGATTTTCTACAGAAAATGTTGTTCTACACAAGATTTTGACCTATATCTGTATTATGGATATCTAATGATAGATATTTCAAAGAAATTTGCAACGACGTATATAAGACCATAGTAAGTTGGACCTACAATGGGTCAAAATCGAAAAAATATATTTTAACCCAAATTTTTTTTTCACTAAATTTAAAAAAAAAATTAAAAAACAATTTCGAAAAAAAAAATTCCAAAAAATTGGAAAAATAAAATTGAATTTGTGTTTACCTAAAAATATTTAAAATTTTTATTTAAAAGTATAATTTGGTGAAGGGTATTTAAGATTCGGCACAGCCGAATATAGCTCTCTTACTTGTTTTTATTAATATTTTGTTTTTGTTTAGAAAAATTTAGTTTGAAAAATATATATGGGCTAATCCTGCGTGACGAACGTTTCATTCGTACACGTTTTCATATTTAAATATGAAAATTTTTTGGTTTTTCAAATAAGATACCTCCAACGTATACTATACGCTATAGTGAGATTTAAGTGCAATTCCAAATGGCATAAGACATTTCCTTTTAATTGCCATTTCTTGCGAAATAATTGAGCGCAAAATTTTGTGACGCACGTTACAAAAAGTGGAAGTAACATTCAAAGTTGAAGTTTTTATTCGTAATTTTAGCGAATTTGGCATAATAAAGCACACAAAATCTTATTTCTAAAAGAAAGAGGAATGAAAGAGAATTCTAATATAACTTATTTGCATGAACAATCAGTTGCCGTTTTCATAAAAAGCCGAGAACATTTTGTTACGCACGTTACGTGACGCTCGTTACAAATTATCCAGATGCTAGAATATTATCTCCTTTTCCGTGAGAAGTTGCGAAAAATTCCATTCAAAGTGAAATTACTCAAAATTCATTTGTATTTAAATTGAATGGTTAAAAATATAGCTGTCAATAGAACCATCTTGTTAACATTTCATTAATTATAAAAACACATTAAAAAATTCAATTTTTTTGTATAAAATTAAGATATGTGACCTAGTGTTGGATTTGATAATCATTTTTGTATGAATGACCATCAAAATACATTTTGTTTATATATAAAATATAATATAGATATCAAGTCTAATATTACAATTAAGAATTCCAAGTTTGATTCATTTAACAATTTTTTTGTTGGTAGACTGTTGACCCATATGACAAATAACATACAACGCTACGACTCTGATTGTGACTTGGGCAATTGTATATTCTGGATCATTATATATGGCGGAGTTGATATAGTCATGTCCGTCTGTCTGTTAAAGCATAGATACAGTTGCGAACAAGATAATAGCAGTACCACTAAATTTTTAAATATTTCAACTGACTTCATAGCGCACAGGGGTTTAGAAACGTTTTTATTTAGATAATCTCGGGAACTATTAGAGATATTTTTTATAGTTTCACAAGGTTGGAGATGATGTATTTTTGAGTTGATTTACAGTTTTTCAGCTTCCTAGGGATAATGGGGGCCAGTGTGTTGTCCCTCAACTAAGGTCACCCCAGGTATCATATTTCTAAAAAAATCTCCAAAAATCCATATGATTACATATCGTCACCTGAAACGCAAAAGGGATTTTTTTTCATATCATATTTTTAATCATATTTGTAACGACAACACTTTAAATTTTATTATGTTTTTTTTTCTCTCCTAGGCTCTTTTATATTTTAGTTGACAATATGTAGGTTATTTCTTTTAGTTGAAGAGATATTTAGGTTTATTGCTTTATTTTATTTAATTTTGATCGATTTTTTTTTGTTTAGGTATGGAGGGCCTACAGAGAGTCGATTTTTTTTAATCGGATATATTGGTGGTAAATATATAATTAAAATAAAGTTGGACAATTTTTTATATATGCAATTTGTATATGATCCAAAAGGAAAAGCGTGTAAATTAAAACTTGACTCACTTAAATGGACCCAGTTCCCAATTAAAAAAAAAAAATATGTTTGAGTAAAAAATTCTAAAACGCAAAGCACCGATTCTTTAAAAGCTCCATATTTGTATAAATCTTTATTTTGTTTTAAGAAGTACAAAGTCTTTTTACTATCACACGGTAAATAACATCACAGTAGGCTCTTTTCTAAAAAAAACTCAGTTTTTGGAACACATTTTCCCAGTTTTAGAAATTTCGGTATTTGAAAATAAAAAATATCTAAAGTTATTACGCCTTTGATCTAAGGACACTTTAGCTCTAAATTTTGTTATGATACCTTTAACCGTTAAAATTTTACATTAATTCAAATTTTATATTTTTCTTTATGGAATCAGCATATTATAATTTTTTTAGTTTTTAATGTAAATAACGTCCGAAAAGTTCATAAAATCATTTCATTTCTCTAAAATAGCAATCTTTATGTCCTTAGGTATTTTCCAATACCAAATACTTATACAGTGGAGTCGGGATAGAGTGAAATAATTAATGCAAGTTCACTTTATCCAATAAATTCACTTTATCGAGACTGAAAAAATTATAAAGAATTAATAAAATTTTATGTCAAAAATGTACATTTTATTATATTTTTATAAAGGAACAAATAAATCATTAATGGTTGCTCATTTTGTACATGTACTTTTGGCTTTTTGTACTGCTAAATCACGAAATATGTAAAACTAAGATATTTTAATAATCTTTAGTATTGTTTTCAGCCCAGTCAATGGCTTTTTCAAAAATTTGATCGTGTAACTACTCGTGTATCGCTGCTTTAAAAGTCAATTATTATTATATTGTGGCATAGAATTCCACTTTGTATTTTTTTAATGCCACATATTGTGGACTTTGCTTAGAAACTTAGTCTAAGTGGTATAAAAATACTAATGAGATTCAAAACTGCCTGTTGACAAAATAAACAAATAAAAACTGTTGATTTTAAATTTTTTTGCAAAAAAAAAAAAATTAAGTTCACTCTATAGATGTAGGCGATGTTAACACTTTAGAGTCTCCAATGTAAAAATTTGTGAGTTCATACTATCCAGTAGTTCATATTATCAAGTGTTCGCTCTAACCCGACTCCACTATATAAAAAGTTTATACTTATTCTTCAAAAACTCCACAAATCTTGCACCCATTCAAAAGTTTTAACATTTTTTTTATATATTCCATAGTCCTTCTTGAGGACTATTTATTTTTTAAATTTCAGCTCATTCGGATAAAAAAGAATTTTTTACGATTTTTTAAAAAAATGTGAGACCCGAGGTAATCATCTTTGAGAGCTGGCCCCCAATACCACTTTTGAGAAAAAAGGCCCGTTTTGAAAAAACAGTTAAAAAAGTTTTTGATTTTGGAACAAAAATGTAAAACATTTTTATACCCTACCATAGTGGCGAGGCTGTAATGCGTTTGTGGAGATGTTTATAACTCCCAAAAATATTAGTCTAACACCCACCTTAAAATATACCGACCGACTTAGAATCACTTTCTGAGTCGACTAAACGATGTCCCTCCGTCCGTCCGTCTGGCTGGCTGTCCATGTAAACCTTGTGCGCAGAGTACAGGTCGCAAATTGGAAGATATTTCGATCAAATTTGTTAGATAAGCCTATTGAAACTGGCTGAAATCCGCCCATGATTTCACCTAGCCCCCTTACAAATGTCCTTTCGAAATTGGACTTTATCGGTCATAAATATTTAATTTATATATGTATATCCACAAATTCCGCTCCAAATAAGTTTTGTATATACAGAATTCATTTCACCAAATTTTGTTACGATCAGTCCATAATTAGTCATAGCTCCCATATAGACCCGCTTCCGAAAATCACTTTAACGTGCATAAATCGCTTAAAAATGTTGATATATACACAAAATTCAACATAAATAACTTTCATATAGACATAAATCACACGACCTAATTTCATGGTGATCGGTCCATAATTGGTCATAGCTCCCATATAACCCTACTTCCGAAAATCACTCAAAAATATAAATTATTAAAATTTTAAAAGAAAAATGTTTTTGCTCTTTTACTTAGTGTAGGATATTATATGGTCGGGCTTGACCGACCATACTTCTTACATGTTTATTTTTTTTTTAATTTTTGTCTCCAAAGATTGAAAAAATAACTATCTAACTAATTGCTAAAAACAATATATTATAAGATACATGGATGAAAAAAAGAAACACCTGTTTGGCCAAAATGTTTTTTATTATATGGTCGGGCTTGACCGACCATACTTCTTACATGTTTATTTTTTTTTTAATTTTTGTCTCCAAAGATTGAAAAAATAACTATCTAACTAATTGCTAAAAACAATATATTATAAGATACATGGATGAAAAAAAGAAACACCTGTTTGGCCAAAATGTAAAATTTTGACCCCTAACTCAGAGAGGTCTTGACCGATCTTGTTGAAAAATTTTGTCTGAATTACTATCCAATAGGACATCGATTTCAAAACTTGATTCACTTGACATGAAATGAACCATATACTTTATGGAATGACAAACTGGCCACTCATTATGAAGGGTAAAAAAATAAAGTTAATTATTTAAAAACTGAATTTGGGAAATTTTTGTTTTGTATAAGTAATAAATCAATTACATAAGACATGAATGGAAGATCAACAATATTAAAAAGTTGTAGAGGGGATTCTCTTATAATTTGCAAGGCTTTTTTTTCTTAATTCCTCGCTATTTTCCATCCCTGATACAACACCAATACCCAAACACATGTTTTTGTGAGTACAGTTTTGCTAAATTTATTGACTAAAACTTGTTAATGGCACCAATTTGGTGCGTTTTTCTTGAGACCATAAAAGAGAAATGGGTGAGTTTTATTTAACACCAACCCACATGCCAAATAAATGTGTGTGTTTTATTTACATTTTCACTCTTACATACGTATAATTGTGGTTATGTAACAATTTTACAGTAATTTGAATTTACCATTTAACAGTAGAGTTTAAAAATTTAGCAACATTTGGTTGTTGAACTTCTAAATCCTCTGTAATAACTTAGATTGTGAACATTACACAGTGTCTGTTATAAAAGCAGATCTGTGCCTTAAATGAGCTAGAATTAAATTGCTAAAAAATCATTGGTAAAGATTCCCTTGAAATTTATAGTAGAATTTCTTCTAATTTATGACTCTAATCCCATCACTTTTCTTCTCCCCCTATGCTTAATAAATAAAAGCTTAATTTTTGTCATAATTCTTGATTTTATAGCTTCAAATTTTCTGCAACAAAACGATTTCATTTGTCAGCATTACGTGTGCTGTCTTTGCCCATAATCGAGAGTGAAAATTTAATTTTAAAATAAAATGATTTATGTTCCACAATGTTGACACTTAATAATTCAAGCTAAAATGTGTATGTGTGTTTTGTTGGTAGTCATGTATCAATTTCGTGTTATTTTTTTAACAGCCATTATTCATAAATCGCTACTCTTTTGTGCAGATTTCTTTTCATTTTGCACATAAATAAATCCTTGTCAATGGCAATGATTGTATTTGTTCAATGTAAAAAAATAGCGAACATTTAACACAATTTTCTTTTAAATGATGTAGTAATTTAATTATTGGGACGAAACGAAAAATTTGGATCAAAAAATAAAATTTTAAAACTTTACTCTTTTGGTTCTCTTATTAGGGCATAAAACTTAGAGCTTCCCTAAGTCTAAAGGTACCTACAGCTTCATCCAAAACAAATTACTTACAAAAACTTGTTATATGGAGGCTATGTAGCCCTTAGTAAACAAAAGTTGGATGCCAGTATCACCCCCCAGTTTGGTGAACATTGGTAAAAAAAAAATTATTCGAAAAAGCCCTCTGAAGTTTAGAGATGCTTTTACAAGGGAAAAAATGTATTTTTTTCAGTTTTTGTAAAATTTATGCGATTATAAAATTACTTTTACAATTTAATTTAAAAGAATAGAAATGTGTACGTAATTGTCGTTCTAATGAGATATAAAAAACAGAAATTGGTCAAAAAATGTTAAAGTTATTAAAAATTCGCCAGACCATTAACGTGTCTCAGACAACTAGAACAAGAAATGTAGGAACAAAATTAACATATTTTGATAAATAATAAAATAAAAGCTCATTTTTACTTAAAATATATTCACAGTTACTTGTATATGAGTTTTTGGCTTCGTAGGATACTTAACCTATTCTTAGGTATGACCAAAAAAAAATAGTTTTTTTTACGGCAGTTTCAAAACTACATTTTCAATTTTTTAAAAATTTTGTTAAACAAAATTCAAAATTTTTGGATCAGCTATTTTGAGTCTTATTGAGAATATAATAGGGAATAAAAATATGAAAAAATTAAGAAAATATCGTTTATAGTTTTTCCGTAACTACGATTTAAATTTCGAAATTTTCGAGAAAAACAAATTATTTGACCATTTTTGGTGAATGATCTTAATTTCCTTACTGTTAAAAATTTCAAGTAGAACCTATTCTGAATATTATAGTGCAGATAATTATAAATATTCTCTGAAAGTTTTACTAAAATTGGAGAACGCTAAACCTTAAATCGTGAAGGTCAAAAGTCAAATTTTTCAATATTTGGAACTTCTCATGGAAAGATAGCGAAATGTTATATATTTTTGGGCCGATTTTGATGAAACTTAAGAAGAATATAAAGTGAAGCCTAGTATTTATAAAAACAGCACAAAAATGGAAATTAACCTTTAATTGCACTTGGGGTTAAAATTACCCCAAACTGTTGAATCCCTCCAATTCAGTATATACAAATTTGGAACTATTATGTCATTTCCTTTTCTGGAAAAAGAGCTGCCTTTTTTCTGCCTTCCAACCCATTAAGCTTTGCAACCTTAATAACAAACTAAGTAGATTTCCACCCATTAAAGTAGCCATGAAAACAAAATGAATGTCTGCTTTTAATGTTACCATAAAAATACATTTTATTTTGACACCTACAAAAGCAAAAAAAAAACATACAGCAAAAACAACTAACAAGTCTCACAACCAAACACTGATACTTAATTTTGAACACAAAACCTTTAGCAGCAAAATGACACACAATTTGCTGCATGTTTTATGGTCGAACAGAAAAGAGTTTGATGTAGAAATTGAAATCAAAATAAATGGCTTTTAAATGTCATTGAATTAATGACAACAATATTTGTTTTAGTTGAATATCTTTTTTCTCATTTAGTTTAGCAAATAGCTTTTAGCCTGGCTGGTATTTAAATATTTAAATGAGTAAATTTAAATTTTAAAACAAATCACTGGCAAAGGCACAAACTGGTTTTGTACAGCTGGTATTTACTAAAGAGATACTGGTCATGATGATGATGATGCTGCTGTTGCTGCTTTGGCTGAAATAAATATAAATATGCTTTTTCTGTTAAATAAATATTTAACAACATAAATAAATATTTAAAGCTGTCATGCTGTTTTTTATGTTTTTTCCCTGTTTCCTTGTTAAAGGTCATACAGAATGCTTAAGGGTACTTAAACATTTTCTTAGAAGACCCAGAAAATGTTAAAGTTTGAATTATTTTCATTTTGGTTAAGAAATATTACTTAATATTTCTTAATAAGCGAAAAAGTAACCAGCAACTGAAATTCTGTACAATAACTTTTGACATTTGCTCGTAATAATGTGGAAATTGTTTGACAACTGAACAAGATGTTGCGCGTGTATTTAAATAAAATAAATTCTGACAAATTCCTTTCAAACACGATTGGATTACCAACCAGTCGCTAACATCTGACATATTTCCTTTCATTTTATGCTCCTAGATTGTACTAATTAAGGTGGATGAATTTGTACATGTATTTGAAGTCAAATAGACATTTAATGTTTATTAAATTAGCTGTTGAATTAATTAGGAGTTAATTAGTTCTATAGGCTGGCATGGATAAGTTTTATACTTGGTATTTCATTGATTTTTTTATTAGCCTACATTTTTTAAAAGGATTTTAAATTTAATTTTGAAGCAATCTTTAATCAAATTTAGCATTTTAGTAGTTTAAGTAACAAATAAGAGTTTAGGATGCAAAACATTAATTTAACATATTTTTTTATTTTCACTCTTTGGGGAAATTGTACTTTAAAGAAATGTCTTTTTGAAACATTAAAATTGTATCTAATTCAAATACATTTCAAAAAAGCTTAATATAATTAAATAATGCTATAATTTTTCTTTAATTCAAATCTATTAAAAATATGATTTTTTAATACCCACCATAAAAAAGTCCTCATTCAAATGTCCCCCCGGACGCTGTCTTAGCAGTCACAAATATGTTGATTATGTAGCAATCCTGCTAAAATCGTGTACAAATTAGTTCTAATTACTTTCAAGTTATACTGTAAAGTAGGTGAAAATTGGGCAACATTTATCCCTAGTCCACATACCAAATGACTTGAACATTCATTATAATATCATATAATAACCAACACAGAAAAATCTATTTTTTTAACCGTTTCAATTCAAATATTTGTCACATATTGCACTGGTTTCAATTATTTCATAATTAAATCAAGTATTGATTTGCTCAAAACCAAAATTTCTTGATATTTTCTATTGAATTTGATTATTTTGACAATTAAATATACAATTTTCGTTATTGGTTGAATTTAAAATACAAAAATTATTGAATAGACAATTTTCGTAATTGAAAACACATTTTTGTTATTTTTTGTGTTTCAATTACGAAAATTATCTATTCAATAATTTTTGTATTTGAAATTCAACCAATAACGAAAATTGTATATTCAATTGTCAAAATAATCAAATTCAAAACTCAAAATTCAATAGAAAATATCAAGAAATTTTATTTTTGAGCAAATGAATACTTGATTTAATTATGAAATAATTGAAACCAGTTCAATATGGGATAAATGGTTGAATTGAAATGTAATTTTTTCTGTGCAACAAATTGAGGCTTTTTCATTGGAACCTATGTTCTGAAAGGGCATGTTGAGTATATCATTTTTGTTGAATAAACTTATAGTACAGCTGGTCTGAATTTTTTTTTACAGTGGATCAAAGTTTTAATTTTTTAATGAAAAAAATGTTGAAAGTTAATGTCTGAGAGAATTCTTATCAGAGTTATATGGTGGAACTATTTATATGAGGAATATTTTTGTAGAAAATCTTAACCGTCTAGCTCCTTTCGAGAATATCCAAAAATCCTTTCAGAAATTCCATTTAAAGATTAAAATATACCACGAAAATGTTTGTCGAAAAACTTCTCTGAGGTAGACACTCACTGAAATTATTCGGCAAGATAATAAGGTTGTAAGTAAAGCTCTTAACGGTTAACTAGAAAAATTACAGGTCACCTTGGGTCTCACATTTTGTAAAAAATCGCCAAAAATCTATTTATGATCCGAATGAGCTGTTATTTAAAATATAAATAGTCCTTGAGAAGATCTACATAATTTGATCTACATACTTTAATATCTTTGGTGATCCCCACTGAAATTTTTCGACAAACATTTCCATGAAATATCTTAATTTTTAAATGATCTTTTTGAAAGGAATTTTTTTTGATTTCCTCAAAAAAGGGGTCCCTACAGAAAGGAGCTAAATGGTCAAAGATTATCCTCAAAAAATTCCACCATATAACTCTACATACTCTGACAATAAGAATTCTCTCAGACATTAACTTACAACATTTTCATTTAGTATCATGCACCCTTCGACCAAAAAATTAAAACTACAGACCAGCTGGACTATAAATTAATTATACTTGCTATTCTGTTCCAAAAATGCTGTTGGACAGTGTAAGTAATATCGTGAAGGAATTGGAAAATAACAAGTTTTTTATTAACTTAAATCGTTCTACCAACTTTTGTGAGTATCGAAGCGTAATTGACCATACCCTCATAAAACAAATTGATGGTGGGTGTACTGGATTCGAAACAACCGAATATAACACTTACTTGTTTTACTTGTTTTTCATGTATTGTTGGCAGTTATAGTTTTAAAACTTTAAATAAGAATATCTTGGGTCTGAAATGAATTTTGAAGGCTTTTGAAATTCGGCCTGCTGTTTTGCTTAAAGCCAATTATCCGATAATAAAACGTGGACCGCTGTTTGCCTTTACTAAATTAAAACATGGACGGTTGCAATTAACATTTTGTTAAAAAATATGAATAAACTCAAAGAACGTACAAAAATTACTTTTATTATTTTCGAGAGTTATTATATGTATATAAAATGTCAAGACAGACTTCAAATAGTAAATCCAAATCATTTAAGACAGCTCAACCCACTATAGGCAAATGGCAGAAATATATTAGACAAAAGATTGATCTAAATTAGACAAAAGATTGTCCAGCAAATGCCGTAAATAATATAAGTCTAAATCAAATCCCAATTCATAATTTCATTAGTCAATCTTAAGGATTTAAATTTTTCTATATTTTCTCAATAAAACAGACAAGTTCTGAACACAATTCTGAATTTTGGACAAAAAAGAGGTCAATTACAGCAACTGAAAAATTTTTATGGAATAGCTATATCCATCATTATTATTCATCTTTCTTCCACCTGGGTACCATAGTAGCCAGCTTAGAACCATATGTCTCTAAGTATACACTCTTTCTCTATCGACAATTGCACTAGTTAAAATGTCGACAACTTTCCTTAAGGGTCAGTAGAGATACGTTAGAGACAATAGTTCTATTGTATTTCTGGTGACATTGATAAATGTCATTAGAAGATTACATGGGCTGAGGTGAATATGGTAGTAATAATACTGACAATGTCACTAGTAAATCACTAAAAATTCACTATTTTCATTCCCTGCAGAGGTATAAACAAGACAATCTGACATTAAAGTATTTCTACTGAACTGTTATTTAGAGTAATCTTCCAACAACTTAACAAAGAATCAACTTGAAAATTTTACTTTAATCATAAAGTACTTATGCAAAACACTCTCTCTTGCACACATACACAACCATATAAAAGCATCGGGAATTTGACAACAACTACAAAAAGAACACGAATACAAATGACACTCTCACATGAAATTCGTATTTGTTGTTGCATTCGTTGTGTTGTTTTGCAGCAGTTGTTATTATTCAAGTGTTATTTTCCCACACATTTAGTTACTTTATTAACTGGGTTAAATGTCTACTTCAAAGCCATATAATTATCAATGCAAAACTACCCACACACATCCACACTTGCGAATATACGAGAACACACACCATTACCCATGTTTACATACCCAGCAGTGTGCGGAATTGCAAGCCACTTTAAAGGATACTAATATCTTTGAAGGTAACTAATGTGTTGTATAAGTAGCATTACAGCTAAGTAGTTTGAAGTAGACAATTGCTACTTTTAAAACTGCAGGGTTTATGCACATTAAATACTTTATTTGCATAAATTTATAGAAACGCTACTACTGCACGTATTTATCTCAATGAAATGCCCGTACAAATTGTGTATGTTTTTTCTATGTTATTGTAGTTTGTTGTAGTTGTAGTATTAGAAAGTTTTTTTTAGAACTTTCTGGTTTTTTTCACATTTCTCTATCTGTTCAGACAGGAAATCCCCTAAAAGTAGTTTTGTTCAAAATCATACAAAAAGGAAAGAAAGATAAAAGTGCTATTTAAATGAATGCTCAACTACAGTGGTGATTAGAAGAGAAGTCGACAGCGTTTAATTGTTATTAAAGTTGTTTGATGGATGTAAATAATGGTTATGAAATCAAAGCGTTTTTTATAAATCTCGATGGGGTTGTTTTTGAATAAGTGAAAATTGGTAGATAATAGAGATGAGAA
This sequence comes from Calliphora vicina, assembly GCF_958450345.1. Lineage (NCBI taxonomy): Eukaryota > Metazoa > Arthropoda > Insecta > Diptera > Calliphoridae > Calliphora > Calliphora vicina. The sequence continues at coordinate 57,703,448 of NC_088781.1, read as the reverse complement.
ATCACATCGGCTTCGAAATACATTTCGCTGAAGGAGAATCTGAATTAGTATCAAGCTTATATTCGTCTGAAATTAAGTGGAACTGTAATGTAGAGAATTTGCCACAATATTCATTTAAGGGCTAATAATGTTTTTGCAAGGACGTATAACATAAGTTATGACTTTAATCTAATGAATAATATGACTCTTTATGTCATCAGATTTTAAATAGGATTTTTGTTGAAAAAGTTGCGCCATCAAAAACTGATATGTGTTATTGTTTAAAGATTCTTTATTTGACCAACTGAAAACATTATCCGTCGTCCATTTACTTGCCAAACTATTCTCAACTATGTCAATTAGTTCGTACAAAGAGATTATTATGTATGTTTTCATGACTTTTACATATATTAAAAATAAAAAATGTTTGCTCCACAGTTGGAGCATCGACGAAATGTTTATCTAGTATCAACTCAAACAGCAATTTCCCAGTTGCTACGGAATTTAATTGTATTAGCTTTTTCACGGTTCCTCTGGTTTCAGTACATACACCTGAAAGATTATTCATTAACGCAACTCTGAGGCTACCAAGATGCTAAGATAAGTGTATTCCGACTGACCAAAGTCTGCAATCTTCTATAGGAAGGATGTGGCACTTCCATTGGCATGTACCCACTCATCTTCCCCCTCGTACAAACAGCTTTTGTAGAAGTCAGACAATAACTTTTAAAGTGCATTATATTTGTTACCAATTAGTACAAGGGCGCTTGTACTCTTACTCATAAGTTCAATTCAGAGGAATTTATCTAGGAGTAGTCCATATCCACTCCACTGAACTGAAGATGCTTTTACTCTTGGTATTATAAACTTAAAGGATTTATTGATATTAACTTGGTAAATTATTCGCAATCATGTCTTACGACTCCCTAAGTCCCAGTGAAAGCAAAACAGACCAGCCCATATTCAAAATGGAGTGATTTGTTTCTCTACACCGCCCTCCAACGAGCCAATTTGAACGGCCCAGTTTCTCAAAATCGAGTATACATTTATTATTGGAATGTTTTAATGATTTGAAGTTAGGCCTCTTCTCAAGGGTGCAATACTCGATGTCATACCACACAGTGGTTCAGAAACGTATTTTTTTTGGCAATAATTCGGTATCTCGGGAACTCTTAGAGATATTATTACGAAATTTCACATGATTTGCAGTTGTTCAGCTTCCTAGGGGTAATGGGGGCCAGTACGTGGACCCTCAAATTTGGTCACCTCGGGTCTTAAATTTTTAAAAAATCGCCAAAAATCCATTTATGATCCGAATGAGCTGAAATTTAAAATATAGATAGTCCTTGAGAAGATCTACTAAAAATATGCTTAAACGTGTAAGTTATCTGTATTAGTTGAAGAGATATTTAGGTTTATTGATTTATTTTTTTTAATTTTGTTCGATCTTTTTTTGGTTTTTTAGTTATGGCGGGCCAATGGAGGGTCGAAATTTTTTTTTACAAAATCTGCTATATTGGCGATAAAATTCTAAATAAAATACAAACAACTTGCTAAGAGTCATGTCGTCCCTATAAAAACTTACACTAATCCAAATTTGGAACATGTAAAAAGTCCGTATTTTTTATGTTTTTTACCAAAAAAGTGCCTATATTTTTTCTTATGTAGAAAAAAAATTTTCTTCGGAACTATATACAATTTGTATATGATCCGGAAAGAGAACTTAATGGAAAAGCGTGTAAACTAAAATTTGGCTCACATAAGCGGACATAACACTCCCTAGATTTATCCAAACTTAAAAAAAAAAAAATTGGTTTGAGTAAAACTTTTTAAAAAAGCAAAGCATCGATCTCGAAATAGCCCCCTATTTGTATATCCCTATATGTTTCTTAAATACTTGCAAAGTTTTTTTACTATCACACGGTAAATAACGTCACAGTCGGCAGTTTTCTAAAAAAAACTGAGTTTTTGGAACACATTTTCCCCGTTTCAGGAATTTCGGTATTTGAAAATAAAAAATGTCAAAAATTATATTGCCATTTAAGGACATTTGAGTCTATATCAGTTCCAAATTTTGTTATGATATCTTTAACAGTTAAAATTTTACATTAATTCAAATTTTATATTTTTCTTCATGGAAAATCACCATATTATAATTTTTGTTTAGTTTTTACATTTTCTAACTCCAAGTTGTTTTTATTTTATTTAGAATTTTATTGCTAATATAGCTGACGTTGTTGGCCCGCCATATTTAAAAAACCAAAACAAGATCGAGCAAAATTAAAAAAAAAATAAATCAATAAACCTAAATATCTCTTCAACTAATATAGATAATCTACAAATCTAAGCATATTTTTAGTAGATCTTCTCAAGTACTATTTATATTTTAAATTTCAGCTCATTCGGAATTTTGGCGATTTTTTTTTTAAATTTGAGACCCGAGGCGACAAAATTTGAGACCGGAGGTGACAAAATTTGAGGGGCCACGTACTGGCCCCCATTATCCGTAGGAAGCTGAACAACTACGAATCAACTCGAAAACATCTCAGCTACAATCATGTGAAATTTCGTAATAATATCTCGAATAGTTCCCGAGATACCGAATTATTTTTTTAAAAAAAGCTGTTATTGCATGCGCATAACATGCTTGTGAAGCAAATTTTTCCTAACATTTTTTTTGTTTTTTGTACCGGAATTGCTGAGGGGCAAAAACGGGCAGCTGAATTTTTAATAAATCGTTATCTGAGACTTCAGGCTTTAATTCGATATAAGTCTCGGGCTAGAGGTCGTTGGAGATCAATAGGTACAATCCATAGAAGTTGGAGAAAATAAATATTTTTGGACAATTTATAGTAGTAAACATTTTTTTTTTTTAATTTTAAAAATTTTTTTATTTGCATTTATATCATTTATAACATCCAATTCTATAAAAAAAAATCAGTATGGTGTCATTACAAGAATATTTTAACAGCATGAAGCGATAAAAGGTAGCATATATAATACGGGCATTCACTTAGGTCACCTTTGAATTTCTCTGGACAAATAAGTAATAAAGATATAAGCCTAATATTTTTGGTACATGATAATTATATTGTTTATTACAAAGTGTGAAAAAATCAAGTAGATCAGAAGACATAAAAAAAACTAATGCCGCCCTTGAACCAGTGTGTACCACGGTTCAATCATTGTAGTATCGAAATTTTGAATCTCTGAGACGTATTCTGATATGTAGAACTAACAATTTAATAGAAATTAAATGCTTGAGAATTAGGGATGCTAATCATATTGGTATGATAATCCAATTCACTAGTAATAATATCTTATGACTCTCTCCATTGATAAGTCACAATGATTGCAAAACAGGCCAGCCTATATCCAAAATGGATATATCGAATGATTTTACCTCAGTGACCTATACAGACCTGTACAGTTATAGATACAAAATTTTAGAAAGGGTTACCAAATTTTGGTTTTTTAAACCGAATTTGAAATCGAATTTGATATTTTACTATTTCACTATTTCACTAAACAATACATTACAAATTAATTCAAATGTAAATTCCTATTAGCTTCAAATATATTGAATTCATTCCTTTAAGTATTTATTCTTTATAGAATTAATACCTTATTGAATCACTCAATTTGTGTTTAATTCCAAAAAATCCTTTTTCATTACTCGATAATAAAATATTATGCTGAAATAAAGGTTATATGGGAGCTAGGGTAATTACGGACCGATCCTCACAAAAATTGGTAGAAAGATTTAGGTTCATATACTTGCTTATCAGCAATTTCATCTCGTTATTAACTACTATGACCCCCATTAATACAAAGTCTGGTTATGTCTTAAGTAATAGTTATAATTAGTTTTGTATGAAAACTGTCAGTATAATTATTATTTAACACATAACCAGACCTCGTTTTACTGCGGGTAAGACAATTATGAATATTCAAGTCCTTATGAGGGGGTCCACACCTGATTTTTGCCATATTTTACAGTATAATTTCAAAGTACTTAGAACCAATTTGTGCAAAATTATATCACTATTACAGCATAATCAAAATATTTATGACTGCTCAAACAGTATTCAAGGGGGTCAATTTTATTGGGGTTAGGTGAAATCATGAACCGATATTGCCCATTTTCAATACATACCTTGTCAGCAGAGAGTATTTGTGAAAAATTTCAGCCAGCTAGCTTCATTCGTTTTTGCACTATCATTTTCAAATTCAAATGACAGAAAGACGGAGGAACATACCTAGAACGTATTATAATCTAATGAGGAACCAGAATATATGTACAGTTGTGGCCACCAATTTAAGACAAATACTTGAATTTTTTTCATCAACTGAATTTTAAGTGCGATAGAGCCAAAATAAAAGGACCTCTAAGGGTATGAAATTTATTATTAATGTTTCTAATTTCTGAAAAATGTTTAGAAAAATCGGTAAAACATATATGGACAAAGATATGTGGAAATACGTTGACCCACCTCAGCGAACATCCGCTGTTAATAACATGATATGACCGAAACTAATGGAACTAAAAATACGAAATTTGGTCCGAATATTTCATAATAATAAAATTATAATGATATAAATGTGAGAAAATATGTTTATTTAAAAAAAAAATTTTTTGGTCAAGTTGTAGAAAAATTGTATGTGTTCATGGTGAATATGTATGAATTGACACAGTCGAATAAAACACACTTGTGTGTTAAAACAGTCCTCATGCATACATATTTGTGGAAATATTTGAAAAAATAATTGACAATTACATGGAATTTAGCAAACAATTTTTGTCTTAAATTCCTGGCCACCACTGTATATGTATATCAATGTGGTTCCAGGGACTCCTAATTTTCACTAACAATATTTGCCAAAGTTGTAGCTACGGTAAAGCTAGACAAATCTTGTGAACATATGAATGCATTCTGAATGTGTCTAGTAGGGTATTCAATTAATCGGGTTTCTGGTTTAATCGGTTAATCGAGCAAATAATTAATCGGGGTTTAGATTTATTCGGTTAATAATCGGTTAATTTAAAATTATTCGATTAACCGAATAATTTCAATTTTAATTTTAAATTGAAAATACAACAACGAATTTCGTGTACAAATACATACAAAAACAAAACATAACAATTCAACCAAAAAATAATAGTAAATATGGTATTTGAGATCCTTTTTGTATACACATGTAAGTTTTTTAGGGTTTTATTGAAAACTTCTGAAATAATCTTTTAAAAAAAAACATACAATTTAAATGTTTTCCTTTAAAACTATTTTTTTCCTTAGATTTAATAAAACTTGACTTGGAAAAAATTCTCTCGCTGATGTATTGTTGGAGAAATCGAAATCATGATAAAGAATATCTTTCTTAGTTATACCATTGGAGTCCTTTTTGGATTGTTTTAGATATTGAATACTCTTAATAGTTTCGTTATGTTCTGATAAAAAACTCTTTTCCAAAAAAATTTCGTCTATACATGTAAATACAAACAAAGTTTCAAATACATGTAAATTAAATATGTCAGTTTTTATACTCACTAAACATGTTTCTTGAATGTTTGAAAAATATGTCATTTTAATTTGAAATTTGTTTCTTAATTGAAACGGAAAAAAAATACAAAAAAATATGTATGTTAATGTGCAAAAAAAAGGAATTTCGGTTAATCGACACAAATTAATCGGTTTATTTGTTATTCGAAAATCGGCAATTTTAAATTATTCGAACAGTTTACCGTCAAAAATTAATCGGTTAACCGATTAACGGTTAATCGATTGAATACCCTAGTGTCTAGGTACTCCAAATAGAACATAAGGAACACTTTGTACCTTAAAATTTTTCGTTTTTATTATTTTTGCCGTTAAAACAAAGTTTTTTTTGTTAAAATAGTATGATCAAGTCCACAATTCTATGTTGAGCTGTATTATTTACTCGGCTGAAGTGTTATCGAGTTGATTTACTGTTTTTCAGCATTGTAGGCGGAATGATGGATCAGTGGCTGCACTTCAAAGTCCCACATTTAAAAAAAACGCCAAAAATCCATTTATGATCCGATTTAGTTGAAATTTAAAATTGAGAAAGTCTACAAAAAATATGACGTATATTTGCTATGAAATCCCAAAGAGAATAAAACAAATCAGACACAGAAAAAATTATATTTCAATTCAAACATTTATCCCATATTGAACTGGTTTCAATTATTTCATAATTAAATCAAGTATTCATTTGCTCAAAAACTAAATTTCTTGATATTTTCTATTGAATTTTGAGTTTTGAATTTGATTATTTTGACAATTGAATATACAATTTTCGTTATTGGTTGAATTTCAAATACAAAAATTATTGAATAGATAACTTTCGTAATTGAAACACAAAAAATAACAAAAATATGTCTTCAATTACGAAAATTATCTATTCAATAATTTTTGTATTTGAAATTCAACCAATAACTAAAATTTTATATTCAATTGTCAAAATAATCAAATTCAAAACTCAAAATTCAATAGAAAATATCAAGAAATTTTATTTTTGAGCAAATGAATACTTGATTTAATTATGAAATAATTGAAACCAGTTCAATGTGGGATAAATGTTTGAATTGAAACGGTTTAAGAAATAGTTTTTTCTGTGGATAGCAATTATCTTGTACCGAAAAAAACACAAAATTATTTCATTTTACTAAAATATCAATCTTCAAGTCCTAAAGCTTCGGCCAATATCAAAAACTTGTATAAAACGCTTATATTTACTGTTCAGAAGATCCACAAAGCTTATCCACTTTCAAAAATGTTAATGTTTTTTCATTTCTTGCATCAAGCCGGTCTTGATCAAGATTGGGTAATGTAATGGGCCCGGATCATACTGATAATGTATTGCCCATTCTTCACGATTGCAGTACAGTAGAGAAGAATAGTCTAAAACGAAAATATTTCAGGTACAAAGTGATCTTTGTGAGCTATTCAAAGTACCTAGATATGTTCATATTGCATTGATATGTTCACAAGAGCTGTTCAGAATTTACCGTAGTTACAACTTGGCTAAATATTGTTAGTGAAAAGTTAGGAGTCCCTGGAAGTTATTAAAGCTTTTCTTCCTATATTTTTTCAAAAATAGTAAACGAAAAAACTATTTTTTGAGAAAAAAAATGTTAACACAATTTGTGTGGCAGACTCTTATCTATATGATTGCCATATAAAGTTATGCGTTATTGCCAAGCCTGAATTAGCTGTTGATTTTCAGAATTTTTGATTGCCCATAAAAAAATATTGGTCACCAATATGGACAAACTGAGTATAGGGTTTTACTACCCTCTGGTAGTAGAGTCGAACCTATACTGTCATGATCTTGTGTTTTTCCAAAAGTCTTCATTTGTCAAATTCAAAGTCAAATTTCTAAAATATTTAAAATAAAGGATTTTAGATTAGCTTGTACAAAATTTATGAACATGGACTTATCATGTTTGCACACTAAGCTAACGAGTTAATTTAATAAAAGATTAATAACTATGAACCAATTATAAAGATTTTTTTAAATTTCATTGTGCGTATCGAAAAAAAACTCTTGACAAATTATGGATGATTACTTTTTGTCAACACTGTACTGGTGTATAAGTAGCTCTATATATGCGGCTAAATGTGTAGGAGTATTGGAGGTTGAATGTGCAGAGGAATATTTTACTTAAATGCCAGGTGTACGCAATTTGTATGTTAATTTTTTGGAAAGCACTCAAAAAAACAACACACATGTACATTTAAACATGCACAAATACAAACTCGTATGTATTTACTTTACATATATAAGTGAGTAAGTAAACTAAACATATTCATACAGGTACAAGTAAGCAGTAGGGAAAACTTTGGCAACAAGCAAAACACTCGCACACAGCAGGTGACTTTCTGTAAATAGACAGAAGAAAAAAAAAACAAATTGAAAATGAAACTTATTTCTCTCATTGTCTTCCTGCTTCATTACAATGGAAACGTTTTTAGATTTTGTTCAGCTTTTTTTCAGTACAAAGTCAAGTGTTTTTAGAATTTCATGGGAGGGCAAGTGGCTGGTGTATGAATAAAAAAACAAGCATTTGGTTGTCACACAGATTTCCAGTAAATGTTTTCATTATTGCGCTGCTGTTTCTAATTTCTGTTGTTGTTACTACTGCTGCTGTTGTTTGTCTTAAATCTTCAGTTTAAATCAAGTGTTTTAATATGTAATTTAAATGGCTGCTAAAAAATAGAATTCTAGATAAGTAAAATTGTAGTAGCTCTTCTTTAAACTGAAATTTCAAAAAGTAAAGATTAAAATCTGTTTCTATTATACAAGTATTAGCTGTATGCCATTTCTTAATATGGTAAGAAACTTTATTTTACTTGTAAATGTCACTGAAAGAATTGTGTGGGAGCATGTGAAACTAAATATGAAATGAATTTTGGGAATTTGTTGAACTTTTTTTTCTTAAGCAAAGGCAAAAGATAAAGGTTAAAAAGTCAAAGAAAAGGTGGCTTCCCAGCAAAAATTTTTATGAATTTTTGTAATGACAACTAGTAATTTCATGCATTATTTTGTAAGTAGTGGTGGTTACCCAGCACATTATTTTATTTACTAGAATAAGTACTTATTTTTATACAGGTAGGTAATGAACTTTTGCATTTAGCACAGCTATCTAGTGTGTTTGGCTGGAAAACGGGAGGTTAGTGGTTCGCCACCTATCAAAGCCATTAATTTTTTTGTTCATATCATATTCATTTATATGTTGATGTTAAAACTATTGTTAACTTACAATAAAATAACTCGTACATGGAGCAGTGAGTTAGCAGCTTGACTATCAAACAAAAGCAAATAATGTGACTGTTCGATTCCCACACAAGGCAATTTTTTTTGTGTGTTTTTATTTAGCTACATATTCTTGTTGTGAATTTACTACATATTTCTTAACTGATTGTAAGTAGATTTGTAAGCTTGACCCATGAATTTTTTTTAAAAATTTCGAACAAAGGTAAGTAGTGTTTCAGTCAAATAATAAGTAGTTATGCCTTGGCTCCAATATTACTTGCTGGCTTACTAAGTAAAGTTTTTGCTTTGTTATAATTTCATCAATTTATGTATGTATTCTATTTAATAAATAGAAAATTTTTAAATGAGTATCATGAAGCGTATGTTTAATATTTTATTGAATTAAATAACAATCATACGCCTCCTAGGGAATTTCTTTAAAAACCTGATTTTATTAAGTCAATAAACTTAATTTGAAATTATTTCTATGAAATGGGTTTGTTTTCCTTAGAACTTAAAAATCTAATAGAACTATTTAAAAAAACATAAGGAATAGGTACTAGGGTATTCAACCGATTAACCGTTAATCGGTTAACCGATTAATTTTGGACGGTTAACTGTTCGAATAATTTAAAATTGCCGATTTTCAAATAACAAATAACCCGATTAATTCGTGTCGATTAACCGATTAACCGAAATTCCTTTTTTTACACTTCAACATATTTTTTTGCATTTATTTTTCCATTTCAATTCAAATACAAATTTCAAATTAAAATTAGATATTTTTTCGAATTTTAATTTACATGTATTTGAAACTTTGTTTGCATTTACATGTACAGAACTTACAGAAAATATCAAAAGTATTCAATATATAAAACAATCCAAAAAGGACACCAATGGTATAATGAAAGATTTGATATGCTAGAAAAAACTAAAAAAAAACTGAGATATTGGATATTATTTATCATGCTTTCGATTTCTCCAACATCTACAACCAGCGCGAGAGTTTTTTCTGAGTAGTTTTATTAAATCTAAAGAAAAAAATCGTTTAAAAGGAAAAAATTAAATTATATTCTTTTTTAAAAAAATTATTTCAGAAGATCTCACTAAAATCCTAAAAAAATCAAATGTGTATACAAAAAGGATCTAAATTATCATATTTGATATTATTTTTTGGTTGAATTGTTATGTTTTGTTTGTTTTTTATGTTTTTGTACACAAAATTCGTTTTATTTTCAATTTAAAATTAAAATAGACATTATTCGGTTAATCGAATAATTTTAAATTAACCGATTATTAACCGAATAAATCTAGAACCCGATTAATTATTTGCTCGATTAATCGATTAAACCAGAAACCCGATTAATTGAATACCCTAATAGGTACTCACGAACAAATGTTTTATAAGTTTGTTTATATACCAGCGAAATTGTTATCATTTTAGTTTTCACATAGTCACAAGTAATGTTGACAATTTAGAATTTTTAGCGCTAGTTCAAGCATTTTCTCAAGTCAATTAGCACCTAGCAATTTTCAATTTTGTTTTATAATTTTTTTTTATCATATTTTAGTTGTTTGTAGATTTTTCGATATGTAAAATTTTTAAACACATGCCATTTTTTTGTTTCCCATCCAATTTCAATGATTTTATATTTTTGAAAAGCGCTTGGCTAAGTCTTGAACAGTTATAAACGAGTTACAGGCATTTCAAAATTTAAATTTTGCAATACCTTGGTCGGCTTTTTTAAAAATATAGGGCATACGTTTGGACCGAATTTACTCAAATTTGTTTCGATAGTTAGACAACTAAGTTTCCAATAATATACAAAAGATTTCAAAGCAATTTCGATTACGGATCCATAAATAAACGGTTTTCAATATAAAAATTACAAAAATAGTAGATTTTTACTGATTTTTGTGTGAAAATGTCACTTAAATCTTTTTTTATTAAAAAAAAACTTTCCTTGAGAACATATAACATTTTTAAGTTTATCTGTAGGGTATCTTTACAGAGAAGATTTTGGTATTAAAAAATGACCCGTTTTATGAATATGACGCTCCTACGCCCTTCGTATTTTCACCTATTTTTTTATCAAAATTTTGGCCACATGATCTAAAATCTCAAAGCTGGGATCAGAAAACGCAAAGCAGCTTTGCAAACTTTAATGTGCTCCCTATTTATTCCCAAAATAAATTAGATTTTTTTATTACCTACTAAAAAAAAAACATTAAAAATAGAAGTTGAGAAAAAGTAAATTTTGTTACTTTGGATGCTCCGAAAATGATTTTTTTGATATGTCGTAGTGGAAATTTTTTTCCTCATGCCAAAAGCTATCGAAAAATCGTTGGCACAATATAGATACCCTATTAACAGAGACGACAAACGGGCTTATTTAATCCCGAAGCCCGGGATTTTACAATCTCCGTTATTAAATAAGGGAAATTGTAATTTTTGTGTGCCTTTTTCATGCTTTTTGACATTCTATATGGCCGAATATTGCAAACCCAGCAAAAACTTTACTTACTTAGTAAGCCAGCAAGTAATATTGGAGCCAAGGCATAACTACTTATTATTTGACTGAAATACTACTTACCTTTGTTCGAGATTTTTTAAAAATTCATGGGTCAAGCTTACAAATGTACTTACAATCAGTTGAGAAATAAGTAGTAAATTCACAACAAGAATATGTAGCTAAAAAAAAAACACAAAAAATATTGCCTTGTGTGGGTGGGAATCGAACAGTCACATTATTTGCTTGTGTTTGATAGTCAAGCTGCTAACTCACTGCTCCATGTACGAGTTATTTTATTGGAAGTTAACAATAGTTTTAACATCAACATATAAATGAATAAATAAATCAAACACACTAGATAGCTGTGCTAAATGCAAAAGTTCATTACCAACCTGTATAAAAATAAGTACTTATTCTAGTAAATAAAATAATGTGCTGTGTACCACCACTCATTACAAAATAATGCATGAAATAACTAGTTGTCATTACAAAAATTCACAAAATTTTTGCTGGGTTATTGAACATTTAATGGAGTTCTATGTTAGAAACTATTTGGAGATACTAATATTAACTTCGTTAATAATGCATCAAACTTAACTTGCTAGAAAGTTATGATTTCAGAAATCTTCATTCACTTATTACAAGTCTGTTATCTAGATATATAGAGTAACTTCGGGTATTGTGGACTATGCGTCTAATGTGGACCAGTGTCTTTTTTCAGAAACTATTGAAGGTATGATAAAACTGATTTGTCGTACATTTTACAATTAGTTTGAAACAACAATTGCACATTTGCTTTCATGAGTAATTGATATGTTGGCTTTTTATTCTTGTATTGAAATTAATGCGCGTGCTCAACATTTTTTTCGGCTCAAGTAAGAAACAAAATTTGGTACAGTTACTTGGTAGAATTTAATGTTTGGTTGTTTTATATAATTAAAGTGGACACGTAGTTTTGCATATATTTGGTAAGAATTTAAGCAAATTTAGATTATTAGGTAAAAATAATTTTTTACCACTGTAACCCAAGTTCGTGTAATGTTAAATTACTTAATTATGTACTACTGGTCCATATTACCCGACAATAACTATGTACTTTGTAAGCAATCTGTCTAAGCCAAGAACGCGACTTTTTAGTTTGTATTAATAAAAATATATTGAAATTAAATTTTTTAATCATTCATGATTAGCTGGTTCATGAATTTTATGTATTAAATACTAGTCCACATTACCCTCATATAGTGGTCCATATAACCCTCCATTTTTTTTAATGCTGGTTTTTGGGTTCCTTACAATATTTTCACATAAACTTTTTATCCTTTGACGGAAAAAATTTTCAACTGCAAAAACAATTAGAGAATACATTAGCTAATTTATTGCTTCACAACTTTTTTAATATCCATATATATTGTGGCCAAAATTTAGAAAAAACAAAACGGTAGTCCACATTACCCGAAGTTACTCTATATAAAAGAGTAACGTTACTGACTGACTGACTGATTCATCATCCCACAGCCCAAACGACTGAAGCTAGAATCATGAAATTTTAACTGTGGGTTCCTCCCTCCCCAAAACGATCCACTAAGAAGGGATTTTTGGAAATTCGAACGTTTAGGGGGTAAAAAAGGGTAAAAACGGGTAAATCCGGTAATCTTATATCTTCAAAACTAATAAAGATACAAAAAAACTTAAAATTGCATGTTACTCCATTTAAAAAATAAGCTGACAGGTGTTTCGTACTTCTTCGAAATTCGAACCTTTTATGGGAGAAAACGGGTAAAAACTGTATTTTGGTACTTTTTTTGGCACCCTATGTATCTTTTAAACCAATAAACATAGAAACAAAATTTAAATCGTATTCTTTACTTATCAAAAAATAAAAAATATAAGTTTGGTACTTTTTGGAAATTCGAACCCTTAAGGGATAAAAATTATGTTTATTTTTGGTACTTTTTCATAAAATATGTTTTTCTATAATTTGACATAGACATTCGAATATTTTACTATGAGCTCCCACCACGATACAGAAAATTATTTTAATAATATTTTACCACCGTAATGGGGATAAAAAAGGTACCAAAAAGGGGATAAAATCTGGAAAATACATTATATTTGAAATTATTAAGCCAATTTTGATAATTTTTTTAACATTGGTTCTTGGATTCATACAAAAATTAACTAACAGCGTGTTATTTGGAACTCGAGTACCAAGGTGTATATTGGGCCAAATCCGGGTAAACAGTTTGGTACTTTTTTTAAAACATATTTATTCTTGGGCACATTAACACAGATTTTAATCGATTGAGACATGTCTGTAGCACAAACAACTTTTGCAAAATGGAATAATTTTAAATTTCAAACTTGAGGGGTGTTCAAGAAGGAAATTGGTACTTTTCTCCTAATGGTACCTTTTTAATATTTTAAATTATTTCACTTATCGACATTAAAGTTAGCTGATATGTGTCTGAGTGAAGTTAGTGTTAGAAATAAGGGATTATATTTAGGTACCAAAATGTGAAAACTGAACTATAGGTACTTTTTCATTCTTCTAATGGTACTTTTTGAATTTTCTATTACAATGGACTTAGAAACATGAAATTAAGCATATATGGTCCTGAGTGAGAATTCTAGGGGGATACTTTTTGGTACTTTTTCTTTATTCGAATGGTACTTTTTGTAAAGCTTACATGTGCCCGAGTGAGTGGGAGTCCACAAGTGGCTGCTTTTTGGTACTTTTTCTATATTCTAATGATACTTTTTGAATTTTCTATAATAATGGATATGAAATTAATAATGGATATGAAATTAAGAGTATACGTCCTAAGTGAGTGAAAATTCAAGCGGATACTTCATGGTACTTTTCTTTACTATAACGGTAATTTTTTAATTTTCTATAATAACGGACTTAGAAACATGAAATTAAGCATACATGGTCCTAAGTGAGTGAGAATTCTAGGGGGAGACTTTTTGGTACTTTTTCTTTATTCTAATCGTACTTTTTGTAATTTCTTCATCAATGAACCTAGAAACATGAAATAAAGCTTATATGGACCCAAGTGAGTGGGAAACTACAAGTATATATGGTCCTAAGTGAGTGAAAATTCAAGGGGATACTTCATGATAGTTTTCATTAATCTAATGGTACTATATATGGTCCTAAGTGAGTGAAAATTCAAGGGGATACTTCATGATAGTTTTCATTAATCTAATGGTACTTTTTTGAAATTTCTATAACAATGGACTTCGAAATATGAAATTAAACATATATGGACCTAAGTTAGTTAGGATTCTAGGGGTAGACTTTTTGGTACAATTTCTTTATTCGAATGGTACTTTTAGTAATTTCTTCACCAATGGATTTAGAAACATGAAATAAAGATTATATGGACCCGAGTGAGCGGGAGACTTAATAGTACTAATTCTTTCTTCTAATTGGGGTGGCGAAGTGCACCGGGTCAGCTAGTCTTTTATATAAATTTACAACCTATTTACAAATGTTTCTAATTCCCTATACATTGATGAAATCCAATGTGCGATATCTGATCACAACATGATTATGTTGAGATTGCGAAGAAGAATTGTGACTACAACTAATTTATAGAATATTTTTTTATAATGCAAATAATAATAATTAACCCTCTAACCCGCAAGCGTGCCTCAAGGCGTGTATTAAAAAACACCAAAAGTAATTATATATGTATATATTTTTAAATTTAACTGTGACTTTAGTTATAGTTTTGTTAACATTTCCCTCGAAGGTCGAAGTGCATTCTGACTTTTAGTTTTTGTTCTGTCAGCTGTTTTGTGAGTGATGTCATAATTTTAGCACGTGAAATTTTTTATGTAATTTTTGTTGTTGTTTCAAATCAAAGTTTTACTAACTTTTACTAGTAGATCGGCTATTCGAAATATTTTGTATTAGTTCATTTTCATTATTTTTGCAATAAAATTATTCAATAATTATTGTTTTTTACACCTAAACCTGAAACAATGAGGCACTTCACCTTTTTGCACTGTTCTGAGTTTATAGGACTATTTATTAGCTTTTTAAAGTTTGCGGATTAGAGGGTTAAAGTTGCCTATTAATAATATATGTATCATTATTACCATGATAATTTATACAACATTCAGCACGATCCTATAAATAGTGTTGGGGATTTTCGAACGAAAGGCTGGGAAGAAACTTTAAAAAGCAAATAAATTTACAAAGTTAATGTGGCGAATTAACCACAGATGATGCAATAAAATGTGATCGTCAGAATAAATACTTTTTTCAAATTCATAAAACAACGAAGAAACAAATTTATTGTTCTTCTACTGATTAGTATAATGGACTCCGAACTCTAAGATACTGCAATATTTTGAAATTTAGAAACACAACGATTGCTGAAATTTCACAAATCATACTTGATCTCTCCAATAATAAGACCCCTGATCTTGATGGCGTATCGCCAAGTTTATTTATTAAATTGAATCATCAAATCACATCATATATAGTAAATATATTTAATAACGTAATTTTGTAAATCCCAACATAAAAGATATGTATAGACTTATTGCGATATTACCTATAATTAATAGGCAAGTCGATTTCTTTAGAACCCTTTTACGCTCACATTATACATTCAATTTGGGCAAGAAATATACCATTTTAAAGGGATTTATTCACAGAAGTGCAGAATATATATTTTGTTGAAATCGGTTCAGTTTTTTAAGAGTTATAAGCGTTTAAAGATGTTACTAACACATATGAAAAAACGCGTACATGTGAACCTTAAGCTAAAATGTAAACAAAGCGATGCGTGTTTGTCCAATTTGTTGTTGTAAATAAATAAGAGAAACAATTAAACAGTATTGAATTCGCTCTGTTTTAAGTGAGAGTTGTTATAGAAAACAAAGAAGAAGACTTTAGAAATTCAAAGTCACTTAAAAAAACTATATTTTGAAGGTGTTTTTTGTTTTGTTTTCTAATTCCCATATGCATAAATTAATTTTTAAATTTATCAAAGGTTTGTAAAACAAAATTTCCATTCAAAATTTGTTTTATAAACTTCTGACAAATTTAAAAACTGTTTATGCATATTGGGGTAAATACTTCATACGAATCAATTTCTTATCAAGGCATGAAGTTTAATAAAAAATGGGACGGGTCGGAACAAATTAAATAGTTATTTCTAAGTATTTTGTGAACTATAATTGCAAGATTCTTCTAACTTCAAAATGGCTCATTTATAATTTTGCATAGTTTCGATGAAATTGTTCGGAATTGGAATAGTGGGCGTGGCACACCCTATACAAAGTAAATAATTAATTTCGAATATCTGTAGAACTATAATTGTAAAAGTGTTTAAACTTTTTACGAATTAATTTCTTATTACTGTGCGGAGTTTAGCTGAATATAGACGGAATTAGATTAGATGGCGTAGCATCTCCCATGCAGAATAAATATTGATTTCGAATATCTGGGGAACCAAAATGGGAGGGGTTGGAAAAGTAGGTGAGTCACCTTCCATACAAAGTAATAATTGCATGGTTATTCAAACTTTGTCCGCATAGCTCTCTTATCATTTTACAGAGATTGTCTGAAAATGGTCGGGATTGTGGCACAATGTAAATAATTAATTTTGAATATCTCGAGAACAATAATTCTAAAAATATTTAAACTCTGTATCAATCAATTTATTACCATTCTACGGAGGTTAGAATTTATTCCTGATTACTGTTCGCAGTTTAGCTAAGCATGATCGGCTTAGTAGGAATGATCCCTCCCTTATAAAGGAAAGATAAAGTAAAGCTTGATATTTACATAAAAGGTTTAAAAATGGGTGGGATCAGAGCAGTGGAGTGGTATATCCCATACCAAATTAGTTAGTTATTTTCGAATATCAAGTGAACTGTAATTGAGGGATTCTCATTATTTTGTATGTTTAGTTAGGTTTTATCAGAAATCCATTAATTTTTTTTTAATTTTACTAGGGTAGGGGTAGCGAAGTGCACCGGGTTATGCTAGTTACCTATAATCGATAATATTTTTGAGAAATATAATTCAGCAACAATTTTCTACATTTCCGGGAAATTAAAATCTACTTCATGATTGCCAAAAAGGTTTTAGAAAGGGTAGTGGTACTGAAAATGCTGTATCATGGGTTGGATGAGAGATAAAATGGTGTTGCTGGTATGGAAAAAAAACACAAGTAGCGGTAAAAACTATTTCCCGACAAGCTAGCCTCAAAATAGGACACATCGGGTATGTTACATTTTTAAAACGATCCTATTTCTTCGTTTGTGTTTGATTTCAAAAAATTACATAGAATGTCCTCACCGAGCAAAAAACCTCGTTATAGCTATCAATATCTCTTACAACTATTTGCATTTAAAAATAAAATTTTGCACATTTTTACCCACTCTACTCCAGTTTTTTGATAACAGCGGATCCAAATATTTACCGATTTTCCCAATTTTCCTTTATTGAACTAATAATATATGTATGTGTCATATAGAAGAATAATTGTTTAAAAATAATGACTAAATCCAAAGTAATATACATTTGAATTTAAAAACTTTTCATTAAATAAATGAAAAAAATTTTAAATTGTTGATACCGAGGTGACTAGGTCCTTTAAAAAAACGCCTATTTTTTATATAAAATTCAAATTTAGGGCAGAAATTCTGATATCGCATATTCGATATCAAAATACAGTATCCGAGTTTAGATGGCTCAATATGTCTTTAATTATTTTGTAAAGGATTCCGATAACTCCGTCCCTGGTATGGATATTATAGCCAAAAAACTAAAAATAACCAATTTTGGGATTTTTCAACACTTTTTTTTGGGAATTGCGGGATTGCTGATAATAAATTTCAAAATTTATTTTTATTTTTCCATTTTAAATAGTAAAATATAAATAACAGTGAAATTACATTAAAAACAATTCATAAACAAAAATTTAATTTCAATTTCTATTTACATACATACATATGTAATTTTTTGAAATTTGGATTTGGTGTAGTTCTTTTGGCGCGGTATCCATTTGTTATCAGAAAGATTGGAAAAGGTCATAGCTAACAATGGTCAATACTTTGATTAAGTTTATATTCTACAAATGTTTCAAAATAAAAGCTAAAAATTTGAAAATATCCCTCTCCTATTTATGGGTTATACAACCAATAATATTGCAAAGCGTATGTTTAATACGTATTTTTTTATAATTAAATATCAATCATACGCTCTATACGAAATATTTTAAAGAAATATTAAATAAATGATTTATGAACTTAACTTAATATTCTTTCTATTAAATTGCATTAAAACCCAAAGAACTTGCAACTAAAACTATTTGAAATTTAACATATATTTTATTTAATACAAAGTGCAAATACAATGTTAGTCCACAATGCAAACATCTGACATGAACATCTGTTATTTTATTTTACTGAAAATAATATATTGCATTTAACTTATTTTATATCCTCTTTTGCTAACCTTTCATTTTCTTGTTTTCCTGTGTTTTCTTTCCAGGATATCGTGTGTCTGTAACATTTGCTAAAGAAAAATCTATAGTGCCATGCAAGTGGATTTAAGAAAACATACAGCGGAAACACATTTTTGGATTGTAAGTATCTAAAAAAAAAAGTAAAAAAAATATAAATTCACGTTTTGCCTTTAGGATAAACTTTGAAATGTTTTTACGCAAATATTTATGCAGGTGAATTTATGTTTTTACATATTTCAATAATAGAATAATTTGATATTCTTTCTTATGATGGGAGTTTAATGTTTTTGTTGACAATTTAAATATTTGATGACATTTAGATACTTCAATACTGTTGATGCACGAATGACATTATAAAATTATTAAGATATGCGGAGATGTGCGGAGTTCTAATAGTTATGCACATAATATAATACTGAGTACTTTCGAATGAGAACAAGATCGCCAATTATTTGAAATTAAGAAAAGCATAAGGTCATCAAATTAAATAATTTATAAAATTAATTATATCGATTTTCAGGTATTGGAATTTGTTTATCTTTATTAATCACATATACTCTCTTACCGATATGATTCTAAATAGGTATTGGATATTAATTTTGTTTATTTTTAAAAATCCTTTTAACAATTTTCAAATAATATATTTTATTTTATATTCCTGAAAGGAAATTCCAATAGTCTACACATTGATATATTATTTCAAAACTATAATCATCTTTTTCTGTTATTTACTTAGAAACATTTCATAAAAAAAAAAAAACTTTACTGACATTCATTTGGCAATATTATGCCATAAGTTTTAAGTAAATATGAAGCAGTCTGGTTCAAAAGCCAAAAATAACACCTACAACAAAAGCCACAAAAGAATCTAGTTCATCAAATACGCTTAGACAAATATTTAAATAAAGTGCAAATTCAAAGTGTTTTCATTGGCACGCAGCCAACCACAAACAATATGGTTTTTGATTAAAAACAAAAAACCAAAAAAAAATCTCGAAACAACCAAAACAATCAGCCTTCCTTTCTCTTGGCCATCTACACAATTTATTATCAATACTGTCTTAACAATACAAACTAACGCACAAATACCAGAGTTTACAAAAGAAATTACACGAGAAACAGAAACGTGAGTGAGTGTGCGGAAAATCCTTTTTTGGTATTTTTTTTTTTATTTTTTGTTCAAGCCTAAAAACCCACAATAGAAATTTTATTGTTTTGCAATTGAGAAAATAAAACAACAACAAAAACAAATTATTTGTTTCCCCTTAATTTTACATCTGCTGCTACAGTTTATTTTCATGGGGTAAAGTTTCTTTTTGATTTCTCTTTTTCTATTTTTTGTTTGTTTTTGATTTTTATTTTTGTGTTTTTTGGCAAATAGACTTTGCCGTAAGCTCCATAAAAAATGTCATCAAAAGTATTTGGATTTCATTCATTCTTACGCAAAGAGAAGCACACAAATTGTGTTGTTATTGAAACCAACACTTTTGTTTCCTTTATCCTTTTTATTTATTTTTTTTTACATTAAACATGCTTTGACTTGTTGTTGTTGTTTTTTTGAGAATTTTTGGCTTTTTCGTAACCCTAGTAGTCACTTTTGTTTAAACATAAAGCAACATGTCACATGTTTAATGTGCTACTGAACCAGCACAGTTTTCTTTCATGAAAAAGTGGGTTAAATAAATACCATAAATAGTTACTCCTGTCTCCTCCACTTATTGCTTAACAGAATTTTCTTTATCATTCTATATATGTATGTATGTTTATACTTGTATTTAAGTCCAATCAAATTTTGATTTGTTGTGACATTTAATGTCATATTTTGTTAACATTTCATATAAACCTATAAACTGTTTGCCAAGTTTTAGCATTTTTATATTATTTTTTGCTATTTTACCATAAAAATTAATAAATTCTAAAACAATTGTTGTATTTAATGTGTAGGTTGAAGTTAAATATTAAATGTCAAGTTAATCAAAAGTTCAAAAGGTATTGTTACAAAAAATTAAAACAATTTAAACCTACGAGCTAAATTCAAAATTTCCTTTATAAAAGGTTTGTTATCAAAGTAGTGAATGACTTAAGGGGATAAACTGGTTCCTAAATATTTTTTGTTGATCAGAAATGTTTGTTATTTGGTTAAGTACAACAAAAATCTGGCAAGTAGAACCAGAGTTATGGACAAAAGTGTGAGAAACCTTCAAAAAAGTTTATATTTTTAAAAAATTTCTTACTATTTTCTTTTAATATATTGTATTGTTGTTCCTATGATAAAATTACAAGCTCTGTTGAAAATGCTTAGACGGGGTTCATAAATAAGTTCCATGTAAAAATAAATCACAAAACGATTTTTTGTTCAAATCGGCACATAATTAATATTTTCAAGTAATAGGAAATAAAATAAAGCCATAAAAAAGACTT
This sequence comes from Calliphora vicina, assembly GCF_958450345.1. Taxonomy (NCBI): domain Eukaryota; kingdom Metazoa; phylum Arthropoda; class Insecta; order Diptera; family Calliphoridae; genus Calliphora; species Calliphora vicina. The sequence goes on along the minus strand of NC_088781.1, from coordinate 57,682,264 downwards.
ACAAAAGTCTATGTCGAATGACTATATTCAAAACCCTCTATCTTGTTTGTTTTTTTTTGGCGTATTACTTGAGTTACTAAAATTTGGTGTTCTACAATATTTTTTAAAAGCAACTACTGAATCTCACATGTAATTGGTTTTTAAAATGTTGCATTATTGTGGACTTAATGAAAGATAGAGGGTTTTGCTTTTCAAAAATATTCAATGTGAATGTACTAGGGTATTCAATTAATCGGGTTTCTGGTTTAATCGGTTAATCGAGCAAATAATTAATCGAGGTTTAGATTTATTCGGTTAATAATGGGTTAATTTAAAATTATTCGATTAACCGATTAATTTCTATTTTTATTTTAAATTGAAAATACAACAACAAATTTTGTGTACAAAAACATAAAAAAACAAAATAAGGTATTTGAGATCATTTTTGTAAACATATCGCCTATTTGCTGCAACAACGTCATAACTCAAAATCCGTATTTTATGAACTGAGTAATACAAAATATGCGCTGTTCTATAATCTTTCAAAAAATTAATTGTATAAGATAGAGAAATAACAAAAATTCAAATAAAACAGCAAAAACAAAATACGTTCGTTATGAAATTCACACCATAGATGAGGGCTGTTTTACTGAACATTTTACCATCAAAAAGTAATTTTCGTGAAAATCAAAGATAGAGGGTTTTGAATATAGTCCCTCGACATATATTATGGGTTGTTATAATATTGTATCACGATCCACATATGTCTGTCTATTTGTTAAACGGTAGGCCCTAAAGGGCAGCACTTAGGGGTATGAACATTTTTCGCAAATTGGCTCTGTTGTCAGAAATGAGCAATATCTGTTTAAAAAAGAATTAAAAACACTGTCCAACAAATTGAGACTTTTTGATTGAAACAGAATAGCAACCCTATAATTCTGAATGAGTATCATTTTTGTAGAATAAAATTATAGTCCAGCTGGTCTGAATTTTTAAGAAAATATTGGAACATTTTGAAATTTATTATCATCTCGAATACTAACATTAAAAACTTTAAATCAATTAACAGAATTAAAACGATAAAAATAGAGATAAAATAGGATATAAGAAAATGTTCTAACACCAAAAAAAAAAAAAACAAAAAACGTAATAGAAAATGTGCTAAGTCTCAAATAAATAAACATTCTTCTAAACTGTGATTATTTATTATTATAATAAAAGCAATATATAACTGAATTAACAGATTTCAGAAATAAGTAAAACAAAAGATTTTAGAAAGTGTTTTGTATTTGCTGTACAATTTGGACTTTTGCACACTAAACTCACGATATTAGGAGGGAATTATCAAATGTGGATTATATTCCTTTTATCTATATATATACAAAAAATATTTCTACCTATGTCCGTAATAGTCTCTGAGACCATCCATCCGATTAGCTCCAAAGGAAAGGAAATTTTCTGAACATGGTTTAGAAATTACATATTAGATATTACATTAGGTCCATTCGGTGCTTCCGTAAAGAAGATTTTCGAATTTTCTCATACAAACACTTTTCATCTCTATATATAAAAATGGATGTATGTTCCGAATGAACTCAAAAAGGCCTGGACCGATTTCAATGCAATTTTCAGGGAATCTTCAGAATAGCCTAGCGGGTAACACTCTAAAGTCAGATTTTTGATTTTCGGTCTGTGAGAGGAGGGGTGTGGCAAAATCAATTTTTTACATTATACCGCTAATGTCATCTATATATATAAAAAACCGCTGAACCGATTTTGATGAAATTTTCAGATAATCTTCAGAATAGCCCAGCGGGTAACACTGTATAGTCAGATTTTTAATATTCTGTGAGCGGAGGGACGTGTAAAAATCCAATTTTTACATTATACCGCTAATGCCATATCTATATATATAAAATTAAAAAAATGTTTCTGCCTATGTCCATTATAGACTCTGAGACGATCCAACCGATTAGCTCCAAACTGGTATCATTGGAAAGAAAATTTCCTGAATATGGCTTTAGACACCTAAAATACTACATTAGGTCCATTCGGTGCTTTTTTAAAGAAGATTTTCGAATTTTCTCATACAAACATTTTTCATCTATATATATAAAAATGGATGTATGTTCCGAATGAACTCAAAAACGGCTGGACCGATTTTAACGAAATTTTCAGGTAATATTCAGAATAGCCTAGCGGTCAGATTTTTGATTTTCGGTCTTTTGGCGGAGGGGTGTGGCAAAATCAAATTTTAACATTATACCGCTAATGCCACCTATATACATATATAAAAAAGCGCTGGACCGATTCTGATGAAATTTTTAGGGAATCTTCAGAATAGCCCAGCGGGTATAGTCGGATTTTTACGGCTATATTCATAAAAAAAACCTTATTGTAGAATTAAAACACAATTTTGTTAACGAACACTTTAGCTTTAAAAACCATTTATAAAAGTAATGTATTCATAAAAGTTTGATAAAGGTACAATAACTAATGTACTGATTTTTGTCTAAGCTGGCAATGCTTCTCATTTATTTCTCCTTTTTTGTTGTTAGTGTTGCTTTCAATTAGGATAAAATATTCGTTAATTTTCTTTTTTTCATTAATTGTTTTTAGTAATAATAAATTTTTGAAGATAACCACTAATTTTTAGATAAAAATATGTATATCTGATTCTAGTAAATTTATATTAAGCTAAAATGTATTAATGTACAAACTTTTTTATATAGTTTATTTCAATTATTATTTAAAGTATTCGAATGACGAATATTCTGTGATAAAATAAACATCACTGTTTTATAATTTGTTTTATTAATTTATTTTTATTGACATTTTGTTAAATTTTAACAAAATTTAATGAATTTCTATGTGGAAACACATAGTTTTAATTCCGCAGTGGGTATATTAGATTGTGTGGACCTTCTTCCACAATGTTTACACATTTTATTCCTATATGGCGTTGCAGGTTAAAAGTAAATGACAAAAATGCCAATCAAACTCACTTGTGAACCTCATATAGTTAACTGCCGGAGGAATATTAAACAAAATCATATACTATTAAAATGGAACTTAATCGCCAGCGGAGTGGAAATTGTGTTTAGAAATTGCAATAGTATCATCTATTATTCCAAATTTATCTTTAAAATCCTCTTTTTTAAGATAAAAAGCAAAAAGAATTCCTTAAAGTAGGTTTAAAGTAGGGTCGAACCTACTATAAAATTTTTACATTTAACAATTGTTTATCAAATGTATTTTAAGCTATTAATCGTTTATGAATACAACTTTATGAAAATTTTCCTATAATTGGTTTATAAACCTTTTGTAAATGTTTATGCATATGGCTGTTAATATTCGGTCTGTGGGCGGAGGGGCGTGTAAAAATCCAATTTTTAAATTATACCGCTAATGCCATATATTTCATAAAAATGGATGTGTATGTATGTATGTTCCGTATGGACTCAAAAATGGCTGGACCGATTTTGATAAAATTTTCACGGAATCTTCAGAAAGGCCTTTTGGGTAACAGTGTATAGTAAGATTTTTGATTTTCGGTCTGTGATAAACAATAAAATACAAATCGATTGACACAGTAATGAACGAAAAACAAGTCCTCAATTCTCCTACTGAATTTTTGAATTCATTGGAACCAGCCGAAATGCCACCACATGTATTAACATTGCAGGTTGGATTACTGACTTTTTCCGACACTGTATATTAAAATCGAGATCGAGGAACAGATGTTTTCTAAAGGCCAGCAACGCGGACCGGGTTCATCTATATTACATAAAAATGGATGTGTGTATATATGTATGTTCCGTATGGACTCAAAAATGGCTGGACCGATTTTGATAAAATTTTCACGGAATCTTCAGAAAAGCCTTTTGGGTAACAGTGTATAGTCAAATTTTTGATTTTCGGTCTGTGATAAACAATTTTGCTTACTCTTGCATATTAAATGAATGAATAAGAAATTTATATATAAAATATACTTTTAATCAAAAAATTATGATGTTAACAAGCTCGATGACCAAATACAATTGAAAGTGTCTGGCGAAACAATAAAATACAAATCTATTGGCACAGTGACAACGAAAAACAAGTCATCAATTCTCCTACTGAATTTTTGAATTCATTAGAACCAGCCGAAATGCCACCACATGTATTAACATTGAAGGTTGGATTACCGACTTTTTCCGACACTGTATATTAAAATCGAGATCTAGATGCAATATAAAACAGATGTTTTCTAAAGGCCAGCAACGCGGACCGGGTTCAGCTAGTTATTAATATTAATTGTTGGTTAAGTTGTAGTTATAACATGGCATTCTTTTAATACATGGGAAATATTTTTGGATTTTTAAATATAATTATTAAAATATCAAATATTAAGTTCTTACTGCAATGAAAAAAAAATAAATATTTTTAGAATAACCAAATTAAGAAGAAAAATAAAAAAAAATTAAATCTTAACCCATATAGGATTCGAACTCTGGTTCCAGGATGAAGATATGAAGAAAGTTCGGATTGCAAAACCAAGTCAGTTGTGAAAACCTATAAAAATAGTTAATTTACATAAAAATTAAAAATACTTAAATTAAGAAAAATCAAATTTAAAAAAAAAATAAAACAAAATTTAAATCTTAACCCACATAGGATTTGAACCCAGATTCCAGATATGCAAAGAAATCCTAAAATTAAAAAAATCTGGAACGTAGATAAACAACTGTCTATTATGAAAAACCTATATCATGAAGAAATATTTGTAAAAGTTTTTGTTTACGCGTATTTGTAAAATCATATTTTCTTTATTTCCTAGATCAGGGGTGCCCACAAGTTCCTTATGGAAGAGTAAACACCAATACATTTAAAGAAAAGCTACCTTTTATTCAATATTTGTTGTTGCTAAAACCAATTCATACAAAGAAAAAAGAAAAAAAACTCACTTTCAACACACACATTATTAAAATATCATACGATAAACAAAATCTACATGGATGATCGGAGTCGTCAATGTTTACCAGCAAAGCATACGAAAGTGTTGTTGCTTTCAACATGAGTGTATTCAGTGAAGAACGACAAAAAAAATAATAAGACAAAGTTGTTTGTGTATTTTGTATTGCTAGTGCTGTAGTGAGTATACAAAACACACAGCCTATAGCTTAGAGCAATTACAAAAACAAAAGAGTACCAAGAGTATAGGGCTTGGGCATGACTGTCCTAGATGATCCCAATTTTCACATTCAGTTTATTCTCATATTATCGGATGTTTAATTGCTGTAATATAATTGACTATTTAAATAAGTATATTTTAGCCTCCATATTTTTTTCACTACTTTCTATAATTTTTCTTTACAGAACATTATCTGGTGTGCCTTGGGTGCCATAATATTAGTTGGCATAGCGGTCATATCGTACTGGATAAGAAGATGCAGGTAAGTTTTCGTCTACTCCAAAGCAACACCAACAAATTAAACATGTTTATACATAGTATATTGATTTTTTTTATGAGTTTAATAAAACCTATATTACAAGATAATTATTATATGGAGGATTTATTCAATAATTTTGTGTGTCAAATCAAGTTAGGATGGTGTTACTAATATGTTTTTTACTTGTTATTTATTGACTACTCTGTAGTATAATTAACTTGTAATTAATTTAACATTGTTTTTTGGTGTGTGTAAAAATATAGTTAACATATCCGCTTTTAGTTGTAATTTCCTATTTATTAACATTTGCTGTAAATGTTAGAAAATTTACGAAATGAGTAAAGAGAAAGAAGAAAAATTGTAATGATTTTTTGTAATATAAAAATAATAGCGTGCTGGGTAGGATGACATGATAAACTGTGATATATTGGATGACATGTGTCATACATATGCTACGAAATCAGAAAAGGAAAATGTTTATACTTGTTTGTCTTTGTTGTTATTTATTATAAGAAAATATTTGTGTTTGTTTTGGGATTGTAAGGGAAGTATGCCGGCGTTAAGTAAATTTTGACAACTATACTTTCTTTTATTATAGCTAAATTAATTAGGTAACTTAAAAATTTAATAAAGATACATATCTAAATTTTAATGTAAACGGACGTAACTTCACATTGATTATGGTTCATAATATCAAACTACATGCTCATGCAAATTTTTAGACCCCTGCGATCAAAAATTACAACTTTATTAAAGAAATTCAAACGGACGTTTGAATTGCTTCGCCTGTAAAAAAATAAAAGTGTAGTTACGTCCGCTTGCATTTAAGGTGACGATATATGAATAGATGTTTCGCATGTTAACGGATTTGAAATAAAACAATTGGATTTTAAATGGATTCACTTAATAAATCATGATCAATCATGCACTTGGCTTAGTTGTCTAAAGTGTTTTGTTTGCAACCAAAAGGTTGTTGGTTCGAATCCCACCTTGGTCTTATTTTATTTCTCACACATAAAAGTAAGTTTAGTTAAAATAATTGTCAGAAGTTTTAGCAAAATTATTCAATTTATACATAAAATTTTTGTGGAAAATAAACGAATTATTAAAAATTATGACATTTGACCTCTGAGCTTAAACGGTTAAAGTTACTTGATTTCGATCAAATTGTCAATATAATCTGTCTAGTGTTATCTGTCGGATAATAGTTTAAAACTGTGTTATTGAAACTGGACAGATTATTGGCATATGTCAATTTATATTTTCAAATCCATTGTCAACTCTTTATACATAGTTTTTAATAGAATATTTGAAATTTTTTTAAACAGATTTAACAAAAAAAATTTATAATGTCAATTATAATTATTTAGTTTCTTTTTAAACAACATAAAACAAATTAAAGGTCGTAAAAATCAATAATGAAAATTGTCTGAAAATAGAAAATAAATAATGAATATTTTCATTGTTTAATATGTTTTCATAGCAAATGGTACAAAATAATTATTTACTAACGTACATTTATGTGTTTCAACTTAATATAAATACAAAAAGCTAATTAAACATAATTCATTATGTTTTAATATTAATTAATAATTTTGCAACAAAAAAAAAGAATCTTTTAATAAATAAAAAACCAAAAAAATTAAATAAAAAAAAACTTTGTGACAGCGGTGGGATTCGAACCCACGCCCTTTCGGACTGGTGCCTAAAACCAGCGCCTTAGACCGCTCGGCCACGCTGCCTTGTATCTGATGTCTGCTAAAAGTTACATTTAAACTTGTGGTGTGTAAATTTCTGTTTTACAGAATTTCTTTTTGTTTATTATTCTTGTACTGTTCTTTTTATTCTAGTAAAATTAACAATTATCACACATTTTACTGCTGGTAGCTTATTCTAGCTTTAAAATAACAACAATAAATAATACAATTTATTATTATTTGTGTTGTTATTGTGATTAGCGTGTGACATATTCATAAACATTTGTACAGTGAGCTACAAAATATTAGAAAAAATAGTTTATAAAAGATAACGAGAACGTTTTTATCAATGATTAGAATTTAACACGGAACAATTAAAATATTTTTGTAGCTTTTTGCTACAAAGAGTAATTGTGATTCCATGTTCAACAAGTCCAACAAAAGTAATGAAAAAATACCATAAGGTCTCAGTATTTTTGTATCATTAGAAGTAAAATATCATTAAGTTCCGATTTTTTTTTCAATTTAAATTTGTGTAAATTTGCCTCAAATAAAACAATTTTTTTTTTAAACATTTTTCGAACCAAAGTTGATATTTTCGAAATAAATTTCAAATTTTAGAACATAATAGTTCTTTGTCATCATATAAGATAATACATACTATATAGCGATTTTTTCAACAGTTTTAAAAATTGTTCAAACATTCAGAATTGCATATGTCTTCTATGCTTAATACCTATAAAATATTAAAAAATTACAATTATAATAAAGACAATCTAAGACATTGTGCATAGTAACTTCATTTGGGGTCATATGAGCTTAATATAGATTCATTGTAGGGTTCTATACTTAAAAAGAAAAAGTTGACTTTTCGATCTTTCGATTTATTGTAATTTATAAAAAGTCGATTCTTCGATTTTTTTTTACTTTTTATCATATTTTTTTGACTTTTAAAAAAGTTTATTGCACAAATGTCGATTTATAGAAAAACATTAAGAGATAAAAATTTTCAGAAAATCTCAGTTGTGTTTTTAACTTATTCATATATTCATAATTTGAGGAGCCGCAGAACAAAAGGTACTCTTTTGCATCTTATCAAAAATTGTTTTTTTGGTATTTTTATAAAATTTGGGTTGAAATCTTCTAGAAACAATCAAGTCAGCAAAATTTTTTGTAATTTTTTTATTAAGTAAATGGGTTCTAAAATTTGTACTTAATACAAATTTTAATCAAACATAAATTGTTTATGACAAAACAAATTGTATACATCGTTGCAATGGACCTGGAAATATTTATCATTAGATATACATATTGTCTATTTTAATGACTTAGTAATCCAGATATAGAGCAACAATAGGCCAAAAATCGAGGTTGTCCCGGTTTATATCAGCCATTTGAGGGTCGATTTTCTCGATTTTAAATAGCAAACGAGCCGGAAGAATTCTCAATATATTGATGTATCAATCATTGATTTCAACTTACAGACGAATCCGCTATCTATAACGATCCAGTATATAGATACTATGTGGGGTCGCAAATGAAAAATGTAGAAATTACAAATGGAATGACTAATATATATATCCCCTTGCCACCCAATGTGAAGTGTATCAAATAACAGCATGATTTTATTAAATGGGTTGTATTTGTATTAATTTAATACATTTACCAGTTTATCTCTTTTTTACCTCTAAAGTATGAAATTTCCAAAAACATATTCTATTTGGATCTATTTTATTTAAATATATTCATACATATGTAGATATGTGAACCAGGAAATGATTTTTATTTGAAATTTTCAAATTATTGAGCAAATTTTGTAATATATTATTTATGCTTCAAATTTTCTCCCTCGAAACTAGTTTTGACAACTGCATTAAGTAAGAAACTCCTTTTTAGTGTTTATAACTTTGATTTTTGTTAAACATTTTTACGCTTAAATTAGTTTTGAAAAGGAGTCAATGAGCCATAGGGTAACATAGATACGAGACGTAATTTTCAGAAACCTAAGTCTGTTGTCAAAAACCTATCACTGGCAACAACCAAATACATTCTAGTCAATGTATTTTGTTTTTGTATCAGACATATGATTTGTTGTATTTGTTGTTTGACAAATCGTAGTGTCTCGTCTCTATGTACATATAATTGTCTATGCAAAGAGCTTTCATTATTTTTTTTTTATTCTTCGGGAGATATCACCACTCATGTGTATTCTCTGAATTTCAAATGCAGCAAATTTTTACGATCGTTTAGGATGATTTTATATGAACTGTGGCAGCCAAGCTTTCATTATTTTTGAATAATGTAATGTAATTTTTTAAGTCATGGAAATATAACCATATACGGACACCATTATGTGATAAAAGACCAAAAATAAAGACCTGTGTCTCCCAGTTTCCCCAAAGACATGCTCTTTTTTATGGGCCTCCAAAGATTTGGAGCATCGGAGTAATTTTTGCAAAAAAGTGATCATTTTCTCAGACTCATATCTTGCAAGCAGTTCGGAAATTTGAACATATAAAATCAAAAAAACTTCATCTTCAACATCAAAATCGCAAAAAGCTTTACAAATGGCGGCAAATTAAAATATAAAACAAATAACTATTGTCCCTTGTAAACCGGATCTACACAGCTGAGCGAATCTAGTGTATGTACAAAAGAAAACTATTCTAGGAGAAATAAATATCGAAATTCGACATATTCAGCCTTAGATTATGTTTAATCAATCTGCAAATTTACATTAGCATATAATTTCAATAACACGTGTTTCCCTCATTAACCCTTCCACTTTTACAAATGTTTTAGCAAATTATCCATAAAAATATTAAATCAATTCCAAGTGAAATGTCTTTGTTTATAAAACAATAAAAAACACAATAATATGCCGAACCCATAAATAACATTAAATACTAACATCCGCTTTAATAAAATTCACATGGAAATAAGGAAGCAAAGGACTCTTGCCAATATTTTCTTTTTTACACACCCACGTATTCTCCATCTCTCTCTCTTTCACTCTTTCCAAACAACTACCTACCTACTACTTAAACATATTTCCATATTCCACATATTTATTAAACCTTAAATGTCATTGTTAATAAATAATTTAAGACATTTATTCCATTTTGATATGAACGTTTAACTTTAATGGCTCAAGGTCGAAGCAATAAAAAATATGTGAACTGCTAAATTTTATTCTTAATTCTTGAAATTCCTTGTAAAGAGACATTTTAAAAAGGTCTTTTACCTGTGTAAAATCAGCAATTCATATTGTAACAATCTTAAATATACAATAATTTTTATTTCATTTCGGTATTTGTTCACTCCACCCTCATCAGTCTGTTTGGCTGGGGGTTTTCTGTGTTTTTTGTTTTGTTTTATTTATAAGAAAAAGCTTTACCACTTTTACACATTAGTTACTTATGTGGCGCTACTCTTTTGTCATAGGTATTATTTGTTTGAGTTAGGGGTATGATATATAAGTAGGGACTTTTTTGCATTTTCAAGAATTATTGAAACTTTTAAGATAATAAATTGAAAATATAGAAAAACGAAGCACCAAAATAGACTTTGAAGCATCGGCCCATAGGAGTCATTTTCCATTTTAGATCGGATATAGGTAGTGTTATTAGTAAGGAGATCAGATAGAGTGAAGTAATTCCTACAGAGTTTCTGAAAACCGAGACACCTGAATGATGCTTTCGACACTTAAAAAATGTGTTTAGTGGGCAGAATCAAAATTTTTTGGAAATAAATCTGGCATTTGTAATTGGCTGGTCCCATCGGTATAAAATTTGACGTGAGCATAGCCAAGGAGTATTTAAATTTAGGTTATTAAAATATGTCCTACAAATTATCCAGGGGCTGCACAATCGGAGCTCAATGTAAGGTAACTCCGACATGTGAAATTTTTAAACACGTGTCATTTTTATGTTTCCCAACCAATATTTTACAATATTTTTGAAGAACAGAGTTAAAGTGGCATATTTTTGGATCTAATTGAGATACTGACTTGACATTTTTTTTTGGAAGACCAAAAATTCACTTATCTCAACAAAAGAAGTTAGTTTGGATACAAATTTTAGCTTTAGAAACTCAATAAATATGTAATAAAATCTTTATTTATTACCAAAGCTCCCGCAATTCCTAAAAATTGGAGCGAAAATCCCAAAACTGGTATTTTTTACAATTTTTCTCATAGGGTCCCCATTTCATTCGGGGCTCGGAAAATATTCTGGGGATAAATAGAGAACACAGCAGGCCTGCTTTCCGTTTTTTGGTCGCATTTTTGAGATTTTAGACGTCTGGAGTTGAAATTTTTATAAAAAATATGTCAATTTTCGAAGATCGTAGGGACAACGTATTCCAAAAATAGGACATGTTTATTATACCAAAATGTTTTCCGTAAAGATACCTTAGAGAAAAACATAAAATTGTTATTAATTCTTAAAGAAAGTTTTTTTTTAATAAAAAAAGAGTTAAGTCGCCCAAAAACAGCATAAATATACTATTTTTTTAATTTTTTAATTGAAAATAGTTTATTTTTGGATCCATAATTGCTATTGCTCAGAAATCTTTTTTCTATTATTACTAATTTAGTTATCTAACTAACCACACAAAATTGAGTCCATTCGGTCAAAATTATGCCCTATATTTTTAAAAAAGTGGATCAAGGTATGGCCAAAATGTTTAAATGCCTAGAACTTAAGTTCCAATTTTTAAATGCCTAGAACTCCGAAATCATAAGAGATAACCTGGCCGAGCGCTTTACAAAAATATAAAAATCTTTACAATTGGATGGGAAGCAAAAATATTACACATGTTTAAAAATTTTACATGTCGATGGTACCTTACTTTGAGCCCCAGTAGCGCTGCTCCTGGACAATTTTATCCCGATCGGACAAGACGTTTGGAAATCCCAGATTTATTTCCAATAAATTTTGACTCTGCCCCACTGTACAGCGGACCAAGAGCGTCTGATTTCACAGTATTTACACCACCCATAAACACAGATGAAGCGACATGGTCTGTCGTTCGTTTTTAGGTCAACATGACCCCATTCCGAGATTGTCACAAGGTCCCGATTAAGGGAATCATGTTTTGCCTCATTTCCCCAATCTCCTAGAGGCTTGGTCTATAACTGAATGAATATGAATAGCAAATGTTGCTGACATCTGCAAAAGAATATATAGGGTTGGAAGTTTCACGTAGAGGGTCGTTTAGAAAAATAAGTAATAGAGTAGGAGAAAGAAAGAAGCCTTGTGGTATCCCTGAATTTATCTTGAACTCATTTGATAAGATCCCATATATAACTCGTATAGTGCGATCTCTCGACACCAATAAGTTTTGATAAAAGAGCACCATTGCACACTCTATCGAATGCCTTGGAAATAGCTAGAGCCACCACTTTACTTTACAATTACTTTAAGATGGAGACCAGGGACCTGAATAAGCCGTGTCATCGAAATATTCTGTATAAAATGTGTAGTAAACCTTTAAGACATTGGGAAAGAAGTAAACAAACGGAGTACCTATGATTTGGACAGAACCGAGAAACCACATTGATGGCTGCTATTTATGTGTTGTAAAATTACATAATCATGGAATCAAGAAAGACTAGCTTCTGACTGAAAATATGAAAAAAAATTTACAAGCCCACCTTTGATTTCCAGAGATTAGATAATTTCACCTCCATTACACATGGAATTGGGAATTATAAATCAGTATTTGAAGACATTAGATAAAAGTGGCCTATGTTTTGCCTTTGTTTCAAGAAAATTTCCAGTTTTTAGTACAGAAAAACTAAAAGCTGATATTTTTGATGTTCCACAAATGAAACGCAGCGATTTCATATATTTAATGAATGATTTAGATGCAGCGACATGGAAATCTTTAGTTGCCATTGTGAAAAATTCCTTAGTAGATCAGAAGGCAGAAAATTACGAGGAATTAGTTACATAGTTTTTAAAAGTAGACCATCTGCACAGTCGTGTAGCGAAGAAAGAGGACAACATTTCCCCATAGATTTAAAAGTAATGTACGATAGTTAGGTCGCTGGGATGAACATATGATGGCAGATTACTGTTGGAGTATTATACGGGAGTGTCCTGAGGGCCTTCATCCTCTAACCTCTAAAATAATTTAATAAAATGTAAAATCGTTTATTTTTGTGTTTCTAAATCTACAATTTACCGAAAACTACATGTAGCATTGAAAGTATACATTTATAAACAGGATATCGAATATACTTAAAATGAGTTTTAGTTTTGGCAGCACCAAAATTATTGTAGACCTGGAGGGTTTTTGTATAATGCAATTCGACAGAACACATTCAATGTTAAGTACTTTTAAAGATTTTGTAAAATACAGATAGGGATATATAGCGAATCCAAAATTCGACCAATTTCTCTGTAAATAAGTTTTGTTTTCATTTCGTTTCAATCGTTGTCATTGGATTTTGTTGTATTCTAAAGCTAAAGCGTCTTTTGGTCTTGTTTTTTTCCATGTAACCCCATAAAATTATTGTCGCCATAACAATCAACACAAAAATGTCAGTGTCAGGTTCTACATTTTTTGTTTATTCGTAAAACAACGACCATAAAATACAACTCTGTCAAGTGTATAGCTGTACATTTGAGTATACCGTTGCGGCATGGCCAGAAAACTCAACATTTCTATTTCAAACGACTGTTAAATGTGACAAAAAGTAGACAGAAAGCTAAACAAAAACAAGTAAATGTACGCTGGAAAACATTTCTTTTGTTTTTTGTTTTATTAGTCTGTTGAAAAATTGAAATGTTATTTTGGTTTTTGTTTATAGTTTTCTTCTGTCCAAAAAAAGGGAAACAAATTTTTCATTGAAAGTTGTAGGTGTTGAAATAAAACTACCGCAGTAATGAATTTTGTAAACGGAAAAATTACTAAGAAGTTGATTTATTTTTACTCATAAAATAACTTTGGTTTTCATAGAATATACTACAGACATACTAGGTATTTATTTGCTATTTTATGATATCAAATAATTATATTATTGTTTTTGTTAAATAACAAACTTTTTGCAAACAGTTCTTAGGTACTGTTTTGAAATTAAACTTACAAAACTTTCCAGACAGCTTAATTTTAAAGTCAAAATAACTACCAAGGAAATTTGTATATTTAGTAAATAATACTCAAGGATGTTAATATATGTACGTATTTTAGTTATTATATGTAGGTAGATAGGTTGAGTTCGAATAGGGTTTTGTACAGTTACTTTTATAATTTAAAAACACTCCAAATGTCTCTGAATTCGCGATTTGAAAGATTTGGGTTGAATACAATCATATCGTATTCACGCAGTATACGATTTTATCTTCTAACATTTGAATGTAACTCAGTACCGCAAAGAATCTTGATGGTGTTGAAGAAATAGTTTCTGTTATTGTACGCAATAAGCTGTGAGTAAAGTTTCTCTTCTGCAGCAGATGTATAGTGGTAATTCCAAACCAAGAGATGCAGATATCACGTTTCAAGCTGTGGCTCCATATGTCGTTAATGCAAGCTTTTGGATTATGTATACTATATATTTCTTAATTACAAAGTCCTGTCTAGCGCCTTGAATATTTAGTTAATATTTATGTGCTGGACCGCACAGTGGGGCAGAATCGTAATTTATTGAAATAAATCTGGCATTTCTAAACTCTTGGTCCGATCGGAATAAAATTTGACGTGGACGTAACTAAGGAGTATTCGAGTTAAGGTTATTAAAATGGGTACTACAAATAATTCAGGGGTGGCGCAATCGAGGCTCAAAATAGGGTAGCTTCGACATGTAAAATGTTTAAACATGTGTAATTTTTCTTTCTCTTCCGATTTCAAAGATTTTTATATTTTTGGAAAGCGTTTGACTAGGCCTTGAATTTATTATTCTTATAATTTCCGAGTTATAGGCATTTCAAAATTTAAGTTTTAAAAATTTGCCATGGACCAAATGGAGTCGAGTTTTCTTTTGTTAGTTAGACAACTAAATTACAAATAATATACAAAAGATTTTAGAGCAATATAAAAATTAAAAAAAATAGTAGATTTTTGCTGTTGGGCAAAAAGGTGACCAACTCTTTTTTTATTAAAAAAACCTTCTTTAAGAACATATAACAATTTTATGTTTTTCTGTAAAGTATCTCTACGGAGAATATTTTGGTATGAAAAATATATTCTAGTTTTCGAAAATGTCGGTCTTACGCCCTTCGGAATTTGACCTATTTTTGATCATGTTCTAAAATCCCAAAGCTGGGATCAGAAAACGGAAAGCAGCTTTGGAAACCTTGATATGTTCCCTATTTATTCCCAAAGTATTTTCCCAGCCCCAAAGGAAATGTGTACCCTATTGGCAAAATTGTAAAAAATTCCATTTTTGGGATTTTCGCTCCAATTTAAAAGTGGCGTATTTTTGAATCTAATAAAGATATTGACTTGAAATTTTTTTTGTAATACCAGAAATTAATTTATCTAAACAAAAGAAATTAGTTCAGAATAAATGTGGATCAAATTGCTTCTAATATTTACAATCGTATTAAAATTTTGATACAAGGCCTAGCCGAATGCTTTCCAAAAATATAAAAATCTTTGAAATCGGATGTGAAACAAAAAAGTGGCACGTGTTTAAAAAATGTTCATGTCGAAGGTACCATAATTTGAGACCCCATAGCCCCTGGAGCATTTGTAGGGCTTATTTAAATAACTTAAACTCGAACACTTCGTTTAGAAATGCCAGATTTATTTCCAAAAAATTTCAATTCTGCCCCAATGGGGACCCTTAGTTTGTTTGCATGTACAACTTGATTTATCATCAAATAAACTTTTAAAAATTTACATATTATTAAGTGCAGTATCAATTTTCATGCAGTTTATAATATTTAGAATTTGGATATCAGCCCATCATTATAAATTATTTCTTCTGGAAACCGGACTTAGTTAATGCGAGCACTTGGACGCTATAGCTGCGTCCGGATATTTATTCCGTTTGCTTCGTGGTTCATTTTTGTTCAATATAAGCTATTTAAGAACTATTAGATGAAAACGAATTATACTTCGGTTTTCCATTGTTTAGAAGAGCTAAGATAAGAGATATTTTCAAAGAGAAGGGAATATATCCAGTGAGCATGATTTCAGAGTAAAATTGTTAAAATAAACTATTTCTTTATTTCAATGGTTCTCCATTTATCAGTAACTGATATGACATCTGGATCAATAGAATATTTGTTAATGGAAATTGATGTGCTAGTACGCATTATTCTCATCGCTTGTAATTTTCGACAGCTTGCCAACAATTTTTATTTGAGAATTTTAATGTGAGATCAGCAGCACCATAGCAATCTTTGGGTCCGACTTATAGTATGTCACTTTGCTAAGTCCAGTGATACTTTGTTCAGCGCTTGGCAGTTGCAGGGATGATGTGACATCCATCTAATATTTGCATAAAGGGCGTTAACGAATGTTGACCATAGCGCTTTTTGAAAATTCTTCTTGGTAGCGGAATTAGATCTTACGGAAAATTATTACTGACCTATGATTTTCGTCTACTTGAGTCCTTTTGCATCGAAGTCCAGGTGTATATTACTCAGCTCAGCTCATTTGTATTTATGAAGGATGGGGGATATTAGGAGTACAAATTAAGGCCATAATGAGTTTAGTGGTCTGTAAATACTAATTATATTAGTTGAAAAGCCTATCCATGACAGGCAAATATAAATAATTTTCATAAGTTAACAAAAAATAATAAAAAAAATGTTTTGTAGACAATATTCTTAGAGAAAACTGCTTCCCATCTTCATGAATCACTTTCACACTAACATCATGTAGGGATCTGGCTCTAGAAAATGCAACATATTGTTACGTTTTAACCTTTTCAAAACGTTTGTTTATTTCCTTTAAATAAACCGGATACTTTTGATTGCAAATAAAAGCCGTTTAGTAGTTTAAAAATTGTAACAACTCTTTATTTATTTAAAATGTACAACAATCACAGAATTAAATAGTCACTCAATGTTTTTTATACACGTTTATAAATTCGAAGAAATGCAGACACACTTTATAATGTACACGAATTCACTTGAAAAATACAGCACACTTTAAGGCACTCAGTTGATGTTTATTCGAAATACGTCTCTGATAAACGCACTAACGACTGCAACCTCTGTCACTATTTATAACACTGCCATCTGCATTCTAGATTGCTCTTTAACTGTATAGAGCTTTCTAATACATACGCCATCTGTGGTGTACTTTCTACAATGTTCTTTAACTGAATATTTGAATTCGAATATACGGTCGCAGCAAACAACGTTGCCATACTTACGATCAATGGTCAACTGAAAGCTTTTATTTAATGTTAATAATGCCCACAGATATGTTAAAGTTTGGGCACTGCTATTTGAAAGCATCATGCAACTTTAAATCAGCCGTTAAAATCGTTATATTTGAATTCAAGTACAATTTCGTAACAATATATTTGGCCACGCCTAAAAACATATTTAGGTAGATACGTCCAACGTCTGGCCTTGTCCTTTATTAGTTGTTATGCAAAATGCCAGCCTTATGGGGAATTGTGTTCTGGAGCCAGGTCAATCCCTGGGATAAATGAGGGACTTCCTTCGGCAGTGCCTGTCAGGATATTTGCACATATGAGGTTTTTCGAAAGATTGGTGCCATTACCGAGTCGCCTCCTCGTATTTAAATTCCACAGAAGCATTACAATAGCACCGACCTTGAGGTTTAATTTATGAGGCTGTTCAAAAACTCGACCGGATAGTTTTCTCTTTCGGCAATGCATTCTACTGTGTCAATATTCAAGTATATGAAACGCTCGCCCTCTAAAAGGTTTAACACCTCCTCGTTGATTTAACAAACGTCATCATTTCTAGCGCAAAGAATGGCAGATTTTGAATACTTTTCTATTGTAGAAGAATTAAATTTTTCACCAAAAATGCAATTGAAAACCATAATTTCATTTGGAATTCAACTCCGATTCTTCTCCAAACTCTGATTCCCTTCATCGGTATTCATAAAAATCTATAAAATATAAAAATTCCCTACAAAAAATAACTAAGTAAATATTTTTTAATTCTTTTCATTATTTTACTATGATTGGAGTGGCGAAGCGAACCGGGTTTGCTAGTATAATATAATTGTCAAGACTATTATAAATAAATGTGGTAACACAATTACCCGCATATTTAAAATTGTTGCAAAGTTATTACAATATAAATGTCAAGACTATTAAAAAGATCTACATGCATATCTATTTGCTAATTCTATTATTCTATTTTATTTAGAAGTAATAACTTGTCCTTTTATCTTAAATATCAATAAAGCATTCTAAATGGTTAAAATGTCCTGCATTTGTTCTTGACCCAACTAATTAATAACAATTTCACAACTTGTTACATTTTACACATAAAAAGTCTTCGTTCGTACCTCCTCCGCCACCCAAAGACAAACAAATGAGAAATCATGCTGTTTTCATTTCTAAAATACAGCTTACTCTCGCATTCAACGACGTTAACATTGTTCAGCAATGAACTTATTTCGTGCGCTTTTTTCTAGCCATTTAATCTGTTTTTTAGCAAAAATCGAAAAAGAAAGAAAGATAAAAACTTAAAAATCAATTTTTATAATCCATTTAAAGGTAAAACATCTTAACAAACTGTATAAACTTGTCGTACACTTACATACAATGTTTGCTCTACTCTGGTCAACATGCTACAATAACAACAATTTACAATAATAATAATAATAACAACAAAGAAAAATTATTGTTGCTGTCAGTCAGCTACAAGCAACAAAAACAACAACAGTTCAAAAAAAATTTAAAAACTAAATAAATGAACGAAGGAACGAATGTCCGACCAGTGTCTAACATTAAATAATTGAAGGGCTAACTGACATAGAGACAAAGGAACGGATGGACGGACTTAACCGTTTATTGCATGCATACATACATATGTGTTTGTTTGTTTGATTGCCTGAATGAATGACGAAGTGACTGATTGCCAAACACAAATAATTTACACAAAGAAAAAAATAAATAAAATATAAAACACGACCGACAAAAGAAAAAAAAAAGAGAACAAGTGGTGATTGGACTGACGGACTGCATGTATAGAATAGGAAAATAAAAACACAAACGAACCGAAATAATCACATATTCACATACACAAATATATTAATGTACAAGTACTAATACAGTCATAATTAGTTACTAATACGAACACATTATAAAAAACATAAAAAAATATAAAAAAAATAATAAAGAAAAAACGAGGTAAAATAAAATACTAAATAACACACCACAAACTAAGTAAGGACACCGGGGTTGTAAAAGGATACATTCGTTTAACATTTAAATCCAGATTATTTAATCTAAAACATGGACTGACAAGTCCGACAACATTATTAACTTGCTTCTAGGTTTTTAAACTTTAAATTTTACCGAAATATCTTTATATCAGACCTAATTGGAAATTAATTGTTCCTTGTAGACATACCATCTGCATACATTTGATCAAATTAGTAAGAAAGTATAGTCGGTCAAGTCCGACCATATAATACAATAGGCTTCGTCATTGGGCCTAGAAAATGTGTCAATTTTAATCGAAATATCTTCAAAATTGTGACTTGTACTTTTCTGAGCCGATCTGTCTACTTTAAGGTGGGCGTTTGACTAATATTTTTGAGATTACAAACATCAGCACAAACGTATAACATTCTCCCCACTACACTGTGGTTCCAAATCAAAATCCAGGTGGACAAAATTATTTGGTGCTCCTTTTATACAGCATTGGTGTCTCCGATTCCAAAAAAAAATGTTTAAAATATCAATATAAACTTTTTTTCAAGTTACAGTAGGGTTTACGTTTTCATGTGTTTCTGAAACTAAATTTTTAAAAAGATCTGTATTTGCAATATTTCGAGATACAGTAGGGTCTAGAAATCAATAGTAAAAAAAAAAATATTTCTTAAAATTCCATTCCATAAAAATTAAAAAAAAAAGTATTTCGGCGGGTGCTGGCGACTACAATTTTTTTACTAAGACATTCCCTAGAAGTTTCTTTAAATGGTGTACATATATAGTCATTGAACGGGCTTCGACGGTCTTTTTTTGGCAAGCTATATAATATTCTTAGAAAAAAAAAATATCAGTATATTTGAGACCCAAGTTTAAAGGACTATAACAGGAAAATGGAAAGGCCCATAAATATAAGACATACACTTAATATCTATGTTTGGAAGTATGAAGTTCTATATGGTAAAACAATTGAGATATATGTAATTTAGTAAAGCAGTAAAATATTAAAAAAATTAACGAAAATATGATTCAAAATTTTTTTAACTTCTGGCGCTTCTGTCGATAAAATGAAATGTCCAATTGAAAAACTTATTTGTATTGGAGGAGAGCAGATTGTCAGCTACCGAAAAAACTTAGTTTTTCCAAATTCTGAAGATACCGATTTCATATTTTTGTCCACTTAGATTTAGATTTGGAACCACAGTGCACTATGGTGGTTTAGGATATAAAAATACATGAAATATTATTTCTAAAAGTGTATATTTCATAATAATATGACAAAACTATTAAGAAAGAATATTTGGCCAAGTCCGTTAGTATTTTTTTAAAGTTCCATTTATTTATTGAATATGTCACTAATTAGACCTAACAATAAATATATAAATCTTAAAAATTTACTCACTATTGAGAGTTATATTAAGCTAATAAGCCTCAAATAGCTCAAATCGCGGGTTGGTAGATCGGCTCTGCAAAGCCTTGTATGTGTAAGAGTTCGAGTGAGCTGTCTTGTAAGAGGGTTCGGAAGACTATTCTTTTTTCAGTGAGACTTTTAAGTCATTATGGACGCTTTCGTTCCTTATGTACCATGGTGCTCTCGTCATTATGAGGGCATAACTATTTTCACATAGGGCAATCGTATGGGAGCTAGGTGAAATAATGGTTTTGGATT
The DNA here is from genome assembly GCF_958450345.1 of Calliphora vicina. NCBI lineage: Eukaryota > Metazoa > Arthropoda > Insecta > Diptera > Calliphoridae > Calliphora > Calliphora vicina. The sequence continues at coordinate 57,661,165 of NC_088781.1, read as the reverse complement.
TTAACCAAATTCAATAGAATTTGTCCTTGAGCAAATAAAAAAGCTTGTACCAAATTTTATCGAATTATCTTTATAATTGCAACCTGTAGTTTGATTACAAGGTTTGCAAGGACGGACAGACGGACGGGCGAACATCGCTTCATCGACTCAGAAAGTGATCCTGAGTAGATTAGTATGTATACTTTAAGGTGGGTGTTGCGACAATATCTCTGCAAGTTGAAAATATCAGCACTAACCCAATATACCATACCCCCCCACTTTGGTGGTGTAATCACTTTTGTGGATCTTAACGCAGTAGATCTCAACCCTCTAGGTCCTCTTTGTAAGGGTCAATTTGACCCTTTTTTCAAGAAGATAAAAAAAGTCCTTTCAAAAGGGACACTAAATATTCGAAAGTTGCAAATAATGCTCTTTACGCTTAATTAGCAAAATTACACGCCACCTTGTGTATCACATTTTTTACAAAATCGCCAAAACCCTATTTATGATCCGAATGAGCTGAAATTTAAAATATAAATAGTCCTTGAGAAGATCTACAAAAAATATGCATATATATGTAAGTTATCTCTTTTACTTCATGAGATATTTAGGTTTATTTATTTTGCTCGATTTATTATTGAAATGGCGGGCCTTCACCTTCGTCATTCCATTTGTAATTTCCACAAATAATTTTCCGACCCTATAATGTATATATATTCTGTATCCTTATAGATAGCGGGGTCGATTAAGCCATGTCCGTCTGTCTTTCTGTTGAAATCAATTTTCTGAAGACCCCAGATACCTTCGGGATCCAAATCTTCAATAATTATGTCAGGCATGCGAGAAGTTTCGAGAACTTTCCTATTTAAAATCAGCAAAATTGGTCCACAAATGGCTGAGATATGCGGAAAAAACCAGGACAACCTCGATTTTTAACCTATTTTTGATTACTAAGTCATTAATATAGACAATATGGATATCTAATGATAGATATTTAAAAAGACTTTTGCAACGACGTATATAAGACCATAGTAAGTTGGACCTACAATGGGTCAAAGTCGGAAAAAATATTTTTAACACGATTTTTTTTTTGTCACCAAAAAAAATTTTTTTTTAAATTTAAAAAAAAAAATTTTAATTTTAAAAAAATAATTTAAAATAATTCGAAAAAAAATTTTTTACAAAAAATTAAAAAAAAAAAATTGGGAAAAAAAATTAATTTTGTTTACCTAAAAATATTTAAAATTTGTATTTGGAAGTATAATTTGGTGAAGGGTATATAAGATTCGGCACAGCCGAATATAGCTCTCTTACTTGTTTTTTTTTTTTAATTTTGCTAATTAATCGTAAAGAGCTTTATTTACAACTTTGGTGTCTTTAAACATTATCGTTAAATATTTTTCCTTAAATGTTGTTTTTGAAAGGAATTTTTTAAGAGGGTTAAGATCTACATAAATTTTCACAATATAACTCTGACAATAAAAATTCTCTCAGACATTAACTTACAACTTTTTTTCATTTAGTATGATGTTATATGATCAAAAAATTAAAACATTGACCCACTGAAAACAAAAAACTCAGACCAGCTGGACTCTAAGTTTATTTTACAAAAATTCTCTACTCAAAATTTTCTTTATAGCGTCGCTATTCTGTTCCAATAGTGCTGTTGGACAGTGTAATTTACATAAAAAAATAAAAAAATAATTTTCATATGTTAAGGCATTAAAAAAGAGTTCAGCAATAACCGATCTCAACGCTCTATGGGCACTGCTACACGTTCAATATATATTGTGATATTTGGATACTTTCTGATTTTTTAAACTCATTTCACACAAAAGAAAACATTCGAGAGCAAACAATATCTCTCAAGCTTATTACATAAGCTGGCACAAAGTTATATACTAATAGATAAATCATTCCAAATATGGTTAAAAGATGTGATCTCTTCACGTCGACAAATTTCCGCTGGCCGTACACCAGTATTATCCTGGGGTACACCATCAATGAATTGGATAAATGGCTACACAAATAGAGAATATGTATAAGTTAATGTTGCGAAATGTGTCCACCCTAAGATGATGCACGATATCTTCGTATCCATCTCGACCGCCGTCCAACATGGACCCATCATATCGAATCTAAAATAACACAAATAACCTCGGCAAACATCTTTAAATATTGGAATAGCAAATTGTGCTCCATTAAGAGCTTAACACCGTAAATAGTTCTTAAAACTTTCAGCTTAAGTTCACGTTAGTAATAATCTAAAAGCTAAAATATCTTGAAAACTGCCGTATCTCGAAAATGTTTGACATACATATCTGTGATCAGCATCCTAAAATTATACATAAAATATATTTTGGCCGACATAAAGACACTTGGTTATAGAATTATTAAATCGAGAGTAGTCAGCTCTTGTCTCAGAGAGCTGTAGAGAGCAGTTCTAAATATACATCAAGTATTCCAAAGTACTCAATTAAGAGATTAATTTGCATAGATTTTGAATTCATAAATATTATTTGTTTTTGTATTTGTATTCTGTTTTCTCTGTTTAACTATAAATATGTTTTTGTTTAATCCATGCGGGGTTCGAAATTCAAATCTAGCTGGCCAAATCATTTATGGGTATTTTTATATGGATTTGGGAGCTCTGAATTCAAAAATGCGAATTTTCGGTTGTTTTAATACGCTATATCTACACTCAAATTCACTAAATTGGAGTAAATTAAAAATGTAAAAATTAAAATTTCATACCAATTCTTTAAAATTCTATATCCATCTCAAAAAATACTTATAATTGATTGGTTTGCTGCAGTAACTCGATAGCCACCCAAATTCGAAAACAGATTTTATCTGTTAATTTTAGTACTATATGTCTCGGTTACATTAAACAAAAATATTTTGTGTAATTTCTAACATATTTATTTTACATGCTTTTATAAAACACATACATTTTTGTGTTTTTCAACATTGTGATATTGTGCATTGTCTACACCATCTCCAATTGTATTTCAGAATCTTCCACTTGTATTTCAGAAATTTCTATTTGTATATCAGAAACTTCTAATAGCAATATAAATGGAAATTTCTGAAATACAAAAAGAAATTTCTGAAAAACAATTCGAAAATTCTGAAATACAATTAGAAACTTTTTAAGTATAAATTACAAAGTCTGAAATACAAATGAAAATTTCTAAAATAAAATTAGAAACTTCTGAAATATAATTAGAAAATTCGGAAAAATAATTGAAAATTTCTGAAATTCAATTGGAAATTCTGAAATACAATTGGAAATGGTGTAGTTACTGCAGCAATCCCTTCAATTCTAAATTGTGTACTTGAATAAAGATTCCACTCCTTTATACATCAGTATCTCTGCAATAAGTATAGCAAAAAAATATATATATTTATACACAATATACATAAATACATTTAAAAATTAGTGTTTTTCTATACACTCACACATACTCACTCACTCACACCATACCGCCAATTTCCCATGTGTATTGGTGTACATGTCGCTGTGTGCGTGTGAATTTTGTGTCAAACTGTAGAACGTTTGTATATTTGTAGTCGGCCGTGTAACTTGTATGGTTAATTTTCGTAAAATTTTACTTCATTGTTAAATGAAACGTAGATCGTAAAACATTAAATGTAGCAACAGAAATTTATTCAAACTATTTTTTTATTCAAATTTCAACAAAAAAATAAATAACCACGACAAGAAGAAAAAAATACGCGAAACGCGTTTGTTATCATAATAACAAAAAAAACAACAGTGAAACCTTTTAAAAACAAAAAATAGCAAAAAAAATAATAAAAAAAGGAATAAAAAGTCATAGAAACAAGTGAAATAAATGAATTCATAAAAAAATTATGACAAAGCAAGTGTATAAAAAGAAATCCTATTTTTAATCTGAATAAAAATGTAAATCGTGTTGAAATTGAGAATTTTTTATAGATTTTAATTTTGAATTATTTAAAAGGTGCAGAGAGAAAGAAAGAGTGTTAATAAAAAATAAATTTTTAATTTAATAGAGAAATACATTCATACACAACAACAACAGCAACTAAAAACTAATGTTCGCTTAATTGCGGAAACAGGAAATGTAAAATGAAAATTTTGAAATTTAAATTTAATTTTGAATATTTATGAAATTTGCCACGCCAAATACCTGCTACTACAACAAAATAAATAGTTAGCAAACAAAATTAAGTGCTAAATTTGATTAAAGTGTTTGGCAAATCCCAACAAAAAGTTTTTCCTGTTAAACATGTAAACTGGAGCAGCTATAAAAAGTGTATGTTTTAAAAATTTTCTCCTTCATGTTTTCCATTTTTTTTAATGCTGAACACCTGTTTGGCCAATTTTAGTTTTTAGCCTTGTGCAATTTTAGACACAGTTTTTCACACACATTTTACTCGTTTTGTTTTCGCTTTCATCTCATTGAAGTCATTATTGGCAAAATGTTGGACCATTAGAAAACACTTTTATTTTAGTTCTTCTGTTAACAACATTTTTGTATTTTGTTGCACCTGCCGCTTTTGCAACTTTATTGTAATGGTGCACACAGCATACAACACATTAGTCATTAATTCTCCCATCAATTTGGGTCAAGTTTTTGGATACAAAAACCTATTATGCATTTAAAACAATGTGTCCAGCATACAAGAAAACATTAATTACAAGCTCAAAAACAATATTAGTATTTTTTTGAAAACATGTGCTGAAAATGCATAATTTTACAAGTTTACAAAAAAACAAAAACATCTTTTTTTTGTTCATTAAATGAAATATATACTTTTGAGATGGACTAGGTACGGTACTTTATTAAATATTTTTTAATTCCCAAATATACATCACAGTGTTAAGAAAAAATGGTTTTTATAAACACCATCAAAAAAGATTGATTTTGTCATTCAGTTTGTAATACATCAACATATTTGTCGCAGACCCACATTAGTATATACATTCTGAGTCCTCAAAAGATTCTAAGACGATCTATCTATTTCCGCCAGCTTGTCCGTCTATCTGTCAGTTGAAAACACGACAAGGTCCAAACGAAGGGAGCTAGCTGTCTAAAATTGTCCACAACTACACTCTACTGATAAGGTTTATTTGATATTAAAAATGGGATATGTTGATCCATGATTTCACCTAGTCGCAATACAAATGTCCCCTGGCAATTTTGCACAAATTAGTTCCAAGTACACTTAAATTATACCGTAAAGTATGGCGAAAATCGGGCAATATATGTCCCTAGTCCCTATTCAAATGACTTGGCTATTCATAATTGTCTTATAATAACACTGTCCAACAAATAGAGACTTTTTGATTGGAACAGAATAGCGACCCTATAATTCTGAAATTTTGTTTTTGCTTTCCACATAAATATCACTCTGGTGACGTGATTTAACAAAATTAGGGCCTTAATGTTTTGATCGAAGGGAACTGAAAAAAATGTTGTAAATTAATGTCTGAGAGAATTCTTATTGTCAGAGTTATATTGTGGAATTTTATGAGAATAATTTTTGTGGAAGATCCTAACACTCTATCTCCTCTCTTTAGGGGTCAATTTGACCCTCTTTTTGAAAAAATCAAAAAAGTCCTTTCAAAAAGGACATTTAAGGATTAAAATATTCTAAGAAATTTTTTGCCGTAAAATTTCAGTGGGGCTCACCAAAGATACAAAAGTTGTAAATAAAGCCCTTTACGCTTAATTAGCAAAATTACACGCCATATCGGGTATCACATTTTTTAAAAAAATCTCCAAAAATCCAAGTATGATCCGAATGAACTGAAATTTAAAATATAAATAGTCCTTAAGGAGATCCACAAAAAAATTTATACAAATGCAAGTTATCTTTTTTAGTTCAAGAGATATTTAGGTATATTTGTTATTTTTTTTTAATTCTGCTCGAAAGTTCGATTTTTTTCTAAATATTACCTACATCTATTTGCTATAAAATTTCGAATACAATAAAAACAACCCGCTAAAAGTTATCAAAGTTGGAACATGCAAAAATGGTTGTACGTTTAAATTGTTGTGTTGTGTTGTGGAGCTCCTGATGAATAAATATATGAAAACCTTAGGACTTGAGGATTAATAGTTTAGTAAAAGGAACTAATTTTATTAATTTTTGGACGTCATTTACCTTAGAAACTAAAAAAATTATAATATATGGATTTTCCATGAATAAAAATATAAAATTTAAATTAATGTACAATTTTAACGGTAAAAATATGTAGTTCCAAATGTCCTCAAATCAGTGGCATTATAATATTTGACATTTTTATACCCTTCACCATGAGTGGCAAAGGTATATATAAGTTTGTCATTCCGTTTGTAATTTATACATTTTTCATTTGCGACCCCACAAAGTTTATATATTCTGAATCGTTATAGATAGCGGTGTCGATATAGCCATGTCCGTCCGTGTGTTGAAATCAACTTTCTGAAGCCCCCAAATAAATTACATACACGAATGATACATCAATATCTCCGAAATTCTTCCGGCTCGGTTGCAATTTAAAATCGAGAAAATCGGTCTACAAATGGCTGAGATATAAGAAAAAACCAGGACAACCTAGATTTTTTACCTATTTTTGACCCATATCTGGATTACTAAATTATAATATAGACAATATGGATATCTAATGATAGATATTTCAAAGACCTTTGCAACGACGTATATAAGACCATAGTAATTTGACCTACAATGGGTCAAAATCAAATTTTTTTTCACTAAATTTTAAAAAAAAAAAATTTAAAAACTAAAAAATTTTTTTTTTTTAAATTAAAAAAAAATATAAAATTTAAAAAAAAAATTAAAAAACTATTTCGAAAAAACAACTGGAAAAAAATTTAAATTTTGTTTACCGAAAAATATTTAAAATTTTTTTTTTAAAGTATAATTTGGTGAAGGGTATATAAGATTCGGCACAGTCGAATATAGCTCTCTTACTTTTTTATTTTCAAATACCAAAATTCCTAAAAGGGGAAAATGTGCTACAAAAACTGTTTTTTTAAGTTCATACTGTGACGTTATTTACCATGGGATAGTAAAATAACTCTGTGCTTATTTAAATAAGATATAGGGCTATACAAACATGGAGCTTTTTCGAGGATCGGAGTTTTTTTTAATTGGCGAAGTTTGGATAGATCTGGGGCGACTCGGTCCACTTAAGTTAGCCAAGTTTTACTTTACACGCTTTCGCATTAGCTTCTCTTTCTGAATCATATAAAAAAATATAAGGACTTTTTTAGGAAAAAAACGTAAAAAATACGGCCATTTTTACATGTTCCAACTTTTGATGCATGTAACTTGTTATAGGTACGAGAAAACTGTTAGCAATTTATTTTGATTTTATTAAGAATTTAATGCCAAAAATAGCTGATATTCTAAAAATATTCGGCGCTCCATAGGCTCCCCATATCTAAAAAAACCGAAAAAAGATCGAGCAGAATTAAAAAAAAAAATTAATAAATAAACCTAAATATTTCTTGAACTAAAAGAGATAACTAACATGTGTATATATATTTTTCGTAGACCTCCATAAGGACTATTTATATTTAAACTTTCAGCTCATTGAATCCAATCCAAGCTCATACTTGGATTTTTGGTGATTTTTTTAAAAAATGTTACACCCGAGGTGTCGTATAATTTAGCTAATTAAGCGTAAAGAGCTTTATTTCGTAGAGTATTTTATTCTTTAAATGTCATTCTTGAAAGGACTTTTTTAATATTCTCGAAAAAGTGTCTAATTGTCCCCTAAAGACAGGAGAGGGTTAAGAACTTCCACAAAAATGATTCTAATAAAATTCCACAATAAATCTGACAATAAGAATTCTCTTAAAAATTAATACTTTGACCCACTGTAAAAAAAATTCAGACCAGCTGGACTATAAGGGCACATATACACGTTCAATATATATTGTGATATTTGGATCGCGATCCATTGTAATGGATCACGCAAAATTAGGTTCTTCTGCGATTTGGATTGCGATCCATCAATACTGCATGCTACACGTTCAATAAATACCGCGATATTGGATCGCGGTCAATATATATTGAACGTGTAGCAGTGCCCTAAGTTTATTCCACAAAACTGATCTACTCAACATGTCCTTTCAGAATTATATGGTCGGTATTCTGTTCCAAAAATGCTGATGGAGAGTGTTATTAACTTTCATTGCTGTTAGATTAGTGGACATGGCAACTCACATTATCTCTCCGAATTACACAGTTTGTTATAAAATGGTATCGATTTCTTAGAGCAAATTTTATTGATAATGCATAGTTTTTGTTATATTTTACATCAAAATGCATATTATTTGAATTTTTAATAAATGTGTAAGTTTTTGTCCCGAGAAAAGGGTTTTTGTTGAATTTGTTATAGAAATAGCATCAAATTTTGTCGACTAACTGGCAGTGAGTTTTTACTTCTCTATCACTAATTGAAAATGATAATTTCAAAACATTTTGCTTCAAAAAACTTTAGAGTTTTTTTTCATAATTTTCTAACGAAGATATTTGCGAAAAACAAAATAAAGTCAAGTTAAAAAACGGAAATTTCAAAATGTTTACTTAAATATATTTTAAACTATAAGAGATAACTTAGTGAAATAAATATATATGTCTTTACCTTCTAAATTTCTTCAAACATAGTTTCATTCTTTAAAAGTTGTCCTCATTTTTACAAGTTGAACAAAGTTTACCTAACCAGAGGCGGTTGACTTTGCCACCCTGTATCTCACTTTGTATTTCTTGAAGCCCATGTTCTACTAAACGATTCGGCATACATAATTTTCCAATCATCCTAGTAGTTTAACAGATTCAGATGAATTACCACTTTTTTGCGATTGACCCACTATGCGATGGAGAACAATTTTCGATGGACAAAGTTCAAAATAAAGCCACCCACCCTAATGTACACAATTATTGTTTAACAAATTAAAGTTAAATAAAAGTTAATGAAACAATTTCAAAACAAACAAACTGCATAATAAAATAAACAATTTAAATAAAATAAATAAAAACTATGCGATTTTTCAAGGGCAGGATAAATTTATTTACTTTGTTTAGCAATTCCACCCATTTGACTATTTGACTGATACCAGACAAAAAGAGGCGTTTTGAACAACAAACTTTAATATGAATTCTTAAGGGAGATACAAGTATGGTTATTAAACAACTATTACATGTTTTGTTTAAACTGTTTAAATAAATAAAACTCAAAATTCATAACAAATTCAAAAACTAAAATTCTTTTTACTTTATCTAAGTAAAACAAATCGCATTTAATTCATGTGAGTGCTTAAAATGTATCTACAATAATTTATCACATTCAGTTTTTACTTTCGGACTCATTATTTACTATTTAATCTATATCTAAGACTGTGTTTACTTTTTACTTTTATGTAAAAGCTTTCTATAGCTATCTGTCTATAGGTTTGAGTCTATAAATTAACAAAACCCTTTCTTTTAGCAGCTCTTTTAACATTAATTGTCCTTCACCGACTAAAATTTTCCATTAAATCTAGTTTTACCTTTCACTTAATTTATTTTATAACTGAACTTAATGGTTAATCCCTTCTTTTAACCTACAAAACAAACTAAATACAAACGCCCGCACAATTAAATTTTCTTTTTGTTTCTAGTTTATTTTGACTTTGTTTTCATTATTATGTTTCTCTTATACTCTGTATTTAGTTTTGTGTTTATTTTAACACAGTTCTTTAATATTGTATTTGTATTATAATTTGTATTTGTTTTTTTTTTTGTTTTATTTTATTTATACTAGTTTACACACATTAGGATGACACCATTTGTAGGGAGTAAAAAAGAGGTTGACTTTCAAACAAAAATTTAAATTTTATTATGCCCATCATCAAAAAAGATGCGGGTATATTGACTTTGTCATTTCGTTTATTATAAATCAGAATATTTGTCACATGCCCACATTCGTATATATATATATTCTGGGTCCTAAGAACATTCTAAGATGTCCGTCCGTCTGTCTGTCTGTCTGTTGAGCAGTCATAAATATGTAGATTATGCGGCAATCCTGATACAATTTTGCACAAATAGTTCTAAGTACTCTGAAATTATACTGTATAGTATGGCGAAAATCGGTCAACATTTGTCCCTAATCCCCATACAAGGCCTTGTCAGAAAATGACTTGAACATTAAGAATTTTAATGAAATTTATAAGAACCAAAATCGTTCTTTAAACTTTTGTGAAGATCGGTCCATAATTGACCCACATTAGTCCAATATCAGAAAAATATTATATTGTCCCATATTGATGATGGGTATACACGATTCTGCAAAGCAGTCCTTGGAGGGCAATTGACAGGTCCATTTCTCAAAATCAAATTATCGGAAAATTTTGATTTCTATTTGATCCTGTTGAAACCGCATCTCGTCCGGATCAATGTCATCCATATTTTCAAACAAAAAATCACTGATCATGTTGCGGTAAAGATCTCCATTGACCGCAACGCAAGAGCATAAGGTTCGATGACGGTGAGTTTTTCTCTATATAATGGAGTCTGTAGGCTCTGTTGTGGATTGGTCTCACTCAATATGCAGCAATTAAGCCAAAAATTAATCCCATCGCTAAACACAATTTTCCGATAAAACAGTAAATACAAGTTGCACGAATCGATGACTGATTTTCAAAGTAAATTGGTAGCGTTGTTCAAGCCTTAATCTATTCATGATGATTTGCTAGATTATACTGATAATAAATATCAAAAAGTGAGCCAAGTATGACAGTTAAGCATTTCATAAGTTCTATCGTAAATTGCACTAGATTGTGAAAAATTGTACGATATTATATATTTAAAGAAAATAGAAAAAAAAATATCAACTTCTTTGATCCAAAACACTGACCGATTTTTCTCAATTTCAAAGCCAAACATTTCTGATCATCAAGGAATGTTTTGGGAAAATGTAATGCCCGTACGTCTATACCTAGAGGGCCAACAATAGAAAGACGGACAGACAAACAAACGTAGCTATTCGATAGGTTACAAAGGGAATGACAAACTCAATATTCCCCCCATCATCTGGTAGGTAGCTGATACAAATAGCCAGCCTGTTGAATAATTCAAAAATATAAAGTATTCGAAACAAGTCGGCTTTCCAATCAGAATAATTAAGTTTCGCTTTTTGAATTCTCTACTAGAAAGTCTTCAGTATACTTTCCCTAGATAGGTGAAGTTGATAAGAAACTTATTCTAACACTTTATATGAAGGGGACCGCGTTAGCTTAGAATTGGACAAATTGTTATCTTTTAAAAATTCTATAAAATCAGCAACTTATGTAAACCAAACAGAAGCATTTAATTAAATGATAATATTTTTTAACAAATGATAAATTGATAAATTCTCAAGTTTTTGCAACAATTAAATCAAATGTCATCTTTTGCACATTCAAGTACTATTTTCCTCATTTCATCCCCAAGGAATAAATTTTCCCAATACAAACCGCAACAATAGTTTTCAATTAGTATAATACGTTTGGCAAATAATTTTAGTTTAGCTGTGCGTGAGTTTTGGTTTGGTATTTTAAAGTAAATTTAAAAATAATTTTCACAAAATGTGTTGGGCCCATCCTAATATATATACATTAGGGTGGCCCTTAATAAACGAAAGTTGGATTTTGGCCATTCTCACCCCCCAGTTTGGTGAACATTAGTAAAAAAATCATCCTGAAAAAATTTTAGGTAAATCGGTTGGGGTTAAGACGTGCCGCAAGCCCTCTGAAGTTTTGAGATGCATTTACAAGGGGAAAAAATTCATTTTTTTCAGTTTTTGTAAAAATTTTGCCATTAAAAAATTACTTTTGTAATTCAATTTAAAAGAATCGAAATGTGTACGTAATTGTCGTTCTAATGAGACATAAAAAACAGAAATCGGTTAAAAAATTTTAAAGTTATTAAAAATTCGCCAGGCCATTAACGTGTCTCAGGCCACTAGAACAAGAAATGTTGGAACAAAATTAACATATTTTGAGAAATATTAAAATAAAAGCTCATTTTTACTTAAAATATGTCCATATTTACTTGTATATGAGTTTTTGTCTTCGTAGGATACCGTTAACCTATTCTTAGGTATGAACAAAAAAAATTAATTTTTTTAACGGCAGTTTCAAAACTCCATTTTCAAATTTTTAAAAATTTTGTTAAACAAATTTCAGAATTTTTTGATCATCTCATTGGGATTTATTAAGAGTATAATAGGGAATTAAATCGTGAAAAAATTATGAAAATATCTCTTATAGTTTTTCCGTACCTGTGATTTAAATTTTGAAATTTTCGAGAAAAACCAATTATTTGGCAATTTTTAGGCCAATGAGCTCTATTTTCTTACTCTTATGAATTTTAAGCAAAACTTAATTAGAATATTATAGTCCAGATAATTCTAAATATACTCTGAAACTTTTACTAAAATCAAAAAACGTTAACCCTTAAATCGTGAAGGTCAAAAGTCAAATTTTTCAATATTTGGAATTTCTCTTGGAAAGATTTTGAAATGTTCGAAATGTTGTATATTTTTGGGCCGATTTTGATGAAATTTAACAAAAATATAACACAAAGCCTAGTATTTACAAAAGCAGCAGAAAAATTAAAATTAACCCTATATAGCACTTGGTGTTAAAATGACCCCAAACTTCTAAAACCATAAAAAATTATGATTTTAAAAGTTTGGTGTCATTTTAACCCCAAGTGCCATTAAGCGTTAATTTCCATTCTTGTGCTGTTATTATAAACCCTAGAGTTTATGTTATATTTTTGTTAAATTTCATCAAAATCGGCGCAAAAATATACAACATTTCGATCATTTCGAAATCTTTCCAAGAGAAATTCCAAATATTGAAAAATTTTACCTTTGACCTTCACGATTTAAAATTTTTTAACCGATTTCTGTTTTTTATGTCTCATTAGAACGACAATTACGTACACATTTCGATTCTTTTAAATTGAATTACAAAAGTAATTTTTTAATGGCAAAATTTTTACAAAAACTGAAAAAAATGAATTTTTTCCCCTTGTAAATGCATCTCAAAACTTCAGAGGGCTTGCGGCACGTCTTAACCCCAACCGATTTACCTAAAATTTTTTCAGGATGATTTTTTTACTAATGTTCACCAAACTGGGGGGTGAGAATGGCCAAAATCCAACTTTCGTTTATTAAGGGCCACCCTAATATACATATGTACGTATACAAACAGTCGGCTTATTTGTCCATGTTTGTGTGAATTGTAGATGCATTCGTGCCTTGACCTTGAAATCATTTAACAAATGACTAGTGATTATTGGTTTTCAAGTTGTTCTCAACATTTTCAACTCATTTTCTACAAAGAAATTTTTCTTTTCATCAATAATGGCACTCACATAGAGCGAATTATCTCAATACATACTACTACTAGTTTTTGGGAATGATAGCGGACTAACACCTAATTTTAGCCAATATTACTTGAAATTTCAAAACCAATATAAATATGATTTTTTTTTTAAATAGGGATGGCAAACGCGACTGTTTTCACAATCCCGGATTTCGGATTGTTATTTTTCCAAGCCCCGGATTTATTGGGATTACACGAACTACAGAGAGAACTACCGGGACAATTTCATTATTCTCTGCTAATGACGGATAAATATTATTTTAAAACACTATAAATATATTGCATGAAATTTTTAACTAAAAAGCTAAACCCTGTTGAAAATGGTAAGAATAGGTCCATGATTTTTCGAAGCTCCCATACAATTTTCGGCCCGAAATATGGTACTTTGAAATATAACTGTCTGTGGATTAGTAGTAGGGTTCCTACGCGAGAAAAATTTCCTGGGAATTTCCGTGAATATTTTTTTATAATTTTCGGGAAATGTTTGTCGGGAATTTTCGGGAATTTCTTCATAAGTTTTCTTCTAAAAGTTACAATTTTCAGATTCGTTTCGACGGCCAAATTTGTTGCTAATTTAATCATTTCATTATATCCATAGATTTTTTCGGTTCTAGCAAGAGCTAGTCAGTTGGCAAAGAAGTATTACGGTTGAAATAACCAAATTTTTTTCACACAACTCAAGCCACAGCAGAAAATTTTGGTTATTAAGAATGAATATAATTCAAAGTTTATACTCTTAAAGGAATTATTAAGATGTCTAACATTTAGGGATATTCAATGAATATTATTAATATTTAGAGAAAGTAATAGCAATAATAGTGGTTCAAATTTGTTTATCTACAATCAGATATGAAAAATGCCTTTAACTACGCATGTTTTATAGATTTAACATAGTCGAAATTCTTAAGTTTTTAATTAAACTACGACTGTGACAATACCGATAAAATGCCACTATTAAATTAGAAACCCTGTGCTGGACCAACATTGTACAACCAAATATAGTTATTTTATACTTCCTTTAAAACCATGGTACAATTATAAGTCAATTTATTTGAAAACAAATTTCTGGTTTTGGTTTAATTTAGTGTTAAAAAACGATTTTTAACTTCCTCACGGGAAAGAAAAAAGTCCGGGAAATTAGGAACCGTAATTAGTAGTATCCATGCAATATTCTGCAAATATTAGTTTTGTGCAGAAACAAATGACAAGAATAATTATTTTCTGGATCGGTGATATTTAGCCATAGCCCCCATATAAAAATCACTTCCGAAAATCTTTTGAATGCAAATACATATCTTATCAATAATGTAATCAGATTGAATTTTGATATAAATAATCCCCATATATATAAAAATCGAAGCAAAATTTTACACAGATTAGTTATTTGTGTCTATGAATCATACTAATGGATTTTGTAAATATCGGTCCATAATTTGCCATAGTTCACATGTGATATCCATTTCAGAGTATATCTCAAATCCTGTGATATTACTCATTTCCATTCGGTTTGGCCGAATATAGAACTCTACACCACCATAAATAAGGAAGAAAGTTATTTAATGATTTATTGCATGTAACTATGATATTATTGAAATGTTATTGAAAATTAACACGGCAGGGAATTGCCCTTTTACTTCTATTACTTCTCCATTTTTCTATAATTTTAACTTTTGCTAGTAATAGCAGGGGAAGTGTTAACAATTTATTTTGGCATTAAAACTAAATTGTTAAATTAATAACATCAAATAAGAACATAGTATTAGAACGCAATTTTTAGCTTTATATAGAAACTTAAATAATACCACTACTATATAATTTTTTATTTGTTAGTAAATTCTAAATTAATTACAATATAATAGGATGGTAAGACAAGTTTTACTTTTGACAGTTAAATTGTTATTAACAAAATGGCCAGCCATTATGGCATTTTCTTAGTTCAAATCAATAAAATAATTTTGACAGTTCTTAATATTTATTTTCGTTTGAAGTGAAAATTATACATTTGTTATTGTGTCCAAGTAATGTATAATTATTTGACTCATTAAAGCAGTCAATTGAATTCCATTTGAAGTTGCTGAAAAATTGATGGGGTTGATTTTGACATTGAATTTAATTTGGTGCCTGTTTTAGTATGTTGTCTTTTAGACATGATTATTTATTATTGATTTGAAGACAATAAGGAGGTTAATTTTGATGTGTTTTCATGACTAATGACAATTTACAAGTTATAATGCTTGTTTAAAAAAAAGCATTTATTTATAAGTATTAAAAAAGGAAATGTTAACATTTTAACTCATAAAGTTTGAATTTTTTATAAATGCTGGAAAATATAGATAAAGTAATAATGCTTTAAGTTTCTATTGAGATGCTTATGACATCCATTTTATTAATTTTTGCTAGAAATTCCAATTAGTATTCGATTTTTAAAAATTTTGATCCTAAGTTATAACCAAAAAAAGATTTTCGGTTATATCATTTACAGCCATTATTAAAACTTGCCTTTATTGTTAAAGCTAACTAACCTTTTTCTATTGCTTAAAGTTACCTTTAACTATAAAGGCAAGTTGTAATAATGTCCCTAAGAGAAAGGCAAAATTTGTTTTTCTACACATATGATATGTTTTTAGGAAAAATGTAATGTTCAATCTTTTTAGTAAAACTCAAACAACATTTTGTCTTTTAGTTAATCAAAATAGATATTTATAGAAAATTATTAAAAACTCGTCTAAAACTTTCTTTGTTTGGTATTGTTCTTTGATATCTGTTCATGATTTCAGCTAACCCATGCACAGTCATAAATATGTTGAATATGCGGCAATCTTGAA
The DNA here is from genome assembly GCF_958450345.1 of Calliphora vicina. Classification (NCBI taxonomy): domain Eukaryota; kingdom Metazoa; phylum Arthropoda; class Insecta; order Diptera; family Calliphoridae; genus Calliphora; species Calliphora vicina. The sequence goes on along the minus strand of NC_088781.1, from coordinate 57,644,943 downwards.
AAAAATTTGCACATATTAGTTCTAAGTACTCAGAAATTATACAGTAAACTATGATGAAAATCGGGAAAACCATTTGTCCGTAGTCCCCACGCAATGCCCCCTTCAGAAAATTACTTGAACATTACTATTTTTATAATAATTAATATCCTGATGAAATTGCACATAAACAAGTTTTATACGAACCTTAATCTTTCTACCAACATTTGTGAGGATCGGTCCATAACTGACTCTACCCCCATATAACCCCTATATTAGAAAAATATTTCATTTTCAAAAATGATATTCACATAAATTTCGAGTTTTAGAGTTTTAAGAAATTAATCACTCTATCAAATTCTGTACAGTTCGGACCATAACTGATTCAAGTTCCCAGATAAGGCAGATGATGAGTATACAAGATTCGGCACAGCCGAATATATAACTCTGACTTGTTTAGTTTGATGCTCGTAATATCACATGCCAAAAAAGTGTCTTGTCTTGTATCCATAAGATTTTGTACACAGTGGACAGAATCAAAATAGTTTGGAAATAAATCTGCCATTTCTAAATGACTAATCCGATTGGCATGTGGGATCTCAAAGTAGGGCACCTTAGACATACAAAATTTTCTAAAATCCCAGAATTTCTTAGGAAAACGTTGCTGCAATAAATCGATTGTTGAATGCGCGGTGTTGCAGGTGGCGCTGTCTTGCTGATACCACATGTCGTCCAGATCCATACCATCTAGTTAAGGTCACAATAACTCCGTTATCATGTTCCTGTTACGAATGCCGTTCACTGCAATTTCGGTCTCATCTTCGAAAATTTGGTGCAGTCACGAAGCCATTCAGATCAAATGTTTGATATAATTAGTATAAAATAACTATAAAAAATTCACCAAAACATGATTTCTGCTGATTTTAGTCCCAAATTTTCAAAACCGGTTAACCGAGTGATATAAACCGGATAAACCGTTTAACCGAAAATCAACATTAACGGTTGACCGGATTATAAACACTACCGACCAGTACGTTGACGCAAATGGAATCTTAATGTCCATTACCGACCCAGTTTCTTCAAATTGTTTGACAACTCTCTAAGTTTTCACAATTATAACTTGTTATTCTTTCGTAAAGTGCTCCATTTTTTATCGGAATAAACCTAGAAAGCTTTTATAAGGATTTCTTTAAAATAGAAAACTCCTAAAATATACTAACATCCCTAGATCCTTCAGAATTCAACCTCGTTTTATCGAAATTTTGAATTTGGGCTAAGTGTTCTAAAATCCCAAAACTGAGATTCCAAAATGGGCAACAGTTTTACATACGAAAACATAGGACAGCAAAATTTTCCGATTTATTGTTTTGTCGCAAAGCCACATTTAATAGGAACAAAATGTGATATCCATCATAAAAATCGATGGATTCTTTTAGAATTTATTCACAATTAAGTGAATTCGGTCATTTTCAGAAAATTGTATGTGCTTACATGCGTTTACTTAATTTTACATGTGTTTTGTTATTGTAACAAAAATTCAAAAAAATATTTTATAAGAGTCCAAAACTAGGTCAATTTAAAGTTGAATATTTTAGAAATTTTGAATTTCATAGATTTTTAGTCAAAAAATCCTATACAAATTTTAACTCCTGGCGTAAATATTTTTATAAAAGTACAATCGTTTGTATATTTTCTTGCAGATATTACTACAGAGACTATTTAAACATAAACATATGGTCAATTCATAAGGTATCTTATCAGTCATATAATGTCCTAATATATCGCGATTCGGCGGCTCGGCTTAACCGACTCTTAGGCATTCGGCGCAGGTCTCTGCTGATTGGTTATGATAACACAATAAACATAGCATACAGAGTAGTATTATTTTAGGACATTTTTTGCTTCAAAATCAATAAAAACCATTGTGAAATATTATGACATTATGACAATATGACATGATAAATAACCTTGTGAATTGTCGAATTTTTAATAGGTGTCCTTCTCAAGTAAAGTTAATACATTTTATGTCGAAATTTTGGATCCAAAATACCAATGCACCAAGTGGACAAAAATCCGAAAATTCCCAAATTGCCTTCACTTACTGCTTCATAAGTCCCAAGTTAATATGTAATGGAGGCAAAATAATCTTATTTCTGAAATCCAAAGTTCATAACATTTTGTTTTCCAACCGTAATGTTTTCCCTCAGAGGCCAGTCATTCTTGATCCATATTTTAGCAACACAAAAATAGCTGTCATCAATGTGGTTTTTCGTTTATGTCCAAATCATAGGTACACCAAGCTTCAAATGACTACCGCTTTCTTATTGTCCTAAGTGTTCACTGAAAACTTTACATACAATATTTGTAAACCACGGATTATTCGGGGTCATAATCTCCACCTTAAAGTAATTGAAATACCTTATCCTCACTAAGTCTGTTATGAGTTTTAGCGATGAGGGCATAATGTTAAAATCAATTTATTTATAGAAATGTACAAATAAGATAACGAAATGAGCACACGAATTTATGAAATGAAAATTTAAACATTTTAAAAAAGTACTTTTTTCCAAAAATTGTTTATTAAAAATTTTAGGAAAATTTAAAAAAACTCGTAAAAAATAATTTTTTTCTGTTGTTGCAAAATTAAAGATCTAAAATAAATAAATATTCTATTTAAATTACTTTTACTTTTTAACGCTAATTTAAAGACAACAAAATCCCTCTTTTAATAAATGCATCCCTTTAAATTTAAAATTTCTTAGAAAAAGTACTTTAGAAATGCATGTTGTATTTTTGCGATTACATTTGGTTTTAAATAAAACGTTGAAAACTAATTGTCAAACAGTGTGGTCTAAACTTTGTCAAACAAATGTCATAAGACATGTCCACTCAACCGATTAGTGCTAAATGTCTACTAATGCAAATCCACACAACAAAGAAAGACAGGACAGAACAGAACAGAAACACTTGATATATAAGTTAAACAATATATACAAATAAATGTACAATAAACTAATAAGAACATGAATGTTATAAGTGGATAGATAGAAAGTATTCTCCACATGCTAAATATTAACACTTGTAAGTTTTCCAACGAAAACAATGCCAATAAAACGATAGCAATACATCACTTCTATCCCATTATTCACGCGTAAATTATATTATCACTTTATTGTTATTATAGCTGCTACTAACATTATTATAGGTTTTATTGTTCTTGTCATTATTATCTTGTCTATTTGACTGTCATGTCATATTTTACAAGTTGGCCTTCTGCTCCTTTTGTGTGTCCTATCGTCTACCTGTCTACAATATTTAACCACATAATTGTGAGGGAAATTGTAATAATAATAACATATCAAGACAAGAGAAGTATAAAAGAGTAATAAATACAGAGAGAGTGAGAGAGTCTAAATTTCTTTCCTTTGTTTTGTAGGTTTTTTTTTGAAACAAAACGAACTTATTCGTTTCCAATAAATCATTTGATTATATACAAGAACTCACCTACATATCATTTTTCTACTCATAAATGATTTTCTTAAATGGTATTCGAAAATAACATAGATGTATGTATGATTATGTATGTAGGTATTGTCTACAATACCGGTCAAGACTTGAGAATAAAACGAAAACTATTAGAGCGAGAGAAAAACAATAAAATAGAAAAATTAAAGAGCACAATAATAAAGAGAAAATTAAACAGTAATCAATACAATCACAATATTTATTACAAAATTCATCAATACAAAACACATAGAAACAGTACATTAAAAATAAAAAGAAAAACAATCAGCAAATTTGTATTTATAGACAAGATTGATTCAAAAAATGCCGTACTTTGTTAGAAATTCTCTATTAGAGAAAATAGTATTTATTTGTCCATTTAACTTAAAGTGAAAGAATAATTTTCACTCTGGAGTGAATAATTAAGGCGATAGAAGTTACTTTAATTAGACAACAATATGTTCCTCAATATTGGAATTATTTAGGGATCTGTCAGTCATTGTATGCTTATGCTAGAAATCTCATGGATCTCATCATGCCCAACACCAATCCCATTACTACTTATGCTTAAATGTAACATTTGTAACACATGCAGTGATATCTGCAGATCATTATCCAGAAAGCTCTTGTACTTTGACCTGACAATTTGGAGATCCAAATTTGAAAAAAAAAAAATAATTTTTGGAAATATTTCGGTGTCTCGAAAACTATTAGGGATATCGTAACGACAAGGTTGGAGCTGGGGTGTCGATTTACGATTGTTTGTCTTCGTAGGCGCAATGGGGCCCCTTAAAGATTTTTTAAAAATCGCTAAAATCCATTTATGATCAGAATGAGATAAATTTTAAAACATTAATAGTCTTGAGAAGATCAGTTATCTCGTCCCTAAAAGTTACACGCATCCTAAAAGAGATGTCTCTACCAATTTTTGTTAAATTTGGAAGAGTAACACAGACGTTTTCAGAATATTCCTTTATCTCAATATCGCCTGGTGGTATATGCGTATACTTGTTATAATTATCACATATTAATCATACGCATGCAATCCCAATCCTAGATATACTAAATACTGTACACTACTTTTAAATTTAGAAGAAATATCGAAATTTTTTCAAATCAGTGAACCTTTTCGGGATTTTTTTTTTCTAAAAAAATATTACAAATCATTTGATAAACATGTAATACTATATTACTTGCTTTCTTACTCTGTAGGATACAAATAAAAAATCAATAAAAACAAAATCAGAAAGCAATTGACAATCTCAAAACAACAACAATAATAATAACAATAATGCAACAACCACAACACAAACAATACGACAATAGGCCAAATCCAATATTAACAATATAAACGTGGTATTATTTTTGAGTTTGTATTTGTCTTTTAAACAACAAATACTCAGACAAACAAATTGATGAAAATACATCATAACAAATACAATATAGTGTGGCCCTTATTTTGCAGTTTTTCAATTTTGAAGAATTTACCACATTATACTGCTCTCGGCTTATGGTTATCATAATCTGAGAACAACATATTATGATATAATGATTCATCATGAGCATGATAGTCATACAAATTTTTTTCTCTCCAATTTCATTTGTTTTCTTCACATTAAGTTCACACCGGGTTATATTTCTAAAGGGTATCACAATGGATCCTATGGGTCTCCGAGTGGAAGTGTGTTTCTATAGAACACACCCCTTCGAGTCTATCTAGACCAGGGAAAGGCAAAACATGGACGCCGCGTTTTTCATTTACTCTTCTCTTACGTACGTGTGCACACGCATTGTAGAGAAATAAACAACTTTTAATAAGTCTGGCTTGAGAATTCAAACAAGCAGGTTGTGTATCGTTTTTTATCGCACAATTTAAGAATCAGCGTTGCCAGTGAAAAAAAAATTGTCCCAACTTTTAAAGATGTATGATGAACAATATGAGATTTTATATTTTTAATTGGGGAAAAGAGACGAAAGTTTACTGGCAACACCGATTCGTGGTGAAAGCGGAGAGAGTGTATAACTAATACAGTCGTAAAATGCAATAGTATAGGTTGCCTTTCCCTGATCTAGACCATGGATTCTGTAATTTTGTTTCTAAAAGTGTCATTGACACAAAATTATTTGCTATTTGCTTTAAAAGAAAACTGTTTTCGCCCATATATTCAAAAATAAAATGTATCTATTTTATTTTTAATGATTTTTAGTGTAGCTGTCTTGGACAATTTTGACACCGGCTTTAAAAGGGTTAGCAATGTCCTAGAATACGTACAATCTGAAATTAATATTTGAATTGTGTTTTTAGGTAAACAAATTAAATTTCCTCGAAATACGCCAATTTCAATTCGGTCCATACTAAGTAGAATGCATAGTGGTATAGAAAAAAATGTGGGAAATAAAATTTCTGAACCCTTAGTCTGATTTGAATTTTGACATACCCAAAGAAGAATTGTTGTCGAGTTTAAGTTTTGAATTCTGACCATATGAGACCACCAGGGGAGCGGCCGGGATCCCCAAATTAGGATACCACGGGCATATTCAATTTCTAAAACGATCATATTTCTTCTTCTGTGTTCCGTTTTCCAAAACATATATCCTCGAGCACTACAAAAATCTTGATAGCTATCAATTATCTCTTATATATTAGGAGATATTCGCATTTGAAAATTAAATTTTCAACATTTTTACCCACCCTACTTCTAAAATATTTGATGTGAAGTTAGCTTTTCAAAAAGTATAAATTGCTTATAAATTATCTTAGAAATTTGTTAGATAACTTTAAGAGAGGAAAAGTACTGTTTTTCCAAAAAAACTAGCGAAAAATCGCCTTTTTAATTTTTTTGTAAATTAAAATGCATACAAATTTGGATTTGGTCAGGATTTTTAAACAATTCTTTCCCTGTTTGATATATATATTTATTGTTAATCTAATAAAATAAAACTGGAGAAAATCTGAAAATATTTGGAACCGCTGATATCTAAAAACTAGAGTAGGGTGGGTAAAAATGTGGAAAATTTAATTTTCAAATGCGAATATCTCCTAATCTATAAGAGTGCTCGACGAGGAGATACTATATATGTAATTCAACATACCCGAGGTGTCCTACTTTGGGGACCCCTTGCCGCTCCCCTGGTGGGCCATGCGGTCAAATTTCAAAAATTAAACTCGACTTAAACTTCTTTGCGCATGTCAAATTTCATTCAAATTGGACTAAGAGTTTAGAAGTCAAATATTTATTTCCTTCTTTTCTTTATACCACTGTGCAACGGTTAAAATTTGCATATTTAATTCTAATTTGATGTTTGTTAGAATTGATAACAAATTTTCTAATTTTTTGAAATTTTGATTAAGAAAATGTTTGAAAATGTAAAATATGAGATTTGAGATACATGCATAAAAATTTATGATTTTTTGGTACGAAGTCACAACGATTTATCAATAAATGAAATACAAAAGCAATTTTTAATTGGATGTTTTTTAAATTTTTATATTTTTTTCAATTTCTTTGAACCAAAACTTCGAATAACTATGTGCAGCTCTTAACGTTATCAAATTTTCAGCAGTTATGATCAGGGCTGCCAGATGAATTCGTCAATATCCCGATAAAAAAGAAAACAATTTCGTCATTTCGAATTTTAAACATCGTCAAAAAAAATCGGAGAATTAAAAAGGTCAAGATTTCTAACAGGAATTTTAAATTTCTATTAAAAAAACATTTCTTAAAATTGAAGTTTATAAATAAGGGATCACTAAAATAAAAAAGTAAAGCTCAATTTAATTATAATATAAGGTTTCATTCAGAATTGTTTTTAATTTTAAATAAAACACATAAAATAGAATTTAATGTCTAAATCTTTATTATGACAAGAAAGAACAATCTCTGACTTTAAAGATAATTTCATTAAAATATAGCACTACGATGTAGGTGGTCCATTCGGAAGGTAATAATGCCTGAGATTAGAGCATAAATTCAAGCTTGGTGGCTTCAATTGAATGGGGTAATGTCATTATATTCTCCATAAATTTTGTCAAAATAGAAAAAGTTGCTTTAGAATTTTCTCGTTTTATTACAGTAATTTATTTACAAAAATTGATTTAAAATCTAAAAATTTTAATTGACAAAATTCAAAATCTAAATATGCTTTTCATATTCACCAACAAAATGAGAAAATTCTTAAACTATTTCATAATATAGTACCATATTTTCATAATGCAGAAAATCGTAATTTTCGAGTAAGAAATCGTCAAATTGCTATTTTTGAAACCAAAAATCGTCATAATGACGATAAATCATCAAATCTTGCAGACATGGTTGTGAAAAAAAAACAAAAGTACAATATAAGGGCCACCCTATTACACATACATACATACATGCACTAAATAAACACAAATCCCTATAAAATTGTTGTTTAGTGTTTAACATTGAAACATACGTAAATATTATTTATTTATAAATTTGTATTTATTGTTTATATACAAAACGTAAATATGAATGAATACCCTGCAATGTTAAAAGCAACAGTTGCCAACTTTGTAATACTTATGCACACCTTCTAAGGTGATTCTACAAGCGACTGGTAGTACAGAGCATGTCAATGACATTCTTATGTGGTATTATTGTACCATGGTCTATAGGTTATTTACACACTTCCCCAAGTATTCTAGAAACTGATTCATATATTTAAAATCTCACAAACAAATTTTCACCTCAACTAAATATCATTCAGGTTCCACGTGCAAAAAAATTACATTTTCATGTTCATACTCATGTTATACATTTCAAAGAAAATACATCATGTCAATAAATATAAATGTTGTTTTCTTTTTGTTCCTCTTCTCTGTTTTCACTTTGTTTTCATTTCTCCGCCGGCTTTGTTCTAATGCCTAAATGAACACAATGTTCTACACATGTTGGGGCTAAAGATAAAGAATGGGGAAACCACCTCCCCCGCTTTCAACAAATAAGTATTAGAAAATTAACTTAAATTTTGTTTTAACTCATGTTTATTCCTCAACATCCATACAATATTTAAACAACAGCAAACAAAAAAATGTTTAAATCACAAGGATTTTTTTGTCGTTCTTGCTTAACAAGAAATTTACAAGACTCATATGGGGGAGCATACAATTTTATATTTTTATTGAATGAAAAACTGAATAAAGCTGTTAAAATTATGTATCAGCAAATTTATTTAAACTGATGTTTATTTAAGATGAAGTTAACAATATAAATTATGGGATTATTGGGGCTTTATTAAATGCATATGTGTGTTTATGACATGTGACAGGTAAAAGACATTTGCTAAAGTGACGGAAGTGAAATTGTTTACAACTTTCATGTATTTACATAATTTTTTGTTTGTTTATACATATTTAAGTGAAAAAAAATAAGAGGTTGAAGTTATCTCCTAAACAGATAAATTTGGTAACCTTATATATAAAAAACAGTTGAATTAAATCATCATTAATATAAAGAAGATCAGTCAGACAAACATAAAAAAATAAAATGAAAGTTTAGTTTGTTTTAAGGTGACCATTTCTCTATATTTTTGTGTTGTCATCAGTATTTGATGAGCTGGATCAAAGGATAAATAGGTCCTTTTTTAAGATTCTTATGATTTTTTAAGAACCGTAACGGTTATAAGTGATAACAAAAAAGCTATTTTATAACAGTTATTTTGTGACTTTAAAAATAAAAATCCATCTAAAACAGTTATTATTCAACTTAAAAATAAAAGTTCGCATGAAACTTTTAAAAAAGGAGTTTTAAATAGCCTTCATAATAAACTCAATTGAAGAGTTTTATTTCTCCCGTCAGAAAAGAAAATTCATTTGAGGAGTTTTATTTTTCCGTCATAAAAGAAAAGTCATTTGGAAATTTTATTATTCCCGTCAGAAAATAAAAGACATTTTATGTAAATTGACACCTAAAGCTTGCCGCTGGTCAGATCATTAAAATTTGTAAAGCACCTTGCATTGATTTGAATAAATTGTCATTAAAAACAAGTATGATTTCAATTTGCTATTGTTTGATTCCAATTATCAAATTGTTGTTGTTTTTTTTTTTCTTAAACAGAAAGACTCAATAAAGTAAAATACTGAAAAAAATAGAAAATAACCGAAGAGTTTTATTTTTTAAACTCTCTTTTAAGAGTTTCATGCGAACTTTTATTTTTACGTTGAAAAATAACTGTCAACTGTGGAGTTGAGATCATTTTTTACTATCACCATAGATTCTGAAAGAGCACGTCACTACCAATATATTTTTATAAAACAGTATAGGTATCCGTTGACTCTAACATAGTGGTTTTTTGATTTAAAATTTTCTGGATAACCGTTATTTACGATCCCTGGATTTTTTTCACATTTTTCTCAAACGAAACATACGAAATATTAGTATCATGTGAAAGGTCTTTGAAAGGCGTATTAAATGGCTGATCTGAATTCTCGTCCAAATCTAAAAATATTCGAAATTTTTGAATTTTTGGTAAAAATTTAAAGTTTTTTTAAAATTTCTACATCGAATTATTCAAAGTAATTATTGGGTGTACGACTTAAAAATGTGGGATTTGTTCCAATTTTTAGCTTTTATTTTGAAACATTTGTACAGTGTAAATTTATTCAGAGTATATATTTATGGCAACATATGGTTTCCGAGCCAAAAAAAACTGCTCATCTTTTGAGGCCAAGAACAAATCAAGCCATTATCGGATACTCTATTCCAAAGTGAAGCGTATCCCAGTGGGAGCATTCTGCATCGATCGAAACAAATAGTAGTCAGACGGGGCACGGTTTGGACTTGGGTGAGGGAAGACTTCCCAACCAATTCATTCCAAAAACTTTTTAACAGGTATTACAACATGCTGCTGAGCTTTGTCATCATAAAATATTACGGCTTCATGTCTGGCCGCATATTCTGGGCGATTTTTGGCCAATGCTCGCACCAGATTTTACTATCTCAAAATAGATAGGGTCTTTGCTCCTACCAAATGCAGATTCGGTGCAAAAATAATTTTCATTTATTGCGTTCAAGCAGCAAAATCGTCTTTCAAGGTCGACTTTAATTCGTATGGTAACCAATTTCCCTGATTTTGGATGAATCCTGCTGCTTGCAAATTTTTTGAAATTGCTGTTGAGTTTTGCAATAATCTTCATGGATGCACAAAATTCGACATTTGTGAAGTAAAAAAAAATGTTGTTGTTTACTATTAATACGTTATAAGCAAAATTCCATTTATATCGAATTTTATTTGAACTTTTAGAATCAAATTTTTATCCCGATTTGATGTTAGCTACTTGTTAAATACGACTACAATATGAACATAAAAATAAGCTTAATTTTGTATTGGTATAACACTTCATAATTTCATTAGATTATATAACATACGTTTTACTTTAAATAAAACTCTTGCAACATTTCACAAAAGACATCATGTATTGTCATGTTTTCTTTGTGATTAACATTTTTATATCCACCATCAAAAGAAATGGGGGGTATATGGATTTTGAGTTTCCGTTTGTAACCTATCAAAATTTTCATCTGGATTCTTATGAAATTCTAAGATGATCTAGCTATGTCCTCTGTCTGTCTGTTAAAAGCACGAAAGGAGATAGCTGGCTGAATTTTTCCACAAATACTATATGTTGGAAAGGTTGGTACTGAAAATGGACAATATCGGTCCTTGATTTCACCTAGCCCCTATACAAATGAGCTGTCATAAATATGTTGATTATGCGGCATTATTCATACAATTTTTCACAAATTAGTTCTAAGTACTCCGAAATATACTGCATACTGTAATGTATGGCGAGTCCCCATACAAATGACGAGTCCCCAGAAAATGACTTGAACATTCATAATTGTGTTATAATAACACTCTGCTACAAAATGACACTTTTTGTGAGAACTTGAAAAGCGACCTAATGGGGGTTATAGGCCTAGGTGAGGACATACTAAAACCGTTTTCAAAGATTTTGAAACACCCTCAACATTTTGAGTTATTTTGAAAAAACTATTTTAGGGTTGGTCGTGGTACTTTAGTACCTCTAACTCACACATTTTTAGACCGATTTCAAACCCTTAAAAAATATGAATAAGCACAGAATTAAGCTTCCATCTTGTGTCTGCATAAAATGTATATTCTAAGAAATTGTTTAAGTTATTATAAAAAGTTTAAAATTAGTTTTTATTTTTTTTTTTTGTAATTTTTCAAATTCAACAATAGTTATTTTAATGTTTTTCTATGAAAACCAAATCTTTTGCACAATGTTTTCAAGACAATTTTATATAGACAAAAACGAGATATTACTTATTAAAATCGGGTTATATTTGCAAAAGTTATTAAACTTTTTCGAAAAAAGTTCCAAAAAATTTACCTTGTAAATTAAAAATTTTACAAATATTTTTTTTTCATATAATTTTCTGTTTTTTTATTCATATGAGCTGGGGCAGAAAATACTCCAAAAGGTATTAATGAAATGTTGAATAACTTTTACAGTTTTCTTCCGATTTTAAAAATTTAAATTTTGTTCTATTAAGAACTAAATTTTCTTTATACATTGATATAAATTATTATAAGATTTTATATCAAAATAAGCAATGAAAAGCGACTAAAATCAGAAAAGTTTATAAATTTTTTTTTTAGATATTCTAAACAAAATCAATACTTATAACTTACAAATGTATCAATAAATGCATGTCGCTTTAAAGCGTCATCAGTTTTCTACACGTTAAAAAAATTAAAATCGGACAAAAACTGACTGAGTTACAGGTCCTTAAGTTGACGAACATCACTGAAAACGGTGTTTTAGAATAACTTCTGAATTTGAGGGTGTTTCTGAAATTTTTTGACATAATTTGTAATGTACTCAGCAAGACCAATAACCCACGCTATGTCATTTTTAAAGTTTTTTTTACATCGTAGAACCGTGTAATTAATATCGTGATGAAATTTGGGATAAACAGGATTTATAAGAACATAAGTAAAAATAATAAACCCATTTTGAGAAAACAATTTTATCAATTGCACGTTATATCCATTTATATTGATTTGGCAAAACAAACTAAATAAATGACAGCCAATTCGACAGATGTAGCTTCAACAGTATGTATCATTGTAAGGCAAAAATAATGTTGAAACTATTTTGTTTTAAACAAAGTATCTGAACAATTTTTATAACACATATACAGAAGGATACAACACCAGATGTAAATTGGACAATTCTCTATCACTTAAAAATAGCATGTTTACAAGAAAATTTACTTTAATGTATATTGTTCGAAACTTATCAGCTGTTATGCCATGTTCGAGGTACTAAACTTTTAAACTTTGTGTCTTTCTAAATTAACCTATCATTATAACAAATGTTAATATGGGAAGTGATTCTGATATGTACCATGTATACAAATATTAAAAATCTATTTCCTGAAAGTGTAGTGAAGGAATTAATGCCGGTTGTTGTTATTTAATAATTTACAAAATATTGTTTCAGGTAATTAGTTGAAGTTTCTCAAAACATAAATAAAAAACTTTCCTTAACAACATAACAACGATTTAACTACAAGTCATTATTGATAAAACGAAAAAAGACATACATATTAAATATAAGGTTGCCTTAAGCGAAAAAAAGCCTATCTAACATTTTAATAATTTTACAGAAGAAGCAAGTAATTTATTTGATAAAATAGACAATTAAGAATTAATTAAATTTTTTAAAGTTTATTCTTAACCAATCCGTTAATGAATTCATTACGAATTCATTCATATGCATAATTCCTTAGTACTTCAAACGTATTAAATTCATTCCATTGAGAATTCATTATTTCTGTGGCCGTATGGAAAAACTAGTTAACACCACTTTTTGCGAAAATTGAGTTAACACCAAAAATAGAAAGTACGCATTTACTGTCACTCTGTCATAACAAAATTGTTTAAAAGTTATTTTTTAAAAAAAAGAATGTAACTCCAGAAAAACAGAAAAATTAGAAGTTTAAAACGACGTTTTTTCGAAAACATAGAGAGAAAGAGCGAAATAGAACAAATTCGAATCAAAATCTCTTTTAATCCAAATTTTTAAACCTAAAAAAATAAAAAACTTTTTTGGAAAAACTAGGTAACTGCCATCGATTTTCGGTTTTAATGTCCAAAAATTAATTCAGTGGAACCAGATATCTTCAACATTATTTAAAAATTATGTTACGTTTAATGCGCAAACATAACATAAATTCATATTAAATAATTAGCGAAATATGTTTAAAACGTTAAGTGTGTTTTTCTTGTGTTTTAAAAAAAATGGAGTTACCTAGTTCTTCCATACGACCACAGATTTATAGTGTTAATTCCTTATTAAATAATTTTAAGTTTTCTTTAATTTAAATCCATTATAAAATAGCTTTAAAAATTTATTGAAGGATCAGGCTTTTTCTTGTACAAATATATGTATGATATACATTAGAGTTAATTTCAAAAAATTGATTTGCGGGTATCATAATTGTTCTGTGCTTTTTTTTGGAAAATTTTCACTCCTTGTGGTGGTTCAACGCACCTAAAGACGCGCATTTTGATGACATTTTTCTGTAGGGTTGAATCTATTGCAAAACTGATTTCACCAGTCGATTCTGCATCAAAAATTAATACAATTGATGTTCTTAATCCTTAAAAATAGTTCCAAAAACCCACAACAGGGGGCGCAAATCTCATAAACAAATTTTAGTTTTTTAAAACCTGCACGATAAAAATTTAGGATGTAAGTTAGGATGGGCCGATTTGTAAGGACAAAAAATTCTCTTAGATAGCTTTTGGCATGGGGAAAAAAATTTCCAATACGACATATCAAAAAAATTATTTTTGAGGCGCCCAAATTTCAGTAAAAGTCAAAAAATTTACTTTTTTTAAGGTTCTTTAGTAAGTAAAAAAATTCTCTTCTAAGGTAATATTTTAAAAAAATTAAATCAGCTGATTTTTTTAATACACATTAAAAAAAACCTTAACCTTTATGACAACAGCTGAACTGCTTTACGCACGTCAACAGCAACATACCTGGGTATGTTCATACATTTTGTATGGGGAATGGCATGCCGTTAGCATAAAATTGCTAATATCTAACATGTTTGTTGGAATTTCTGTATTAATTTTTTTTTTCATTTTGTTAGAAATAGACATAAGGTTAAAAAATTTAATGATAACCAGTTTTACCCTTACATTTAGTAATTTTTGTTGAAAAAAGTGGCTGTATAGGTATGACAAAAAAAATGCGTTTTATTGAGTTTTTGCACAGATACAAATTTTTCAAATTAAAATTAATTTCTCAATATTTTTTAATGAAATTTTACAATTATATAGATTTTTCTATTAGAAATAAATGGAAAAATAAAAACAAATTTTGAAATTTATAATCCGGAATCCCGCAATTCCCAAAAAAAATTTAAAAAAATCCCAAAAATGGGATTTCTTAGTTTTTTGGGTAAATATCCACACCAGGAGCGGGGTTATCGGTTCGGAACCCTTTACTAAGTAATGAAAAACATATTGGGCCATCTAAAATCGGTTACTATATTTTGATATCGACTATACGATTTGAGAATTTTTGCCCTAAATTTGAATTTTATATAAGAAATAGGCGTTTTTTGAATGGACCTAGTCCTCTCGGTATCAACAATTTTCAAATTTTTTTCATCTCAAATATTTAATGCAAAGTTAGCTTTTCAAAAAGTTTAAATAAATTTTTTAGATATCTTAAAAAGAAAAAAGTACTTTTTTCCCAAACAGTTTTAAAAAATTTTAAATTCAAATGCATATAATTTTGGAGTCAGTCAAGATTTTTAAACAATTCTTTTTCGTTTGATATATATAATTGTTGTTAGTAAAATAAAAGAAAAATGGGAAATATTTGGACCCGCTGCTATCAAAAATGTGAAGTAAGGTGGATGAAAATGTTGAAAAAATACTATATTTTTTAATTATATCATTAGATTATAGAATTATAGAAGAGCTGACAAAAATGTGGTTGCTTCTTCTTTATCAACCGACTTTCTGTTAAAAAAATTATATTTGTGCAAACAAATCATTCGATTGGCCACAAATTCGGTTGCTACTACGAATCCGTTTTATCTGTGTACCCTTGCCACTCATGATGAAGGGTATACAAATTTTAAACATTCAATTAATTCAACCTTGTATTAATTCTATTTAAATAAAGCATTTGAATGAAGCTGAAGAATTTGAATTGTTTTATAGAATGAATTGAATTAAGATTTTAGTGAGGTACCGTGAAATAACTCTACAGGAAAAAATTAAATAACAACACTCAATTTTCCAAACAAATTTGGACACATTTCATTATGAAGTAAATTACAATGAATTGGAACTTATTCAAAATATTTTAAATTTTCTTTTTATAATAATTCGTCTTTATTGGGAGTTATTTCATCTAGAGTCTCGCTCAACATTAATGTGTGGTATTAACGGACTTTGGCCGGGCTCAAACGTTTTTCCTTTTGGATGTATCTAAAACCGACAAGAAATTTATATTCGGCGAAGCCAGTTTTTGATACAACCCTAAGTGGAGAAAACTTTAGAGATCAGCAGAAGCTGATGATCATTTATAATTGAACCAGAAAAAAATCTATTTCATTTAGATTTCTATGTAACTAAAGGTAATAATTAAGATACGATTTGACTATTTAAATTAAAAGTTCTCTAGTAGATTTTAGGAATTACTTTTTTTAAAAGATCAGAGATGAAGACCATATGTGAACTAATACATTTAAGAGATATATTGGGTCCTTATATAAGTTTTAAATGTTGGATTAATTTGGGAATATTTCTATTTAAAAACATTATTTATTCTTCTATAAAAATTGTTAGTTGAGGCCCTTACCACATAATATATTTAATGTAACACCGACGTCATTAAGGAATAACTAAAAACTCATAGATATAATGATATCATCACTATTGTATTGCCTATTTATGACGTCTGTCATGAGATTTCAATTTTACTTAATTGAATGTTACACAAATCATTTAATTAATAATAAAACAACTTTCATAAATATAATAATTGTTATTGTTATTTTAACACAAATCATTAATTACAACAATAAATAATACTCTACAACTAATTTAAAACGAATGTGTGTGTGTGTGTGTACAGTAGGGGTATCTATTGGACAAAGGATTCCTACAATTAATAACAGCAAGAGCGGTAGGTAAAAGTGAAAATATGTACTATTTCATAATTAAAAATAAAACTGCAACGTAAGAACAAAATCACTTTGGCAAATTTATTAATTTTTCCAAAAAAACTGAAGCAGTGACATGAAGGGAATGTGTATAAAACTTATGGAAACAACTTTAAATACAGTTTTGCCATGAACTTTCCCTTTGCATACTTCAGTTTCTAGGGAAAATAAATGTAAAACTCTTTCATTTACACAAATTGGCACTTTGTAATCAAATATTTATTTTTTAGTTGTTTCATTTTTTTTTAACAAACATTTCACTATTGGCTGCATTTGTTATTATAGTTTGTATTTGTGTTTAATTTTCATTTGTAACAAAATTTAGTTTTCAAAAAGCATGTTTTTTATCCAAATTTTCAAATTTATTTTAAGTTTTGTACTATATATTTTAAATTTAGTTTAACAGCTTTTGTGATGTCTTATTGATTTGTTATTGAAAGTATTTAAACATATGAAATTGTTTAAATCATCATTCATATTTGTATGTTACTTATTTGAATGAAGTTGAAATGTAAAATTTAAATTTAAAGTTTTATGAACGTTAACAAGCAAAAATAAAAAATAAAATAAACATGAGTTTGTATGAGAATTGCAAATGTTGGCTGTTATCATTTCAGAGTTATTACATTACATATCAAGCTAAAATCATCATTAATAATTAAAAGATACCCTCTCAGAAAGTAAAGGCTTTATGGGCATAGTAACACTTTTAAGTAGACGCCAAGCAAAAATTCAGCCTCCAATTATAGGATGTTGTCAAAAAAAATAATGGAAAATTAGAGTTAAAAATGATTTTTTTAAATAAATTCTCAAAGACTTCCTAAAAGTCTAAACGGCGTAACAGTTTCCTCATACAGCCATAATCACGTTACTAGTTTTAACACTTTATAAAGAATAAGCTTATTTTAATATTTACACCTTCTGGACATTCTGTAACATGTCACTAAACTAGTTACGTGACCGGTTCCATGTGATTAGATACCAGTTCTAGTTAGTATATAACAGTTTTTCTAAAAAAAAGTTTTGTGTTTTTCTTTAAAAAAAATGCATATATAACAGTTTGTTCTATAAAATATTGTCTTATAACATTTATACAAACATTTTTTATAGAAATAAAAACAATTTATACAACATTTTTGTTATTTATAACAGTTTTCCATAGAAAAAAACTGTTATACAAGCAATTTTTAATAAAAAAAACCTTTATACAAAAAAATGTTTATAGAAAACTGTTATACACAACATTTTTTATTGAAAAAACTATTATATTCTAAACCTATCTGTACTAAACCAGTCTTTAGAAAAGTCTTTAGCTTTTCCATAAAATAAAACAGATGTACAGACAATTTTCAATAGAAAATACCGTTTCTTCTTTAGAAACTTGCCGGTATAATGGTTTTTTCTAAAGTAATGTTTGCATATAACATTTTTTCTATAAAAAGTGTTGTGTATAACAGTTTTTCTATTTGTATAACAGTTACTTATATTGGCAAAACTGTTGTACACACATTTTTTATAGAAAAAACTGCTATACACAATATTTATATACTAAATTTTCTTTAGAAAAACTCTAATACCGCAAAGTTTCCACTGAAGAAACACTTACACAGACAATTTTCTGTAGAAAAATCTTTCCATAAAAAAGGTGATGTACAAAAAATTAAAACACAATTTTCCACAGAAAAAAGTGTTATACTGAAGATAAAAAATTGTCCATAGACAAAACCTTTAAACGGCCAATTTCCTATAGAAAAATCTTTAGCTTTCCTTGAAATCCCACCATTCTTTCAAACACTCAAAAGCGTTTCTTGGCACTGAGTATTCTGATTGCATGACTCTCTTCTTTTCAATATGGCGAAATTAAACGATAACGAAAGAAAAGAAGAATAACACGACATGAACGGACAAGTCTAAATCGAATAGAAAATAATTTTGAATCTATAGGAATATATAAATTTGTGTTTTTAAATAAAATAAAAAAAATTATTCGAAAATATAAAATGAGTCGCTGGGTCGGTCTTTCTTTTCCATACCTGTCTGCTACTTGATATGAAAGAGAACTGTCATTTTTAACATGTTATAAGAGGAAGTGGATGCCTTATGGATGATCTGTGACATGTTATTTTTTCTGTTTCCTTTCGGATTCTAGTAATAACCCAGCAAGTCATTGTAGTCATTTAACAGGTATGTGCTCTTTGTAATCCAGAGAGAAGTAAATTGGTTACTTTATACATCCCAGGCAATCTAACGTGAAGTCAAACGTCGCTTAAATGCAGGGACGGTTATAGGTGATATCAAAAAAGTTATTTTATAACAGTTATTTTGTAACTAAAAAATCCACCTAAAAAGGTTATTTTTCAACGTAAATATAAAAATTCGGAAGAAACTGTTAAGAAGGAAGTTTTATTTTTCCGTCATATAATAAAACTCATTTCGGGAGTTTTATTTTTTCCATCAGAAAATAAAACTCATTTTAGATCATTAAAATTTAATTAGTCGTCATTAAAACAAAAACAAGTGGGATGTTAATTTATTATTTTATTCCCATTATTAAATTGTTGTTGTTTTTTTCTTAAACAAATAAATTACTACACACATTATGTCAGAGAGACTCAATAAATAAAGATACTGAAAAAATAGAAGAAAGTAAACTAAATGAGTTTTATTTTCTGACGAGAAAAATAAAACTCCTCAAATGAGTTTTATTTTCTGACGAGAAAAATAAAATTCCTCAAATTATTTTATCGTCATAAAATAAAATTCCTCAAATGAGTTTTATTTTAGACGGGAAAAATAAAACTCCTCAACTGATTTATATTTTATGGCGGCTAAATAAAACTCAATATTTAGCAGTTGCACCCGAACTTTTCTTTTTACGTTGTGGAGTTGAGATCGTTGTTTTAGTATCAACGTAGATTCTTTCTGTAAGAGCAATACGAATCTATTGGTATATGACAGTATAGGTCTCCGTTGACTTTAATATAGAGAGCTTTTGAGTTACATATTTACGGTCCCTGCTTAAGTGGCTTCGGTTGAAAAATTTAAATTTCTGGAATCTCTAAATTTCAATAGGAAATTTCTTAATATCAATTAGAAATTTTTGAAATAAAATTGGATATGGTGTAGTAGTGTATACTTTCCGATAGAGACCCATTCTTGACCTAACAATTTATATGGTAGAGATTGATCGAAGATGTCATGAAATTTGTTGAGATGTCATTAAACTAGTCATGAAATCAAGATGAATAATATCTGTAGTTCTAATAAGAGGCCTTATACTTTACTATGTCATTGCAAGGGGCTTTTTACTAGGACTGGTTCATTATAAATAGAAACCGGTTATACTGGAAACCCTCATATTGCTATCATTGGAAGGAAGAACTCTGTGACTTTTTACTGAACTAATCAAATGCTGAATTCTTGCGAAAGTTGCCTGACAATCAGACGCCTTTAGACAATTTGTGATGTCACATAAGTATTCAAGAGACTGGTTCCTTGTGGGTAGAGAACGTACTAATCATAAGACTTCATATGAATGAAATCGGTCCCTCTGCGTGTCATTATCTTAAACAAAAGAAGATTGACAAGTGTTACACATTCTGTTGCATATTACACAAATAATCACGTAAGATATTCCTTGAGAATATATAACATTTAGACTTGTAACCCCTTATAAGAAAGCTACCGGCAACTATAACTTGTCGTGCACTCTTTATACATCCTAAACAAGTTACATGTCTGATTCCATGGGAAATCATGAATATAAAAAGCATTGTCTGTTTTTTAAAACAGTTAGTCCACTTTTTTAGAAGAGATGACAAATTTTTCTCACAAGGGGCTTTTATAAATTGTAATATTGTTAAAAAAAAACTACATGGTTGTCCGGGAGAAAGATCTAAATTTACATAAAAGGATCATAAAATGAGAACTGAATTTTTAGTCAGCGTAAATACACAAATACATTCATAAATACTTAAATGTCTCTATGTGCCAACCACTGATCTTAAACCAGTCTATGCATAGTGTGTTTTCTCTGTGTTGCTCTTGCACTATTTATTCTCACTAAAGAATTGGTTGCTTTGCACTGTGTGTTTCGTGCCTCTGAGAGTATTTTAGTTACAAATTAAGGCTGCATATGTTTGCCGACCTCTGGTTCAAATTATTTTATAATAAAAAAATGTCACTGAAAGTAGATAATTAACAATATCAAAATTTAGCTGGTGGGTATAATCATCATATCACCAAAATTCATTTGCACCCCCAAACAAAAACAAGACATTCTAAATCATGGCTTCAATGTTGTTGTTAACAAAAGAACTTATTACTGCAGCTTGAAAAAAAAAAAAACATTTTATAGACCATGAATAGTTAAAAATACACCCAGTTTTTATAACAATAAAAAAAAACCAAACTGCTTTAAAGTTAATGCCTTAATTTTTAAGAATACTTACATTGATTTTTATTATTATCATTTCTATGTTTAAATAAATGCGTCCATATTTTTAAAATATTTGTCTGTCTTCTGTTTTTTCTTTCTTCTTTGTTTCTTTTTTGTAAAAAAAAAAATACATTTTGTGTTAAACAACTGCAACCCACATTTAAAAAAATAAAATACTTCCACCACCACCACCAACTACAAAACAAACACACTGTGATAAAAAATCATAAAAAATATTTTAAAAAAATACACCATCACTTCTATAAACCACTTGAAAATCACCAAAAAAAAAAAATCTATATAAAATCAAATACAAAAAAATGCCAACAAAAAAATCCAAAATGTAAAAAAATTACAGGATATTACAAGTGAGATACCTCCACTGCAGCCAGTCTGCACTGAGGAAGTTATTATCAACTGTCGTCAGCAGCAGCAGCATACTCAACAACCACTGCATCAACAGCAGCAGCAACAACAGTCAAATCAACATTCTCAACAACAGCCGCAACAGCAACATCTTTATCAAAAACGTTCACAATCTACCGCAACAACAAAATCTGCTGCAATTAGCACAACAACTACAGCAAAATCCTCTTTACCAGCCCAGCAACAACAAGCCAATCATCAACAGCATCAGCTCCAACAACAGCAACAACAACAATTACAGCAGCAGCAACAAAATAATCAAAAAATTATCACTCGATCACAATCATCAAAAGTTATACAAGACTTTCAGCATCATCACGCTTTCCATCAACTAAAACAACAACAATCGTTGCCCACACCCCTACACGGCAATGTTGGTGCTTCCCCCAATGCCCACAATCATTCCAAATCCGTTTCGATTTTGGTTTATAAAACATTAAACACGGTCTTCAAGAGCAGCCGCAAAATCATTGTGCGCGTTTGTGAGGTGGCCAGTGTCAAGAAGAATTTCAACATGTTTAAATTCAATAAAGCATCGCAACAGACACGTGCCGATGCCAGGGCCAATGCGTGTACGGGTCACGATCAGTTTGTACGACCGCCGGTATCGGAAAAGTGAGTTGAAATAATCGTACTATTCGGACTGAAATAGAGAAGAGCTTTTTTACATTTATTTTCTATTTAAATTGAAAGAAACAGTGGTGAGATTTTTATATTATTCATAGGAGTTCCAGATACATATATACGGACATATATAAATTTATTAATTATCCAGTTCTCCTCGCAAAATTTAATGGGTATGACTTTTTATTTCTTCTGTCACTTCTGTCGCCTTTTATACCAAAAAGAAAATACCTAATTCAATCACTGCACTTCAAAGTTAATTCCCATCTGTTCGATCAAATCCAAATGATCATTGTTCAATTCACAACTGAACCAAACAACTAATGAGGTTTATTGAATCTTTATTTTGAGAAATTTTACCTAAACTAAAACTAAACTTAGTATTGCCGCTTCAATATCCAACATAAGTGCTCAATAAATTGGTTATCTAGGCAGATCCACTGTTTTCATTCGTATCAGTCTTCTATGACCCTCAAATGACAACAACTCTCTGGCAAGTTTTGAAGGGTATGTTAAACTGGAGAGTTTGATCTCCTCGCGTATTGTGAGATAGGGCACCTGTTTTGTCCTTAACAGTGCTGACTGCTTTATTTGCAATTTTTCAATGTTAGATGAGATGGCTGTTCCCCACAGCTGACTTTCGCCATATCGGTCTCCAAGTCTAATGCAGACCATGGGCCAATTAGCCAGTGAAACTGAGCTGACTTTAATTTTGTTTGCGTAACCTCTGCTAAGGTAAGCCATGTAAAGCGGCGATCAAGATGGATACCAAGATATGTCACATGGCTGTGATCTGAAATTTGTATACTACTTATCTGTAAGGGAGGACATATTTCTCGTCTTAAAGTAATTGACTTCACTCCATTTGTCCAGCCATTTTTCCAATTCGCCGATGTTAGATTGGAGTTGTCCGGAAGATTACGAAAGCTGTATCGTCCGCAAATGTAGATATGTGAGTCAGTATGCTCCTAGGCATATCTGCAGTACACCAAATATATAGAAAAGGCCCTACAATTCTTCCGTGTGGTACATCAGCGGATATTTTTCGATATGACGAGTCACATCTTTTAATCAGATTTGGAAAGTTCTTTCTAGTATGTAATTATTTCTTAGGCAATTTATGTACATTCGGATATTTTCCATGAGGATGGAAAATATCCTATACGTAGCACAGAGGGATTTTGGTGTCAAAAAGTAAATTTTTCAAACACTTAATTTCAAAAATCAAATGATGCAGTTTTGTAGAGAAATGTTTAAAGATGAAATGTTATGATAAATGATAGTTTTAAGAAAAATTTTATTTTTTTAAAAAAAAATTTAAGTAAAGTCCATGCAAGGGAGTTAGCAAAAATTTACTTATATTTTCACGCAATTCAGTGGTTTATTTATGTACAATTTTCGTAATAATACCATTCAACTTTAACATATTCGATTTTCCATGGAGAAAAAAAATGTTGCCCCACTTTCCCCCAAGCTGTTTTTTTAATAAAATGAAAGGTGGAATTGTCTTGTTTCAATTAAAAAAAAATAGTTTTCGGAACAGGATGAAAGCTTAAAATTTTTTGTCGAATAATAAATGAAATATCACGTGAGCGTGCCCGATTTTACTGAAACTCGGCATGCGTTCCTTTTTGGTTTCAATAATTGTATGTACCAAATTTCTAGACTTTTGCTTGGATACAAACAATTTTATGCGAAAAAATCAATTTGGATTGTATGGGCAGTGGGAGTGGTCGATTTTGATAAAATTTCATGTTTTTTCTTAATTTAGTCCATATAATTCTCGGTGCCAAATTTCAATGCTCTACGACCACTCCTTATAATTTTTGCACAAAAATGTATTGCATTTGGATTGCATGGGCGGTATGCGGTGGGCATGGCCGATTTTAATAAAACTTAGCATACGTTCTTCCTTGGGTTCAGAAAATATATGTACCAAATTTGTAGACTTTTACTTGGATAGGAAAAATTTTATTCGAAAAAATCTATTTGGATTGTATGGGCAGTGGGCGTGGTCGATTTTGATACAATTTAATATTTTTCTTAGTTTGGTCCATATAATTATCGCAGCCAAATTTCAGCGCTCTACGACCACTCCTTATAATTTTTGCAAAAAAATCTCGAGTTAAAGATAAACAAAATAATTCATAGTCCTGAATTGGTCAGGTTAGTTAACATCGTGGCAGTAATTTTATCTTTACCAGGTGATTTATCTGCCTTTAGACTTTTGATTGTCATATTTACGGTAGATAATCGGAATTGTATTGGGCGTGGCACCACATTATGTATAATGTCGGGGTAAATATCTTCTCCAAGTGATTGATGAATGCCTCGAATTTTTCGGAAATATTTTTTGCCCACAATAGGGCATTACATATTTTTCACTGCTTTCCAGAGACTATAATCTGTTTTTTTAGTAGGGTCCATGTTTTTGTGATCATTTCTCAGATTGGATTCCTTATTAGTCTTTAAGGCGACGTAGAGTCTTCCTTGTCTCCGAGATTTGCGATTGTTTAATAAGAGACTCAATGTCTCTAGGATATTTGAATGTCTGTAATCCCTCAAAGTGACTGGGGGCGTAGACAGCCCCCAGCATTTGTCAAAATATCAGTATATATATCTGCAATTAATGGATATTAAATAAAACATTGAGATGGATCTGTTAAGTATCAACCATTTGTAATGATTTCGTAGTTTTTAACCTATACTAGCTAAATTTAAAAATATATTTTAAAATTTGGGTATAATAACACAACAAATACTCCTAATTGTACTTTGATCTATTAACGAATATTTATAAAACTTTCCATCTCAATCAAAAAAAGTGCCTAAATTCGAAACAACTTTTCAAACTCCTTCTGAGTTTTTTTTTGTCCTAGTATATTTTTATTTCACATTGGTTTTATAGTGACAGATGAAATTGCTCCGAAGTTTTTCTAAAACCTAAAAAGTTTTATTTGTAAACAACTTTTAAGTGGAAATAGCAATAATCATGAATTATTGCAAAATCAGACGACATACTACTGAAACGACTTTAGTTTGAATAGCCTAAGGGTGCTGTGGCTTAATTGGTTAGCGCGTTTGATCATTAAGCATGATATGGTATTTGTGGCCTGGGTTCGATTCCCAGCCGCTGTCAATCCACAACATCAGTTTATAATAATTATTAGTTTACTAATAACTAATATTTATCACAGCCCTCCTTCGGTGGTATAACACTAAAACGCCACCGAAGTAAAATTATTAAATAAAGGTTGTTGGCTTCACTAATGCGCCATCTCACCACCACAGGCGCTGCAACCTGCACTAATAACAAATTAAAAAAAGCTTTTCTTCTCCTTTCACCACCTTTTCGTCTACTCTCTATCCCCTTTCCAAAGAAAGTAACACAATTAAATATAGGCATATTAATTGCCTGAGTGTTACTTCTCTTTTTAAAAAAAAAAAAAAGAAGACTCATGCATTAAACACATTCAAGACAGCAGGCTACCAACTTCAATCTGTCAAAAATAAAATGCACACGTTTATATGGAGACGATTATTTTAACGACAGCACAGCTACACGGCCACACGACTACTCATGCCGATGTAGCCGAATTAGGCTAATTTCTATTTTTGTCAACTACAAAACAGAAATAGTGTTGCTAATATAATAAAAAAAAATGTAAATCAAATTAGTGCTTAAAAAAATATATTTTTTTTACTTAATTAAGAGAAGTTTCTGATAACCATATTGAAATAAATTAATAACAGGTACATAATTAATTATAACCATATATATATTTTTACTCAAAATAATTGTTTCAGTCTTAATTACTTTGGAATTTTGTACGGTTATTTTTTATTAAAGTCGCACCCAAGGTGCATTTAATAAGGTGCCATCGGCAGCACAGCTGATTATAGAAATAGCACGCACAAATGTCAAACTACATATATAAAAAATATTCGCCCGTACGTCCGTATGTCAAACTCTATATATAAAAAATAAGTGAATTCGCCTGTATTTATTTCAATTCGCCACTGCTATCACCTTGTTAAATACGCCTTGGTCGCACCACTGAATTATTAATCAGCTGTTTACTTTGTAGCTGTCGTCTTTAAAATAATTCAGTAGCTGCCACACGACTACAACTGTAACCAGCAGAATTTGTGTTCGTGTAGTCGTGTAGCCTGTTGTCTTGAATGTGTTTAATGCATCAGAATGTAAAATGTTGTATTAATGATAATTCCTGCCATCAACACGAATTATTTATTTGTTTATTGGCTCTTTCATGTTTTGCTTCTCTAAGTGCAATGATTATCTTATACTAATGCAACTACAAATTAAAATTGTACATCTGAGCCTAGATCTGATCTCCTCCCTCAAATACTTTTATTCCCGCGTGATCAACATTATTCTTGAAAAACCTCTATGCAACACTGTATTGTGTCTTCGCTAACTAGCTTATGTGTCTGCAAATAACAGTCATAATTTGACAGTAAATCATCTCTATGCAAAAAAAAATGTTGCAACATATTTTAATTAAAAAATCTGCTGAAATCGTGAATTAATAATACGCATTGTATTTACTCTAGTTCATTGTGGCTAAAGTTTAGATTTTCATAGATCAGTGGTGGGCATACATAGAATATTTTGAATTTGTAATTATATTTGCGTATTCGTACTGAAGGAAACTTCTGGCCGATGTTTTTGATATATATAATTAGTGTATTTGTGTATTTTCCGTCCTTGATAATTATGTAAGCCGACCACTGATTTAGATGTAATATTAATATCTTCCTTAGTTCCATAGCAAATTAATTTGTTCTTTACCTCATCAAATTTAATAGTAAAACTTACTAAGTAATGGCCCTAAAGGGAAAACTCGTCTGGATGGCAGTGACCGTTTCTGGTTCTAACAATTTTTATGAAGAGGTCCTGTCACTTTAATATGGCTATTGACATCATTGCCATCAATTAATGCTCTTAATAAAATTAAACAAAGATCCACCACTGTTTCTTTTAAATAATTAAAATCGTGTATTAATTAACAAACCTTATTTCAAAACTCTTCCACAAATACACATATTTAACATGACAATAATAACGATCGTTTATAAATGCAATTAAATTTAACATACAAATAATATTAACAAATAAATCCACGTTGTTCAACTTAAAGAAAAGCCAAGCATTTAATGAAAAAATTGCAAAAACAAAATGGATTAAAACGTTCCAATTCAGCAATAGAATTTGATGTATCAGCATTAACAGCCGCAAATCGAAGACATATCTACAGTAGGTAAGTCAACTGCCAAATAAACAAACTAAAAATAATCCTAAAATATATACATACAACCAAAAAAAAATAAATCAAAAATATCAAGAAAAATTAAAAAAAACATTTGTAAATTTTGTAAAAAAAAATAAAAACAAAAATATACAAGCAATATTTTTCTTAATTAAAACAGAAACAAATTGGCAGTTTCTTCTAATTTATTAACACTTTATTTCGAAAAAAAGCACCTAAACAAGGCTTTATTTATAATTTCAAATATAATTTGCTTTGTTTATTTCTTTCTTTAATTTCTCAAAAACAAAATTCTTTTCTTCTACTTTTTTCTTTGTCTTCCTTTAATTTTTAATTTAACAATAATTTTACAAAAAAAACACAAACAAAACAAACTAATTTTCATTTACAGCAATCGTTCGGCAAGCTCAGAACAAGATAATTCAGATATGTCTGAACATTCGGAGAAATCACCATTGGTTAGCGCCAGGTTAGACAGTTTGGCTAGGATATTTTTTAGCAAATCGATGCCAGCGGAAAGCGGAAGTAGAGATACCCTAGATTCAGTGCTAACATCAAGGTTGTCACAATTCTTTTGTTTATTATTATTATTTCTTATGTTTTTTTATGAAAAAATTAAAAAAACTTTTTCAAAATTTTTCTTGTTTTCGATTTTAATTTATTGTAGTTTTTTTGTATAATTCTAAACGTAACAATTCGAAATAATTATCCTTGGGAATTCCTCAGTGGTTGTTGTATTTTTTTGTTTGTTTTTGTATTATTGAAATAACTAACAATTAAATTACTTGAATAACATACAAATGCTTTTAGTTTTGTTAGACACAGCAGAACAACGAATTTTTTATGCTTGAAACATTTTTGTCTATTTTTTTTTTATTTTGTTGTTGTTGTGTTGGTCTTGGTTTCAGCAAATAACCCAGCAACATTTTCCAATAAACGTTTTAAATATGTACATCAGATTAAGGTTTTTATAAATGCCCCGATTTAAGTCATACACACAAAATACATTTCACTTTCAGTTCTTTAATAATAAGATTTATTTATTTCTCATCACAGTGTCTCCTTTTCAATATTTCTCCGCTTCACTTAAGGGTTTGAAAAATAGACTCCGTCTCTATGTTACCCTATGGAAGCACCAAAGACGAATTTATTTTATTATACGGTGGTGATGATTCTCCTACAAGTTCAACATTTATAAAAACATTTATGTTGTTTAAGCTGTCAAACTCCTGTTATCTTAGTTTGTTGTAGTTTTCGCAGCAACAAACGCTAGTAAATTTGATAGCTCAAACATCTAAACAACTAAAGATAAAAGTAATCAACTGTGCTATCGACACCACCTTATAGTAAATTCGACATGGAAACACCACTTCTCTTAACAATTAATTTAAAATTGTCAAAAAAAAAAACAAAAGGACAATATAAACAAGTAAGAGAGTGAAAATGGAAAAAACTATTTTTCTTTTAAAATTTTAATAATTCATTTTCGTGAGTGATCTTCGGAAGTGGGCCTTACATGCGAAGCATAGACTAACATAAACCCGAATCAGCTGTTTTTAACAACATGGCGGAGGCAAACAAAAAAAATTTACGAAAAATTAACAAAAGAAAATGTATAATAAACCACGGTAGATTTAAAAGAGGGACAAACATATAAATTTATCTTTCTATATCTCGTCTCACACACTCATCGATTTTTTACTACATTTTATTTTTTCTCTCGCTCTAAGATCTGCCTTAATGGTGGAATTGAAAAAATGGTAAACAAAAAATGTAAACAATACCATACGGTTCGATATTACTATTTTGACAGCTGTCAATGGTTTCTTATCTGGGTATCTGTGATGCGAGGTATGACCAATTAACAACCGATCGCCATGAAATCATGTCGAGCGATTTATTTCTATATGAAACTTCTTTCTGTTAAATTTTTATTGATATACCAAATTTTTATTAGATTTAAGCTCGTTAAAGTAATTTTCGGAAGTGGGCCTGGTTTGAGAGCTATGTCCAATTATGAACCGATCGCCATGAAATTAGGTAGCGTGATTTTTTTATATATTAAACTTTTTTGTGTTGAATTGTTTCTGGATACTAAAATTTTTAAGATTATCTCATGGCTACTGGTTGCTTTTAATACTTTCCCCATTAGGGGAAATGCCAATACATCTGAAGAGTCTTCTATTGTTTGCGCACTATAAAACACCACGATAATCAACCAACCCAACCTCGATATCCAATGTTTGCCTCCTCAATTTCAGTCCATATGTAGTCCATGACTATTAATCGCCTTAAGAATCTGGCATTATTATCATGAATCCATTGGTAAATAAATAATCTATTAAAGCATTATCATGACTCTGCCTTAGTTCCAGTTATTGTGAGGAAACTTGGCACTCTAGTATCTTGTCTATTTTCTTGGATGTGACCTTTTGAATGAAACACTGGTTTCAAAATAAAAAATAATATAAATATAATGAGCTCTGCAACTTTTTGTATCCCTTCCAGAATATAAGATTTGTCGAGGTCATTTTGTGAGAATTTCATTGTTGGAGTTAAATCTCCGTCCGCCAAGTCATTTCTTCAAGTTTGGAAACAAGAAACAGTCACTCGGGGCTATTGCCGGCGAATAGGACGGATAAGGGAGCATCATGCATTTGTGGTCGATTATGAGCAAACGCGGCATCCATCTTTCGGAAAGCTTTCTCATACCAAGTGATCATTCAAAATTGAAACCACTGAGCCATATGAGATATCTATGGCTTCCACAATCTCTCGCACTTTCAATCTCCGATCGGCCAACACCATATCGTAATTTTTTTCAATTGTTTCGGGTGTAGAGACCTCAACAAAATTCAGTAAACCATTTTTTACCATTTAAATTGATGGTGCAAAGTTCGCGTAGTATTCAGCAAGCTTAGCGTTGTTTTGAGTGATGGCACACGATACACACTTGCTATCAATGGCTATCAAACTAATAACGCAGCTTCCTCAAATTTTGACAGGAGTCAACTGACAGATGCTTGTCAGTTGAAGCCAGGAACATGCGGCCCTAATAAAAAAAAACCTTGTATATTAATATTGCATGTGAATAAAAGCGTAGGCTCTATATAACAATTTTACTGTCTGAAATCAGTCCATATTTTCACATATCCCCAATACAAATGTTCCCACTAAATATGACTTTTTCGTCGTAATTGTCTGATTAGCTCCCATATAAGTCCCAATTCCTAGAATTAGTCACGAAAAAAATTATTGAAATTTTAAAAGAAAATTGAGATCAATTCCAGATGCTAGTGAAAAGAAAACTAGATCCTACTTGCCGCATTCAGATATCCAATAAGATCACACTGTCTGATACCCAGTCGCTCGTTAACCCTTTTATAAATCTCGCCGTCTGATCATTATCATAGTAGTGTCTTTGTGCTGGAATCGAACCTCGAATGATATCATCACGTTAAAATATACGTACTGCGCACAATTAAATGTCAGCAGATCATAAAAACGTTTAGAAAACCCTCTTTGGTCTATCAGTTCTATGTCTGCTCTAGAACGATAGCACCCATATAACTCTTATTTCCGAAAATCACTTTAACGATCATAAATCTCTTAAAAATGTTGGAATCCACATAGAATTCAACAGAACTCAGTTTTATATAGACATAAATCATAAATAAATCTAATTTAATTTCGATCGTTCCATAATTGCTCATAGCTCCCATACAAGGCCCACTTCCGAAAATCACCCACGAAAATAAATTATTGAAATTTTAGAAGAAAAATATTTTTGCTAAATTTAGGACATTATATGGGGTCGGGCTTGACCGACTATGTTAGACGATTTTAAACATTTTAGAACTGTGGTATGGTTCCCAATAGGAATATAGTTTTAAGCACACAAATGCGTCGGAGGACGATGAAACTGAAAACATTACAGAACTTAACGAAACTATTAAAGTATTCAAAATCTAAAAAAATCCAAAAAGGCGTCCAATGGTATGATGGAGGATTTTATGCTTTCATTCCTTACTTTTGATTTCTTCAACATCTACAATCAGAGATAGAGTTTTTTCAAGTCAAGTTTTATTACAACTAAAAAAATCGTTTAAAAGGAAGCATTTAAATTATATTATTTTCTTTCAAGATTATTTTCTTCTGAAATAAAAATTCTAAAAAAACACATTTTTTGTGAATAAAAAAAATAAATATACAATATTTTTGGTTGCCCAATGTTGATTCAACGATATTCAAAGAGTTTGTTTACGCCAAAAACAACACTAAGCGATTTTCTTAATTTCCCTGCAATTTCTATTTTCCCCAATATATATTAATGCAGAATGCCATGTGTTGCAGTATACTGCCAATTGTCATTTAGTTCTAAATCAATCGTAAATATTTCTTTTCGCGAGAGATTCAATTCTGACTCTAACCTGTTCACATCGCTGTATTACTCTCATTGTCTCTTATTGGTAAGAATCCATTGTCCAAATAATTTAATAAATAATTAGTAAAATTCCTAATCCTTTGGTTTTATTCATTTCTTTTCATTTCATATTGTTTGTTAAATTATTCTGAGTATAAAAGCTAAACGATTTTGTTTCGGCTGAGAGAGTTTGAGAGTTTCCAATTTAGTCAGCCTTTTTTCCCTTCACCCAGCTTTTCAGCTTAACATTTGTGGTCCTTCGAACACATAGCATTCTGCATTAATATATATTGGGGAAAATAGGAATTGCAGGGAAATTATGAAAATCGCTAACTGTTGTTTTGGCGTAAACAGTAAACGTAAATCTGTTAAAATTTAGTAATATCAGTACTTTAATTTAAAGATTTCAGATTTCATAAAAAGCCTAATTAATTTATAAAGAGAAGTTTTTCCAATCAGAATGTTTATAAACAATGAAGTTGTAATGTTAACTGCCTTAATAATTCCTTTAAGAAATTAAAATTTCAATTTGTACTACTACAAATTAAATTTCTTTAAAATTATTTTTTAAAACTTCTTTTAATATTAGCATCCACCATATGGATTAAGCAATCACTCCCAGAGCTCCCATTAAATTTATACATTTATTCTGCATAAGTAATAAGTAATTAAAAACAGTTAAAAACAAAAATCTCCCAGCACAACATCCGCAACTCTTCATCTTTAAAGTTTTCACTGTGCGCCCCCATTCTATAGTTCTATAGTAGGGTTCCTAATTTCACGTACTTTTTCACTTCCCGGGAGGAAATTCAAAAATCTCTTCATTCCCGGGAATTTTTTAATACTAAATTAAACCAAAAACCATTAAAATTGTTTTCGAAGTAGCCGTAGAATTTTACCATCGTTTTAAAAGAGTTGGTTAAGAGTTTAAACTAGCGGAGTTCATTGCATCAATGCAAAATTGTAAATGTTTTTGTGTGTATTTTGTTATTGGATTACGGCAAAATTTTGCATTTGCAATGATGCTAGACCATTCGCACTTAACAGTGAATACTGCTACTATAATAGTGGCATTTGACATGTCTTGTCACACACGTAGTTTTAATCGGTATAAAATCAATAAATAATATTATTTTAGTAAGCAACTTCCAAACTCCGACTATATTAAATCTGGAAAACATCCGTAGTTTGTTTCGAAAGATGCATTTCGCAAATCAGATTGTTTATAAACAAATTTAAACCACTATTATTATTATCTTCTCTAAATTTGACTATCCTTAGAAGATATAATGTTAGGCGCACTAATAATTATTCCTCTAAGAACATACAATTTCAATTTGAGTCATTCTAAATGATCAAATTGATCTGCTGTAGCTGAAGAATTGTAGTTGAGTGACAAAAGTTCGTTTATTTCAATGCTTCATTGCCAACTGACTATCTTTTACTAAAACCGAACAAAATTATAGATGTAATGTAATCATTCGATTAGCAACAAATTTGGCGATTATAACAAATCAGAATATTGCAAATTGCAAATTAGGAAGAAAACGTATAAAGAAATTTACCGAAAATTTCTTAAAAATATTCCCGGGAATTCCCGAGAATTTTTTCCCGCGTAGGAACTAAATAGACTATAGACTAAAATAAAAAATAAGAGCATGTCAATGATGTTCATGAAATTTATATTTTTTAGTAGACAAATAACACATTCGAGAAACAAAGATTTTTGAGAAACATATCTATAGCGTTCATGCATCATTTCGTACATGCTAAATCGTCTTTCAATGTCTCTCAGCTTCAATTCGTTTGGTACCCAATTTCCCTGCTTTTGGTTTAATCCTGCTGCTCGCAATCATTTTGAAATTGCTGATTGAGTAGCTCTCAATTATTTCGCAAGCTCTTGTTGAGTTTAACAACAATCTTCATGGAGTAGTGCCTCCAATTCCTGGTCTTTAAACTTTTTTGGCTGGCCTGGACGATCTCTGTCTTCCGTGTCAAAATCACCACTTCTGAACCGCACAATCCACTATACAAACGCGACATTGAAAAACGATGAAACACATCCACCATGAGCTTTGGTGAGCCATCGGTGTGCTTTAGCGTCATTTTTTTCAAATTAAACAAGTAAAGCAAAACTTCCCGCATATTACGCTTTACACTATAATTTTCAATAACTAAGTGAGAATAAATGACAGATATGTACCCTTTCAAATGTCACATAAGTTATTAAAAACAAAAACCGCATTCAAAAGATACGCCATCTATTGGAAATCCTATACATACAAAATCAGCCGAGTTAAATTATATGATTAGCTATAGTTTTAATCATTATATTAATAACTTTTAAAAGGAAAATGTTAGCTGGGTTATAAAGAAATGTTTTTATTGTTTTGTATTTTGTTGGCCTGCATTGTATTAAACCACAAATGACACCAAGGACTTTTTCACATTGTACTTATTCGTAAACGTATTTGAGTATGTTGTTTTGTATCTCAATCTTTCTTTTTTTTAATTTTTTGTAATCGCATACATTCGTATCTGTGTATGTGTATGTGTTCTTTTATGCAATATGTTAAAAATAATTATTTTCTTTCTGTTTTTTTTTCATTCTGTGATCACAATCTGTATGATTTTTTTAAAATGTTTTTATGCCCCCACAAAACAACTTTTATGACATTTTAAAATACAATAACAATAATAATAATATGTATTCGTAATTTACAAATTGACTAAATGCATGTTTGTTTGTATTTGTGTATTTGTGTATCTGTGTGTAGCTAAATGTTTATGTAATTGTTGTAGTATTTGTAGTGTTTTGTGGTTATTTGTTGTTTTCAGTTCATTTCAATTAAACTTTTAGTTGAATAATTAAAATGCTTTAAATATTAT
Source organism: Calliphora vicina (assembly GCF_958450345.1). NCBI lineage: Eukaryota > Metazoa > Arthropoda > Insecta > Diptera > Calliphoridae > Calliphora > Calliphora vicina. The sequence continues at coordinate 57,610,128 of NC_088781.1, read as the reverse complement.
TTTAGTGTTATATTTGTAGCCTTTTTTGAGCACAATTATTTATAATAATATTTAATATTTATATTTAACAAAAATATGTGTTATGTTATAATTTTACACTTTATTTAAAACACAATTTAGCTGATAAATATTTAAATTTTACACTCATACAATTTCAAATGATTTATATGACATTAAAATCACTAAATATGTATATGTATAAACAAACCATTTAAGTTTTAAATATAAACTACATATTTTTATAGTTTACCAATATATTTTTAACAGTGACCTGTTTAATTTTAATAGTTAAATTTGTTGCCAATCTCTAGCTCAAATTGCATTAAATTAGTTCTGTTTTTATGATGTAAAAAATTTGGTAAGATGTAAGAAATTTGGTTGTTATAATCAAGGGGGACGAATTGAATGTAAATAAAAAAATATCAGAATATAAACAAAAATCGTCAAAAGACTTTATTTGTAATTCGATTTCGCACATTTTTAACTAAACTTCGTACAATTATAAGAAATTTATCCGGACTAAACTTAAAAAGTTTCACAACTTTTTTTTTTTTTTTTAAATATGCGAAAATAACTAAACCAATCCGGATTATTAATTAGAAATCCATAGCTAATACTGTTCACCAGATATTTGACAATATCCACACTGTTCCGATTCAGATAAATTGTTAGCTCCGTACACTGATATGAAATACTTTACAATTATTGTTAACCAGATATTGAAAATTAACTAATTACAGCAAAAACCATGATAATCCGGACATCGTTAATCCGGACATCAGATTTCATTACATTGTGTACTCTATAATCCGGATTGATTGCATCTTTATAACTTGCACTCAAACGGATTGCATTCAAACTTTTGTGTAGTGTTAATCTCTATTAATTTTTACTCCAAAAAAATAGTTTTTTTTTGCTGAAAAACAAACTATTTTCTACGCAATTCCATGTTTTTTTCTGAAACATAGAGAATAGACATAGAGCGGAAACTCTGCTGTCAAAGACCTAACTCAGAAACCTAAGTGGTCAGAAACCTAAGTGGTGAGAATGTATTAGTAGAAAAAACTATGTGAAAACAAAAACAACATTCGTATGTGTGATTATTTTGAGTAATTTTTTTGTTTGAGTTTTTTTCTAGTTTCCGCTCTATGTTTCTCTATGTTCTGAAAATTATAAAAGTACCGTACAGGACCTTTTTTATTATTTATTTTCTTGTTTTTTCTTCTGAAGTTCAGTGTTAAGTTTATTGTTCTTTTTTAATGTAATCATTTATTTAAATGATATATAAATACAATTGGTCAATTCGCAAGGTCTCCTATCATGTCATATTTTCATAATGTCCTAAAATTTCACAATGGTTTGAAAATATTGTCATTGCCTTTCAAGCTAAAATTGTATGGTTATTGTGTCGATCTCCTAAGAGTCGGTTAAGCCGAGCCGTCGAGTTGTGCAATATTAGGACATTATGACAATATGACATGATAAGAGACCTTGTGAATTAACCAAATATATCATTAGATATGTGTTTTAAAAACATTTTTAAAACAAGAACAAAGTTTTTAAAATTTTATTCGGTAGTCCGGATAATTTGATAATCCGGATTAGAGTCTGCAGTCAATTATACGGATTATCCATGTTTTACTGTACTTTGTATGGGATATTCCACGCCCACTTGTCCAATCCCGAAAATTTTTAGCGAAACTATGTAAAATGATAAGAGAGTTATTCGGACAAAATATGAAGTATCTTTCCAACAGAACTACTCATCTTTTAAGGCAAATAGCAGTCAGACGGGGCAAAGTCTGAACTAGAAATCGGGTGAGGCAAAACTTCCCAACCACTTCATTCTAAATGGTTTTTAACAGGTATTGCAAGATGTGGTCGAGCGTTCTCATGTTGGAATATTACGGTTTCATAGCCGCATATTCTGCGCGTTTTTTTCGGCCAATGCCCGCTTCAAACGACTCAGTTGCATTTGGTACGGTTTCCCTGTGATGGGAATAATAAATAGGACCCTTTTTCTCCCACCAAAAACAGATAAATACCTTAATGCCATGGATATTCGTAATGATTTCCTTTTATAGCGTCAAACATCATTTCTCTCGGCTTAAATTCGTATGGTGCGAAATTTCTCTGCGTTTGGATGAACTCTAATGCCCACAAATGTTTTGGAATTGCTGCTTTAGTATCTCCTAATGATTTTGACTGTTTGGCTGGCCTGGAGGATCTTTGTTTTCTGTGTCAAAATCACTTCTTCTGAACCGCACATACCATCTCTCCAACGATATCTTACGCTTCGGTTTATCGTAGTGAATCGGTGTAAAAATGATTTTGTGCTATAGCGTTCAACAATATTTCCGATATGCAAAATAGTCTTTCAAGGTCTCTTGGCTTCAATTTGTATGGTACCTAATTTCCCCGCTTTTGGATGAATCCTGTTGCTTGCAAACGTTTTGAACTTACTGCTTGAGTAGCTCCCAATAATTTTGCAATCTCTTGTTAAGCTTGACAACAATTTTCCAATTCTGCCTCCAATTCTTGGTCTTTTTTGGCTCGCCTGGCCGACCATTGTCTACTGTGTAAAAATTACCACATCTGAATCGAACAAAGCATTTCTAACACGTTGGAAGCGATGATACACATTTACTATAAGCTTCGAAGTAAAGCAAAACTTCCCGCATATGACGCTTTGTTGGTACGAAATTCTACATTTTAGATGCAAACCAAACTGTCTTGTTTAGACTATAATGTTTAATAAATGATAGATATGTATCCTTCAAAATGACATAAAATACACCCAATAGTTCCAGAGATATAAGAAAATAACTATTTAATTTATATGGCAGGTGAAACAGCCCCTGTTCCTGTCCCTCCCATTTTTGGTTAAACTTAAACACAGGGCAACAAAATCGAAAAAACTTCAAAGGCTTTTTAAACCACTACACAATTTTGATGTACTATGGTTCCAGTAGTACAAATATGGTCCAAATTTTATATTCTATGGAGAAGTTTTTTTTTAAATTTTTTTAGTAAAATTGTGAATTTTATTAGACGTTTCTGTACATAATTTATGATATAAAGCCGAAAATAATCCATCGATTTTTATGATCGATATCTCATTTTGTTCCTATTACATGTGGCTTTATGATAAAACAATAAATATGAATAATTTCTGCGGTTTTCGATTTTTCATGATTTTTTTAAAACAAAAAAATTTGATATTTTCGCTTAAAAAATATATTTTTTGCTTCAATTTGCTATTATAACTCTAAAAGTACTGAGCCGATTAAAACGCAATGTTTATGTGAAAATTTGTACATAGCATGGGAAAAATGTTTTCAAAATTTAATCAATCGAAAGAAGAACATAACTACTCAAATTTATGTATATCAAACAAAAAAGGAAAATTTTGTGAAAATGAGCGAATTCACTTAATTATGAATAAATTCGAAAAGAATCAATGGATTTTTATCTTCAATATCTCATTTTGTTGCTATTGCATACGGCTTTCCGACAAAATAATAAATCTGAACAAGTTCTGCAGTTTTCGATTTTTCATGAGTTTTTTAAAACACAAAAATTACCTATTTTCACATAAAAAATATCGGGTGCCCCGATAGACCAGTGAATAGTGTGCTCGACTATTAATCTGAGGGTTGTGGGTTCGATTCCCGTCAGAGACTCTGGGTGTATCTACAGACATGCAAAACGCTTCGCAGTTTGTGTTTGTTTTTAAGGCGCAATAAATAAACAGATTAAAGGTTATGTAAATTTAAATTTATTTCAATAATATCAGACTAACCCTATTTGAGTAATCATAAATTATGTGGAGAAACATCTAAAAAATTCACAATTTTAGAAAAAAAGATTTTAAAAAAAATCTATACATAGAATTAAAAAATTTTACCATTTTTTTACTGATTTCCATAATAACTATTTACTTTGTATGAGAATTGGAAAAATATTCAAATTCGAATTAGTGCAAAATGCGATAGGTATACATCAAACATCAAATAATCGAATCGATTTACTTCATTGCTATTTTTATAAACCTGTGAAATTAACTAAATCTACCCCTATAATTAAGATGATAATTTTAGGTTTATTATCAATTTTAATTACAAAGGAACTTTTTACAACCAATACATAACATAATTTACTGGCGCACAAAATAAACATAAAATTGACTCTATATAAAATTAAGCCTTTTTTAACAACTTGGCTATAAAGAAATTTTCTGCTACAAATATTTACGGCATCAACAAAATGCCTGCCTAACTATTATCGCTTGTATTGAAAATGAAAAGTACTCGCACAAAAACAAGTTCAATAAACTCCGATGTAAATAAATTACCACATCATCCTAAAAGCTTAAATGAAGGAAATTTAAACAGCATCAGCGAAATGAAAGAAACTTAAACGAATCAAGTTATAAATCACTTAAAATGGTTTATGCCGCAACACACAGTCTTGCCCACAAACCCATAAACGGAAACACCCACTGCCAAAGTTGACTTTTAAATGAGAAACACTAAATTTGATAAAGAAAACAATAAAAATAAAGATAAAAAGAAGGGAAGAGAAGAGAAACAAAATATGTAAATTTTATTATTTTACTAGCAAGTCATAAATGCGAATTTCAGGGGAAAATTCTTGAGGAAAATTTATGTATATTGTTAGTAACAACGAAAAACAGGTAAAAGCTAATTTATTTATTTTATGAAATTGAAGGTAGAAACACAAGAATCTGGCGTAATATGTAGAAGTGACTACAAAGAAAAAAATCTCTACTAAAGAAATGCAGATAGATACAATTTTCAAGTCTTTTTAAAAGAAACAAATTGCTGAAATACGAATAAAGTAAATGAGAATGCTATTGTAATCATGTAATGATTTGACAATTATTGTTTAACAATTTTGCAAACAACTTTCAAAGCTTTTGAAATAAAGTATTTGTTGAAATTAAAATTTAAAAAAGTTTAGGAAAGCTTCTTATAAAAAACGTTTTCCTTTGAAACGAAAATAAAATGCCTAAACTTTTATTGTTAAAAGAGCAAATTGTCATTTGTATATTTTTTGCTTGCGAATCCGTTTTATCTTTTTTAAGTAATGCAAAAAAACCAAAATTAGGGTTGTCAATTATTCGAGTTTAATTTAGATCAAATAAAAGCCTAACAAATTTAATACCCACCACCAAAAACATAGAGGGGTATATTTTTCTAGAGGCTTTAAATTGGCAGCACTATTTTCTGTGACAAATGATTTTAAAGTTCTCAGCATAAAGAAATATACATAGAGTGGAAACTCTGCTGTCAAAGACCTAACTCAGTTGTCAAAAACCTAATTGGTGAGAATGTAGTAGTAATAAAAACTATGTGAAAACAAAAACAACACTCGAATGTGTGATTATTTTGAGTAATTTTTTTGTTTGAGTTTTTTTCTAGTTTCCGCTCTATATTTCTCTATGGTTCCCAGTTATTTTGAGGTTAGTTTGGGTTGACAAGTTTTCATGAACTGCCAAACCAACGTTTGAAAATTGTTGAAATTTATTTTGAAATTAAGGTTCAATTCGACAAACTTATCAGGCATAACATGCATTTTATGGTGCTCATAATCGTCCATCAAAGCGATTAGTTCGAGAAACTATGGATCGTTGTCGCAATACCTTTACTCTTAACGATAATACTCATTATCGTTAAGAGTAACAGAACAAGTGATTGATGGTGTGCAGCATAGTGTTTACAATGATCCAAATGTATCAATTCGTCATCGTGCTCAACAATTAAACTTGTATACATCCACTGAAACATTTAAAATTAAAATTCTCTGTCACTATAAAAAAACACCCTTTATTAATGTAGTTTCTGTAGTTCTTAATATATTTATTTGGAGGGTATTTAGGGAGTTATGTATTAAAATGTGAAATATTATTGGGACTATGACTGAAAAATTCGGGAATTTTTTTTTCAAAGTTTTAGCTTTTATTTTCAAATATTGGCACAATACAAAATTATTTATAGTAGTATTTGATATTGTTAGCTATGACCTTTTCATATGGATTTCTGTCCATCTTCTGAGCCCATGAACAAATCAAGCCAATATCGGATACTCTGTTCCAAAGTGAAGCATATCCTAGAGATAGCATTATGCATCGATCAAAACAAATTGTAATTGGACGAGCCACGGTCTGGACTATAAAGTGGGTGAAGCTAGGATCCTTTTGGTCCCTCCATATATTTACGATAAACTTTCGCATACAATAAAAACAACTTGCTAACAATTATATGTATCTTCCCTATAAAAAGTTACACGCATCCAAAGTTGGAACATGTAAAAATTAGCGTATTTTTTAAGTCTTTTCCAAAACATATTTTGCATGGAATATGTATATAAAAAAACGTTAAAATTGTTCAAAAGGGAGCAAGGTTTGGATAGCTCCTGATGAATAAATGTAAGCTTTTTGTAAGCATTTGATGATTCTGACGATGTTTCGATCGTCCTGAGGTGCAGTTTTCCGTTTATTTTCTATTTTTTCTATTCAATAGTGTTTGATATAAAGTTGAATATATGGAAAAGATTTTCCTTATTTTTTTAACTTTAAAATTAATTTTCGTTAAGCAATGGTGCTATGTATTGCGCAACCCACTAAAACAGGAATTATATAAAAAAAATAACTATATTTAACATTAAAAATACAATAAATTCAGCATATTTAACTAAATTTTACTTTAATCTTAAAAAATATTTGACTTCTTTAAAAAAAAAAATTAAAAAAATTAATTCAATAATCCGGGACTGCTATTTCTATGTTAATAAAAAAAATACATATTGTCATATATAAGAGCGTTTATTTCCAAAATTATCATTATTTTTACAAAAAGAATATCTCACAAAAAATGTACAAGCTTGACCGATTATGGGTAGAAACAAAATTTTAAGTTTAAAATTTTGAAAGACGTTGTACGCCGTTTCAAAAAAATTTCTTAGTGGTACTGCTATTTTCTTGTTCGTAACTGTATATAAAGATTTTTATAATATAAAGATTTTCCATTAACAAAAATATAAAATTTGAATTAATGTACAATTTTAACAGTTAAATATATTATAACAAAATTTGGAAATAAAGTAGATTCAAATGTCCTGAAATTAATGGCATTATAATTTTTGAAATTTTTTATTTTAAATACCAAAATTCCTAAAATGGGGAAATGTGTTCCATAAACTGAGTTTTTTAGAAAAGTGCCTACTATGACGTTATTTACCGTGTGAAAGTAAAATAACTTTGTACGTATTTAAATAAGATATAGGTCTATACAAAAATGGAACTTATTCAAGGATCGGTGGTTTGCCTTTTTAGAATTTTTTACTCAAACCTAATTTTTTTTTTAAATTGGCAAAGTTTGGATAGTTTTTACTTTTCACGCTTTTGCATTAGGTTCTCTTTTCGCATAAAATACACATTTTATATAGTCCCGAAGAAATTTTTTTCTACAAAAAAAAAAATATAGGGACTTTTTTTGAAAAAAACGTAAAAAAATACGGCCATTTTTACATGTTCATATTTTGGATGCGTGTAACTTTTTATATGGACGAGATAACTGTTAGCTAGTTGTTTTTATTTTATTCGCAATTTTATCGGAAATTCTCAAAAAAAATTCGACACTCAATAGGCCCGAGAAATCTAAAAAAAACGAAAAAAATCGAGCAAAGTTAATAAAAATAAATAAATAAACCTAAATATATATTGAACTAAAAGAGATAACTTATATATGTATGAATGTTTATTGAAGATTTTCTCAAAGATTATTTACGCAGGTCATTCGGATTATTTTACCCTACACCACCATAGTGGGGAGGGTGTATTGGATTTGTGAAGATGTTTGTAACGCCCAAAAATATTACTTTAACACCCACCTTAAATCGACTCCGAATCAGTTTCTGAGTCGATTAAATGATGTCCGTCCTTCCGTCTGGCTTGGTTCTCTTATTTTTTTTAAATGAAAGACCCAAAGTTTTCCTAATTAAGCGTAAAGAGCTTTATTTACAACTTTGATGTCTTTGGTAACCCCGAAATCCTTAATCCCTAAATGTCCCTAAAAAACGGTCAAATTGACCCCTAAAGATTGTTAAAGAGAGTTCAAATCTACCACAAAAATGATCATTATAAAATTCCACAATATAACTCTGACAATAAGAATTCTCTCAGCCATTAACATACCTTATTTTTTTCATTTAGTATAATGCTCCCTTCGATCAAAAAATTTAAACTTTGATCCACTGTAAAAAAACTCAGACCAGCTGGACTATAAGTTTATTCTACAAAAAAGATCTACTCAACATGCCCTTACAGAATTATAGGATCGCTAATCTGTTTCAATCAAAAAGTCTCAATTTGTTGGACAGTATTATGGTTTAACATTTTTTGAGCTGTCTTTCATGCCGTTTGATGAGCCTTTCATATTGTATTAAAACTGCATAATGTTAATTTAAACAAATTGGATATAAAATAAAAAAAAAAACTGAAAAAGAAAGAGAAAATGAATTGTAATTTTAGCAAACACCTTAGATTTTGGGAACATCATAAAGTAGAGTGTGGCGTATGATTAATACTATGATTAATTGATAATAAATATTAAGTATACACATTAGGGTATTCAATAGATTAACCGATTAATTTTGGTCGGTTAACTGTTCGAATAATTCAAAATTGCCGATTTTCAAATAACGAATAAACCGATTAATTTGTGTCAGTTAACCGATTAACCGAAATTTCTTTTTTTGCACTTTAATATATTTTTTTTTGTTTTTAATTTTCCATTTTAATTCAAATACAAATGTCAAAGTAAAATTACATATTTTTTCGAACATTCAAGTAATATGTTTAGTGAGTATAATAACTTATATACATATTTAATTTACATGAAATTTTCAGATGAGAACATGATAATAGACTGGAGACACTACTGAAACGAGTATTTATCAGAACTTATCAAAATTATTAAAAGTATTTAAAATCTAAAAAAAGTCCAAAAAGGACTCCACTGGTATAATAGAGGATTTTATATCCTTAGAAAAAAACAAAAAAATAACTGACAAATTGGATATGGGCATTTCCTCCGATTAGTCAACCAGGATCGAAAAATAAAATGTTGATAATCATCGTGTTTTATTGAAGATATTTCGATATAATTTGGTAAATGTAATTTTTTCGGCCCAAGGACCAAGCCTATTGAAACTGGCTGAAATCGATCCATTATTTCACCTAGACCCCATACAAATGTCCTCCCGAAATTAGACTTTTCGGTCATAAATGTTTAATTTATGTAGGTATCTACACAAATTTCGCTCCAAATAAGTTTTATATATACCGAATTCATGTCACCAAAATTTATTATGACCGGTCCATAATTAGTCATAGCTCCCATATAAGACCCGATTCCGTAAATTACTTTAATGTTCATAAATCTCATAAAAATGTTGGTATACACATAAAATTCAACAAAAATAACTTTCATATAGACATAAACTACGATCTAATTTCATGGTGATCGGTCAATTGGTCATAGCTCCCTTATATGGGATTTCGAAAATGAATTTTTAAAAGAAAAATGTTACTTAGTGTAGGATATTATATGGTCGGGCTTGACCGACCCTACTTTCTTACTTGTTTGTTAAGGAAATTTGAAAATATTTATGGGAAAACGCATGGTGATAATAATAAAAACTATATGGAAAAATCGTACGTTCGCGACCCGTACGTGCGCGACAAGCTAATTAAGCCAATTAAAAAAAAATCAATAGAGATATTTTATTGTGTAAATACCGAATAGAGACCTACATTAGTACAGTTTTAAAATAAATTAATCGCTTTTAAATATTCCATTCCATTACGCAGAGTTTTACATTTCACTACTGTCAGCTAAAGTTGACTTCATTATGAAAACTTAAAGTCCATGGAATCCATCTTTAGCACTAAACATGGAGCTACCAAAATGCTATCGATTTGCAAAAAAATGATAGGAAATGTTTTGTTTTCTATATTTTTTGGACATCAAAAGCGTAGGAACGTACGTTCGTGACCCAGGGAAATGCCCATATTCTTTATCATGTCTTACTTTCGATTTCTCCAACACCTACAACATCTACAATCAGCGAGAGAGTTGTTTTTACAAATCGAGTTTTATTAAAACTAAAGAATTTTTTTTACTTTTTGGTAGAATTGTTATGTTTTGTTTATTTTTTAAGTTCTTTTTATTAATAAAATACTTCAATAAGTATGCAAAATTCGTGATATAGTTTCAGTTTAACATTTAAATACAAATTATTCGGTTAATCGAATAATTTGTATATTTGGACAATTTTTGTAGATAGAATAGAGGTAATGATTTTAGAAAAATTTTAAAATTTTTGTGAAAACATTTGGAATTTTAGAATGTTTAGATGATTAGAAAATCATCTAAAACTATATCTTTGAACTTCGATTCTAAAATGGCAAAATCGAACACAAAACAATTCTATATATAATGGTTTAATGGCTTGTAAAAATTACAATTTCAACATAAAAATAGTAGGTTACATGCTACTATTGTAGCCCACTAACAACAAAATAAGTTTTATATAGTTTTCTCAAAATTTCTATATAAGTTTTAAGCAACTACTTACCTTATTTAAATTTTAATTAAGTCCACCATTAAATTATACAGCTATAGATGTACTATAATAATTATATATAGGTATGTACGCGTGTATCTTAAAAAAATTTAACTATTTTATTCAATTATTTTGCCATTATAATGAACAATTTCCTAAGATCGTTAGACTAAAAAAAAAACTGTTAAAGTCATAAATATTTTAAGTAAGCAAGACAAGATTAGAAAAAAAATATATAAAAATTTGCACTTGTTACTTGGAAGTCAAAAAAGAAAGAAACAACAATTTTATTATTATTATTGACGCTGTTGCTGGGTTTCATTCAGTCTTAAGAAGCTTAAAACTGAACTACTTTTTCTCCCAAGCAGATTCATTTTAAATAAAACACACACCCGCATACCAACTGACTCCATTCAGTCAGCACATACTTTTACCTACCACTAAAAAACTATGCCAAAGTCAAAGTTTCCTCAGAACTGTTGAAGATGATGTTGACGGTAATGATAATGATTATAATGATGGTTAAAAGGAAATTTTTCCATTTTAGTTTTCTTCTTATTTTCCCTGAGCAACAACAGGTGTCTTTGGAGTATAAAATAAAAAATAAGCTGCATGTGTATGCAGCTAAAGTTAAGGATTTTGTTTCATTTTGTTTTTTTCTTCTCTCTATTTAAAATATGTTTTTTTTTCAACATAGTGCTTTAAGCTATAAAGTTCAGGGTTGCTGACAACGTCAAAAGGGGATTTTTCTTTCATACAGCAAAATACCAACAGCAAAAATAGTGAAATATTAACTTTATTTCAAAAGTCTTTTATGTTATTTGAATGTTGGTTTTTTAGTAGTCAAGCTTGTAAATTCCGACAAATTTATTTTTTGGTTATTCATAAAAAATTGTTATTAAATGGTAAATTTGTTATTCTTTTAAAAATTCTGGTAGCTTTCAATTTGTGTTACGCAAAATATTCAGAAATTCTTAGTAAGCTCCTTAGAATGTACGTAAAAAATAATTTACGAAAATATACTGCACAACTTATGAGTTATTTCGATGAAATTAAATATTAATCATACGCCTTGTGTTACAGAATTAAATGAATGTAAATAAAATGGCATTACAAAGAAGTTGTCCCAATTTTTCTGAAATCTTTTGTATATTATTGGTAATTTAGTTGTCTAACTACCACAAAAAAATCGAGTCCATTTGGTACAAAAGTACGACCTATATTTTGAAAAAAGAGGACCGGTATGGCAAAATTTTAAAATTTTAATTTTGAATTGCCTATAACTTGGAAATTGTAAGAGATAAATAGCACACGCAAGCATGTTTTTTTAAGACCTAGTCGAGCGCTTTCCAAAAATATAAAAATCTTTGAAATCGGATGGGAAACAAAAAATGGCACATGTTTAAAAATTTTACATATCGAAGGTACCCTACTTTAAGCCCGCATAGCACCGCCCCTGGAGCATTTGTAGAACCCTTTTTAATAATTTAAACTCGAATACTCCTTAGCTACGCTCACGCTCAAACTTTATGTCCATCGGACCAGCCGTTTAGAAATACCAGATTTATTTCCAAAACAAATTTGATTCTACCCCACTGTGCATCGGTTTCAAAGAACGGGAGTTGGTTTGAGCGGTCCAGAACTGGTGATTTTGACACGAAAGACAAAGATCGACCAGGCAGCCAAAAAATTTGAAGACAAAGAACTGGAGGCATTATTCCACGAAGATTGTTGTCAAACTCAACAAGAGCTTTCAAGTTTATTGGGAGCTATTTAAGCAGCAATTCAAAATTGCAAGCGTTTGCACTGTGGTTTCAAATCAAAATCTAGGTGGACAAAATTATTTGGCGCTCTTTTTATATAGAATTGGTATCTCCGATTCCAAAAAAAGTCTTTAAAAGATCAATATAAACTTTTTTTCAAGTTACAGTAGGGTCTAGATATACATATAAAAAACATTAATAAAAAATTAAAAAAAATACGTTTTCATGTCTTTCTGAAACTAAATTTTTAAAAAGATCTGTATTTAATATATTTCAAGTTACAGTAGGGTCTAGATATATAAAAATCAATAATAAATAAAGAAATATTTCTAAAAAATTCCATTCCGTAAAAATTAAAAAAAGTATTTCGGCGGGTGCTGGCGGCTAAAATTTTTTTACAAAGACATTCCCCAGAAGTCTTTAAATGATGTATATAGTCATTGGACGGGCTTCGACGGTCTTTTTTTTTGGCAACCTATATAACATTCTTAGAAAAAAAAAATATCAGTATATTTGAGAACCAAGTTTAAAGGACTATAACAGGAAAATGAAGAGGTCCATAAATATAAGATATACATTTAATAAAAGCCTATATCAATGTTTATCTATGTTTTCAAGTATGAATTTCTATATCGTAAAACCATTGAGATATATAAATCTAATTTAGTAAAGCAGTAAAATATTAAAAAAAATTAACGAAAATATGATTCAAAATTTGTTGAACTTCTGGCGCTTCTGTCGAGAAAACGAAATGTCCAATTGAAAAACCCATTTGTATTGGAGGAGAGCAGATTGTCAGCTTCCGAAAAAACTTAGTTTTTCCAAATTCTAAAGATACCGATTTTCATAATTTTGTCCACCTAGATTTTGATTTGGAACCACAGTGCGTTTGAGGGCAGCAGGATTAACCTAAAAGCAGAGAAATTGTAAACTGCTGAACCTGTATACATCATATAATATTCGGCCGCATGTTGCCTCACCCGCTTTATAGTTCAGGCCGTGCCCCGTCCGATTGCTATTTGAAGATCGCTCACTCTGGATACTCTTCACTTCATAACAGAGTTTTTTAAATTGGCTTTATTCGTTCTTGGCCTCAAAATATGAACAGTTCTTTTGTCGCGGAATCCATATGTTGCCAGAATTAATCGATATTGTACAATGGTTTCAAAATAAAAGCTAAAAATTCAGCATTTTTATATCATACACCCAATATTAATGTCTTCTTTAAATGAAAAATCGTAGTTCCCTTTTTGTGTACATATCAAGAAAAATCATTACAGGACAAAATATCACAAAGTGTCTAGAAAAGTCCGAAACTATACATTTCAACCCTTTCAAATGTAATTTATGTATTTCACAAATTGAATTTGTTTTTACTTGTGTGCTTAAGAAATCTATATATTACATTTTAAGTCTGCCGATCATTAATTTAAAATAAAAAAAATCCCTTTTTACCCTAAATTCCGCCTAATGAAAAAAGTACTTTTTAAATACACATGTTTGTGAGTCCATAAAGCTACAACTCAATTTTTAACGATTTAGAACAAAGTATAAAAAAGGTACTAAAAAGTACCATGGATAGATATATTTTTTTCCCCTTTTTTGCCCATTAGTTTTAGATTTAGCAAATATATGTTTTTTTTCGAACTCGCACGCCACTAATCGACGAAAAAGTTCTTCGAGGAAAATATCTAAGCTTTCTTTTGAGCAAAAAAAAAATTAAATACTAAAAAATTTAAAAAAAAAGTCAACGAAGTTTTTGATTTTGCAAAAGAAAATATCAAAAATTGTATGTTTCGAGTTACAAATCATTTATTTTGATAGATATCCAACTCGCATACAACTAAGCGACCAACTAGCTCTTCAAGGAAAATATGTAAACTTTCTTTTGAGAAAAAAAATACGCCAATTTTGAAAAAAAGTCAAAAAAGCAAAATTTTTATATTTTTTTGATAGATTTAAGAAATCGCTATCTAAACTATTTGGGACACATTTTGCTAAGAACAAAAGGTAATAAGTTAAATGGATGAGAAAAAACACCTGCTTGGCCAAAATGTCAAATTTTGACGACACCCTCTAACTCAGAGAGTTCTGAACCCATTTTGTTGAAAAATTGTGTCTGAATTACTATCCAATCGAACTAACCTTGGTGCATTTCAGAAAATATTTCTGAAATTTTAGCCTTATGTATGATTTTTAAAAGAATGAAAGGATTCTTTTTCCGGTTTTTCTGACTTTTTCATATTCATATTTGTTTAAATTTGTTCGTTAAATATCAGAAATACGGGTATGATTTAACTTGATCCGTAATTTCCTTTATGCCATTTAATGAGCCATTCAAATTATATAAAAACTGCATAATGTTCCTTTGGAATAAATGTAATAAAATCTATAAACCCTAAACAAGTACACTTTTGTTCCTTGATACTGTGAACCAACAGCTAACAGATGACAAAATAAACTTTCATTTTAGTTAAGAACATGTTTCCTTAAAGTACATCATGCCGTATGATTATTATTTAATTATTGTACATTAAATATTAAGTATACGCTTTGTTTGCGCATATAACATATTTATAAAAATAAACTTAAATTGAAATTCACAATGGAATAGTTTAAAAAATATATTAACTGAAGACAAATTAGTTATAATAAGGAGAATTAAACATGAAGTCAATATTACAGTTGCATTTTAAGATCATAAGTTTATTCAAAGATGTATGAGGGGTATAGAAGCAAAGTCTGAAATCTCCATTTTTTACGAGAGCTTATCTAATAATGCTATTTAATTACATTTAATAGTCAATAAGCCAATACCAAATCCTTTTTCAAATAATATAAATCAATTTTAAAAACTGCTATTGGAAACAATGTCAATTGGAGATAGTTACTTTTGCTTTGCTCTCATTAAACAGTGCAACACTGCAAAAATACACGGTAATGACAGTATAGGCTCGACTCTACTACCAAAGGTTATACTCAATTTGGCGATTTTGGTGACCAATTTATTTTTATGGGGCTTCAAAGATTCTGAAAATCAGTGGTCCCTCAAAAAAGGTGTCATCAGTTTTCAGACAACAGCTAATTCAGACTTAATGATACCGCTTTACTATATATGGAAATAATGTAGCTAAGACTCCACCAAACAGATTTTGTAAAACCTTGTTGCCAAAAAAATAGCTATTTTCTTAATTTGTTACAATATTTTTAAAAATATCATAATTTTTGCTTTCTAATTTGAGCTTCTAGCAACTTATTTATTATTAAGTGTTTTAAAAAAAGTTTTGATTTCGATTTCAAAAAGGCTGAATTTAGCCAAAGTAAAATCTTTTCAACAATTTTTTTAAGAACTATATGAATCATAGACAATTTGAATTTTAATACAAAGCACCAAAATTATAAAAGAGTATATTGATTTTGTCACTACGTTTGTAACACATGGAAATATTGACCGTAGTCCCAAATATAATATCCTATAATCCATATAATATAATATTCTAATATTCTGTCTGTTGAAGGCTTACAGGGAAGGACCTAGAAAGATGAAATTTTCCTCAATACTTAAAATCGATTAAACCAAAACAAAACGTCCGACGGACTTTTAAAACAATTCAAATACGATAGGACCTAAATGAGGAGATACAGAAATATCCTTATTTAAAAATATAATATAAAATCAAGTGAGTTTAGTTTAAGTTTTTATTTAACTAAAAAATTTAAAATTTTTGAACAACTAACTTAAAACAAGTCTTTTTTTCTTTTATAAAACAATCATAATTCATAATAAAAGAAAACTTTAAGATTCATATAAAAAACAAAATATTGCAGATGAAATCTATGTATATAAATGTAAGCACATAAACCTTTATAATTTGTTTTAATAACTTTTCAACTTTTCTTAAACAAAAACTTATAAAATATAAATCATAAATAATATTTTGTTCTGCCTTTCATGGCTAGTTTTAAATCAAAGTCGTAAAAGGCCAGCCTTTAATTTCCTTTAACGCATTTATATTTATATGAAATACAATACATACATACATATACAAATTGTATTTGCATTTACACATACTTTTTTACGTGCATAAAGTTGTGTATAAATAACAGCAAAAATTTTACTTATAAATATTTTTCAATTACGTCCCAGCTGTTCTTGGAGGCAGTCCCGAAATATTGATTATAACTATCACTTAGGGTGATAATTAGTAACATAAATAGTTATGTGACTAGTTATTTTAAAATGTGCATGTCCTAAGCTGGGGATCAATTGACACTTTTTAATTACATTGGGACTGTCTGATAGCTGTCAACGCATTTTATTCACATACCGGTTGCAGAGATTCAGTTACCTTACTGGTTACTTGATCAGCTAAATAACTAGTTATTTTAACATGTACATCAATTGTCAGTTAAAACTAATTCTGATAGACAGTCCAATAACAGATTGCTTGTAAACAAAACTTCCTCCGACAACTCTCTAATAACTACTTTCTAAATTGCAGTACAAACGTTTAAAGTGACTACACTCTAGATTACTTAGAGACACTTAAGTGACAATTGACTTCACGTTAAATTACCTAGGATGTATAAAGTAATCAAGTGTCAAATGACTCAAAATATATAAATTGGAGTCAATCAAGTGATCAGAGATTAGAGACAATTACTGTCTATAAGAGATACATTGACTACATGCTTAACTGCTGGGAAAAAAAGTATACAGGTTTTTTTTAATTTCAAGGTTCTTTTTTGTATTAAATAGTTTATTTTTTATTTATTTGTTTGTTCTTTTTTCCATCTCCTGCCAACTTTTATTATGAAAAGATAAACTCAAAATGGCAATGGCCATCTCCTTTCGTATCCTTAAAAAAAGAAAACAACAGCAACATGCATATAAATGTATACGCGCTTACATGCACACATTTTTACATTCGTACATATAAATATATGTAAACGAAATAAACGAGGCCAACTTATAAGGACCTCTTAGAATCTGGGCAATGCAGATAATTTTCTTTTGAGAATTTAGTTCATTTGCATACCGATAAATGAAAACAAAAAGTCTTTTGAGGAAAAAGTTTTCTATTATTTTGAAAGGACTTAAGAGATTGCTGTCATACTATATGAAAACTATATAGAAACATTACATTTTCATGTTATAAAAAAACAACAACAGCAGCAAACCAACAATAACCAGCACGCATTTCCCATGAATATAAAACAAATATTTATCTTTCTCTACATTCGCCATTCGAGAAAGTGCATTTTCAGCAAACAAACCATTTTTTTTTGTTGCCAATAAAAAAAACCTAGTTCCTACAAAAAAAAATAAAATAAAAATATGCAAATATGTATCTGTGCAGACAAAAATCATTAAGATGTATTTATATTCTCGTTTTTTTCAAGATCTTTTAATATGCCACATTCACAAACACCCAAATACAAATTATAACACTTGCATGTTGAAAAACCCAGCCACCATATAAATGAATGTGTGTTCAAAATGTTTTACAAATAAAACATATAAAAAACACTACACATACGTAATGATGTTCGTTACAGTAACGACTAAAAGTAAAACTACTCAGGATAAATGTTAATACAAAATAATGAACTTTTAAACTTTTCATATGCCTACAAACTAGAAAATTTCTTAAATCATATTAGATTTTCTTAATGGTGGAGGCAATTTGCAATAACTTTAATATTTTTCCAAAAATTTTTGAATTTTATATTTAGATTAGGGTTTTTAATTTCCCGACCTTTTTTGATTCCCGGGAATCGGGAAATTTTTTTCTACATTCCCGGGTACCCGGCTATTCCCGAAATATATAATGATACTGTAAATTAGAAATATTATAGCCAAATTACATATAAAAACTTAGTATTATAATTATTAAATATCAGGGCTTCGAATTGATTAATAAAATTGGAGCTTAATTCTCTAAAATCTTAGTCCGTAATTAAAGAATGTCAGCCTTTCATTCCATAAATCCATTCCTAATATTTAATTTTGTAGTTTCATTCAAAAGCCATTGTTAAACTGAATTAATTTTTGATTTTTGAAAAAAAGATTGGTTCCAAATTTAGAATCAGTTATTTACCCGCAGAGAAAACTGATTCTTAGTAGCAACCAAGGCATATTTAACCAGGTGGTAGCGTAACGCTAGTTGACTAATTTTTGCTCTACTCATGTTTACCTTCTGAATTGTAAAAATTTGTTTACAAAAATTTTTAAATTTGATATAAAAGTAAAAAGATTTTTTTTATATTTAAAAAAGTATATTTTTGTCACCGCTTTGTGTTCGTAAAATATTTGAATGTGCTAAAAACAAATATTTCATTTTAAAAAGTGCGTTTTTGTGAAATTTTTTTGGACAGCTTAGAAGGTAAAAATTACTGTTATACTTGCATTGTTGTAGTTACACTGCCACCTTGTTAATACATCTTGGTAGCAACCGAATTTGTTGCCAATCGAATTATTCTAGCTTAGTAACTATATTTTATAGTTGTAGTTATAAAATTTTAGAAGGAGTAACAAAAAATTGGTTGCCTCAATCAAAATTCTGCTTTATCAACTGACTTTCTGTTGATAGAGCAGTCGAGTCCAGGGTAGACCTACGGATTCACACACCATAAGTGATAACACGATTTAAAACTGGAAAATACAAACGGAATGACAAATTTATATGAACCATTACGAACATAGGGTAACATAGTGAAGAAATGTAATTTTTTTTGCTTTGACCTACTCATGCAATACATTGTGTTGGAACTAGGAAAATAGTTTATGGGAGAGAGGATAGAGGGATTAGTGTTTGTGGACATTTGATTTGAATTTTCCTATATTAAAAGTCACTGGAAAGACTTATTCCACATACGGACAGTACGGCCAAATATCGAATTTTCCCTGTAATTCCGAATTAATGATCTCTTTGCCGTGTGTTGAGTAAAAACTGCGGCTTTCGGGAACCATTGTAGTATCGCTTGAACAATGAAACACAACCCACATTGCGACGATGTTCCAGTGAATCAATAGAGCTGGATACCCTACTGTCAACGATAAGCACCTTAGCCCTCTCCTGTACGCGATCGAGAAACTTCAAAATAGACTTCGAAGCACCGGCCATTATGGGTCGGATATAAGGTCGGAAATAGTAAGGAGATCAGACGGAGTGAAGTATTTGCTACACTGCACAGTGGTATAGAAAAAACAAGTAAGAAAGTATGGTCGGTTAAGGCCGACCATATAATATAATAAATAAATGGGCAAAAAACATTTTTCTTTTAAAATTTCAATAATTTATATTTTTGAGAGATTTTCGAAATGGGCCTTATGATCAATGGGAGCTTAGATCAATTAAAGTGATTTTCGGAAGCGGAGATATGAATAATTATGGGCCGATCATAATAAAACTTGGTGTCATGAATTCCGTATATACATATAAAAGAGTTCAAATTCGGGAGGCCATTTGTATGGGGGCTAGGTGAAATAATGGACCGATTTCAGCCAATTTCAATAGGCTCCGTCCTTGTATGTACCAAACTTTATTGAAATATCTTCAAAATTGCGACCTGTACTCTGCGCACAAGGTTTACATGGACAGCCAGCCAGGACGGACATCATTTAATCGACTCAGAAAGTTATTTTAAGTCGATCGGTATTAAGGTGGGTGTTAAACTAATATTTTTGGGCGTTACAAATATCTGCACAAATGCATAATACCCTAATAAAAAGCAATTTTTCGCTAGTTTTAGGGAAGAAAGTACTTTAAATCTTTTTAAGTTATCTAAAAAAATTCTAAAAAGATGTATTAGGAATTTATGCTTTTTGAAAAGCTAACTTTACACTAAATATTTCAAATGAAAATAAATTTGAAAATTTTTGATACTGAGGGTACCAGATCCATCCAAAAAAAACACCTACCTAAGTATTCAATCAATCCATGTCCGTCTGTATGTTGAAATGAACTTTCCGTAGCTAAATCGACAAAATCGGCCCATAAATGGCCGAAATATAAGGAAAAAAACCGGGACAACCTCGATTTTTGCCCTATATTTGATCTATATCTGGATTACTAAGTCATTAATATAGACAATATGGATATCTAATGATAGATATTTCAAAGTCCATTGCAGCGATGTATATAAGGCTATAGTAAGTTGACCTACACAATGGGTGAAAATCGGGAAAAATATTGTTTAACCCTAATTTTTTTTTTCTTTAAGAAAAATTTTTTTTGTCATAAATTATTTACCCAAAAAAAAAAATTTGGAAAAAAATTTTAAAAACAATTAAAAAAAAATTTAATTTTATTTAAATAAAAAATTGTTATGTATAATTTGGTGAAGGGTATATAAGATACGACACAGCCGAATATAGCTCTCTTACTTGTTTTCTATACCAATGTTCACCGTTTTAGAGAACCATGAAAGACAAGTGTTGCTGTCATCTTCAATAGAGTAGATAGGGTTGGAAGTCTGACATAGAAGGTCGATTAAAAAGATAAGACAAAGAGTAGGACAAAGGACGGGGCCTTGCGGTAACCCTGAATTGATCTTGAACTCGTTTTATGAGATTTCATCTATAACAACTCGTATAGTGAGATCTCTGAGAAAGCTCAATATATATCGAGAGAAGTTATTACAGACATCAAAACTAATAAGTTTTGATAAAAGCGCACCAGGCCACGCTCTATCGAACGCCTTTGTTGTTGTATCAGACATATGACTATTGCATTAGACAACTCCAAATGAGGTAAACTCATTATGGCCCTATGATTATTTTAAGAACAATGAAAATCAATGGGCGATTTTCTTCTAATTAAACTTATTTAATAACCATATAGGAATGGTTTATTAGTTACATTGTATATGACAAAATCTATTCATATACCTTCCATTTATAATATTTGATATAAATGTTCGCTTCAGACTTTCGTTACTCACTATACGTCATTTGTTCTTACAAGAGTAAGAAAATTAGGTTATTTGCATGATCAGTTTTTCGTTTTTTGGCCCCTATTTTTTAACCTCGTCGAAATACAATTGAGTTTTATTTGGGCTTTATTTAGTTAGTTATTTTATTTGAACAACTCACACACCACAATGTCTCAGCGGTTGTTCATTAATTCTACATGTATATACATTAGGGTGGGTCAAAGTTTTTGACTTTTCTGAAATTTGAGGCGCCTCGAAAATGAGTTTTTTGATATGTTACAGTGGAAATTTGTTTTTCCTCATGCCAAAAGCTATCGAAAAATTGATGGCACAATATAGAAAATTTGTTGTCCCTACAAATTGGCCCACCCTAATATAGATATGTATATAGATGCATGCGTGATTATATGTTAGTGTGAGTATGTAGAAGTGCGAAAATGTGTCTCTGATGTAAAACCAAGGTTGCTGTTGCTTTTATTTTGTTGTCGCTTAAGTTTCATTTCATTTTTCTACCCTGTTGACCAAAATTGTATGTTTAACAAAATATAAAAAAACGAAGAAAAAACATTCATGTACGTACTCGTACTGGTGAGAGTGTGCAATTTGTTATGTGTGTAAGTTTGGTTGTTTATTCATGCAGTTTTCATACATATACATTAGGGTGGCACTTTTTAGAATTTCGATGCTCCCAAAGTTTAAAATTGTTCTTCTTCAAATGCTGAAAATTTAAGTAAGATCGGATAACTATTAGAGGTTGCACAGTTTATGTGAAATTTCGAGTTTTGGGTCAAAGTAGAAATCATTTCAACAAATTTAAATACTGAAAAAAAATTCCATTTCAGAATTCTTTTTGTATTATATTTCGATTTAAATAAAAATCATAAAATTTCATACAGTATTTGGCTTTTAAATGACGAACTTGGGAGATTTGAAAATCGAAAAACTGAAAAATAAGGCCCATCCTAATATACATATACTAAATGAATGAACCAAATGTAGTTGTACTGCATTTCTTTTTTTAAACTCTTTCTTTTTTCATGAGTTTATGTGTGTTGCTTTGTAGATTGTAAATAAGGCCTAAAGTGTACTTTACAGTCTACTTCTTTTCTTTTTTTTTGTACAATTTAACAAACATGAGCGACACAAAGAATGGCAATAAATTTTCAAAACATACAAATAAATTCAAACAGGATATTAAAAGTTTATTTAAACTTACAACACACAAAATTTTCATTTATAAATATAAAACGAATATTTCTATATGTATGAGAGTATGAGTAGAAGACCAAAGCCGAAATCTGATTTTAAAAGAACAACAAATTATTTATATACAAGGACTTTTTAAGGTTTTTTTACAGAAAAAAATAAACTGTTAAGAAAAGTTTTTTATATGTTTCAAATAAATATCAAATGGATTTTGTAAAAGTTAGTTTTACACCAGTATAAAGTGGTTTAATTGGTACATTTTTAATATGCAGCATTAAGTCAAGCAAAATATGTATTTTTTTATAGTTTAAATCTCATATATAAAAACTATTCTTAAAGTTATTAAAGGCTTACAGCAGTAATTTTGTATGAAAATAGTCCATAAAAAATCATTATTAACGTAGAATATTTCTGTCAAATTTTACTCTTTTTTCCCTATTAAAAGTGTGTAATTTTGGGGAAAAAATTCATGGAGTTCTGTTAAAATTCTTATTACAAGGAATTTTGTTAAATGGTTTAAATCTTTTTGGTAGAATCGTATGTGATCCATGCAACCATAGTTTGTTTATGTTTGAAATTCAAAGTTTTATTCAAATACAAATAAGAAAGCTATATTCGGATGTGCCGAATTTTATATACCACTCACAATATTATACTTAAAAATATTTTTTTTTAAATATTTTTAGGTAAACAATATATAAATTTTTTTTTCCAAAACTTTTTTTTAAATTTAATTTTAATATTTTTTTTAAATTTTTAAACATTTTTTTTTTTTTAAAAATTTAAGAAAGTAGATTTTTTTGATGAAAAAAAATTCGAGTTAAAACATTTTTTACCGATTTTGACCCATTGTAGGTCCAACTTACTATGGCTTTATATACATTACAAAGGTGTTTGAAATATCTATCATTAGATATCCATATTGTCTATATTAATGACCTAGTAATCCAGATATAGATCAAAAATTGGTAAAAAAAAATAGATGTTGTCCTGGTTTTTTCCTTATATCTCGGCCATTTGTGGGCCGATTTTAAATAGCAACCAAGCCAATTCCCGATATATTGATGTATGAATCATGTATGTAAGTTATTTGGGGGCTACGGAAAGTTGATTTCAACATACAGACGGACAAACGGATAGACGGACATGGCTATATTGACATCGCTATCTATAAGAATCCAGAATATATATAATTTGTTGAGTCGCAAATGAAAAATGTAGAAATTACAAAAGGAATGACAATTGCCACTCATGCTGAAGGGTATAATAAATAAAAGTATATAAAATACTGAATAAATTAAAGTTGTTAATTATAGGATTGAATATCGATTTAACATTGGCTCCATGAAAATTCGATTCATACTTTTTTTACATTTTAAATTATGTTGTGCCTTATAAAATTGGGCATAGTCGTTCTTTTTGCTCAGTTGTTCATTTTTATTCTGAGTCGTTTGACTGAACTAAGTGCTTGAACGATTTCTTTGTGAATGTGTATGAAGACAGACAACAAAATGAACTCCTAACTAATGCTTTCAGAAACCAATTGTGCCTATTATTAGCATGATTTTTAATGATGATGAAAATGCCATTTAAAAGCATTTTCTCACTGTTTGAGTGAATTGTTCTATTGTACTTGTTCGTTCAACAACAACCCAACTCTAGTCCCTTATAATTTCACAAATTCGATGGAGAGCGTGTAACATGTTTTTGTAAACTTTGCAATGGCTTTTTCAACATTCAAAATGTAT
Source organism: Calliphora vicina (assembly GCF_958450345.1). Lineage (NCBI taxonomy): Eukaryota > Metazoa > Arthropoda > Insecta > Diptera > Calliphoridae > Calliphora > Calliphora vicina. The sequence continues at coordinate 57,585,824 of NC_088781.1, read as the reverse complement.
GTAGGCATCCAGGATTTTAATAGAATTATAAAAAAGTCTTGCAATAGTTGAATGATTGGATACTCTTCGAAATTAGACTTCAGACTTGATTTGACAGAGAAAATACAATTTAGGAATCCAAAAATTTGACATTATAGGGAAAACTCTTTCATTTGTCGAACCATACGTACGTTTAATCTACTACCTACTAACGTATTTCCGGCGGAATATAATATTTATCAATTCAAATCAAACGTCAACAGACACTACTCCCTTTTTCCTCCTTCTCATAACTTTATTTCCTAACATCAACACAATGTACTGCATATACATATATATATGTATAGGGGTATCCCCTGAGTGTTGGTTATACAAAAAAAAAGCGGAAAACATGTAGAACCTACAACACTAGCTATAATAACAAATCGTGGCAAACCTAACACGATAAGTTAAAAGCTTACAAGAAAGCTATAGTAGTTGGAAAAAAATATATATAGCTAACACAAATGACTTTGCTAGACTCATCAGAATTCTAGACAAGGGGCAATCCCTTCCTACATATATTAAAAGGAATGATGACTCCTGGTGCGAATCGTCAGCAGAGTTACTAAACCTTTTTCAAATGAAAATGAGAACTTATCATTTCAATTCGGAAAAGATCAATTGGAATTGAGATTTTCCGTATGATATTCAGAAAATCGCAATTGAAAATGAAAATTTCCATTTTTCTATTCCGAATTTTAAATGAAAATTCTCATTTTTTAAATTTTTTCCGAATTACTGTTGAAAATGGTGTAGGTATACTGCTTAATACTGACGTCCCAGTCTGCAAGGATGTTTCTACGGATATTGTGAATGAAAGTAGGCCACTATCCAATATCGACAGTAAAGTTATCTTCTATGATAAGATATCATGGGCTATTAATAGTTTCTCTCCATTCAAGTCACCTGATTCTGATAGTATTTTGCCAAAGATGCTACAAAGCGCAAAAAGGCATATCATCCCCTGGCATTACAGAATATTTACCATTTTACGGCAAACTGGAGGGTCAAGGTCGTTTTTATTCTCAAAATTGGCAAAACAAGCCATGAGAATGCGAAGGACTTTCGTCCAATTATGTTTCCTTATTTCCAACTTAAAACGTTGGAAAGACTCACCGACGCTCACATAAGGCATCGACTAGAGGCCACAACACGGCTCTGAAGCAGTCATTAAAATTAAAAAGAATGATTCATTTACAGTTCTGATATTCAGGTACAATTCATATAAAATTTCTTGAGCTACTCAAAGACTTATCGTATGATATACAATTTACATATAAATTGTTCCTTTAACAATTATAATAAAGCACATTTTTTCATTTAATCCAGATCACAAACGTAAATAAAAATATTAAAAAGTGTTAAATTGATGTTAACTTAACTATAATTTTAGTTGGGAACAATGACATCTGTTTTTTGAGCACAATCTTAATATACATACGTATGAATAATATTTATTTTAAACGTACTAATTAATATAAATCATACGTCATATTGTACTTACCGTGGATTATTTTGAAATAACTAGTATTTGTTTAATATACATTCACTATTTTTTTTTTAGAGAATTATGTATGAAGCATATCTTTGAAATAAGTTTTAATATAAATCTGCTTTCATCTTTCAAGCTAGAGATAAAAGTATATATTCGCTTATTCATATTCTAAAGAAATTCTTTGAAAACATTATTTATTCTTTATTTGAAATTACTAGGTCATATCAAATGTTAAATGTTTGTTTGTTAAAGTTCTCAAGTCTTTTTATCATATGGCCAACATGTCTGCATTAATATTATCCCATTTAAAACCTTTCAAAATATAAAGTTGATTTTATTTACATATTTTTTTAGAAAGTTAAAAAGGAAAATTACAAAGCATGGTTAAATATTGAATACTACGACCAATGTTCATATCCAAGGCGTCAATTGTTGCTGGTTTATCAGCATAATCTAGTGACTTTACAGGAAAAATTCGAGAGGTGTCAAATCGCACGACATGTTCATTTCTCGAAATCAAGATACCGCCAAATTTTGATTTCAATAAATCGATGATTGTGGTCGTCGTATGACACATAGCGCCATCCTGTTGAAACCATATCTCGACCGGATCAATATTTTCAAACAAAAAATCATTTTCCATGGTGCGGTAATGATCTCAATAGACAGTTACGCGAAATAATGTCCGATGACGATGCATTTTTCTTTATATATTGCAGTTTGTAGGGTCTGTTGAGGATTGGTCTCATTCCATATGCTTTTATTTTAGCAGACATTGAAAACTATTTATTTTAACTTCTTATATTTAACATATCTTAATCGTATCTTCAGCATAAATTATGATTGTTATTGTTTATATTATTAAACTATTAAACTATGTCTACTATGATCCTTAAAACACTATATCATTAAAGTGTATAGTTATTTCTCCTGCTACTTGTCATTATGAGTTTTACTCCACTGACAGCTGTAGAACGTGGTTTTTATAACTTGTTTCATTTCTCTTCGCTAAATAAATTCTTAACTAAAACACACAAATACTAAATAAATTATCCTTAAGGGAGTTTACTCGCACATGACCTTCAACTGCTTTATGTATAAGTATTAACTTTTATCATTTTGTTAAATAAATAAAATATGCACACAGTCAGTCAGACACATAAACGTTAAAATACATTGCAAATGAAAACTTAAGTTTGTTTTTATTACGGCAAAAAGGCAAAATACTTTAGTAAAGTATACAATTTAGTAAAACAACACAAATAAGAAAATAGTTATGTTAAATTTAAGGAACTGGTATGAAATTATTTAAACAAATTTAATAATGAGGAACGAAAATATACGTTCTACCATAGTGGCAAACGTTGAATGTTGATAGAATAAGTTATTAAGTCTTTAATCATTTGTTTACAAGAGACCAATACCTTTCCGAAGTTCTGGTGAATTTTCATCCCGTTTTACAAATATGAGATTATTGTTTTTACTTTTAAAAAAAGTAAAAATTGTTTTTGCAAATGGCTTGCCACACAAGAAACCTCTTGAGGAATTTTGTTTGTTTTTTGTCCGTTATTGTTCTTAAACATTACCTTGTTCATCAGCCACATAAAAAACTTGACCTGGAAGTTGTGCAAAGTCTACCAGTATATATGTTTCTTCATCCATTTTACCTCAATTTTTCATTTAAGTTCTTTTGCTTCTAAGTTCATTAACATATTGTGATCTCGAACTTTCTGAACTTTATACAACTTCAACCCAGCATTAGCTTTGGCTCAGAATCAGAGAATTTTACTTTACGAGCTGCTTTTCTGATAGAAGTGTTGGGTGCTCTTCGACAGAGTTGTTCGACCTCTTTTGCCTTACCAATATCATTTTCTTCCTGATCCAGGTTTTCTCGCAATGTTCAAGTCATCCTTATACTGTTTAATTACTTTTGAAACAGTTTGTTCACGTACTATTTTTTTGTTGACCATTTTGACCGAAATAACAATTGTAAATGAATGATTTTTAAAAATATGCAAAAATATGCACTATCACATCGATGCCAAATTCGTCAAATTGTGGGAAACGGATAAATAACTAACTCAAATGTTTATGTTGATGTTACTTCTCAAATGCTATTGAGTGTGAAATAAACTTTAAAACTTTACAAATGTGAAAAGATTTTGCTAACTGTTATCATTTTGTAAAACAGAAAAAGTTATTACCGAAAGAATAGACTGTTACGTTTTTACCTTTTAAAAACGTTGGTTTATTTCCTTTAAATTAACCTAATTCTTTTGATTACAAATTAAAGCAGTTTACTAATTTAAAATTGTAACATCTCTTTATTTATTCAACATTTATGCAACAACAGTTAAATGGTCACTATATGTTTTAATACACATAATATAATGCACAAGAATACACTAGCAATGCAGTTGATGTTACTTCTAACAGCGTCTATCATAAACTAAATACCGACTCCAACCACTGCCACTATTTACACATAGCTCCATCTTCCTTCCAGTAGTTTCATGAAAGTTGTATTTCTACAATAACCAACCCAAAGCTTTTATTCAATGTTATGTTCCACAGCTATGTTAATAATGTCCATAGTTATGTAAACTGCTTTTAATCGGCAGGTAAATAACATTGTCCACAATTAGAATTCTTCAGAAATAGAAATGTTGAGAAATTCAAATATAATTCAAATACAATTTCGTAACAATTCTTATTATACTAAGGGTTTATACAGTCAGATTTTAGCTTCAGACGTAGGTCTTCATAAAGACAGAATTTAGCTTATTTTGAATGTCTTTAGACGGTCAGAATTTAGCTTCAGACTTAAGCCTTTATACAGTCAGAATTTCGATTAATTTGAAGGTCTTTATATGGTCAGAATTTAGCTTTAAACAGTTATATTTTAGCTCCATTCTAAGGTCTTTATACAGCCTCAGTTTATCTTCATTCGAAGGTCTTTATTCAAACATTGTTTAGCTTTAATCGTATTTAACGGTCTGTAGCAACTGCCAGCAATATAATTCGCGTTTATAAACATTTCCATCAGTAGAAGCTTCTACTTATCAACAATGTTGATAGCACGCGGTTGTTTAACTTCGGAAGCTCTAGAATTCAATATAGTAATTGTCCGTTAAGAACATTGTAGAAGGTTCACGAAAGATGGCGTGTGTATAAATAGTGGCAGAGGCTGCACTTGTCAATGATTTTACTATAAGCGCTGTTAGAGTTAACATAAACTGTCTTGTACATTATTAAGTGTGTCTGTGAATTTATAAACGTGTATAAAAACAAAGTGAAGTCATTCCATATGGATTGACAGGATTTGCTATATTTGAAACATTGACTCACATTAGTTTTGAAATAGCGATCATAGTTTGGTGTCCAAGCCAAGATTCATTTTATTTTTTTAATAAATATAAAATATTTACTAAATATCTGTAAACATTATGCAAATTATTTAATAATCTACACAAAAATAACCAAAAAAACTCAAAATTGTAAACTATTTTTCTTTATTTTTACTTTATTTATTGTATATTTGTATGTCTGCTTTTTAAATAACTCTTTTTTAATAGAATTTTACATAAAAACCTAAATATATTTCAATTAATTTAGTATAAATAAATCAAAGCAATTGAAATTCCAAAAAAACAAAAAAAAAACAATTTATTTAAATGTTAAGAATGTTTTATATGTATAAAAATAATCTTACTTCCTAGATGTGAAATGTAAATGTTTAAAAAAATAAAAATAAATGTTAATAAAACTTTAGCAAATAGAAACATAGAAAAACCATAAATTTAATAATTGGGTTCGTTTACTAAATTGCTTTAAAAACAAAAACAATAAATTTACAAAGTGCACACATACACACACTGGCAAATATATTACAAATAAACCAAATACATACACAATTTTTATATAAACGCACTCCAACTCACACCACCAACCACCCGTTTAGTGACACCAACAAAAATCTAGTTACTCTGGCTTTAAAATCCAGGATACACCAGCACACTCGCCAAAAAAAAAAACTAAATAAATAAAATTAAACCAACAACTACCAACAAAAAAATAAGTGTTTGTTCATTTTTTTTTAAACAAAATTTGTGGGAATTTAATTTTTTTCTTTGTTGTTTAGCTTAAAATAAACAAATTTCTCTTTTGTTCCACAATTTATTGTATTTATTTATTAAAGAAGCAAAATTTATTAAGTCATTTAAATGAAACAAATTTAGTTACCAAACAATGAAAAAAACAACGACTGGTAGCAGCAGCAGCTGAAAAACAACAAAAAAAAACACAAAAGACTACAATTTAAATTTATGTCTCCAACCATCGACTAATAAAGTCTTCTTCCGTTTCCGCTGTGCCATACATTAGGGGTTCAACATGTTCCTTTTTTTGTTTTTGCTCTTTTTCCCTTTGTTCCGGTTTATTTTAGAAAACCCCACACATCTACATATACAATAGCAACAACTTAACTAGCATTTTTAGAGAGAATACAAAAAACTAACACACATAAATAGCTACAACATTATCTCTAAAAAAAAAGAAAATAGAAACCCATCTAGGGAGCAGCATTCATTTTGTTTTTTTTTCCAAATGGATGTTTTAGAACTCACAAACATATACGTATATTAAGGTGGCCCCAAAAATATATTGTGGATGTAAAAATTCATTCTATGATTCAGTATTTAATGACCTGGGTCAAAGGTTAAAAAGGTCCTTTTTAAGGTTTTTTTAATTTTGTTCATATTTCTAGCAAATGAGATATATGAAATATCATGTAAAAGGTATTTGGAAGGAGCTTTCGATGCCGTAGATTTAATTAAGGTGAAAATATAAAAATTTAAAAATTTATAGAAGGAGAATTGAAGCCGAGAGACCTTGATATACGATTTTGCATGTCCGAAATGAAGCTTGAACGTTATAAAAGGAAACCATTTTTGCAACGAATCATTACTTTCGATGAAAATGGATTCATTACGATAACCCGAAGCGTAAGAGATCTTATTTGAAGCCCAGCCATGGTGCTAAGGTAATTCTCTGTATTTGGTAGGACGAAGAAGATTCTATCTATTATGAGCAATTGAAATCTGCCCAGACCATTACAGGGAACCTGTACAGAACGCAACTGATTCGCTTGAAGTATTTAGAATGAAACATTTTCAATCTCGAGTCAAAAACATTTGATAAATATATAACACCGTACGACACTCAATATTAGACACGAACCGGATGATATACGTCTGAAACTATAAATTAAATGGAGAAAAACTGCGTTTTCAGTTTTTTCATTTGATGATCCTGTTTTCTTTTTAAAAAAAAAAATTTAATACTTCTGGTCATCCGACTATGCCAAATTTGGTGTCAAATGATCAAGAAGAGTTGTAAAATATTTCGTATTGTTTTTACTTTATCCTGTCAGGATTAAAAGATATCAAAAATTACCTTTCAAATTTTTAGCCTGAAATATTTTCGAATGAAATATTAAAATAAAATATAAAAAATAAAATAATGCAAATTTAAAATATTATTTAACATTTAAGTAGTGAAGATAGAAGGAGGAAATTTTCGCATGTGGTATTCAATAATTGGATCTTTAACGCAATATTTTTTTAAAAGGAATTTATTGGCAATCTTAAAGGATATTAAAGGATAAACATTTTAAAGGACATTTTTGGATCCTTACAGGATAAAATAAAGACAATGCTAAATATTTTACAGCTCTTCTTGTTCTTTTGACATAAAATTTGTCATTGTTGGAATAGCAGGAGTATTTTTAAATTTTTTTTTTGGAAAAATGTACTTCTTTAAAAAGGACAGAGGATCACGAAATGATAAACTGAAAACGCAATTTTTCTCCATTTAATTTATAATTTCCTACGTATATCATCCGGTTCGTGTCTAATGATTTTTTTCTCTTTTTGTAGTACGATGTAATCACTGTGCAAATTTCATTAAAATCGGAGATGGGAAATCTGAAAAGTGCTGTTTTCTGTCCGCTTTCGCATAGATTCTACCAATTAGTTTAAATTAATACCTTATAATCCTCATATAATTTCAACGAAGCGGTTTTATCCATTTTTCGAAATTCAATCTAGAATTTTTTAAACGGCGTTGCAACTTATAGTATTTGCGGAGTTGTCTAACAAAAACAGATTTCCTCTCCTTTCACCACCTATCCTTCTCCAATCGATCACCTTTTTAAAGAAAGAAATGCTTTAAAGGCATAGACTACGGCAGGCTACACGACTACAAGTGCAGTTTGCAGCAATCTTCGCCCTGTAGTCAGCTACTTAATTGTTATGAAAAAGACAGCAACATCGCAACCAGCTGATATTGAAGTTTGATATATCGATACATATTGTTCATCGTTGCCCACGAAAATAGACAGCTTAAGATGACTAAGGCAACGCACAGTGGTTTAGAAACTTTTTTTTAGAAATAATTCAGTATCTTGGGAACTATTGGAGATAGTTCAGTGGTTTGAGCTGAGGTGTTTTCCAGTTGATTTACGTTTGTTCAGCATCCTAAAGCTAATGGGGGCCAGTAAGTAGCCCCTCAAAGTTTGTCACCTCGGGTCTCAATTTTTAAAAATCGCCAAAAATCCATTTATGATCCGAATGAGCTGAAATTTTAAGTGTAAATAGTCCTTGAGAAGATCTACAAAAATACGCTTACAAGTGTAGGTTATCTCTAATAAATGAAAAGATATTCAGTTTTATTAATTTATTTTTTTAAATTTTGCTCAATCTTTTTATGGTTTTTTAGATATGGCGGGTATACGGATGGTCGAAATTTATTTTTAAAACATCAGCTGTATTGGCGATAAAATTCTAAATAAAATAAAATCAAGTTGCTAGCAGTTATCTCCTCCCGATAAGAATCCAAATTTGGAACCTGTAAAAAGGGCCGAATTTTTTAAGTTTTTTCCCAAAAAAGCCCATATATTTTTTCTTTTGTAGAAATTCTTCTGGGCTATATAGAATTTTTATATGATCCGGAAAGATAACTTAATGCAAAAGCATTTATAGAAAAATTTGGCTCACTTAAGCGGACTATCACCCCGTAGTCCTATTCAAAATTGGTCAATTTAAAAAAAAAATTCGGTTTGAGTAAAAAATTCTAAAAAGGCAAAGTATTGATCCACCTACACTTGTAAGCGTATTTTTTGTAGATCTTCTCAAGGACTATTTATATTTAAAATTTCAGCTCATTCGGATCATAAATGGATTTTTGGCGATTTTTTTAAAAAAATTGAGACCCGAGGATACCAACTTTGAGGGGCTACGTACTGGCCCCCATTAGCGCTAGGAAGAACAAACGTAAATCAACTCGAAAATACGTCAGCTCAAACCATGTGAAATGTCGTAACAATATCTCCAATAGTTCCCAAAATACTGAATTAATTCCAAAAAAAAAAATGTTAAACCACTGTGCAACGGTGGTCGTGTAGCTGTGATGGCATAAAAAGAATCGTCTTCATATAATCATGTGTATTTTAGTTTTGATAGATTGTGGTCGGTAGCCTGCTATAGTCTAGTTAGTTGTCTAAATTTAAATTTAAACAATGTTTTAAAGCAAAATTTCCATACGAAATTGATTTTAAAACTTTGTTTAAATTTAAAAATTGTTTATAAATAAGGCCTTATGTGTTTAAAGCATAGCACAATTAATATATAGGCGTTAATGCCTGAGTGTTACTTTTCTTTATCAAAGAACAAAATTTACTGTCTGTAAACCATTTTTACCATTACCATTTTAGCAGATAAGCTGCTTATGGAAACTGTAGAATCAAATTGTATGACAGCAGTTACAGTAGCAATAGTTTCAAGCATGCGAACTGAGCGATCTCGATGATAGAACCGTCTTGTGACTTACGCTCTCTCTCCTTGGCGTTCAATTCAAATTCTTGTTTCATCATTCCAATATCCGATTTTCTTTAAATTGAATTATTATAAAATGAAACCGGTTTATTACCCAGAAAAAAGATATAACGTGAATGTCTATGAGATGTCTTTTTAACTGACTATTAGAGGTCAGTTTACACCCATGCATTTCAAAATAATTAGTCTACATAGCTACATAGATCAAGTAACCAGTTACGTAGCTAGTAATGTAACTGACTCTATGTAACCTGTATATGAATCCAATGCATTGACTACTTTGGATCAGCAATAAGACAGTCACATTGTAACTACTTATGTAACTAGTTGTCACCCTAAATAATAGGTAAAATCACTAGTTCGGAACAGTCTCCTAGAACTTCTGGGTTGTTTTTCCTCCATCCAAACGGGGCCACCTTAATATACACAGTATGTATTTGGCTGTGTAGAGTAGGAGTATAAGTGCGTCTATGTATGTAAATGTGTATATATGTATGTATGAGTGTGTAAGTGTGTTCCTGTTTATGTGCAAACTAAAACGGAAGTTTATACTTATGGAAACCATAATGCCTTTTTAGTTTGTCAGTATTTTAACTTATAGATGTTTATTGTAACAAACATATTTAGCATGTATGAGAGAATTTCTCAATAACAGCCACATAGTTTATTTAATGAAAAAATATATGCAGCATAACAACATCCAGAAAATATACTACTTTAGTGGAACTTCATCGGTAAATATGTAGCTTGTTTACATAACATATTTAGAACTTTTGCTACAATAATAAGAAGTTATTTAAATATTAAATTTAATGTCAATTATCGACGATTACTACTACTAAATATCAATTGTGAAAATTGTTTAGCAATGTTCTATTTAACTTAAGCTCACTGATAGACAAACATTAGTTGACACTTTCTAACTAATCATTTTTATCCGTGATGAGAAATCGTTTGACTCAACAATAGCTTGGAAAATCATTGGGAGCTACTCAATCAGTAATTTAACAATTTTTGCAAGCAGCTGGATTTATACAAAAGCTGGGAAATTGGTTACCATACGAATTGAAGCTGAGAGACCTTGAAAAGCGGTTTTCTATGTCTGAAATACTGATTGAACGTTATAAAAGAAAACAATTTTTGCACCAAATCATTATGATAACCCGAAGCATAAGAAATCGTACCTGAAGCCCGGCAAACCAGCCAAATCGACACCAAAGCCAAATATCCATGGCGCTAAAGTAATGATCTGGCCATACCATCATGCAACTGATTCGTTAGAAGCGATCATTGGTCGAAAAATGCACAGAATATGCGGACAGACATGAAACTGTAATATTTCATCATGACAACGCTCTGTCACATGTTGTAATAAGTACTTGATAAAAAGTATTTCGAAAGAAGTGGTTGGGAAGTTTTTTCTCACCCGCCTTATAGTCCAGACCTTGCCCCGCCCGAATACCATTTGTTTCGATAGATCCAGAATGCTCTCTCTGGGATACGCTTAACTTTGGAACAGAGTATCCGATATTGGCTTTCATTCGTTCTTGGCCTCAAAAGATGAGCAGTTCAAATACTTTGATTAAATATATATTGTACAAGTGTTTCGAAATAAACGCTTAAATTTTGAAAAAATCTCGCATTTTTAAATCCCATTTTTTGGGATTTTTTAAAAGTTTTTTTTGGGATTCACATTTTTTTCACTTTAGTATTTTGTTCTATACACCTGGAAAACTTTGATATAATCAAAATTACGACCTGTGGTATGAACAGAAGGTTAACACACCTACACACAGAGGGAGTTTTGTGTCAAAACGCCTATTTTTCAAACTATCAATTTCAAAAATCAAATGATGCAGTTTTGTAGAGAAATGTTTAAAGATGAAATATGCATTTACAGTTTTTAGAAAAATTGTATTTTATTTTTAAAAAATTGAAGTAAAGTCCATGAAATAGTGTTAAGCGAAAATTTACTTATATTTTCAAGCAAGTCAGTGGTTTATATATGTATAACTTTCCTGATAATACAATTTACTTTTAACATATTTGAAAAATATAGCATTTCTCCATAAATACAAACAATTATGGGGATATCATAAATCGTTAAGAAGATATGGCCATATCTATAAGCCTCTAAAAATTATTTTATTTTTGATTTTCCATGAAAAAAAATAATGTAGCCCCACTTTCTCCCAAGCTGTTGTTTTAATAAAATGAAAGGTGGGAGTGCCTTGTTTCGATTACAAAAAGAATTAGTTCTCGGAAGTTTTCGGAACAGGATGAAAACTTAACATTTTTTGTCAAATAAAAAACGAAATATCCAAAAAATTCTTGTTTTTGTATAGGTTTCGTGGGCGGTGGGAGTGACCGATTTTATTGAAACTCGGCATGCGTTCTTGCTTTGTTTCAATAAATGTATGTACCAAACTCCAAGACTTTTGCTTGGATATCAACAATTTTATGCGAAAAAATCAATTTGGATTGTATGGGCAGTGGGCGTTGGGCGTGGACGATATTGATAAAATTTAATTTCTTTTCTTAATTTAGTCCATATAAATCTCGGTGCCAAATTTCAATGCTCTACGACCACTCCTTACAATTTTTGCACAAACATTTATTGCATTTGGATTGCATGGGCGGTATGCGGTGGACATGGCCGATTTTAATAAAACTTAGCATGCGTGCTATCTTTGTTTCAAAAAATGTATGTACCAAATTTCTAGGCTTTTACTTGGATTTTATGCGAAAAAATAAATTTGAATTGTATGGGCAGTGGGCGTTTTGATAAAATTTATTTTTTTTTTCTTAATTTAGTCCATATAAATCTCAGTGCCAAATTTCAATGCTCTACGACCACTTCTTATAAGTTTTGCACAAAAATGTATGAAGCCATCCCTCTGTGCGACATGTCGCTACAGACAACCAGATATCTGGATGGACATCGTTAAATCGATTCAGAAAGTGATTCTGAGTCAGTTTAAAGAAGGGGTGGTAAAGTTATACAAATATTACCTTTTATCAGTCTTTGATACAAATATAACTTACAATAGTTGTTTTTTTTTCAAATTTATAAAACTAAAATTAAATTTTATTCAACTTCTTCTAAACAAAATACCCCTGCGAGCTCTTCTACATTAACTAATATAGAAAAGAAAAAAAAACATTTAAGTTTTTCAATTACGTTTTCTGCAATTAAATAATTTGTTATTTCGTGTATTATTCATAAATACACAATCCCAACAGTGCCAACCAACCATCTGTTACTGGTTTTGCAGCGATTATCTGGGGAACAGTTTAAATTTCCAACTGTGCAAACAAATGTTTACATTTCAAATAGAACTGTAAATACACAACATACGATTCATTTGCAAATACTTGTGACAAAATATTCTATTTACATATTTTCACCAAGACTGGGGGACGAAAAATTAGCAGTAGAGTTGATAAAAAATCAGCTGCTACTGTTAAATTCTTTTTTTTACAATTTCGTTTTACAATTACAAATTATTGGGTTTAGATCAGTGGTCGGCGTAAAGAGAATATGGACCAAGAATTATGATAACATGTGGATAACTGACCAGTTGTTTATAGTGTTTTATGTCTGTTATTTGACAATTTGTATTAACTTCGTTGACATTCATGTCGTTTACAAGTAAATAACCGATATAGTTCGTCCTCTGGTGATTATTAGTGTCGACCATTGATTAGGTCAATGATCCTCCGTATATAATAGTACAACATCCTTTCCAGTGATTTTAGAAGACAAAATATAGGGTATATCATCAGAAATTCTTCGGAATAGAATGACAGCTCTTTCTTGCTTGCAGCATGTGTTTTCTCCACATGTCAGTAATATATGATAACTTATAAAATACAGGGAATTTTCCAAAAGACTGAAGAAACGTTTACTAATTTTAATAGCATAATTGTATTTACATATTTGTCTATGTACAATAAATATGAATTTAGAACTAGTCTATTGCAAATAATGTTTTTGCTTCATTATATGTAAGATGTCAGGATGAAAAGAGCTTTCACAACAACTAAAACACACTTTATTTTTATTCAATTCATTAGTGAAGACCCCTTCACAATGAGTGATAGGGGTTTATATAAGTTTGTCATTCCGTTTGCAATTTCTACATTTTTCATTTCTACATTATATATTCTGAATTGTTATAGATAGCGAAGTCAATATAGCCATGTCCGTCTATCTGTCTATGTTGAAATATGAAATATATGTAGAAATCAGTTATTTGAAGTAGCCTTCAAATAACTTACAAACATGAATGATACATCAATATATCGGGAATTCTCCCGGCTCGGTTGCTGTTTAAAATCGATAAAATCGGGCCACAAATGGCTGAGATATATGGAAAAAACCGGGACAACCTCGATTTTTGGCCTATTTTTTATCTATATCTGGATTACTAAATCATTAATATAGACAATATGGATATCTAAAGATATATATTTTAAATTCCATTGTAACGATCTATATAAGGCTATAGTAATTTGGACCTACAATGGGTCAAAATCGGGAAAAATATTTTTTAACCCGAATTTTTTTTTACCAAACTAATTTTTTTATCATAAATTTTTTTTTTTCATTAATAAATTCAAAAAAATTAAAAAAAAATTTGAAAAAAAATAAAATCGAAAATTTTTTTTTTAAGAAAAAAAATAATTTTGGTTACCTAAAAATATTTAAAATTTGCATTTTAAAATATAATTTGGTGAAGGGTATATAAGATTCGGCAGAGCCGAATATAGCTCTACATCAAACTGTTTGATTCTGATACAAAATTTGTATCAGAAAATCATTATATGCAACATTACAATACCTCACTAATGTCCTGAGTTTTCTAATTGTACCGACCACTGATTTGGTTCAATAACAGTGGAATAAATGTGGATGTGGGAATTAATGCATAGTCAGGATTAAAGAAGGGCTTTTCGTTAAATACTTTTTATTAATTTGATCCACTCTTTTAAGAGTGTTTCGTATGAATTAATCATGCTATTCGATTACTTCTTGGTTTCTGGTGCATTGTGGCACTGGTTTTTCTTTTCCCAAAGCATATTTTCAAGTTTTATACTTCCACCAAAAAAATTGTAAGGACCCATTAAGATTGCCTTCGTTTTTTAAATGATGTTTTTGCATGTATTTCTATTTACTAGACATTTAGCAGTTATGAACATTTACAATTACACATACCGACACAAAAGCAATTACATTTACAAAATACAAAATAGATATCCATATGTGTGTATTTCTAATAGTTACTACTAAAACAATATTATGGATATTGAAATCTAAATGCAAACAAAACATATCACAGTGACACAGAGACACCGAGTATTTATGAATTTAGACGATATTCACATAAGAAGTATTAGTTTTCAAATGAATATTTAATGCTTACGAGAATTGTGCTTTAAGTAAATAAAAGCAAATCTTATTATACAATATACTCACACAGATACAGCAGGGATAACACATACAAACAGATATTTATTGTATTTATGAAATTGTTATACTAGATAGTAAAATATTGTTTTCCGAAGGCCTACTAACTACTTACCAACGAGCACATATTATTTTTGAGTGCACCTTTGAGAAATAAATGTATGGTTTCTACTCGAAATAGTTTTTTATAGAAATGAAAATGTTCTGTTCATTTGAGTACTTGAAAGACATTAAGTAAATGTTGTAAAAACTTTTAAAGATTTTAGTATTTATATTGTGTAAAAGTTTTAAATACATTTTCGGTTAAATCTTGCTTCTATACTACTTTTATAGGGGAACAAATTTGCTTGATTAAGAAAAAATAATATATCATACGAAAAGTTCAAACCCCGATTTAACTAAAAAACACAAAATATAAGGGGTAAGCCTTCTTTTGAGCAAAATAAATAAATAAAAAATTGTCCATTTTGAAATAAAAAATAAAAAAGTTTTTGATTGTATGTCTTGAGTTACAAAACATTTATTTAGTAGATTCCCCACTCGCATCCCACTAAGCACCCAAAAAGGTCTTCAAAGAAAAGACCTAAGCTACATGGATAAGAAAAAGCACCTGTTTTTCTTGACCGATCTTGTTGAAAAATTGTTTCTGCATTATCCAATAAGACTAACCTTTCATCCCGATCGAAGACATCGATTTCAAAAGTTGGTTCAATTGACATGAAATCCCCCACATATATAGGCCTTACAGGTTCCCCTCTGCCTATGTGTATATCCCCTAAGAAGATATTTTTGGAAATTCGAAGTTTTCATCGGTACCGTGAAATAGCTCCTAAATGAAATAACTCCCAGTGAAATAACTCCCTACGAAATAGTTCCCATCAAAAATGAAATAATTCCCAAACTTGAAAAATGAAATAACTACCAAAGGGTAAAATGAAATTATTCCCAATAAAGCTACATTTCCGCATACACAGATTCGTTTCAGAACATTTTTTCGGTGCAAATGTATGGAATTTCGTTTTCGGTGCCGATTACGGTGTATGCGGAAACGTAGCTTAATCGGCGGTTTCATAATTTTAAAAATATTATTCCCAAAAAAGCGAAATAACTCTCAATGAAATAATTCCCAATCCGAAGCAATTCCTTTATGTAATCTAAAAAAAGAAACTTCAGAAGTGAAATTATTCTTCGCTTACCAAACAATTTTTGCATTGCGAGCCTATGATGTAGCGCAAAGTTTTACTCCTCTGGGATGTGTCAAAAACTGGCTTCACTCAGAAAATTTTTTTTGCATTACCGGCCTACGGCCGGTCGCTAAGGTTTTCTCCTCTGGGGTGTATCAAAAACTGGCTTCGCTCAGAAAAGTTTTTTGCATTGCAGAAAGGTTTTATAATATTTCAGAAAGCCGATTTTCATTTCGCACCAGATTAAGAAATCGGTGGGAGTTATTGCATTATGAAATAACTCCCAACAAAAAGTTAGTTTCATTTGGGAGTTATTTCACGGTACCGTTTTCATCTACTTAAAAATAAGCAACAGATCTCTGGTACTTTTTTGAAATTCAAAACCATTTTAGGGAGAAAACGGGTAAAACTATACTTTGGTACTTTTTTCGGCAACTGAAGTATCTTTTAAATCAACAAATATAGAAATAAACTTTAAATCGTATTCTTTATATCTCGAAAAATACCAAATACGAATTTGGTACTTTTTGGAAATTCGAACTTCTAAGGTGTAAAAATTGTATTTATTTTTTGGCCTATTTTCATAGAAATTGACATGGACATGTTATGACATCCCACTATGATAAAACTTGTATCATATTTGGTAAATTTTTGTAAAAAAAAAAGTACAAGAAAGGGCTAAAAACGGGAGATAAATACATGTTATCCGAAATTGTAAAACGAAGTTTGTTAAAGTTATTGATTTCACCACTCATACGAAAATAAACTAACAGGTTGTTATTAGGAACTCGAGAGCGAAGGGTTAGATTGATCCAAATCCGGGAAAACAGTTTGGTACTATTTAAATTATGTTTTTCTTGAGAAAATTCAAGAAAATTAAACGATTCATGTCTGTATTATATTCGCCAAAATGGAGTAATTTTACATTTTTTAATTTAAACTGGACGGATGTTCTGAAGTGAAAGGAGAAATTAATAACTTTCCTCCCAATGGTACTTCTTTTGCAATTTTAAATCATTTAACATATCGACGTCGAAAAGTTAGCTGATCTGCTTCTGAGTGAAGTAAGAATTAAGGATAGAATACTTAAAGATATTAAGGTGCCATAAAGAGAGCACAATTAGTATTTTTTTATTCCTCTACAATAATTGAATGAATCTAGAATCATGGAATTAGACACATATAATCCGAAATGAATTAGATTCTACAAAAGTGGATCTAATGGTACTTTTCGATATTTCTTTCTTCTATTGGTACCTAAGTCAGTAGATGTCACTCTAAAACAACAGATATTTTCGAAAAATTTATGGAAATTCTTTGAAAGTTCGATAAAATCCGGGAAGTTTGAATGATTTGGAATACATCATTTGGAATAATTTAGAATATTATCGAAAAGCGTCTCAAAAACCTATGTATGAACAGTTTTACAATTGATTATTACCGTAATTCAATTAAAATGTATAAGAATTTGTAAACTCTTAATTAATATTAATCATACGTCTGATGTAATTATTTTTCAAAAATCGTTAACTTACAACATAATAATGGAAAACTTTTGGAAAAATTTATACAAATAGAATGAATGATTTATTTATAAATTCAAGGGCTGATTAAAAAAATTAACGAAGGTGATTTTAAAAATTACGAAATATTAAATGTTTCTTATTGCAAACTATAAAAGTCTTCTTCAGTACGCTAACCAAAATAACACTCCACTTTATGACAAACAAAATCAGTCCGACTTTGACTTACATAATTATCAGCACAACAGCAGTATTGAAAGTGACCTGGAATTCCCCAAAATTATAATATCCTTATCTGGTGTGGACTATAAAGAGCGTGAGGCAAAACTTATCAACCACTTCATTCTAAATACATTTTAACAGGTATTGCAACATGTGGCCGATCAATGTCATAATGGAATATTACAGTATCATGTCTGTCCGCATATTCTGGGCGTTTATCGGCCAATGCTCGCTTCTAACGAATCAGTTACATTCCGTATAGGTTTCCTCAGATTTCAACAGCTCTTATAGCATTAAAGCAGTATTTCGGACATGCGAAATCGTCTTTCAAAGTCTCTCGGCTTCAATTCGCATGGTTTTGGGTGAATACTGCTGCTTGAAAACATTTTGAAATTGCTGATTGAGCTCCCAATGATTTTGTTGAGTTTTACACCAATCTTAATGGAGTAATGCCTCCAATTCATAGTCTATTGTAAATCCCACATTTTTAAGTCATACATCCATGTGTGTAACGCCCAAAAATATTAGTCTAACACCCACCTTAAAGTATACCGATCGACTTAGAATCACTTTCTGAGTCGATTAAACGATGTCCGTCCGTCCGTCAGGCTGTCTTGTTGGCTGTCCATGTAAAACTTGTGCGCAGAGTACAGGTCGCAATTTTGAAGATAAATTTGGTACATATAATTTTTTCGACCCAAGGACGAAGCCATTATTTCACCTAGCCCCCATACAAATGTCCTTCTGAAATTGGACTTTATCGGTAATTAGTCATAGCTCCCATATAGACCCGCTTCCGAAAATCACTTTAACGTGCTTAAATCACTTAATAATGTTGGTATATACACAAAACTCAACATAAATAACTTTCATATAGACATCAATCACACGACCTAATTTTATGGTGATCGGTCCATAAATGGTCATAGCCCCCATATAAGGCCCACTTCCGAAAATCACTCAAAAATATAAATTATTGAAATTTTAAAAGAAAAATGTTTTTGCTCTTTTACTTAGTGTAGGGTATTATATGGTCGGGCTTTACCGACCATACTTTCTTACTTGTTATACCCTACACCACCATAGTGGGGAGGGTATTATGCGTTTGTGCAGATGTTTGTAACGCCCAAAAATATTAGTCTAACACCCACCTTAAAGTATACCAATCGACTTAGAATCACTTTCTGAGTCGATTAAACGATGTCCGTCCGTCCGTCTGGTTGGCTGGCCGGCTGGCTGGCTGGCTGGCTGTCCATGTAAACCATGTGCGCAGAGTACAGGTCGCAATTTTGAAGATATTTCGATCAAATTTGGTACATATTACTTTTTCGGCCCAAGGACCAAGTCTATTGAAACTGGCTGAAATCGGTCCATTATTTCACCTAGCATACAAATGTCCCCTCGAAATTGGACTTTATCGGTCATAAATGTTTAATTTACCTATGTATCTACACAAATTTTGCTCCAAATAAGTTTTATATATACAAAATGCATGTCACCAAATTTTGTTACGATCCGTCCATAATTAGTCATAGCTCCCATATAGACCCGCTTCCGAAAATCACTTTAACGTGCATAAATCGCTTAAAAATGTTGGTATACTCACAAAATTCAACATAGTAAACTTTCATGTAGACATAAATCACACGACCTAATTTCATGGTGATCGGTCTATAATTGGTCATAGCTCCCATATAAGGCCCACTTCCAAAAATCACTTAAAAATATAAATTATTGAAATTTTAAAAGAAAAATGTTTTTGCTATTAAAATTTATGGTCGGGCTTGACCGACCATACTTTCTTACTTTTTTTTCTAGATCTACGTGTATTTATTTATGTAATATGATCACAGGCTTTTTTAAAACATGATTAAAAGTTATTCAACAATAGTATAACCACTGTAATAATTCATATGACTGCTGCAACTATATTATTATGGTTATCCTAAAAGAGCAACATATTATAATGTAATTATTCATCATATAAATTATTGCCACAAACATATACTTTTAGTTTAATTCAAGCCTTGAATACAACTTTAATTTAAGGCTTGAATTAAACTTGATTATTACACTTTATATCAATAGCTTTCTCCAGTAAAAAGGAAATACATACATATAAATTCAAGCCATATGTTTTTTGTTTGAAAAATATTTAATTTTTTCAAATATTTTTCAAGTTTAAAGCATAATTATATTTGCATTCAAGTCAAATTCCAAAAAATTTTCAAGTGCTTGAATTTTTGGGGCTTTGGTGCTTATTTAGATTTATGAATATTTAAAAACAAAAGATTTTGAAATGCTTTTTGTTTTAAACATTTGTTTATTATTTGGTTATTTGAACACACGAAACGAAAAACATAAATTTTGAAATTGACTTGTCTATTGGCAACAAATTACAAATTGTAGCAATGACCATGTTTTCTCTGTTCGCTTGATGTAAATATAAAGTATTTTCTAACCAATTTGATGATGACCTTTAAGTATTCAAAAATAAACTAATTTTTGTTTTCCAACGAATTTTGCAATTTCCTCTCGATTTTATTTTGATCTAATGCAATTTCAGCAACAAAAGCACATCCTGTCTTTTAACAATAGAATTTTCTAGTCGGTTGGCAACAATATCTGTATAAAATTAATGGTTTAGAAAATTCAATAAGAATCTTATTAAAACTTTCCAACAACAAAATTTTTCGCTAAGACGTTTCGTTGTAATAAAAGATTTAATACAATAAATGACACAATTTGTTCGTAGTTCTATTTTTTGTTCTATTATATTTGTGAATTTTTAGAACAAAATAAAAGAAAAAGTAACAAAAACAAAAACAATTCAATGCTCTGAAATGGAAATGTAACTGAAACTGAAATTGAAACAAAAACTGAAAGGATTCATTTTGCATTTTAGTCGTAGTACTCGTCATAGCATTAGCATTTTCTTGTCATAAAATAATTATTCATGAGATTTTTCTAAACTTAAACATGCAGTTCTTTAGTTAAATGACACAAGTGTCCTTCTTAGCCATTATCCTTTTTTGTACTCTTTCTCTTACAAACACAAACAAGAAACAAAAACACACATACCTACCTACCTACACAGTGTAACAAAACTAGACATTTGGAAAATTTACTACATTTGGATGAATGTATTCGTATTCGTAAGTTTGTATGTATATATTGTAATATTTAACTTGTATTTTTAGAAAGTAAAAAATACACACCCACACACATTTTAACGAGTAGACAATTATAATGAAATTAACAATGTAGGTTAGTAATACATATTATTTAAAATTAAATTTAAATTTGAAATTATTTCATTCCAAACGTAGCCAGGCAGTAGTAGTTCTTATTATACCTTTAAATCCTCTTAACATAGTTTTTAAATTAGAGTTTTAGTTTAAATCATTCTAGTTGTTGAACTTTAAAACTAATAATTCCATTACATTCCACTTCCAGACCCAATATCAAATATCAATATTCCGCTTTAGACAGTGGCAATGGCATCGTTGAGCGGTCGCCGCGTGAAAGAGCCGCCCGAGAGAAGGCTCTCAATGCCACACAGGAGTGGATACAACAAACGAATGGTAGATATGAAGTAATTGCTCATTTAGATGAAATCGGTTCGAGACATGGCAAAAATTGGTTCCTAGTAACCGATGCTTCGGTAAGTGTTTTCACTTTTTCGTTTATAATATTCAAGGTTTTAAATGTATTTCTGTTTCTTTATTGCAGGTCCGCACCGATCGTTTAATGACTTTATTAACCCTGCCTCCTGACTGTGTCGCATTTGAAGATCTGTCGCCAAACGAAAGTCCTCGCAATATGTTAATGGAACTTTTGGGTTCCTTGCATCATCCTTATATCTATCCCGTTTTGGATTTGGGCTTTTTGCACACCAATTCAGGCAACTATGCCTGTTTGGTGACACCTTTTAATTCAAGGGGTAGTCTTAAGGATTTAATATATAAGGTGAGTTAAATAATATCATAATGTTTCCATAATAATCTTAACTGATCTTTGTTAATACTTATTGGGTGTATGACTTAAAAATGTTAATTATTAAACATTGTTGAAAATGTCGAATTTTCTGCCAACAAAGCGTCATATGCGGGAAGTTTTGCTTTACTTCTTTAATTTGAAAATTTCTCACCAAAGCTTATGGTGAATGTGTTCCATTGGTTTCGGTTCAAAAGTGGTGATTTTGACACGGAAGCCAAAGTTCGCACAGGGCCGCCAAACTAATTTTGAAGACCAATAATTTAGAGGCATTAGTCCATGAAGATTGTTATCAAACTAAACAAGAGCTTTCAAAATCATTAGGAGCTGCTCAAGCAGCAATTTTAGAACGTGTGCGAACAGCAGGATTCAACCAAAAGCAGGGAAATTGAGTATCATACGAATTGAAGCAGAGAGGCCTTGAAAGACTATTTTGCATGTCCGAAAAGATGTTTGAGAGCTATAAAAGAAAATAATTTTTGCACCGAATCATAACATGAGATGAAAAATGGATCCACTTCAATAACCCGAAGAATAAGAAATCATATTTGAAGCCCGGCCAATCATCCGGATCGACATCGCCAAATATCCATGACGCTAATATAATTCTCTGTATTTTGTGGAAGCAAAAGGGTCCTATCTATTATGAGTTACTGAAATCTGACCAGACAATCACAGGAAACCTGTACCGAACACAACTGATTCATTTGAAACCAGCATTGCCCGAAAAATGCACAGCCATGTAATCGTAAAATTCCATCATGACAACACTCGGCCACATGTTGCAATACCTGTTAAAAAGTATTTAGAATGAAGTGGTTGTAAAGTTTCGCCTCACCAGCTTTATAGTCCAGACCTTGCCTCTTCCGATTACTATTTGTTTCGATCTATGCAGCACGCTCTCTCTGGGATACGCTTTACTTTGGAACATTGGCTTGATTTGGAATATTAGCTTTATTCGCTCTTGGCGTCAAAAGATGAGCAGTTATTTTAGCTCGGAATCAATATGTAGTAAAAGGTCTAGAAATAAATTTATATTGTAGAAATATAAAATGTTGCCTTTTTTGGCATCACAATCTTCATCTTCATCATCAACAACTAATAAGGAAAGCAAAATATTACAAAAAAAGCCATGAAAAACAGAAAACGTACCTTTTTGTTCGCCGTCACAATTGACCAGTAAAAAAGCCAAATATCCATGACGCTAATATAATTCTCTGTATTTGGTGGAAGCAAAAGGGTCCTATCTATTATGAGTTACTGAAATCTGACCAGACAATCACAGGAAACCTGTAATTGTCTGGTCAGCCATGAAATCGTAATATTCCATCATGACAACGCTCGGCCATATGTTGCAATACCTGTTAAAATGTATTTAGAATAAAGTGGTTGTGAAGTTTCGCCTCACCAGCTTTATAGTTCAGACCTTGCCTCTTCCGATTACTATTTGTTTCGATCTATGCAGCACGCCCTCTCTGGTATTCGCTACACTTTGAAACATTTACTTGATTTGGGATATTAGCTTTTTTCGATCTTGGCCGTAAAAGATTAGCAGTTATTTTAGCTCGGAAACCATATGTTGGAAAAGGTCATAGCTAGCAATACTTTGAATAAATTAATATTGTAGAAATATAAAATGTTGCCTTTTTTGGCATCTCAATCGTCACCTTCATCATCAACAAAGCCATGAAAAACAGAAAACGTGCCTGTTTGTTCGCCGTCACAATTGGCCAGTAAAAAAACCCATGGCTTTAAGTCATGACTGAAAGTCGTATGTTCATGGCCAGCATTGTGGTCTATACGACTATTCATAGGTCTGTCGAATTGGTTCACAAAGTAACCTATTCCGAAAGCAAGAATTGATTTTTTCTTAAAATGACCCTCTGTGTAATTTTTTGAGTCATGGAAATATAACCATATACGGACACCACTAAGGAAACACATAATTCCTTTAGCTTTTTCTTACTAAACGGTGTTAAGAATCATTCCTAGGATATTTATGTGTTCCAGAAAGTTGTTTATTGAGATCTTAGATACATTTTTGTAGTTGATTGTTTCCTTGAATTTTTACCACTGTTCAGGTACATAGGTAGCAGTACCTGAACAGTGGTAAAAAAAAATTCATTTTTTAAAGTTTTTTGGAATTTCGATCTTGAAGATGAAGTTTTTGTTGATTTTATATGTTTGCAATTCTTCATAATAAGCGCTACAACTTTGCCTCAGAGAGTAAATCAAAATTCCGAACTGTTTGCAAGATATAAGCCTGAGAAAATTATCACTTTTTTGCAAAAATAACACCGAGGCCCCAAATCTTTGGGTGCCCATAAAAAAGTGCATGACTTTGGGTCTTTTTTGGTATTTTATCACGTAGTGGTGTCCGTATATGGTTATTTTTTTTTTGTGTTGCACTGTGTTATCTGTCTGATTTGCAATATTTATTTTCTACCATCTCCATTCCTTTTATTCCAAAAGAGCTATCCAGTATTCGTTGTGCATAGAGATGCCAAACGGGGAATCCCGTTCCCGAGTATCCCGGGGTTTTCAGGATTTCTTAAATCCCGAGGCCCGGGATTTTTTAATTTTAAATTCCGTGATTTTCCAAATCCCGTTTTTCATAAATAAATAGGGGAAATTGTAATCTTTGTGTGCCTTTTTCATGCATTTTGATATTCTACATGCCCGAATATCGCAAAGTGATGTTCAGCAAAGTAGTTAAGCTCAACTCCTGCTACAACATAGTTAATAAAGGAAAGCGGTCTTTTTGGTTTTCCTTGAGTGGGGCTCTGGAAAATAAATTCTTCACATTTTTTTTGTAAGTTATCTAACAAAACTAAATTTAAATCCTCATCAAACGAAATTTATTTTATCTCAGATGAGGTGCTCGAACAAAATGAAAATATTTCGATTGCTCAAAGGCTAAAAGATATTATTAATAAATGTAAAAAACCCAAAATAACAATAACGGAACCAAGTTATAATGATCAAATAGATCATTTTACTTCTGAAGGAACAAGAGGATTTGCAGATTTGTTATAAGTATTTGCAAACGGTTTTGCCAATGTGAAAGATGTTTTTCGGCAGCAGCATATGTCGGAAACAAAATTCGTTCCAGAATGGCAGATGAAACCATAGATGCAATAGTATGCTTTTTAGTGACTAATAAAAATTAATTGCTAAAGAAAAAATTTACTTTCAATTGTACGTTTCTTTCTTAAAATTTTCGGGATTTTAGATTTCCCGAAAATCCCGAAATTTACCAAATCCCGAACCATGGGATTTTCAAAAATCAGTCCACATTAGCATCTCTAGTTGTGCAAGATGGAAGATCGCTGATATTTGAAGATATTTGAATTGGAAAATCCATCGATAAAGAAGTTTTATTACATTTGGTTAATATATTCCAAACTTACAGCATATATGGCTCATTCTGTCATCAACCACTAACAATTAAATAGCGGTAAATAGTTTTTTTTACACTTGTTGCTATTTTTTACAAGAAACTTGACGGATCTTTGAGTGATATGATACCCACAAATTATCTGGATCCAATGTATAGAAAATGTTATTCCCTGAAAGTTTTGTAATCTCTCCTAATCTTGTAGGATGAATAATAACTGAGATATATGCCTTTGATTAGTATGACCTTTAACTTATAAATTTCGTCTAAGTAATTAAATATCCTTTAGTTTAAAGAAGAGATCATTTTTGAGCCTCAGGTTGTTGTGAGAAACATTTCAACCTTTCAAATGTTTAAAAAGAAGAACCTTAAATTAAGTTTTCCGATACTGGTAGTTGAAAGCTTTAATATTCCTAGAAGAATATAATCAATAGTCCACAACTAACCAGAACAACTGTAAGAAGGGTGATTGGCGGACTTTCGAAACTGAAACAGGCCACCCACCCTTGAGTTATCTGACATTGAGAAATATAGAATCTGAAAAGATGAAAAAGAAACCCTTACCTATGAACTAGAACATTTGATCATATTGTGAATAAGTAGGTATTAGGGAACGCGATTATCGATCTGAAACACTCCGCGGAATGAAATAATCCAAGTGGTGCCATAGTAAAGGTAGCTGTAAAAGGTTGATCTCAAAGTTTAGGATATTCACTGTAATTTAAGTCTGCAGAACACGCAAATTTAGAGCCCTTGAGTCTATTTTTTAACCTAAGATATTGTTACGAAATTGTACTTGAATTCAAATATAACGATTTTAACGGCTGATTTAAAAGTAGCATAATGCTTTCAAATAATAGTGCTGTAAAACTGTAACATATCTGTGGGCATTATTAAATAAAAGCTTTTAGTTGATTTGATCGTAAGTTGCCAACGCTGTATTCGATTTCGAATGTTCAGTTAAAAAACATTGTAGAAAGTACACCACAGATGGCGTATATATTATAAACCTCTAGGCAGTTAAAGAGCTTTCTAGATGGTAATGCAGTGTTATAAATGGTGGCAGAGGTTGCAATCGTGAGTGAGTTTATCAGAGACGCTTTTCGAATAAACATCATCTAAGTGCCTTAAAGTGTGTTGTGTTTTCAAAGTAAATTCGTGTACATTATAAATTGTGTCTGTAATTCTGAGAATTTATAAACGTGTATAAAAAACATTGAGTGGCTATTTAACTCTGTTGTTGTTGTACATTTTAAAGAAATAAAGAGTTGTTACAATTTTCAAACTACTAAACGGCTTTTATTTGCAATCAAAAGTATCCGGTTTATTTAAAGGAAATAAACCAGCGTTTTGAAAAGGTTAAAACGTAACAATATCCTAATATCCAGGCATTTGGGAATGTAAAGATGAAGATGATGTTTGTATGAAAATTAGGGTCAGAACAAAACACTCATTTTGATAAAGCAATTTTATAATTTCCATTTCTTGTTGAACGCATATCTGGGCATGGTAATTTGCAAAACAACGGAATAAATTACAGCCAATACGACATAAGTACCTTCAATAATATGGCCACAATCAACAGTTAAAGTTCCGAATTGGAAGACCCTTTAGAAATTCCAAATATTTTAAACTTTTGGTAAAATATGTATTTACATTTTTATTTTTTCACAATTTCTTTTAATGGCTTCTATAGCTCCCCATTCTCCAACAAAGAAGCCATAAACCATTAATTTTATAGTTAATTTTTTTGCAATTAAAAGAGAAAAATAACAAAAAAAAAACAAACAATAAAGCACGAGAATAAATAAATAAAAATTTTAATTGCAAATGTGTTGATTCAAAGATTATTTTTAATGTTTGCAGTAATTAAAAAGCATTTTTGTGTTGGTATTTTGACTCAATAATTAATAAATATTACTCATGTTTTTTATTACTTTCTCAATTTCATGTTATAGGCCCAATGGAATGAACCTTGGTCACGTAAATACACGCGAAAACCAACTGGTTTACCAGTCACGCAAGTACAACGTTTGGGCAGACAAATCTTGGAGGCATTGATCTTTCTCAAAGAACGTGGTTTTCCATTGCATGGTCATTTGCATAGTGGAAATGTAATTTTACAAAACGGTGCTGCAAGGTAATTTGAATAATGAATAAGTAGTAACTATGCAACAATAATTTTAATTTTTTAAAGCCTAAAAGTAGGCAAACAAGATTTTATATCGCAATAAAAACGTTATGGTATGTGGTAAAATACCTGTAGTATATTTTTATTTACCAGTGCATTTCAATTAAAAAGTAATTTTGTGAAAAATAGTTTTACTATTTTTACATTAAAAATACAGTTTTATTTTTATGCTTTAAGGTGAGTTTTATCCTTTTCAGCTCAAACAAAAGTTCTTAGAAAATTGAATATTTTATGCAATACGAAATTTGTATAGAAAAATATTTACATTCTCAAAAGGGAAAGCATCTATTACAATAGAATTTAAATATAATTGTTTGTACTGTGCAAGGGATGTGTGAGTAGAGATATATAAACATGTATTCAATATGATTATCAGAATTTAAACGCTATCTGCTGGTATTTGAAGTACCGACAGACACTAAGATTGGAAGCTATTTAGAAGAATATAATTTACTTCATATTTAATACAATGCTAAGGATAATGACTCCTAACTACTTTATATACTACCACAAGTATGTTTTTAATAGAATTTCAACTTACTTAAACAATCACATCATATAACCCTCGTAGCTTTACTGATTGCGTAAGTTTGAGGAGTGGGTGTTTGAAAATTTAATGTTGGTTTCTACAATGTTACATATTTTTTCTTGAGAGATAAATAAAGGGAAAAGTTATTGTTAAAAAATAGTAAAATGCTGAATATAGTCAGATGAAAACAACAACAATAACATCAATAACAACCCATTCTTGTTGCACTCTAATTCACCTAAAAGTATGCCACTAGTTGTAACATTACTTATGAATGGCTTGCAAAATTATACAATACAATTTTTTGCTTACTCAGCTCAAATGCATATTAAATATAGCTTGATATGAATACAGTCAGGGATAAAAGGTGGCGAACAAACATGAAGAGTTTTGAACTTTTTACAATTTCCAAGGGATGTTTTGGTAATAAAAATAGTTTTCAAATGAGATATTAAAACAAGTAAGAGTGCTAAGAGGCTGTACCATTCGCCAAATTAAACTTAAAAATTCACCTTTTAAAAGTTTTCAGGTTAACAAAATTTAAAAAAAATTTTAAAAATTTATTTTAAAATTTTTTTATATATAATTTTTTTTTTTGAAAACTTTTTTTCAAAATTGCTTTTTTTAATTTTTTAAAATTTTTTATTTTTTTTTAAAAAATATGTTGGGTTCCATTGTAGGTCCAAATTACTATAGCCTTATATACATCGTTGTAATGGACTTTAAAATATCTATCATTAGATATCCATATTGTCCATATTAATGACTTAGTAATCTAGATATAGATCAAAAATATCCTAAAAATGTAGGTTATCCCGGTGTTTTCCTTATATCTCAGCCATTTGTGGGCCGATTTCCTCGATTTTAAATAGCAACCGAGCCGGAAGAATTCCCGATATATTGATGTATGTAATCAGGCCTAAAGAAGACATTAAAAAGGTTAACAAAGATTAAATTGCATATCTTAATATAATTCAATTGGCACTTTTGTAATGGACTTTAAAATATCTATCATTAGATATCCATATTAATGACTTAGTAATCTAGATATAGATCAAAAATATCCCAAAAAATTAGGTTGTCTCGGTGTTTTCCTTATATCTCAGCCATTTGTGGGCCGATTTCCTCGATTTTTAATAGCAACCGAGCCGGAAGAATATTGATGTATGTAATCAGGCCTAAAGAAGACATTAAAAAGGTTAACAAAGATTAAATTGCATATCTCAATATAATTCAATTGGCTACTTTACACATCACAGGTAGTCTAGCGTAGAATCATTTGTGACTTTAGTGTCCCCAAGTAATCAGGAATGTAGTAAATTTAAACTTTTTACATTTAATTTTAGTAAGTAGTTTGTTACCCACGAGATGTAACATGTTGGAAAGTAAATTGTCACAGTTATGATCAATATAAATTGTTCTTCATTTCGCCTTAGGATTTATATGGAACCATCACTTTGACTATCAGGGGTAAATTATCTTTATTCAAGAACATCTACATGTTTAAATAAACACTTAATTAGTGAGTCAAAAATGCAGAGGTAATTGACTCGTAAATTGCCTTGGCATATATATGACTTCTTTGAATCTTTGTAATCACTGTAAGGTAAATTGACTTCCTCCTAGGTAACTTGAATGTCAAGTTATATAGCAAAAAAATAGATTACACAGAGGAACAAAATTGACATTTTCATTTGGTGTCACAGAAAATGTTTTTGATAAAACATGTATGGAACATTTCATAGTCAAAACTATCTTTTGTTTTTTTTGATCAGCTCTTGTTTTTAAGATATTGCGGTTTTAATTTTTTGGTTATTCTGTATTTTTTCTCTTTTTGTTTGATTATGTCATAAATGGAGACTAAAATTAAAAATTTATTTTTGTACTGGTATTCTACACAAAATTATCTTTTCTTCGATATCAATTTTGTTTACCTAAATTTCCGGATTTATTGGTCATATCGCAAGGATGTTGAAAATTAACTTTTTTCAGTTTCATTCTAATAAGTTTGACCTATGCTAAAAGGGTTCAAAATTTGTTCACTATATACAATAAAAACATATCAATAAACTAATTTATATAAAAATATTGAAAATTCCCTGAAAATATACCAAACTATTTGGCATATAACTCAAAGTTTTACAATATTTTTCATATGTTTTTCATATTAAAAAAAAATATACAAATGTTCGTAACTTGAATGTTTTACACCTGCAAGATTATACATAAACTAAAGATTTATTTAAACATTTTTTTTTTATAAATATAATTCCTCTTGTTATATTATTTCATTATGGCTAGTGAGAGATGAGATGCTGTGTTAAGATCCTAATATGTTTTCTTACATTTGGGGCGAATATATGTTAAAAGATCAGCGAAAATCAATTACATACACTGTTCTCCAATTGTATTTTACTTACTTTGGTATTCAAATTCGCAACTTAGACAATTCCCGGATATATAATGTAGAAATAAACCTATATGTTTTTCTATAAAATACTAGTGTTAATTAATTGTTTTTATTATATTTTTACCAAAAACGCTATAATCACGTAAATACAAAATTCGCAATATTTTCCAAAGTCAATTGAAGTATTTATATTATTATTAAGAAATAATTATTAAAAATGACTACCTAAAAATTTATTTATAAAAAATAGTTTTTTAGGATGTAAAATTTCGGGATATTATCCAAAAATTTCATTAAATTTAACTAATTTGTCATTTTAATTAAAAACTATGTTCATTATAATGAATTGAATGTTCAGTGCTAAATTTTTATTTAAAATTTTCATAATGCTTAATTTTATTAAGGATAAAGCTAAAAGACTCAAATTTCAACTTTCCTGAAAGATCAGACAAATATGCCAAAACATCCATTAGAATTATTATAATCAAAAGAAGCATATGTTTACGTAGACTAGTCTCATGCTAAAAAATTTCACATTTTTAGCTGCATTATTCAAAATTTTGAAGAAAAACACCAAAAAATAGGGTATTCAATGAAAATATAAAAACAGCGATATTTCGACGAGCTGACTTGAAAAAAACAAGTATAACATAGTAATGAGGGTTCATCAACTTGTACAAAACGTAGTTCAAATCTCGGGCACCAAAATATCTGTTCCGCAGTGTTATCTTTACAATCAAATGTAATATTATTCCGTTTAAATCGTTAATAAATTCATAACTAATATTTATGTTAGGTGCTTTGAACTCAAAGTTTCAAAATCAAATTAAATTGTATCTCTTAATCATTCCGTTAATGAATTCATTCTTTATAGAATTAATTCCTTATTGAATCATTCAAATTTTCTTTAATTCAAATTCATTACAAAATATGTAGCTTTAAAAATGTAAATTTTTCTTCAATTCAAAACACTGCTCCTTTCAACAGGCATATCTGTCAGTTGACTCCTGTCAAAATTTGAATAAGCTGCGTCATTCAGTTTGTGTTTCAGGAGAAATTGGAAAAAAGTGAATTTCGTCTGCTCATTAAGTCCCGGTCCACACTGTGAAACATTTGCTGCAAAACATTTTTAAATTCTCTTTTGAAACTGCATTCGTATCCACACTATGAAGTTTTTGCTTTTCAGTTTTTGACATTTCTGTACAGAACGAATATGAACGAATAAATGTAGATGACATACTCAACAAAAACTTCATGTACATGAAACAGAGTACCCTTTTCCATTCCTCTTTCCCCTTTCATCAACAAACTCAAATGTTTTGCAGCAAATATTTCACAGTATGGATGGGGACTAAGAATTATTTTTTGCGGAAAAAAACTCTGCACCATCATTTTTAATGGTAAAAAGTGGTTTACTGAATTTCGTTGTGGCCGTACAAGCACGAAAGATGCTGAACGTTCTGGACGCCCAGTTGAGGTCTCCACACCCGAAACTATTAAAAAAATTCGATACGATATGGAGTTGGACGATCGGAGATACACAGTGCGAGAGATTGTGGAAGCAATAGGCATCTCACATGGTTCAGTGGTTTCAATTTTGAATGATCAGTTGCGCATGAGAAAGCAAGTTGCCTGTCGCTTTTGTTAACAATCGGGTGCACGTGCAGTTTCCATGAATCCAGAAATCCATGAATTAAGCTACGAAATGCTCCCTTATCCGCCATATTCTCCGGATTTAGCACCGAGTAACTATTGCTTGTTTCCAAACCTGAAGAAATGTCTCGGCGAAAAGAGATTTGACTCCAATGATGAAATCATCTCACAAAAAATACCTATTTTGATGACCTCGACAAATCTTATTTTTTGTAAGGGATAACAATTTTGAATAAAGTACATAGAGCTCAAAGGAGACTACGTTGAAAAAAAATATAATTTTTTATCCAAAAATCTATGTTTCATTCTAAAAGCACAGACTCTCATTTAAATGTATTCCAAAATTGGAAGTTCTAACAGAGCTTAACTAATTCACTAAAATCTTAATTGGGAGTTCAAAAATATCAGCCATTCATTCCGTAAATCCATTCCCAGCATATATGTAATCCTTTAACTCTATTAAAAGGCTTTTATTTAAATAGAATTCATTCATCGTTAAATTAATTCATAACAAAATTCATTCAACTTTTGAATGATTAAAATTTTGTTAATTCAAATCTAATATGAATTGAATTAAAATATATATTCTACATTCAATTTGTTTTTGTATTGTTTTTAAAATGCATTGAAAAAAATTGTCTGTTTTAGATTTGTAATAGATTTGAATTGAAGTTAAGCTATATTCTAATGGATTTGAATTATAGAAAACTTGAGTGCTTTAATAAGGAATTTACTCAATAAAGAATAAATAATCCAAGAAATGAATTCAATATGTTTGAAGTAGTTAGAAATTATTATTATTATTTTGTGAAGCCCTAAACTTCATCATAATGCTGGGTATACACGATACTATTTGTCGTACTAATCGTAGTATGAGTTAAAGTACGATTTTGTGATAGACGTTACTACAAATCGTACTATTTCCTTTAAAAAAATGACAAGTAATAAAAATATCACAAAAATCAAAATTTTTTGATTTTCATACTTCGTTAGTACGACAACATGATACACTTTACTAATTTCATACTTATACGATTTATCGTACGACTTATCGTAACGTGTATACCTAGCATAACAAATTCACACTACGTATGAAGGTAATTACCAGGGGCCCTTTCGAGCCACTTCGCTCTCACGGCACTAATGTTTTGTATCACTATAACCTAAAGTAAATTGGTGGTACCTAAGACCACAGTGTCCAGCAAATAATCCAGTAAGTAGCCTCAAATCGCCCTCTCCGAGCGATAGGAACTTTTGGTGTCAAAAAAGTTGTTTATCACAGTTTTTAAAGTTGTGTTTTCCAAATGTTAAAAGATTGTAAAATAAAGCAGATTGTTCCCTCAATATTCAGATTTAATAAGAAATTCAGACAACAAAATAATTTCCTGTATAAAGGCGCCAAAGGACTAAGACAACTGTAGGGCCTGTAATTGAGTTTATTTTTAACTATTTGTTAAGAGTTTTATTGTCGTTCATGTTGCGTTTGAGTAAAATGCCGATTATTGGTGTAAAAATACTATAAAATTGATTCCTTTGTGTACTTTTAAGAATGTGGCATCGTAATAGTTATCCCAAAAGTTGTAGCACATTTTAAATATTTATGAAATTGACAACCATTTCGCAATGTATACTTTTTGTTATTTATAAAATTAATTGTAATTTTTTAATAACCAATTTAAGGACACGTCTTTGTTATATATCAGTATGTATGTATAGTATTCATAACGTCCTTGTTTACATGCAAATATATTTATGTACATCCATGAAATTGGATGTCACGTTTCGTTTCGCATAGTCGTTACTTTTGTTCATATTTTCTTAATTCAAATAATTGTCATAATTATACGCTCGTTCCACATTTTAACTGTCACATTATTATGAGCAGTCATCGTGTTGCAAGTAGCAAGCAAGTTTCTGCTGTTGTTAAGTACATATATGAATATGAATGTGGATGAATGTATTGTAATGCCACATGTTAACAAGGCTAAAAACAAACAAACAATTCGTAATAAAATTAAGATAAAGGCATACATATACATACATGCTACAAATACGAATTCAAATGCATACATCCATATTTATAAACAAAAAAATTGTTGTTAATTTCAAACAATAGCATAATTAAAAGTTGGAAACAACACACATGCAAACATTTGCTCAGAATATCGAAATATTGGGGGAGGCGACAGGGTTGGAAAACACAGTTTCTCAGTAGAAATGAAAAGGATAAACTTTTGTAATTGAGCTACTTTAGAGAACAATGGCCAACATTGTTAACATTTTTCATATTTTTTGTTCATTCTTTGCATACAGATTATCTGGTCTGGAAAATGGCTTGCTGGGGCTATCGTCGCGCATTAATGCAGTTATGTGGTCACGTTCTACAACAGACATCGAAAATGTTGATATCATTTGTTTTGGCCATCTGCTGTATGAAATGTGCATGGGCCAGGAAATGACAACACCCAAACCGTCCATGAGAGTGCTAGAAATGGAAATGGAACAATTTCCACAGGTAGGTTTCTGAAAACTTATTCGCTATTTATTATGTGAATTGAATAAATTAATATTAAACTTAATTTGACTTTATTTGTGATGTAGATTTTAGATGTATTGAGTTTAATATTCGAACCATCCAATGGCGCATGTCCCTCTGTGGAGGAACTGGTGTTATGTGATTTATTTAGGTCAATCGATTTACGAGAATTAAGGGGACCCTGTTTTAACGTAAGTATTAAATAGATAAACGATTAAAATTGATTTTTTTGCAGAACTTGAACAAAATTTAGCGATAATAAAAATCGATAAAAAAATTATCTCTACAAAAAATATTTTTGTTATCGATAACAAATTCTTTTTCTGGTTATCGATAATAAAGTGAATATACATATATAGAGAATATAAACAAAATTTTCTCTAAATAGAGAAAGAATTTGTTATCGATAATAAAATATTTTTATATAGAGACAAAATTTGTAATCGATAACAAAAATTTTTCTCTATATAAAGAAAATTTTTTTTATCAATAACAAATTCTTTCTGTTTGTAGAAAATTTTATTATCGATAACAAATTAGTTTTCTGTTTTATAGAAAATTTTGTTATCGATAACAAATTATGTCTTTATATACGAAAATTTTGTTATCGGTAACACATTTTGTAGCTATATATATGGGGGATTTCATGTCAAGTGAACCAACTTTTGAAATCGATGTCTTCCGATCGGGATGAAATTTGCACCAAGGTTAGCTCTATTGGATAGTAACTCAGACACAATTTTTCAACAACATCGGTCGAGAACTCTCTGAGTTATAGGGGGTAAAATTTTGACAATTTGGTCAAACAGGGGTTTTTTCTTATCCATGTAACTTATTACCTATTGTTCTTAGCAAAATGTGTTCCAAATAGTATATATAGCTATTTCTTCGATCTTTCGAAAAAAAATATTTAAAAAAAAAAATAAAAAATTTTTAATATTTTTTTTCCGAAATCAAAAACTTTTTTGACTTTTTTTTAAAATACGCTATTTTTTTTTTTTTTTTTTTTTTTCTTAAAATAAAGTTTAGATATTTTCCTTGAACACCTACTTGGTCGCTTAGTGGGATGCGAGTGGGATATCTATCAAAATAAATATTTTGTAACTCAAAACATAAAATTTTTTACTTTTTTTGCAAAATCAAAAACTTTGTTGACTTTTTTTTTTCAAAATGGACCCTTTTTTAATCTTTTTTTTTAGGTCAAACAAAAGCTTAGATATTATCCTTGAAGACCCTTTTGGTCGCTTAGTGGGATGCGAGTGGGATATCTATCAAAATAAATATTTTTTAACTCAAGACTTACAATTTTTGACTTTTTTTTTTGCAAATACGATTTTTTTTCCAAATGGGCCCTTTTTTTAAAATTTTTTTTGTAGTCAAAAGAAAGCTTAGGTCCATTCCTTTAAGATATTTTTAGTCCCTTAGTGGGATGCGAGTAGGATATCTATCAAAATAAATATTTTGTAACGCAAGACATACAATTTTTTAATTTTTTTTTGCAAAATCAAAATTTTTTTCCAATACGGGCCCTTTTTTAATTTTTTTTTTTGCTCAAAAGAAAGCCTAGGTCCATTCCTTTAAGATATTTTTAGTCCCTTAGTGGGATGCGAGTGGGATATCTATCAAAATAAATGTTTTAATACAAAAATTGTATGTCTTGAGTTACAAAACATTTATTTTGATATATATCCCACTCGCATCCCACTAAGCGATCAAAACCATCTTAAAGGAATAGGCCTAAGCTTTCTTTATAGCAAAAAAAAAAATTACAAAAAGGGCCCATTTTAAAAAAAAGTCAAAAAAGTTTTTGATTTTGCCAAAAAATCAAAAATTGTATATCTTGAGTTACAAAATATTTATTTTGATAGATATCCCACTCGTATCCCACTAAGGGACCTAAAATATCTTAAAGGAATGGACCTAAGCTTTCTTTTGACTAAAAAAAAATTTTTAAAAAAGGGCCCATTTTGAAAAAAAATTCGAATTTGCAAAAAAAAAGTCAATAATTGAATGTCTTGAGTTACAACATTTTTATTTTAATAGATATCCTACTCACATCTTCCTAAGTGACAAAATAGGTCTTAAAGGAAAAGACCTAAGCTTTCTTTTGAGCAAAAAAAATTTTTAAAAAAAAGTCCCATATTGGAAAAAAATTTCGATTTTGCAAAAAAAAATTAAAAAATTGTATGTCTTGCGTTACAAAATATTTATTTTGATAGATATCCCACTCGCATCCCACTAAGGGACTAAAAATATCTTAAAGGAATGGACCTAGGCTTTCTTTTGAGCAAAAAAAAAAATTAAAAAAGGGCCCATATTGGAAAAAAATTTTGATTTTGCAAAAAAAAATTAAAAAATTGTATGTCTTGCGTTACAAAATATTTATTTTGATAGATATCCTACTCGCATCCCACTAAAGGACTAAAAATATCTTAAAGGAATGGACCTAAGCTTTCTTTTGACTACAAAAAAAAATTTAAAAAAAGGGCCCATTTGGAAAAAAAATCGTATTTGCAAAAAAAAAAGTCAAAAATTGTAAGTCTTGAGTTAAAAAATATTTATTTTGATAGATATCCCACTCGCATCCCACTAAGCGACCAAAAGGGTCTTCAAGGATAATATCTAAGCTTTTGTTTGACCTAAAAAAAAAGATTAAAAAAGGGTCCATTTTGAAAAAAAAAAGTCAACAAAGTTTTTGATTTTGCAAAAAAAGTAAAAAATTTTATGTTTTGAGTTACAAAATATTTATTTTGATAGATATCCCACTCGCATCCCACTAAGCGACCAAGTAGGTGTTCAAGGAAAATATCTAAACTTTATTTTAAGAAAAAAAAAAAAAAAAAAAAATAGCGTATTTTAAAAAAAAGTCAAAAAAGTTTTTGATTTCGGAAAAAAAATATTAAAAATTTTTTATTTTTTTTTTTAAATATTTTTTTTCGAAAGATCGAAGAAATAGCTATCTATACTATTTGGAACACATTTTGCTAAGAACAATAGGTAATAAGTTACATGGATAAGAAAAAACCCCTGTTTGACCAAATTGTCAAAATTTTACCCCCTATAACTCAGAGAGTTCTCGACCGATGTTGTTGAAAAATTGTGTCTGAGTTACTATCCAATAGAGCTAACCTTGGTGCAAATTTCATCCCGATCGGAAGACATCGATTTCAAAAGTTGGTTCACTTGACATGAAATCCCCCATATAGAAACATTTGATTCTTATCCAGAGAATATTTTGTTATCAATAATATCTATCTCTAATTAGATAAAATGTTGTTATCGATAACAAACTTAGTCTCTATATATCTAAAATTTTGTTATCGATCACAAAGAAATTTAGAAAATGTAATATTATCTTTATAGATAACAAAAAATACGTATCTATTGGGTGTATGAATTAAAAATGTGAGAATTTTTAGCTTTTGAAACATTTCTAAATTTAAAGTATTGGTCATTGTTAGCTATAATCTTTTCCCATCTTTCTGGCAACATGTGGATTCCGTGTCAAAGGAACTACTTATCTTTTGAGGCAAAGAACGAATCAAACCAATATCGGATACTCTGAGTGTGAAAGTGGAGCGTATCCCAGAGAGAGCGTTCAACATCGATAGTAATAGATAGCAGTCGAACAGGACAAAACTTCCCAACCACTTATATTACAGTTTCATGTCTGTCCGCATATTCTGGGCGTTTTACGACTAATGCTCTCTTCAAACGAATCAGTTGTGGTCTTGTCTGATGTCAGCAGCTCATAATAGTTAGGACCATTTTGGTTCCAAAATACAGAAAAATCTTAGCGCCATGGATATTTGGCTTTGGTTCGTCTGGTTGGCCGGGCTTCACACATGATCCCTTACGCTTCGGGTAATTGCAATGGAGACATTTTTCATCGCAAGTAATGATTCGTTGCAAGCACCAAGCATCATTATGATATTTCAATGTCTCTCGGCTTCAATTCGTATGGTACCCAAATTCTCAGCTTTTGGATGAATCCTGTTGCTCGCAAACATTTTCTAATTGCTGCTCAAGCAGCTCACTTGGGTCCATTCAAAACTGATTCCATTGGGAAACCCTAGGGGTAAACAGAAGGTTATTTGCAATACCTCCATTGTACCGTAGGCCCAATCTTCTAGCATATGTCCCAATTATACAGTGTCCTGTAATAAAGGAGACAATTAGCCTTATGTGCTCACGACCGAATTCCATAAATATATTCGCCAAAGTCGCTTTCGTTATTCCACATGAAGGTTCAATGGTCCACCTGTTTTGTGCATTTTCAAGGGAAATACCAGAAAAGGGGTCGATCGCCTCCTGATTCATCATCGCACCCCTTTTGGTCAATTCGTCTGCTATATAATTACACTGATTTCCATCGTGCCCATCTCATTTAGGGATACCCGGCATTCCTCCGTCAATCTAGATGTCGTGAATTGGTTGGAAATTTAATAGCAGTAATTTCCTCCTAAAGAACAGTTAGGTAGCCTAAAGTAGGATTTTATCCCAAAGTTATCCTGCCACTTTCTGAGCCGTCGGTATATATTCTTATGACATCGTCAGGGGGAAGAGCCCGCGCTGCCATAAATCCCAGTTCGGGATTATAATATGGAAATGACTATCGAAAAAAAGTTTTGCGATGCAGTAATCGACATAAATATGTATGCATGTGCCCATAGTAATTCAGTATCTTAGAATGCCCAAGGTCCTTACCAGACGACGAACAGCCAGCATTCAGCCTTACAGCAGAGTTGAGAGCCATTTGTATCACCATCAAATCAACTGGTAGCCAGTTTAAATTGGTAAAAAATGCATGAGAGGAGGTAGACCTTATAGCGTATGTAATCAGTATAGTCGTTCAACGGCCTTCCGGTGAGTAGCATTCTCTAAAGAGTACCACCACACTAGTACTCCATAAAACAAGATGGGTTTAACAACTGATTTGAAGATCCAATTGATACCTTTCGGCATAATACCGCTGTTAGTTCCAATTGCCCTTTTACAGGAGTAGATGGTCACATAGGCCTTATTAATCCTGTTCGGAATGTTTAGATTCCAGTATAATCTTTTATCTAGAATGATGCCAAGGTTTTTTGCATTATCCCTGGTATCAGGACTGATTCCATTCAGTCATCGGTCTAAAGTCATCGATCTTGTACCTCCTAGTGAAGAGAACGTCTTTTGGGAGTTCACAGTAAGTCCACTCGACACACTCCACTCACTCAGTGTACTTAATGCCGATTCCATACAACTAGATATTGTATCGAGAAATTTAGCAGATATTAATACCAAAACATCATCAGCATACGCGACTGTTTTGTTCAATCCGCTATCCATTTTGAGCAGAAGGATATTCATAGCCATTCACACAATTGGCCACTTTTGAAACACTTATGCCACCTAAGGTAGCACACATGACTCTAACCGAGTATTTTTCCGGCGTACATAAAGATCAATCCCAAGTTCGTCCATCGTAGATAGGATGGCATTGGGACTGACATTGGTAAAAGCTCCTTCAATATCGAGGAAGGCAACACGTGTATATATGCGATAGAGATGAGTTCCGTAGGAATTGTCATTCTCAGGTATATGTCAATCACCCTTTCTAGGGTTTTCAGCAGGATGCAAGTCTGGTTAGTCTGTAATCCTTTAGTTTATTATGAGTCACCTTACCTCATTTTAGAATGAAGACTAATCCACATCCCGTCCACCATGTAAAATATAGGTCCTCTGATACACGCTGTGTATATATTATTAGTGAGTCATGGTACAACTATTTCTTCATTCTTCTAAAATCAGCAGGAATGATGCCATCCGGTCAAGGGGATTTGCTGCTTGAATAACTCCCAATGATTTTGCAAGCTCTTGTTAAGTTTTACAACAATCTTCATAGAATAATGCCTCCAATTCTTGGTCTTCAAACTTTTTTGGCTGGCCTGGACGATCTTTGTCTTCCGTCTCAAAATCACCATTTCTGAATTTCTCGCATGAAGAAACCGATAGAACACATTCACTCTAAGCTTTGGTGAGCAATCGATGTGCTTCAGCGGCACTTTTTTTAAAATTATGATGATTCCTTGGCACAAAACTCTACATTTTCGTAGCAAACAAGACTTTGTCGATTACACTATAATGTTCAATACTAAGTGAGAATAAATGACAGATATGTACCCTTCAAAATGACATATAAATTATTAAACAAAAACCTAGTTCAAAAGATTCGCCTTCTATTGTAAATCCTGCATTTTTAAGTCATACACCCAATAGAAATATATGTATACACAACATTTATTTATTATTAACAAAACTCTACTCTATATAGAAATGTTTAGTTATCAATAATAACTAGTATAACCCGGTGTACTTCGCTACCCCTACCCTAGTAAAATTAAAAAAATATGAATGGAAATACGAAAATAACACATACAAAATTTGAGAATCTCTAAATTACAGTTCACTTGATATTCGAAAATAACTAACTAATTTTGTATGGGAGACACCACTCCACTGCTCAGATCCCACCCATTATTAAACCTTTTATGTAAATATCAAGCTTTACTTTAACTTTCCTTTATAAGGGAGGAGTCATTCCTACAGGGATCAGGAATAAATTCATTTTTAGATAACCTCCTTAGAATGGTAATAAATTGGTTGATACAGAGTTTAAATTCTTTTAGAATTATAGTTCTCCAGATATTCAAAATTAATTATTTACTTTGCGCCATAAGCATTAATGCAATCCCGACCATTTTCAGCCAATCTGTGTAAATTGGTAAGAGAGCTATGCGGACAAAGTTTGAAGCACCATGCAATTATAACTTTGTATGGGAGGTGACTCACATCCGTTTCCCACCTCTCCCATTTTGGGTGCTATGCCCTCTAATCTAATTCCGTCTATATTCAGCTAAACTCCGCATAGTAATAAGAAATTAATTCGCTAAAAGTTTAAACACTTTTACAATTATAGTTCTACATATATTCGAAATTAATTATATACTTTGTATAGGGTGTGCCACGCCCACTATTCCAATCCCGAACAATTTCAGCGAAACTATGCAAAATTATAACAGAGCCATTTAGACTAAGTTTGAAGAATCTTGCAATTATAGTTCACAAAATATTTAGAAATAACTATTTACTTTGTATGGGAGGCGACTCACCATTTTTTCCGACCCGCCCCATTTTTCATTAAACTCCATTCAGTGATAAACCGTTGAAAATCGTCACAATTATAAAATAACTATTTACTTATCTACAATTACATATTTACCCCCTTATGCATAAACAGATTTAAATTTGTCAAAGGTTTATAAAACAAATTTTATAAAAATTTTAAAATTGTTTATGCATATGGGAGTTAGAAAATAAATAAAACACCTTCAAAATATATTTATTAAAGCGAATTTAAATTACTAAAGTCTTCTTCTTTGTTTTCTATAACAACTCTCACTTAAAACAGAGCGAAATCAATACTTTTTAATTGTTTCTTTTATTTATTTACAACAACAAATTGGGCAAACACGCCTTGCTTTGTTTACTTTTTAGCTTAAGGTTCACATGTACACGTTTTTGCATATGTGTTAGTAGCATCTTTAAACGCTTATAACTCCTAAAAGACTGAACCGATTTCAATAGAATATATATTCTGCACTTCTGTGAATAAATCCCTTTAAAATGGTATATTTCTTGCCCAAATTTAATGTATATTGTGAGCGTAAAAGGGGTCTAAAGAAATCGACTTGCCTATTAATATTATGATGTTTGTTCTCCATAGAAGATATTGTTAAATAAATCTAATTTTTTTACACTTTACAGACCATCAAACCCAGTCTCAGTAGATCAACCTTAAATTTATTACAAGCCGTCAAAAAACGCCAGTGTGCTTCATTGGGCAATTCGTTTAGTGAGACCAGTTCCCCCTGTACACCACCC
Source organism: Calliphora vicina (assembly GCF_958450345.1). Classification (NCBI taxonomy): domain Eukaryota; kingdom Metazoa; phylum Arthropoda; class Insecta; order Diptera; family Calliphoridae; genus Calliphora; species Calliphora vicina. The sequence continues at coordinate 57,543,379 of NC_088781.1, read as the reverse complement.
TCAACACCAAGAGATCGTAGATCTGGGTAAGTTTCAACTTATGTTTACACAATAACAAAAACACAACACTAAACCATTCTAAATAAATGTACAAAAAATGAGCTGTTAATAAGAAAAAAATATAAATATTTTAACAAATTTCAATGTTGTAATTTAACAAATGCTATATGTTTCCCAATAAAACTAAACCAAAACAATATAAAAAATATTGAAATAAATTAATAAGAAAGCTAAAACACACACATGTTTTGTAAACAGTGTTGCATTTATTCGTACTATTTCAATATTTATGGTTTTATTTTGTTGGGACTTTTGCTAACTTTGAACATGTTTTTGTTCTCGTTTTGTTACTCTTTTATTATTATTACTACTACTTCTACTACTACTATTGTTAATTATACTTTTTTCTGTGTACAAATACAAAGATAACAACAAAAACAACAACAAAATTACTCTGTTCTTTTTTTCAAAATTTAATATATAAACTCATAATCTTGGTTGTTTCATTTACATAATGTTGATTTACTACTAAATTATGCATAAACAGACATTATGTTTTTTACTTTTATACTATATTTTTACTGTTACTGCCTAAAGACCCCCTTTTCTCCACCTTTAAAGTAAAAAATTACCCTTTTTTGCTCTCTTTCTAAATAAAAAAAAAACAGACAAAACTAAGCAATTTTTTTAACTTAAAAACAAAATTAAGTCCTTCTTTAATGTAGCATGTTTTTAAATTTAATAAATATTTAATTAATGAAAATAATAATGATTTTTTTATATATTTATATACTATATAAAGTATATAACAATATATATACATATATTTTTTATATATATATTCCAATACATACCTAATACAATATATTTTATTAAAAACTTTATAAGTAAGTAATAATGTTCCTTTTTGTTAACATTATTTTATTTTAGAGCAAAAACTTTTTGTACATTTTATTTCTTATTCCCTCCTCCCCCTACAAAGCAGATAAAAACCAAATTTATGTTAATGATTTTAATCTGCCTTAAATATGGGAAGTTGTATCAAAGGGGAGACTTTGTGGAAACTTCTTGTTAGATAAACTTGTTCTAAAAACAAAAATTATTTTAAAAACATTCTAAATAAAGTTTTTCATTATTATTAAATTGAAGTTTTTAGTTTATCTGTAACAATTCTCTTCAAAAGCCAATAAGTTTAAAATTATGATTTTTTTATATTAAACAATTTCCATTTCAAATAAATTTTGAATCTTGTGATTTAAATCAACAATAAAATTGTTTATGCAAAAGTTTCTTTAAATATAAAACAAAATTTGTTATACATAACTAAATTTCGTCTCTTCTTTATTATTGGGTGTATGACTTAACAATGCGGGATTTATTCAAATGTTTAACTTTTATTTTAAAACATTTGTACAATAAAAATTTATTCAAAGTATTGGCCATTGTTAGCTATGAACTATTAAAATCTTTCTGGCAACTTATGGATTCCGAGCCAAAAGAACTGCTCTTCTTTTTAGGACAAGAACGAATCAAGCCAATATCGGATTATATGTTCCAAAGTGAATCGTATCATAGAGAGTACGTTCTGCATCGATCGAAATAAATAGATGCCGGACGGGGCATGGTCAGGACTATAAGGCGGGTGAGGCAAAACTTCTCAACCACTTCATTCATGAGGGAATATTACGAAGTTTTGCAAATACTTGCTTCAAACGAGTAAGTTGTGTTCGGTACAGGTTTCCACAAAATACAGAGCAATCGTGGAACCCCGCATCGAAGTGTACTATCATCACATTTGTGGAATATGGCTATGAATATCCTGGATAGCAGAATAATGAAAACAGTCGCGTATGCTGATGATGTTGCGGTATTAATATCTGGTAAGTTTCTACTTTCCGCATACACAGTAATCGGCACCGAAAACGAAATTTCATACATTTGCACCGAAAAAAAGTTCTGAAACGAAATTTTTTTGTGCAAATGCATGGAATTTCGTTTTCGGTGCCGATTACGGTGTATGCGGAAACGTAGCTTTAGTGTGTAACCCCAATAGACAGAACTGGTTCTCTTCACTAGAAGGTACAAGATCGATGACTTTAGACCAACTAGACTGAATGGAATTAGCCTTGAGAACATGCGTAGTGCAAAGTCTATCAGCATCACTCTAGATAGGACACTTTTACTCCCACCAAATACAGAACAATCGTGGAACCCCCCATCGAGGTGTACTATCACTTTTGTGGAAAATGGCTATGAATACCCTGGATAGCAGAAGAATCAAAACAGTCGCTTATGCTGATGACGTAGCGGTATTAATATCTTGTAAATGTCTTGTTCTATGGAATCGAACATTCACTGAGTAAATGGAGTGTTTCGAGTGGCCTTAGTGTGAACCCCCAATAGACAGAACTGGTTCTCTTCACTAGGAGGTACAAGAACGATGACTTTAGACCACCTAGACTGAATGGAATTAGTCTTGAGAACAGGAATAGTGCAAAGTCCCTCGGCATCACTCTAGATAAAAGATTATCCTGGAATCTGAACATTCAGAACAGGATTAATAAGGCCAATGTGACCATCTACTAATGTAAAAGGACAATTGGTACTAACAGCGGTATTATGCCGAAAGGTATCAATTAGATCTTCAAAGCAGTTGTTAAATCCATTTTTCTCCTCTAAGGCACTTTTTACTATTTTAAACTGGTTACCAGTTGATTTTCTGGTGATAGAAATGGATCTAAATTCTGCTGCTCGTGAACCGGTAAGGACCTTTAACACTCTAAGATACTGAATTACTATGGTCATATGCATAGTAATGTCGATTACTGGATCGCAAAACGTTTATTCGATATGCAGATCCAAAGGGTCAATAGGGTCGGTAGAGTTTTCTTTATTGAGAACTTTGTTATAAAATCCTACTTTAGGCTACCTAACTTCTGTACTGCTCTTCAGGCGGAAGTTACTGCTTTTAAACTTGCATCCAATTGGCTGAGGTATTATCGAATATCTGGTGATATATGTATATTTACTGATAGCAAGGCTGCCGCTAACGGAATAGCGGGTGTCTTCACGAAATCTAGGTTAACCGAGGAATGCCGGGTATCCCTAAAGGAGATAGCGAGACATTCTAGGATAACGCTTATAGGGGTCCCTGGACATGATGAAAATCAGAGTAATTGTATACCAGATCAATTTGCCAAAAGGCGTGCGATGATGGATGAGGAGGTGATCGATCCCTTTAAATGCAAGATGATTGTACAGCTGAAATTATATGAGACTGCACAAAACAGGTGGACCAATGAATCATCATATGCTATAATCTACTTAAGGAATTCCATCGTGAGCAAATAAGGCTAATTGTCTCCTTTATTACAGGAAACTGTATAATTGGGACACATGCTAGAAGACTGGCCCTACGGTAGAATGACTACTGTACAAGCTGTCATAATGAACTTAAGGGAAAGTATCCTCGTAGTCCCATTCCTATCGGGTTTAGATGAGCTATCAAGGATGAATCCACTCCTTATTCAGGGAATCTGGTTGGTTTACCAGGGAGATAGCGGACGTATTATAAATACCCTGTTGTTTACCTCTGGGTATCACAATGGGATCAGTTTTGAATGGACCCAAGTGAGCAACTTGACAAGTGTTATTTAGCTGTTATTTATTATCACTTATTTATTGAACATTATAGTGTAAACAACTAAGTTTTTTTTTGCTTTGAAACTGTAAAATTTTGTACCACCGAATCGCCATATGCGAGAAGTTTTGCTTTACTTCTTTAGTTTGAAAAAAAGTTCCGCTGAAGCACACCGATTGCTCACCAAAGCTTATGGTGAATGTTTTCCATCGGTTTCAACTTGCAAGGTGTGGTTTTCGCTGTTCAGAAGTGGTGATTTTGACACGAAAGACAAACAAGAGCATGCAAAATCACTGGGATCTACTCAAGCAATTTCGAAAAGTTTGTGAGCTGCTGGATTCATCCGAAAGCAGAGAAATTGGGTACCATACGAATTGAAGCCGAGAGACCTTGAAAAACGATTGTGTATGTCTAAAATGCTGCTTGAACGCTATAAAAGAAAATAATTTTTGAACCGAATGCGAAAAATAATCAGCTGTTTTATCGCAGTCACCTTTCTAAGTGTGCCCTGCTGAAACCTGACCAGACCATCACAGGGAACTTTAAAAAAAAAAAACAAACACAAACTGCGAAGCTTTTTGCTTTTCTGCACCCGCTTCGTTTGAAGCGAGCATTGGCCGAAAAACTCCCAGAATATGCGGCTAGACATGAAACCATAATATTCCATTACGACAACACTAGGCCATATGTGGCAATACCTATTAAAAAGTATTTACAATGAAGTAGTGCGGAAGTTTTGCATCGTTTGACTACTATTTGTTTCGATCGATGCAGAACGCTCTCTTTACTTTGCAACAGAGTATCCGAAATTGGCTTGATTCGTTTTTGGCCTCAAAAGATGAGCAGTTCTTTGGCTCGGAATCCATATGTTGCCAGAAATATGGGAAAAGGTCATAGCTAACAATGGCCAATAATTTTAATAAATTTATATTGTTCAAATGTTCAAAATAAAAGCTAAACATTTTAAAAAAATTCCGCATTTTTAAGTCATACACCCAATGGATAAAGAATATGTTATCAAAAACTAATTCTTTATTTATATTTCCAAATAATGTAGATAATTTTTTTTTATCGATAACAAATTAATTATATCAAATTATATAATCGATAGCAAATTTCGTTTCAATAGAATATTTTGTTATTGATAACAAATTTGTTCTCTATAAAGAGAACATTTTATTATCGATAACAATTTTTTTCTCAATATAGAGACAATTTTGTTATCGAAAGCAAATTTTATCTCAATTTGGAGAACATTTTGATGTAGATAAAAAATGTTGTCTCCATATAGAGAAAGTTTTGTTGTCTATAACAAATGCTTTCAATTTTTTTTCTCTATATAGCGACATTTTTGTTATCGATAACAAATTTTGTCTCGATATAGAGACATTTTTTTATCAAAAAACTAATTTTTTTTTGCATGTATCGATAGTTATCGATAACAAAATTGTCTCTATATATGATGAATTTAGTTATCGATAACAAATACTGTATCTACATAAAGAATATTTTGTTATCTATAACACATTCCTTCTCTATACGAAGAAGATTTTGTTACCGATAACAAACATTTAGTGATAATTTTTTTATCGATAACAAAATTTTGTCTTTATGCAGAAAGTATGTTTTATCGATAGAGAAAATTTTGTTATAGAGATATTTTGGTGTCTACATAAACCAAATATTTGGTGTCTACATAAACCAAATATCTCTATATAGAGATAATTTTGTTATCCATAACAAATATTATATCTATAAAGAGAAATCGATGTAACAAATTGTCTCTTTTTAAAAAAAATTGTTATCGATAACAAATTATGTTTCTATTTAGAGAAAAATTAAAATCATTTTGTTATCAATAGTAAAATCTTTCTTGACGAATTCTATCTTTACATAATTTAACTATCGATAACAACATTCTCTATTGATATAGAAATAATTTATTGGCAAAATTTGCTATTCATTTTCTCTAGAGAAAGAGCAAGCATTTTATGTCTTTACATCGAATCGATAACTACTTTTTATCAATATAAAGAAAATTTCCTCACAGTCTCCCCAATGATAGCCTTCTTTCCACCCATAAAAAAATATTTATATTTTTTTTTACTATACCAAAAAAAAAATGAAACCTAATTTTTTTCTAAAATTTTTTTTATTTACTTTTATTTACACAAAATAACCAAAAATCCTTATCAAAAATGAAAATATAAAAATATTTTTAAACCACACTAAACCAAAGAGTCCTACCAGCGCCTTATGAAGTCTTTCGTATGTACTAAAAACCAAGAAGATCGTAGTACTAAATACCTAATAAAAAAACTAACTCAAAAAACCAAAAACTATTGTAAAAAACTCAAAAATTGTATTCGAGAAATTTTCTTTTAAATAAAATTTCAAAATTTATGTAAAAAAATCAAATTACTTTAATTTTGTACAAAAAATTGTTCAACATTTACTTTCGAAAACAAACAAACAAAAAAAACTTTGGTAAGTTTTTTTCTAATTATTTTTTTAAATTTCATTGCTCTTCTTTATCCTTAAATTACACCGACATTTCTTAATTTTCAAAAAAAAACAATGCTATTTATTACTCCTTTTTTCACTTTTCTTTTTTAAATTTAATTTAGTAAAATTCTTACTAAAGTAGTAATTAATAAGAAACCAACAAAAATAAGATAAATCAAAAATATCTGTAAATTTTGTAAAAATAAAACAGCAGTACTAATTAAATAGTAAAATTTAACAAATAAAACGCTTAAAAAACAACATTTATTTTCAAAATCCTTTAAGACACATAAACTCACACACATAATTACAACACACCCTTACACATTTTTTTTTATTTGAAAGGATAAAATGCACCTTAATTTGCAAATTACTTAGAAGCACTTGTTTATTTTTTTTTTTGTACTGATTTTATTTTGCCACAAAGTTTGTCTACGATAAAATATACAAAATATTTTAATATTGTTTTGTTTTTGCCAAAGAAATCAACCCTCTTATTGTGAACGTTTATAATTTTCATTATTTTTTCTAACATAACTGGACTTTTTAACTGCTTCCGGTTTCTCCCTTCCTTTGTTATTTTAAATAGTTTAGTGTATTTTTAATAGTTTTGCATGATTTTGATGTGTCTTTTTTATAATTCTTTGTTTAGTTTTTAATTTTTTAATAAGCTTGTTAATTAACTATTATATTTTGTAGCTACAGCATGTTGGTGAAAGATAATTAAAACTTTTAAAATGCAAAAAGAAAAATATTAACAAATGAAAGAAAATTTTAAATTTAAAAGATTTTCAAGAATCATAGAACAATTTGTATAAACTGTTAATTAAATTGTAAATCAAATTTCGCACTAGGGACAAATGTTACCAGATTTACGCCATTCTTTACAGAGTAATTTGTGCAAAATTTTATCAGGAATGCTGCATAATCAACATACATATTTATGGCTTCTCAAACAGTATTCCGAGAGGACATTTGTATGGGGCTAGGTGAAAGCAGACAGACAGACGGTCAGACATAGCTAGATCTAATGGTGTTTTCTTTTCTGGAATAAATGATGCTTTTATTCTGCCTTTTACCCTTTCCTGTGTTCTTTTCTAAAAAAAATGTAGTTAGGTATAACTTTTCAAATAATGTTGCCCTAAAACCCTGAAGATATGCTACACGTTACACCCTCAATTTTATCAAAGCGTTAGAAATTATGAGGGTATGGGTAATCTTTAATAAATGGTTCAAAACTTGTTGGCAACATTTTGTGTCGGAAAAGAAAACGCCATAAGAATCTTATGACGACCCAAAATATATACTAATGTGGATCTGCGACAAATATTTTGATGTGTTACAAACGGAATGACATCAAATCGATATATCTCGAGTCCAAAACCAGACCCAGCGGAACTATTAAATCTTTTTTGACCGATATAGTAACTTTTCCCAATGGCCAGAACCTCCGCCGATTTGGGCTGTCGCACAGTGTTATCAATTTACCCTATCCTAATAAAGAGTAAAGGCGTAGAACCAGCCCCAACCCCCGAATGGTACCCCTCACTCCAGGGTTATTACTCGAAGTTCTTGTAACAACTCCAGCCTAAAGAATAGTATTTAACCCCATTCAATTCCTTCCAGAACCATTTCAAATAAGTTGACTTTCCCAAATTCTCAAAATGTCGTTGATAAAAAAGAAACATGTTTACAGATCTTGCCACGGAACATTTAGGTCTTAAAAACCAACACTTCAAATATAATCAATGAAAATCTAAGCAACAATCAACCTAGAAAAACGAGTGTGGACTAATGGTAACTCATCACGCCAAAGAACCAATAGCTCGAGCTTTTGACTGAACATTATACTGATGATTAATAAGGTTTTGATCCACGTTTTTAACAAATGGATATCGGATAATCCTGTGCCAACATTAAGAAAATAACATGTCGGTTTCCGCCTTAATATGTCATGTATTGACTATACCAACTCATTATGAAACATTGTGAAGCAATCAGTTGACTTGAGGAAATCTATGGCACACTTAACACGTCAAAAAACGAACAGCTCGAGCTTTTCGTACAGATTCCATCTCTTTAAGAGTATGCAATTGGCCAACTCGTATGCAAACATCCAACTTAATATCACTACAACCACTCCTTCAGTCTGCCATCTGACAAATTGGGTAACCGGCGAGGTATCAATCTAACTTATCAGATTAACCGTTAAAAAACCGATAACGAATAATCTAGTGCCAGTATTACGAAAACAATAAAGCTGGTTTCAGCCTTCATATGTCATTTATTGGCCATATCAAATCAATCCGAATTATTGTGATCATCTTGAGGGCACCTTTATATTTGGTATACATCGAGACTTCACGAACGACCTAAGGATCTTGAAGATATATGCCTACTCTCCCTAGCTACTCTAACATATACATTAGAGTTCGTTTGTGACCAGGTCACTTCATTTGATTTTCGGGTATCATCATTTTTCTGAAGGTTTTTTCGTAAATAAAAATAATGGCGTCCTTTTTTTTGGAAAATTTTCACTCCTTGTGGTGGTTCAACGAACCTAAAGACGCGCATTTTAAGCACATTTTTCTGTAGAGCAAAAACGGTTGAATATATTGCAAATATGATTTCACCAGTCAATTCTGCATCAAAAATTAATACAATTGATGTTTTTGAATCCTTAAAATAGTTCCAAAAACCCACAACAGAGAACGCTAAGCTCATAAAAAAATAAAAAAAAATAATTTTATTTTTTTTAAACATGCACGATGAAAAGGCATTTTATGCTTAGGAAAACTGCACCAATATTTCCTTTCTATCACTAACCATTAAAAAGTTATGAGTGGCATGCGAGTTCGATATCTATCAATACAAAGAAAAGAAAGCTTACGTCTTTTCCTTGAAGACCTTTTTAGTAGCTTAGTGGGATGTCTATCAAAATGAATATTTTGAAACTCAAAACATACAATTTTTGAAATTTTTTTGCAAAACCTAACTTTTTTTCCAAAATGGACCCTTTTTTAATTTTTTTTCGCTTAAAAGAAAGCATAGGTCTTTTCCTTTAAGACGGCTTTAGTCGCTTAGTGGGATGCGAGTGGGATATACATATATCAAAATAAATGTTTTGTAACTCATGATATACAATTTTTGATTTTCTTTGGCAAAATCAAAAACTTTTTTTCCAAAATGGGACCTATTTTAAATTTTTTTTTTTTGCTGAAAAGAAAGCTTTTGGTCTCGTAGTGGGATTCGAGTGGGATATATATCAAAATAAGTGTTTTAACTCAAAAATTGTATATCTTCAGTTAGAAAACATTTATTTTGGCGCAAATTTCATCCCGATCGGAAGACATCGATTTTAAAAATTGGTTCACTTGACATGAAATCCCCCATACATGTATGTAAAGCTGCAACAACCGGAAAATTAACAATAGAGGAGACAAAGGTTTTATGTATACATTTAGAAAAAATAAACGATGAAATTCTGGATTCTTCTAACCGAATAAATTAGGTCACTCAATCATTCGGTCAGCTCAACACGTCGTTAGGTGGGACAAAAAATATGTTACACACTTTAAGCAATGAAACATTAAATATTATGGAATGATTGCCGATAAGAACGAAAGGAATACATACATCACGTACATTAGAGTGTCCCAAAAATTTTGTTTTTGGAATTTCGGAACGCATACCCTCTATTTTTTTATATATATAAAACTATAGTTAAATATGAAATTTTGTCTTTCTATCATGATTGCAACCCGTGCCGACTTGCGATTTAGTTTTGTGGTGTATTTACAAGTGGAAAAAAATGCAATTTTTTCAGTTTTTGTAAAAATTTTGCCATTAAATAATTAGTTTTGCAATTTAATTTAAAAGAATCGATATGTGTACGTAATTGTCGTTCCAATAAGAATAAAACACAAAAATTGGTTAAAAAATGTTAAAGTTATTAAAAAATCGCCAGGCCATTAACGTGTCTCAGGCCACTAGAACAAGAAACGTAGGAACAAAATAAACATATTTTGAGAAATATTAAAATAAGAGCTAATTTTTACTTAAAATATATCCATATTTACTTGTATATGAGTTTTTGTCTTCGTAGGATACCGTTAACCTATTCGCAGGTATGACCAAAAAAAAATATTTTTTTAACGGCAGTTTCAAAACTCCAATTTCAAATTTTTAAAAATTTTGTTAAACAAATTTCACAATTTTTTGATCATCACTTGGGGATTTATTGTCAAACATATATATATTTTAAGTAAAAATTAGCTCTTATTTTAATATTTCTCAAAATATGTTTATTTTGTTCCTACGTTTCTTGTTCTAGTGGCCTGAGACACGTTAATGGCCTGGCCATTTTTTAATAACTTTAACATTTTTTAACCAATTTTTGTGTTTTATGTCTTATTAGAACGACAATTACGTACACATATCGATTCTTTTAAATTAATTTGCAAAAGTAATTATTTAATGGCAAAATTTTTACAAAAACTGAAAAAATTGCATTTTTTCCCCTTGTAAATGCACCACAAAACTAAATCGCAAGTCGGCACAGGTTGCAATCATGATAGAAAGACAAAATTTCATATTTAACTATAGTTTTATATATATATAAAAATTAGAGGGTATGTGTTCCGAAATTCCAAAAAAAAAAATTTTGGGACACTCTAACGTACATAGATATCAATTTGCGATAATGGTACAGTTTGGTGTAATGTTTCCATATTAGGCTATATTTTTTTCGATTTATATGATGTATACGAATCATTTGGCTCACCTTCTTTCAGTCAAATGAGATTTCCAGAATGTATCTGACATTAGTTTATTCATAGACTGTCTAACATAAGCCAGATCCAATGTCTTTAACTTAAGTAATGGCTCTCTTTCTGACATAGAATGCTTGTCGACAATTTTACAATCTAATTACCCATCCATAACTCCTACGTTATTAGGTCGAAATATCTGCTCAATTGTATCTAATCACTGGCACAACTGACACAACATCACGACGAGTTGATATGAGTTCCTGGACATGAGGGCATTCGGGGAAATGACGTAACCAACGGGTCGTCCCTGGAAGTAACTCTTGCGCAAAGGGATATTCACACTACTTTGGTCTCCGTATAGAATTTGATAGATGAATGGGCTTTGAGAGAGACGGAACTCAGGTGGTCAAATATCATCACTTGTAGAATATCCAGAATGTTCGCTGACAAATAATATGATCAGGACTCTTTTGTCTCTTAGTAGTAATTCGATTAGGCTTCTTACGGGTATAATTCCTGGGCACTGTATGATTGCACAAATATCGGAACATATGGGTTACCCACGTTATAGCTATTGTAAAAGTGATTTATGTATATGAATAGGAGGAAGAATCAATACAATACCTTCTAACACCTGAGTGTAGACTACTACATCTTGGTAGAGCTCTTTTTCATGATCTAGACTGTCTCAGAGAGTTGTCTCTAGTAAATATGATTAGATTTATTAGAGGTACCGGTTGGTTTTCACGGGTCCAATGGAATTACATAGCCAACGAAATTGAGGAGGGAAACTATTCTCAAACATCCAAAAAAGTCGACATCCAAAGACAAAAAGACTGATTATAGCAAAATTCATAACTTTGATAGAAAGACCTCGCATGATATTTTCTCCAGAACTCTTCCAAAAATTTCGTTCAGGAATGATGACACTAAACCTTCAGCCGATTCTCTGTTCAAAGTTATTTCTTAAGGTTTACACTAGATTTTCAGACATTTAAGTATCCTGCATATCTAACTTATATTTATCGCAATAAAAAGTCTTCTATTTTTAAATATAACCACACTCTTTCGTATTCTTAAACTCTTAAAAGAATCCCTTATATCTAGAAGTTCTTGAAGATCACAAATGAAGATATTTCACTGCGTTATTATTTCTTCAAACAGTATTGGTTCTTCTATATTACAATGATTTGTGAGTATTTCTAGTGTGATAACATATTTACCGAAACAGCGAAGACTTGAGACGAAGAAACCGACCACTAAATGGATATTGTCTTCCTAAGTGGAAATTTCATAGAGAAAAGGAATCACATGGAGGCTCTCACTCCATCTCGAGGATTTGGATTATGCGGATGATCTCTGTATACTCTCGCACAAGATCTTCAACATGCAAGCAATGTTAGACTTGAGATAAATATCAAGAAAACCAAAGCTATGAGAATTATCAACGTTAACACCGATAACATTATACTACAAGGCCAACCAGTTGAATACGTAAAAAGCTTCTGCTATCTAGGTAGAACCGTAGCAACTAATGGCGGCATTGAAACAGACTTAAATAACAGGCACAATAAATCGATAGCGGCATTCGGAAGACTACAACCAGTATGAAGAAATTCACAAATATCCAGGCGAACCAAGCTTACAATATTCAACACATTTATAAAGTCTACACTGTTGTGTGGAAGTGAAAGTTAGTTAGTATCGAATACAATCACGCAAGAGATACAAGTATTCATCAACAAGTGCCTCAGAATCATATGCAGAATATTCTGGCCTAACAACATCAGCAACACGAATCATACTAAGACAAATAAAACGTAGGAAATGGAGGTAGAACAGCCATACTACCAGAATGATTCCTGACAGTATAACAAGGATGGCGCTAAAGTGGTACACTCAATGCTTAATAGGCCATGAAGGAGACGAACGATACTCCAAGAACTTGGACAGTTCTTACATGGAAAGACGCGACAAAAAACTGCAACAAATCGTGTAAGATGGAGATGCTTTGTGGAAGCCATATGCTCCCAATATAGAGATTTGATAGACATTCCAGTCCACAAAATCATTTTTAATATCAACAGACTAAGCTAGAATGAAAAGTAAAAAATGTATTAAAGACATTTTGGAATAATGTCTTCAAATATATATATTCCAAGGACAATGTTAATATAGTCAGTAGATGTTTAATTTGAGAAGAATTATTAAAAAGGATTCAATGATTACTGCACAAATGATTTTGAAACAGAGAAGTTTCGTACGTTATTCATGGTGGGAGCTATGGATTCTATATTTTATATGAACCTCTCTGCATTTGATTTTCATTATATTTGAGCCATCTAGGAAACTTCTTAATAGCGATCCATTAATTTTAAGTCAATAAATCGCAGCACAAAAAACTCAAGAGTCGAAGCAATACAGAAAACATTCATGAACATTCTGATTTTAGTAGAAAAACATTTCGACTTGATTCTCACATCAATTTTATGCACATTTCTAACTGCAACAGCACCCTGCACAATTTTCAATACAGACTAAGTAATAATTATTATAAATCAAACTATACATTTAGCTTTAAAGCCTAATTATAAGTAGTTTAAAGATAATTAATTGCATATTTCACCAACATGCATAAATATTTACAATAGTTGATCTATCTTCCATGTATCGTACTAAACGTTTCAGAGTAAATAAATAAATGTATGTATTATTGTAATGTTAATTGCATGTTTCCTATATCCTGTTCCTGACTAAACTCACATCATTATATTCGTATTCATACAAACAATATGAATGTATGTACGTGTCACATTAGTTCAACATCTATCATGCTTTTTCAAAAAAACAATTGGCAGCCCTAATCAAGCCCAAAACATACCAGTACACTCTTAAACTCTTGCTTCATCTGCATCCACTCATAATCACCATCATCATCATCATGATGATGATGATGTTGATGAAGATGAAGAAACTACTTACAACTATTACAACAATTGCTATAAATAAAAAAAAAAAACAAATATAACCTCAAAGATACTTGACATCATAAAAACTAAACTAAAACAATTTATTTTTCTTTTTCTCTCCTCTGTTTTTCTCCCTCTTAATTTTGTATGCTTTGTTGTGTTCCAATGAATATTTTCCGGATTTGTCTACTACGACTACACACTATACGGACTGTGCAATAACAATAACTAACCAACAATAGCTTCAGTCGAACAATGGAATCATTTGATTGTATATCAAGTGATTCGGAAGAAGGGCTACTTGATGAAATCATAGTGGGTTGTAATTTTCAAGCAAAACAATTGCAACGTATGAAACATCACTATCAGCAACAGCAGCAACAACTGCATCAACAACATCATCATCACCAGCAACACCATGAGCATACTCATAATGGTTCACAACATGCCTTGGCCATAGGTTATTATCATAGTCAACCGTATTTGTGTCAAAAGTCACAATATGATCCCATGGAGTCACCGATACACTATTGTGACAACACCACCCAACTTGAGGATAATTCTACACAAGAATTGTTTAACACTCAAAGGTCGGAAAAAGAGATGCAACAGCTGTCACAGCAGCAGCAATCCACTCAGCCCATGATACGTTGCAGTTCTACGTGTGATAGTGATTTAAACTTAAAAGGTGCCATTTCAGCAAACAGAGGCAGCATTTGCTCTTCAGAAAGTGCCACAAGTGTTACAGCCACTACCATAGTTTCCCATGAAGATACAGATCAATCTTCCATTACCACGCAATTGGAGGTGTCCGACTATGAGACCATTAATTTAAAAGAGAATTCGGGAAATTTAACAGTCAATCATAATCAGTCGGGTAATTCGCATGCCTCCTCATCTTCATCCGCCTCCTCATCTTCTTCATCCACGGCTGGTACTTCTTTTAATCATCAGCTGACAGCGGATATGTGCAACTTCAAGAACTCCAAAAGTCGTCGCTTGGAATATTCTTTGAAATGCTTAAAATATGGTCGCAGCAATCCTTCTCAAGATTCTGCTTTTGGCTCGCTAACTGATAATGATCTGTCCACGTCTAGTTTTCGTTTAAGCAGTTTCCAATCCATATCATCGCCCATAGATGAAGGAGTAGAGGATGTTATTATAGCCACTACTACGGCTGGTCATGAAACCTGTTTGGAATTGGCTACCATACCACGCAGCATGGTGTCTCAAGATTCAGCCATTTCCTCACCTTGCCGCGAAACATCTCCCAGTAATTTTCTGCATATAGACGAAGGAACTTGTTCGGGGGCCTCCAGCTCTTCGGGTTCAACTGGTAATCTTAGGCCACAACATTTTCCAGTTTCATTGTCACCCAAAATCTTAGTCACCGCCACTACCAATTCCAGCAACTCTAGTTTGGCCTCCAGTTCCGGTAGCCAGGCCCAACCACAGCAAAATCAAACTCAACAATTTGATCCTCCCAAAATATTGGTGAATGATCAGAACTCCATCTACACCACGTCGCCCTCGAAAAGGTCCGGCACCATTGAAGTGTTTTCGCAGAAATACCGAGTCAGTTCTTTTGAGGACATGTCGCCCTTGAAAAGAGGCTCCAATACCGACAAACAACATTTGAAAAATGTCAATCGTTTGGCATTTCGATCTCTGGAAGAAGAAAGACGCATTGACAATGCCTTCATGCCCATAACGGATCGCGTTCATTCCGACAATCGTGTTAATGTACAGAGCGAGAAATACAAGAAATTAACTCATGCTTCATTTCGCATTAGCAAAACCTCTAGTCAGGTTATCATGTACGACACCTCTCCGGGCCAAATGATTACCTCTTCGCCCGGTTCGTCAACAATGCTGGCTCAGTGTGGCACTTCTTTGGAATTACAAAGGCCAGCCACTGCCTCGGGCTCATCTAGTTCGCGTCAGACCATGTGGCGTGATAGTAAATTTTATCGTAAAAATCGCATAGCCAAATCCAATGATTCATTACTCGAGACTTCTCCCAATCATTCGGCACGTCTATCACCCTCCTCGTTGAGAGACAATCACTATGATAGTTCTTCTTCGTATGGTAGTCGTAGTCATAGTAGACAATCCTTAAATCGTGGTGGCTCCATTCATGAAATTATGGGCTCCAATCATACTTTGGGACCCGAGATAACCGTCACCACGAGCTTTTGCAACAATCCACCCAATGGCAATCGACGTTATTGCAGCTCGAAAAGCGAAGATTTGGGCGATTCATCAGACTATCTAAGGGTAATGGATGCACGCAAATCTTACTCGGAAAGACATTTGGTTACTTTTGAGACAACCCTTAAGCAGACAGCCATTAATAACACCATGCCTTTGGATGGTTCAGATCCATGCTATCTATCCGAAGACGATACCAGTTTCAATGAAGACAATAATGTTCAAGGAGGTCACTATCAAAATCAAAATATACCTCCACCTCAATCAAGTACACAAAGATCACAGAGCAGACATCATCAAGTACCAACTAAATCCAAATACGGTTACGGAGAATATTATCAGCAGCAATCACAGCAACAACAGCATTCCACAACTGCTAATAGCGCAAAATCTGGCACATTTACAAAGCGTTCCCACCCCAATCAGCTAAGCTGGAGTTCATGCTCTATAAATCGCTTAAAAACGACCAATATTAAAACCACCTCTTTGGCAACCTTATCCTGCCAACAGAATTTAACTAGCCCAGCTGGTACTGCTTACAATCTCAGTCCCCAACATCAACAACAACACTCGTCGTCGTCCTCTTCTTCATGTCATTTGGATAAACCAACCTCGACTTCTTCGACCCCATCACCATCTTCGAATGTCCATAGCGTAGATACCACCTCGAGATCTCCCAAAAAATCCTCACGTAATCCTGTGTTCAAAACTTTGCTAAACACTGCCGCCTCCAACACCAACACCGATACCAGTAGCGACAACGGCAGTCGCAACAACAGTCTAACCCAAGATAATTCTTCGCCCGATGACTCGCCAACAAGACGTTCCATTAGTGGCATTGAGCTGGCGAAAATCTTTTCGATGGACAGCACTGCTGGTTCTGGGGGTTGTAGTGAAGAGAAAACACCGCTGCTGGACAGTGTTGAAATGTCACCTATAAGTCCTACCGATCCCGACCATGATGACGAAGAAGACGACGCCGATGGTCTACAACAAAGAGCCGATCAAATGTGATATAGTAATAATAAAAATTAAGAGCAAACTGAGTGTGATTAAAAGAATCGTGGAATGTTTTTTATCTACAAACAAATAAAGGTAATGCTAATGAGAATGAGAATGTTTTCGATAAAGTGATTAAGATTATACTTATTACATGGTATGTAGTTGTTCATGATCCCGTTCAATATAGTAACATAAATATTTATATGCTTAAATAATGTAGATATAGGGAAATATGGGTTAAGAGAGATTTAAAGAAAGATAATAGGGAAACACTTAAATATTTATAAATGTAACACTAATACAGGGAATTCCTACTTCTGTAATCGGTTAATTAAATTCACCCTCGATGTTTTAAAAATACTGGATCTAATTTTTCAAAAATTTTCAAAAAAGGATATGAAATGTAAAATAGAGAAATCTGTCAAAATATATCATTGTACAAATCAAAAAGTAGAACTTGTTCTAATTTTTCTATAGTGTGAATCAGAATTTTTAAGTGCTCATCTAGGACCTGGGAAAATGGAAAATTTTCTAAAAGATTATTTAAAGTAAAGAAAATGTTTTATTTTGCCTAACCAAATGCTTGAGCCAAATTCTTACACGATCGCTTTCTAACTCTTTTCTATTGATCATTATGTTATTTTTTGTTAAAATTATATCGTAGAGTAAAAACCTAGATGATTATTGTATCTAAAAATGTTAGTATTTACAAGGTTTTAGTTGCTATTTTTCATATCAGTGATCGTCTGATCTGTAAGAGCTACATACATATGTTGCAACTCTTCACGGATTGTAAAGTTTCTAAAGGTTGTCTTATTGTCATATATTTTAGGTTAGGTTATCCTCTGTAGTTGTGATCATAAAGAAATAAGCATAAAGCTAAATATAGAAAAATAACAAACAAAAATATTACTTAAAATAATCCCACATACGAGTGTTTTTTTATTTTACATAGTTATGTTTACTAATACATTCGCACCACTTAGGTTTTTGATAACTGAGTTAGGTCTTTGAAAGCCGAGTTTCCAATCTATGTGTATTTATGGTTCCCATGGTGATATCAGGAAAGAAAGTGTTGAGGATAAGAGTACAAAATCAGTACCCCCTTTCAACCGTACTGTGTACATAACCAAACCATTAAGTCGCTCGAACGAAGACATTTATTATGCTGTTGTCTATCCCTGACAGTTTCGTCAGGTCATGCAAAAATATTCATCTAACGTCCCGAATACTAAATCGGTCAGACGTCTCCTCTTCTGCGTTATGAAAACTTTTACTGAAATGATTTGAATGATTGATAATGATTCAATATCCTGGCAATCCGAAAAAGCTATTACCCGTGACCACAGCTACTATATTCCACAGCCGATCTCTCGGAACGTTCGTCATAGCCATATTTCACTTGACGTCCTACAAGTAGTATTTGTGGACCACCTGTGCATAATCGTAGAGTCCATCCAGAATCATACACTTGCAGCATTTTAGCTGTACCCCGACAAATCGATAAATTTTTAAAATTTAAGTGTGGAATTTCTCGGCATTTCATTACATAAGAGAAGCCGGAAATTCCAGGACCAAGTTAGATGTTGTGTAGACACCCCTAATAGATTTCTGGGCAGCCTAACTATCAGTATAGATTAGAATATCAACCCCATATATCCGACCTTAACAAATTTAAGGTCCTTTTTATGGACGAAATTTCAGCCTGCAGAACAATATGTTGGTCCGGAAGTCTGGAATACACACCTGTGTCTGTTTGTGCAATATAAAAGCCATGTCGTTTTTGAACTATCAGTGAAGACTGTCCAGTCGCGATTAACATGACAAACTCTCTGACTAAGAAATTTTTGTGAGTAGTTAATATTGTCATTAAAAATAGTGATATGTCCGTAGTCCATTCGCCCTAAGCATTGAGTCTTCTATCAGAGTTAAAATCTTACGAACTTCTGCATTTA
Organism: Calliphora vicina; assembly: GCF_958450345.1. Lineage (NCBI taxonomy): Eukaryota > Metazoa > Arthropoda > Insecta > Diptera > Calliphoridae > Calliphora > Calliphora vicina. The sequence goes on along the minus strand of NC_088781.1, from coordinate 57,524,325 downwards.
TGATTACAGGTTAATATGTACGTTGCTCGCCATCAAAGACTCTATTCGACATAATGAACTGGTTGCCTGCTGATCTTATGGCTGCTCATTATGTCGAATAGAGCCTTGGGTGACTTTCAGAGAGCACTCTGCAAAAGAAGTGCCATACATAGAGAATATGTATGTCAAAGACCTAGCTCAGTTGTCAGAAACCTAAATGCTGGAAATGTGTTAGTAGAAAAACTATGTGAAAACAAAAACAACACTCGTATGTGTGATTATTTTGAGTAAATTTTTTGTTTGAGTTTTTTCTAGTTTCCGCTCTGTGTTTCTCTATGGTGCCATATATCAGTATCACAACATCAAAGAGCCATCAGATGTTCCTAGGATTAATTCCACAGATTTTTGCTATTGTCCTTATATATGAATAAATGGCCGTAGCCGCATTAGGCACTCTAGATTGGGTGTTAAGATTCCATGACACTTGCGAATCACTTTAAGCGATGTAGAGAGAAAACAGGGACTTATATTCTTTCGTGAACTGAATCCAATCTTATTACTCCGGGTATAGAGTGACCGTAGTACCGATCCCATTCAGAGAGCTATAATACCCAGATATTTTCCAGGATAGTGCCACATTGTAGAGTCCCGAGATTCGATATCATTGGTTGCTCCCATTGACGTGGTAATGATCATTCGGTTCACAACAAATTCGTGGGATTAACATTAATAAAAGCTCCCTTACTATCCAGAAAAACTTCTAATGTGTATTCCCCATACTCCAGGGTTATCTCAAAATAACACACAACCAGTCCCAATGGAGTATGTATTTGATTCCTGATTTTAAAAACGATCCGTGAATGTCCAACATGAGTAATATTTTTGGCTTCAACTGCGTTGGTGTCCATGTAAGAAATTTTGTGTCTAAGGATACAGCGCTGAGTAGACTACAAACTCCAACCTAGTATCCGGAGTAGAGTTATTCATCTGGGCTAACTTCGCTTTTTTGTCAAGCAAGTCCTGAATAATTCATAAATTATTAATTAACCAGAGCTTCGAATTAATTAATTCAGTTTAAGCTTAATTCACTAAAATCATAATTTGGAATTAGAAAATGTCCAACATTCATTCCATAAATCCATTTCCAAAATCGAAAGTTTCCAAAGGTTTTTATTTTAATTCATTCATCTTTTCAGTAATTCACAATGGAATTAGTTCATAACTGAATTCATTCATCTTTTGAATAATTATTTTTTTGTTATTTCAAATCTAATACAAATTGAATTAAAATATTTGTTCTTCATTCAGTTTTGTTTAGCTTTTAATCATTTTCAAAATTAATTGGAAAAAAGAACATTTTAATTTAATTAATTCTATAAAAAAAGAATTCTCAAAGGAAGGAATTCAATACGTTTGAAGAACAAAGGAATTAAGGAATACATTAATTGTATGAATTTATTAACGTAATGTTTAAGAGCTAAAATTTAATTTGATTTTTAAAATGGTATTAAGAATTAATTCTCTCGAATCTTTGTTTTCAAATAACCGATAAAAGTATGAAGTATTATTGAAAATTTTCTAGTTGTATCGAATAATCAAATGTTGTAGAATTAGACAGCACTAACCATGGCTTCCGTAGAGGAAGCTCTACTGGAGACTTTTTATTCTTTCTATCGGAAAAATGGTGTCGTTCCATTCACCGTTTTGGCGAAAGTAAAGTGGTGTCTCTAGATATTTCCAAAGCGTTCTATAGAGTGTGGCATGTTGCACTTTTATCAAAACTTATTGCTTTTGGTGTCGGTATTAACTTCTCTCGACTTATATCGAACTTTCTCAGAGATCGCACTATACGTTCTAATCAAACGAGTTCAAGATAAATTCATAGGTATTGCAAGGTTCCTTTCTTATTCCTACTCTATTCCTTATTTTTCTAAACAACCTTCAACGTCAAACTTCCAACCCTATCTATAATTTTGCATATAACAGCAAAATTTGCTATTGCCGACAGGCTTGGTCTGTAATTTAATGAATATAAGTTACAGACCAAGCCTGACGGAGATTGGGGCAATGTTCCAAAAAATTAATGATTCCCTTAATCGGGATCTTCTGACAATCTCTGAATGGCGTCGCTTTCAACACTCGAAAGACTCAGTGTTGCATGTTGACACAAAAACAAACGACAAACCATATCGCTTCATCTGTACTTATGGGTGGTGTAAATATTGTGGAATCAGAAGCTCTTGATGTTCTGGACATGAGAATATCATGTGATGTCCGCTGTTCTAAACACATTTTTCAAGTGTCAAAAGTAGCATTCAAGTGTCTCGGATTTCTGAAACGGTGTAGGAATTACTTTAATCCATCTGATCTCCTCACTATTTACACCACCTATATCCGACCGAAAATGGAATACAACACTCATGTATGAACCGGAGCTTCAAAGTCTATTCTGGTGCTTCTCGACCTTTTAGAGGAGAGGGAGAAGGTGATTATTGGTGACAGTAGGGTATCCTATTCTATTGATTCGATGGAGCAGCATTGCTGTGGACTGTGGGTTGCGTTTCACTGTTTTATCGGTACTACAATGGAATGTCTTCTGATGAAATTGGGGAACTTGTTCCTGATACCCATAGATTTTTACGTAATACACGTTTTTCATCAAGAACACATCCCTTTATGGTCGATTGGCCAATGGACTGCACAATACACTATACGGAAAATTCGTTCATTAGCCGTATCATGTTCGTATGTATGTGGAACAAACTTCCCGCTGAAGTTTTTCCTGTAATTTTCAATGTAGGAAAGTTCAAATAGAATGTCCACAAACACTACTCCCTCTTTGCTCCCTCCTATAACCTGTTTTCATAGTTCAAATATAATCCTTTCATAAGAAGAAGAAAAAAAATAAAAAAAACATTGAAGTCGTTGTAACCATGCCGAACCATGTTTTTTCTCTGCGTGTAGATTAAAATTGCCCCTGGTGGTGCCATTTTCCGGAAGTTCAGCGGTAATTTTTAAGAAAAGGGCGAAACCTATTAGTTTAGCTACGACTGAGTAGTGATCCCCGTATTGCTTCGAATATAGGCCATCTCTTTTAATCCAAATTGTTTCAGTTTTTTTTTTGCTAAATCATACGCATAATTTATCGAATGTGAATAAGATAAAATAAGTTAAATTTTTGCATTCATTACTTTCTAATTTCAATTATACTTATGATATTTTTGTGACTGACATAATTTTTTACATTTAACGATAATTTTTTATATATTTCAAACCCTGCATACGGTCGTTTCTACACTTTAAACACCACATACACTTACAGAAAAAAGTATTTCGTACGTTTTTTTTTAAATTCTTAAATCATTTTTTAAATCTCTCTTTCCCAGGCATTTTGAAAATCTTATGTATTTGAAAAAATAAACTCTATTATTAAGTAAAAAGCTTTCTGCAAAAACAATAATTTCTCTATTAACAAAATAAAACAAAACAAAAAACTCTATACAATTATTGAATTTTACCTTTACAATTATTTAACATATTGTATTAATATTATTAATAAATAAAGAAAAAAAACATTATTAAATAAAAAAAGGTCCATTTAAAAAAATTCAATTTTTTTATTAGACTGTTAAGGATTTTATTCTCTAAATAAACAAAATATAAAACAAAAAAGATAGATTATTAAATAATAATTATATATATGGCGCACTTCGAAATCACACACCTCCATCCTTATGATTAAATTTTAAGGATTTAACAGAAAATTATATTTAAATATTAACAAACAAAATAACGTAAACAATTGTTTTAAATTTAAAAAAAAATATAAAAAAGAAATTGAAAAACTTAAAAATAAGACTTTAGCTTCGAAAATTAGTAAAAATAATAATAGAAAATGGAAATTTCAAATAATTTTAGCTTGAAAAATAAAGAGCAAAACGTAAAGGAAATTTCGACTATATATAGATTTTAGGGAATTTAATAAATGTTAAAAGTAAAAAAATCATAAAAAGGGGAATAAAACAAAACATGTTAAAGAAACGTTTAATAATTTTAATTTAAAACAATAAAACAAAAATGTGTTTTTAAATTTAAGACAAACAAAAGGTAATACAATTATAATAGCCTTAAAATAACTATTTTTTTTTTAGCACATTAGTTTTTAAATAGGTTTCTTAGAATGAAATGACAACAACAAATATTATTTTTCATTTAAAGTCGGGCTTAAAATCATATAGAGAATTTTATTTTTAAGAGTATTAGAAAACAATTAAAAGAATACCAAAAATAAAATCATTATAATTAGCAATTAATTAGTAAATTATTTTAGGTTTTTTTGTATTATTAACTAATAGTTAAAAAGGAAAGGTATTGGGTTTGGCAACGAACAATCGTAGCTTTAAAAGGAAGCAATTCCAAAAACCAAACAAATTAAAGGACATATTTATAACCAACAGACAGACATATTTATGTCTAGCAGCAATAGCGAAAGAAAGGAAACATACAAAAGGCAAAAGGACCAGTTCAAAAACATTTTAAATGAAGATATATAATATAAATATTTAGTTCAAACTGCTAAAAAACCAACAAGTTTAATAATAGATTTCAATTTAAATTTAAGTATTAAAAACTATTTTTAAATTAATATTTTTTTAATAAACATCATTTAACGCATTATTACAACTAAAATAAAATAGCAAATCACAATTTAATAAAACGTTAAACAGTAAAACAGAATAATAAAATTAAAGAAACACAAATTCAAAACTCTTAACCCCGTCAAAAATTTTTAAAACGTAAATGAAAAACCAAACCAAACAAAATCTTATTAAACGAAAACCGAAACCAAAAAAAAAATAAATATTGAAGAAGAAAAACAAAACTAAACAAAATAGTGTTATAAATAAAATCTACAAACAAATAAGTAAAAAAATAAACAATCAAATTGACGTATTTAAATTCAATACAATATATCAAAAAAAAAACTAAAAAATATAAAATAAAAATCTAAACAAAATAATAGAAATACTTATAATAAACCTGTTTTTAGTATATATTTTTAATTTTATATATTTTCTGTACTTTACTTTTTTTTAATATTTACAGTTTTAAAACTAATAATTTTATATTTATATATTGTATTGTTTATGTCAACGATTTATTTAACTTTCTTAATAATAATTGATTTTAACTTTTAAATTCTTAATATGGTTTATTTTTTAAGAAAATTGAATTGAAAATAAAATCGGTGATATTTTTAAGTGTATAAATAATGTTATTTAGAACATGAATAAAAATAAAAACAAAAAATTAACCTAAAAACAAATATTCAACCTTGTATTGTTTTATTTTTAAATAGTCTGCTAGGCTATATTCAAAAGGAGGATGGCTCCTAGTTCTCCTACTGTTGGCGAATATACTGTCGACATATCATCACGTGTCATAGGATGAGAAATAGAGGTACCAAAAGGAAAAATACTGTTACGAAATTGTACTTGAATTCAAATATAATGAGTTCAACGGCTGATTTAAAGTTGCATAATGCTTTCGAACAGCAGTGCCTCTCAAACTGTAATATATCTGTGGGTATTAGGGATGCCAATCCCGAAATCCCGATCCCGAAAATCCCGGGATTTTTCGGGATCGGGATTTCCCGAATCCCGGGATTTGTGAAAAAGAATCCCGGGATTTTTCGGGATTAACAAATCCCGAAATATTATGAGATTTTTTATATTTTAGGAAGATTTTTGAAGCACCCAAAATACTTAGAAAGCTAAATTTCAGCATATTTATAATAATCTCGCTTCAAATCCAAACGCAGCCAGATTTTTTCATTTGAATCAGGAAGCAGCACGTCTCCCTTCCATTGACAGGCTTTTACACAATTTACACTTTTACGAAATTTATGTTCATGTTATTTTCTGAAGGGGCAAATGTAGTCCGATTTCCGCAGTACTTTACAGTATAATTTCAGAGTACTTACAACTTATTTTGTGCAAAATTTTGTAAGGATTGCCGCATAATCAAGATATTTATGACTGCTCAAACAGTACTCCGTGGGGCAATTGTATGGAGCTAGGGGAAATCATGGACCATTTATTTTAATTTAATGCATTAGTTTTTGATTTGTTATATTTTTACTTAAATATATTAATGAAATCAATAGTTTTTATTGTTGAATTTGATGTTTTTGACGTTTAACTAAAATCCCGAAGTCCCGAAAAATCCCGAAATCCCGGGATCCCGAAAAATCCCGGGGTCCCGAAAAATCCCGGGATCCCGGGATTTACATTTCTAAAATCCCGAATCCCGGGATTTGTAAAACCCAGTCCCGTTTGGCATCCCTAGTGGGTATTATTAACATTGAATAAAAGCTTTGAGTTGATCATTGATCGTAAGTATGGTAACGCTGAATGTTTTCTGAGACTCGTATATTCGAATTCGAAAGCTCTAGACGAATTCGAAAGCTCTAGACTTCGAATATACGAGTTTTGACAGTTAAGCCTAGTACTCTGTTCATATTTGCGAAAAATTATGGTTTTTTCATGCGAAAAATTTTACATGCTGTTGGACAGCTAGCTGTTGGTTTTAATTTCGTGCGAAAAAAGTGCTGCGTTTGTTATTTCGTGTGGAAAAATAAGGTTGCCAGATGTATTTCACATTATTTCCACAATAAAAACAGAGTACTGCTTTTGCGAGATTATTTCGCATATATTTCATTCCAAATATTTTATATGTAGTTTGACAGCATTTCGCACGAAATTTTGAACAGAGTACCTAGCTTTAAAGAACACAGTAGAAAGTTCACCAGAAATGGCGTGTGTATAAATAGTGGCCATGGTTGCAATAGTGAGTTCAGTTTATCAGAGACGCTATTCGAATAAACATCAACTGAGTTACTTAAAGTGTGCTGTATTTTCCAGTGAATTCGTGTACATTATAAAGTGTGTCTGTATTTCTGAGAATTTATAAATAAAATCGGTGATTTAATTATGTTGTTGTACATTTTAAATAAATAAAGAGTTGTTACAAATTTTAAACTGTGTTTAATTCCAATCAAAAGTATCCGGTTTATTTAAAGGAAATAAACCAACGTTTTTAAAAGGCAAAAACATATACGTTTTATTTAAAATAATTAAGCCAATTATGATTACATGTATCTTAAACATTGGTTCCTCCAGTCGTTGTCGTCCTTTTTCCATTCGAACCACTATTTAGCGACTTATTCCTTTTTTCATTTGAACAACTATTTACCGACGTTTCTGTTTTATTTCATTTTCATTTGAAAAATCGGCTTCAGGTTGAAAATATAAGTGATCACAGATATAAGTCACATCGAAATTACTGTTATCATTTAAATACTGTTACCGTTATGAAATAAATTAGCGTTACAATTTCGAATCACTAGCCAAACTGGATTATAAATAATTCGTTACTATTGATTTCTTTAGTTGAAATTGAGAAAATCCTTATTTATGAGAGCGTTTCAATAAGTTCGTGACTTTTTGAATTTCCCGTTAAAAAGGGCAACACTTCTCCTGTCAACAGGTATCTTTCAGTTGACTCCCGCCAACATAGGGTAACATAGAGACGAGACGGAATTGTCAAAAACCTAAGTCTGTTGTCAAAAACATATCTCTTGCAACAACAAAATACCTGCTAGACAATGTATTTTGTTGTTGTATCAGAAATATTATTTGTTGTATTTTTGTTTGACAAATCAGAGTGTCTCGTCTCTATGTATAATTCTCTATGCCTGCCAATTTGAACAAAATGAGTCATTTTGGTTTGTGTTTGACAGCCACTTGACTTGATGAGAAAATGGAAAAAAGTAAATTTCGAGTGCTCATTAGCATTATTTTTTGCGGAAAAAAAATATCACTTAAACCAATGCTAAGCTTGATAAATACTATGAGAACTCTGCACCATCAATTTCAATGGTAAAAAAATGGTTTACCGAATTTCGTAAGGATTAGGATCGTTCTGGACTTTCAACTGGACAAAAATTCACAGTATGGTGTTGGCCGATCGGAGATTGAAAATGCGAGAGATTGTGAAAGCATAGTGGTTAAAATTTTGAGTGGGTTTGAGATTGCAGAAGTGTTTGGCGTTGTTCAACAATGATATGTGCAGTTTCCATGTTAAAAATCCATGAATTAGACTAATAATTTATCCTTCATCCGAGCTATTTTTCGGATTTAGCCCCAAGTGATTATTTCTTGATTCCAAACCTAAAGAAATGTCTCGGCTGACATGAATTCTCGGACTAATAAATCCTCCCTAGCATATTTCGAAAAAATAAATTGAAATTCAGAAATCCAAATTAATATTGAGAAAATAAAAATTTAAATTCAACTTAATATTGAGATAAAACCAATTGAAATTAAGAAATTAAATTAATATTGAGAATATACAAATTCGAATTCGGAACAGCAAAATACTATTGAGAAAAAAGAAGTAATCCAAATTAATATTGAGAAAACACAAATTGAAATTGAGAAAGTAAAAATTGTAATTGGGAAATTAATATTGTGTATGACATTTTACATTATGACCCTATAAAGTATATATATTCTGGATCCTTATAGATAGTGGAGTCCATGTCCGTCCGTCTGTCTGTCTGTCTGTTTCTTCTTTCAATTGGATTTTTTCAATATTAAATTGGATTTCTTAATTTCAATTTATAATTTCTCAACAATAATTTGGATTTCTGGATTTCAATTTTAAACATTAATTTGATTTTCTTAATATTAATTTTCCACTTGAAATTGTATAGTTTTCATTGGTATTAAATTCCTAAAACGTTTGCATTATTTCCCAAAAGCTTAAAGCATTCATTACGAATTAATTCCTAGGCTTAATTCCTTTAGAAATGGATTCTTTATATATTAAATCCCTATTGAATTATTCAAATTGTATTTAATTCAATATAGCTTTATAAAATATAATGAATCATTAAATTTTTCTTCAATTCAAGTTTTTATATCCGAAGTATGTTTTTCTCTTTAGCCGAACGAATTTATTTATTACTGTATAACTTCTAAAAGATAGCAGGAAACAAATTTTGCACTTTTAGTCTTAGAATGCGAAACACTATAAATTATGAAAAATCACATCCATTTAGGTTCGTAAACATTATTTATTCTGAACTGTAAAAATATAGAAAATGTTACAGCTACTTTGTAACAGTTTAAATATTAGATTTGTCATGGCAACTCTGTTGTTAAAATTAAACAATCTCAGCTGACAACAGCGCCCTCTAACGACAACGACTGTAACAACTTTGCACTCGTTGAATTATTTCACAGCAAATGTCAAAATAACGACCAAAACAAACAGCACAATAAAGAAAATACACAAAACACAAGAGCGAAGAAAAAAAATAATTTCACACAAAAAATACGAATGTGAAAAAATTCATTTTTAAAACAGAATTCAACGAGAACGGTACCAATCAGAATAAAAAAACCCACAAACAAATTCAAATATACGAGCAATATTCATAACTACAGCAACAACAGTACAGTGAATTGCATTATTTAATTGGAAGATTAATTAATTATGCAAAACAATTAAGTGAAGTAGAGAAAAAGAAGAAAAACACGAGTTTTTTTTTATTTAATGTGTAACGAAACAAGTATAAAAACAACAATAAAGTGCATTCAACTAAAGTTCACTATAATAAGAAATTGTTTCGAGAAAAATCGATTAAAATTGTTATAAAAACGAAATAAATTTATGATAAAAACCAACTGTCAAAGAAAAATTGTGGCAGTGAATTTTAAACACAGAAAATCATTAATATTTCAAAGACAATTTTAAGGAATTGAATAATAAAATTACATAACCTTCATAAAGATCTTGAAAACAAATTTAATAGAAAAAATTTTAGTATTTGGTGGCCACAATTACAATAATAAAATAAATAAATAAAAATATAACAACAACAGCCACAAAAATAAAAAGCTCTTGTGTAATAATAAGAAAATCTTTGGCAGAATTTTATTTCCCAAATAAAAGCAAATAAACTTTGAAAAAAACTTGAAAATCAGCAAATAAAAAAAGTGAAATAACTTGAAAAGAAAATTTATAGAGATTTTCTTTTAATAAAGAAAAAGCGGCTTGACAACATGTAAGCGGTCAAGTCCGTCTCTAAATTTAGCAAAACTAAATATAAAGCGCCAGATACATTAACTTTGGCCAAACCTTTTAAGAAAACACGTTTTTGTTTTTTTTTTAAATTTCGAGTCGGTCACACCTACAACAAAAACATAAAAACCTTAACCATTTCTATGCTATATAATTTATGGCGTATTGCTAAAACAAAAATAATTAAGGAAAATATTTTCACCACTTTAGCAGACTTGCACTTTTTGTTGCCTATATTTTTTACAATTTACACATATTTTCGCCAGTTCTTTATTTTTTCGTGTTTTGTTTTGATACGTAAAAAAAACACATTAAGTGCGTGTGTGTGTGAGTTTAAATTGTTAAAAAAAACAATAAAAACAAAAAACTTTACAAAAACAACATTGATTGTATTATCATCTGTATTTACCGGTTCTTTTTGTGCTTCTGTTTATTTTACTCGCGTTTTATGCTCGTCGTTCGTGTGTAAAAGCCAGTGCAATAGTGTGCGTGTGTGTTTTTTTTTGCTGCACTATTCGTTTGTTTTTTTTTAAGAAGCCGGGTTTCTTTTTTTGTTTTGAATATCAAAAACAAAACAAACGACATTAATAACTATTTTATTTGTTTTTATTGCTGTTTACTCACCTTTAAAGAACAAAACAACAATTTTGGCATATTCTCGCTTATATAAACACACTTTTACATAAACACACTCTCCCAGCAGCAAACAATTTGCGTATTTTGTTTGTTGATTAATTTTGGACAGTATTTTGAAAGGATTTAAATTTGAGCATGTCCCAAGGACAAAGGGATACGATTATTCATTTAGTAGCTGGCGGGTAAGTTGCTATTAGAATTATTTTATTTAATTATTTATTAAGCAAGAGTTTAATTTTATAATTAATGCAAGTAGGTTAAGTAGGAAAATATTAAAAAATCTTATTGGTTAGAACATTATAAAATTGTATTATTCAGAATTAAACTCGGTTAGCTTCATTCTGCTAAACAACCTTAACCTTGAGTGCTAAAATCTCATTATGTACCTATTTACAATTGTAGATTTTACAAATGTGACCCGATTTGTTAAATTTCTAAATTGTTTAAATTAGTTAATGAGGAGCCACAGAACAAAAGGTAGGTACTTTTTCGAATTTTTTTACAAATTGATTTTTTGGTATCGTTATAATATTTGGGTTGAAATCAATTTCCCAAAATTTTTAATATTTGAAAAAAGTATTTTTTGTTCTGCGGCTCTTCTAATGAAATTAATACACAGAGAACTTTGTGCTTTAAAAATTTTGGTGAACTTAATAAAAGAAATAATTCGAATAAGAATTTTAACTTGTTGAAATAATTCGATTGCACATTTAAAATGTATCCAATTATTCAAATATTTAAAATGTTTGAAATAATGTAAGATATTAGCTTTTTTTCCTTCGTCAAGTCATACGTAAAATCGTGTTCTTTAATAACATCGTTTTAATACATTTTTAGAACATGTTTTCCTTCTATTTCAAAGTAGTCATAATCAATATGATCCTCAATATTAGTCAAAAGTGTAGTTTCAGAAGAGAACAAAATTTCCATAAAAAACTTGTTTCATAAATCTTTGATAAAATAAAATTAATATTATGAATAAGATGTTAAACTACCAATAATAATTATTAGCATTTAAATACAAAAATTTTGTCTTTATTATTGGGTATATGTGATAAAAATGCTGGATTTTGTAAAATTTTTAGCTTTCATTTCGAAACATTTGAACAATATAAATTTATTCAAAGTATTGAGCATTGTTAGCTATGAACTTTTCCCAAATTTCTGGCAACATATGTATTCTGCACCAAAAGAAATGCTGATCTTTTGAGGCCAAGATCAAATCATACCAATTTCGGATACTTTGTTCTAAAGTGAACCATATCCAAGAGAAAGCTATCTGCATCAATCGAAACAAATAGTAGTCGGTCGGGGCAAAGTCTGAACTATAAGGCGGGTGTTGCAAAACTTACCAACCACTTTTATCTTAATAGTTTTTAACAGATATTGCATCATGTGGTCAAGCGTTGTCATGATGGAATATTACGGACTATACTAGCTTTAAACGAATCACTTGCCTTCGGTTCAAGTTCCATGTGATAGTTAGACCAGATTTCAGCAGCTGATAATATGTAGGATACTTTTGGTCCAAACAAATACAGAGCATTACCTTAGCACCATGGATATTTGGTTTTGGATTCGATTCGATTGGTTGGCCGGGCTTCACATATGATCTCTTACGCTTCGGTTTATCGTAATGGATCCATTTTTCATAGCAAGTAATGATTCGATGCAAAAATTAATTTCTTTTATAGCGCTCAAACATCATTTCGGACATACAAAATATTCTTTCAATCTGTCTCGATTTCAATTCGTATTGTACCCAATTTCCCTGCTTTTGGATGAATACTGCTGCTCGCAAATGTTTTGAAATTGCTGCTGGAATAGCTCCCAATGATTTTATAAGCTCTTATTGAGTTTTACAATAATCTTTTTCGGCTAGCATGGGCAATCTTTGTCTTCCGTGTCAAAATCACCACATCTAAACCGCACAAACCATTTCTCGCACAATGATACCAATGGAACACTCACCATAAGCTTTGGTGAGCAATCGGTATGCTTCAGCTGCACTTTTTTCAAATTAATGAAGCAAAACTACTTGCATATGTCGATTTGTTGGTACAAAATTCGACATTTTCGAATCCAAAAAAAACTTTGTTGTTTTCACTATAACGTTTCATAACTAAGTGATAACAAATGACAGATATGTACCCTTCAAAAAGACATATAAGTTTTCATAACTAAGTGATAACAAATGACAGATATGTACCCTTCAAAAAGACATATAAGTTATTAAAAACAAAAACTGCGTTCAAAAGATACGCCATCTATTGTAAATCCCGAATTTTTAAGTCTTAAACCCAATAAATTGACTGTATTTTTTTTTTAATCCTTAAACAAAAACTATAGTTGAAATAGTATAAAAAATATTAATATACACTAAACATATTCAGCCCAATTATGAATAAAAAATCCCCGGGAGTTTTTTCCCTTTTTCCTATTCAAGTTCAATGAGAAAAAACTCACGCCGAAATTTTTATTCATAAGTGGGCTGATTGATTTCAAAAACTTGATATTTTCAAAATTGAATAGTTTGCAAACTGATGTTCTGCAAATCGGACGATTTTGTACATTAAAACTGGTTTGTTTACTCGAAAATAAAACAATTTAATTTACAGAACCTCAAAATATGTGAATTCATTCATATGAAAAGAAAAACATGAAAGTATTGGGTCAATACTTGAAGATTAGTGAAATGTATCGAATTTTTATAACAATACTCAATATTTTAAACATCACATTTTGTTTAGTATTATCTGCTTTTAAATAAAGGATGTCATTATTTACCACCAAATTTTACTATTACGGCCGCATGTGAATCCTATTTATGTGCTATTTTTCTATAGCGAGTGAGCGCTTTGACTCCAAAACGTCATAACGTTTTTTCTCAAAAACCACATTGAGTTTTTAGAATTATGTATATCGTTTTGCAGTAAGACTTATATACAGTAAGTGCCAATACAATAGAAACTTTTTTGAAAATTATATTATATAGAATGTGATTGGTTATACTTTTTTGCATTGACAAATCAATGGAAAATTGTAAACCTCTGCAAGAAACAGTCTTCTGTTTAATTTAATTATATCAAATATTTTTCCTAGTAATTTCATAAAATACTGGAATTTTTTTAATTAAAACAAATCCACCTTAAATTTTGGAACACCCTTATATATATGTACATATATAAAAACATTATATTTTAACTGAAAATATCTCGAAAATACAAATGCATCATTCAATTATTTAGTATATTTTGAAGTTAAAAATTTATAATGAACAATAAAATATTGTTCCATTAAAAATAAAACAAAATTTATACATTTTGGCAAAAACAAACAAAAAAATAGCACAAAAATCATGCGTTCTTCACGTGTATTTTTTAATATTCCATTCAAAATTCTAACGCTAATAGTCTCACTCATACGACAATCATTAAACAACAAAAAATCCTCACAAATTAATGAGACAAAAATAGAAAAAAACAAGCAAAAGAAATGAAATGACAGATAAACAAATGAAATAATAAAAACAAACAAAGAAATATGTAGGTATAGAAATATTAAACAAATCATATATTTTCCTAAAAAAAATAACAAAAACTCAAAAAGAACTTTAAACCCCCTCAATGTGCAACGAAATTTAAAAAAAAACAACGTAAGAATTTAAATAAACTTGATTGAGATAGTAATTTAAAAAAAAATGAAAACAATAAAAGTTATCTTAACTAAAAATACGTAGTTTAATATTTTAAATGAATTCTTGACAATTTAGCCCCAGTAGTTATCTGTTTTGTTTATTTAATCATTGTTATTTATCTAAATGATTACAAAACTCACATTTTTCGAAATTAACAAATTGTGACAAAATATTGATAAGAGATTTTCACAAAAGCACTCATACTCATACAAATAGAATGCATTTTATTTATTAAATAAATATAAGTCTAATACATTTAATTCATAGATAAAATAAATGGTTTTGTTTACCTGTTTGCTGTTGTTTTTAAGTATTTCTTCTTAAACATATAAATAAACATCAAAATAAACAAACAATAAACAAATAAACATTTTTTTAAATTTCACAACAATTTGAAAAATGTTTTTGTTTTTATTTATATTTTTCAGTTTGTTTCTCAATATTTTTATTTCATTTTGCTTTTCTGTTTATTTTCTTATGTATTTTATACATGTAATCCATGTAAATACAAACGTTACATTTAGCACTTCTTGATTGTGGGCAAAAGTAATTTCTTTTTAAAAAATTTTAAAATCTTTCTGAACTATTTAATTACACTAAAGCTTAATTCACTAAAAAAATCTTAATTCTGAATTGAAATAAGTCAGCAATTCATTCAATTATAATATGGCCAACAAAATTCATAATATTTTATTTGAATAAATTGATTATTTTGGTGAACTAATTCAAAATTGAATTCTTAAGATGTTGGTTAAAGTATTGACAATAAAAAATAGTGGTATTGCTACCATGATAGGCATACACCATGTTAAAATGACAGATTCTTATAAAGTGTTCGAACTAGAACCGGTCCTCATGGAACTAGTTCTGTGCCAGTGAAAAAATATTCAAAGCAGCCTTAATGATCGTCACAGGCTGATTGCAAATTTGAAGCTTAACGTTTGCGGAAAAAATTTAAATAAAACAGAAAACTCTTTGAGTCTATGATATTGTATTAGGCAGGTCTTATTTGTCAGGACATTACTCCCACGGGAATCTCTGATCATAGGGTCGCTAACTTTAGCTTCTGTGTCTCACCCCCGGTAGGGATGAATGGTTTGGATTTGATCAACTTTTCGAAGGGGGTGGACAACGATATTAAAGGGTCTTATAGATTCTCCGACTAGTGCAGCCTTTTCCAGGCAGAGATATTCGCGATATGGAAAGCCACAGAGTTGATAAAAGCACACATCACAGAGGGATCTGTAGTGACTACTTATGTGACTATTATATCAGGCGGCACTTAAGGCTTTGAAATGTCATTTAATACAGTCATGCTAAGTGAGAGACTGCAGGAGAGCTCTTGAAGATTTATTGGAACTATTCTCTGTAACATACAGGGAAATTAGGTAACAGATCAACTTGCCAGACATGGCTCAGATCTAGATCATGGTACTAGGGAACTCGGAATAGTAGGACGGATTGTCAAATGTCCAAGGCCTTTTGGTGGGGCCTTCATAGGTAAATGGAATAATAGCAGACAGGACTTAGAGTAGTTGGAAACAGTAGAGCACATTATGTGCAACTGCTATAGACTACAGAATCATATATTTAAATGGCTAGGTAACAGATTTCTAGATGAACTTGGGAGTGTAACATACCAGGTTTTATCAGGTTGCCTATTTAAAGGCACCAAACTAAACTAATTTCATTAATTTATTTCTCAAATTAATTTGTTATACCCTACACCACCATAGTGGGGAGGGTATAATGCGTTTGTGCAGATGTTTGTAAATACCCATAAATACCGCTCGACTTATAATCACTTTCTGAGTCGATTAAACGATGTCCGTCCGTCCGTCTGGCTGGTTGTCTGTCCATGTAAACCTTGTTCCGGCTCGGTTGCTCTTTAAAATCCAGAAAATCGGCCCACAAATGGCTGAGATATAAGGAAAAATTAGGACAACCTCGATTTTTGGCCCATTTTTGATCTATATCTGGATTACTAAGTCATTAATATAGACAATATGGATATCTAATGATAGATATTTAAAAGTCCATTGCAACGATGTGTATAAGGCTATATGTAGTAATTTGAACCTACAATGGGTCAAAATCGGAAAAAATAATTTTTAAACCGAATTATTTTTTGTCAAAAATTTAAAAACATTAAAAAAAAATTGGAAAAAAATTATAAAAAATGGGAAAAAATTAAAAAAAAAACAATTTCGAAATGGGTCAAAATCGGGAAAAATAATTTTTACCCCGAGTTTTTTACCAAAATTCGGCACAGTCGAATATAGCTCTCTTATTTGTTTTTTTTTTGTTTGTTTTTGGGTTCATTAATATTTAGTACTATTTCCGGGAATTACCGGTAATTAAAGTCAAAATGTATTAAAAAATTTGTATCTGTTCCCGGCAATGAATGAAGCTTGGCAAATTAAGGGTTAATAGAGAACTTCTTTTGCCCTTACACAATTTTTTTAACTGCATGTCGCATTTATTTATACACACTACAATGATTTGCTAGTACGAGTATATTGGGTTGTTTTATTCTTTTTTTTATAAAAATAATTCTTGTTTATTTTTTTGTATTGTACATACATACATTTACATTGTACAAGTATGTACAATATATTATAAATTTGTTAAAAAAAATCTGATAAAATATACGAGAATTGTAAATACAGAAGGAACGACAAAAAAAAATAAAACTGCGCCTAAACAAATATTCTGCCCGGCACAACAAAATCAGTATCTAGTATATAGTGCGACAACAATACTTTTTCCATATGAATTTATGAATACAAACGCACTTTAGAATACATACATGTTTAAAAGTATTAAAATATACTATATATAGAAATAATTGCAGTATATACATATATAAATAATAAATGTTATTTTTAGTTAAAATATTTTTATTTATAATAAAAAATTCTTTCATTACACTCGCTGCACTTGGTAGGCTGATTGGTGGTGGGCGGATAATAATAAAAAATAAGCTAAATTTACAACTTAGTTTTACAAGTGTTTATGTGTATTTTAAACTTTTTAATTTTTTTATTTTTATTTTCAATGATTAAACACAAAAAACAAGCACATTTTTTTAAACTGAATTTAACGTGAGCTGTTTTTTAATAATTAAACAAGAATATGTTGTGTCTGTATTGTATTATTGTTATAAAAATAAAACTGAAATTGCAGGGATTTACAAAGAGCAGCACAAATTTACGCTTGAGAAATTATTAGCAGAACGTGACTTTAAAGATTATATGTATATCCATAAATACAGCGCTACTATAAACACCATAAATGTCATTATAATTATTTAAGGAGAAATGGAGGAACCATAAATGTCATTATAATTATTTAAGGAGAAATGGAGGAAAATATGGAAATTTTCCAACAAACGAAATAAAAACTTTGAAAATCTTTACAAGATGATGTGAACAATAAACATTTCATATTTTACTTTTCTGAAAGCTTCAATCCTACTCTTTTGAATTTGTTGAGATTGAACTAATGAAACCATTAACTTTCTAAGCGCCTCACATATCTGTTATTTTTATTTTAACTTTAATATTATTCTTATTTAAACCTTGCAAATTGATCTAGTAGGTCCATAAACCTTTATTACAATGAAATATTTTAGTATATTAAACATTTCTAAATAAACCTCTAAGCAATTAAGAGCATTTGTTAACAAATCTTTTAAAAGTATAATAACATAAGTAAAAAGTAATAAGAATAAAAATAAATCAATAGAATCTGATTGAATATTCGGTTTTGGATTAGGCCAAAAATCTCCCTAATACCGGTATTCGGTATTCTGTCAAAATGTAACATACACTGAGAAAACAGATTCGTGGTAGGTTTGGTTCTCAGCCTTTCGTATTGTACAGCTCACGTACCTGAGGAAGATAAAATAAACGAGAGATGATGGAAAGCTATAGGTTAAGTGAAGTAGAGTTAGAGGAGAGAATAATTTATAGAGCGCAGACCATCATGCGACAATTTAGTGGTCATTATGAAATGCCATTTGCATGCTTGGTCTTATTAACCACCTGCTTTTCCAAATAAAGGCGCCTATGCACATTCATTCCTTCCCAGATAATTCTGAGAGGTTGCTAAAGGATCGTTCTCTAAAAGCCTGGCATGTAGATCACACAGTGCCGGACAATTGCAAAAGAAGTATAAGATAGTCTCTTCTTCCCCCTCAGCCGAAATCTTTTGGAATTGATACCGAAAGTGCAATGCCTGGTGATCATCGCCACCATATTGCTAAGTCGTTTTCGTTGTAAACCAAGTATATCCTCGTAATGGCACAAGTGGAATACAATTGCCTTCGTTATACCCGACTTAGCCACCTTATTTCTAAGTCGTTTTCGTTGTAAACCAAGTAGATCCTCGTAATGGCACAAGTGGAATACTATTGCCTTCGTTATACCTGTCTCCATGTACCCAACTTGAATGTTGAATGTTTCGCCATCTCATTTCTGGACTGGATTTGATTGCAGCTTTACTGTCAATATCTATACCAATAGCCCTACCAGATATCTTGTAGTATCTGAGCCAGTTGGCCGCTCTCCTAATGGCCGATGGCTTGAAGAATACTACATCAATTTGGGAGTCTAAAGGACATTCTTATCCCAAATTCAGGAATATAGACAACTCCGCACACTCTATCCCCTTTTTTGGACCCATCCGTATATATGGATAGCCCCATTAAACCAAGGGAGGGACCAGATTCGTTGTAGCAACCGAATTTTTTCCCAATCTAATGATTCTGCCATAGTGATCGAATTTTAGTTATTTTAGTCAACTGACTTTCTGGTGATAGAACCAAAAAATTCTATGTGTGCAATCGAATCATTCGGTTGCTGATACGAATATGTTTATAGATTATGGAATTTTAAAGTAAAGGGTATTTCATTAAGCGCTTTTTACCTTTAAATTTAAATAAAACTAATATTTTTTTTAATTCGTTTGAATTTGTATATGCCATATAACGGCTTCGTTGGATGGAATGGAAATGTCTAATTTTCCATGACGCATTAATCTGGCTGTATTTGATCGATGACATTGTTTATATTGGCTTTAAGAGCCGCTGTGGTTTGTGGGTTATTCGCATAGAACTGCGACTTCATATCGGACGATCTATGTGGCCAGTTCACATCATTTCCACGTAATATGTCAAATCGCTCGAGCAGAATGTCCAATAGGGCATGAGAGCAAAGTGTGTAGCACAGTCCAGTTGAAAGCACTTGTCGTTAGTTTTCATATTATCCAATTTAGAATAAAATAAGTTGGTATTCATAGAAATATAGAGCTCGCCGTTGACGATAATGGCCTGGCTAACGTAGTTCTCAATGAAATATGGACCGATGATATCACCAGTTTAAAATCCAATATCCATAGAATGAATTCTCAAATGAATAAATTTAATATTTTTGAAGTACAAGGGAATTCTGCCTATGAATTAATTCATAATTAATTTTTTAATAGCTTATTTAAGAGATAAAATTTAATTTGATTTTGAAAATTTAATTGAGAATTAAATCGTTCGAACCTTTGATCCTAATACATAAAAATATAAAAAAGATAATCACCCCTATCAACTCAAATCAACTATTGTGAATGTAAAGTTAATCGTGATATTCCCGATAGCAATTTTCCCTTCGAGGGAAATGGATATTTCATGGGAACAAAATGTCACATGTTATTGCCGATAGGGGTGAAT
The DNA here is from genome assembly GCF_958450345.1 of Calliphora vicina. Taxonomy (NCBI): domain Eukaryota; kingdom Metazoa; phylum Arthropoda; class Insecta; order Diptera; family Calliphoridae; genus Calliphora; species Calliphora vicina. The sequence continues at coordinate 57,504,142 of NC_088781.1, read as the reverse complement.
AAGAATAAAAAGAAATATTGTAAATATCATTAGATCAATTAATGAATTTATTCATTTATTTTAAAATTGTTGATTTACACACTTAAAAAAAAAACACATAAATAACTATTTAAAAATTTTAAACAATAATCAGATGTTTTTCCTTACACAAAATATTCGCAACCAAGTACTACTTCACAATTACAAATACTTATTTATTCTCTATTTTGTTTAATTGAAATTCAAAGTTCATATTTAAAAATAACGTACTCGGCCTTGTTGGCATATATTCGATATACAAATCGTCTTGTAAATAATCATCAATATCGAAAAAAGAAATGTAAATAAATAAATAAAAAATACTGTAACTATATATTTACATATGAGTTAGTGTTGTCATTTTATTTAATCGGTCATTCGATTACAAATCGCATACTAACAGAATTGATTTGAAAGACAATTTTTATATGAATTTTTTTTTTATAAATTTAGTTTTTGTCTTAAAGTATAAAAATTATCAATGTTTAATTTAAATAAAATACTTCACTAATTTTAAATATATACATATATTGGAACTTAAAACCAAAGGTTCAAAAGAATTAATTCAATTTTCAAAATCAAATTAATACTCTTAACAATTCCATTAAACCATTCAGCATGAATTAATTCGTTGTTTTAATTCCTTAGTACTTCAAACGCATTGAATTCATTCCTTTAGGAATTAATTCTTAATAGGATTAATTCCTTATTTTATCTTTCAGGTTTTCTTTAATTCAAATCCATTACAAGATAGCTTCATAAAAGATGTTGAATTTTTCAAAATTTCTTCAATTCAAATCGATTACAAAAAGGCGTTAGTTAATTTTGTGCAATTCAATTTGTAAATTTTAAAAAATGAAACAAAAAACAAATTGAAAGAGGAACAAATATTTTAATTCAATTTGAATTAGATTTGAATTAACAAAAATTTAAGCATTCAAATTTTGAATGAATTCTGTTATGAATTAATTCAACGATAAATGAATAAATCTAAAGAATTATATTTTTGGAATGGATTTATGGAATGAATGCCTTAAGAAATGAATTAAGCTCAAATTTAATTAATTAATTCGAAGCTCTGTTTTAAACTTAGGTTTTTTTTATTAAATAAACCTTTGTTATTGCGATTACAGCGGATATATTCATTTATAAATCAACCATTAATTCGAAAAATTACACACTATGTACTACATTTCAATACGACTTACTCATCATCATTTTGCCGGTTGTGTTCTTTCAACAACGGGAAATGTTTTCAACAAATATTTTTGTTTTTCCAAAGAGAATTATTTATTCAATTAAAAAAAACACAACTACAAAACACCCAAGTGCATTTTATTCCATTTAAATTTGCTTTCATAGGAAAATAATTAAAATATTTTCTCGGTCAATAAAAATTTTAAAGGAATATAGAAATATTTTATACTTTAAACACTTGGAGAAATAATATCGACTGTTTTAAGTTCGATATTTTATAAAAAAAACAGGCTGTATTACCGTATAATAGATTGAGTGTTTCTATTATTATAAACACAAGTGTTTTTGTACATTAAATATGTAGTTTCTTGGCATGCATTCCCATAGTTGTTGTTTTTATTTTTAATATTATTTAAATGAGAAAAAATAAAAAGTAATAAAATAAAGGTTTACAAACTTTTTCTGGCACACTGACTCAATTCAATGCAATCGATTTGACAGCCATTAAAACAACTAACAACAACAACATTTAATAACAACAAACTACAATGAAAACAAACAAGAGCTGCTCCACCTCTCCCCACCCGCCAAAATGTCAAAGAGGCATAAAAATACAGACTGTCAGACAAACAAACAAGCAGAAAAAAATATAAAAACAAACAATGACAGTTGTGGCAAAAACAAAAACCAAAACAATATTAATATTAACAAAAAACACAATGTCAACAACATTTTAATTGTGTTTGATAGATAAATTTGACGGTGTGTTAATTTCTGAAAATCATAATAAAAAGTAAAATATTTTTATTTTTTTTGTTTTGTTATTGTGTCTATTTTTTTATATTTCTGCCCACCACCACAATAAGGTTCTTATTTGTTCTTTAATTCTCTAAAATTAGAATGAATAGCACAAACATTTTTAAAAATTAAGTATTTCTTGTTTTTGTTCAATAAATTTCACAATATTTATTAATTTTTAAAAGTGGGTTTTCTATTTTTATATCCTGTGTCATTTACATAATAACACTGTTTAATTTAAATGTTTTATGCATATTTGTATGAATGTACTTGTAGTACAATTAAATTCTAAAACATTTTCACGTTTCTTTGACGCATGTTTCAACTCACGTACTTTTTTTATTTGAATTTATTTAAATTTCTTTTTTTTTTGAAAAAAACTCATAACATATTTTACTAGGTTTTCTTTTAGTGTACGTACATATTGGGGGGGAAAATTGTTGACATATTTTTTGTATTTACGTACTCGTACGTTTTTTATTTTATTTTTAGAGTTAAATAAAATGTTCAATATTTTTTATAGAATTACATGTGAAGGTTTTCATATAATTGCACTAGTTTGAACTAGAAATAATTTATAGAGTTTTTTCAATTGAAATATAATTGATAAGATGTTATTTTCAAGTCTAGTTTATTTTTATTATGAAATGTCTATGAACTTAAAAAGGTCAAATGTGTAGAGATGTTTTTATAGAGTGTTCAAGAGAAATTAGTGTGTGATTACTTGGTTAATATATATAAATTATAAGATACATACAATACTTTATTCAAAGTATTGTCCATTGTTTGCTATTACCTTTCTCATCTTAACGGGAACATATGTATTCCGAGCCAAACTGCTAATCTTTTGAGGCCCAGAATGAATCAAGCAAATATCGGATACTCTTTTCCAAAGTTTTTTGATCAAAGCTCGCTTCAAACGAATCAGTTGTGTTCGGTACAGGTTCCCAGGTTTGGCCGGATTTCAGCAACTCATAATAGATAGGAACCACCAAATACAGAGCATTACCTTAGCGGCATAGCTATATGGTTTTGGTGTCGATTCGGCTGGTTGGCCGAGCTTCACGTACGATCTTTTACATTTCGGGTTATCGTAATGGATCCATTTTTCATCGCAAGTAATGATTTGGTGCAAAAATGATTTTCTTTTATAGCGTTTAAGCATCATTTCAGACACGCAAAATCGTCTTTCAAAGTCTCACGGCTTCAATTCGTTTTTCCCTGCTTTTAGATGAATCCTGATGCTTGCAAACGTTTTGAAATTGCTGCTTGATTAGCTCATAATTATTTTGCATGCTCCATCTTCATGGAGTAATGCCTCCAATTCTTGGTTTCTTTTTGGCTGGCCTGGACGATATTTGTCTTCCTTGTCAAAATCACCTCTTCTGAGCCGAACAAACCATCTCTCGCACGTTTAAATCGGTTGAACATTTTCACCATATGCTTTGAAGAGCAATCGGTGTGCTTCAGCGGCAGTAAAGCTAAACTTCCTGCTTATGACGATACGTTGGTACAAAATTCGACATTTTCAAAGCATTACATCAAAACATTACACTATAATGTTCAATAACTAAGTGAGAATAAATGACAGATATGTACCCTTCAAAATGACATATAAGTTATACAAAACAAATACAATATTATACGTTAATTTCAATCTATATCGATGGAAAAGCAGACCTAATAGTAATGATTTCCTTCGAGGTATAATTCTTTGTTCGTATCTTGCAAGTCTCTCCCATAAGTTATTGAAATCTTGTGATTGGGTAGGCAACTTGAAAAAACGCATCTCATTGGATTGAAACTAATCGGTGTGTTTGGTGTAATTTTCGTGCTGGAATCTCCAAACTAGGGACATATTTTAATCAGTCAGAGTATAGATACAAATATCGTTTAAAATGGATATGTATCCAATTCCAGTCTTAGAATTGGACCCATATCTTATCCAGAAAAACAGCTCCATACCATAATATTGCTACATACTGCCAAACTGGACTGTGTTATTTGCGTACTTGTGGTCCAATCTCTTTCGCTTCGGCCGTTAATACAAAGGTTCTCCCGAAATATTCATTCGAAAAGAGAGAACAGTATTTCAGTTCTGTCTCGACTAGTTTAAGTATTCTTTGGCAAATTGTATACCAGCAGTACGGTGTTTTAGAAGGAAGATAGCAACCAAGATCAGACCAGCCTCATTTGTTCAGCAGCTAATAGTTCGGGCTCTAATTGATAATCATCCAGGAAGTCATTTTTGGGAATTTCTTGGAGTAATTTTACGAGATTTGCTCCCAAATGTTAAGTTTTATTTTTTAAATTTTGCAACTGCTGATTTATTAATTGAATATTTATCACAGCTAGTCTTTTGCTTCAATCCAACATTAAAATCGTTTATTATTTTGGTTTTAAAATTTTCACATTTTTTACTAAATTTATGAGAAAAAAAATAAAAAAAAAAATTCAAAATAAAATATATGTTGAAATAAAAATTTTAAGAAGAAATTGTTCTTTTATAATAGGAATAACGTGTGCAAAATTTCAATGTATTTATTTATGCAATAGATTTAAAGAAAATGGAAAAAAAATTTAAAATATCAACTTTTTGGAGGTTGTCTGATATTTTGGTTCATAACGCTGGTTCTACTTGACTGATTTTGTGCATTTTCAATACCAAACATATCAACAAGGAAATTTCATCCCCCTAAGTCCTTCCCTGTAGACCCGATCATACCTTCAACAGACAGACAGACGGTCTGGCATAGCTAGATCGTCTTAGAATTTTATAAGGACACATTTATTGGGTCTACGATGAATATTTCGATGTGTTACAAATGGAATTACAAAAACAATATATACCACCATTATTTTAGTGGTGGATATTAAAACGTTGAAATTTACTATTTATGTATTTACCGGGATCAATACAAGCCCTGTCTTTCCAGATTAGCATTTTCCAGAATTTGCACCTTTGAGACTTCGTTTATCTTCTAAATTAAACAATTTCTCAAATCGTTGATAATCAATTGTATTCTTGGACATTTAAATTCCATGAAAATTCCCCCAATTAAGAATCAAAGTTCAACATAAACAGATCTATAATATAGTAAATTCACGGGGATTTTTGAAATAATAATTTTTCTTAAAATTGTTTAATTTGCATTATTCTTGTAAAAAGGTTTTGAAAACAAACAAAAAAATCCCCCAAAATAAAAAATTAATTTATTATCTCGAATACTAGAAAACAGTTAGCTTTAAAGACAAAATCGGCGATTATATTTTTAATTTTCTACTGAAACCCCTTAATTTTATTTAAAAACTGCACACGTTCTTTTATTTTTTATTATTAGAAAAATTCATTGTTTACTTTTAACTTTTATCTCTGTTTCATCTAGCATTCTCTAGCTATTTTGGCCAACCTTGACATAGTTCTATTAATTATAAAATTTATAGCTAATTTTCTCGGTCTTTTATTTTTCATTTTAAGTTTGTTTAATTTGTTTATATACGGCCACACTTTTCTAAATACTTAAGAAGATCTAGTAAAAAGTAAACAATTTAATTAATTAAAAGTACAAGTATATAGGAAGCTAATTTACTTAATTAGTGTTACAGTGCGATTGAAACTAAATAATGTGAGATACTAATTGCTGCTATTGCTTTTTGTTATGTAAATTAATTACTAGTTATAAATATTATTTAGTAAATAATATCAATAAATATATAATAGTTGCTATATAAACTAAAAAAAACAATGTAAATTGATAAGAATAATATGTAGAAATAAGATCATAATGAATATGTATGTATTTGTTTTTAATGACAGTTATGGACAAAAATGTGGAATCAGTGATTTTTCACAATCAGCCCAATTATGAATAAAAAATTCCCCGGGAGTTTTTTCCCATTGAATTTGAAGGGGAAAATGAGAAAAGGAAAAAAACTCCCGGTGAATTTTTATTCTTAATTGGGCTGAGTCAACTATTAAACTAAACAATGTGGTATCGCTTTGAAATTCCTAACTGTTTGCAAGATATGAGCCTGAGAAAATGATCACTTTTTGGCAAAAATGACACAGAGGCCCCAAATCTTTTGGGACCCACAAAAAAAATGCATGACTTTGGGCAAAACTGGGAGGTATGGGTCTTTTATTACGTAGTGGTCTCCGTATATGCTTATCTTTCCATGACTCAAAAAATTACACACAGTGTTATTGGAGGCAAAATTTGGAAAACCTTATTTGAAATATTAATAAAATTAATCTGGTAGCATCATTAGTATTATTTATTAGCTATATCACTCTATAGTTTTATAAATTATATTTGATTCTATTATTTTGTCCACAATTATACATAAGAACTTTTAATATTATTTTATTTACAATAGATAGATAAGAGATAGTGTAATAATAAAAGTAAACGTCACGTGATTTGTAACTAATAAATAAAATAAATCATTTACAATTGTAAGAACTGAGTTCAATAGAAATAATTCATACATATGTTAACACTTAACAAATCAAATATTTAGTTTGAAAAAATATGGAAAATCAATAACAAAAAAAAAGTAAAATAAGTCAGAGGGAGGATTAATCTGAAAGCGGACAGCAGTAGGATTACATATCGATTTCAATGATATTTATCAAAAGTTCCAGAGGGAAAAAGAAAATTTGTACTTTTTCTTCTAATAGTACTTTTTTATTATATTAAATTATTTAAATTATATGCATTATAATTGACTGATATGCTTCTGAGTAAGATGCATAATATGGTGGACTTAATGGTATTAAGGTACCAAAAAGGGAAAACTAATGGTACTTTTTGAATTTTCTGTGATAACGAAAATATAATCAGCAAATTATATATTATATATGACTGTGTTAGAATCTACAATAAAGGAACTTACAGGTACTTTTTTCCTACAAATACAATAGTACTTTTTAAAAATTTTCTACTGATGGATCTATTCTTACGAAGTACACATATGGTTCTGAGTGAATGAGAATTCAAAAGAGATAATTAATGGTACTAATTCTTTATTGTAATGGTACTTTTAAAATTTTCTATAACATGTAATGAACCTAGAATCAGGAAATTAAACACACATGCTCTTGACTAAGTTAGTATGCACACAGCCTCAAATGTGAGTAAACACCAGTGAATTTTTTTTATTTTTTTTAAATGATGATGAAAATCATTACAGTCCGACTTAATTTTTTTTTTTTTCAAAACTGAATCAGCCCAATCTCCAACAAACCGAAACTTTTAAATTTTAATCGATGGATAAATTTTAGGATTTTATCCTAAAATTTATACATCGATATTTTGAATATTTTATAATAATAGTCCTAGGAACCATGAAATTAGGCTCACGTGACCCTGAATGAGATAGAATCCATAAAGGGTGACCTTAGTGGTACCTTTCTTACTCTTTATAGTATCCAGATTTACTCAAAGTATTGGACATTGTCAGCTATGACATTTTCTGTTTTTTCTGGCAATATATGGTCCGCGCCAAAAGCACTGCCCATCTTTTGAGACCAAGAACGAATCAAGCCAATTGCGGATACTCTGTTCCAAAGTGAAGCTTATCCCCGTTCTGCATCGATCGAAACAAATAGTATAAAGCGGGTAAGGCAAAACTTCCCAACCACTTCATTCTGAATGTCATGATGGAATATTACTGTTTCATGTCTGGCCGTTTTTCGGCCAATGCTCGCTTCAAACAAATCAGTTACGTTCGGTACAGGTTCCCTGTTATGGACCTTTTGGTCCCACCACATAAAGAGCATTACCTTAGCACTATAGCTTTGGTGTCGATTCGGCTGGTTGACCGGGCTTCACATACGATCACTCACGTTATCATAATTGATCCATTTTTCATCGCAAGTAATGATTTTTTTATAGCTTCATGCTGCATTTAACAACAATATTCATGGAGTAATGCCTCCAATTCTTGGTCTTCGAACTTTCGTGCCTTTTTTTGTCTTTTGTGTCATATCTCAAGGTCTCTCGGCTTCAATTCGTATGGTATCTAATTTCCCAGCTTTTGGATGAATCCTGCTGTGTAGCTCCCAATGATTTTGCAAAGTTGTTGTTGGGTTTGACAATAATCTTCGTGGAATAATGCCTCCAATTCTTGGTCTTCAAAATTTTTTGATGGAACACATGTTTCTGCGCCACTCTTTTCAAATTAAATAAGTAAAGCTTAGGATTAAATATAAATTTACAGCTTGAGATAATAACTTGCCTGCCAAAATATGATTTTAATAATCACTAATATCTTGATATTAAATGTCATTTATCTATTTATATATTTCCATGTATGTTTTTTTTGTAAGTGTCTTTCATTTTGGGGGTCTATTTGTTGAAATAATATATCCCTAGAATTAATTAATTCTATCCCTAGAATTATTCTGATAGATCTGTAGATTTTGAACGTAATTAAAATATGTTTTAAACTAATACGAAATTAAATTGTTTACAAAAAGAAATTACATTGTTGTTTATTATTATAATTACATACTATGTATTATTATGCTATAAATATGTTTGACCATGAGATACGATAAAATCAAACTAAATAACCTTAATTCTAAATATAATTTATTTTTAATAATTTGCACACTTTTCACACATTATCTGTGCTAAGCTTTGAACTACTTATTAAAGCATATTAAGATTAGAAAATCGAAGAAATGTGAAAAAGGAATGACAATAAAACATCGGCTGTTTCGAATAAAAACAACCCTAAATTAATAATTTGAAACTAAAACTAATGGTTGACAACCATTAAAGAAGATACATCACTTTGGATTCATTATATTATTATAAAATAAACTTTTTCTGAAATTGACAAACTTTTCTGCTTCATCATCATTAATTATAGAAAACATAATAACAACAAATTCAAGGTTAACAAACAAAAAAATTCGAAATTCTATTTGATTAAGGAAGTGCATTTGTAAAACATTTAATCGAATGCAGACAACCGACCACTTAATTGATTGAATTTTCTGATAAAGAAAACCTCTTGCTGTCATATTTAATCAAGGAAATACATTTGTGCAATTTTGTACATATTAATAAATAGCAAGCACTCCTTCTTTTCATTTAATTTCCTTTAGACAGATAATTTGTTCATTATACAATAACATTTCTCGAATTGCATGTCTAGTTTGTCATTTTGCCAACTTTGTTTTATTTTTTCTTTAAAAAAGAAAATATTAAAATTTACATTGAGTCCTTTTGAAAACAAAAAACAAATAATGAAATGATTTATAATTAGTCTCTACAAAAAAATTGTCTGTTCGCCAAAATATCAACAACAACAATAATATTTTTGTTATTTTTGAACAACAATTTATATTAACAACGAACCACAGCTGTTGACATTTAAAATCTGATGAATTTGTTTATTATTTTTTGTTTCTATTTAGTGAATCAGGCAACACTTTCTGTCTGAGATATATAATAAGATATGTCTAAAGAAATAGTCGATATTATTGGGTGTATGACTTAAAAATGCGGGATTTTCAATTGATTCAATTGGCATTTTGAAGGGTAATTGAACATTATAGTGTTAACAACAAAGTTTTTTTGCTTCGAAAATTTCGAATTTTGTACCAACAAAGCTTCATATGCCGGAAGTTTTTCTTTACTTCTTTAATTTGAAAAAAATAACCGATTGCTCACCAAAGCTTATGGTAAATGTATTCCATCGGTTTTAAAGTGCGAGAGATGGTTTGTGTGGTTCAGAAGTGGTGCTTTTGACATGGAAGACAAAGATCGCCCAGGCCAGTCAAAAAATTGTAAGGAGTAGGAATTGGAGGCATTACTCCAAGAAGATTGTTGTAAAACTCAACAAGAACTTTGCAAAATCATTAGGAGCTACTCTAGCAGCAATTTCAAACGAGCAGCAGGATTCATCAAAAGCAGTGAAATTCGGTACCATACGAATTGACGCCCAGAGACCTCGAATGACGATTTTGCATGACCGAAAAGATGCTTGAACGCTATAAAAGAAAATCATTTTGCACCGAATCATTACTTGCGATGAAAAATGGATCCATTACGATAATCCATAGCGTAAGAGATCGTATGTGAAGCGCGTATCGGGACCAAAGCCAAATATCGATGCTGCTAAGGTAATTCTCTGTATTTGGTGGAAGAAAAAGGGAAGAAAAAGAAAAAGGGATCTATTATGAGCTGTTGAAGTCTGAACAGACCATCACAGCGAAATTGTACCGAATGCAACTGATTCCTTTGAAGCGAGCATTGGCTGAAAATCGACCAGAATGTGCGGCCGGACATGAAATCGTAATATTCCATCATGACAACGCTCTGCCACATATTGCAATACCTGTTTAAAGTATTTAAAATGAAGTGGTTAAGAAGTTTTACCTCATCTGCTTTATAGTCCAGACCTTGCCTCGCCCGACTGCTATTTGTTTCGATCGATGCAGAACAGCCTCTCTGGGATGCACTTCACTTTGGAACAGAATATCCGATATTGGGTTGATTCGATCTTGGTCTTAAAAGATGAGCAATTCTTTTGGCTCGGAATCCATATGTTGCCAGAAAGATGGGAAATGGTCATAGCTAATAATGGCCAATACTTTGAATTAATTTGTATTGTACAAATGTTTCAAAATGAAAAAATCCGTAATTTTTAAGTCATACGCCAAATAATAACCTCTTAAAAGGGAATGCCTTTGGGAATGAATATTCAATTATAAAGAAACTAGTGAATTACCATGTCCGTGCAAGGGAAATCCTGCACTGCCTGATTGAAATTTAAAAATCTGGTTCCATTAGGATTTTAAGCGCTTCAGAAAGCTTTAGAAAGTATCCAACATACATAACAAGGCTTGGGAAGTTATTAGAGTCAAAACGAAACAGGTTCTTGGATTTGAGTTATGATATTCTAAATTTGTTTCTCCTTTATAAATCCGAAACCGAATATTCGGTCAATCTCCAGAAATTATATAAACGAATTTTCGTGAAAATACAGAGGTATAAAGGAAATATGACAACAAGTATGTATAATTCGGTTGTGCCGAAGCTTTAATACCCACCATCAATATATGACAATAAAATATTTTTCTGATATAGGGGTTATATGGGGGGGTAGGGCCAATTATGGACCGATCCTGACACAAGTTGGTGGAAAGATTTAAGTTCATATAAAACTTGTTTATGTCCAATTTCAACATATATATGACAGCTCAAACAGTATTCCGGGCGGACATTTGTATAGGACCTAGGTGAAATCATGGACCAATATTGCACATCGTGTTTTCAACACACGGACGGACATAGCTAGATCGTCTTAGAATCTTATGAGGTCTCAGAATATGGGTCTGCAACAAATATTTTGATGTGTTACAAACGGAATGACAAAATCAATATACCCCCTTTTTTTTTGATGGTGGATATAAACATATTATTTTGTTTTGTCGCCTGTTTGACAAGAGGCAACAACCTAAACAAGTCATTAAAATAAATTTAGCGTGAGTGAGTGAATTTTGTTTATTATTAAGAAAGAAAAATATAGAAAACATAGGGAATTTCATGTAATAATTAAAATTAATAAAATATTTTTCATTTTTATGTGTTTAAATATTGTCATGATAAAAAATTCAAATATATTTAAGCATACTTGAATGCTTTTTGTTTATTGTTTCAATTAATTTCGCACGAACACCTTTATTTTCGATATAAAAATACAATTTTGCAATTTTGTTAAATTTTCGTTCGTGTGTAGACAGTTAAAAGCTGTTCATAAATTAATCTATGCCAGTGAACCGATTTCTATGCGATGATTATACTATATGTATAAATATATTTATTTGATTTCTTATCACTTCATTTTATGAACTCATTCAGTTTGTGTGCGCTAAGTACAATATTTTCTAGACGATTTGTAAACTTTTTGCCAACCGGTTTCATCGGATGCCAAATGTCATTAATTTCTTATTAAACGAAACAACAACAAATAATTGTTTGAGTTATATTTTATACAAATGTTAGCAATAAATATTAAGCCAGACTTGTTAATTAATTATTTATATCAATTGTGTTGAATATTTTTTTTTTGTTCTTTTCCCTTTTAGTTTGTAATTTTATGAACAGTCTGTAGGGCAACTAGGTTTTGTATACCCTTCACCATGTTACCACACATGGTATACATAAGTCTGTAATTCCTTTTGTAATTTTTACATTTTTTATTTGCGACCCCATTAAGCATATCTATTCTGGATGGTTATAGCGATATCGATATAGCCACAGTCCCCAAATAACTTACATACATGATTGATACATCAATATATCCGCTATAGTCCAACTAAGGCCATTTAAAATCGAGAAAATCGGCTTAAAAATGGCTGAAATATAAGCAAAAAAACACGAATATCTCCATTTTTAACCTATTTTTAATCTATTGGGTATAAGACTTAAAAATGCGGGATTTTGGCTATTGTTAGCTATGACCTTTTCCCATCTTTCTGGCAACATATGGATTGCGAGCCAAAAGAACTGCTCATCGGATACTCTATTCCAAGAAGCATATCCCAGAGAGAGCGTTCTGCGGCGATCGAAACAAATAGTAGTCAGACGGATCACGGTATGGACTATAAAGCAGGTGAGGCAAAATTCCCAACCTCTTCATTCTAAAGATGTGGCCGAGCATTGTCATGATGGAATATTACTGTTTCATGTCTCGTCAGATTTCAGCAACCCATAATAGATAGGACCTTTTTGCTCCCACAATGGATATTTGGCTTTGTTGTCGATTCGGCTGGTTGGCCGGGCTTCAAATGCGATCACTTTCGCTTCGGATTATTGTAAAGGATCCATTCTCCATCGCATGTAATGTTTCGGTGCAAAAATGTTTTTCTTTTATAGTATTCAAGCATCATTTCGGACATGCAAAATCGTCTTTCAAGGTCTCTCGGCTTCAATTCGTATGGTACCCAATTTCCCTGCTTTTGGATAAATCCTGCTGCTCGCAAACGTTTTGAAATTGCTGATTGAGTAGTTGCCAATGATTTTGCAAGCTCTTGTTGAGTTTGACAACAATCTTCATGGAGTAATGTCTCCAATTCTTGGTCTTCAAACTTTTTTGGCTGGTCTGGGCGATCGTTGTCTTCAGTGTCAAAATCACCGCTTCTGAACTGAACAAAGCATCTCTTGCTTGTTGAAACCGATGGAACACATTTACCATAAGTTTCGATGAGTCATCGATGTGCTTTAGCTGCACTTTTTTCAAATTAAAGAAGTTAAGCAAAACTTCCCTATGAAGCTCATTTGCGAATCAAAAAAAAAAACTATGTTTTTTACACTATAATGTTCAAAGTGAGAATAAATGACAGATATGTACCCTTCAAAATGACATATAAGTTATTAAAAACTTATATGTCGAGTTCAAAAGAAACGCCATCTATAGAAAACTGAAATTAGGGAATATAGTTTTCAATAAAAGTTTCCATTGTCACTTACTGTCTAAACGATACAAACTTGTGTGAACAAAACTTAATACATATTCAGGGTTATTATTGTTCTGATTTTCATCATATTCTCTTTCATTTTTTAGAGGATTAATTACATAAAATAATTAATCCTCTCATGCACTTAAAAGGCAGTCTTAGGTTGGACTATTCTATCGGCAATAACATGTGAAATTTAAGTACCCATGAAATATTAATTTTCCTCGAAGGGAAAATTGTTGTTGTGATATTCCCATGAACTTTTCATTCACAATAGTTGATTTTGTTCGTAACAGCTGTTTATTGTTTACAAAATTCCATCTAAAAATTTCACAACTTGGGGAATTCACGTGAACAAAGTCGATGAACGAAAAATTGGAAAAGGGAACATATTTCATGTGAAATATTTTGGATTGAAAATTTAAATGATACTCAAACACATCATAAAAGTTAATTTTTTGTCCTTGCAAGTAAAAAAAAACATTAAGAATGCAAATTTTAAATTGAAACCTTAATATAAAGTACAATTTTTGGCCTGCAAAGTACCAATTAAATCTTTTTTCTATAAATATTTCATTCATAATTTAATGTGTTAATTTCAATCTTAAACAATTTAAAAATAAATAAAATAAAATTTATTATTTTTCACTGACACAGTTCTTTCTCTCTAAACAACAATTATTTCTAATCTGTAAAGAACAAAAAAAAAATACCTCAACAACAAGATTTCGATTTTATTTTGTTACTTGTCATAACAGTCTCTCTATGCACAAAAGGTTATCAGTGGTGGTCAGTCAATACATTAACCAGAAACTACTGGATTTCTATTTATTACCACTTCCACATAAAATATTAAAAATCATCTTAAGCAGATTGTCTTGAAATACATTCCTTTGTGAACTTTCTTCTCTATTATAGAAATCAACAAAAATAAAAACATATAATTTAAATCATTCATGGTATGAATGATTATCTGATATGCATGTTTACTTTGTTTATTTGTCAAAACAATATTAATAATAATTATTTAATTATAATAATTTCATAATTCAAGTTGAGTAAGTATTAGTTCATTGTGAAATTATATTAATTCTTCGTATTAATAATGCAAACATATTTATCGATCAAACTTGTAATTTTCGTAATAGGTTCTTTGTGTTTATTAGCACCCTATGTAAAAAGGAATTACAATTTAGTTAAGCTTTAGTTAAGCTACGTATACACGGTTTCAGATTGTCAGAAACATGCTCAGAAAATGGTTAACACAAGCATGAGAATTTATGTTGAAACATATGGTTGTTAACCATTTATTGAAAATTTTCTGACAACTTTGCAAGACAACCGTGTATTAGAGGCCTTATCGTTCCAATCCAATCAGAACTCAGCTATTAGTTCTGATTGGATTGTAAATTCCCTTTTACATTTTATATAAAGAAACTCATTTCAATTTTTAAGTCCATTTGGATTGAATTGTTAAAACTCAATCTCAATCTTTGTCAACTTAGAGTGTATTGTTCTGAGTTCTGATTTGATTACAAATCTGAATACTGTTATCAATTCAAGAGCCAACATAGAAATATTTTAAATTTTTTCTAGTACGTAAAGTACCCACAATATTCGACTATAACTTTTCTTTGTTGTATATTTTAAAATTAATATTATTACGTTTTTTTTTAGTGTATCTGTCTCTATTTAATTTCATGTTAAATTATTGTTATTTAGCTATTTATAGAATTTTGTTTTGTCTGATTTGAATAAACATTATTTATTACTTTATAGCAAATATTGTAAAGGGTTTTATCTTTCAATATACAAGTTATATGAATTTGAATATCATTTTATTATATGTTGTTATATATTTTGATTGCAATTTCCTATTAATCAGGCAGTAGATTAAAAAATAAATAAATTATGCATATTTATTTCGTTTCATCACATCAAAGGTTTCGTGGTATTATGGAATATTTGTGTCTTGAATTTGATATTATTATATAACTATTAAATAATTGTATTTGTCAGAATTTTGTTTAACAATAACAAATTAAACCGGTTTTTAAGTGATTAATTACAAATATAAACAATATAACAGTCAAATCTCTTGTACGAGTAAATATTGCCAAAATAGTAATAAATTCTGTATCATCGTTCAGAAATTTTGAACCAATTGTTGCAATATCAATTTTAATTACACACAGTACTTGACAATACAATGGAATCTTTTGAAAAAAATTTAGTTAATAAAACAAAATCCAAAATAGATACAAAGTAATTTGTATTTTTTAGTATTTCCTTAATATTGATGACTTAATATAAAAAAGGCGTAACTAATTTGTTTTTCAAAAATTTCTTTGAATAAAGATTTATATTAAATAACTTCATTAAAATAATAAAAAAAATAAATTTTAAATGAGAAATAAAATGTGATGTCTCTTCTTATTAAAAATAGCATTAAAACTTTTTTTGTGTCTAACATTTTATTGATTTTATTAAGTTTTTTCCTTCTCCTGTAAAGTAACAAAAAATCGAGTTACGCCTTTTTTATATTAAGCCATCGATATATACTTATATTCACTTATGAATTAAATTCTGAAAATAGAAATCAAACAAAAAATTATTCTTTATTATGGTATTAAAAAATAATGGAAACTTTGGTTTAATTTTTCCAAAAAAAATTGTCTGGCCCTTAATTCGATATCCCTCGATCTTTATTACTGCTTCACACCGACGCAACGATGCAGTAAACCAATTAGAGATGTAATCTTCTCCTTTGAGATGAAATATTCTCCTTCGTGGTATAATTTTGTGTCCGTATTTTGCGATCTATAATTTCCCATAGATTGGGCAGGCCACTTCAACCACTCAGTTACAACCCTAGAGGTGTGTTTGGGGCCAAACTAGGGTCATATTTGCCTCAACGTATGGATACATATCATCATTTAAAATTTATCTGTTTTCGATTCCAGTCATAGTATACTTTATGATATTGTTACGTTTTTACCTTTTAAAAATGGTGGTTTATTTCCTTTAAATAAACCGGATATTTTTGATTGCAAATAAAAGCAGTTTAGTAGTTTACAATTGTAACAAATCTTTATTCAAATTTACACAACAACAGTTTAAATACCCAGCAGTTTGAAAAGTGCCTATTGGAAACCTTATACTAGTTATATTACTACTTGAACAACAAACTAGTTCGCTGTGGCTGCTAAAGTGGTAGTTAAATGGTTATCACTTGCACTACATTTCACCAGCATATTCAGTAATAAGCAATAGTCAGCTATTTGTCCTAAGTTTTTGAAAATAAATTCAAGAAAAATAAAATCCTCTAAAATATACGACTTCGATGGCCACATGTAATGCTGAATGTGGCCGTTTGTGTTTTCGTTCTCAATGATGATGTAGAAAATGCAAAAATAGAGAGTAGACACACATGTTATTCTTAATAACAATTAGAGAGCAGTACAAATAAGAGCTCTGTGGTTTAGTGGTTAGAGCATTTGACTAGAAAACGAGAGGTTATGTGTTCAACCCCGCTCTCAGAAGAATTTATTTTTTCTTTTTTCCTCAAATGCTGGAGTATTTTCACTATTGAATTTAATAGTGAAGTGTTATGCAGAGTGTGCCAATCGGCCACTTGCAATGACATCCCCGTGTTAAATTTACCAGTCAATAACGTTGCGAGTGGGTTGAAAATTCACTAGTAGTAGTTCTTAGTGGCCAACGAATTCGACGTAGCGGAACTAGTGCAATGAACTGCAGGGTAGTCACTATGTGTTCTTATACAAATACACGTTTATAATTCACAATAATACACAGTTGATGTTAAGACAAGACAGTTGATGTTAACTCTAACAGCACCTATGACAAACTGACTACCGACTGCAACCGCTGCCACTATTTATCAACAGCGTCATCTTTTTTCGAGTAGCTTCATGAAAGTTCTACTTCTACAATTTTCAACTCGAAGCTTTTATTCAATGTTGAATGTTCCACAGCTATGTTAATAATAATTTCTTAAACTCTCGTGCTATCTTTTTACGAGGTCTTTCTCTTAAAGCTACGTTTACAACGTTCACTCTGCAGCAAATTACATTTCTTTGTCTTTTGTATTTATTTAATTTAATTATATATTTTTATTCCACTCCAGAGTCGAGAAATTTCTACTCTAGAGTTTAGATTATATTAACAACAGATTACACAGATATGAAAGCATTTTTCACAGGTTGTGGTTTGCAGGGCGAGAGAAAAAAAATACAATTTTCAATAGACAACGAGTGTGATATATATTTGTCACTCATTCTATTGCCATATTACTGGAACCAGCTGATTCATATCTGTGTAATCTGTGATATGAACTCTGGATGACAAATTTTGGTTAAAAAAAATTAAAAATATTTTTAAAAAAAAACAAATATTATTTAGTTAAAAAATATGTAAGATCAACTTTTTTAAAGTTTTTTTTGGAAATAATGATAATTTTTTTCAGCAAATATATTTTACAGAAATAAAGGGTTCGTATTGCAGGCAGGAGGTAAATTTAGGAATGTTTCTTTCAACTATGGACAGATTTGAGATTTGATTCTCGTAATATAATTATAAAAATATTATGCCCTTTGCTTGTAGACCAGTGGGCAGATAGGAACTATGTGAACAAATTTGAAAAACACCAACTCTTTTGGAAGTTGTCTCACATCTTGCTCCATAACTCTAGTTCTAATAAACCGATTTTGCCCATTTTTAATACCAAACATTTCTGATCAACAAAGAATACTTGGTCTTGCAATTTTATAAGCACCCAGAATATATATAGTTTTTGGTTCTACGACCAATATTTCAATATATTACAAACCCAATGACAAAATCAATATACCGCCCATCTTTTTGCTGGTTGATATAAAAACGTGTGAAAAGTGAATGAACAAGTTCATTGTTTGTTAATTTGCCCACATGCCAGTCATGCTTTAAATTTTTTAGACGAGTTGAAATGATCGCACGGTCGATCTATTTCATCATACACACATTGCTTTCGTAAAATGTGATCTTTTTGATGAAATAGCTAATCTATAGATTATTTTTCAACTAAATAGTAATATTATTTAATTCATTTTTGCCACTTTTTAATTAAATTAAATTTTTTGTATCAGACAGCAAAAATATTAAAAAGCAATTTTCAAATAAATAAGCTTAAGCTTTATGTTATATTTTTTGCACTGTTAAAATCATGTGTCGTTATTTTTCGCTTACTCTCTATTTTGTTATCAATTTTATTTGAATAATTTTCCATTAGCCGAAATAAGAATCATCGTTCACATTAGTCACAAGTTTTGTGTTAATATTTATTGTTGTTTTTTTTTCACTTAATAGTTTAATTCATACCAATAATGTTTGGTTTTTGTTTTTGCAAATCTTTATTTATTTATTGAAGAAGGTCATGGTTTCCCTTGGGAATTTTTGTTCAAACTTGCTGGGTTTCTTAGGCAAAGTGTGTTGGAAAAACTAATTAATTGTGGCATTGTTTGTTTAATAAAGCCTAAAATAATTAACGAACATAGTTACAGTAAAATTAATCGTTTGTTTTTGCTTTACTGAAATATAATAAGATATAATAACTGCAAATTGTTGCTAAGCCAGTAGTTTACTCGTAGATGACTTAAAACAAATTCCAGTCTTAATAAATAAAGAAATCTATATATTCTGGCCAAAATGGTCATGCTTCATAACAATTTAAACTGCTATATTCGGCTGTGCCGAATTTTATGTACCCACCACCAATATAATACGGGTACCGATTTTTGAGCATTTTCTATATAAAGATTTTTCTGTTTCAACCGATTTGTTTAATTTTATGCCAGAAAAGAAAACACCATAACATTAGTAAATGCTACCGAGCGAAGTCGGGCGGCCAACTAGTTTGTAATAAATTTTAATTCAATATATTTTATTAAGATATTTAATGGACTTGAAAATATTATTTCAATAAGAAATTAACTCTATTAAGAACGAATTATTAAAATAATAAAGTCAATATATTTTATATTTAATTTTATTTTGAAAATTAAATTAATAATTAATTATTTCGAAACTTTGTAATCGTTTAATATATAACATTTTATGTTCATGGGTAATAAACAATTGTATTGCAAAATAGCACTGAAATTTCCATTACGTTATTTCAAAATATCATTTAAATGCATTAACAAATATTTGAGGAAAAGAAAACCAACCCAAATAAATTTTTGTCAACGTCATTGAGTGGTTTCATACTGAAAGATAAACAAATATTAATTTTGTTGTTATTTTACATATAAAACATTATTTCTTTAAAATAATTTCCCATTGACAATGATTTTTTTTTGTTTCAAATTTTCTAAATTTGGCACCACAACAACCGGTGAACAAAACATTTCAAAATTGCTAGTGAATGCCAAAACCACATAGATAGATGATATTTTAGATAAATTTAAGAAATTTCAATTAATTTTGTAAATATGTACATAATTTTAATTAATTGTTTTTATTTATTGTTTCTACTTACAGAACTGCTGGTACAGCTGGTGCCGTTGTAACATGTCCCCTAGAAGTTGTTAAAACTCGTTTACAAAGTTCAACAGCATCATTTCAAACACCGCCACGAGTTGTTGAAAATCCCGGCTCCACAAATGCATCCTCCGAATTACTCAGACCTGAACAGAGACGTAAACTCAGCACAACGATATTGCGCAACAGGTCCCAACCACAGGTGATTGGGGGTGTTCGTAGGGTAGTACCAATTTATTGTTTTCATTTTTTTTTTTTTAATTTTTTTCATTTATTTTTGTCCTCTTTCATTTTTGTTTTTAACTCTCTGTAACACTTTTTTATGGTAATTTTTTATTCAAAATTTTATATTGTTACTAACACGATTGGTTTAAAATATTTTTAATAAAACTTTCGGTTTAAATAAAGTTTTTACCAAAATATTTCCAGATAATGGCAATTTCACATTGTGGCATCTCATCATCATCTACAAAAAGTATGAGCATAATACAGTGTCTCAGGTAAGATTATTATTATCATTTTTATAAGATTAATCAGCCCAATTATAAATACAAATTCCTCGGGAGTTTTTTCCTATTCAAATTCAAAGTGAAAAATCTCCCGTTTAAATTTTATTCACCAAAAAATAATTACATTTAGTATTTTTCTTTACTTTAGTAACTTTTTAACAACAAATGACCTTCAAAGCCTAACAGTAGAGAATTCTATGAGGAAATTTAATAATTAAAATTTATATCAAAACTAAAAATATTAAGGAAAAATAAAAAATACCCCACAAACACAGTGCCAAACTCAAAAAAGAGTTTGAACTAAATAATTAAAAATTTTAAAATGTCCGCAATTCATTCCATAAACTCAAGAGTGTTATATTCGGAAGTGCCGAATTTTTTGTTCAAACTGTTTTGCCTACCGCCTTAGAATAGGACGAAAAGTAAAAAGCCTGCGGTAGTTAAAGAGTGAGCCAGAAAAAATCGTTACATTATTTCATCTAGTCCAATACAAATGTCCTCCCGAAATACGACTGTTGTCATAAATGTCTTATTTATATAGGTATCCATACAAGTTTCTACACAAATTAGTTTTATATTAGTTTTTTTATAAATCCATAATTGAAAATCACTTTAACGAGCATAAATATCTTAAAAATGTTGATAGCTACATAAAATTCATCAAAAATAAATTTCATACTGACATAAATCACTGGACCTAATTTCAGTACAATCGAATCACTCACGAAATCACTCACGAAAACCAAATTATTGAAATAGAATAATGATTTGCTCATATACTGAATGTAGGGTATTATGTGGTCGCGCTTGATCGAATGTACCTAATTGTTTAATTATTATAATTATATTTTAGCTTAGATAATTTCTAAACACTATTACGTTTTTTTTTGCAATTTTTTATTAAAACAATCGATTATTTTTACCATAATCAAATACTAGAATACACAATTCATTTGATTCTACATGTTATTAACTGTTTTTTTATAATTTCAAATAATTACAGTAATTGAATAAACAATTTTTGTCAATTCTTAAACTTTAATAAGAAAAAGTAATTTAAAATGTGATTTTCGTAATTGAATTTACATTTTAGTTTTTTCTGTGAAGGAATTAATTATAATTCTAAGGTTTATCAAAATATACCCAAATTTATACGCCAACAACAACTGGAAAGACAACAATCAATCCAGGATATACACAAGTATAGGCTGACTTCATAAACGCATTTTGCAAAGCAACACTGCAATGCATAGTGTTCATAATTGTATGGCAATGCTTGTCCATGTGCAGCATCTGTCAAATTTGTGAACTGTTTTTAATTATGATTCTTTACAAAACATTTATGCGTTCATGAATGTCACAAAATATTGCTTTGCCTTGTAATTGCTTTGCATTACTGCGTTTATGAAGTCGGCCAAACTTTTCCAAATATTCAATAAATAAACCAAAATCTAAAAAATTCTTACGTTTTTTAGTATTTTAATAATATATAATTTTATTTACATCAAAGCCCCAAAAAATCAGGCACTTGAACATTTTGTTGGAATTTTACTTGAATGCAAATGTAATTGTTTTAAACTTGAAAAATATTTTAAAAATTAAATATTTTTCAAACCAAAATTTATGTTTCCTTTTAAAGCTATAATTTTATAAGTTGTCATTTGGAAATTAAATAGAATTTCATTATTTTTTACAAAATCTATTACTTTTTCTTCTTCCAATAAAGAAAATTTATTTTTTTTTTATTCATTTTAATTTTCTTTAAATTTGAAATAAAAAAATAATTAAAATAATTTCGTTCCTACAGCACCGAAAACAACCTACTTGAAGTTGTTTTCGTTCCAGTCGCAAATGACAGGTTTTTCGTTACTGATCGGTGCCGTTTCGTTCCCAATTTTCGGTGCCGATTTCTGAAACGAACTTTTTTTCGGTGCAAATGTATGGAATTTCGTTTTCGGTGCCGATTACGGTGTATGCAGAAACGTAGCTTAACTGGAGAATGCTATTGAAACAAAGTGTAATACAATTTTAATTCAATTGCTTGACTATAATTCAAGGATTAAATTATACTTGCATTCAACTTGAATTCCAGTAAAAATGCTTATTATTTTTAAAAATATGAACACAATTAATTAAATTCTGAAAATTGAAGACAAACTAAAAAGTATTAAAACTTAGGTTTCATTTTTACAAAAATTTGCTAGGCCTTGTTTTTTTATTACTGTTTCACAGCGACGATGCGTTTAACCAATTTCGTATTTTGCGATCTACAATTTCATATATAGTCTCTATGGGATTGAGAGCTTACGATTGGGCAGGCCACTGATCATTGCATAGTAACCATTCGGTTACAAAGTTAGATGTGTGTTTCATATTTCCCTCAGCGTGTGGATACTTAATATCGCTAAAAAATTATATTTTTCCGATTGCAGTCATATTATCTTTTATGATATGAATAAGCAGCTAATGAAATATTTCGATATAGTTGAAATACTATAGATTTTATTGTTTAAATTTGGCAAATTTGATTTCTCTTTAATAAAATTTAGAAGTTATTCTATACAGCATGGACACAAATTTAAATTCCTTTACTAAATTTGAGATTTGACAACCTGAGGAACTGTTGAACTTTACATAAACTGAACTTTTAATTTTCTGTCCTTAATATCTTTTGAATATCAAAGAAATAAAACAAAATGTAATCATTTTTATTTGTACATTTATTAAAACCTTTTATATATTTATTTCAATTCCAGACACATAGTACAAAATGAAGGACCCAAAGCATTATTTAAAGGTCTTGGACCGAATCTCGTTGGTGTTGCACCATCACGTGCCATATACTTTTGCACATATTCACAAACCAAAAATTTCCTCAATAACTTAGGGTAAGTACTTAACCAGACATGCATTCTTAAGCACATTATGCTTTTTTACAATTTAATAATGTGCCTTTACATTCTATTTATCGTTCTTTTTTTATTTTTATTGTTTTGCATTAGATTAATACAACCTGATTCACCACAAGTTCATATTGTAAGTGCAGCTAGTGCCGGTTTTGTTTCCTCTTCCATAACAAATCCAATTTGGTTTGTTAAAACACGTTTGCAATTGGACTACAATTCCAAAGTTCAAATGACCGTCAGACAATGTATAAAACGTGTTTATACTCAGGGTGGTGTTGCTGGCTTTTACAAAGGTATTACCGCCAGCTATTTTGGCATCTGTGAGACCATGATACATTTTGTTATCTATGAATTTATCAAATCGAAATTGGTAAGTTAGAAATAAAATGTTTTATCTTTCTTAATGTGAACTGTTAATTTAAAACTTTGTATTTTGTGCTTTGCAGATTGAACAACAAAATCTCCGCCAAAATAAACATCATTCGGATACTTCAAAGACCACAAGAGATTTTCTTGAATTTATGATGGCTGGAGCCATATCAAAGACTGTTGCCTCATGTATTGCATACCCGCATGAAGTTGCGCGAACGCGTTTACGTGAAGAGGGTAGTAAATATAATAAATTTTGGCAAACCTTACACACGGTATGGAAGGAAGAGGGTAGAGCTGGTTTATATAGGTAATATTATGAAATCCTTTTAATATGATGACAGATTCCATTAGAATTAGTTTATATTTGTTTATAATTCCTCAAATGTGTTCATTCTTGACCGTCTTTCTGCACTCTCTTAATTGTTTTTGATTAAAAATCTGTATATTTTTATTAAGTTTATAAATAAATTAGCAATTATTTTAAAATTTTGCATTTCAACAACAACATTTTAAAATACTTGCAATGACGTTTATATTATGCACATTTTTTTAGCCTCAATAAGCAAAATAACATTTATATTTATATATCCACACTACACAACTGGCATGTCTATTAATAATATTTTTGTTTGTTTTCTCCATTATTATTTTACAGAGGCTTGGGTACACAACTTGTTCGACAAATACCAAATACTGCTATAATGATGGCAACCTATGAAGCTGTGGTTTACGTATTAACACGACGTTTTAATAATAAAAGTAATGAATTCTATGATTTTTAAAATAACCTATTTCCTTATCCTTTAGCTAGGCTTAACAAAGTTTTAAAACATTAAAAGACAAACTTACAAAGTTTGTTTGTTTGTGGTGGTACCATTATTTGTTTTGTAGCAGAAGACTTATTTTGAAACAACAAAGAGGTGAACTTTTAAAACCCTCAAAACAATAGTGTAACACCACACTACTGTTTATTTGGTCTTAAATCAGACCAACATTTTTTGAAACCAAAAGAAATCATATTTATACAAGTACATATATGTAGATTATGAGCGCTAAATTGTAGTTTTAGTTGAAAATAAATAATAATAATAAAAATACTTACACCACAAAGTTGCTATGCAACTTTAAATTTAAACAATAATAATTTAAATTAAAAAATACTGCTTTCTTAAAACAGAAAAATCTGTATATTGAAAAAAAACATACCAACGAAATTATTATTGATCTGATTGAATAAACTAAATTTTAGTTAAAAAAAGGAAAAGCAAAAAGCACAAAAACTTAATAAAAATAATGGCTTTTTTAATAAAAAATACAAACAACAACTTAACTAAAATCTTTTCGAAAACGCACGAATTAGTTTTTAAGTTTCATTTCGAAATATAATTGTATTTCGAGGAAAGCTTTCTTGGTATTAATTATTTATAAAACATCTAATTTTATTTAAAAAACAAAATAAACACACATGCAGAGCGCTCTTTATTTTATAAAACTATAAAATTTCATTTTTATTATTACTTTTAATAACTATTATTGAACATTTTGTGATCTTTATTAGATCTATAATTTTTTTTAATTTTGTTTCTTTTTTATAGATCTAAAATATAAATGAAAAGAAAAAAATAACTTGTTATACTTACTGTTATACTTATAAAATACCAATTTGTCCTTATATACATACGAAAAATAATTCTATTATACTATAATAATGATTAATATGTAATAACAAAGAAAAATACATTTTTTAGTTCTTAGATTTTATGTTAAATCATTAAAATATGTTATATTATTACGCATAGATTAAAAAACCAGAAAAGAAAATATTTAGTTTATCATCCCTCAATGAAGAAAAAAATCTAATTTTATTTATGTTATGTGGTATTTTTTTTTTAGTTAAAAAGAAAAATAAAATAAAAACAAACTTTATTGAAGTTCCTTTAAAATTATGATGTTTTATTTATCTGAATTAATTATTTTCTATTACACAACTCTACAAATCGAAAGTATTTGAAACTCCCTTCGTCTGTTTGTCTGTATGTCTGTCCGTCTGTCTGTTGAAATCAATTTTCTGAAGACCCCAGATATCTTCGGGATCCAAATCTTCAATAATTCTATCAGACATGCTTTCGACAAGTTTCCTATTTAAAATCAGCAAAATCCACAAATGGCTGAGATATGAGGAAAAAACCAGGATAACCTGGATTTTTGACCTATTGTTGACCTATATCTGGCTTACTATTCATTAATATAGACAATATGGATATCATAATAAGTTGGACCTACAATGGGTCAAAATCGGAAAAAATATTTTTTAACCTGTTTTTTTTCACTAAAAAATTTAAAAAACCCAAAATTTGTTTAAAAATTTAAAAAAAAAAATAAAATATAAAAAAAATTTAAAAAAAATTAAAATAACAATTCGAAAAAAAATTAAAAAAACAACTTTGGAAAAAAAATAAATTTTGTTTACCTAAAAATATTTAAAATTTGTATTTGAAGTATAATTTGGTGAAGAGTATATAAGATTCGGCACAGCCGAATATAGCTCTCTTACTTGTTTCTTAATGATAGAATTTATTTTAGTTAATAACTAGACATTTCAATGAATTATAGTGAAAATCATTTTCAAACCGGACAGAAAAATATATATTTTTTTATATTTGGGATTCCTAACCATAACATGATGACAATGGAGACTTTGATTTAATTTTTACAAAAATTGCCTGACCCTTTTAGTGACTTTAGTGTATTTTGATGGATATCGCTTGTTTCTTATTACAATCTTCTCCTTTGAAATATTTTGCCATTGCCTTATAACCGCATCTATGAGATTGACATCTGGCAATTGGGCACCACTTCAAGATTTTATTTACGAATAAGGTCTTTAGTATTTCATTAATATATACATACTTCTAATAACTTACATATGTATGTATGTATGTATATTAACAAAAAAAATTATGATGATATTGACTAAACTTTCCATTGTTTGGTTTAATTTTTACAAAAATTGCCTGACCCTTTTAATGACTCAGTATTTTGATGGATATCGCTTGTTTTTATTACAGCTTCTCAGTGACGATGGATTGAATCAATAAAAGTTCCAATCGTCTCCTTTGAAATATTTTACCATCGCCTTATAACCGCATCTAATAAAATGTCCTTCGTGGTATAATTTTGAACGATCTATAAATTCCCATAGGTTTTCTATGAGATTGACATCTGGCAATTGGTCACCACTTCAAAACACGTAACGTATTTGATAGTAACCACTCGATTACAACCTTTGAGGTGTTTTTGGTTCATTGTCATGCTGGAATCTCCAAACCAAATGTAGGGTCACACATGGAAAATTTTTACTCAAAAAAGCGTAACCACTTTTATTAACACAAATTAGTTTGACGTGTTTACTCTTACAAGTGTTTTGTAAGATCAAACAGTATCATATAAAATAAAACAAAATATTTTGTTTTAAATAGTCGTAAGCAAAAGGAGTTTTTTAATAAATAAAAGAATTAAACATATTTTATTTAGTGATTACGTCTTTTTCGTCAAATATTTGCCATGTGTGACCCTACCTTAAGCCTATAGATACATAACATCGTTTAAAATGCATCTGTATCCAATTCCAGTCATAGGATCTTTCCATCATCCATTCACCACAATATTCCCACTGCCAAACTAGACTGTCTTATTTTTGTATTGAGGATTAGCCTCTTCTCTTTGGCCGTCTTTCAAATGTTCTTCAATACTGCTTTTAAAGTGTATTTGGATTCATCCGAAATGAGGACAATATTCCATTTCTGGCTCGGCCAGTTTAAATATTCTACGACAAATTGTATACAAACAGTACGGTTTTTTTTGGAAATAAGAGGTTTTAAGTTCGTGAGGTAAAAATGCTTAAGTGGAAATATCTCGAAACCAACATATCAGAGTTGTGTATATAAAAAGAAGTTAAAAAGTATGTTGCAGGTGAAGTTCCCTAGTAAACTAAACTAGTATTCCATAAGTCACTTTTTCTGGGGAATATTTTTGTTTTAGTTCTTTTTTATTCTTAATTTCCTTATTGTTTGTTTTTTTGTTGAGATTCGGGTAGGAGAGCGGAGGCTGCTACGACATGGTTGGGAGAGCAATGTAGGGACGAACACTTGTCTCTGATCATTCTTTGTGTGGTATAAGCTGTGTGGTGTCTGATCAGTGTAGTTGTACCTTTTTGTTATAGATGAGTGGTTTGGGAGCTCCCTGATATATACATGCGAAGAGCTATTTGGAAACCTCGCCTGGCTAACCGATCCGTAACAAGTATTGTCGGTAAAGCCCGACTATATAATACCCTATACTGAAATGGGCTTTATATGGATTCTGTTACCAATTATGGGCCGCTTGCCATGAAATTAGATCGCGTGATTTCGTTCTATATGAAACTTACTCATATTGAATTGTTTTTGGATACCAACATTTTTAAGAGTTTTATGATAATTTATAATAATTTTCGGAAGTAATTTCCGCACAAAATTTGAAGGTCAGATTTATTTGTATATATGTAAATCTTATCGCATAATTACAACTATTGTGGTGTAGTTTATCAGCCCAATTATGAATAAAAAATTCCGCGGGAGTTTGTTTCCCGGGAGTTTTTTCCCATTGAATTTGAATAGGAAAAATGAGAAAAGGGAAAAACTCCCGGGGAATTTTTATTCATAATTGTTTGAAAAACTATTTTTCACTTAATATAACATTTCAAAGGCTAAAAATGTTTTGGAAAAATCATGTTAGTTTTAGACACTAAAAAATCACAATTGGACTCAACATGTAAAAAAAAATATTTGAAAACTACCCATACAACGAATTGCTTGTTTATTGGCAATAAATGTTCATAATTTGTCTTACCAAATAAAAATATAACCACTATAAATAATTATAAACACACAAAATGACAACAATGCTAGATATTACCTTAAATTATAACAATGTGCAACTTTATTAATTAATATTTAATATAAATTACATATTTTAAATTTCATCAACTAAACGAAAACGTTGATGCTGTTGGTCTGGCACAACATTAAAGAATTTCTTGTGTATGGGTTGACCCTCACGGCCAGCATAATGGCGCTGTACCCAGGTATGGTCCCAATTGGGGTCTAAAGGTTCACAGGTGACATAGACCTTGCCATGTTCCATAGCAAACAATGTACCATTACGTCCAAAACCAACCTTAATAAAAAAATATTACCTTCGTTAGTATATCAAATTGAATATTAAAAATATGCATATATTTTACATTTAAACCTGGATGGAATCTGGTGGTTAATTGTGTTGCCAATAGAGTACCTTGTGATACATAGTGACCATCCTGTACTCGCCAGCCACGATGTTTTGGTCTAGCATGTCCTTTCTTGTTGCGAGTACTACCACCGGTTTTCTTACTCGCATTACGTATCGTGGCTACAAATGTAAATTTCTTTCATATATTTTTTCATATTTAAGAAGTTGTTTTTAATATAATCTTACTTAACAGAGGTTGGTCTGCCTTCAAACATGTTAAAGACAGCTTTTGTAGAATTGTATATGACATTTTTTAACAATTTTATTCAACTTTTTATTTTAATAAATCATTACTATATTCTAATTTGTAAGGTTAAATAACAAAAATTTTAGTCAGCTGTAAGAAAAAGTTTGGGAAGTATTGCTGCGAATAGGGTTAACGAGTCTAGTAGTTTTATACAAGAAGGCGGGCAAGTAGATTTTTAATTCAGTTGTGTAAAACACTGCATCACAGTGAAAAATGGTATCAAGGCGTATTTAACAAGGTGACAGCAGTGGCGAATTGAAATAAATACAGGCGAATTCACTTATTTTTTATATATAGAGTTTGACATACGGACGTACGGTCGAATATTTTTTATATATGCAGTTTGACATTTGTGCGAGCTGTTTCTATAATCAGCTGTGCTGCCGATGATACCTTATTAAATGCACCTTGAATGGTATATTTTGTTAATTGCAGGCCTGTAGAAATGATTACAAACAATAAATACAACAATTTGTTACGTTATTTCAAATAAAAATTCCTAAAAAAGGTACGTAGGAACATTATCACACAAACATTTTGCGAAAAATTTCATAGAAAATTTTGCGTATAACAGTATTCTATGTAGAAAATGTTGTGTATAATTGAATTTTCTATAGATAATATTGTGTAAAACAAAATGTTCTATGAAAAATGTTGTGTATAACAGAATTTTCTGTAGAAAATGTTGTGAGTAACAGAAATTTCTACAAGAAATGTTGCGTATAACAGTATTTTCTATAGAAAATGTTACGTCTTTTTGAAACAAAATGTTTCGTACAACAGTATTTTCTAAAGACAATATCGCGTATAACAGTTGCTGAATTCACAACAATTTGTATCGTGTATCTTGTATTAAATACAATTTTTGTTTATTAGTTTGTGAACACCCATTGTATATTGTATGAATGTTTTTGAAAGCGTAGTATGTACAACAAGTAGACCGACTCTCATTTTTTCAAATTACTCTCTGACATATACGGGTACTATGTGTGCTCAGAGAAATTTATAGCTGCAAACCAATACAACTTTTTAAAAACTTACAAAAAAAAAGTGTATAAGTGTATTTAATTTTTATATGAAAATTTCCAACAACAAGCTTACACTATTGTATTTGAATTCAATAATACACTCGATACAATGATACAAGGAGTTTTGTGAATTCAGCAAGTATTTTTATAGAAAATGTTGCGTATGTAGAGCATGTTTGATGTAACAGTATTTTCAATATGAATACAATAAAATTTTGGGTATTACTTTATTCATGCATTTCCTATGCTAAAAATTTAATTTTTAGAACTCTGAACTAGAAAAAAGTACTATGTATTTGAATTTTATTTGGAAACCGAACAAACATTTTTTCCATCCCTGGTGGTAACCTATATCAAAGTTTTAGAATCACTGCTTATAATTCAAGTGAATTTAATTTTTGTTTATTTACAATATTTTATAAAACGAAATAATGGAAATCTCGACATCATCCTCTACAGAAAATTCATTACAAACAATGGTTCCCACACTTAAACTAAGAGAAAAAATACGTGAGTACACCAAATCACATCGGGAACAATTGCGTGCAAATTCTTTGGACTCCTTACGGTTTGGCATTGGAGAGATTAAAGCGCGCATTCAAGAATTGGAAAATTTGA
Source organism: Calliphora vicina (assembly GCF_958450345.1). Lineage (NCBI taxonomy): Eukaryota > Metazoa > Arthropoda > Insecta > Diptera > Calliphoridae > Calliphora > Calliphora vicina. The sequence goes on along the minus strand of NC_088781.1, from coordinate 57,473,108 downwards.
CTGAAAAGGATGTCACTGGTTTGGCTGGACGCATAAAACGTCGTAAACATGCCACCAATGAAGATATGTACAGACTATCTCATGCATTCCTACAAGACGAAAAGAACATAGAAACATTTAACAAAATACCCGGTGCTATACAAGTCTTGGTCAAGGAGTTGACAGGTATTGAACAAATTTGAAACTATGGTTTGGATTTTTATTTAAAAATAATGTATTACAGGCAAAGACTCTGAACGCCAGCTAAGCTCTGCTGAGTGTTTGTGCAATTTGTCTTTAGGTGAAGCACCAGTTTGTGAAAAAATATCTTCATTGGCAGGAAGCTACCTGGTTACCTATCTGCATACAACAGAAACCCAGTTATTGAGACTGTGTTTATGGACGCTAGCTAACATTCTGGCCACTGGCCATAAAGGTGCTTCAACGCTTATGCAAATGCAAGTTTTACCACAGTTATGGAAACTTTATACCGATGATGAGATAGCTGATAGTCTTGCTGATTTTCGTGAAGATGCTGCTATTTGTCTACAAATTATAGCTCTAAACTCTGAAAAATTAAAAAGCGAGGATCGTGATTACGTTCATAAACATTTTGTGGAAAAAAATCCCACATGTGTAGCTGGGGAATATAATCTACAAATAATTTTTCATATTTTATTCTGTCATGCTGAATTGGTAGGTTCTTTAACATCTTCTGAGCAACTATACCTAATAAACTATTCACTCAGCAATATTTGTAATACAAAGGAATTTAAAACATCAACACAACATTTAAAGATTCTCTATTCAGTTCGTGTATTAGCTAATTTGTTGGCTTGCCATCCCACCTGCTATTCAATGTTACTACAACAATTATCGATAGTATGGCATACCAATCTTACAGCACTTTTAAATTCACTATTTTTCTTCCAAAATCCATACCTAACACGAGAGGTTTTGTGGTTTTTGAAAAATATTTTGAATTTGGAAAATTCAATTCCTTTAGCTCAGAATAATTTTGTAGAGAAATTAAATATTTGTAAAAGTAATTTTGAGAAAATTTCTGTACTAAATAATGATGTAGAATCTATGGTAGTTTAGAAATAATTTTAAGGGCTATTAAAAGCATTGGATTGATTTATTATTTATTGAATTATTAAATGAAAAAAAAGAATAATTGTTAAAGTTGAAAAATTGCATAGCATATAAAAATATTCGAAATATTAATGGAGATAATAGAATAATAAAATATATTTGCTAAAATACTCCTTAGTTTTTAAATGTACATGTGATTTTAATTTATGAAAAATGTTCAGCGAAGAAATCAGCATGATTTAAGTACATATGTACTTAATTTTGGAATCTTATATATAAATAGGCCACAAGTTTTTTTGTGGTACACTTTTAAGTATTATTGTCCACCAATATTGATGAAACATATATGGTTTAAAAGGTTTTTTGTAAGTATTTTTCTTATTATTGGTGAGAAGGAAAAATTTAAAAAACCTCTAAATAATGCTGAAATCAGTTCATTAATATAAATATATTTAGACAATTCGCATTTTCTGTAAACATTTGTTGTAAACTAGCTGACCCGACAGACGTTGTCCTGTCCATGTTTGAATAGGGTAAAAATAGTTAAAAAGAAAAAAAACGTATTATTGAATGACATAGAACATAGAATAAAATATACATAGAAGCGCTACAAAGAACCTAAGTTTGTTATCAAAAACCTAAGTCTTTCAACAACCGATTTTGGGCTAGAAATATGAGTGATCACAGATCTAGCTCTTTTTCTTGATTAAACGCTTATTGGCCAAGTTATTAGCGAATTTAGATATTTTGAGTTTTTATATAAAAAATCGATTTTTTGTCAGAAATATGAGTGATCACAGATCGAGCTCCTTTTCTTGATTAAACGCTTATTGGCCAAGTTATTATCGAATATAGATATTGAGTTTATATCGATTTTTGGTCAGAAATATGAGTGATCACAGATCGGTCTCCTTTTCTTGATTAAACGCTTATTGGCGAAGTTATAAACGAATTTATATATTTTGAGATTTTATATAAAAAAACCAATTTTTGTTCAGAAATATGAGTGATCACAAATAGATTTGCTTTTCTTGATTAAACGCTTATTGGCCAAATTATTAGCGAATTTAGATATTTTCAGTTTTTATATAAAAAAATAGATTTTGGGCCAGAAATATGAGTGATCACAGATCGAGCTCTTTTTCTTGAATAAATGCTTATTGGCCAAGTTATTAGCGAATTTAGATATTTTAAGTTTTTATATAAAAAATCGATTTTTGGTCAGAAATATGAGTGATCACAGATCGAGCTCATTTTCTTGATTAATCGCTTATTGGCCAAGTTATTAGCGATTGTAGATATTGTGAGTTTTTATATAAAAAATTGATTTTTTGTCAGAAATATGATTGATCACAGATCGAGTTGCTTTTCATGATTAAACGCTTATTGGCCAAGTTATTAGCGAATTTAGAAAAAAATTGATTTTTTGTTAGAAATATGATTGATAACAGATCGAGCTCCTTTTCATGATTAAACGCTTATTGGCCAAGTTATAAGCGAATTTAGATATTTTGAGTTTTTATATAATAAATCGATTTTTGGTCAGAAATATGAGTGATCACAGATCGAGCTCCTTTTCTTGATTAAACGCTTATTGGCCAAGTTATTATCGAATATAGATATTTTGAGTTTATATCGATTTTTGGTCAGAAATATGAGTGATCACTGATCGGTCTCCTTTTCTTGATTAAACGCTTATTGGCGAAGTTATAAACGAATTTATACATTTTGAGTTTTTATATAAAAAAACAATTTTTGTTCAGAAATATGAGTGATATGAGCTTATTGACCAAATTATTAGCGAATTTAGATATTTTGAGTTTTTATATAACAAAATCGATTTTGGGCTAGAAATATGAGTGATCACAGGTCGAGCTCTTTTTCTTGAATAAATGCTTATTGGCCAAGTTATTAGCGAATTTAGATATTTTAAGTTTTTATATAAAAAAATCAATTTTTGTAAAAAGTTTTTATATAAAAAATCGATTTTTGGTCAGAAATATGATATCGAGATCCTTTTCTTGATTAAACGCTTATTGGCCAAGTTTTAGAGAATTTAGATATTTTGAGTTTTTATATAAAAAAATCAATTTTTGTTCAGAAATATGAGTGATCACAGATCGATTTGCTTTTCTTGATTAAACGCATATTGGCCATGTTATAAGCGAATTTAGATATTTTGAGTTTTTATATAAAAAAATCGATTTTGGGCTAGAAATATGAGTGATCACAGATCGAGCTCATTTTCTTGATTAAACGCTTATTGGCCAATTTATTACCCAATTTATTTTGAGTTTTTATATAAAAAATAGATTTTTGGTCAGAAATATGAGTGATCACAGATCGAGCTCCTTTTCTTCATTAAACGTTTATTGGCCAAGTTATTAGCGAATTCAGATATTATGAATTTTTATATAAAGATCGATTTTTGGTAAGAAATATGAGTGATCACAGATCGAGCTCCTTTTCTTAATTAAATGCTTATTGGCAAAGTTATTAGCTAATTTAGATATTTTGAGTTTTTATATAAAACATCGATTTTTGGACAGAAATATGAGTGATCTCAGATTCATTTGCTTTTCACGTTTATTTGCCAAGTTATTAGCGAATTTAGATATTTTGAGTTTTTATATAAAAAATCGATTTTTGGTCAGAAATACGAGTGGTCACAGATCGAGGTGCTTTTCTTGATTAAACGCTTATTGGCCAATTTATTAGCGATTTTAGATATTGTGAGTTTTTATATAAAAAATAGATTTTTTGTCATACATATGTATTAGAGTTCGTTTGTTACCACGTCACTTCATTTGTTTTTCGGGTATCAACATTTTCCTGATGGTTTTTGCGTAAATAAAAATAATAGCGTCCTTTTTTTTGGAAATTTTTCACTTCTTGTGGTGGTTCAACGCACCTAAAGCCGCGGATTATGAGCACATTTTTCTGTAGAGCAAAAGTGGTTAAATACATTGCAAATTTGATTTCACTTTTTTAACCAATTATTCACCCTTATCGTGGTTGGCGTAAACGTCATACGCCTACGACAGTTTTGTACTAGATTAAAGTTTGCATTTTATCTTTAATCTATTACGAAACAGTCGTAGGCGTATGACGTTTACGCCAACCACGATAAGGGTGATTATTTTCTTGTTAAATATGTAAATAACTTTGAAGCTTTATAACTTTCGAATCGAATTAGGGAGTAACCCCCTAATAAGGCATTCATATGTATGTGGTCATCTACTCCTGCAAAAAGGCAATTGGTACTAACTGGGGTATATTGTCGAAAGGTATCAATTTGATCTTTAAAGCAGTTGTTAAACCCATCTTGTTCTATGGAGTATTGGTGTGGTGGCAGGTCTTGGATAATGCTACTCACCGGAAGGCCGTTGAACGAGTTCTAAGTACTATCGCGATACTGATTACAGGCGCTATAAGGTCTACTTCATCTAAGGCACTTTTTACTATTCGCAACTGGTTACCAGTGGATTTGATGGTGATACAAATGGCTCTCAACTCTGCTGTGCGACTAAATGCTCGTTGTTCGTGGTCTGGTAAGGACCTTGGACACTCTAAGATACTGAATTACTATGGACTACTATCCCGAATAGGGATTTATGGCAACGCGGACTCTTCCCCCCTGATGATGTCATACGGATATACACTGATGGCTCTAATAGGGGAAATAGGGTCGGTGGAAGTTTCTATATTGAAAACTTTGGGATAAAATCCTACTTTATTCTACCTAACTTCTGTAATGCTCTTCAGGCGGAAATTACTGCCATTAAACGTGCATCCAACTGGCTGAGGTATTATCGAATATCTGGTGATATATGGTATCTGGCCGGGTATCCCTAAAAGAGATATCGAGACATTCAAGGATAACGCTTATATGGATCCCTGGACACGATGGAAATCAGGGTAATTTTATAGCAGATGATTTGACCAAAAGGGGTGCGAGGAGGTGATTGATCCATTTTCTGGTATTTCCCTTGTTAAATGCAAAATGGCTGTTCAGCAGAAACTCTATGAGACTGCGCAAAACAGGTGGACTAATGAACCTTCGACTTGGCCCGTATGATGCCAGCAGGACGAATCTACTTATGGAATACCGTCGTAAGCAAATAAGGCTAATTGTCTCCTTTATTACAGGGCACTGTTTAATCGGGACACATGCTAGAAGATTGGGCCTACGGTAAAATGATTTCTGTAGAAGCTGTCATAATGAAGAAGAGGAAGAGACTGTGTATCACCTTTTCTGCCAATGCCCGGCTCTTACAAACCTGAGGGAACGCATCCTCGGATTACCATTCCTATCAAACTTGGACGAGCTATCAATGATGAATCTTAGACGAATCTACTCCTTCATCCGGGAATCTGACTGGTTTAATTTGGAGGCTACGGAAGTATTGTAAATACCCTGCTGTATACCCCTTGGCTATCACAATGGGATCAGATTTGAATGGACCCAATTGAGCTGCTTGAGGAGCAGCAGCCCATGGAACCTAACCTATACGAAGACTATTTGTCAATCGGTCTCCTAAAGAGTATCCATAAGAGGCAAAAAGTGGTGGTGTGCAATATTTATATATATTTTGGACATGGCAGTTAGTAATACTTGGCGTTTGAACGTGCAAACATCAAAACGGGGTCATTCATCGTCCTCAGTGGTTGGCACTGAATCCGGAACTTATACAGCCCAATTATGAATATTCCCCCAATTATGAGTTCCCTCGGAATTAATTTTAATCAACTGCGATGTGTTATATGCCATTGTAAGTACCGCTGGAGATGTACGTTATGTACAAAAACGCTTTGTGTTGAAAAAACTGCTTTGGGCAATTTCACACCTAGCATGGCCATTGACCCCAAGTGAGGACACCCATTTCTCTACAAAGTGAATCAACAATTTTAATTTTTTTTATAATTTCTTTGCTTTGGACACTCACACCTAACATTTAGCCCATTGTCCCCAAGTGAGGACACCCATTTTTTTTACAAAGTAAATCAAAAATTTAGTTTTTTTTATAATTTCTTTTATTTAGACGTTAATGAATAAATATATAATAAAACAGAATTTTTACCTTCAGTTTCTTCTTGGGCGTTAAATGCAACTTTATATTAATTTAATAAAACTTAATTTAATTTTTGTTTTTATTTAAAAAAAAGCATTTAGATGATCTTCATCTTGATTTCAGCCTTCTTGGAGAATTATTTGACTTTAACAATGATAGGCATGTTGAGAAAGTGACCACGGTCCAACAATTTTTATTAACCCTAAAATAAAAACAAAATAAACATTAGCATCAACGCTCTCGAACCAAATTTAATTAAAATTATATTTGTAAAAATATAGAATCTGAAAGGCTTTCGCTACATGGGAAAAGCAATTGTACGATCGCATTCAGTCCGCCCGACGCCTTAGGGTAATCTTCATGTTCTATATTTTTACCGTTTTATAATTTTGATTATACAATTTTTTAATAAAATTTCAACTTACGAATTTAACTAAATCGACGACGGGAGTTTTAGTCGACTTTTCCTTTTCCAATTCAGCAACTTTGTCTACATGGAACAAAGACATCAATCTGTGTTGGCGACGCAAATGGAAGTTCATCATACCAACTTTGCGGAAATAATCGAGATGATATTTGTCGAAGTTGTAACCTAATGAAATCGAAATAAATATGAATACCTAAAATGTATTTTTAAGTGCTTTCCAATGAAACCCATATTGACCGAATTCGGTACAGCCAAATATAAAACTTTTCTGATTCAATGTCTCAATGTTATGTATATTGAAACAGTTCAAGTTCTTTCTAAAGAAATGGAACAAAAATTAGAGAAAAACAAATATCAATTCCACTTAGATAACTGAAAAAGCTGAATACGAAACGAATTCTTCTTTCTATCAGAATGGAACTCTGTGACAGTGGTGATAATTAATTACAAAGCAACACCTCACTACCTAAGCACATTAGTTTTAAATGAAAGCATTTCTTTTTTAAACAACTTAATATTAATTTAATAAAATTTAAATTTATTTTTGTGTTTTCTTAAGATGGTTTTTTTATTAAAAAAACAAATACATTTTAGATGGTCGAATGTATTCAGAGCGAACGTATCAGAGGTTAATAAAGGGAATCCTAAAATGAAAAAAAAGAAAATACAACCGTTAGAAATCATAAAATATTTAAAACAAATTATTATTAAAAAAAAATAAAACTCAGTTCAGTTATGGTAAAACCTAGAATCACTCAGCAGAGGTCTGACGTGCTAGTATAAATCGTCACTGTTTTTATAGAAAAAAAAAAGTAATAAAAATCAAAATATTTACCTTAACTTAAGCGACCAACAAGCAGGCACCACCGGCCTTCTTGATCTTGTTTTCAGCCTTCTTGGAGAAGTATTTGGCTTTAACAATGATGGGCATGTTGGGGAAGTGACCACGGCCCAACAATTTGTAGTAACCCTAAAATAAAAACAAAATAAACATTAAAATCAATACTCTCTAAACAAATGATATTAAAATTATATTTGTAAATATATAGAATCTGAAAGGCTTTCGCTACATGGGAAAAGCAATTGTACGATCGCATTCAGTCCGCCCGACGCCTTAGGGTAATCTTCATGTTCTATATTTTTACTGTTTATAATTTTGATTATAAAATTTTTCAATAAAATTTCAACTTACGAATTTAACTAAATCGACGACGGGAGCCTTAGTAGACTTTTCCTTTTCCAATTCAGCGACTTTGTCGGCACCGACCAAAGACCACAATTTATCCAAATTGAGGGTAGGGCAGAATTTGTGTTGACGACGCAAATGGAAGTTCCTCATACCAACTTTGCCGAAATAACCGGGATGGTATTTGTCGAAGTTGATGCGATGGTGATGCATACCACCAGCGTTACCGCGACCACCAGGATGCTTACGGTGCTTGCCAATACGACCGTGACCATGACTTACATGACCGCGAAGCTTTCTGGTCTTCTTCCTCTTGATATTCGACTAAATTTGTGGAAAATATAGAATTAGAGAACGAAATTCTAATAATTGTATATTCCTTTTTTCAGAAATACAACACGTGGTTTGTATACACGAGAAGCCACAAGACACACATTTTCATTTTTTTCACACACACTCCATTGTCAAATTTTTTTCGTTTGTTTAGTGAGGTTATGTTTGACCCGTTAAAAAATATGATTTTAATCACGTATTATGCATTTTGGAAACAAATTTAGCCAAAACTTAGTTAGTCGATGTTGACTTTAGGAATTTCACATACTGTATTAACAAATATTGAACTTTTTTCAGATTGTTTAATTTTTATGTTAGTTGTGGCAACTCGCGTAAAGAACTACGTCCACTCACCATCTTGAATTTTTTAGAAAGAAAGAAGTCAGTGAAGTTGGTTGCACTTACCACATGTCACCCAATTTACGTGCTGTGTTTAGTTAGCACAGTGTTGTATTTTGTTGTTATGGCCGTTGATACACCAAAATGTACCAGCAATCAGTGTTGTTAATACAGAGTTGTATTTTGTATTTGTTTTTCAAGATTTCCACGACTGGAAACAATTGGAACGGCAGCGCAACAAAATCCTGCTTGTCAGTCAGACCTTTCAAACACCCCATCCAAGGCGAATTTATACAAGGTGCTATCAGTTCTACAAATACAACAATTGGTCTTAACAAATGTCAAAAAACAAAAATGAAAAAATAAACAAATATTTATTAAAACTTAATGTAGTGTAGATAATTGTATAGTGAGGGCTTTACTTATTTATGTAAAAAATAAATATTTTGTTAATACGATTAGAATATGTAGATATTTAAATATAAAAACAAGCTTTGACAACTGTTAAAACCAAAAAGCGAAAAAAAAATTATCAGCTGTTTGACTGACTCCACCTTGTATAAATTCGCCTTGACCCCATCTAATTTACATGGTGTGTTTGTCAGTCATATATAACATGACAATTAGGGTATTCAATTAATCGGGTTTCTGGTTTAATCGGTTAATCGAGCAAATAATTAATCGAGGTTTAGATTTAATCGGTTAATAATCGGTTAATTTGAAATTATTCGATTAACCGAATAATTTATATTTTCATTTCAAATTGAAAATACAACAACGAATTTTGTATACAAAAACATAAAAAATGGCAAATAAGGTATTTGAGATCATTTTTGTAAACATATCGCCTATTTGCTGCAACAACGTCATTACTCAAAATCCGTGTTTATTGAACTTAATAATACAAAATATGAGCTGTTCTATAATCGTTCATATAGTTTTATCAGTTTTCAAAAAAAAAGGGTGTGAGGGTGTTTTTTTGTTGTAAACATTGTAAAAATTCATGTTTTCTCGTATATTTGATAAGTAAAAATTTGGGTTAAATACAGGTTAGAAAGATATTAAAATCTCCTATTTAAATTTCTGAAATCGCATGACTTGTTGAAAATTTATTTAAGAAATAGTAAACTGTCATAAAATATTCAAAGATGTTTTTCTCGAAACGACTTTTTTTTATTATGACGTTGTTGCAGCAAATGAGCGATGTGTGAGTTTTTATAGTTTTAGTGAGATCTTCTGAAATAATCTTTTATAAAAAGAATATAATTTAAACGATTTTTTTCTTTAGATTTTATAAAACTTTTCTTGGAAAAAACTCTCTCGCTGATTGTATATTTTGGAGAAATCAAGAATATTCCTTTTTGGATAGATTAATTTAATAGTTTCGTTCAGTTATGATAAAAGGCTCATTTCAAAAAAAAAAAAGTTTCGTCTATACATGTAAATACGAACAAAGTTTCAAATACATGTAAATTAAATATGTCACTAAACATGTTTATTGGATGTTCAAAAAATATCTAATTTTAATTTCAAAAAAAAAATTAAAGTGCAAAAAAAAGGAATTTCGGTTAATCGGTTAATCGACACAAATTAATCGGTTTATTTGTTATTTGAAAATCGGCAATTTCAAATTATTCGAACAGTTGACCGTCCAAAATTAATCGGTTAACCGATTAACGGTTAATCGATTGAATACCCTAATGACAATACCTACATTTTGGCATATTCAGTTTTTAAGTTTATAGTTTTTTGTTGAACAAAGTTGTCAAAAAACTATTTCTTAAAAATTTCACTCAATATACTATTTTGGCGCTGGGGCCAAATTTAGGACTTCTGACCGGGTTTGGTCAATTGCTTGTTATAAAGGACAACAGTACCTACATTTTGGCATCTTCAGTTTTTTGTCTATAGTTTTTTGTTGAACAAAGTTGTCAAAATTCTATTTCTTCAAAATTTCAATCAATATACTCTTTTGGCCCTGGTGCCAAATTTAGGACTTCTGACCGGCTTTGGCCAATTGCTTGTTATAAAGGACAACAGTACCTACATTTTGGCATCTTCAGTTTTTTGTTTATAGTTTTTTGTTGAACAAAGTTGTCAAAAAACTATTTCTTCAAAATTTCACTCAATATACTCTTTTGGCCCTGGTGCCAAATTTAGGACTTCTGACCGAGTTTGGCCAATGGCCGGTTATAGTTTACAACAATAGCTAAATTTTGGCATATTCAGTTTTTTCGTCTATAGTTTTTTGTTGAACAAAGTTGTCAAAAAACCATTTTTTTCAAAATGTCTCTTAATATACTCTTTTGGCCCTGGTGCCAAATTTAGGACTTCTGACCGAGTTTGGTCAATATCCTGTTATAGTTTACAATAATAGCTAAATTTTGGCATATTCAGTTTTTTCGTCTATAGTTTTTTGTTGAACAAAGTTGTCAAAAATCTATTTCTTCAAAATTTCACTCAATATACTCTTTTGGCCCTGGGGCCAAATTTAGGACTTCTGACCGGGTTTGGCCAATGGCCAGTTATAGTGGACAACAATACCTACATTTTGGCATATCCAGTTTTTTCGTCTATAGTTTTTGGTTGAACAATGTTGTCAAAAAATTATTTCTTCAATATTTCACTCAATATACTCTTTTGGCCCTGGGGCCAAATTTAGGACTTCTGACCGGGTTTGGCATATGGCTTGATATAGTGGAGAACAATACCTACATTTTGATATATTCAGTTTTTTCGTCTATAGTTTTTTGTTGAACAAAGTTGTCAAAAAACTATTTCTTCAAAATTACACTCAATATACTCTTTTGGCTCTGGGGCCAAATTTAGGACTTCTGACCGGGTTTGGCCAATGGCAAGTTATAGTGGACAATAATACCTACATTTTGGCATATCCAGTTTTTTGTCTACAGTTTTTTGTTGAACAAAGTTGTCAAAAAACTATTTTTTAAAAATTTTTTCAACATACAAATTTATTTGCTTTAGAAAGGTTTTTCTTATTTTTTATTTATGTTTTGCAATATTAAAAATATTTAGTCCCTGTTGGTTATGTTTTTCGAACTTCTCGAAATACTAAAAAGTCGACTTTTCGATCTTTCGACTTTTTTATTTAAATCTAGTTTTTTCGACTTTTCGAATATAGTCAACTTTTAACCATATCTTAGTGTAAAAAAATACATGGTTACTACATTTATTGATAAGCCTTTTCCAATAAAAATTAAATATATGAAGGCAATTAGTGTTCTATAGTTGAAACAAAAACTCTACTTTTCGACTTTTTTCTATTTTTAAAATGTCGACTTTTCGAACTTGCTACTTTAATTTAACCTAGCGTTTACACATGCAAGTAACAGTTCGAAAAACACAATACATTCACACTTTTGCACTAACACAAGCACACATGCAGCCACTTACAGCTCACTGCCTAGTGAATTTCGATGGACAGTGATTTTTTGACACTTACTGCAATAAAGTGTCAAAAACACAAACAGAGTTGCCTAACTAAAAAAATTTAAAAAAAATTACTGGATTGTGGTAAAATAATTATTATATTTTTAACTTATTTTATGTATATTTGTAAAAAAAATTGTTTTTTCTCTTCAAATATGAATAAAGAACGCTATTAAATTAATTTAAGAGCACTAATCTCATTAAAGTAATAATAATAATTATTTATAACAATTATTTCCCTACAAATATATGTATGTGGTATCCTAGGCAACTCTTAATAATAATGTGTTTACGTTTTGACGACATTTTTAAAATGAACTTTTACTTGCATGTGTAAACGCTCAAGCAACTTGTAGACATTTCGATGTATTTTCGACATTTTCGATAATAATACGTATTCTCAACTTTCCTCAATCTACTTGCATGTGTAAACGCACCGTAATTTAAAGTAGCAAGTTCGAAAACGTCTTAAGTTTGGGGATGCCAGCCATATAAAATAATTGGCAACGCGCATTGCATAGTACCCCTTGGGTTGTGTGGAAAGCTATGCATAATTGTAGGTCTTAACGTTTTTCTATAGGAAGTCAATGTATTATAAAATATATTGATAATTGTCAGCTTATTCAAATTCCTTATATATATATATTGTAGAAGCTAAATGTCTTAGAAGCCGTATAATTTTTTGTTTGAAAAATATTAAACCTAGAAAAACGTTGTTTTTTTTTTGATATTTCGGGAATTTTCTTGGGTATATATTAGGGTATTCAATCGATTAACCGTTAATCGGTTAACCGATTAATTTTGGATCTATTAACTGTTCGAATAATTCAAAATTGACGAAATTATTCGGTTAATCGAATAATTTAAAATTAACCGATTAAATCTAAACCCCGATTAATTATTTGCTCGATTAAACCATAATTCCGATTAATTGAATACCCTAGTATATACATATATATATACATTTTTTTTCAAGTTTAAAACATAATTACATTTGCATTCAAGTCAAATTCCAACAAAATGTTCAAGGGCTTGATTTTTTCGGGCTTTGGTGCTTATAGGGAACTATGTTAGACATTCTAATTTATAAATTATTTATTATACCCAACACCACCATAGTAGGTATTAGGGTATTCAATCGATTAACCGTTAATCGGTTAACCGATTAATTTTTGTCGGTTAACTGTTCGAATAATTTAAAATTGACGATTTTCAAATAACGAATAAACCGATTAATTTGTGTCGATTAACCGATTAACCGAAATGTCTCTTTTTTGTACTTTATACAGAATTATTTTTTAAAATTTAATTTCTTAACTCGTGAACATTCACTTCTAGCAATAGTTATTTGAAGTATAGTACGGAAACTGAAACTAAGGAATTTGGAAATGACATTTTTTCTAGAATATTCTATGATGAACTTTGTGATAATGAGTTGAAGGACGACATGGTAATAGACGAAATTAAAGACATTACTGAAACGAGTCTTTAATCAGAACTTAACGATACTATTAAAGTATTCAAAATCTAAAAAAATATGCTTAGAAAAAACTAAAAAAAGAACTGAGAAATTGGATACTTTTTATCGTGCCTTATTTTCTATTTTTCCAAATCTACAATCAGTGAGGTAGTTTTTACAAGTCAAGTTTAATTAAAACTAAAAAAAATCGTTTAAAATTTAAGCATTTAAATTACATTCTTTTTTTAAAAGATTATTTTAGAAGATCTCCTTAAAATCTAAAAAAGGAACTCACATGTGTATATTTTTATTTATTGTTTTGTTGAATTATTATGTTTTGTTTGTTTTTTATGTTTTTGTTCTTTTTAGTAAGAAAATGCTTATATATGTATACAAAATTCGTGTTTTTCTTTTCAATTTAAAATTAAAATAGAAATTATTCGGTTAATCGAATAATTTAATATTAACCGATTATTAACCGATTAAATCTAAACCCCGATTAATTGACCAATTAAAAAATTAAAAAATATAATGATATAAATGTGAGAAAATATGTTTTTTTTTAAAAAAAAATTTTGTTGGTCAAGTTGTAGAAAAATTTTATGTGTTCGTGGTGAATATGTATGAATTGACATAGTCGAATAAAACACACTTGTGTGTTAAAACAGTCCTCATGCATACATATTTGTGGAAATATTTGAAAAAATAATTGACAATCACGTGGAATTTAGCAAACAATTTTTGTCTTAAATTCCTGGCCACCACTGTATGTATAGTAGGCATATAACTAATTTTGGCGAAATTTTTGGCATACCTCCACGTGATGGCCAATGTTGTATAAGTAATGAAAATCATTTTTTTAGATCATTTGGAATCAAAAACATCACGCACCAACACCAATTTCTTATTATATAAATTATTTAATTTTTTTTGCAAGTGTGTGGGATACTTCTGTCGCCGAATGGCTCATAAGCGAGCTGAAATTTTATTATTTGTCTTTATTATTTGTCATTGTATAATTTTGTCATTGTATAATTTTGTAATTCATTTAAAATATTTATTTGAAGTTATATGGCGTCCTGTGAGCCGCCTTAATGTTTTGTTTATTTGTCTTATTTACCTATTTGTTAGTGAAGATTATGTATTAGTTGTTGTTCTTTTTTACATTGATCTCACTGCAGTGCTTTTGTTTCGTTAAGTTGGTACCGTTATTTTTAATGTGTTATACACATAAATAACTAGTGGTCCAAATAAAATAATAATTTAAAGTAAAGTCAGTTCATAAGGGAAAAGCACTGCGGTAAGTAGTTGAACATTATTTGTATTTCTTTTATTTAATTTTAATAATTTTTTTAATAGAAATAAACGCACCGTGTCGCACCGCACACAGTGTTACACGCATCGTGTCGCACATTACTGCAAATAATTTAAAATTGTTTGTGTCTTATTGGTGTAGTTAAATTCGCCCCTTATGGACAACCATCGCAGCCAGCGATAACAAATTTTATTTCGCACTTTTTGAGCTGATATTTGCTAAATTTTTTGTGGTTCCTTGTCTGCCGGAATAAAACAAAGTTTGCAGATTTTTGTGCGAAGTGGTTCCTTGTCTGCCGGAACAAATACAAATTAATTTGGAAATAAATAAAGTGGTTCCTTGCCTGCCGGAACATAAAATAATTGTTTGAAGATTTCCAAAAGTGGTTCCTTGCCTGCCGGAACATAAAATACATTTTTTAAAAATATTTTAAAGTGGTTCCCTTTCTGCCGGAACAAATAAAAATATATTTAAAACATTTTGGTGCTTATTTGCTGTGATTTTTGTGAGATTTTGTGTGCTCTTTGAGAAACGCTTGTGATTATTTGTGGTTCATAATGCATCGCTCCCCAGCAAGAAAAAGCCAGCGATTACAGTCAACAATGAGCCAGCCTAGTAGTGGTTCCTCGCCTGCCGGAACAAAAATTGTTTCTCAACAAGTGGCTCCATCGGTCGCCGGAGTTTCTTCTTTGCCTGCCAGTTCCCATGTCGCCGGAACATCTTTGACTCCCTCCGCCGCTGAAGTGCCTCCACAAAACGTAAGTACTATTGACGTCACAACAAATCAACCAATTGTAATTGCTCCTTCTGTCGCCGGAGTGCCTACAAGTTCCACCGCCGCCGGAACAACTTATGCCATAGCTACCACAGTTGCCAATGTTCAACATAACCAACAAAATTTTGCTGAAAATAATTTAAGCTCTTCTGCACAGCTTAATTTGGAAGGCCTTCAAAGTCAGATCAACATTCTTCAGGCCCAGTTGTTAAATGCCCAGCGAGCGTTGTCGATTGCCACAAACGCTAATTCGACGCCGAGTTCTTCAGCCGCCATGCCACAGCCATCCAATATGGCGCCGCCAGTAACGGGTACCAGCGAAGTCAACGTTGACAATTCTGCCTCAGCCAACGTTGACTGCACTGAACGTCGTACGCCATTTTCTTCGGTAAGCTGCAATGAAAATAATTTTTCGAATTTGTGTGGAAGTCAACCGTTGCCGCCAAATTTCCGATTGTCTCAAAATGGTGGTTCGTTATTGATGCATCGAAAAATTTATGATTTACCGGATTTTAGTGGCTCGCCTGAAGATTGGCCCATGTTCTCAACGGCTTTTAATCAATCGACTGCTGTTTATAATTATAATAATTTTGAAAATTGTTTAAGGCTCCAAAAAGCTTTGAAGGGTGATGCCCGTGAATGTGTGAAGTCGTTGCTGATCCATGCAGATAACGTGAGTATGGTTATGGAACAATTGTGTTTTCAATATGGTCGCCCAGAGATGCTTATTCGTTGCCAGCTACAACAAGTGAAAGAAATTTCGCCCATTAGTGAAAGTGCTGTGGATAAGCTTGTGCCCTTTGCTGTTAAAGTGCGGAATCTTGCCGCCTTTTTGGAAACTGCTAATGGACAACAGCATTTAGCTAATCCAACATTAATGGAAGAATTGGTCGGAAAGCTTCCAATGAGTAAACGAATGGAGTGGGCCCGCTGTGCCTCAACAATAAAACCATACCCAACTATTTTGGATTTTAGCAAATGGCTCAAAGATGTTGCTGATTTGGTAAGAATGGTGCAAACTACAAGTGGAAATCGTCAAAATAATGAACCCAAAAGAAAAGTTGTCCTTCATGCTGCTGATGGTCAACGTAAACAACAAGAATGCCCTATGTGCCAGGCAAATCATAAAATATTTGATTGTAGAAAATTTGGTTCATTAAGTGTGCCTAATCGTTGGAGTGAAGTGAAAAAAATGAGGTTATGTTTTTCGTGTCTGGGTAGTGGACATTCGAGTAGATTTTGCCGTTATCGAAAGACGTGTCACGTGGATGGTTGTCTAAGAAAACATAACAAATTATTACATGATGTCAAAATTAATGATGGTGGAAATAATACGCTTTCGTCTGAGTCGCCTGCTCCAAGTGGTTCCACAAATGAAAATGAGTCTGTTCTTAGCTGTGTGTCTAAAGCTGCAGATAAAGGTGTGTTGTTGTTCCGAGTGGTGCCAATTGTGCTTTATGGTCCCAGTAACAAAATTGAAACCTATGCGTTGTTGGATGAAGGTTCATCGGTTACTATGGTGGACAGCTCCTTGGTGAAGAAACTTGGTCTTCAGGGGCATCAAAGTCAATTGAATTTGAATTGGTATGCTGGTAAGGCATCACAAGAAACGGCAACAGTGGTTGATATGCACGTAAGTGGAATTGGTAAGCAGAGAAAATATGCCTTGCGAAACGTTTATGGAGTTTCAAATTTAAAATTGCCGGCCCAAAGCTTCAATATGGATTTAAGTCGCCATCCTGGTTTGCCCATTAAATTATATAATGATGTTGTTCCCAAAGTTCTGATTGGATTAGATCATTCTCATCTGGGACTTCCTGATGAAATTGTGTCTCTGGATGAAAATGGTCCATATGCTGCTAACACCCCATTAGGATGGGTCGTATTTGGGAAAATGATGGGTAAGCAATCTAGCGAAAATTTGTGTCTTTTGTCAGTTCAGCCAGAGCAAAGACTCTATGACTTAGTGGCAAATTATTTTGAAACGGAGAATTTTGGTGTGAAGTTATTGCCGGTCATAGAATCAAAGGATGACTTACGGGCTCGGAAAATTATGAACGAAACTACAGTTAAGATTGATGGTAGATTCCAAACTCGGCTCTTGTGGCGTGAAGATGATGTTGTGTTGCCTGATAGCTACTCCATGGCTCTAAATAGACTTGTTGGTATTGAGCGAAAGATGAATAGAAGTCCTGAATTTGGTGCTGCCTACAAATCCATCATGAGGGATTATTTGTCCAAGAGGTATGTACGTAAATTGTCGCCTATTGAAGCTGCTGATTTGTGCCCCAGGACTTGGTATCTTCCGCATTTTGGAGTGATTAATCCTAATAAGCCAGGAAAAATTCGTTTAGTGTTTGATGCTGCCGCAACTGTTGAAGGTGTTTCCCTGAATTCTAAACTGCTAAAAGGCCCGCAGCAATATAAGCCTCTGCCATCCGTTTTATTTAATTTTCGAGTTGGTGCTGTAGCAGTGTGTGGGGACATCAAAGAAATGTTTCACCAAGTTATTGTAGCTCCTGAAGATAGATGCTCTCAAATATTTCTTTGGCGTGAAGACACTAGAGAACCACCTGATTCTTATGAAATGCTAGTCATGACTTTTGGTGCTGCTTGCTCGCCTTGTGTAGCCCATTATGTCAAAGAAACAAATGCCCTAAGCTATCGTGATAAATATCCTCGTGCAGTGAAGTCGATTGTTGATCATCATTATGTAGATGATTTTGTGGATAGTTTTCCGACGCAAGCAAGGGCCATTGAGATTGCCAAACAAGTGCGCGACATTCATAAATCAGCTGGGTTTGAACTACGTAATTTTTCATCGAACTCTTCTAAAGTAATTGTGGCTCTTAAAGGTACAGTGGAAAGTCCGGTGAATTTTTCCAGCGATGTCAACCAGCTACAATCAGAGAAGATACTTGGTATGTATTGGCAACCTAAAGATGATACTTTCAGGTTCAATTTGAAGTTCCACAACGTGAATGCTGATGTTATAGAAGGTATGAGGTGTCCAACAAAACGCGAGCTTTTAAGTGTGGTTATGTCCGTTTTTGATCCACTTGGTTTCCTGAGCTACTACATGATAACGGCAAAGTTACTGATGCGTGAAGTTTGGAGACACAATATACGATGGGATGATGCATTGCCCGGAGAATTAAACGAGATGTGGAATAATTGGCGCCAAGAGCTACAAAATGTCATCCATGTTAAAGTGCCTCGATTTTATTTTAGAAATGGTGTTCCTTCTCGCCTGGAACTACATGTTTTTGTCGACGCTAGTGAAGATGCATTTGGTGCCGTGTCATACTGGAGGTCTATAAATGCTGATAATAAAATTGAAGTGACTTTTGTAGCTGCAAAAACTAGATGTGCTCCTCTGAAAGCAATGAGTATTCCTCGGCTCGAACTTCAGACTGCTGTATTGGGTACTCGTTTGATGGGTACAATTTTGAAGGAACATTCCATTAAGGTATCAAGAATCGTTTGCTGGAGTGATTCAACCACCGTAGTTGTTGGATTGGATCTGAAAGCCGAAGATATAAACCCTTTGTTGCCCATAGAATTACTGAGATTCTTGATTCTACTAGCCCAGCAGATTGGAGATGGCTGCCAACAAATCTTAATGTTGCCGATGAAACTACAAGAATGAAAAGCCAGGTCAATTTTTCAGATGATTGCCGCTGGTTTACGGGACCTAAATTTCTATACGAATATGAAGATGAATGGCCAAAAACGCAAGAAATACCTACTTGTAACCTAGACACTGAAGAACTTCGTCCCAAATTTGCTTTGCTGGTAAATACCCCTGTTGTTTTTGAATTCGATAGATTTTCATCATATTTGAAATTAAAACGTACGATTGCCTGGGTGTTACGTTTTATAAATCGTTGCCAAAAGAAGATTGGTCCTGAAGAAGGAAATGGTTTAACTACTGCAGAGTTAAAAAGTGCTGACATTTGTCTTTGCCGTCAAGCCCAACGAGAAAAATTTAGCGCTGAAATTGAAATTATTAAAAATGAAGGTACTTTGCCCAAAAGTAGTGAGTTGTATGCCCTGACTCCATATATGGATGAAAATTCATTACTTCGAGTTTATGGTCGTGTGGATGCAGCTAGTTGGTTACCATTGGATATAAGGCGTCCGATTATATTACCGTCGTTTCATCCTGTCACCGAGTTGTTTGTGGCCCATGTACACGAAAAAATGAAACATCAAAATTTTGAAGCTACAGTTTGTGAAATTCGAAGATCATTTTGGATTCCCCGCCTTAGAAAAATTTTACGTAAGCGTGTTTCTAATTGTTTTATTTGCAGATTTCGTCGTACATTGCCGGTGCCACCACTTATGGGTTCTTTGCCAAAAGACAGATTGACGCCATATATTCGTCCATTTTCCTACACTGGATTGGACTATTTTGGTCCAGTTATTGTAACCGTTGGTCGTCGCCATGAAAAACGTTGGGTGGCCTTATTTACTTGCCTGACCATAAGGGCCATTCATTTGGAAGTCGCTTTCGATTTGTCAACCGATGCGTGTATTCTTGCCATACGCAATTTTATAAATCGACGTGGCCTGCCTACAAGACTGAGGAGCGATAATGGTACAAATTTTGTTGGTGCTGATAAAGTTGCCAAGAGGTTCAGTGAAGTATTTGATGTGGCTCAAATTCAAGATGAACTTACATCTAAAGGTATAGATTGGCAGTTTAATTGTCCACATAATCCTGCAGAAGGTGGTATATGGGAACGGATGGTCCAATGTGTAAAACGTGTGTTGCAGTCAACTTTGAAAGAATCGGCCCCTCGTGAACACACACTGCAAAGTTTCCTGATTGAAGCGGAAAATATTGTGAATTCCCGTCCGTTGACACACTTGCCGTTGAGCCACGAAGATGAAGAACCACTAACGCCTAATCATTTTTTGTTGGGTTGCCCTAATACAACACAAACTCCTGCCGGAGCAAAAGAAGAACAGTCTGTTGTACTAAAAAAGCAGTGGCGCATTTCCCGTCAGCTACGTGATCATTTCTGGAACAGGTGGATAAAAGAATATTTGCCCACGTTGACTAGACGCTCCAAATGGTGTCAACGTACGAAGCCTATTGCTATTGGTGATTTGGTTCTAATTTGCGATCCAGCCGTGTCCCGTAGAGATTGGAAGCGAGGCAGAGTGGAAGAGGTGTTTATAGGTAGAGATGGTGTTATTCGTCGTGCTGATGTACGTACTAGTACAGGAATACTAAAGCGACCTGTTTCCAAGCTTGCTGTCCTTGATTTGGAGTAGTGAATCGTAGCCGATCCACGGGGGTGGGGATGTCGCCGAATGGCTCATAAGCGAGCTGAAATTTTATTATTTGTCTTTATTATTTGTCATTGTATAATTTTGTCATTGTATAATTTTGTAATTCATTTAAAATATTTATTTGAAGTTATATGGCGTCCTGTGAGCCGCCTTAATGTTTTGTTTATTTGTCTTATTTACCTATTTGTTAGTGAAGATTATGTATTAGTTGTTGTTCTTTTTTACATTGATCTCACTGCAGTGCTTTTGTTTCGTTAAGTTGGTACCGTTATTTTTAATGTGTTATACACATAAATAACTAGTGGTCCAAATAAAATAATAATTTAAAGTAAAGTCAGTTCATAAGGGAAAAGCACTGCGGTAAGTAGTTGAACATTATTTGTATTTCTTTTATTTAATTTTAATAATTTTTTTAATAGAAATAAACGCACCGTGTCGCACCGCACACAGTGTTACACGCATCGTGTCGCACATTACTGCAAATAATTTAAAATTGTTTGTGTCTTATTGGTGTAGTTAAATTCGCCCCTTATGGACAACCATCGCAGCCAGCGATAACAACTTCCCTTATTTAAAAATTATATTTTAAAGTATGTCCGCAGTTACTATTAAAATAAAATATATTGTGTTTCAAAATAATTGAAAATATTTCATGAAAAACTTTATTGCGTTTGGTGCGTGAACTTTTTTAACAACCGCGAACAAATAATACCGTGGTTTTTTATATTTTTTAATGCTCTATTCGACTATGCTATGCCACTTTGCATATTTGCAAAAATTGTCAATAGTTATGTCCCTAATGTATAGTATCTCCTCGTCGAGCACTACATAAAGCTATCAATTATCTCTTATAGCTTAGGAGATATTCACATTTGAAAATTTAATTTTCAACATTTTTACCCACCCTGCTCCAGTTTTTTGGTGACCGCGGTTCCAAATATTCCCCGATTTTATCAATTTTTCTTTTATAGGATTAAAAATATATGTATATATCAAATAAAGAAT
Source organism: Calliphora vicina (assembly GCF_958450345.1). NCBI lineage: Eukaryota > Metazoa > Arthropoda > Insecta > Diptera > Calliphoridae > Calliphora > Calliphora vicina. Next base: position 57,451,372 of record NC_088781.1, on the reverse strand, counting down.
GAAGTGTTTAAAAATCATGACTGAGTCCAAAGTTACATGCATTTGAATTTAAAAATTTTAAAAAAGGCGATTTTTCGCAAAAAAAACACATTTTTGTATACAAAAACACATTTTTGTATACAAAAACACTTTTTTCTATAGAAAAACACATTTTTCTATATAGAAAAACACATTTTTCTATAGAAAAACACATCTTCTAATATATAAAAATCTCGTGTCACAATGTTAGTGTTTGAACTCCTCCGAAACGACTTAACCGATTTTTATGAAATTTTGTATGTATGTTTGGTAGGTATGAGAATAGGTCGTAAAGTATATTTCATACCGCTAGGTCATTAGGGTCACCCTATCCAGAATTTATTTTTACCATTTTTTGTCCAAAAGCTTTTTTTCGCATTTTATTTATTTGGCATTAAAAAATACTTATAACCCCAAATTTTCATCAACCGACCCTCACCCACCCGTTTTTTAGCCGAGATTTTAGTATTTTGTATGAGCAATATCCAAATATCAATATTTAACTATTTTTATGAAATTTTGTATATATTTTTGGTAGGTACGAGAATATTATATATCATACCGCTAGGACATTAGGATGTCCCTATCCACCCATTTTTTAAAATATATTTCGCCAAATGGGGGCACTTTACACAAATATTTATCATAACAATTAATGATGTTTGTTGTCAAGACAAAGTTATTTGAGCAAAAGCACTAACAATTTTGTCATAATTTTTTATCTAAATTTTCAATCAAAAAAATTATCAGGTATAGACATGGGGTTAGTATTATTGCTTCGTTATGACAAAATTGTTAGAGCTTTTGCTCAGACAACTTTGTCTTGACAACAAACGTAATTAATTGTTATGATAAATATTTGTCAAGTATAGAAAGGGGTTATAAGTAGTAAACAAGACAAATGACGTTGCGCTCAGTCACAGCGAACAATTTGGTGAGCGCACAGTCATTTGTCTTGTTTGGACACCTCTAGCCAATGTTATGTTCTTGTCTACACGAGACAAATCCATGTGTAAGTGTAAGCATATTTAACTTATTTTCAACAAGTAAAATAGCGTTTACACATGCAAGTAACAGTTCGAAAAACTCAATACATTCACACTTTTGCATATGAAACTAATATCTATAAAAATTGTCAACACTAACATTGTCCCCACACTTTATTGTTATTAATAAAAACTATAAATGGACTTAAAAATAACAAATGCTGATATTTTTACAAATTAGCTGTAATTTTCTTATATTTGTGGCATTTCATAAATTTTCTTGCATGTGTAAACGTAGCGTAAGAATTATGCATTCGGCTGTGCCGAATCTTATATACCCTTCACAAAAGTTAACTTTAAGAAATATTAAAAAAATTGGTTTAAAAAAAATTAGGTGAACAAAATTTTTTTTTTAAAAAATGGGTTGAAAAATTAATTTTAGGTAGGTATTCACGATTTTTGCTTATATTTTTACAGCCTGGCCCACGATGTCGAAAGAAAAACTATTCGAACAAATTTGTATGAAAACTATTCGAAAGAATTTTCAAAAATTATTATTTTTCATACAAATTTTATCGACTCATTTTTCTTTCGACATCGTGGACCAGGCTGTAAAAATATTTTTCCCTTTTTAATTAGAATGTTGTTGACATTTCTCAAGGCGAATAGGTGACGACAGAACTACAACAAACAACACGTGTACAAAAACAACAGGTACATTGTTTTTGTTAAAAGATAATTGAACTGTAAAAGTTGCCTGTTATAGTTTTTGCTTTTAGTTTGTTATATTTTTCGCCATTACAAACACAATTGAATTGATAGTTCAAACATCTAAGTGAAGAAAAAATAATCAGCTGTTCTTGTGCGGTCATCTTCTATGAATGCGTTTGTTAACAACTGTTTTTTGAGTTTATTTCGGTGTGGTAATTAATGTAATTGTGACCTTGAGCTAGTCAAGAAACAATAATTTGTTATCTTTGTCATCACAGACAATTTTATACAGGTGTATACAGTAAATTTTTGATAATAATATTCTAAGTTTTCCAAAGAGAGCATATACAAAATATTGTCGTGAAACATTCCAGTTACATCATTAATAGTCTTGTAAATTTTGTCTGATAAGAACACGAAGATTGTCGTCCTTGAGTTTAGCATACGGAAGTTATAAATTGCAAAATATGGCACAAAATTTTAAAAGTGTAACCCATTGTATTTTTGACATGGATGGTTTATTATTAGGTAAGTTTGAAATGTTAATCATGTTATTGTTTTTCAGATTTTTTAGCAAAATAGTTTTTATGGAGTTCAGTGGTTCTCAATCGTTTTGCGTGTATACACATCCCTCATGAGAGTTATTGTCATTAGTTCTGAGATACAAATTTAAACAAAAATATGGCTTTCACAACATTCGAAATCGCGCTTATTTTTGATCTAAATTCCACATTAAAGGCAGAAAAGTTTAGCTTTAAGTAATTTAATTGAAGCTCATTGATGGTTTTTGTAATTAATTTTTGAATCGATCAAGTTTCCAAATGTAAAACCAACAAACTTTAAAGATACATAGTTAAGACTAACCCTACCCACATAATTTGTGATAATTTTTTACTGTAAATATTCACATTTTTTGTATAGTCCGGGCAAATGGACTCCTACCTTGGGTATATTGAACATCGGCTTCGCTAAAAAACATTTGCGGTATATCAAAATTTTCCAAAGTACCGTCATATATGTAGATTAAAAATGCAATTTTTAGTGCACAATGTTAATAAATTGTACCATATTATTAATTAAAAGATAAAACGTTTTATCCTTATAATTATGAGATCTACAAACACAATTATTAAAAAGCTGTTGTCATGATCTTGATTTATGCCGAAAATCGTAGCTTTTTACAACTAAATCAACTGCTGCAATTTTGTTCTCAACAAAAAATAAAATATTTATGTATAATTAAGGGATAAAAACCCGCGTTAGGGTATCTGCACAAATGATTGAGAACTATTAAATTCTATAAAAACACGTCATTTTAACACCGAAATCTAGACACGGAAACACTATATACAAAGGCTACGCAACAAATTTTGGATAAATATGGAAAAACATACACTTGGGAGGTAAAGATGACTTTTATGGGACTACGCCATATGGAAATGTGCCAACGGATTGTAGAAATCTATGAGCTTCCTTTAACTGCTGAAGAATATTCAAAATTGCAGCGCGAAGTAAATTCCAAAATTATGAAAAATGCTCCGTTATTGCCAGGTAATTCAATAAGATCACACCAGAACTAATGCTCTTTGTTTTCTTTGTGTTTCCGTTTCTTTTTCTCTCTCTTTCTCTCGTTTTTTTTGTTTGTTTTTCGTCTCGGCTCACAGATACTGAACCTGTGTACGAGGAAGTCATAAGGCAAATAGCACAAACATATAATAAAACGTATCCAATAGAGGTGCGTCTTAAACTTTTGGGCACTACGGAACCACGCACTGCTGAAATTGCGGTTACTGATTTGGGTTTACCCATCAGTCCACAAGAGTTTCTGGAAAAATTCCAAAAGTTATGCCGCACGCTATTAGCCAATTGTCCATTAAAGCCAGGTTAGAACAAAAATAATGAGTTTTTTGAAATTTTCATTTTGAATATGATTTCAATTGCCATTTTAGTATGGTGTAAAATTGCACGTTTATTAATTTTAATAGATCATTAGTAGTATTAAGTTTAACATTTAATAAATCCATATATGAACATTTTGTTCTGTGTAGGAATTCGTATACTTAATTCAAATGAAATCTAATAATTTAGATCAATATACTGATTAATCAGTAAATAAAAAAAACAAAAGTTACACAAAATTCAAATTAATTATTTGAAATTATTCTAATTTCTGACTTATCGATTTTTTAAATAATCAATATGTTTAATCGAATAATTGATTAATCCTAAATTTATAGATTAATAACATAACCCTAACTTTTAATGCAATTCACAATCACAGAAATTGTATTTATCAAACAGAAGTAACACATATTTGTCTTCATCGATTGCAATGAAATTTACTATAGTTATATACATATATTAAAAGTTCATTAAATCAAAATTTTTGTGATGTATATTTTGAACCTGGATATTTTTAATTAAGAAATCATGTTTTATAAAGTAAATACAGACCAAGCAATATTTACCAAGCATAATTTGTCTTAACTATGATTAAATTATCTTTTGCTTTGCTATATTTAAATATTTTTACTAGCAAAGGTAACATTTCCTAAAAATATAGTATAATTGTAACTAAGCGCAAATGTTTATAGATTATGTATTTCTATGTTCTATAAATTATCTGTTGCTATAGTTAATAAAACATAGTTTTCAATTTCATACAAAAATAAATTTACTATGAAAACTAAGTCAATATTACTCCCGATTATTTATTTAATAATTTCTTTAATTAATGAAACAAATGTTACTCTATACTAATGATCTATTATTATATTTTTCAGTTGTAAATATATGTATGTGTAGTTAACATTTTAATTTTTTATAATAAATATCAATACAAATAAAATATTTATCTGTGATATTTAAATTGCAATATATTTATATACATATATTTGAGTTTATAAAGTGCTATAGAAAATTCGATGCATAGTGTCATTTGACATGTAATCAATAATAATTTGTTTATAAAGAAAAAAATTTAATTTTATCAGAATCCGAGTATGTTTTCTAAATTTAAAAATTTTCTTTTTTAAATCGAATTTTTTAAATATTAATTAACTCGATGCAAAATTGAAAACTTTCGTATTTGTATTCTTTATACATTGTAATTCGAAAGTATGTATGTACTTTCCCGCAATCCACCTGGTATTTTGAACTTTATGACAAATTATTAGAATTTTTAGAATACGCAGTTCTTTAAATCTCAATTTTATATTCGAATATGTTTATATAGAAACTTTTTAGGTGACATTTTTATGAGTTTTTGGTAAAAGTTGTTTCTGCGTTAAGTATTATGGAAAAAAATGGTAGATCACTAAAAATACTTGAGGCAAAATTATAATATTTAAAAATTTGTTTGCTAATTTTTTCTTAAATAAAATTTAAATCTCTTGTTCGATCCGTGGTCGGAATCCGTGGTGCTCCAAGTCTTTCGGGTATGTGCAACGTAATCTAGAGGAACTCGATGTTAGTTTTAGTTTGTGATATTTATATTATTAATTTTACATCCAGATATAATGAATATTAATTAGTTGGTTTCATATGTATTGAAAAATAATAGTGTGTACATATGTTAAATGGATGTGCGATTAATCAAACGTATTGATTAATCAAATTTCTTTATAATAATTTATTGGATTAATCCAAGAGTTCACGAATAATTGTTTAGTCAGAAATTAAAATAAATTCAAAAAATTGAATAGAATTTTGTGTAACTTTTTTTTATTTTTCGAACAAAAATATTGAAATTTGAAAATTTAAAATTGAAATTAATTTATTAAACATAGTTGTGCTCATAGAGAATTATAAATACAGAGTGTGTATTACAGACCCCATTTTTCAAACCAAAATAACTCAAATCATATGGCTGATTGGTTTTTGACAATTATGCCTCGTCTCTATGAGCACAACCATAGGGCAATGGTTTTGTTTAATCAGAAATGTTGATTATTCAGAACGTTTGTTTATTTAATTAATCGCACATCTCTAGTGTGTACTCATAACATCGTTTTTTGTTTTATGTTATTTGCCTTTTTAGATTTCCCTTAGGGTTTTTACAAATATTTATTAGAATTAATAGAAACTTAAATATTGATGTTAAATTTAACAAGTTAGAGTGCTATATTTGGCTTAGTCGAATCATATTACCCTTCACCTTAGTATCATTTTTTTTTTAGAAATAACTTTTTTGAGTAAGAACTTTGAAAAACCTTCCATTTACTATACATGTTGTCTATGTACCAAACTTAACCGAGATATATGGGTTAAATTGTAGGGGGTCATTCCAAGAAACTTAGCCGAATTAACCATAGCTAAAAAATTAATTTCGATCTCCGGATTTCATTATGAGAAAACGTCAAATATTCGTCAATTTTCATAACAAGTTCTTAAAAGGCGATAAAATCCTCTGGCGGCACTCGAAAATAAAACCGCAGCTAGAGGAAATAACATTTTGTTTTTGCTCCGATTTTAATATTTTGTAAAAGAGCTATGGTTTCTTCGGCAAAGTTTCTTCGAATAACCCATAGAACATGAATCGCGATCCGCCTTTCTCGCAAACAATTTTACCCACCCTAATGTATCGGAGTTTTTCTTATATCTCCACCAATCATAGACCGAATTATCATGAATATATCTGATATATTGATATTACTGCGGTCCGTATTTTAAACTCGTTATATCGTTTTTTCTGCTTATAAGAATTCAGAATATATACTTTATAGGATTGCAAATGAATATTGTATAAATTAGAAACGGTATGACAAACTCATACATATGTATGTAAATACTCTTACCTCACATGGTGAAGGGTACCTTTTAAATAATTATTATGGATTTCACATAAAAATTAATAAAATATTATTATAAATTTACATTAAATTTAATTTAAAGATAAATGCTTTTATGTTAAACAAAATCAGCTCATGTATAATTATTTATAATTCATAAAAGATCATCTTAATAAACATTCATATTAAAATACTACACATTTTTAGGAGCTGAGCGACTTTTACGTCATTTACACACACACAACATACCATTCTGTTTGGCCACCAGCTCAGGCGAGGAAATGGTTGAAATTAAAATCACCAATCATCGGGAACTTTTTAAACTATTCCATCATCGTGTTTGCGGTTCTACCGATCCTGAAGTGAAGCAGGGCAAACCAGCTCCAGATATTTTCCTTATCGCAGCCTCACGTTTCCCCGACAAACCAGATCCATCCAAATGTTTGGTTTTCGAAGACGCACCGAATGGTGTTAAAGCTGGCCATAGTGCTGGTATGCAAGTGGTGATGGTACCCGACGAACGTGTGCCATTGGAAATGTCAGCATTGGCTACCCAACGATTGAGATCATTGGAGGAATTTCAACCGGAATTGTATGGTTTACCACCATTTAAAAACTAGATGTACACTGGTGTATCTTGAACGTGTGTTGCAATTAGTATGTGCTTTATTTGACTTAATTTTTATCAACATTCAAATGTACCTCTTTTAGAGAAATTACAAAATAAAATGTAAATGCAAGCTAAGCTTACCTTAATTTAGGTTTGAAAAACCTAAACCACTACTACCATATAATATATTAAATAAATGTTAATTTTTGAAAAGCACGTTCCTTTGTTAATTTGAAATTTGTTAACCCTTAAAAGAAAAATTATAACGTTAGCTTATGACCGAGACACAAAAAACGTTATAAAATCCTTAGTTTTAAATATTTTTGAAACTAGTCAGTGCAGTTTTATTACTTATTTGGTATGATTTATAATGTTAAACAATCAAGAAGTGCGTTGACGATCTTTTCTGGGACTTAGCACATTTTCTATTACATACATACGTTTTCATTAGCATTTCTTAATTATTTTTATCGTTTAACTCTATTATTGGATTTAAAGTTTATATTGTCACTAAAGTTTCTCCCAAATGGCAATGGAGCAACGTTTTTGATATCAGGAGCCGAGATTATAATAAATTTCAAAATTATCCTATATTTCCAATAGCAATTTATGATTTACGTTTTTTGGTTGAAATTTAATGAATAAACCAATAATTGAACGCTATTATATATGTATTTAATACAACAGTTATACTCAGTTCCATTTGACTGAAATAATAATTTTTTGCAATTTTGTCAAAATAAAATTGACTTTGCAAATTGACTTGCACTTTTGCATACCACATTTTAACAACGAGAAAAAAATAAATAATTGTATACTTCTTCGATGCAAACAGTGTATTTTTAATTATTCTAGCGATTTGTATTAAATCACAATTTTCATAAAAAGTGGACTTAGCTCGTTTGCACATTAAGCTAACGATAAATGAGGAGCCGCAGAACAAAAGCTACTTTTTCGCATATTTAAAATTTTTGAGAAATTGAGTTTTATTTATTTCGCCCACTTAAAAACCTGCATGAAACTGAAAAAGGTAACAAGTTTCTTACTTATCAATAGATACATCTAACTTCCATAAGTCACCACAATAAATGTTAAGGATGTTTCGATATAAAACCATTTTTATATCGGAAATATAACCTTTTGTTAAGCAATAAAGTAAAAAAGTAGGTTTTGTTAAAAACAAAATTAAAAAGTACGTTTTTTATGCGGTTTTTTTAAACGATAACCAGCCCAATTATGAATAAAAAATTCCGTGGGAGTTTGTTTCCCGGGAGTTTTTTCCCATTGAATTTGAATAGGAATAATGAGAAAAGGGAAAAAAATCCCGGGGTATTTTTATTCATAATTGGGCTGAATATTTTGAATGAATGTTTTTAATCCTGATCTAATATATAACCAAATTACACATTGAAATTAAATATATTATTTTTCTCGTTTTATACTAGTGTTGTACGTTTTATTAAGGATGAGTTGTTTTAGAACCCATTTACTTAGTAATAAAATTAAAAAAGCTTGCTAACTTTATTGTTTCTAGAAGATTTCAACCCAAATATAAAAATACCAAAAAACCAATTTTTTCAAAAAATTCAAAAAGTCTTTTGTTCTGCGGCTCCTCAAATATATTTAGTTAAGGTATTTACAGACGACAATACTTCATTTTTCTCAAAAACTATTGTCTGAAATCATTGGTATTAATTGAAAATATAATACAATACAAGTTGTATTACGAAACACGCATTTTTGATAAGTATTAATATGTAATCTGAAAATACCTTTACCGATATTCTATAAATAGTTTTAATTATAGTAAAATAATAAAAAAAATATTCATTAACGTTTTTATATATGTTTTTTAAAATTGTTTAGTTCGAAATTGGTCTCAAATAAAATTAAAAGAATCCTCATTTCAATCAGATTAAGAGATTATTTTAACAGCTTTACAACAATAAATTTCAGTGAATTTATCAATAAAATTGGGAATTTAGCATAAAAAATTTACTAAAATATTATTTTGTATTCCCGTTAACGATAAATTTGCAGGTGCTCGTGCATGAAGACTAAACTGGCAACTCGCTTTATTTTGAGAAAACAATAAAGCAAGTTGTTCGTGAGAAGGGTATATATAAGTTTGTCATTCCGTTTGTAATTTCCACAATATAATTTTCCGACCCTATAAAGTATATATATTTTGGATACTTATAGATATCGGAGTCGATTAAGCCATGTCTGTCTGTCTGCTGAAATCAACTTTCCGAAGCCCCCAAATAACTTACATACACGATTAATACATCAATATCTCCGGAATTCATCCGTCTCGGTTGCTATTTAAAATCGAGAAAATCGGTCCACAAATGGTTGAGATATAAGCATAACCAGGACAACCTCGATTTTTTAATCTATTTTTGACCTATATCTGGATTACTAAGTAAATATAGACAATATGGATATCTAATGATAGATATCTCAAAGACTTTTGCAACGACGTATATAAGACCATAGTAAGTACAATGGGTCAAAATCCAAAAAAACATAAATTTAGTTTACCTAAAAATATTTAAAAACCTACCAATTGTAGTTAGGAAATGTAAGAAAAGATAAAATCACTGTTTATTGTTGGTGCTTTGATATTTCTACAAATGAAGAGTGTCTGTAATTATCAATCACTCTATGGTTTTACTTGTATATCATTAGTTTTCCTAAAGCTTTTTGGGAAAAGGTTTCCTGATGATCTGGCCTAAGCAACCAGTGAAATGCGTATAGGAACTAGCTTATCCCCCAACAATAAATTTCAGTGAATTTATCAATAAAATTGGGAATTTAGCATAAAAATTTTACTAAAATTTACGAAATTTTTATTTCAATAATTGAGTTTTATGAAATCTACAAAATTTAAAATATAATAAAATATTTACCACCTTGTTAACATACTTTTAATTTTTGTAATATTAATTTTATTCAAAAATAAATTACCGTTATCATTAAAATACCTCTACCGTTACCCAAATAAATACAAATACCGTTACCGCTAAAATACCGTTACATTTTAACCGTTTCGAATAGGTAGCCATCTTTGATAAAACAAAATACATATGAGGAAAAACTTCATGCAATTATTAATGAGCCCTTTTCTAATCAATTTCCTAGCGGCTACCAACAGTGGAGTGCAAAGCGAAGATTTAAGTCCAAATAGACTGGCAACGTTGCAAATGCAGAAATTAATAGGACACCAAGAACTATACAATTTTGCATTCACTAGACCATTAATAGGCACTTAATATTCCGCTAATATATATTCAGACTACCTACAATATATGATATATGTATAGTAAAAATACTGTAATTTAACAAGCTGGTAATTGTCAGTACATCTCTAAATATTCATCATTTTATGCAGCCTAGTTTGGCTTGTTTGGGTTGATATTTATTGCTTTTTAAAATCAAATTACTTTTATAAATTTTAATTTGACCATTAAATTTATTTTTTCATTTTATTTCTTCCACAATCATTGGCTTATTTAAATAAAGTTGCTACTAAAATTTTGAATGCGTACTACCATAATTTATTTACCAACAGCTTCGACTTGTTTTTGAATATCCTGGGCAGATTGATTTGTCAATGGTACCGAGGTTTCTTTGCCCAAACCTATTGAGAAACACAACAAAGAAATAACTGAATTCGTCATTTAATTATATCAAGTAGTTACCATAACGTGCCCACAAACGGGGTTGTACTCCTGAACATTCTCTAACCAAAATGGGCAATTCGGGATTATCCTTTTTCAAATTGGGATAGAAACGCTCCACATATTCTCTGAAAGAAGCAAACAATTTGATTCCTTTTTTCACATTATGTAACCTCAAAATGGATTGTTCCCAATTTGTATATTAATTTACCTGGCACCTTTAGAAGCTTCACCGGTTTGACACAAGTGAATGCGGAGTTCCTTTAATTTAGGACTCATTTTTGTGAATCTTGTAATTGCAACACGCATTTTGCTTAATTTTTATGTGGAAAAACTACAGCACAGGAATACGGAATGCGTTGCCCTCTTCGGATTAAAAACAACAAAAAAATTATATTTACTAAAACGTCAAACACAGCTGTGACTGATAGTGATGTGAAATTTAGTTAGTTAATGCAATCGATAACTGATTATTTCTTAGAAATATGTATGTTAAGTAAAGACAAGAACCAAGAGCAGGACAGTAAAAGTATGATTTAATTAATATATAAACAAAAAATTGTATTTTTTTTTCGATATGTATAGTGATAACCTAGCGTTTACACATGCAAGTAACAGTTCGAAAAACACAATACATACATACTTTTGCACTAACACAATCACACATGCAGCCACTTGCAGCTCACTGCCTACTGAATTTAGGTGGACAGTGATTTTCGACACTTTCATACAAGTGATGACAAATAGAGTTGCCAATAAATAGCTTTTAAAAAATTTATCAGAAGGTGGTAAAATAATAATTATATTTTTAACTTATTTTATGTATTTTTGTAAAAGAAAATAGTACAAATGACCACTAATGCTTATCGTTTTCGTAAAAATAGCAATTTCATTAGTTTTAATAAATAAAATTGTTACTAATATCTATAAAAATTGTTAACCTAACATTTTCCCCAGAAATTTTTATATTTGAATATCATGGTAACACTTTATTGTTATGAATAAAAATAATAAAATTTGGTTTCAAGCCGCAAATGGACTTAAAAATAACAAATGCTGATATATAAAAGGTTTATTTATCGAATTAGCTGTAATATTCTTATATTTGTGGCATTTTGAAGACATCATTCTCCTTCGCTAACATTTACAAAATGAACTTTTACTTGCATGTGTAAACGCTCAAGCAACTTGTAGACATTTCGATGTATTTTCGACATTTTCGATAATAATACGTATTACCAACTTTCATCAATCTACTTGCATGTGTAAACGCAGCGTAAATTGTTGAATTCACAGGAAATTATATTTATAAACACGTCCTGAAGCTTTAAAATTAAAAAAAAACACTTAAATACCTATGTATTTACTTATACACTTTCAACGCTCAGGTGTAGTTTAATCACCTGGCATGAATATTTTTACAGGCAGTCTTCCGTGTAAAATAAATATTACCGATATACATATATATATATATTAGGGTTCCTAATCGGAAAAATTATCCCGGGAAATTTCGAATTTTTTCTTCAAGTTTCAGTATTTTTTTAAATATTTAATCCACTGGGTATGGGCTGTCGTGAGGACCACAGATTCGTCAAAACTGACGTTTATAAAATTGGTATGTCAACCTTTCTTCATTTAACCCCATTGAAAGAAAAAGGGGTTAAATGTGTAATGCCGCTCATCATCTGAGGACCCCGAACACATGCTGGGCATAAGTTGGGTACGCCTCGGTATATGTGGAACTAGAAGGCAGTAAGCAAGTTGTTCAATATTGATCATAGTTGTGGCAGAAATATTTGTTTTAAGTGGCAGAATCTTCTATGGGTCTACGCCAATCGAATGATTCGATTATATGCATAGATTTTTTCGATACTTGCAACAGAAATTTAGTTGACACAGAAGCATTAGGATTTATATAATCGAATTTTTAGTTCCCCAACTAAAATTTTTCGACCACAATACATTCAAACATTCGGTCATATTAACTGAATTATTTGATTAGAAATAAATTCGGTTATCACAACCAAAACTATTTTCTCTGTGATAAAAACAGAAAAATGTTTATTTAAACCCGGAAAATTAACTTTTCTAGTAAGTTGAATTAATATAAATTAAAATTTTAAGTTCATAAAGGATTTATTATGACGGTTAACATTGAAACTTCTAAGGTTATTCGTATTTAGAGAAAATAATTACAATAATACTGCTTTAAATTGGTTTATGTACATTCTGAATTGAAAAGAGTTTTCTTTTAAAACGAATTACGCATATTTTTAGATTTTAGGCTTGACTTAAATCATTTAATAAAAGTTCTTACCTGAATTTTGACCGATTTTTTTTAAATATTTGGTTTTTTCGTTAATATAGCATTGAAACATTTTAAATAATTTTTAAATATAATCAATGGCTTCATTTAGTATTAAAAAATTTCATGGAATGAAAAATATCTGGGAAAATAGTAACCCTTATATATGCATATACATTACAGTAACTTTATTTTTAGCAGAAACATTAAATTATTTTCATTTGATATCAAATGTTATTTTCAAACCTAAATAAGTTTAATTTTCTCATTTGAATTTAAAAAACAATTTTTAAAAAATGGTAATTTATTTAACAAATGTTATTCAAATATCATTTTCATTCTCAAATCAAAATTTAATTTAAATTTAAGAAAAGACGTTTCATAAAAGGGTGTATTTCAATTTGATATTAAATATTATTTTAAAATTTTACAATTCAAGTATTTATTATTTAATTTGCAATCCGCTTTTAAAATTAAGAAGGCTTCAATTCTCAAATATTTATTAAAACATTCTAAAACGTTTGATATTTAATATTCTCAAATATTTATTCAAAATTCTCAAACGTATTTGATTTCAAATCTGTGTGTTGTTACCGGAATTATATTAACGAGGGTCACAATTTTTAACATACCATTTTGCTGCTTTTTGTTACGCATTTTTACTTGTATTTTAATTTTCAAACTCAATATTGTATTTTTATTATGAAAAAAGTCCTTAAACATAAAAACATGTTACTGGATAAATGTTAAAATGTAAAATTTATTTTGTGAGAACTAATATTAAATAAAATTAAAACCGATCTCAAATCGGTGGTCATGCATAATTTTGTATATATATATATATATAAATTAAACATCAAAAGACTCATTAAAGCGATTATTATGAATCTATGTCATCTAATGATAAGAGAAATTTTGGGAAATAAAATAAAAAATTAAAAAAAAGAAATATATAAACATAAACATATTTTTAAAAATACTGCAAATTAATGTTTTTCTTCATCGGTTGGATCACAATCGGCACAATGCCAAGAGTAACCTCGTATTTTAGGAGTTTTTTTGAGAGGCGGATCTAAGCAAATAAAATGATAATGTTTGCGACATTCATCACATGTAACGGCATTCGATGTTGCACCAGTCTCGTTACAAACACAACATGTGAGTATTTGATTGACATTCTGAGAGGACGTCTTTGAACGTGACGCTGATCCCCCAGCTCCGCTATGTCCGACAGACATACGTGGTGGCACCGACTTACGGGGACTGCTTTTACGTGGTGAAGGTGTATTTTTTGCAGGTGTATGTGCTACCACTGGTGAATGTGTTAAAGTCTTACTTGGGGCTGAGGGCCGAGGCGTTGTCACATTAGATTTGTTCAACAATGGAGGCTCCTCAGTGAAATTTGCAATATCTTCGACCGTCTCTACAGAACCCGGTCGTGATGCTTCGTCTGCCGAACGCACCATATCAGCTGATACATAGAAAAACTGAGCCTCCGGTGTCACTTCACCTGGTAGTGGTAATGTTTTGAATTTTATTTTAATTTTCGGTATACCAGCCATTGTATCGTTTGGTGCCTCCAAGTCGTGTTGCTTCTTTTTACGTTTACGTTTATGTTCCTTGTTCGGTGATTTCTCAGTATCCGATGACAAATTGTGTTTATTTCTATGTTTATCTTTTCGCTTTTGTTTGCGGGCTTGTTTCGAATTATCTGGCACACCTTCCAACACGGATGTCGACTTAATATTGTTTGTAGTTGTATTGTTAGTCGAGGTTAAGTTGCTATGCAAGGACAATGGGTCATGTTCTGTTGCGACAGGTAATGGCGTTGTTGATTTAGAATTTAGTACTAATACTAATGGTTCATCATTTGATAATGATGTCTGCACTGGAGGTGGATGATGAAAATCTAGAATAATAAATGTTGTTGTAATTAGATTAAAGATTTTCTTACATATACGTATGTACTGTATGTTATGTTAAGAATTTCAATTTAATGTAGTGAATATTCGAAAACCCGGCCACATTTGGCTAAAAAACATTATTACGTAGCTTACATCTAAAAAATACAAAATTTCCAATTTTATTTATTTTTAAAAGGTTTGAATTTACAATTTATGAAAATTTAAAATCAAATTCAATCCATTTTAAATAATATTGAGAAAATGAACAATTAAATTAAGAAAGTTTGAATGATTTTATTCAGTTAATTGATTTATTCACAGTTACTTATGACCACTTATGGGTTGACAATATAATGAAAACTTTTCCAAACATTCAATTAATAGGTCACAATCCAAAATAAATCTTAAGTAATTTGTATTTTTTGGCATTTCATTAACTTTTGTTTACTTATAATAACTTTTGTTTACTTATATTAACTACAAAAATTAAGAACATGATTAATTTCGGAAAATAGGAAACAAAGTAAAACGTATTCATTATTATGGTATTGACAAAACAATGGGAACTTAGGTTTAATTTTTACAAAAATAGTTTGGTACTTTCCTACGATAGGCTGTTCTACACACTGAGTTGACAACCCTTGGCCGAGTGAACACGGGTCATTCCGGTGCGTAGAACCGCCTGTCTTGGGAATGGGTACTTTTAGTGAAACAGTATTTTGTTGGATATCCCTTGTTCTTTTACTTTTTCATGGCTACGATGCATTGAATCAATCGTCTGTGTTGAAATATTTTGACATTTCCTTATAAAGCTTCTTTCGTGGTTTAATTTTGAGTCCGTATTTTCCGATCTACAATTTCCTATAGGTTTTTTATAGGATTGAGATCTGGCATTTGGGCAGGCCACTTCAACCACTCTGTTACAACCCTAGAAGTGTGTTTGACGTCATTGTCGTGCTGGGATCTCCAAAGTTTAAAATGGATTTGTATCCTATTCCAGCCACAGTATATTGAATCCATATCTTGCCATGAAAAACAGACACACACCATAATATAACCACCGCAAAATATGACTGTCTTATTTGTGTACTTGGGTTTCAATCTATTTCTCTTCGATCACTTCCTCTTAAATTGTATTTGGATTCATTCGAACAGTTTTTTATTTCTGTTCTATGGCAAATTGCACCAAGGCCAATTCCCAATTTTAGATTATTGACAACCTCCTAATTAACCTCGGCAATTAAAAAGTTACCATTGGAATTTACTATATTTTAGTAGAAATCCTAATAAATTTGAATTAATCTTAGAAGTATACATTTATATTTGGTAAAAGGTCATGTTTTTGAAAACTGAAATTACGGAATAGTTTTCAAAAGTTTCCATTTTATTGTCAATATCCACCGATGATAAATTCTCAGTTACACTTGGAATTTTTTCAATATCAAATAGAAATTCTTACTTTCAATAAATGTATCAATTTCAATGGAAATTTTCTTAATATCATCTAGAATGTTGAATGTTGAAAATTTACTCCAAATCTACAAACAATTAAAACGTTTACTATGAATACTTACTATTTTTAACATAAATTAATTGAATACATATTTTTCTATGGAAATTTGAATATATAAAGGCATCTCCTTAGTTTCTTGAAATTTCTTGAATGGATTTTAAATATGAATCTCGATACATGTAAAAAGAATTTAAATATTATATCGATGCTAAAATATATTAATTTTAGTAGTATTTTCAGTAACTTAAAATAAATTTTCTTTAAAAAAGCATACTCAAAAAATTTTAGCATTTTCCCAATTTTTTTAATAATTCTTGTAATTGTTTTTAGTTTCTGAACAGATCTTACTAAATTCAATTAGAAAAAGATTAATACAAATTGAGTAAATCTGTAATTTTCATTAAAAATAGCGTTGTTTTTTTAATATTCTCCATTATAATCAATACAGTGTTTTTGATAGTTTTACTTTGTACATCTGAACTTTTCCATTTGTCTCTTAATGGCTTCAAAATACATAACTCGCAACAATAAGCTTAACCTTTTCTCGCATGACAAACAACGACAAAAAATATCGTCGCCCCGAAGTTTACCAAACATTTTTTTTTGGAAATTGAATTTAAAGCTTTAACGATTTATATCAAAAAAATGAGTCGAAAAAAGTTGTTCGATATTTCTGTATTATGTAGTGCTTGAAATTCTACATTGATTAGTGTAAAAATGTCCAAAGTCATGGAGGAAATTTTTTAAACTATTGCCATTTTTAGCTCCAAAAAAAATTTACCATTTTGTTTACGCCACTTTTTACGAAATATTTATTAATTTATGGCGAATACGTGAAAATGTACTGATAAAAACTGCGCTAATTTTTTTCTCCAAAATTATCTTCACGTATATAAGTTATTCTTGCAGTATGATAAATTAACGTATATATTTAGTAATTAGTAAGCATGTTTGTGTTTGTGATCGCTCTGGAAATGTTATGGCTAGTTCTAAAGTGTGTTATTTGAAGCCGGATAGAACTTGAAATTGTAAAAAAACTCCACAAAAAATTAAACTTTAATCAAACAAATTTTTTTTTCAAAAAAATACATGGCATACTGGAAAAATATTTTCATATGGCCACAATGGCTGTTTTTGACGAAGCGCATTACGGACGTCCAATTTTGGGTCACTTTCGCATTGATTTGATGGTATGTTACGAATAACACGAAAAATGTTGGCCTCCAAGCCGTCAATTGTTGCAGGTTTATCAACATAAAACTGTGACTTCAAGTGGCCCTAGAACTAATAATCGACAATGTCAAATCGTTCGACCTTGGAGGCCAATTGACAGGTCCATTTCAAAAAATGGTTGTGGTCTCTTATGGCACGTAGCGCCTCCTGTTGAAACAACCTATCGCCCGGCTAAATGTACTGCATATATTAAAAAAAAAAATCATTGGTCATTGCTTTATTTCTAAAGAAATAAGGTCCGATGATACCACCAGCATGTAATCCGCACCAAACGGTGGATTTTTCTGGATGTAAAGAAGTTTGTAGAGTTTGTTGTAGATTGGTCTTACTCCATATGAGGCAATTTTGTTTATTAACAAACCCGTTAAGCCAAAAATGAGCCTCATCGCTAAACGTAATTTTGCGATAAAATAGTCGTCAATAAGTTGCGTGAACTGATTTTCAAAGTACATTTGGATAATTTGGTAGCGTTGTTCAACCATCAATCTATTTATAATGATTTGCCAGAGTATACTGATCC
This sequence comes from Calliphora vicina, assembly GCF_958450345.1. Classification (NCBI taxonomy): domain Eukaryota; kingdom Metazoa; phylum Arthropoda; class Insecta; order Diptera; family Calliphoridae; genus Calliphora; species Calliphora vicina. The sequence goes on along the minus strand of NC_088781.1, from coordinate 57,433,099 downwards.
TAAATGTCAAAAAGTGAGAACAGTAGGACAGTTCGTTAGACAGTTAATCCTTTCGCAAGTTCTATTAAAATTTTGGAAAATGTATTGAGCGATTTAATAATATGGAGCATGTGATACTTTGGAGCGACTCCTGTGTGACACAAAACAGAAATAAAATATTATCGTCTACTTTCCTTGACATTTTGTATAAAGTTACTTCGAAAACAATTGCTTAAACATTTTCAGAGCCGGGACATTCTTAAATTCAAGAGATTTATTCTGTACATAGTGCAATAGACCGATTACTAAAATTAGATTCGATAAAAAAAATCAATCCAAAAAGTTAATTTTAAAAATTATGGAATAACTTCGGGACGACGATATGTTCTAAAACGTTAATAAATTCAGTTAATCTTCTTTATGTTTATGTTTTTGATTTTGAATTTATTAACTTGCATAGTGGAAAAGATAAGCTATTATGTTTTTAACTCAACGAAATTAAGCTAATTTTTTCAACAAATTTATTTATTTTTACATATCTAAATGATATTTATGAGGATTGACATTACTGTTTGATATAAACAAAAAGGATTTCCAGGATATTTTACTGCTCAGCCATTAAATAATAGATTTCACTGATAATATATATTAATCAGACCCAACGGGTATTATTTTCTACCAGTTTTATCCTTATGTTTAATTTTTCAAAGACGTACATTTTAAAATATATCTCACACTCACCTTCGAAAGGATGTTTTATATGTTTTGCAATCGTTTTCGTTGAATCCATACTAATACTCGTCGTTTGCTGCAGTTGCGTTGATTTTGAATAATTTAAACTTAATTTTGATTTTTTACTTAATTTGGGTGTAATTTGACCAGAACTACTTGAACTTAACTTTTGACAATTGTCCAATTTTATCGATATTTCACTGACAGTGCTCGGTAAGGATTTGTTCAAATTTAATTTCTTTGCAGCACTCGCCGATCCTGTTACGGAGGTGGAAGGTGAAATTGTCGATGAGGCAATATCTAAGGAACGTCGTTTTGTTGGGCCTGGCCCATAATCGAACTTGGTCGACGTCGTTGAATTATTCATGGAATCATCGCTGTTTTGTGAAGATTTAAACGGCACGATAATGCCGTCTTTATTGAAACGTGTGCGTGATTTTCGTGGACCCTTGGGGAGGTCAGGAACACCATCCGACTGATCCGACTTGTCACATTCGGAACATTGCCAACCATAGAGTTTAGATTTCTTGGGGTGTCTGGTTAGGGGGGGATTTAAACAGCCCAAATGATAGTACAACTTGCATGTATCACATTTGGCTAAGAGATGTTGATCGTTGGATCTTTTACAAATGCCACAGTTGTGGGTCTCTACTGCAACTAGAGGTGATTTTGCGGCATTGTTGTTGAGAGAGTATAGCAGACCACGGGCCGGTGAGTTGTGAGTGTCGGGCAGAGAAGGTGAATTTTTAACATGTGTGCTAAGGAGACGATTGGAATCACCTTTGGTATTCGGATGTCCCAAATGTGCTAAAGGAAATCCTACGCCCATTTTAAGAGCTGCTGCTGTAGGCACACTTATAGGTCTAGCAGGCGGCGTGTTGGCTTTGAAATTGTCCGGTTGTGCAGGTCTTCCTATATTCAGGGGATTTATTAGATTCTTGTTGGGACACAAGGCGGTAATATGTGTTTGAAGTTGTGTTATTGAATTTAGCAGCGATTCGTGTTTGTCTTTATGTTCGCGGTTTTTATCCAACAGCGAGTCATATTCCGTTCTCAGGATATCTTGTTCTTTCGTCAGTGTAGTGTTGCGGGACATCATGGTTGATAGTTGTTCTTTCAATTCTTTTGTGCGCGATATTCGATCAAGATAGTATGCTACAAATTCTACACTAAATGCAGGTGCTATATGCCATTTCTTGCGTATATCCGTTATGGCAGCCACTTGTACTTCTTGCCGCTCCAGCAGATCGACATCAACATCCATTACATTGGCCTTGGCCAGGAGGCGGCGACAGGCGGAAGCAGATGTAGTCAGTAATCTAGACATTTTTTGCGTTGGTACCCAAGGCTCAGGCCGTGCTTGCTTATGGGCTGCATATTTAAGCTGATATTTTTGCAGTTTGCGATTGATGCGCATTTGAGCCGGACAAGGATCATCCATTTTGTTCTGTTGTTTCTCTTGATGCTTTTGTTCCATGTGAAGACGGAATGTATGATAGTTTCGTTTACGTTTTCGTATTAGCTCTTTTTCGGAATGTACTTTACAATGAGCATAGAAAGGGTCGGCAGCATCGGTTTCCTCATGATGAGCTTCCGTCAAGAAGCCAGCAGCTTGAGCACAAGTCACATGGAAAAAGGTCTTGCACATGCCAGCATCACATCCTATACAAACACCAGTACGGGAAAATCGAGAATTTTCACACAGACTACACACTTTGGCACCCCACTTGCTGTACTGCATTTCAAAGAGCGTGACATTCGACAATTGGTCAACTTCACCGAAAGCAACACCGGGCACGTATAGAGCACACACCAAATGAACCCATTTACCAACATCTGTTTCTTTATAGATGCCACCCTTGTTGGGGCAGAGTTCACAGGAGGGTTCGGAAACTCCTGCACGACATGCTTCACAGAACCAGGGCTCAGTAGAGCAAGTCGAATTTGTACTGGATATGCTGGTGTTGTCACTAACACCATAGCAGCCTTCGTGCACTGAAACTCCACAGCCGTCACATTCCACAATTTCGTTAGTGTCATCGCTGCGATCGCCCAAGCAAACACAACATATTGGTTTGGTGGGCACTTTAGGTTTGCTATCAGGCTTACTATCGAATTTTCGTAACAACTCTTCTAGGTTATCGCCACCGTTAGTGACCTCTGGCGGTTTGGTGGTTTTTTTATTATTTTTATCCACCCTAATTTCTTCGCTGGCATCTGCCAACAGTTGTTTCAATTGTAGCGTAGAATCATCCGATCCTTTGTCGGAGTCACCTTCTTCATCATCATCGTCGTCATTTGATGAAGAAGTAGCTGAAGATCTGTCATCGCCTTCTTCATCGTCGTCATCCTTTGAGTTGTCAGAATCGAAATCATCAATACGAAAATCGCTGTCTGAAGAACTTTCTCCCAAATCGAAATCAAGCAATGCTTGTGTAGTCATTTTCGGTTGTCTCTGGCGTTTAAACGGAGCCATCATTATTTTTAATATAATACACACTATATTAAACTTAATTCATTTAAAATTTACAATAATTATTTTTTGTACAATATATAAAAAAAAATTTTGCAAGACACGGCGAAAAAAATGTATGCAAGCTGAAAAATGCTGCTTCTTATACTAAATGTCAAATTGACAGTCAATGCAAAATGCTAACAAAAAAAAAAAACAAAAAACCGGTGGCCGTTCCTACACAACTAGAAATGTCAGAAATTGCAAACTAAACAAAAACATCTGTCCAAACAGCTGGCTTACGAAAAATCCACATAAAGAAGAATAAAAATAAAATCAACAAATTACAAACAAATCGTGGCAGTTTGTTAGAAAAAACTTTTCATTTTTAATTTATCAAGACTTAAATTTAGAAAAAATAAAAAAAATCTTGAATAACTTGACCTAAATACAGTTTAGCATATATTACAATATAAAGATACTATATAAACATTGAACTGGTTTTAATAAATTTGATTTTTGCGTTCCAATAAAAATAATCCTCTATGCTTGGGTATTTATGTAGATAAACATGATTTATATTTTAAGCTGACGACGTGTATCCGAGAGTGTAATTTGTACATGTATTAGGACTCTGGTTAGTTTACATTTGTAAGTACGTTTACATCAACCAACTTCACAAATATTAAAATGAGTATGGATGAAAAATTGAAGTACTCTTTGTTAAGAAATGAATTAGTCGATAATCAATCTATATGGAGCCGGTATGTTTTATATTAATTGTGCAACTCCTTATATTATATTAATACTATGGTTATTTGTATGCTTTAGTCAAGAGAAGCGAGTATGGTTTATTACACTAATCACAGGCACTTGCATGTTGTATTCAACTCGCACAACGATGCCTTTATTGGTACCAGCAGTTGCAGCAGAAATGAAATGGAGTAAAACGGATTCCGGTACGGTGTTGAGCTCATTTTTTTGGGGCTATACCCTAACACAGGTGAGTAATAATTTGAAATTGTGATATCCAATAATAATTTCAGTAAGATTTTTACATATCGATGGCTTAATATAGAGAGGTCGTATCTCGTTATTTTACAAAATCGTGTTTTTACATATTCTGGTAGACAAAAGTCAAAGAGACCTCCCTTAAAAAATTCAGTTTCCTATGTTGACGAATGACAGATTTGCAGTAATTATAAAAAAGCCCTAACTCATTTAAAGTTCAATGTATATTTTTTGGTTTATATTAAAACTAACTACTTTTCTAAAAATATGTTTTGATATAGGTATTACAAATTTTAATTTTTTTTCAATTTCTGATATTATTGAGTTTTTTCCTTCTCCTGTAAAGTAACTAAAAGTTGAGATACGACCTTTCTATATTAAGCCATCGATATTATAAAAAAACAACACGCATATCTGTACGGTTTTAAATATCTCAAAATCACTATGAGGGCTATTATAATTAATGAGAATATTTTGAAAAATTTTAATATTTTTTGTTTCTAGGTTGTGGGTGGTTATTTTAGTGATCGTTTTGGTGGTCAAAGAGTGATTTTATTTGCTGCCATTGGTTGGTCAATCATAACATTCCTGATGCCAAACATTATTTGGTGGGCACCAAATGCAAAAAACTATGCCATTCCTTTCATTGTTACCATAAGAATAATCAATGGAGCTTTTCAGGGAGTTCATTTTCCTAGTATGATTAGTTTAACAAGTCAAGTAAGTAGTACATCATAAACAAAAAACGGAATAATATTTATAAATGTTTTTTTAATATGATTTATTTACTTCTTAGAATCTCTGCTCAAATGAACGCACAAGTTTTTTCGGACTTTTAACGTCTGGTTCTGCCATGGGTACATTGCTAACAGGCATATTGGGATCTTTTGTGCTGGACTATTTTGGATGGTCATATGTTTTTCGCGTTATTGGATTTATGGGCATAGCTTGGGCATTAATACTACGCTATTATGCCATGGCGGGTGAACGCAATCGTATAATCAATGTATCTTTGCCCTCCCGTTTGTGTGTGAACAAATCCAGTGTTGACGCAGTGCCGTGGCTAAAGTATTTTAGTAAATTATCATTTTGGGCTTGTGTTTTAACACATGCCTGTGAAATGAACTGCTTTTTCGTATTATTATCTTGGTTACCCACCTATTTCCATGATGGTTTTCCACACGCCAAAGGATGGGTAGTAAATATGATACCTTGGTTGGCATTACCGCCCAGTACATTTTTTGCCAAATATCTTACCGGTAGATTATTGGCCAGAGAATGGTCTACATCGGCTGTGCGCAAGCTGATACAAAGTTGCTGCTTCTTAGCACAAAATCTAGCATTATTTATAATGAGTAGAACCTCAGATTTTCATACAGCTTTAGTATGTATGACTATAATTATAGGTAAGATTCCATTTTATTTATTTTTTCTTTTTATTTCTATTTATTCTTACATTTTGATAATTTTAGGTGGGACTGGTTTCCACAATAATGCAGTGACAGTTAATCCTCAGGATTTGGCACCTTCACATTCTGGCAGTGTTTTCGGTTTAATGAATACGGTTGGCGCCATACCAGGATTTTTGGGTGTTTACTTGGCTGGCCACATATTGGAAGTAACTCAAAGTTGGCCTATGGTTTTTAGCGCAGCGGCCGGTATCAATCTCATAGGCTGGATAATATTCATAGTCTTTGGTTCGGCTGAGGCTATAGTGTGATTTTATGTTAGACCAAATTTTTGTTTGTAATTTTCAGCACAACATGTTAAGAAGATATTCATGTGTATAGTATTTATATTATTAGGTTTGTCATTTTAACTAAGTCTACTATCTATGAATTCTTGTACTGCTACCTTCTTTTACTTTACTTTAAAGCTCTCGATACCATAATTAATAATATTGTATTACGTTTAATTTTACTTCAACTTTAGTAATTAAAGACAAAAAAGGAAATCACCTTTTAGTTAAAATAATAATAATAAAAAATAACTACAAATCAATATAGCTGATAAATTTTTCTTAAACAATTTTCTTCGACATGTAAGGACCATCTAATTCATAACCCATTTTGCGATAATAATTTCTGGTACCCACGCCAGAAATAACCGCCAATTTTGTGCTACCATGTTCTTCTCTTGCAATTCTTTCAGCTTCTTCCATGAGCAACATGCCAAAGCCCTGAAAATTATGTTTATTATAACAATATAAGTGATTACGTTTGTTTCATTAGTATGTTACTTACTTGATGTTGGAATTTAGTAGGATCTCTAGCATTAACTGGCACCACTGAGCCATATACATGCAATTCTCTTACAATTGAACATTGTCCCTCTTTAAGTTCGGGTCTAAATGTTTCTGGAGAACATTTGCGCAAACGCAAAAGTCCTACCAAAATGTCTTGAGCCGGATCTTCATATGAGAGGAACGTTTCCCAGCCACCATTAGCGACATAATCACGACGTATCAATTCAATTTCATAAGGTCGTACTTTATTATGTATTTCCTGAATGCCAACTTCCCGTGTGCGTACATCACGACATTCGGTACCCAAATCTTTCATACGTGCCAGAGCCAATTCACGCAAGTTTCCATGTTCAACACCAGAACTATAAATAAGCCCAGGTTAATAATACACTCACTGAACAAAAAAAACAATCAAAACTTACCTAACGAGTGGCATAGGTATATCACGTTGAACACGGTATACACGAGTCCATGGTGGTACTAAGGCCAATATTTTGGCCACCAAATCAACCAACATAGAAGGAGGATACGACTTGTAACGACCAGTTTTCCATAATTCATACAAGCCGGTTCCTCGTATAACCAAAGTGGGGTAAATTTTCAAACCATCCGTACGAAAAGCTGGATTCTCAAAATATTCCTAAATTATATAAATTAGTACTGTATGATCCTACATAAGAAATATGTACTCACAATAAATTGTTCAATATCTCGTTCAAAGTCAACATTTGGTAGATCAGGCATCATGTGCGTAACTATTTTGTAGCCAGCATCTTTGCCCAAATGAAAACTCTCACAAACAGCTTTCACAGTATGACCTCTGTTCGTATCCCTGGCCACATCTTCGTACACAGATTGTACCCCAATTTCTAAACGGGTGCAACCATACGACAACATATCGGATATATGACGTTTTAGACAATAATCCGGTCTAGTTTCAATAGTTATGCCAATACATTTGGTTCGAGACTTTTCCGAATACCTTACAGCTTCGGCGACATTAGCACTGGTGTGACCAGATAAGGCGTCATGCAAATTGCGTATGAAATAGTCACGATATTCTTCGGGCAAACACATAAAGGTACCACCCATAACAATAAACTCTACCTTATCCACAGAATGTCCCAACTGTTTGAGTTGCTCTACACGATGGCGTGTCTGGAGAAATGGATTATAACGAGCTCTTATAGCTCGCATAGATGTCGGTTCATATCCCGTATACGATTGTGTGGAATATTCAAAATCACTATCTGGACCACCGGGACAATACACACAAATATTACCGGTCATATTGATGTGGGGGCAACGATGAGGTTTGCACATTACAGCTACTACAGCAATCTGTATAATTAAATTTAGTTATAAAAATTATTTAAAAATATTTTTATTTGTTTACTTACACCACTAGCTGTTCTTATGGGTTTAGCTCTTAATTTAGGCAATAGTATCTTCTTCGCATCCTGCGGAACTGCCGCAATGATATCCACCAACCTGGGTGTACTTTCCAAGCCATATTTGGATGATATTCTCGATTTCATGCGATTCAAATTTACATCTTTCTTTTCTTGGTGAGCTTGTAAAAGTTCTTGTATTATTTCACCAATAACAATGACCTGTCGCTCTTCGCGGCTTAAGCCGACAGCTATAAAAATACGAATTATTAAGTAACTTTTGGAAAATATTTTTAGCAAAACTTACCAAGTTTCTTTTTTTGCTTCATTTTTTATGAAATGTTGGTGTTTATCGCAATTTTTAAATATATATTTTTATAATTTTTCGTAATTTCTGTCACACGTGTGAGTAATTGGAAAAAATATTTGTTTTGTTTTGTCTGTGCTTAATGAACTGATAGTTTCAAACTGACTAATATATGGGCATTTCCACATAAATGTTCATCGTGATCGAAAATAAATATCAAACCGAATTCATATTTCTTGGTTCATATTTTTTGGTAATTTCACTATTATATATTTATTACAGCGTCAAACAAAATGAAATTAAATAATAGTGATTTAATGAAGTGATTAAATTCATGGTTTGGCGCATGGTGCATTTATTTAATAAAAATTATTATAATAAAATCATGGCGAATTAAAATGTTTTTATTTATAATAACAAATGTAAACATTAACAAAGTTCGACAGAACGTCTACCAGGGGTGCCCACAAGTTCCTTATGGAAGAGCAAACATTTTTAAAATATCATACGATAAACAAAATCTACATTGAAGATCGCAGTCAAAGTAAATTAATAAAGTAGACTCAGTAGAACAGCTGACTACTTTTTTTATTCAGTCTGAACTGTCAATTCACTTGTGGTTGTTGTGGCTAAAAATACAACAAGCCCAAAAGCAAAAACAACAACAGGCAACTTTGACAGCTCAGACCTTAAACCAAAAACAAAATTGCTTGTTGTTTTTGTAAATGTTGTATTTGTTGTAGTACTGTCGCTACTTTATTAATTTACTTTGATCGCAGTCGTCATTGTTTACCAGCAAACCATACGAAAGTGGTGTTGCCAAGGCGTATTTAACAAGGTGACAGCAGTGGCGAATTGAAATAAATACAGGCGAATTCACTTATTTTTTATATATAGAGTTTGACATACGGACGTACGGGTGAATATTTTTTATATATGCAGTTTGATATTTGTACGAGCTATTTCTATAATCAGCTGTGCTGCCGATGGCACCTTATTAAATGCACCTTGGGTGTTGCCTTGCACAAGGCGAATTCATATAAGGTGTTCTCATTAGCCCAGCTGATCATCAGCTGTTTCATCCAAACTGTCAAAATTTATGTTTGATTTGGTGCGCGCCATATATATGTGTGTGTTTGTATTTGTGTGTTTTTAATGCGTCCACTTTTTTCTGTTTTATATTCAATTTCTTCCGTTTCTCCACTCGTTTGAACTCATCATCGAACATTTTAACATCCTTCACATGAAATGAAGCAATAAAAATATATATTACACCAGTTTTTTGTTAAATTCCACTTTAATATTGAATTCGCCTTACTTGTGTTTTTTGACAGATTGGGTAAAAAGCAAAAACAAAATGTATGTTGTTTTTGTATTGTTGTATTTGTTGTAGGGATGAGTACACCTTATATGAATTCGCCTTGGCCTTGCACATGCGTGTATTCACTGAAGAACGACAAAAAAATAATAAGACAAAGTTGTTTGTGTATTTTGTATTGCTAGTGCTGAATGCTCTAGTCCAAGGCGTATTTAACAAGGGACAGCAGTGGCGAATTGAAATAAATACAGTCGAATTCACTTATTTTTGATATATAGAGTTTGAAATACGGACGTACGGGCGAATATTTTTTATATATGTAGTTTGACATTTGTGCGTGCTATTTCTATAATCAGCTGTGCTGTCGATGGCACCTTATTAAATGCACCTTGCTCTAGTCAGTATATAAAACACACATCCCAGGGCACCAAGGTTGCCAATTTAGCCATTTTCCGGCTAGATCTAGCAATTTTATTTTCATTTAGCCATAAAAAAATGGCTAGATTTAATCTAGCCGGAAGATTTAGCCATTTTATTTTGTCCTAGCCTTTTTTATTTTAAACTTTTCTTGAAGTTTTTTTAAAAAATATACTATTATTTTTAATCAAATGACAAAGAAATAGTCTTTTTTAAAAAAAAATCTTACGTAGTGAATTTGATGAGAACAGGCTGCGTAATTGTTTCCAACGCAAACACATCAGTCATATTCAAAAATCAATTTTGCATTTATTTAATGGATCCGATTTTGTTTATAAGTGCCCAGAAATTTGTTTAATTTACCAAAAAGGAACCAATTTATATTGATATTACAATTTTTAATCTGCTAAGAAATGTAATATTTTATATACATACTAGTAAAGGCGATCTCACTAAATAAAAATACAATATTTATGAATTTGTATTCAGTCATTTTGGGTTTTAGCCATTTCTAGCCATTTTTAATTCTAAATCTAGCCATTTTCTGAGCTGAAGAGTTGGCAACCTTGCAGGGCACACTTAGAAAGGTGGTTTCATCACTACAAAAATACAAAAACAACAGGTACTTTGTTTTTGTTAAAAAGTAGGTGAACTGTCAAAGTTGCCTGTTGTTTTTTCAGCTGTTTCATCGCAGCCACCTTTCTAAGTGTGCCCTGATCGGGAGCTACACGGAAACCAAGGCGTATTTAACAAGGAGACAGCAGTGGCAAATTGAAATAAATACAGGCGAATTCACTAAATTTTTTTAATACTGATATATCAAATGTGAGTCCGTAGAAGATCTGGAGAATTCTTAAATAAATTTCAAAAAATCCATGCCAGATTTATGGAATATTTTAATTAAGTTAGAATCGTCATAAGGTTATAATAACTCTGTTACGTTATTACAAATTGGTTAATTTTTACTAAATTTTCACGAAATGAAAATGTTTACATTTATACATATGGTAGCACACTTTTTGCATTGCCAACTATTATTATTTTCAAGAAATATGTGTTTTCGAAACACCCAATTAATCAGCTGATGGCATATAAACAAAAAAAGAAAAAAAAAACTGCAGAAGAAAATTGTTGACATTCGATTTTATTGAAAAATCTGTAAATTTGTAAAAAAAAAGATAATTACAATTCGTTTTAATAGTTTATGAATAATATAAATATGGCATCTTGTATGTCAGAAAAACAATTACAACAAAATAATAATGAAACCATGAATACAAGTGATGACGATGATGGCCTGAAGGATTCAGAATTAGAGGAAGATACTGACAAGACGCAATTTCAACAGGCAGAAGAAAACTTTAATTTTCCGGTATACATTTTCAATAAAAACTATTTTTAAATATGATTTATAAGTTACTGTTATATATATATTATAGAATAGTAGCACATGCTGGGTTTGCAATGGTTACTATGGTCCCAATTTCGGAGAGCCTTTGTGCGGCACTTGTCATGCTTTCTTATACAATACTGAGCCGGCCGAAGAGCTGGAAACAACTATATCTGATGATGAAGATTCTGGCAATGATGAGCCACCATTTAAAGATAAAACTGAGGAAAATGATGATGACGATGAGCCGGAAGACGAAGTAGATGAGGTTGAAGAAGATAGAGATGTCAATGATGAGGACGTAGAAGATGTTGTAGATGATGTGGAGTTGGAAGTGGACAATGATATGATAGAGGTACTACTTGTCGAGGATGGAGTAAATTTGGAAAATGATAACGGCGAAAGGCTATTGCCGCCGGCTTTACCACTAGAAAGACCTAGACCTTCTGCACCACGTTCCTTACCACAACTTATGGAAATTTTGAGTGAAGCTCGTGCCAATGCTTCCGAAATGGCTATCGGCTCTGTATCACTGGCCATAAGACCCAATAATATATTATCGTTGCCAGTCGAGATTATGGTTATCATCTTTTCCTATTTAGATGATATGTCTATGTGGAAAGCAAGCGAAGTATGTAAACAATGGCAAAACATAATTGCTCAAAATACATCCCAACAAATGTGGCGCAAATATTTCAAGGAACGTTGGCCTCTCTTCCAAACTTTGGTTGATGTCCAAGATTGGATGAAACTTTATGGTTCGTTGATGTCTTCTTGTTTTTGTCGTACTTGTCTTTTGCAGATGGCTTTAAAAACGCCACCCCGCGGTAGACAAAATGCCATACGTGCAAGTTTCCTACGCAATGACTGTCGTTTGTTGAATAGTTATGCTACTGAAGGCATAGAGGCTATACCCTTGGATAAGCAGAATACATACTTGCAGGCCAGTATTTTGGGGCCACCTGGTAGTCCTTATGAAGGTGGTAAATTTTTCATATTCATTTTCTTTCCAGAGAGGTAAAATTTTGTGAATGTAAACGGCGTATATTGTTTCTTTTATAAAAATTTTCTAAACTTTTAGTTATCCCATGATACCACCAACTGTTCGTTTTTTAACAAAGATTTTGCATCCAAACGTTTCCCGGCATGGTGATGTAGGTATTGATATATTCCAACATAACTGGTCATTGGCTTTAAATGTTTCCAAGGTTTTACTGTCTGTACAAAGTTTATTAACTGATCCTTATACAGAGGTATTTTAATGTAAACTATTTTCTGAATTTCGAATAATTTTATTATTGTTTGAGTTATAGGTCTGCATGGAACCAGATTTAGGCTATATGTATGAACACAATCGTCCACGCTTTGAGTCGTTGGCTAGATCTTGGACTTGGAAGTATGCTATGTTTGAGCTAATACCTCCCCGTTAATTTCAAAGCGGTTTCCATTCTTCAAAACTTTTTCAAATAAATTTTGAATTGTCCTTTTTTCTTGTTTGTTTATACTCTTATATATTGTTTTTTATTCCTTAAGCTTTTTAAATGTTTCATTTTATTACTTTTTTAATTTGATAATTTCGAAAATGGATTCCTTTTAAAATTGTTCTTTTAAATGAAAATTAAAATATTTATGCAATAAGTTACTATTATTTTAGTATGTATTATATCTTATACGATTATATTTTGTATATGTTAAGTTTTCTTTTCTCTTAATTTTAAGCTGTGCCATTTCTTTCATTTGGAATTTCATTATTTCTTTAGTTTTTTCCAAAATTCATTTTGTTCGAATAAAACAATCATATTATAAACATTTACATTAATTAGTATTAAACTAAATAAACATAAACTAAATACTTCAACATTTTTGCACAATAACACAATAATATCTCAAATATATTGAATAACTCTAAAAATATATAAATATTTGGTGTTTATTTTTTTTTTTTTTTGAAAAAAAGTGAATAGAAAAAATCAGCTTTAATTTTTATGAAATTTTGTAGAGTTTGACCGAAACTGGACAGAACCGAAAGTCATTATTCCGCCTTATCCTTAAAAAATATTTTTTTTTACTTTTTTGCAAAATCAAACATTTTTATGGTGCAAATTTCATCCCGATCGGAAGACATCAGTTTTAAAAGTTTGATCACTTCACATGAAATCCCTCACATATATGTATGTATAAGGTTTTCCCATGTATAAAAATGTTAACATTTACTTAACATTGTTGAAAAATCACTGGAACAACTGTAGTAACAGGTACTTTTAATATCGTTGTTTTACGTATTTCAACATACTGTTAAATGTCGTTCTTTTATATTATTCAACATACACTGGTAACGTTTTTAAAAAACCACTAGTAATAAACAGTTACTGCCTATTTTTAGGTGCATAATTTTATTTATCTCCAACACAGTGTATAAAATAAAATGTTAAGTACCATATCAGTTAATTCTCTTAAAATTGTGTTGCATTTCGATGGCTTAATTTCTTTGTCGTATCTCAACTTTTAATTACTTTACAGGAGAAGGAAAAAACTCAATAATATCAGAAAGTGAAATTGAAAAAAACAACTAAAAATTTGTTTTATATCAAAAAATATTTTTAGAAAAGTAGTTTGCTTTAATATAAACCAAAAAATAAGCATTCCATTTTAAATGAGTTAGAGGTTTTTCATTCAAACGATTTTTTAAATGAGTTAGGGCTTTTTTATAATTCCTGTAAATCTGTTATTCGTCAACATAGGAAAATGAATTCTTTAAGGGAGGTCTATTTGAGTTTTGTCTACAAGAATATGTAAAAAACTCGATTTTGAAAAAAACGAGATACGACCTTTCTATATTAAGCCATCGATTTGCTTAATTCTGTTATTGTCCTATTTTTTAAAAAAAAACGTTTTTAAATCAGCAAAAATTAGTTTTTGGTTAAAATACGAGCAGATTTAAGAATGAAAATAATACATAATGTATTCTTAACATAATTGGCACTGATTTATAAATCACGTTCACTGAGAACGACGTTTTCAAAAATCACGGGATCGCTCATTTCTACTTTACAGTATAATTTCAGAGTACCTAGAACTAATTTGTGCCAAATTTTATCATGATCGCCGCATAATCAACATATTGTTAGGTTCCATGGGTAGCCACTCTTCAAGCAGCTCACTTGGGTCCATTCAAAACTGATCCCGTTGTGATAAAGCTAAACATATTGTTACGTTTTAACCTTTTCAAAACGTTGGTTTTAAATAAACCGCATACTTTTGATTGCAAATAAAAGCCGTTTAGTAGTTTGGAAATTGTAACAACTCTTTAATTATTTAAAATGTAAAACAACAGAATTAAATAGTCACACAATGTTTTTTATACACGTTTATAAATTCGCGAAATACAGACACACTTTATAATATACACGAATTCACTTAAAAAACACGGCACTCAGTTGATGTTTATTCGAATAGCGTCTGTGATAAACTCACTAACAGTTTGCTATTACATCACTGCTATTTGAAAGCATTAGCTACTTTTAAATCAGCTGTTAAAATCGTTATATTTGAATTCAAGTTCAATTTCGTAACAATATTTACGATTGCTCAAACAGTATTTCGGGGGACATTGTATGGGGCTAGGTGAAATCATGGACTTATATTGCCCATTTTCAATACCAAACAAACCTTATCAATAGAGAGTATTTCAGCCAGCTAAGCTCCTTTCGTGATTTTAACAGTCAGACGGACAATGAAAAACTAGTAGTTTTCTTAGCTTTATTCGCTTTTTGATTGAAAAACTACTAAATGTTCTTTAGTTTTTCCATAGAAATCAAAAACTACTTTCAGCTGGTTTCTTATGTAAACTTACCCCGTCTATACCTGATAAATTTTTATCATGATGAACTTCAAAGTGTCAAGATAAAAAATTATTATTATTTTATAATGATAAACTTCAAAATGGTTGTCTAAAGAAAAAATTATCAGGTATAGTCTCCATTTATTAGTATTATTGCTTCGTTATGATAAAATTGTTAGTGCTTTTTCTTACCCCCTGTCTATACTTCATAAATATTTATCATGACAATTAATGACATTTGTTGTCAAGGCATAGTTGTCTTAGCAAAAGCACTAACAATTTTGTCATAACGAAGCAATAATACTAATAAATGGAGACTATACCTGATAATGTTTTATCTTGACCACCATTTTGACGTTTATCATGATACAAATTTATCAAGTATAGACAGGTGGTTAGACAACTTTGTCTTGACAACAAATGTCATTTGTTGTTGACAGGGGGTTAGGTATAGTCTCCATTTATTATTATTATTATTGCTTCGTTATGACAAAATTGTTAGTGCTTTTGCTCAGACAACTTTTTCTTGACAACAAATGTCATTAATTGTCATGATAAATATGTATCAAGTATAGACAGGGGCTTAATAAAAACCACTAAAACATAACATGCAACTCTGTCTTTTCACAACATTAGCTTGTATATATGACAAGCAAACCTTATTAGAATTCATCGTAGATTACGATTTTGATAACCGCTTGGTCGAGAAAAAAATTTTCCCACTCTAATATACATATTGATCGCGATCCAGTATTGCGATATTTAATGAACGTGTAACATGCGGTATTGATGGATCACACTTCTTAATATCAACTCGAATCAAACAGAATTAAATAGTCACTCAATGTTTTTTTATACACGTTTGTAAATTCGCAGAAATACAGACACAATTTATAATGTACACGAATTTACTTGAAAAACACAACACACTTTAAGGCACTCAGTTGATGTTTATTCGAAAAGCGTCTCTGATAAACTCACTAACGACTGCAACCTCTGCCACTATTTATAACACTGCATTACCATCTAGAAAGCTCTATTTCTACAATGTTCTTTAACTGAATATTCGAATTCGAATATACGGTCGCAGCAAACAGCGTTGCCAACTTACGATCAATGGTCAACTGAAATCTTTTATTTGATGTTAACAATGCCCACAGATATGTTACAGTTTGCTATTACAGCACTGTTTGAAAGCATTAAGCTACTTTTAAATCAGCCATTAAAATCGTTATATTTGAATTCAAGTACAATTTCGTAACAATATATTACACACTTTAAAAATACACTTTGTAATGTACAACTATACATTGGTTGATGTTACTTCTAACAGCTTATATCATAAACAAAACACCGACTGCAACCGCTGTCACTATTTATACACAGCGCCATTTTCCTTCCAGTAGCTTCATTAAAGTTCCATTTCTACAATCATCAACTCAAAGCTTTTGACCCTTTAGCGACTCAGTATTTTCTTGGATAGCCCTTTATTACAGCATTGAACCAATTAAATATTCAGTAGTATTATTTGAAATATGTTGTCATTCCCTTATAACCGAATCTGATAAAGTTTCAATCGTGGTAGAGTAAGTTCGGGTAATGTGGTATACCTATTTTTTATTTGACTATAATTTTTAAAATCTTAATTCGATTAACAGTTCTCAGCTGGTGTTATACTACAAGTGTTTGGTTTACATCCATGAAAGTAAAAAAGTCTTTTAAGTTCAAGTTTTAGAGAAATTTGGGAAAAAGAGAAAAAGCCCATAAACATTCTTGAAATCTCCCGCTGCCCATTTTCATACTTCACATTTCTTTGGCATATTATTGGCTTGAAATTCTTTAGCTATACCACATTAGCCGACCACGTGGTTTATTGAAATTATTATAAAATTAAACATATACACTAAATATGCTATATTGTTAGATATGCTCTTCAATAGCAAAATATTCCCATTTGACTTTAAAATTAAATTAATGAAGTTTAAAACTCGTGATTTTAGAAAAAAAATTATTTTTACAGATCACAAAAAAAGTCTACCACAAGATAATGCTGATTTTTTACAACTGACTATTTCTATGACCAGGAAAAATAAAGTACATTCACTCAATGTTAATTTTCTGATATCATAAAACTCTTAAGCTACTCCTATGCTCTTAGTTTTAGAGAAAAGCAGCTATACCACATTACCCGCCTATACCACATTACCCGAACTTACTCTATAATTTTGAGTCCGTATTTTGCGATACAATGCGAACGAGATCTGGCGATTGGGCAGGTCACTTAAAAACATGTACCTCATTGGATTGTAACCACTCGGTCACAGCCTTAGAAGTGTGTTAGGGGTTATTGTCGTGCTGGAATATCCAAACTAGGGCATATATTCCATATCGTATGGATACTTGCTTTGGAGTAGTTTTACGAGGCCTTCCTCCCAAATGCTGAGTTTTTATACGAAATTTTTGAAACTGCTGATTTATTAATTGACAATTTATCACTGATAGTGTTTTGCTTAAATCCATTATTATAGTTTTTAAGTTTGAGTTGAAATTGAAAAAATATGAATTGATATTGTAAAAATCAAAATAATATTGTGAAAATACAAATTAGCGGTATTCACAATGTAGAGTACTTGGCCTGGTAATGTAGTAAAAGAGCACAATATCCAAAAAATAAAAACAAAATACATTAGAAATTTAAATGTTTGTCAATAAATAGCTTTTCTGCTTTTTTACTATGCCAAGTACTCTACAATGTGAATACCGCTATTGAAATCAAGAAATCCAAATTAACCTTCGCATCTTATTAGTTTAATAATTTGTTTCATTTTATTTCGATTTAAATAAAATTTAGACTCACTGTACAAATGTTAGAGTTCTATATAATTTAATAAAAACATTTGAAGCTTTTTATAAGGTTTTTTTGATTTTTTAAAACTTTGTTCGTCGGATATATGTATAGAAGTGCAGTACCACCCGGGTGGGTATTGGTAAACCATGTACATAAAACTTTGGTAAAGCGAAGGTTAATGTTGAGAAATGCCAAATTGAAATTCAAAAAATCAAATTAATATTGAGAAAAAACAGATTGAAATAAGAAATCCAAATTGATATTGAGAAAATACAAATTCGAAAATCGAAATTAAAATTCAAACTAAAAAAATACAAATTTAAACATAAATTGATATTAAGAAATAATAAATTTCTATTATGTTTAAAATTCATAAAAAATTCATTGAAAACTTTACAAAAAATGTCTCCAATATATTGTCACTTTAAGGGCCATTATTACAACTTGCCTTTATAGTTAAAGTTAACTTTAAGGGTACCTTTTTCTATTGCTTCAAGTTACCTTTAACTATAAAGGCAAGTTGTAATAATGGCCCTAAATTTATTAAATTTTTAAACGCTTCCACTGTGCAAGCAAAATTAATCGTGCCATAGTGGCGTATGTATAATATTAATTCAAATATTACGTATACTTATTTTTCTAATCACTACTGTTATTTATAAACACCTGCTGCTATAAAGCTCAAAAAAGCTTTAATTATCTCTCAAAAGCTTTAGCACAAATTAATGTTTTTCTCTCACTCTTACGCTCATTCTCATCGGGAAACAGCTGCTGGGGGAAAAAATGTGTTCAACAATAATGTGCAAAAGAAAACTCTCTCTCCTGGAAAAAACCATGATACCACACAATGAAAACTGGCCTGCACACAGGTAGATATTGTGGAAAACACAATCAGCATATCAGTACGAATTTGAAATTACACTAAATAACGTCGTCGTGTGAAATTGCAAACAAACGAAATGTTATAAAGTGAATAGAGAAAAAAATGATTAAATAAAAAAAGAATAATTAAATAAAACACACACAAAATTACACATAATTTATATTTTTATAAATAACACATAAATGAAATCAAAAGCAAATAAATAATAGAAAATTAAGAAAAAATATTTAAAATTAAAATATAATCAATTTGTATGTAAAATTAAAATTATGTTAATACTTTTCTGATGAAGTTTTAATACACACACAGGAAAAAAAAAAGAATAAGTTAGGAGAAAGCAAGAAAAGGCAAAGGTGAAATCTAAAGCTTTAAATAATTCACCACTGATTTGTGATTTTTGCGTGCTAATATCTACATATGTATGTATGTCTGTGTGTAAGTGTAGAGTGCAAGTGAGCATGTGTCTGTGTCAAATATCAAACGTATGGAAATACGGTTTTACAAAAATATGTCAGTAAATAAAATTGTAAAAAATTTTAAAAATAAATTATAAATTTCAAAAAGTTAAAGAAAAAGTTCAGTAAACGTTACTAAGTTGGAAAATGTATTAAATGTGTTGTTATTTTAAAAGAAAATTTATGAAAAAAAACATACAGTGTTCTAAAATTAGTGAAAACTTAAATTAAATTTAATTCAACTGTAACTGTAACCTTAACATTTCAACATAATTTATTCAACAGTTATTTTTATCGTTGTTGTTGTTGTTCTCATTCAATTTAACTTGATTACTGACAAAAGGTATGCTTTACATGTGTATGCTCTTGCTCTCATTTCATTTAACACTCTCTCATTGGTTTGTAAAATCTCCGTTTGTTTTCTTCGTGTTTCGTTTTCTTTATTTTTTTTGGTAATTTGCTGAACATAAACTTTTGTAAGCTTCGGCTAAAAGTTTTCCTTTTGCATAAAAACAGAACTTACCTCAATTTGAGAGTTTGTTTTTGTTGTTGCTTTACTCCCGAAAGCAAACACACACAATGCTCGTAAAAAAACATTGTTCTTGTTTTTAACAAGGACTTTGTTTTGTTTTGCTTTTGTTGATGTTGTTTTTGTAGTTTTTCTTAATGTTGAATCGCAACAAGATACAGTGGGGATTAGAGACATAAAAACTGTAACAAGTGTATTAGAGGAGTTTTTAATTATTATTATTTGTTAAGGGTTCATATTTTGTAAACCAAAGCGAAACGTTCAATATATATTGACCGCGATCCAATATCGCGATATTTATTGAACGTGTAGCATGCAGTATTAATGGATCGCGATCCAAATCGCAGAATAACCTAATTTTGCGTGATCCATTACAATGGATCGCGATCCAAATATCACAATATATATATTGAACGTGTAGCAGTACCCATAGAACTATTTTTTTTTTGATTGAGTTTTCAAAATAACAAATGCATTCAATAAGTTATTTGGCGATTTCTTATTTTAGATGCAAAGTTTCCAGACACCGATAAAACTCTTTCGCTTTAAACATGTGTTGGATATATCATTAGTAAAGCATTATAAAGACAACCTACATTTTTTCTCCGATTGCTACTTGCTTCAAATAAAGCTAATTCCCGCTTAAAACGACTTTCAGCATTTGATTTTAAATGTTTATGGTTTACTTTTTCAATATTGATTGAATATTTTAATTCGTTTTTAAAATTTTTGTATTTCGGAAACATCATCATTGCTTTGAACAGATAAGGGAATATTGGGGGCAAATAGACGTTCATACATTTGATCTCCACATATTTTTAACATTGCATTTGTTATATCGATCATTTGCTGCAACAACGTCATAACTCAAAACTGAGTAATACAAAATATGCGCCATTCTTTAGGCTTTCATGTAGTTTTATCAGTTTTAAAAAAGTCAATTATTTTTTGTATGAGAGTGCTTTTTGTTGTAAACGTCAAAATTAAAATTCATGTTTTCTCATATATTTGACAAGTAAAAATTTGGGTTAAATACAGATTAGAAAGATATTAATATCTACTATTTAAATCAGATTTTATTTTTGAAATCGCATGATTTGTTGAAAATTTATTTAAGAAATAATAATAGCAGACTAATTTACATAAGTCTGCTATTATATGGTTTATTAAGTTTACATTTCATTACATGAACTATTTTTTGAGAAATCGTAGAATTTTTAGATAACATATTTAAGTAAAATTGTTTCATTTCAGTTTAATGCTTCTACTGTATCCTTAATGGGGTTAAAAACCTCCACTAATATTTGGAACAAGCCATTCATCCAACAAAGATGTTATATTTAAATCGATTAAAGTATTTTAAATTAAATACTGGGATTCCCCGGTCGTGAATTCCCGGATCCCAAACCCTAGTTGCTGTACATCACACGTTTAGGTATACAGTAAATCGTTGTACAGTGTGTTTAACAGTGGGTTTAAATGTTTATTGTTTATTGATAAATAATAAAAATTTCATGGTATGGTGCCTATTTTACATACAACAAATTCTACATTTTTGTCTTCTCTTTTAGTGGATTTTTTATATTTCGAAAAAAATTTACTTGATTCACAATTTTTGGTGTAACTGTAAAACGAAAAGAGATAAATTGCATTTTAAAATTTCATACTTTTCGAAAATATTTGTTTCTATGTTAACAATTTATTTATTTATTTTACCTTATATTAGGTAGTTTCCTAATATTTTTAATAAATGTATTGCAATTGAATTTAATGAAGTATGTACTTTTATGCCAAATCTTATTTAAGGAGCCGCAGAAAAAAAGGTACCTTTTTAAAAATTTAAAAATATTTTGAAATTGATTTTTACTAGAAGATTTCAACCCAAATATTATAAAAATTCCAAAAAGTCAATTTGTAAAAAAATTCGAAAAAGTATCTTTTGTTCTGCGACTCCTCATACACCCTTCACCAAATTATATTTTAAAATAAGTTTTTTTTTAAATTGATTTTGAAATTGTTTTTTGAAGAAGTTTTTTTACAATTTTTTTTTTTAAAAGTTTATGACAAAAAATTTTTTTAATGAAAAAAAAAATCAGTTTAAAAAGTTTAAAAAAAATGTTCATACAAATTTGTATTGATGATACGTTATTTTGGTTTTAGAAAACAACAATTCAAAATAACGTAAGACACATACATAAGGTGTGCATTGAAATTTTATTATTTATAAAATATATTTCTGTCATTGTAATTCAGATTCGAAAATTTTGTTTCAATATCTCAAGTAGTTTTCATTTTATATCGTTTTCTGCTTCTCCTTATGAACTTGTGACGATAAGTACATATATTCTGGTTCCTTATAGATAGCGGAGTCGATATAGCCATGTCCGTCGGTCCGTCTGAATGTTGAAATCATCTTTCCATAGCCCCCAAATAACTTACATACATGATTAATACATCAATATATCCGCTATAGACCCGGTTCGGTTGATATTTTAAATCAAGATAATCGGACCACAAATGGCTGAGATATAAGAAAAACACCAGGACAACCCCGATTTTTAGACTATTTTTGATCTATATCTGGGTTACTAAGTCATTAATATAGACAATATGGATATCTAATTATAGATATTTCAAAGTCCTTTTCAACGATGTATATAAGGCCATACATAGTACGTTGGACCTACAGTGGGTCAAAATCGGGAAAAATATTTTTCAAACCGAATTTTTTTTAATCAAAAAGTAAAACATTTTTCACTAAAAAATTAAAAAAATTATAAAATTTTTAAAAAAAATTTAGTTTACCCAAACATATTTAAAATTTGTATTTTAAAGTATAATTTTGTGAAGGGTATACAAGATTCGACACAGCCGAATTTAGCTCTCTTACTTGTTATGTCTTCCATTAAACAGTGACTATTAAGTAAATTACATTTTTACATGGACTTTATTAACCCTTATTAACCAGAAGTCAAAAATACTGTTCAAAACCATTTCGAATATAGCAAATCCCATCCAACCTAAGCCCGATAATATGTACAAGTTTTAAAATATGTATTTTTAAACATAATTTAGCAGTTATTAGAACCGAAGAAAAAAATTATAATTTATTGAAATTTCGTTTCAAATATTTGTTTGAAAATGTAAAATTTGGGATTTGAGTTATACATGAAATTTTTTTGGTATTAAATTATAATGGTTTAGATTTTGCTCAAATTTTCAGCATTTGGTTTTTAGATGACAGAAAACAATTTCTATTTTGAAAGCATCGAAAATCGCGTTCCTATCATAAAATTTAGTTTTTAAATATTTTTAGTCAAATATATTTGATTTTCCTCATATTTTATTATTCGCTCACATTTTTCACCACTATTATCCCACCGTTACGAGGATGTTCATATATTAGTGTGTATGTGTGGTAGATTTTAACTCTACTATGCCAAATACGTTAAAGTTAAGGAAGAGGTCACCTATAGCTGCTCTCTATTTCAACATAACACAGACAAACAAACACATACACACTCACTCTCCAACTCACTTACGCATACAACAACAAAAACAACAACACAACAACTGTTCGCATGTGTTTGTAAATTGTGTGTGTAGGTGTTATATATTATTCTTATTGCGAGTATTATTGAAAATTTTGTTCATTTGTTGCATTTGACTACAATATTTCTACTTGTTTTATTATTCAAAGTAGTTTCCCTTTTTTTCTTTATTTTTTTTTTGTATTTATTATAATATGATGGTAAAATATAATAAAAAAAATAAAAACAAAAAAATTTGTATGAAATAAACCACACATTTTATATAAAAATCGATTTTAATAATAAAATGTGAAATAAAATGAAATGAAGATTTTTATCATGGTTAATTTATATAGAAAGCTTCACAGGGTAGAAATAGAAATCTAAATTAAGTTTTAGTTTCTTTTTTTATAGATTTAGTTGTTTTTGTTTTTCGTTTTAAATGAATAACAATTTATTTATTTGATTATTCAAATCATGTTGTTATATTCCTTGTTGAAAATAATAAAAATCTTTGTATATTTATAACGGAGGTTGTTTTCATATTATTTTGTTTTTCCGACTAATACAATTCTGTGGTTGGCTGTAGTATCTACCCGTAAAGTATTTTTACTTAATAATATTTGTATGCCAAATTTTTCATCCCTACAGTAGTATTAGGATAAAAAAATCATAGTATTTTTTATGTTTTATTGCTGTAAAAACCACTATAAGCAAAAGTTGTAAAGTCTTCTTTTTTTAGAATTTGTATTTTGAGTGTAATAAAATTGTAGACAATGTATCGTTATGTGGTTTTTAATTTTTAATTCAACAGAATTGTTTAAGAATGTTCTTTTAGGGACATAATGTGATTACAATGTTTTATGAACAATTTTCAAATACATATGGGCAAAAACTCAATTTTGTTTAAATTTGTTTGAATTTGAATTTATTCTTTTAATAACACTGTGTGTAATTTTTTAAGTCATGGATATAACCATATACGGACACCACTACGTGATAAAACCCCAAAAAAAAAGACCCGTGTCTCCCAAAGTCATGCACTTTTTTATGGGCCCCCAAAGATTTGGGACCTTGGTGATAATTTTCTAAGACTCATACCTTGCAAACAGTTCGGAATTTTGATTTACTCTCTGAGGAAAAGTTGTAGCCCTTGCCATAAAGAACAAAAATTGTGAACATATAAAATCAAAAAAACTTCATCTTTAAGATCAAAATTGCAAAAAACTTTAAAAAATTCTAAATAATTTTTTTTAAAGCTGCCTAAAAGTATGCTTTAGTTTATACTAATTTAATAGTTTGTTTTTCCAAAACACTTAACCCTCCGTTACTCGTAACTGATCTGGTTGATACAGGCAAACATTTTTTTATTGTAAATTTTTTTAATCACCCTAAATTTTAAGCTATTTTTTCATATATTCTGGATCCTTATAGATAGCGGAGTCGATTAAGCCATGTCCGTCTGTTTGTTGAAATCAATTTTCTGAAGACCCCAGATATCTTCGGGATCCAAATCTTCAATAATTCTGTCGGACATGCTTTCGAGAATTCTCCTATTTAAAATCAGCAAAATCGGCTGAGATATGAGAAAAAACCAGGACAACCTCCATTTTTGACCTATATATGGATTACTAAAGGCATAGACAACAACTAGATAGGTAACTGAAAGCCAAAAACCTAAGTTTGTTATCAAAAACCTAATTCATGAGAATGTATTGCATGTATTTTGTTATGGTATCACCCGTATGTGTGAAAAGAGAGTAATTTTTCCATATACAGTGGTTGACAAAACAATGGAAACTTTTCCAAATATTTCATTAGTGGCCTAAAATCTGAAATAATTTTTTAAAAAATTTTAACATTTTTCTAGTATTTTATTTGTATACTTTTATTAACTTAATTTAACAAAAAACAAAGGACATAATTAATTAAATTCTAAAAATGAGAAAACAAAATTAAAAGATTTCTTTATTACGGCATTGACAAAACAATGGAAACTTAGGTATTATATTAACAAATATGGTCTTTGCAATAACTCAATATTTTGTTGGGTATCCCTTATTTTTATAACTGCTACACATCGACGATGCATTGAACCAATTAAAGAGTCAATTGTCTCCTTTGAAATATTTTGCCATTCCCTTATAGCCTCCGATAAATCTTCCTTCCTGGTGTAATTTTGGGTTCTTATTTTACGATCTACAATTTCTCATAGATTTTCTATGGGATTGAGATCTGGCGATTGGGCAGGCGACTTCAAAACACGTACCTCGTTGGATTGTTACCACTCGGTTACAACCCTAGATGTGTGTTTCGGGTCGTTGTCGTGTTGGAATCTCCAAACTAGGGGCATATTTTCCACAGCGTATGGATACATAACATCGTTTAATATGGTTCTGTATGCTATACCTGTCATGGTATCTTTTATAATATGAATTGGGCGCCCATACAAATGTCCTCCCGAAATTGGACTTTATCGGTCATAAATATTTAATTTATATATGTATCTCCACAAATTCCGCTCCAAATAAGTTTTATATACACAAAATTCATGTCACCAAATTTTGTTACGATCGGTCCGTAATTAGTCATAGCTCCCATATAGACCCGCTTCCGAAAATCACTTTAACGTGCACAAATCGCTTAAAAATGTTGGGATACACACACAATTCAACATAGTTAACTTTCATATGGACATAAATCACACGACCTAATTTCATTGTGATCGGTCCATAATTGGTCATAGCCCCTATATAAGGCCCACTTCCGAAAATCACTCAAAAATATAAATTAATGAAATTTTATAAGAAACATTTTGTTTGCTCTTTTACTTAGTGTAGGGTATTATCGGGCTTGACCGACCATACTTTCTTACTTGTTTTGATATGGGTTAACGATGTCAGAATTTTTTGTTATTCTATAGTTAGACTTTTATGGTAAATGAACGACAAAAACCATTTTGAGGGAAAATCGTACAAGTCTCAAATAAATGGCACCCTATACACATGTATTAAAGTACCACCTATTAAAGTACCACCTATTTAATTACTGCAGCACAGTATAATTATTGCAGCTATGTATTTAATTTATTTAAATTTTATACATAAAATAATTTGTAAAATATTTTACAAATTAAATCCTCAATAACTTTGTCTATTGGATTAGCTGGTACAAATTTAAACATTTGACTAATTTGTAAATATATATATATATATTTTTTTTAAATATTTCAATAAAATTTATTTAACCTCGCTTTAATTATACACTTGCACATTAAACATATACACATAGTTTTTGTTTATATTGTTAATATTGTTTTTATTTTTTTTTTTGGTAAATTATTTCACTATATGCTGCATTATTAATTTGCATATTTAAATATTTCATTAATTAAATTAAAAAAAATATTATTGTATAAACAAACATAAATATAAATTAAATATGATTTAAATGTCATGTTTATAGTGCTGTTTATTTGGTTTCATTTTTAAATAATGACAATATGTATGTATGCTGTTTTATTCGTTACACATAATAATGGGTGTTTATAGGAAAATTGCTATTAAATTTATTTTATTATTATATTTTTATCAAAAAATAAAATATTTATATTACATTTTTCTTTAAAAGATTTATTTTCGATAATAACTTGAAATAAAGGGAGTTAAACTGTCTCATAATCAATTTCGATTCAATACCAACTAATAAAAAATGTCAGTGTACAATATTGATAGAATTAAAAAAGGTTATTTATTGGGCACCCGTTTTTTACATACTAATACATTTCCAAGTGCACGCAGAGAAAAAATATAGTTGGGCATGGTTACTGTAACCATTTCAATATTGTTTTTTAACTATATTATAGTCACAGTAACCATTTACATGATTGTGGTAACCATAATATGGTTAACTTACGATTCACATGATTGTCTCAACCATATATATGGTTACAGTAAACATATATATGTTTGTGACAACCATTTATATGATGAAGGACTTATCATATTATGGTGCTCTCGGCTTAAGGCTTATCATAATCTGAGAACAACATATTATGATAAAATTATTCATCATAAATATGGTCGCCACAAACATATATATGTTTACTGTAACCATATATATGGTTGAGACAATCATGTGAATCGTAAGTTAACCATATTATGGTTACCACAATCATGTAAATGGTTACTGTGACTATAATATAGTTAAAAAACTTGTAACACTATATAAATGGTTACAGTAACCATGCCCAATTATATTTTTTCTCTGCGTGTGTAAATGAGTAGACGTGTGTATTAGGGAGCCCCTTATTTTGCCCTATTTGGTACTAAAATTACACGGAGTAACACGAAAAAATAACCATATACGGCAACCACAACGTGATAAAAGATCAAAAAAAGACCCGTGTCTCCCAGTTTTACCCAAAGTCATGCACTTTTTTTATGGGCCCCCAAAAATTTGGGGCCTCGGTGTCATTTTTGCAAAACAGTGATCAATTTCTCAGGCTCATATCTTACAAACAGTTCGGAATTTTGATTTACTCTCTGAGGCAAAGTTGTAGCCCTTGATATAAAATTTAAAAAACTTCATCTTCAAGTTCAAAATCGCAAAATCCGAATTTTCAGGTTCATAGGTAGCAAACCGTTCAATTCAAGGAAACAATCAACTACAAAAATGTTCTTAAGATCTCAATAAACAACTTTCTAGAATATATGAACTTCCTAGGAATGATGTTTAACACCTTTTAGGTAGTTCAATATAAGTTAGTAAGAAAAAACTAAAGGAATTAAGTGTTTTAAGCCATAAACTATTAAAGTATTATAAACTAAAGCATATTTTAAAGTTTTTTCCAATTTTGATCTTGAAGATGAAGTTTTTTTGATTTTATATGTTCAAAGTTTTTGTTCTTTATGACAAGGTGCATGTATCAAAGTAGCAGCATTTTCCAAAATATTTAAAAAAATAAATGTTGGAAAAATTCCAATTAAAAAAAGTTTCTGAATTTAATTTAATTTATATTAAATTTAATTTACATATATTAGGCCGGGTCGAATTATATGGACGATAAAAAAGTAAAAAAATCGTATAGCAGAAACCCAATCTACGGAAAATTCTAAGAAAGTTTCCTCAAGAAACCATAGGTCTAAAATGAAATCCTATCTTGCGTATTTCGACTTTTATCCAATGATATTTCAGTATATATATATATTTTTAATAGTTTTTTTATTGGATAAAAGTCGAAATAGCCAAGATTGGATTTGATTTTAGACTTATGGTTTCTTGGGGAAAATTTCATTCCGTAGAATGAGTTTCTGCTATACGATTTTTTATGAAAAAATCGACCCAGCCTAATATATGTATATCAAATCTTAAACTTTACATTTTCCAAATTTTTTTTAACGAAAAAATAAGCAAAAAAGTGCTTATTTTCTCAGGCTCATATCTTGCAAACAGTTCGGAATTTACTCTCTGAGTAAAGTTGTAGCCCTTGTCATAAAGAACAAAAATAGTGAACATATAAAATCAAAAAACTTCATCTTCTAGATCAAAATCGGAAAAAACTTAAAAAAAAGTAACTCAAATAACGGTTTAGCTTATTGAATAAACTAAAAAAAACGAAAGCATGTTGATTAATAATATGGGTCTAGTGTAGTGTTCCTACGCGGGAAAATTTTCCCGGGAATTCCCGGGAATATTTTTTTGTTAATTTTCGGGAAATGTTTATCGGGAATTTCTTCTTAAAGTTACAATATTCAGATTCGGTTCGATGGCCAAATTTGTTGCTAATTGATTTATTCTATTATATCCATAGATTGTTTCGGTTTTAGCAACAGATAGTCAGTTGGCAAAGAAGTATTACGGTAGAAAAACCCGTAACCCTGCCACAGCAGATAAATTCAGTTATTAAGAATTAATCAAATTTAAAGTTTGTACTCTTAAAGGAATTATTAAGATGCCTAACATTACAGCTTTTAGGGATATTCAATGAATATTATTCATACATATTTAGAGAAAATAATAACAATAATAATGGTTCAAATTTGTTTATTTAAAATCAGATTTGTTTCATAGAGTTAACATAGTCAAAATTCTTAAGTTTTTTAATTAAGCAAAGAATTTATTGATTTTATAAAATTAGTTTTGCATTGCCGGCCTTTGGCGGGTGCTAAGGTTTCATCCTCTGGGGGTACCAAAAACTGGCTTCGCTCAGAAACTGGCTTCGCGAAAAAATGCAATAACACCCAACAAATTTTTCATACAACTTTGGAATTATTTCATTATGAAACAAATCCTAACGCATATGGAGTTATTTCATAATTTTTAGCTGGGAGTTATTTCATAATGCAATAACTGCCAATGAAACAACTCCCAATGAAATTTTTGTTGGGTTTTATTTCATTTTATTATGAGAATTAGGAATTATTTCACTGTATTATATTAAAAACTGGCTTTGCTCAGAAAATTAGTTTTGCATTGCCGGCCTTTGGCGGGTGCTAAGGTTTCATCCTCTGGGGGTACCAAAAACTGGCTTCGCTCAGAAAAGTTTTTTGCATTGCCGGCCTTTGGCCGGGCGCAAAGGTTTTCTCCTCTGTGGTGTATCAAAAACCGGCATAGCTCAGAAAAGATTCTTTTTACATTGTTGGCCTTTGTCAATGAAAGAAATCTTTTCTGAGCGAAGCCAGTTTTTGATATATAGCAGAGGAGAAAACCTATGCGAAGCCAGTTTTTGATACACCCCAGAGGAGGAAAACTTTGCGCTATGCCATAGGCACGCTATGCAAAAAATTTTTGGTAAGCGAAGAATAATTTCACTTTTGTAGTTCTTTATTTCATTGGGAGTTAGATTACACTAATAAATTGATTCGAATTGGGAATTATTTCATTTCTATTGGGATTTATTTCGTTTTTTTGGGACTAATATTTTTAAAATTATGAAACCGCCGATTATTTCACCTTTTATTTCATCCTTTGGCAGTTATTTAATTTTTCAAGTTTGGGAATTATTTAATTTTTGATGGGATTTATTTCATTTGGGAGCTATTTCACGGTACCTAAAACTACGACTGTAGCAATACCGATGAAATGCCACTATTAAATTAGAAACCCTTATAAAGGCTGGACCAACATTGTACAACCAAATATATGTAGTTATTTTATACTTCTTTTAAAACCCTGGAAAACATAGAAGTCGATTTATTCGTTTTTGGTTTAATTTAGTATTATAAAGTTTCCGGGAATTCCCGGGAATATTACGTTTTTTTAATTTCATCACGGGAATGAAAAAGTCCGGGAAATTAGGAACCCTAGCCTAGTGATAACCGTTAGTAAGCTGGACAATTTTCAAAAAAAAAAAATTTATTACAGTTTTTTTTTAAAATATTCATATTTTTTTGCTAAAGCAACACTTATAATACCAAGTATCATTCAATAACACGCGAACGAATATTGAAAATAAAATTGACAACCTATTTCTTAAATCAAGTGAATTTTTAAATATTTCAATTTACTTTCAAAATAATAAATATTTTCATAAAAAATCGTGAAAAATTATATATTATGAAATATCTCGATTATCCGGTTTCTGTTTTTGTCTTCAAAAAACCGGTTAGACATCCTAAAACAAACCAAAGTTTAATATGAAATCATTAAAAAGCATGGATATCGATAGACGAAACAATGGATGGGAAAAGAAGAAACATAGGATGTAATTTTTTTTGAGTTTCAATGAAAAAACTGAAACAAAAACATTTTTTTAAACACTACAGTCTTAAATAGAACAAATCATATAACTATGGCAAGCCTTTTTGATAATTCCATTAAAATCTTGGATGTTGACTTTGTCAATCGAAAACAATTTTTCAATTTCTTAAAATTTCGTTAAAAAAATTTTAAAATTTATTATGAGTAAGGTTTTTAGTATATTTTTACAACCAAAAGTTTAAACAAATTAATTTATATTTAAATTTTCAATATCAAATTAAATTGTATTTCTTAATCATTCTATTAAAGAATTGAGTACGAATTAATTCATAGGCCTAATTCCTTAGTTTCCTTCAGGTTTTCTTTAATTTACATTACAAAAAAAGCTTAATCAAGTTTTTTGAATGAAAGAATTTGTCTAGAATTCAAATCTATTACAAATTTTGTAAATAATTGAAAGAAAAAAAAATATTTTCATTAAATTTGGATTAAATTTGAATTAATAAAAATTTTACCATTTAAAGGTTGAGAGAATTTTCTTATGAATTAATTTCATTATAAATTAATTAACCATGAATGAATTTTGTTCAAACAAACGCATTTAAAAGTAGATTGAATAATAAGCTTGAATAAATTAATTAAAATCACTGTCTATAGCTGTATTTTCTATGGAAAATCTTTTGTATAACAATATTTAAGACAGAAAAACTTATGTATAACAGTATTATTTACAGAAAATATTGTAATAACTGAGTTCTGCTTCGATCGAATCAAATAGAAGTCGGACGGGGCACCGTCTGGTCTATACAGCGGATGAGGCAAAATTCCATAACACTTCATTCTAAATACTTTTTAACATGTATTGCAACATGTGGCCGAGCGTTGTCATGATAGAATATTACGGTTTCATGTCTAACTGCATATTGTGAGTGTTTTGATCGCTTCAAACGAATCAGTTGCTTTCGGTACTAGTTCCCTGCTATGGTATGGCAAGATATCAGCAGCTCTTAATAGATAGGACCCTTTTGCTCTCACTAAATACAGAACATTACCTTAGCGCCATGGATATGTGGCTTTGGTGTCGATTCGTCTGGTTGGCCGGCCTTCACATGCGATATCTTGCGCTTCGGATTATCTTAATATATCCACTTTACATCGCAAGTAATGATTAGTCATACACCTAAATTTAAGTCATACACCCTATATTTTTAAACATCATGAAATGTTTTTGAACAATTAAATTTTAAATTTTTTTTGAATAATATTCCCTAATTGTTATAAAACTGGATATGTACTTTAAATAAAATGTGAAACCTCTAACGTTATCAGAGTTTGCACAAATTTTCTTAATTTGATTTTTAGATGATGGAGATATATTTAAGATCATGGGAGCAAAGTCCAGAATAAGCACCATCCTAATATGTATGTTCTCATTAAAACCTCATGCATTTCAATAAAGATGTTAATGAAACATTATGTTCAGTTAAAGAGCCATTCGTATTTATGTTTTATATATTCATTAACTATTGATTTGTGATTATAGACAACAATAACAATAATAAATAATCAACCAGCAACCAGTGGAAATTTTAACAAAAAAAAATCTATTTAAACTCATACATGAATAATTATTTTTAATTAACATAAAATATTAATTTACAATTGAAAAATTGCAACAGCGAAAAACAAACAATATGTTTAAAATATATTTTATAATAAATTAATAAAATTAAAGCAAAGCTGAATAAAAAAAATAATAATAATGAAACAAAAACAAACCAATTAGCTCAGTAACAAAAACAACAATAACTACAGCAATATATGTACTTACCCACAGTATGTGCGAATGAAATTGGAATAAAATTAATTTAAAAACATAAATTAAATGGAGAATGAAATACTTGTGCTTTAAATTTATGAGGAAAAACAAAAAAATAAAAACAAATTTACTCAGCACCATTTAAGTGCAATTTGTCAGTGTTGAAATGTTTGGGTGGCGTATGAGTTATAAAAATACATACGAATATTTTTCAAATATTATTTATTGCTCATACGCCATGGGGGAGCTATTCGTTACTTGTATAGAATAATTTTAAGCTGCAAAGAACAAATGGAATGAATGAGTGCAAAATAATTAACTTAATGAAAGACAAAGAAATGTATACATAAATATGTATATATTTACTACCAGCATCATTTTAAATTAACTATTTGCAAGTAAAATGAAAGAGTATTGAAACAAACACAATCACGTACAATTACCAATTTTATGACTGCCTGAAAGTATGCTACATTTTTGTGCATGTAATTAATACACCGTTAATGTAAACATTATGAAACTGAATCCTTGGAATATTCTCGAAAGAAATAAAAATATTATATCTTTTTTATCGTAATCAATATTAGTGAGAGATTTAGTAGTATTTTTTTAATTTTCTCATTTCTCTTTTTTACATTAAATTATCTAGTTTTGAGAATTATTTTAAAATATAGTCAGTTTTACTTAAAATTCCTTTTTTAACACTAACGTTTTTGCTATATATATAGAAAAATGTTTTAAATAAGTTGTTTTTTTTTATTTAAAACCACAAAAACCAATTGCTAAAATAACAAGTATTCTTTAAATGGCATTTAAATTGCGAATTGCTTTCAATTTCACACTAGGGAATTAAACAATTAAATTCTTATTAATATTAATACTTAATATAAAATAATGTTTTAATATGTATTTACAGGAACGCAATTATGTAGATGTACAATGTGTATAATAATTTCTACTATTTGTTAGTGTTATTGTTGTTGTTTTAAATGATTATGGCAAAAATATTCAAATTTAATAAAGCTACTGCAGTATAGACCAGAGAACAACAACAAGAAGAATATAAAACTGTGGGATTGAGGAACAAAATTGTGGTACAAAGAATGGACTTTTGATTAAAATGCATAAAGAAAATTGATTCAAAAACTGTAATATGTAAAACAATTTACATTACATATATTAGGTTGGCACTTTTTGGATTTTCGATATTTGTCAGTTTTAAAATTATTCTTCGACCTATAAAAACCAAATGCTGAAAATTTGAAGTTCCGAGATTTTCCAAAATATTATAAAAATCAAATGTTGAAAAAAAAATCAATCAAAAATAGAACACGATGCGCTAAGCTACAATATAAATAACAAGTAAGAAGGTATGGCCGGTCAAGCCCTACACCAAGTAAATGAGAAAAAATATTTTTCTTTTAAAATATCAATAATTTATATTCGTGAGTGATTTTCGGAAGTGGGCCTTATATGGGAGCTATGACCAATTATGGACCGATCACCATCTTACTATGGTCTTATATACGTCGTTGCAAATGTCTTTGAAATATCTTATCCATATTGTCTATATTAATGACTTAGTAATCCAGATATAGGTCAAAAATAGGTAAAAAATCGAGGTTGTCTTGGTTTTTTCCTCATATCTCAGCCATTTGTGGACCGATTTTGCTGATTTTAAATAGCAAATAGATTTGGATCCCGAAGATATCTGGGGTCTTCAGAAAATTGATTTCAACAGACAGACGGACAGACAGACGGACATGGCTTAATCGACTCCGCTATCTATAAGGATCCAAAATATGTATACTTTATAGAGTCGGAAATGAAAAATGTAGAAATTACAAACGGAATGACAAACTTATATATACCCTTCTCACGAAGGTGAAGGGTATAAAAATAAAGCTATGCTGATTCTCATAGATGTATGATTAATATTATTTATTACCTACATCACATTTATATTTATCATACGCTCTAAAAAAGAAGTACCAAACTGTTTACTCAGATTTGGCCAAATATACACTTCGATCATTACTTATTTTTTATGACTGGAAGAACGAATGTGTGAAATTTAATTTAATAGAAATTGGTTTAATAATTTGAAATAAAATCCCTATATCTTTGATTTTCACGAAAATTACTTTTTGATGGTGAAATGTACCGAATTTTAATAACTCAAGTAATACGCGCAAAAAACAGTTTTTTGGCTCTCCTGAAAAGTTATGTTTAGATAGAGGGTTTTGAATATAGGCCCTCGATATTTTATGAAAAAAGTACCAAAACTAAAATTTTTACCCAAAAGTATTCGAATATGTAAAAAGTACCAAATATTATGGTATATATTTCTATGTTTATCGATTCAAAAAGTACAAAAGCTGCCAAAATAATACCAAAATACAGTTTTCATCCGAGTTCTCCACTAAAAGTTTCGAATTTAAAAAAAAGTACCAGACGATAACTGTCTGATAATATTTTTTTAGCAGCTGAAGATGTCTTTTAAATATTCATTGTATGTGTAGTAGTTTAGAAAATATAAGGTTACCGAACTTATCCGTGTTTGCCCCTTAAACCATTGCCTTTTCAAAAATGCCTTGTTAGTGAAACTAAAATGAGAGTGGGGAACTTATAGTCCAAATTTCATGTCTCTACTTTTTAGCGTTTGAATCAGTCAATCATTCAGTACCGTTATTCTTTATATACATAGGTAAACATTTTTTTCGGATTTCGAGGAAATTTAGTTTTTGGACACAAATTAGTTAAAAATACATTTCGTTACTTATTTTCTAATATCAAATTGTTGCTTTGGGTTGCTTTATTAAACCCACTGTGCCCTGGCAATACCTAAATATTGTGTATGTATAAATAACATTTCAAATTGTGTTTATTTGCAATTTCTATTGTATGTAGTAATGTGTGTTTTATTAAAAATATGTAAATTTTATACTTGTTTGTAGGCTGTTGCTTTTACAGCTTAAAACAACTACAGAAAACAAACTGCAAACAAACCAAAATAAATGAGTGTTAAAAATTATATTAAATATTCCAACAGACCCCAAAAAAAAAAAAATAATCTAATTTCTGTTATACATTTAATAAAACTTGTTTTTGTCTTTCTCTCTCTTTTGTTCTTTTCTAGTTCGTTTACTTGGCTTATTGGCAAACAAATTGTTTTTGTTGTGAGTAAAGGTGGTATTTAATGCGTTATTGTTGTTGTTGCTGTTGGAAAATACCAAACAAAAAAACATTCAAACACACACATTCAAATACATATTTATGTAAATAACAGTTATTTTGTGCAAGTGTGAGTGAAATTATTTACATTTCGTGAAATAAGAAGAAGAAAAAAGTGCTAAATACAACAATAAGAACAACATTTGAAAATAAGAAAAAAATCTAACGGACAGAAATTCTAAAACTTCAGACAAATAAACAGAGCGAAAAAAGAAATACAGGCTATGACGACCTACAAATACAACAACAAAATTGCATACAACCAAACAAACTTAAAAACATGAACAAACACGCACAAAGGCAACAACTAAAGAAAACATAGACATTTTGTTATAAAAAAAGAAGAAAATATCAACTAGTACAAAGTCAAAAGTTGAAGGAAACGAAAATTTGAAAAGAAATAATTTCTCTTCATTTCCACATTTTCCATTTTAATTTAAATGTTAGTGTGTGTGTGAGTATACACTTTGTGAATGTGAATTTGAATTCGACTTCTTCGCGTACAACAACTACATAGTCATCGTCATCTCCATCGCCATCAATTCATTCAACACAAAAGAATATAAAATAAAATAAATAATAATAATAATTTTTACGTGTTAAATTTACATTAAACAAAAATCTAACAGAAGGCATAAGGTAAGTGATTGTAACTTTGAATCTGAATGAATGTGTGAATCAAACAGTCAGTGAGCGGGTGAGTGAGTAAATGTGTCTTTATGCCAAAAAGAAACCCAAAAAAAAAAAAAATTATACAAAAACATTATAGAATAAAAGCAGATTGTTAAAATTTATTTCTATTCATGTTTTATATTCATAATCAGTAGGTTTTTTGCCATTATTGCTTTAAGAATTTATTTAATAAAGTCTAATGCTTTTATAGCCTTCTTTAACGTAAAGGTCAGGGAGGGTTAATTTGGTTATTTCATGAAAATTGGTTTTTGTAATGATGAAAATGTGGTTTGCAACATTATTATATTGGGTATTTCATTGAG
This sequence comes from Calliphora vicina, assembly GCF_958450345.1. Classification (NCBI taxonomy): domain Eukaryota; kingdom Metazoa; phylum Arthropoda; class Insecta; order Diptera; family Calliphoridae; genus Calliphora; species Calliphora vicina. The sequence continues at coordinate 57,396,022 of NC_088781.1, read as the reverse complement.
ATTTTACTATCTTTAATTACAATAAAATAAAGTATCTGTGAGATATCAGCAACATTTTTTATTCGTTTAAATAGCCAATCAATGCCATTATGTATGGAATATAACACGAACAAATTTCCGCATCGGCTTTCGTCGAGCATCCGAAATGTCTAATTTTTCATGACTCTGGCTATGTTGACTTAATAATCAGGCCATGCCTTTTTTTCTGCCTTCGAGAATTTTGCGTTTCACTCTCGCATTGGTAAATGTCGCCAAAAATGTCATGTGTCATGTCGCCAAAATTGTCCAACGATTTCAAATATGATACTTTTATTACAATCAGATTTTTGGTTCAGAAGATATAGCCCTTCAAAGTTGACTGATTTTCAGAAAACCAGCCAATTTTTAGGTTGTTGTTGTAGTCAACTCGGTTCATTCCGGTGAGTAGAACCGGCTGTCATAGAAATGCCTATTTTATGTAATTTGGCCCGCTTTCAGATACAATATCTAGAAAACTAGCTAACGGATGGTCACTAGTTTTAATTCTATTGATAGATCTATTTATTAAGAAAAGAATAATTGTACGGTTTTCTTTATGTTTGTCCAGGTAAATTGATATTTACCAACTATCAATTTTTTCAATATTCCTCAACTTTGATGGAAAATAATAAAACTATAAATTTCTATATTTGTCATATTTTCCAAATAAGTTCTTTGATTATTCCTTTACATATTGCAAAAATTTCCAGCTTTTGAAAAAATACATGGTTGCAATTAGAGATGTCAAACGGGGAATCCCGTTCCCGAAAATCCCGGGGTTCAGAAAATCCCGAAGCCCGGGATTTTTTAATTTTCAATCCCGGGGTTGGAAAATAAATATGGAAAATTGTCATTTTTGTGTGCCTTTTTCATGCATTTTGACATTCTACATGCCCGAATATCACAAAGTGCTGTCCATCAAAGTTGTTAAGCTCAACTCCTGCTACAATATAGTTTATAAAGGAAAACGGTATTTTTGGGTTTCCATGAATGGGGCTCTTGAAAATCAATTCTTCACCCTTTATTGTAAGTTGTCTAACAAAACTCAATTTAAATTCAAATGAAATAGATTTTATCTCAGATGAGGAGCTCGAACAAAATTAAAATATTTCGATTGCTAAAAGGCTAAAAGATAAGGTACTGTTACCAGTAGGCTGTGTCGATTTGTATGGACGATCAAAAAGTAAAAAATCGTATAGCAGAAACGCAATCTACGGAAAATTCTAAGAATGTTTCCTCAAGAAACTATAGGTCTAAAATCAAATTCTATCTTGCGCATTTCGTCTTTTATCGAATTAAAAAACTATTAAAAAAAATAAATAATGAAATATCATTGGATAAAAGACGAAATCGCAAGATAGGATTTGATTTTAGACCTATGGTTTCTTAGGGAAAATTTCTTAGAATTTTCTGTGGAATGCGTTTCTGCTATACGCATACACATAATCGGACAGCAGGGTAACAGTTTGGAGAAGGTCAAACACTGAATTGGAAAAGTACAATGTAGTAAACACTGTCAAACATGGTGGATAAGGAGTCATGTTGTGGGGTTGTATGGCTGTAGCTGGTGTAGGAAACTTAGTTTTCATCGACGGTTCAATGGACAAAACGGTGTACCTTAATATTTTTTAAAAAAACCTACTACAATGCGCTATAAAGTTAAAGCTTGGGAATATTTCTGTTATCAACAGTACAATGAGCCCAAACACACAGCCCATGACGTCCGAATATGAATAGTGCATCATGTTGCCCACATTCTCCCGACTCCTCCGCAATCACCTGACATGAATCCCATAGAAAATCTGTGGGATAAATTTGCCGAACGTGTAGGAAAGCACCATATTATTAGTAAGACTCAACTTAAAGAAGTCCTGTTATAAGAATGGCAAAATATTGGAGCTGACGTCACCAAAAATTGCCAAGACGATTAAAATAAGTCATTAAAAAGATAGGCTACTCCACAAAATATTAAACTATTAAAAAAAAAACTATTTTCCTATTAAAAATTAGAAACTGTGTGAATATTTTTGTCCCCATAAAATCGAACTTCGAAACATTAGTTAAATTTTTTTCTGAAATGTGCCAACTTATGTTTAGTTTTTCCATATATTTCAATAAGTTATACGTAAATAAATATTTTTTTGAAACGTTTAAAAAATATGGAAGATTTAAGATAAATCTGTATGCTGTTTGAATATTTAAGTCCGGAACTGTACATAGTTATGTACGTTTGTTTCTTATAATTTTCGGGATTTTAGATTTCCCGAAAATCCCAAAACCCCGGGTCGGGATTCCGGGATTCTTTACCAAATCCCGAACCCCGGGATTTTCAAAAATAAGTCCCGATTAGCATCTCTAGTTGCAATACATTCCTGGAAAATTTATGCCATATAACCGTTAAAACCAATTAGATATCCCTTATTTTACGAATTGTGAGCAATATTTAAAAAAAGGAAAAATTAATTTAAAAAAAAATTCTGGAATATTTTACAAAAAATTTAAAAAAAAAATAAATTTTAATCTTTTCTGGAATAATTTTTAAAAAGCCTTTTAAAAGAAATCAAAAATTTTAAGAAATATTTTATATTACTTTCCACAAAATTGATTTTTCCACAAGTTTTAATTTTGCTAATCTACTTATGGCACCCGAAAGGCATAGAACCCTTTTCAAACACTCATTTCATATGCTGATCATTTATCTATCATATGCACAGCGCATCTGTGCATAGTTCTCAAAGAAATGTCGTGTCGGTAATAACTTTTCTCGATTTATATCGAGCTTTCTCAGAGATCAAACTATACGAGTTGTTATACACTGGTGCATATTCCTATAAACGCACACTACATTTTTTAAAAAAATTTTAAAAATTAATCAAGAACATATTTAGGGGGCTACAAAGTTGTTTATTAACTTAGTTAAGACTTGACTTAAAATAAAATATATACTTTATTTTTACTTCATTTTCGAGATTAACAGCCATTTTTAAGGATATTTTCCTATAAACGCACTTTAATTTATGGGCCACTGTAGCATTATTAATAATGTGTGGATGATCCTTTGTTATGGATTGTTTCAAAAATACGGTCTGGCATTGATTCCACTAATTTTTTAAGCAGATTGGAATCAATTTCCTCCCAGTCTTGTTTAATTCTTAGTTTCAGCTCTGTCACAGTATTTATGCTTTCATTCTGGGCATTATTTGCATAAACTTTACGGGCCATGTATCCCCACAAGTTCTCCATTGGGTTTAAGTCCGGACTACAAGCCGGCCAGTCCAACAGAGGAATGCTATGTTCATTAAACCAACATTTCGATTGCTTAGAAACATGGATTGCAGCATTATTTGTTGGAATATGCAATCTTCATCCATTTTTTCATCCATAAATGAGAGAAGAGCATCTTCCAACAGTTCGTTATAAATCGCACTATTCCTTTTTGTCAAAACAAACAATATTTTCGACTTGCCAACTGCAGAAAACGCTGCCCAAACCATAACACTGTCACCACCGAAATTACGTTTTGACATTCGAACATCGTTTGATCTCAAATCGTGCCAATAGCATGAGTATGAGTCAGGACCGTCTAAATTAAATTGTTTTTCGTCAGAAAATTACTTTTTTGCACTCCTCTGTCCATTTCATATATTTTCTTGCGAATTTTAGACGATTTTCTTTATGGTGCTTTTTTTAGCATTGATTTACATTTCGGCCTTTTCCATTTTATGTTTTCATCGTTTCGTAAAACGTTTTTGGAAGTCACTGCAAGATTCAATTTATTCCTTATTTATGTGGAATTCAATTTGTTGCGGGTTGCTTCATGTTTTATTAGATTAAGTTGTCTTCTTGTTAGTTTTGTATTTCCCTTTGTAGGTTTGCGAACTCCATAATTTTGAACTTTTTTCAAGAAATTTCGCACCATACTTTCCGAACGATCGATTTTACGTCCAATTCCTCTATTGGAACATCCTTGGTCGTGAAAAAATTTAATTTGAATCTTTTTTTGATCGGACAAAAAAGTTCCATTTGGCATCTTTAAAAGTGATGAAATTTATAGAATCAAATAGAAAAAGTTGCAGTAAATTGAGATGTTACTATTAGAAACGTACCTTTGGTTGAAAAAAAATAAAATTGATATTATTTTATTTTTGGTAACTTTTTTAAAAATAAATTTCACGTATTTTCCACTTAAAATATCACCAAGAACATTTGATCGCATAATTAAGATAAACAACAACAACAAGAAGAAAAAAACTTGTTTACTTTCAAAAAGTACCGTTAAGTTGTTTCTAATTAAAAAAGTTAAATTTTGTTTTTGGGTGAGAACAACAAAGATATAACAAAAATACAGACAAAAAAATAAGTGCGTTTATAGGAATATGCACCAGTGCAGATGATATCTAATCAAACGAGTTCAAGATAAATTCAGTGGTACAACAAGGCTCCGTTCTTTTCTTATTATTTTAAACCACCTTCTACCTGTAATCCAACATAGTGCTTATATTATATATTTGGTTGTCTTCACCTCTGTAATTTTTATGAATATTGTTTTTCCATTGTTCCAGTAGTTTAGAAGCTACACTGTATGTTGTTGCGTAGTATCATTAAATGATGTATATATGTATGTATTTTTGTCTAAATCGTATGTAAATCATTTCAAAATCTTATGACGTTTTATAAATTCCAATCTGTTTTTATTTATTTTATTTAGCTCTGGTATTTTAAAAATAAAAAAATGTATTTATTTTTATAGATTACATTTGTTTTCACTAATTTGTTTACTTATTTTTATATTTTCTAGATTTAAATTTAGATTTATTTATTGAGTTATTTTTTTTGTTTATCCTGTTTGTTTTTCCTCATGACAGTGTACAGTGAGTGTGAAAAATGTAACATATATATATTATATATTCTTGAAATAAAAATCAATATAGAAATAAGTACTAAATAAAATGGCCAAAAACGATGGTTAAGAATGGAATATTCGACAGTGTTCAATGGAACAGAGTATGAGTTGAGTTATCAGATACGAGTTAAATTAAATTAAATCTGTATATTTTTCATAAATTTAAAAACTTCTTATAACTATTGTCAAGAAAAGGCAGTAGTAGCATATTTTGAACCTTACAATTTTTAATAGTGCGCTTTGGATTTCTCAGCAATATTCAGAAATGTAAAAATCTGTTTATATTTGCGAAATCTACAAGTCACAACTTTAACCCACTGTCTGTGCTTAAAAATTTTACCTCCAAAGACAATATTCTGAAAATGCTCTTCTATTGACATTCCACTGTGCCGGAATTACGAAATCAATTTACTCCTCATTGCTACAAAAAAATCGATATATAGAAAATGTATCGATTTATTGAATCTTCTATATATAAGTTTTTGATATCCTGACTATTCTATAGATATCATTACTTTTCCATAGACAATATATCGATATCTTAACTTTTCTAATGAAAAGTTATTAATAAATTGACTTGTGTAAGGGAAACTAATCGATATCTCGACCTTTCTATATAAAAGTTATTGATATCTTGCCTTTTCCATACAAATATTGTCGATACAATGATTTTTTATAGAAAAACAAGTAAGAGAGCTATATTCGGCTGTGCCGAATCTTATATACCCTTCACCAAATTATACTTTAAAATACAAATTTTAAACATTTTTAGGTAAACAAAAATTTTTTTCCAAAGTAGTTTTTTCATTTTTTTGGAAATTTTTCTTTTCGAATTGTTATTTATTTTTTTTTTTAAATTTGAAAAAAAAATTCTGGTTAAAAAATATTTTTCCGATATTGACCCATTGTAGGTCCAACTTACTTATACGTCCTATACGTCGTTGCAAAGGTCTTTGAAATATCTATCATTAGATATCCATATTGTCTATATTAACGACTTAGTAATCCAGATATAGGTCGAAAATAGGTAAAAAATCGAGGTTGTCCTGGTTTTTTCCTCATATCTCAGCCATTTGTAGACCGATTTATTGAAGATTTGGATCCCTGGGGTCTTCAGAAAATTGTTTTCAACAGACATACAGACGGACATGGCTTAATCGACTCCGCTATCTATAAGGATCCAGAATATATATACTTTATAGGGTCGGAAAATTATATTGTGGAAATTACAAACAGAATGACAAACTTATATATACCCTTCTCACGAAGAGTATAATAATGATATTTTGAAATTTTTTTATCGATATTTCGACAGTTCTATAGAAAATTATAGTTAGACATTCTATAGTAAAGTTATGGAGATCTTGACTTTTCCATAGAAAATTTATCGATATGTATCTTGTCTTTCTTATAGTTTATTCTAAATAGCTTTTAACAGGTATTTCAGCATGTGGTTGTCATGATGGAATATTTCGGGTTCATGTCTGGCCGCATATTCTGGATATATTTCAGCCAATGCACGCTTCAACCAATCAGTGGCGTTCGTTACAGGTTCCCTGTGGTCTGGTCAGATTGCAGCAGCTCATAATAGATAGGACCCTTTTTGTCCCAGCGGCACTTTTTTCCTGTCTGTATATGGTTATATTTCCATGACTCAAAAAATTACACACAGTGTTATGTATATGTCATTTTGAAGGGTACATATCTGTCATTTATTCTAACTCAGTTATTGAACATTATGTAAACAACGAAGTTTTTTTTTGCATCGATAATTTCGAATTTTGTACCAACAAAGCGTCATATGAGAATTTTTTGCGAATTTGATCTTGAAGATGAAGTTCTTTTGATTTTATATGTTCACATATGAGCCTGAGAAAATTATCACTTTTTTGCAATAATGACACCGAGGCCCCAAACCTTTGGGGCTCATAAAAAAAGTACATGAATTTGGGCAAAACTGGGAGACATGGGTTTTATTTTTTGTTTTTTCGTGTTGTACTGTGTAAGTCATTAAAAACAAAAACCGCGTTCAACAGATACGCCATCTATTGTAAATCCCACATTCCAATACTTTCTTTTCAATTGAAAAGTTATCGATAATTTTTCTTTTCATTGAAAAGTTATCGATAATTTTATTTTTCCATAAAAAAGTTATCGATAAATTTAACTTTATATAAAAAAGTTATCGATAATTTAACTTTTTCATAGAAATGTTATTAGTAATTTATCTTTTACATAAAAAAGTTATCAATAATTTAAATTTTTCATTCAAAATTGATAGATTACTTTACTTTTCTGTTGAAAAGTTATCGATTCCTTCACTTTTCCATAGAAAAGTTCTGGATTGTTATAATTTTCTATAGAAATATTATCTATAACTTTACTTTTATATAAAAAATCTTATCGAAAACTTTATTTTCTAACTAAGAGTTATCGTTAACTTTTTGGGCACTTTTCCATAGAAAAGGAAAGGAGCTAATACCGACAATAGTTAAATATTATTTTTTAATTAATTAATTTGTCACTTAATCAAATAGAAAAAAAAATGTTTTTTTACGTTTTCGAATATTATCATCCAGTGTTTAATTTCAAATGTAAATATTTCTTTAATTTATGGCAGTAGTATTTTCTTCCATTTTAACTTAATATTTGTAGTTGTTGTATGAATTTATTATTAAATATCTTTTCTTATTAAATAGTTCTTTATTTGCATTTGTATGAGAGTTTTTCTATTGAAATATTTCTCATACTTTAGTCGATTTTATTATTAATTCAGTCCAGTCATTCCTATTCATTTATGCGCCCGTCTGTCTGACTGTCAGTCTATTCGTGTGTTCATTCATTCATTCCTTCGTTCAGTTTTGTATGCAATCTAAAAATGTTTTATTTTGATTATTGATTTTTGTCCATTTTTATTTTGTTTGTTTTTTGTTTTTATGCTGAAATAACAACAGAGAGAAGAAACTCATTCATAAATTTATGATGATGATGATTGATTGAGAGGGTGGTTGGGTTCGTCGGTCGGTCGGTTTGTTGTTTGGTTTATTCATTCCCTCATTCATTTATGCGTTTGTAAGTTCCGTTAGTGTGATGATTTGTTATAATCAAAATAAAATGCTGTATTTTTGTGGTAAAATCTATAAATTTTCGTATTCTTTTCTCATTGAATAGGTTAAGTTTCTTTGGGTTGTGTAAATTTAAATAGAAATGTTTGGTAAATTAAGAAATATTACTTTTTTAAGTAGTTTTAGTTGGGAGTTAGGAAGGAAATTGCTTTTTTACAGAATTTCTTTATAAGCCACAATTTATATTACACGGTGCAAAATAACCATATACAGACACCACTACGTGATAAAAGACCAAAGAAAAAAGACCCGTGTCTCCCAGTTTTGCAAAAGGCCTGGACTCTTTTTTATGGGTCCCCAAAGATTTGGGGCCTTGGTGTCAATTTTGCAAAAAAGTGATAATTTTCTGAGGCTCATATCTTGCTAACAGTTCGGAATTTTGATTTACTCTCTGAGGCAAAGTTATAGCTTTTGTCATAAAGAACAAAAATTGTGGACATATAAAATCAAAAAAACTTCATCTTCCCCTTTTCAGAACCATAGGTAGCAAACCGTTCAATATTCAAGGAAACAATCAACTACATAAATGTACCTATGATCTCAATAAACAACTTTCTGGAAAATATGAACTTCCTAGGAATGATTCTTATGCATTAAACACATTCAAGACAGCAGGCTATCAACTTCAATCTGTCAAAAATAAAATGCACACGTTTATATGGAGACGATTATTTTAACGACAGCACAGCTACACGGCCACACGACTACTCATGCCGATGTAGCCGAATTAGGCTAATTTCTATTTTTGTCAACTACAAAACAGAAATAGTGTTGCTAATATAATAAAAAAAATGTAAATCAAATTAGTGCTTAAAAAAATATATTTTTTTTACTTAATTAAGAGAAGTTTCTGATAACCATATTGAAATAAATTAATAACAGGTACATAATTAATTATAACCATATATATATTTTTGCTCAAAATAATTGTTTCAGTCTTAATTACTTTGGAATTTTGTACGGTTATTTTTTATTAAAGTGGCACCACTGAATTATTAATCAGCTGTTTACTTTGTAGCTGTCGTCTTTAAAATAATTCAGTAGCTGCCACACGACTACAACTGTAACCAGCAGAATTTGTGTTCGTGTAGTCGTGTAGCCTGTTGTCTTGAATGTGTTTAATGCATTAAGTCAATATATGTTAGTAAGAAAAAACTAAAGGAATTATGTGTTTTGGGCCATAAATTATTATAAACTAAAGCATACTTTTAGGCAACTTTTAAAAAAATGTATTTCCAACTTTTTAAAGTTTTTTGCTATTTTGATCTTAGAGATGAAGTTTTTTTGATTTTATATGTTCACAATTTATTTTCTTTATGACAAGGGCTACAACTTTGCCTCAGAGAGTAAATCAAAATTCCGAACTATTTGCAAGATATGAGCCTGAGAAAATGATCACATTTTTGCAAAAATGACACCGAGGCCACAAATCTTTGGGGGCCCATAAAAAAGTGCATGACTTTGGACAAAACTGGGAGACACGGGTCTTTTTTTTTTGTCTTTTATCATGTAGTGGTGTCCGTATATGGTTATATTTCCATGACTTAAAAAAGTCCATTTGTGTCAAAATTTAGGGATTTTTCATACTCAATTTGATTATTTTTCACAACGAATATTCATGAATTTAAAGTTATTTTGATCAAAATGTTGAAGGACGACTGAAAAATAAACAGGAGGACCAACGCATTTAGGTCATATAGCGAAAACTAGAAACAAAATCAAACAAAAAAAAAAAAAATTACTCAAAATAATCACACATACAAGTGTTGTTTTTATTTTCACATAGTTTTTTTACTAATACATTCTCACCACTTAGTTTTTTGATAACTGAGTTAGGTCTTTGACAAGAAAGTTTCCGCTTTATGTATATTTCTTTATTGTTTTTGTTTTTATATAGTTTTTTTTACTAAAACATTCTCACCACTTAGGTTTTTGACAACTGAGTTAGGTCTTTGACAAGAGATTTTTCACTCTATATATATTTTTCTATGGTTTTTGTTTTTACATAGTTTTTTTACTAATACATTCTCACCACTTAGGTTTTTGAAAACTGAGTTAGGTCTTTGACAAGAAAGTTTCCGCTTTATGTATATTTCTTTATGGTTTTTGTTTTTATATAGTTTTTTTTACTAAAACATTCTCACCACTTAGGTTTTTGACAACTGAGTTAGGTCTTTGACAAGAGAGTTTCCGCTCTATATATATTTTTCTATGGTTTTTGTTTTTAAATAGTTTTTTACTAATACATTCTCACCATTTAGGTTTTTGACAACTGAGTTAGGTCTTTGACAATAGAGTTTCCGCTCTTTGTATATTTCTCTATGGTTTTTGTTTTTACATAGTTTTTATACCCTTCACCTTCGTGAGAAGGGTATATATAAGTTTGTCATTCCGTTTGTAATTTCTACATTTTTCATTTCCGACCCTATAAAGTATATATATTCTGGATCCTTATAGATAGCGGAGTCGATTAAGCCATGTCCGTCTGTCTGTCTGTCTGTCTGTCTGTCTGTCTGTCTGTCTGTCTGTCTGTCTGTCTGTCTGTCTGTCTGTCTGTCTGTCTGTCTGTCTGTCTGTCTGTCTGTCTGTCTGTCTGTCCGTCTGTCTGTCTGTCTGTCTGTCTGTTGAAATCAGTTTTCTGAAGACCCCAGATATCTTCGGGATCCAAATCTTCAATAATTCTGTCAGACATGCTTTCGAGAATTTTGCTATTTAAAATCAGCAAAATCGGTCCACAAATGGCTGAGATATGAGGAAAAAACCAAGACAACCTCGATTTTTGACCTATTTTTTTACCTATATCTGGATTACTAAGACATTAATATAGACAATATGGATATCTAATGATAGATATTTCAAAGACATTTGCAACGACGTATATAAGACCATAGTAAGTTGGACCTACAATGGGTCAAAATCGGGAAAAAAATTTTGAACCCGAATTTTTTTAAAAAAAAAAAAATTGAAAAAACAAAAAAAAAAATTTTTAAATTTAAAAAAAAAATTTTTTTAAATTTAAAAAAAAAAAATTTTTTAAATTTAAAAAAAAAAAAATTTAAATAACAATCGAAAAAAATTTTTTTACAAAAAATTCAAAAAACAATCGAAAAAAAAAAAAATTTGTTTACCTAAAAATATTTAAAATTTTGAAGTATAATTTGGTGAAGGGTATATAAGATTCGGCACAGCCGAATATAGCACTCTTACTTGTTTTTACTAATACATTCTCACCACTTGGGTTTTTGACAACTGAGTTAGGTCTTTGAGGAGAGTTTCACCTCTATGTATATTTTTGTTTTTACATAGTTTTTTTACTAATACATTCTCTCCACTTGGGTTTTTGGCAACTGAGTTAGGTATTTGACAGTAGAGTTTCCGATCTATGTGTATTTATCTATAGTTAGTTTCTTAAAATATTGAATCATTCCGTTGCAGAGTTGACATTAATTTTTTAATGAAGCATAGTTTTAATATTTCCTTTTATTTCATATTTTTTCATTATTTCAAAGTATTTTTTGTTTATTTTAATTATATTTCAAAGGCAATATGGAAAGGTGTCACCACCTGATTTCTTTTTGAAACCTATTTGTCGCCCGTCTGTTTTATTCAATTTAAACAATTCAAATTTATTCGTACTCATCATAGTTGATTTTCTTTGTAGATTTCTTTTTCAAAATATGTAATATTGAATTCCACTAAACCACAATTAGTTTTGGTACTCGCATTTGTTGGTTATTGTTTGCCTTTGTCTTTTTCCTTTGCCATGTAAATATTTAAGCATTTTATGAATGACTTTATGGCTACAAAAAATCTATGGTTTTTTTTTCCTACATATTTTGAAAGTGCAACATCAACATTATGCATATAGTTTGTTGTTGCCTCAAAGGAATAGATGCATAAATGCATGAATACAAATGCAAATGATGGCACAACAACAGCAATAACAAGGAGGAAACTATTTAGAAATAAAACTAAAATGAAAAACTAAAATGAGATGTAAAAGGATTAGAAAACAAACATTGAATGAATGATAAACAATTTGCAAATGTGTTTATGTCAGTTGAAATTTTTACTTTTTGTTAGTCAAAATATTATTTTAGTTTTTTTTGTTTGTTGTTTTGGTTTTAAATTTGAATATTATAAATAATAATACGCAAAAGGTAAAAATATTATATACAATTTTATACATAAATACATTGATATTAATGTTATTTTTAAGGTTACATTTATTAGCAGAAATTTTGTATTGTAAAATTCCTAAATTGACAGAATTTAGATAAATTAATAATATTTGTTATTTGTTTTAAGCAGTCAAGGTTATCGAAATCAAATTTTGTTTGTTAAAGATAAACATAAAGCTACATATCGTCACCTAAATCATAAAAGGACCTCTCTAACATTGTAATACATATATTGTTAGATTTGTTTTCAAAATGCATATACAAATATAATATTTTGCCGTCGATGGACAATGTATTGTCCCAAACATATTTTTTGTCGAATTTGTTATAGAAATAGCACCCAATAATGGTCGAAATATTAAAACCTGTATATTTTTCATACAAATGTTGTCAACTTCTTTAGATATCTAGAAACTGACATTAACTCTTCTTCATTTCTCTATCTGCTATTAAAAATTATAATTTCAAAATATTTGGAACAGTTACCAATCTTTGCAACCATGAAAATCATGATTTGATTCTACTTTAGAGCACAATCAATATTTTGATGATTTTAAATCCTGGCGTTAACCCTCTAACCCGCAAACTTTAAAAAGCTAAAAAAAGTTGTAGAATAATTTTTTTAGGGTAATTATGACCCAATAAACTCGGAACAGCCATCGGAAACTAATTTGCAAATTAAGTTTAGGAACCAGGTGCAAAATGGTGAAGAGTGCCTCAGGGCATAGTTGCCGGTTTAGGATACGATTTTATGAAAAACTAATGAAAAAGAACTAATAAAAATTATTTCGAATAGATCGGGCTACTAAAAGTTAGTAAAACTTTGATTTAGAAAAAGACACAAAAAATTTCATGTCACAAAACAAATGACAGAACTAAAACTAAAAGTCAGAATGAATTTCGACCTTCGAGGGAAATGTTAACAATTCTGTAACTAAAGTCACAGTTAAATTTAAAAACAAAATTATAATTACTTTTTGAGATAATTGTTGTTTTGTAATGCATGCCTTGTGGGGCGGCATGAAATAACCCCCCACGAAATAACACCCCAAAAATAAAATGAAATAACCCCCCACAATTTGGGGCCTTATTTCATATGCAATAAAACCCCAGTTTTGAAAATGAAATAAGACCCCAACGAAATGAAATAATTCCCCAAACAGAAATGAAATAACACCCCATTATAAGGGTCTTATTTCATATGAAATAGAACCCCAATTTTTAAAATGAAATAAGTCCCCAAACTCAGTGAAGGTAACAATTGGTGGTTTCAAACGGTCTGTTTAAAAACATTTTTGTTGTTTTTCAAACAAAAAAGTTTTAATCTAATAAGACTTTTTGAACTATTTTTATTGTTTTATCATAAAATAACACTTTTTGTTTGAAGTACAACAACAATTTGTTTAAACTATCATAATAAATTAGGACATTATGACAATATAACTTAATAGCAGATCGTTTGAATCTAAAAAATGTGCTTGTAGCTTTCTCATTTTGTGTTGAAATCTGTTTTAAGACTTTTGGATGAAATAAAAACTATATCTATTTAAATACGAAATATATTTGGGTTTAATGAGATTTGTTAAAATATTGATTTGTAAATATATTTTGAAATAGTAAAAATAAGATATCGCTCGATTTTTTTATTTTTTACACAATTTTTCGCCAGCGGCGCTTGATTACAAAACATTACAGTAATTTACAAAACAATATTTCAACTAAACTTGTTTTAAGTTAAACCTTATAGTTCTTATTAAAAAAGTTAGAGCAGACTAAATATACAAATTTCCTATGAAAAAGTAGACCTTTTTTAAAATTAAAATCTTTTTAATTTTTATTTATTTAAATATGAGAAAATAAATTGAATTGTTTTCTCGGAAAGTATTTTAAAACACCATTAGAAATTTAGAAAAAAATATTTTTTACCTAATATTTAAATTATCACGATCCTAACTCTGCGAAATTATCACTTCAACTGATATCACAATTTGGTTTTGTGAATGGTAAATACAAGTTGTTAATATATCGGGACATAATTTACAGATTTTTTGTTTTCTTTATAAATTAAAAAATGAAATTATCCCCCAAAATTTATATTGGAGACTTATTTCATATTGATTCTTTGGGGTATTATTTCATATGTAATAATCCCCCAATTAAAAAAATGAAATAATACCCCAAAAAATGAAATAACACCCCAAAAATCGTTGTTGTTGATCTATGTACTAATTTTTGGGGGGTTATTTCATTTTATTTTTGGGGGATTATTTCGTGGGTGGTTATTTCATTTATCGGGGTTCTGGTTTAATCGGTTAATCGAGCAAATAATTAATCGGGGTTTAGATTTAATCGGTTAATAATCGGTTAATTTTAAATTGTTCGATTAACCGAATAATTTCTATTTTAATTTTAAAATGAAAATAAAACCACGAATTTTGAGTACTTATTTTAAGTATTTTATTAATAATAGAAAAAAAAACCAAAATAAATATTAATAAAAATTGACATGGAAAAAACTCTCTCTCTGATTGTTGATATTGGAGAAATTGAAAATAAGGCATGATCAAGAATATCCAATATCTCAGTTCTTTTTTTTTAATTTTTTCTAAGCATATAAAATCCTCCATTATACCATTTGGATTGTTTTTAGATTTTGAATACTTTTAATAATTTCAATAAGTTCTGATAAAATACTCGTTTCAATAACGTCTCCTGTTTGGTCTATTATCATGTCCTCCTCCGACAAATACATGTGAATTAAATATGTCAGTTGTTATACTCACTAAACATGTTTCTTGGATGTTCGAAAAATATGTAATTTTACTTTGACACAAATTAATCTGTTTATTTTTTATTTGAAAATCGTCAATTTTGAATTATTCGAACAGTTAACCGACCTAAATTAATCGGTTAACCGATTAACGGTTAATCGATTGAATAAAGTAAATGACCAAAAACATTTTTTTTTTTAAATTTCAGTAATTTATATTCGTGAGTGATTTTTGGATGTGGGCCTTATATGGGACCTATGACCTATTATGGGCCGATCGTCATGAAATTAAGTCATGTGATTTACGTACATATATATGAAACTTATGTTGAATTTTATGTGGATACCAACACTTTTAAGAGATTTATTTAAAAGTGAGTTTCGAAAGTGGGCCTTTTATGGGAGCTATTAGTAATTATGGACCGATCAAAATATTAGTCTTACCCACACCTTAAAGTATACCGATCTACTCTGAATCACTTTCTGAGGAGATCCGAAACCGCCTAAAACCAAATATTATTTTTCGTTTTCAATGTTTCCTTTATGAACTATTTTCAGTAGAAAAATTCAATATTTATTAATGAAAAAGATGAAT
Organism: Calliphora vicina; assembly: GCF_958450345.1. NCBI lineage: Eukaryota > Metazoa > Arthropoda > Insecta > Diptera > Calliphoridae > Calliphora > Calliphora vicina. The sequence continues at coordinate 57,380,430 of NC_088781.1, read as the reverse complement.
TATGGTTTCATCCTCCTCATTATGACAACTTCTAGAGTAGTCACGATAAGGGAGTCCAATATGTGTGGCATGTACACAAAACCTACAATGTAAGTTTTATGCTTTGTAATCGCGGAAAGTATGCACCAAGTCCAATTGTATATACGGATAGTGATAAATTTGACCAACTTCCCTGGTCCAAGACATAACATGTACGATAAGTGAACGGATTGCAAGAGGACAGTGTTAAATATTTCTATCGCTTGCATTTCATACGAAATATGATTGCCATCAATATCCCCGTGTCCTCTCACCCATATTAGTAATATTGTCTCGCCATCACATTCAGAGACGCAGGGAGTTAATAGCAGCTTGATTGTCGTTATAAATTTGTATATCTCTGCCATAAATGCGTTAGTACCTTAGCCAGTTTACGCTGATAGTTCAGCCTGAAGAATACTGCACTCATCACTGAGTTTATAAGAATTCTTGATTCTGAAAAAAGATGCAGCCACTAACTCTCCTTACCCCTTTGGAACCATGGGGGATTGAAAAAAAGTGTAACTTCTAAACGAATAGTTTGATTTTAATAAAATTTCCCACGGCTATAGAGAAGGTGTTGATAAGTTTAAGTTTTGCATTGGGCTTAAAACACCAAGGGGAAGCCAAGCCTGAATACATCAAAGTGGGATACCTATGGTATATCAAAAATTAAAAATGATGCCAAATTTTTGTTCGCGTTTCGATTTGAAAGATTTGTATATATATGTATATAGAATCTACTAGTCGATCTATAAAAAGCATATATGTATATATTTAATTCTTTAATTCCCAGTGGAACATAGGGCCGCAGCCCTATTTTCTATAGCTATAGCTATATATTATAGCTACATATATATTATCTCTTTTAGTTTAGGAGTTATTCGCATTTGAAAATTAAAACGAACGAAATGAAAAATCGTATGAACGAATTGTTTAAGAACTCTATTGTGTCAAATTTTCCGAAAAAGTACTTACATTAATTTTAAATTATACAGATAATAAGAAAAAGCTATTCGGGAAATGTTATAAAAGCAAAATGATATCAAAATTCATATTATTGCGTGGTCCAGATTCTTCCGAAGTACACCTATTTTTTTGGTATATTTAAAATTTAGACAACATTTTCTCTAATCGCATAGCTGTTTACAAAAAACTAATACCTGTTTTGTATGTCCCAATATGTTCTTCAATAGTGTGCAAATGGATTTCATAGCCCAGAGTTTGATGCCTTCAATAGATCCAAAAATCTAAAAAATCACAATTTTGGGATTTTTGAAAAGTTTTTTGGTATTGTCAATAACAATTCACAAACGTCTTTTTCACTTTAGCATTTCGATGAAAAATTTCTATATAAGTGTAAAATTTCATTAAAAACCATTAAAAAACTGAATTTTTATTGTATTTTAAAAATTACAATTTTCCAAAAAACTCAGCTATCATTTTTTATTCCCATATTTTTGAAAATGTCTTCTATAATTTTTAAAAATTTTGTATATTTTTGAAAAGAGGTCATAATTTCCATTTTTTCCAGTTCCCACACTGTGAGTCATAGCTTTTCCGTTCCGTTTTCCAAGCCATTTTCTGAGATAGGGTCGTTTTACGTACCACATATTGCAACTAAAGGATATTTTCTTCCACATTTGTATAACTTAAGTTAATGCAGAGCTTCAAAATCAATTATATTTGGTTATTTGGTCATCCGAAACATTCATACATGTATCTGGTATATCCAATTTTATGATTTTTATTATATACCCTGTAAAAACTTGACTTGACTTTCAATTACTCAGTAACTTATTGTTCAATGATTACTATAATGACTTATTTATTACCTCTTATATAACAGCATACTTTCCAGTCATTTGCATAAGAGACCAAACTATCAAGGAGCTATTTAAGTCATTACTTGTAACTAGTTTTAGTGATATTAAAATAATGACTTATTTATAAGCGAGTGCCTCCAATAACATCAGTATGATAAAATAATCTGTTAATATTCATTCTATTGTGTAAGTAGTGAAGTGCCAGAGTTTAGCATTTTAACTTATTACTTGGTAATGAAAGTTTTTGCTGGGTTATATTTATTAATATTTTATCTTAGCAAGAAACCATTTAAATCTTCTTTTAATTTTCATGAATATTTAACCTTCGCTTTACCAATACCCACCCGGGTGACCACTTAGTTTTTATTGGTTTAATATTTTTTTTAATTTTGTTTCGATTTAAATGAAATTTATACTCACTGAACAAATTTTAGAGTTCTATAGAATTTAATAGAAACATTTTAAACTTTTTATAAGGTTTTTAAAATTTTTTAAAATTTCGTTCGTCGCATATATTTATAGAAGTATTGGTAAACCATGTACATAAAAAACCTTTGGTAAAGCGAAGGTTAAACAAATTTTCAAACAATTTATTTGTTTTTTCCCTACACATTGTTCTTTTTTATGTGTGTGTGTGCATTTTTTAAATATCACCACTCATATTTTAATGAGCCAAAGTCATTTTTTATACTTGTAAATTGTTTTTTAAGTGTTAGTTCTAGGATATGCTCCCCAAATCCCCACGATTCTGTATCTATCTCTCTCACTCTTGCACATTTTCAAAACTACTGCAACCATAAATATTTCTTGGTTTTCATGGCGCAACGAAAAAAAACAAACTAAACTAAAAGCCAAGTCATAAAAAACCACCACTGCTGCATGCATTAAATAGTCGTGGGGTAATAAATCATTGCGTAGTGCGAATGCAGCATTAAGTTGCAAGAAGAGAAAAAAAAACTGCTGTTGCAACTAGCATGAGTTTAGATGCCTCCGATAGCAGCCGTTTGGAATTACAAGTGTAAGCGAGTGAGTGAGTGTGTGTTTACAAGAGTGGAAACTATGAATATGCTATAATTTTCCACAAATTTATCATATTTATATGCAAGTGTAGATTTTTTTTGCTGTCATGTTGTTAGTTTTTTGTTTTTTTGTTTGTTAGTTTCTGTTTAAATCAGTTAAAATGCTCGTATAGGGCTTTAAAGTGTAAGTGGCGAATGAAACAACTAAAACTATTCTTTTTTATTGTTTTTTTTTTTATTTTTATTGGAGGCCAACATATTTGCCAGTCATTCTTAATATGAGTTTTGAATTTTTGACAAATAATGCAATCAAATTAGGAGAAATTGCTTTAGTAATAACAAAATGAAGAATGTTTTCTTTTGCTATATGCCACAGAGCACTATTACTACCAAAAGTATTCTTAAGGGGAGAATTTGAGGGTAATTATTTATGACGAAAGGAGCACAACTAAAGTCGCTTGAATGTGCTTAAAATTGCTGAATGTTTAAGTTATGCCTAGCTGTGGCAACATTTAATTTCTACGAATTCTGGCATTATTTCCATTTATAAATGTGTTTAATTTCGTAATTTCGTAGGCCAATCTAAATTTACATGCCCAGATCGTGTATCTCGAAATATCTGCATTGTTTTGACTTAACATTGCCCAAACCCAATTGATTACATCCAAGACCACAATACTCCCAGAAGTATTCCAAGATCGCTCCGTTCGAGCGATTGTAGCTTCTGTGATTTACCCCTGAATGAACGGGCTAAGAATCATCAGAGCATTACAATGGAGGTTTACTACACTGGAAAATGGTGGCAAAGAACCTATAAAGTCATAATGTCATCGTATCCGTTTAGATATGTAACGCAGTAAATGACGACACTTAATCCTATCTCATAAGAGGATATGGCCCCTAGTGCCAAATGCGCATTTAGTTATTAAAATATTAAAGTTTAACAAACATATTTGTAGCTATTGTAACTAAATCTTAAAAATAAACCTATGCTGATTCTCATAGACGTATGATTAATATTATTTATTACCTAAATCACATTTATATTTATCATACGCTCTATAAACAAAATTTATACACAACACATACATCATGTAAAGTGCCAAAAATGGTGATGTTTTTTTTTTTTAAATTTTTGTATGGGAACCCTCCAGGGGGGTATGCCACTAACACCTCCAAAGTTAGTTAGCCTCAATCAAGTCTAAATTTAGCCTCGATTTGGGCACTTTAAAAGGGTCAAAGTGGGATTTTTCAAAATTTGACCTTTGGGTCAACATAAGGAACATCAGACAGAATTCATTTTAGAGGTATATTTCCTTTGGAAAAATTACTTATTTTGATTCCTAGAGTATGATTTTCCTTATTACTTTGTTAATTTTGAATGTACATAACTTTCAGTAGTGGTTTTTTAACAATTCGTTCTTACGATTAAACAGGTCAACAGCAAAAAAAGGCTTCACTAGCCACTATATAGATTTGATGCATCATGGTTACCTAAGTAAAAAAATGGTAAAATTTTTGAAATTGACTAATCCATACTGTAATATATGGCTTACCATTGTAAATTATAGTGATAAAGGTTTCAGCTATTTCGATTCAACGTGTGATTCTTTCGCAGTACAGAATTTAAATGATTCCTAAATTAAAAAGCGTAATTTTATTGCGTTTTCTCAAAAAATCGATAAAAAAGCAACACTTCAGGTTGTTTTTTCCTCCTTGACTTCTGTTTCCACTTTGAACGCCATCCTCCAAAAATCTTCATATCGATGGCTTAATATAGAAAGGTCGTATCTCAACTTTTAGTTACTTTACAGGAGAAGAAAAAAACTCAATAAAATATATAAATGAATGCCTAGAATATTTGAATGTCCTCGCACCCAGCTGTAGTCCATGTTCAAACAATAGAATTTCTCTAATTTTAGTTACTTGCAGAATATATCAAATTCTGTGTATTTAAGCAATTTAGTGATAATATTTAGGTTTGAATATATTACTTTCTCATAAATCGAGTCCTGTGTTGGAAACATAGTATCAATTAGGTTTGTATTACCATTTGGCTGGTCCATTCAATGATATCTGAAAAGGTGCCAAAATGATTAAAAACATATGATGAGGATCCAGATCTTCTACTTCCCTGCCGACATAAAAAAAATATATAGCAAATAGTCATCAGAAGACAATAAGAACTCTAAGCATTTCTGTACTCAAATAAAACTGAATTCCTATATGAGAAGACCTGCATATTTTGTCGCTCACTTTTGTATAACTGTGTAATTATTGAGGAAGAAGACGTTCCTCATTGTAAATACGTTTGAAAAATCATTGTAGAAATAATTCTATCTCGTTGCGTGCACTCGAAACTCACTGTTATCTGTCATCATCGCTGCAGTTATCTGTTATCAGCGCAATTTGGTTGATAAAACCAGCTTGTAGCCCAAACGATTTTCTATAGCAAAGCTGACTACCTAAAATTTTCAGAATTGTATGAGCTATCAATTTTTAATCATGAACGTGAACATTTGTAATGTTGTTTTCTTCCTGTTAAGAAGTACTAATAATGGCGAAAGTGTACCAAAGTTTTATTTTCAATAACTTCCAATCTTTCAAATTGTTCCTCTTGGAGAAATCATTTGAATATTAACAATATGAGCACAATAACTAGTTAATACTGCCATCATTTGTTGCATCTTCAATTGATAAAATTATCCATCTTTGACAGTTGCACAAGCTTGAAAGTAAATATACCCATGCGTTAAAATGCTATCGTGTAAGAAGTGAAGTTCCAGAATTTTGCATTTTAACTCATTACTCAGATTCTGTTTCCAGCTAACATTCTATTGCACGAATGTTATTTATTCTTGCTAGAATTTTGGACTGCTCAGCCATATCGTTGTTAGGCATTTGCCTTTTTCTTATAAAATAATCTTTAGCTACTATTGTACACTAAATTCTTATTTAGTGGTTATTAGAATTAATAAACATTTTTTTAAATTTAGTTTAAAACACTTTAAGAAACATATTAAAAACCCGTTTTTGATGAAAAAAATGTTGATGATTTGATATATCATTCAGTTATGCAAGATATTTGGTGGCTTCGGAAAGATATTTTCAACTTATCTATAACGATCCATTATATATTGATGGTTTAATATAGAAAGGTCGTATCTCGTTTTTTTACAAAATCGAGTTTTTTACATATTCTGGTAGACAAAACTCAAATAGACCTCCCTTAAAAAATTCAGTTTCCTATGTTGACGAATAACAGATTTATAGTAATTATAAAAAAGCCCTAACTCATTTAAAAAAATCGTTTGAAATAAAAACTCCTAATTCATTTAAAGTTGAATGCATATTTTTTGGTATATACTTCATCGGGTGGCAAATGAAAAATGTAGGCAAACGGAATAAAAATATATTGTTACGTTTTTACCTTTTAAAAATGGTGGTATATTTCCTTTAAATAAACCGGATACTTTTGATTGCAAATAAAAGCAGTTTAGTGATTTAAAATTTGTAACAACTCTTTATTTATTCAAATGCACAACATCAACAGTTTAAATAGTCACTATGTGTTTTTAATACACACACTTAAATTACAATTTATAATATACAAGAATGCAGTTGATGCTAACTGTAACAGCGCCTATAATAAACTAACTCACAACTTATACATCACACTTTAAAGCAGTTAATTTGTCTTTACTTAAAGATGCTTCAAATTAGACTGACTGATTGATGTTCTCACGACCAATTTCTATACGCTGCATTACCATCTAGATGCTCTATTTCTACAATAATCTTAACGGACAAAACTAGTATATCCGAATGTTAATGTTAGCAGCTAAATCATTTATTAATGCCATACTTACAAACAATGCTAATAACTGATAAGTAGAAGTTTTAAAAACATGATCAATGTTGCAGGCAGTCATTACAGGACGTTAAATTCAAATCGCTAATGCCAATTCGTAACAATATATCGAGCCCTTAGCGCCAAATTATCGTAAGCGACATTTTCTAATTTTTTTTTTATTGCAAAAATTAAAATTTTATGGACCGACTGAAGTTTTAACGTTCTCAGAATATCAAAATTGTTAGTAACTTCAAAAATATAGGGAGTAAGATTTTATAGTAAGTCAATGTTTACATTTTACAAAAAATGAATTTTATAGCGACACACAGTGGTATAGAAAACAAGAGGAAAATAAATCTGTAACTTCTAAATGGTTAGATTGGTTTGAATAAAATTTCACATGCACAAAGAGCAAGTGCTGTCGAGTTTAAGTTTTGAACGTGGACCTCATGGACTAATCAGGGGCGCGACCAAGGGTCCTCAAAGTAGGACTCCTCGGGTATGTTACATTTTTAAAACGATCCTATTTCTTCGTTTGTGTTCCGATTTCAAAAAAATTACACATTTAAAAAACTCATCGTAGCTATCAATTATCTCTTATAGCTTAGGCGATATTCGCATTTGAAAATTAAATTTTCAACATTTTTACCCACCCTACTCCAGTTTTTTTAAACAGCGTATCCAAATATTTCCCGATTTTCTCCAGTGTATTGGACTAACAACATATGTGTGTGTTAAATAGAAAAAGAATTATTTAAAAATAATGACTAAGTCCAAAGTTATATGCATTTTAATTTAAAAAAAAATTAAAAAGGCGATTTTTCGCAAATGTTTTGGGAAGAAAGAACTTTTTTCTTTTTAAGGTATCGCAAACAATTTCTAAGGAATTTATACTTTCTGAATGCTAAGTTGTCATGAAATATTTTAAATGAAAAAAACTTTAAAAATTGTTATTACCGAGGGGACCAGGTCCATTCAAATAAAAACACCTATTTTTTATTTAAAATTAAACTTTAGGGCTAAAATTTTCAAATCGCATGTTCGATATCAAAATATAGTAACCGATTTTAGATGGCCCAGTATGTTTTTAATTATTTTGTAAAGGGTTCCGATAACCCCATCCCTGGTGTATATATTATAGCCAAAAAATTTCCCATTTTTGGAATTTTTCAACACTTTTTTGAGAATTGCGGGATTGCTGATAATAAATTTCAAAATTCGGTTTTATTTTTCCATTTTAAATAGAAAAATCATAAATAAAAATTTAATTTCAATTCGAAAAATTTGTGTCTATGCAAAAATTCTATAAAAAAAACATGAAAAATAGACAAATTATATTATATTAAGTGTGTTCCCGTACTTTCCAGTAAAAATTATCCAGTAACTTTAATTTAGAGCGTAAAAATACATTTACTCTCAAAAAAATATCCAAAAAAAGTACGCGAACAACAATTTGTAAAAAGAAGTTGTATTTTGTTATAAATCAATTTAAAACGTTTGTTTTGTGTTATTTTACTTCTTTTCTTAGCAAGACTTGTAAATTGTGTTAATTTTCAACTATTTTGTTTTGTTTACATTTGCAACAATTTGTTTTAAACATATTTTTCATGTTGATATTTTTTACTGGACAAAAAATGTCCAGTAAAAAATATAATGTTCTCTATCTACGAACTGTCACTTTTAACACTCTCTTGCTCTCTCGCTACAAGTTTTTAAAAGTAAACGAACGGAATCCCGTAACTTCCAGTGATAATTTGTACAAATTAAGGAGTGAGATCGAAAAATTCTTAACACACGTTTTTCATTACATTTTTTAACCCAAGTATTATTTGAATTTTTTTTTGATCAAGTTACCTTTGAAAAACATGTCAGTTATTATGTGTAATGTCAATTATATTAATTTTTTTGTTAATCTGATTAAAATGAGTGACCAGAAAAAAGTGCGTACTGAAATTATTAAATATTTTCAACAAAACCCAACTTGGTCTTACAAAAAGTTGGCCAAGCATACAAAGGTCTGCCGTCAAACTGTTTCCAATGTTATTAAACAGTACCGGGAGAACTTGTCAGTTGATAGAAAACCTGGTTCAGGTAGAAGGAATGGTCCACATGATGTTTCTAAAGCCAAAAAAATAGAACGCATTTTCAAAAGAGCTCCCAACACATCCGGTAGGAAAGCAGCCCGGTTAGCTCAGTGCTCGGACTATTTGGTACGAAAAGTTAAAGCTAATGCAGGTTTAAAAACATACAAGGCTCAAAAAGTTCCTGACAGGAACGCTACTAAAAATTTAGAGGCCAAAAACAGAGCACGGAAATTGAAGTCAAGTTTTATAAAAAAATATTCTTGCTGCATAATGGATGACGAAACGTATGTTCTGGCAGATTTTTCGCAACTTCCAGGTCAAAAATTTTATGTTGCTGATGCTCGAGGGAATGTTGAAGAAAAGTTTAGGACCCAAAAGCAGACAAAATTTCCCAGAAAGTTCTTGGTATGGCAAGCAATATGCAGTTGCGGCAAAAGAAGCCACTCATTTGTTACAACGGGCTCTATAAATACCGAAATTTACATCAAGGAATGTTTACAAAAAAGGCTGCTTCCATTCATAAGACTTCATAATGTGTCCACTTATTTTTGGCCTGACTTGGCATCCTGTCACTATGGCAAACAAGCCCTTGAGTGGTACAAGAACAATAATGTGGTATTTGTACCAAGAGAGGCAAATCCTCCAAACTGCCCGGAGCTAAGGCCAGTGGAGAGATATTGGGCTCTTGTTAAAAGAGAATTGAAGAGTACAAAAAAGGTGTCCAAAAGTGTGGTAGATTTTAAACGGAGATGGACTACATGTTCGAGCAAAGTGACAGAAAGCACTATAAAAACGTTAATGGAAGGGTTTCCGAAAAAGGTTCAAAATTTCATCACTAGTGATTAAAACTATAAAAATAATTTTTTTTGTAAATTGTAATAATAATTTCAATCAAATAAAAAAAAAATTAAAGCTGTAAGTTTAGTGGTTTCTTTTTTATAAACATATATGTATGTTAAGAATTTTTCGATCTCACTCCTTATTATAAATTATCAAGTACGCGAACACAACTGTTATATGACATCATAACATTTTTAATTCCATGCATGATACAATAATTGTAGAAGGTAGAATCACTAGGGAGAGTTTTCAATATTTAGCCCTATAACGTCAAACTTTGATTTTGATTTTTTTCATATTTTTTTTATATTTTCTTTTGTTTGACATTACAAGAATTGTACAATTGAGAATTTATTTTCTACTGGGTGTACCTTATGTTGTTGTGTCATGATTCCATGTATAAATTTCAAAATAATCAAAAAAAACCTTCTCCTGTAAAATTTGTGTTTTGTCGCTTATGATAATTTGGCGCTCGATGGTGAAGGGTATTAAAACTGTTCTTGGATGATATTTTTAAGTGATTCATTGCTGATGAATTTATTCGAATTTAGAAACGCATTTATAATGAATTGTTATGTACTACTGCTTAAGAAGTCGTGAAAATTACATTCAATTTGTACAATAAATTTAATTTTTATTCTACTATTTACCATTATTTACCTACCTAGTATTTAATATAAAAAAAAACAATATACATATTTTAATTAATTTGAGTACAACATGTCTTACCTGAGGCCATCAGTCTGGCTGTTTTTATCAAAGTCTGTTAGTCAACAAACTTTTCTATTACGCTCAATATAAAAAATGTATACGAACAAAAAAGAAAAATGCTGTAGTATTACTTAGACATAGAAGGTCATTTCTAGAAATCTATTTTACTTCTTCGGGGTAACATGTGCTCATACATGGTTGAGTATGGATTTAGTTTTTTTTTGCTTGTTGCCTGCCTTCACATGTAAATTAATATGGGTCAATTTTTTTAAAAGCGAAATTAAAAAAAATATTCAACTGTAACTTGTAATTTCCTTGTGTTCTGTTTTTTTTCTTCTTGCAAATAATAAAAAATAATTGTGCGCGTGTATGTTTTAGTATTTTTTACTAATGAAAAGCTGCATTTGAAAAAATCCAATTTCAAAAATAAAACAAAAAATAAAACTTTCGGTTGTAAATTGTTTTCTTTTTTTTTGTTTGGTTTTTATGAGTCAAAAAGTAAAATGGCTATAAAATTTACACATTTATATGTATGAGTTTATGTTTTTTTTTTATGCATCACTAAAGTGTGGGTTATTGTAAATTTATATAGTAATGATCATAATAAAAGATACACCGGATACATGTGTATGTAAGGAAATGTCTAAAAGTGTATTAGAAATTTATTTGATGCTCACAAGTGTTTTGTAAGAGCAAACAAAAAAAGGATCCTCCACTGGAAAAAAAAGTGGAAATAAATCTGTAACTTATAAACGAATAATCCGTTTTTAATATTTTCCAAGGCTATAGACGTGTAGTAGAGTTTCAGTTTTGAATTTTATCTTTAATCACGAAGTGGCGAAGAAGGGGTTTTGTGTGGAGCCTCAATCCTATCCTAGTCTGGTATTTTGCTGATCCAAATCTTTCCCAATTTTTTAGAAGTATTATTTTTTAATTAACAACAAGTTTAAGCAAAGTTCACATAAAGTTCATAATTATTTACTCCGGGAGAACCGTTTAAAATTGCAAAATGTATTTCATATTATGTCCTGGGGTGTATGAACTTAAACATACATAAATGTATGTATATGAGTAAATATTAAACTCTCATACACATGAATATTTTCGAATGTATGTATTTATTCAGTTGATGTATTAAAATTGAAATCACACACACACAGGTAAAAATATTAAAAAAACGAAGGTAGAACCCTGCAGCGTAGTTATTTACACACTAGCCTATTTGTAAAGCCTTCGACTGTCGACTGAGTGTGGCAGATTCAAATATTTTAGAAATAAATCTGCCATTTCTAACTGGCTGAACTCCGCTTTACTTTAAATTTCACATAACTATAGCAGAGGAGTATTCGAGATTATTTACTGATCAAAAACAAAAAATTATAAAATTTTGTGAAAATGTGGGAATTCACTTAATTGTGAATAAGTTCGAAAAGAATCCTTCGATTTTTATGATTGATAACAATTTCTGCCGTTTTAAATTTTTTATGATTTTTTTAAATCCAAAAAATTTGCTATTTTCACGTAAAAAATCTATTTTTTGCTTCAATTTGTTATTACAACTCCGAAACTAATGAGGCGATTGAAACGCAATATATGTATATATGAAAATTTGTATATAGCAAGGGGAAAATGTTTTCAAAATTCAATCAATCGAAAGAAGAACATTAACTACTCAATTTTATGTATATCAAACAAAAAACTAAAATTTTGTGAAAATGAGCGAATTCATTTAAGTGTGAATAAATTCGAAACGAATCCATCGATTTTTATGATCGATATTTTATTTTGTTCCTATTACATGTAGCTTTGCGATAAAGCAATAGATCTGAACAATTTCTGCCGTTTTAATTTTTTTATGATTTTTTTAAATCCAAAAAATTTGCTATTTTCATGTATAAAAATTCTATTTTTTGCTTCAATTTGTTATTACAACTCCGAAACTAATGAGGCGATTGAAACGCAATATATATATGAAAATTTGTACATAGCAAGAGGAAAATGTTTTCAAAATTCAATCAATCGAAAGAAGAACATTAACTACTCAATTTTATGTATATCAAACAAAAAAGTAAAATTTTGTGAAAACGAGCGAATTCACTTAATTGTGAATAAATTCGAAAAGAATCCATTGATTTTAATGATCGATATTTTATTTTGTTCCTATTACATGTAGCTTTGTAATAAAGCAATAGATCTGAACAATTTATGCCGTTTTCGATTTTTTATGATTTTTTTAAAACTAAAATTGCTATTTTCACGTAAAAAATATATTTTTTGCTTCAATTTGTTATTATAACTCCGATACTACGGATTAAAGGTTATGTAAATCTAAACTTTTTCAAGTTTATTTTAATAAAGTCGGACTAACCCGTTTTGAGTTATCATTATTTATGTGGAGAAACGTCTAAAAAAATTTTATAATTTTACTTAATTTTTTTTTTTTTAAAAATCTCTAATAAAATTAAAAATTTGGACCATATTTGTGCTACTGGAACCACTATACATAAAAAATTGTGTAGTGGTTTGAATAGCCTTTAAAATTTTTTTGATTTTGTTGCCTTGTATTATTCATGAGACTTCTAGAAGATGGCGCTGTGTATATAAATAGTAACAGCGAGTTGCAGAGGAGTTATCGTAGGCGATGTTAGAGTTAACATCAACTGTTTTATCAGTGTATTCTTGTAAATTATAAAGAGTGTTTTTAAAGTGTGTATATTAAAAGATATTGACTATTTAAATTGTTGTTTTAATTTAAATAAATGAAGAGTTATTACAATTTTAAACTCATGGTCGTTTTTATTTGCAATTAAAAGAATCGGGTTTAGTTAAAGGAAATAAACCACCATTTTTAAAAGGTAACAACGTAATAATATTTTTTGGAAATAGTTCGAATGTTTTGTAATCAAACGTGCTAATCTCTGTTCCATGAGATATCCTTGTCAATCACCTTAAGTATATGTCGAACTAACCATTTTCTAGATTAAAGTTAATAGAGAAGAAACCAGAAAAGTAACTAGTAACAATAGAAGATTGAGCTAGTGCAAAGTTTTCAATTCCAACCCTCTAAAACTATGGGGTATGCGTGTTTCCGTGTTTGAGTAACTGTAATAAAACACATGTTATTTTTTTTGCTGTCAAGTTTCGTTGTTTTTTTTTCTCCTGACCATTTAACCAAATTGACTTTACATGTGTTATTTTTGCAGAAATAAAATAAAAATAAAAGAAAGACAACAAAAAATAGAAACTACTAAAAAGTAATAAAACAAATATAAAATATCTAGAATTAGAAAATTCATCACTAAAATATTAAGTCAAGGACTATGGGCATTTCTGAAACATATATCGAAAATGGAATTTAATTTTTCATATCGAAATTAAGATTAAAATTATTAAATTTAAATCAATATTTTTAATAAATTTTATTCTTCTTCATTTCATATTACTCCTTGTTATTGTATAAATTACAAAATGACTAACTACAACATGTCAGCCATTATAAATAATCGCTTTCATAATCTGCTGCCATGAAAAGTATGCGCATTTGACATATTCTCTTTTCGGGGTTTTTTTGTGGAAAAAATTATAAAGAATTAAGATAAAAGCAAATGCTGGAAAAACCACAGTTCAAAACATTATCTGCCAGACAAAAGAACTAAAAAAAAAAATACAGTCACCACTAACTATGATGTGCACTTTGTCGAAAAGTTATTTGACAGATTTTTTGTTAATACATATTAATTTTGTTTTTTAACATACATGGACATTAGGCTGGTTCCTTTTTAATGAAGGAACAGTTATAATTTATTTACATATGTAAAAAAAATGTCGATACATAGAACAGAACTAGAACAGAACTAGAACAGAACTAGAACAGAACTAGAACAGAACTAGAACAGAACTAGAACAGAACTAGAACAGAACTAGAACAGAACTAGAACAGAACTAGAACAGAACTAGAACAGAACTAGAACAGAACTAGAACAGAACTAGAACAGAACTAGAACAGAACTAGAACAGAACTAGAACAGAACTAGAACAGAACTAGAACAGAACTAGAACAGAACTAGAACAGAACTAGAACAGAACTAGAACAGAACTAGAACAGAACTAGAACAGAACTAGAACAGAACTAGAACAGAACTAGAACAGAACTAGAACAGAACTAGAACAGAACTAGAACAGAACTAGAACAGAACTAGAACAGAACTAGAACAGAACTAGAACAGAACTAGAACAGAACTAGAACAGAACTAGAACAGAACTAGAACAGAACTAGAACAGAACTAGAACAGAACTAGAACAGAACTAGAACAGAACTAGAACAGAACTAGAACAGAACTAGAACAGAACTAGAACAGAACTAGAACAGAACTAGAACAGAACTAGAACAGAACTAGAACAGAACTAGAACAGAACTAGAACAGAACTAGAACAGAACTAGAACAGAACTAGAACAGAACTAGAACAGAACTAGAACAGAACTAGAACAGAACTAGAACAGAACTAGAACAGAACTAGAACAGAACTAGAACAGAACTAGAACAGAACTAGAACAGAACTAGAACAGAACTAGAACAGAACTAGAACAGAACTAGAACAGAACTAGAACAGAACTAGAACAGAACTAGAACAGAACTAGAACAGAACTAGAACAGAACTAGAACAGAACTAGAACAGAACTAGAACAGAACTAGAACAGAACTAGAACTAGAACAGAACTAGAACAGAACTAGAACAGAACTAGAACAGAACTAGAACAGAACTAGAACAGAACTAGAACAGAACTAGAACAGAACTAGAACAGAACTAGAACAGAACTAGAACAGAACTAGAACAGAACTAGAACAGAACTAGAACAGAACTAGAACAGAACTAGAACAGAACTAGAACAGAACTAGAACAGAACTAGAACAGAACTAGAACAGAACTAGAACAGAACTAGAACAGAACTAGAACAGAACTAGAACAGAACTAGAACAGAACTAGAACAGAACTAGAACAGAACTAGAACAGAACTAGAACAGAACTAGAACAGAACTAGAACAGAACTAGAACAGAACTAGAACAGAACTAGAACAGAACTAGAACAGAACTAGAACAGAACTAGAACAGAACTAGAACAGAACTAGAACAGAACTAGAACAGAACTAGAACAGAACTAGAACAGAACTAGAACAGAACTAGAACAGAACTAGAACAGAACTAGAACAGAACTAGAACAGAACTAGAACAGAACTAGAACAGAACTAGAACAGAACTAGAACAGAACTAGAACAGAACTAGAACAGAACTAGAACAGAACTAGAACAGAACTAGAACAGAACTAGAACAGAACTAGAACAGAACTAGAACAGAACTAGAACAGAACTAGAACAGAACTAGAACAGAACTAGAACAGAACTAGAACAGAACTAGAACAGAACTAGAACAGAACTAGAACAGAACTAGAACAGAACTAGAACAGAACTAGAACAGAACTAGAACAGAACTAGAACAGAACTAGAACAGAACTAGAACAGAACTAGAACAGAACTAGAACAGAACTAGAACAGAACTAGAACAGAACTAGAACAGAACTAGAAGAGAACTAGAACAGAACTAGAACAGAACTAGAACAGAACTAGAACAGAACTAGAACAGAACTAGAACAGAACTAGAACAGAACTAGAACAGAACTAGAACAGAACTAGAACAGAACTAGAACAGAACTAGAACAGAACTAGAACAGAACTAGAACAGAACTAGAACAGAACTAGAACAGAACTAGAACAGAACTAGAACAGAACTAGAACAGAACTAGAACAGAACTAGAACAGAACTAGAATAGAACAGAACTAGAATAGAACAGAACTAGAACAGAACTAGAATAGAACAGAACTAGAACAGAACTAGAACAGAACTAGAACAGAACTAGAACAGAACTAGAACAGAACTAGAACAGAACTAGAATAGAACTAGAACAGAACTAGAGCAGAACTAAAACTGAAACAGAACTATAACGAATCGTATATCATTGCTTAATTTAGCTAGAAATTAAATATCAAACATACGCCCGCGAACATTAATGCAGTTATTAACAATCATACGCCACCATGGATGGCAAAACTTAGAATTATTACAATATTTTCAGTTGTTTCCGTTTTTTAATTGATTTTAATGTGGTTTGGCTCTCAGTTACCTATCTATCTGTCATCTATCCCCTTATCCTTCTAAATGGTTGGTTGTGATGAATCATTCAAAAATCCTAACACTTAAATAGAAAACCACCATATAGGAACCATCCTAATGTGCATATATTTTATAAATTTTCGTAATTTAAATCGACCACAAAAACCGCAATGTGCACAAGCAAACACTATAAACAGATTCTCTAAAATGATAAAGTGATAACTTTCAATTAAATTCTGACTTTTTTATTGTGAAAATATTTATTTTACTAAAATATTGGTAAATATTGTGAAGGGATCAGTGCTAGGATGAGACTGGGGCGAAAACTGTAGTTATTGTTTGTCCCATTGGGAAGCGTCAAAATAGTAGAAATATAGAAATATATTTAATGTCTCATACATCCCACAAATATTTAAAAATTGTCATGAATATATAGAACATAAGACGAGCAATGATTTAAGTTCTCTAGACCTCTAAATGCACTTACATACATATATTTATACTGATATGAATATATTAAAATATTAGCAGTTTATAACATATAGATTTGTGCCTTTATGGATTTTGTATTTACTTACTAGTATTTAGGATACAAATATTAATGTTTTTGTCATGTAGAATATTGGAATAAACATAAAATATATGGGCAAGAACACAATTTTGTTTAAATTTGAGTAAATTTGGTAATGATTTTTATGTTCAATAGCTTTTTGTTTGAAATTAATTTCGTTAGCCATAGAAAATTTTGCTATTTTGTTGCTAGTTTTGTCAACATCATAAATAATTTAGAAATTATGAACAGTGATGGTCGGTTTCATAGATTTTAGAAAATTGTTTTGTCCATATAACATAGTATATTATTTTTTATTATTTATTATTCGTAATAATAATATCAACTAATACTGATGACGCTGAAGTGATTATTTGCTGCTGACCACACAATTAAAACACCAAAAAACAATAAACATTTGTGCGGAAATCTATTGACATAAATTATTCAATATTTTGTCTAATTATTTACTTATTTGTTTACTTAATTGCGATTTTGTCGAAGAGAAGATAGAAAGTCATTAACATAGAAAAGGCGGATAGAACGGAAGGAGAGATAATTATTAATGGAAAAAATCTCTCTTTTCACACATCTATGGTCATTACGGTTTAATGCAATACAAAATCTATTCAATATTGATTTGATTTGCTGATTTGTATCTTTTTATAATTAAACAGACCAACAAAAGTTTAACCCTGAGAACAGATTATACTTTTCTAAATGTATAAGCTGCTATGAATCCGAATTTGCCCATCGCATCAGGTTTTCGAGATAGCTTAGACTAAAGTTTAAAGAAACTCGTTTTTCGCCATATTCCAGACGTTGTAGAAGCACGAATTGACCTTTAATTATTAAATTTGTTATGTTATCTGGAAGTTCTATCAATTGCCTTCTGTTATATCTTGTTCTTTCTTTGAGATGTCTTAACCTATAACTCACAACTTGAAGTAATAATTTTCCTATAAAAATGTTTTTTTAATTGTATAGATATCTCTTATATTTGCTAAGATATCGTCTTTTGAAATTTATTAATATTACTACGTATTTACCTTTTAAAAACGGTGGTTCATTTCCTTTTCTTTCCTAAGGAATACAACAGGATTGCTACCACTTCATCTGAGAATTAATTAAACAATTGTTTTTGGAAAATCCTCAAAGAAAATTACTTATTAATTGAAGTTGAATTCATTCATCTGACTAATTATTTCCAATACATAATTTGAAAAAAAGAGGCCAACAATATTTAAGCAGTTACAAGTGTGTGTTTGAGTGTTTTGCAAATATTTATGTTTTTGTTTAAAACTACAAATACTATTATACAGTATTTATATTTACAATATGTTGATTAAGATAATGTCCTAATAATAAAATAATTTACAGTATTTGGACATTGAATAGGATACATTTAAAAAAAAAACAGCCAATTGGCATCGCTGTGATATTTAAACAAAACTTGGCAATTACTTTTGACTACTAACAACCGCATGCATTACTTCGAAGTAGTCCAATAATGACTTATTTATTGGATGATATATAAATATTGGGTGTATGACTTAAAAATGCGGGATTTCGATACGGAAGACAAAGATCGCCCATACCAGCCAAAAAAAGTTTGAAGACCAAGAATTGATGACATTACTACATGAAGATTATTGTCAAACTCAACAAGAGCTTGCAAGATCATTGGGAGCTACTCAAGTAGCAATTTCAAAACCTTTGTGAACAGCAGGGATCATCGAAAAGCAGGGAAATTGGGTACCATAAGAATTGAAGCCTAGAGACCTTGAAAGACGATTTTGTATGTCCGTAATGATGTTTGAACGCTATAAAAGAAAAACCAAATTTCACCGAAAAATGGATCCATTACGATAACCTGATGTCTAAGAGATCGTACGTAAAGCCCAACCAGCCGAATCGACACCAAAGCCAAATATCCCTGGCGCTAAGGTAATGCTCTCTAATTGGTGGGAGCAAGTGATTCCTATCTATTATGAACTGCTGAAATCTGACCAGACCATCACATGGAACCTGAAGCGAACACAACTGATTTGTTTGAAGCGAGCATTGACCGAAAAGCGCCTAGAATATGCAGCAAGACAAGAAATCGTAAAATTCCATCATGACAACACTTGGCCACATGTTGCAATACCTGTTATAAAGTATTTAGAATGAAGGTTGGCAAGTTTTGCCCCTTCCTCCTTATAGTCCATACTTTACCAGTCCGACTACTTTTTGTTTTGATCGATGTAGAACTCTCTCTCTGGGATACAGTTTACTTTAGAACAGAGTATCCGAAATTGGTTCGATTCGTTCTTGGCCTCAAAAGATGAGAAGTTCTTTTGGCTCGGAATCTATATGTTGCCAGAAAGAAGGGAAAATGTCATAGCTAACAATGAACCATACTTTGAATTAATTTGTATTGTACAAATGTTTCATATTAAAAGCTAAAAATTTGAAGAAAAAAATCCCGCGTTTTAAAGTGTTAGTTGAATGTTTTCTAATACGTTTGAACTAAGACAAATTAAAGATCTGTATCAGCAGGAAATAAAGATGTGATCAAAATTTAAGGATCAAGCTCTCATAAAACTAATGTAAAATTATAATGATCTGGTTAGGTAGTGTATTTTACATGGCTGTGTGTATCTGTGTGTCATATAAATTAGTATTCGTAAAATTGTATTTATGATAATTAAGATAATCTCCCAACAAAACATTGTATTGTTGTTGTTCGTTCGTCCATTGTTGATGGTATAATAATTTAAACGAAATTAATTAAACACACTTCAAGCACTTACCTTCATATATAAATATAGAGATACAAATAATGTCCATGGGTACAATTAGAAACACATTTATTATGTTTATCCGAAATGCGGAAAGATTCAATTTTGTAATTGTTGCAATGGCATGTTGATAAATATTAATGTGTAATGATAAAAAAACACTTTGTTTGATAATAACAGGGAAAGCTAAATAGTTCTATAGTATTTTAGTCTAGTTAGATAGATTTTTGAATAAATCTTCTCAACTCATTTTGAGACGCTGACTAAATTGAAAAGCTTTAAATGGAGATTTTGGAAGAAAGATATCATGAATAAATCATTAGTTTTTTTGGTCTTTCCCTAGATTTGCTAAAACACCATATCCAGTCGTAATTAGAATGGTCATATTAATAAGACAAAGTGTTTTTATGTATATGTAATGGATATAGATTTATATTAAGGTGGTCTTTATTTTGCACTTTTTGCTCCCAAGGTCTAACATTCGTCTCCATCATCTAACAATGTTCTAGAACTATTAAATTACGAAAACATATGTAAGTTACCAACTTAAAGAAATAATCTGAATTTAAATACAGTGCAAACTCGGTATTCACGACTACCCATTATTGCGACGACTTAATTTTCAAAATTGCTGGTTCTATAATAGCGACAGTTTACGAAAAACGTGTTCTATATTCGCGACTTTTATCTGTTTATTTTTAATACCCTACACCACCATAGTGGGGAGGGTATAATGCGTTTGTGCAGATGTTTGTAACGCCCAAAAATATTAGTCTAAAACCCACCTTAAAGTATACCGATCGACTTAGAATCACTTTCTGAGTCGATTAAACGATGTCCGTCCGTCTGTTCGGCTGGCTGGTTGGCTGCCCATGTAAACCTTGTGCGCAGAGTACAGGTCGTAATTTTGAAGATATTTCGATCAAATTTGGTACATATTATTATCGGCCCAAGGCCTATTGAAACTGCTGAAATCGGTCCATTATTTCACCTAGCCCCCATACAAATGTCCTTCCGAAATTGAACTTTATCGGTCATAAATGTTTAATTTATAAATGTATCTCCAAATAAGTTTTATATATACAAAATTCATGTCACCAAATTTTGTTACGATCGGTCCATAATTAGTCATAGCTCCCATATAGACCCGCTTCCGAAAATCACTTTAACGTGCATAAATCGCTTAAAAATGTTGGTATACTCACAAAATTCAACATAGTAAACTTTCATATAGACACAAATCACACCACATAATTTCATGGTGATCGGTCCATAATTGGTCATAGCCCCCATATAAGGTCCACTTCCGAAAATCACTCAAAAATATAAATTATTGAAATTTTAAAAGAAAAATGTTTTTGCTCTTTTACTTAGTGTAGGATATTATATGGTCGGGCTTGACCGACCATACTTTCTTACTTGTTTTTTTTTTTTAATTTGATTACAATGCCTATAACCCTTTTGGTATATTAACCTTTTTGGATGATTTTGATCTTCAATTTTGTGAGTTTATTCGTGTCAATTGTTGTATAAATACATCTCTTAATATGGGAAAAGTTCAAACTTATTTTCAAGCTAAGGATTTCTCAAAAATTAGAGATTTAAAAAATAAATTAAAAGTAGAAATTCAATAAATTCAATTTGGGTGAATTGCAAGTTGCATAAGTCTTCGGCAAGAAAATTCATAAAAAAGTTAGGACGTACAACAGAAAGTTGCCCTGGCAAATATTGCAATTTAAAGCTGAGCATCCAATAATAAATGGTTTATAAAACAAAGGGAAAAAATGTTCCAATATCAACAGCGATTTTACGATGAAAGTCAGTCATTGTATTGCAAAATCTATCAAATGAATTCAAGTTTCAATGCTAGTGAAGGATGGTTGAAGAAATTTTACGTCGGAATGGAATTAGAATTTTAAAAATTACGGGCGAGAAATTGTATTCGAAACCTCATCTTATTGATGTATTTGTTAAAGAGTTTGATGAGCATGGGTTGACTCTTCACCAAATCTACCACACTTTTGTCACATTTAATAAAAAACGGCTCCCGGAAGAAAAATATGTAAGGAGCGTATAATTTGTATGCCCTGTTCAAATGCGAATGGCAGAGACAAACTAAAATTGTTGGTTGTTGGAAAATCGAAAAACCTATGAGACTTAAAAGCTTTTTCAATAAACCTGTAATATACAACTAAGGTAATAACGCCTGGATGACATCATTTATATTCAAGGAATGGTTCCATCACGAATTTGTTCCCCACGTAAGTTAATTATCTCCAATTAGTAAAAGTAAGTTGTTCATATGTAAACATTTTTTAGGTCCGAATTTTTGGCATCAATAGGTCTGCCGCAAAAAGCAGTTTTGCTTTTAGATAACGACACGTGTCACACAGTTGAGGAACTAAAAAGTGTTTTTTTTTTTAAAACAAACACAACCTGCGAAGCGTTTTGCTTGTCTGCAGATACACCCAGAGTCTCTGGCGGAAATCGAACCCGCAACCCCCAGATTGATAGTCAAGCACACAATCGTCTAGTCTAATTATAGCAATGAATCTAACACGGCGCATATTCAACCGTTAGATCAAAACATTATAAACTTGGTCAAATTAAATTACAAAAAACAACTGCTCACCCATTTGTTTGGCGAAAAGCAAACAAATTTGGAGCTCAAACTACAAAAATTTCAATATCAAAAATGCAGTTCAGATTCTAGCTAGAAAAATCCTTGCTCGAATGAGTAGGAAATGAAATTATCAGTTACGGAATCGGACGATTTATGAAGAAAACAAAATTAAAGTGGACGAATGTATAACATCGATAAACATATGCAAATAATGGGATTTGAAAAATGATAAGCCGACAATGATAAGCTGTTATTTTAAAAAATAAAAAATGTAAATATATCAATAAAAACTATTATAATTTTTAAAAATTACCTAAAATTTTTTAATAAAATTTTGTGTTCTGTTTAGGGGTTTTATCTCGGGAATTCCCGGTACAAATTTCCCGGGAATTTTGCCAATTTTTCACTACCCGATTCCCGGGATTTTTAGTCGGGAATCCCGGGAATTAAAAACTGACGAAAATACATAGAAAACAAGTTAGAACTCTATTTTTTCACAGTTTTTTTGCTTCTTCTTCAAATCCATAACAGAATAGCTTCAAAAATTTATTAAATGATTAAATTTTTCTTCAATTCAAATATAGTACAAAAAGGCGTAAGACAAATTTTCCAATTTATTTTGTAAATGATTTGATTTAACAAAAATTTAATAATTCAAAATTTGAATAAATTCTGTTATTAATTAACTTTAAAATTAATTCAGTTTACACAAAGACTTTGGAATGAATCTAAAAAATTCAATATTAGGAATGGATTTATGGAAGGAAAGGCTGACATTCTTTAATTACGGATTAAGATTTTAGTGAATTAAGCCCAAATTTTATTAATTAATTTGAAGATCTGATATTTTATAATTATAACACTAAGTTTTTATATGAAATTTGGCTATAATATTCCTAATTTACAATATCATTATATATTTCGGGAATAGCGGAGTACCCGGGAATGTAGAAAAAAATTTCCCGATTCCCGGGAATCAAAAAAGGTCGGGAAATTAAAAACCCTAGTTCTGTTACATGTCTGCTTATTGTGACCAAAAGCTGAATTTCTTCGAAATTTGTTCATTTCAAATCCGTCTCTATGTTAACTCTGTTAATTTTTTGAATTTTTTTGGTCTTGGTTTTTAGATGACGAATAATAATGTTAGACCTTGGGATAATCGAAAATTGTTCAATATAAGGATCACTCTAATGTATATGTAATGGATATAGATGTATATTTAATTCATGTAAAATTTATACATGATAAAATTTGTGTATGTAAGTAGAAGTATAACAGTATCAAATTATAATATTTTACCGCTTTCATTTCCAGCTCTTTTACTCTTCTATACGAATGTTCTCTTAGTACACTTGTCATTTGGTCAAATTAATCATGCATTAGTTGTCTAGGACAACCTTAAAATTCATTAGTTACTTTAGATTTGGGTGTATTTGTGTAATTGTGTGTCTGTGTGGTAAAAGGACTAAGCTGTGTGTAAATTTGTTTGCATTTGTATAAATTTGCTTTTACATGTTTATCTACATTTTGAAATCAAAATGACAGTTATACTTGTTTGTGTTTACGTATATACTTACATACATACATATAGTTAAAATCAATTTCATTTTACCAAAACTTATTCACTTGTATGTAGATAAACTGGGAAGTGTTTTTTTTCCGAACTCAAAGACATCTGTCACATTTCCTTAATTTAAAAGGGGACCTCCAGCACTAGTGGCAAGGATATATAAGATGGCTTTTATATTGAAATTTTTAGATTGTTAAGTGTCATCTAAAAACTAAATGGGAAAAATTTGTGCAAAATCGGATAATGTTTAGAGGTTGCACATTTCATTCGATGTTACAAGTTTTAAGTCAAAATAGCAAAATTTAAAAAAAAATCAATTAAAAATAGTTTTTGTTCTTCTACCCTTAAATACATGGCAGAACTAACAGGGTACAATTATTAGAAAGTGCGTTCTCAATTATAATTTTCCTAAAATGTCAAATACATACAAACCAAAGATAACTTAAAAGAGAATTAAAGAATTAATATTTATAATATTTTAATTTAAAAGTTCTTTTCAACAAAACTATGTGATTTTTGTAAAATCTCCAGCAAATTTGATTGATGCAAGCTTTGTTAACCTAAAGAAACAATTTAATATTATATTTTGCTTCGTTTCTGTAATTTGATATAACCTGGTAACTAACTGACAACTCTCCTTAATAATTCTACCTGGTTGATGTATCATTGTTTAAATACAAAATATTAAAATTGTTTGACATCACTACCAAAAAATAACATACAATTTCATTTACGTATATTAGTACTGTTCATTTACTTTCCCAATAAATACTTGCAACGAGAGAATAAAATCAAAATTTACAAAATTACTCTCTTAAAATCTCAAAAATAGTAAAAAGTAAATGAACGCTTTTGAAAATAAATAAACAATAACACAAAACATATGAAATATAAGCTGCTAACTATTACGAGTTCAAAATAGAACTTGTAATAGTTTGCAATGAGAGAGCACTCTCTAAAATTTATACGCTCTTGAATTTTTCTCTACTTGCAAGTTTTTTGAGTTAATGAACGCTTTTCCAGTAACAATTGTTACTAACTAGTAACAACTTTTAGTTATTGAACATAGCTATTTTTAATCACAAATATTACATTTTCAAATTTATTTTAAAACGAAACTTAAAAACAAATTATTGTTGTTTCTAATAAATGCTAAATGAGGATTAAAAATGCAAATATTAGCTGTTGTATATTATGGGTTAGCATGGTGTTCGATTTTAATTTGTCAGATTTCGAGGAAATTAAGTTTTTTTAATTATATGTATCTTGAAATTATATTTCGTAAGTCATGTTCTAATACATATTTAACTTTAGATTGTTTCTTCATTTTTTTTGCCTGAAAATGTCGAATATTGTGAAATCAAAGCTTTATATGAGGGAAGTTTCGCTTTACTTCTTTAATTTGAAAAAAATGCCGCTGAAGTACACGGATTGTTCACCAAAGCTTACGGTAAATGTGTAGCATTGGTTTTAACGTGCGATAGATGGTTTGTTCGGTTCAGAAGTGATAATTCATCCAAAAGCAGGGAAATTGGGTACCATAACAATTGAATATGAGAAACCTTGAAATACGATTTTTATACCCTACACCACCATAGTGGGGAGGGTATAATGCGTTGTGCAGATATTTAGACATCAATTTGTGCAGATGTTTTGCCGAAAAATATTAGTCTAACACCCTAAAGTATATCGATCGACTTAGAAACACTTTCTGAGATTAAACGCAAAATAAAGGTTGAAATTTTGAAGATTTAATTCGGTACATATATTTTTTTCGGCCCAAGGACCAAGCCTATTGAAACTGGCTGAAATCGGTCCATTATTTCACCTAGCCCACATACAAATGACCTCCAGAAATTGGATTTTATCGGACATAAATGTTTAATTTATGTAGGTATCTACATAAATTTGGACATCCTCATAATAGGAGCAAATAACAATAACAAACATTGAATATGGATATTAAAGTGTTTATGCCAATGTAACTTCTACAATTCTCATCATATTTAGGTTGAGAGTGGATTCATGGCAGCGCGGACTCTTACCCCCTGATGATGTCATAAGGGTATTCACTGATGGCTCAAAGAGGGGCAATAGGGTCGGTGGTGGTTTCTTTATTGAGAACTATGGGATTAAATCCTATTTCAGGCTACCTAACTTCTGTACGGCTCTTCAGGCGGAAATTACGGCCATTAAACGTGCATCCAACTGGCTGAGGTTTTATCAAATATCTGGTGATATATGTATATTTACCGATAGCAAGGCTGCCGTTAAAGGAATAGCGGGTGTCTTTACGACATCTAGGTTAACCGAGGAATGCCGGGTATCCCTTAATGAGATAGCGAGACATTCTAGGATAACGCTTATATGGGTCCCTGGCCATGATGGTAATCAGGGTAATTGTATAGCTGACGAACTGGCCAAAATGGGGGCGATGATGGATGATGATGAGATCGACCCCTTTTCTGGTATTTCCCTTGCTATATGCAAGATGGCTGTTCAGCGGACACTATATGAATCTGCACAAAGCAGGTGGACCAATGAGTCTTCCTGTGTTACAACGAGGTCTACTTGGCCCGTATATGATGCCAGCAGGACGAATCTACTTATGGAATTTCGTCGTGAGCAAATAAGGCTAATTGTCTCCTTCATTACAGGACACTGTATAATTGGGACACATGCTAGGAGATTGGGCCTACGGTATAATGACTACTGTAGGAGCTGCCATAATGAAGAAGAGGATGAGACGGTGTCACACCTATTCTGTCAATGCCCGGCTCTGATAAATCTGAGGGAACGTATCTTCGGAACACCATTCCTATCATGCTTAGATGAGCTATCAAGGATAAGTCTTAGACGAATCTACTCTTTCATCAGAGAATCTGGTTGGTTTAGCCTGGAAACAACGGACGTATAATTAATACCAAGATGTTTACCCCTTGGGTATCACAATGGGATCAGTTTTGAATGGACCCAAGTGAGCTGCTTGAAGAGTGGCTACCCATGGAACCTAACCTAACCTAACCTAGGTTGAGAGTATTTAAGATTCTTACTTGTTATACTCTCCACCACCATAAGTGGTGAATGAGGGTATATATAAGTTTGTCATTCCGTGTGTAACATTGAGAAATATTCATCTGAGACCCTACAAAGTATATATATTATTGATCCTTATGAAATTCTAAGTCGATTGAGCCTTGTCCGTTTGTCTGTCCGTCTGTGTAAAACACGCTCGAAAGAAACTTAGTAGGGTTGCAAGAAAAATGTTTATTATTGTCCTAAGCAGTTTGGTATTGAAAATCAGCGAAATCGGTACAGTGGAACCAAAGTTATGAATTAAAATGTGGGACAACCTCAAAAAAAAAAAAATTGATAATTTTCACATATTTTTGGTCATTTTTGTAAATATTTTTGATATCCAGTATGCCCAGAAGAGTGGAGAAAGTTTTACAAAACAAAGGTGGATATACTGGATACTAGCTTTACTTTAATAATAAACTAATTTTTTTAAGATAAAATTTATTAGCTTTTGTTTTATAAGATTTTTTAAAAATGTATCTATTATTATGAGCACCAAATTTTTCGAAATTTAAGAAATTTAATTTACTTTTAAATATTTTGTTTTTGTTTTTTACTCTCCTTTTAACTATAAATAAAAATCGACTGAATTTTTTTTATAATTTTACAATATACCATTATTTTTTTTCGTTTTTAAAAAATAAATTTTGGTGTATCTATTATTTTGAGCAGATGTGTATATTGCAGCTAATACATAAAATTTTGCACTCGTTAATGTTATGATAAAGGGAGTAACTTTGGTGAAAATTATAAGAATCGGTCCATGATTTCTCCTAGCTCCCATACAAATTTCTTCCCGAAATATGGTTTTATGGTATATAAATGCCTACAGAATAGGAATATCCATAGAAAATTCAGGAAAAATAAGTTTCGTGGTAAAAAAAATTATATTACAAAATTTTTCGTGGATCGGTCCATATTTGACCATAGCCCCCATATAAAGTATACTTCCGAAAATCGCTTAAATAAGCATAAATGTCTTATAAATGTCGCTATCAAGTTGAAATTGGATATAATTAATCCCCATATACACCAAAATCGCTGTTTCTAATTCTATGAAGATCGGCCGATAATTGGTTATAGCTCCCATATAAGGACCACTTCCGAAAAACACAATAACCTACATAAATATCTAAAAAATTTCACACAGATCCGTAATTTATATTTAGAAATCATACTACAGGATTTTGTGAATATCGGTCCATATTTGACCATAGCTCCCATATAAGGTCCACTTCCAAAAATCAGTTAAGTACTCATAAATCTCTTATAAATACCCTTATCATGCTAAATACCCTTATGTAGCAAATTTTATGCAGATTGGCCGATAATTGGTCATAGCTCCCCTATAAGGCCCATTTCCGAAAAAGATATTAACCTTAAAAAATATTTAAAACATATCGATATCAAAATGAAATTACGCACATATCAGTAATTTGTATCCAGTAATAATACTACTGCATTTTGTGAATATCGGTCCATATTTAACTGCCATATAAGGTCCACTCCCGCAAATCACTAAAATCCTCATAAATTTCTTACAAATTATATGATGATAGGCCAATAATTGGTCATAGCCTCCATATAAGAACCACTTCAGGAAATACATTAACCTGCACAAATATCCCAAAAAAATCTATACTGAACCAAAATTTTACACCGATCAGTAATTTGTATCCTAGAATCGTACTACAAGATTTTTTAAATATTGGTCCATAATTCGGCATAGCTCCCATATATGGTCCACTCTTGTTAATAGCGTTGTTTGTATGAAATTCTACAAAAATAGCCCTCAAATACTTAGAACCATAATAGGTCATAGTATCCATATATTAAACCAAAATAGTACACAGATCAGTAATTTGTATTCAAAAATTATAATACTGAATTTTGTGAATATTGGTCCATAATTGGCCACAGCTCTCATATAAATACATAACAGTCACGAGGTTAAAAGTGAAAAATGTTGATCCAAACGTATTAACTAATTATTAGGGGGCGGATTTTCATGCATTTATTATTGGAAAATATGCGCCTAAAAAATGCTTCAAAAAAATCAAAATATGACCTAAAAATTAAACAAATATGCACTTATATTTTTGCGCAGAAACATAAAATAATTAAGTATGGATTTCGAAATGTCTTAAAAATACACAACACTGTTGCTAGCAGTTAGAACTCTTTAAATTTTACCAGGAATTAAACAATTAAAGTTCTAAAACTATTTTTAACATAACTTTTCTTCTAAAAAACGATGGATATTTATATTAATTGTAATATCTTGGTATAAATACATGTTTAAAGCCATGTTATGTAATCTATAGTGTAGGGACTTTAAACGTTAATTGTGTAGTGCATTTGTCTCTCAGTTATCCAAAATTACTAGTTTACGACAGTATCGTAGAACTGCTTGGAAATGACTGTCAGGAGCGGTTACTGTGTAGGTGAAGTTACAAAATCTTTCGATAACGAAATCTCTAATAAATCGAATGTGCAATGAAAACAAATATGAATGTTTTCGACACATTTAATGAATTTTTGATACTAAAATTAAACTTTTTTGAAGAAAAATGTTTTGAAATAATAAATTTCAATTACTGACAGAGAAATGAAGAACTTAATGCCAGTTTCTCGATGTCAAAAGAAGTTAGTCGATAAAATTTACTGCTATTTCTATAACAAATTCGACAAAAATATTTTTGTCGAAACAATGTATTACCCATTAAAGACAAAAAATTATATTTTTATTAAAAATTGGCATAATATGCATATAAATATGCATTTTGAAGTAAAATATAACAAAATATGCATTATCAATAAAATATGCAAAAATATGCACTAACAAATCGATGCCATTTTGCAGTAAAATGTGCGATTCGGATAGATAATTAGTCTACATTGTATTTGGACGTTCGAGAAAAAACATGCATTTGCATATAAATCCGCCCCCTACTAATTATTTATGCTCTGTTTCTTCACTTGAGGTTAAAAGTGAAAAATATTGATCCAAACGTATTAACTAATTATTAAGTATATAAATTGTTAAAATTCATACGTTCTACTAGGAATTTCAATTATAAATTGCTGAGTTAGATACAATTTTTTGTACATTTGAAATAAAATATTTTCTGCGTAATCTAGTCTTTCTAACAATTGTTATATCAGTTGTTATACCATCAAATTTAGGTGGAGGGTATTTAAGATTCGGCACGGCCGAATATAGTACTCTTAATTGTTTTTCTTAAATTTGACTGATTTTAGCAACCTCTGTTGAAGTCTAGGAGAGTCAAATAAAACCAATTTCTAAAAATTTGTGGTACTGAATTAATTTCGGGCAATTCAAACGTAGTTTCATCTTGTATTGTGGATGGTTCTTGCTCTGCGTTCATTTCGTTTAAACTGAAACTACTAGCTACTGCTACAATTGCACTATTTTCTGCCATAATTTCAACGAATTGATAATCTGGATCTTCAATATCGTCATCGAAATCTTCATCAGTATCTTCAAATTCATCAACAATGATGACAGCTTAATTTTTAAGACAATTTTTCTAACTTATTAGTAAAGAAGAATAATTAAATTTTGTTCAACTAAATGACTAAGACCGTCTACAGACGGTGTTTCCAAAAACGTGGTGACACACGTTCAGTCACAAATCTGAAAATTTATATGAAATAAAGACACATTCGAATTTTTAATAAATTATCATTAATTTCACATATAAAATGATAAGATACGTTGTTTCATTTAAAAGTTATGCTTGCTTTAATCCGTACCGATTTAAAGTGGCCATTTCTATAGCTATAAATTTAGTTTTCCTCTTGTTTTGAAAGTTTAACTTTTCAGCTGGTCCTCGTATTTACCTATATATTTTTAGATTTATTTCGAATGAAAATGTTCATATAGTATACTATACATACAAAAGGAAGTGTCCATATTCATATACCATACATATATACAATATATATTTATACAGACATATGTGAATGTATATAGATCATGTATATTTTCTCATGTATGTCATGTTCAATTTTGTTAAAAGTACACAATAGAAAGAACAGAAATCCCAATTCTGTTTCTTCTTTTTTTTTTGCTCCTTTTTTTGATGGTATTTCCGGTAGTACAATATCCTGCTTCTATTGTTACATGTGATTCATTTGTCATTTCATAGTTCCAACAAATAACAAAAAAAAAAACACCAACAATAACAATGACAGCGGCAACAATAATATCCATACAAAAATAAAAAAAATATGGAAGGAAAAATAGTGTAATCATTGCGTTGTATATTGTGGTAATGGGACATATTGGATATTTTTGTAAATGTTGTATGTTAGTCTGTGATGCAGGATGTTTGGCTGTGGCTATTGTAAGCTCATGTTATCCAAAATAACGTTGTTGTTTTTTCAGAGTGGCATGATTTCATCTTGACATAAGAGTAGTTTAGGATGGTCAAATTGTTTGTAACATATGTATTTAGAATGTTAAATTTGCATAAAGTAATTCACTTTCAAATTACTCGTAGTTCAAAAATAATTTAAGTTTATTAATAATCCTTTCTATTCAAAGCACTGTTACAATTACATGGCTCAAAATACTTCAATGGCATCATGTCTTTTTAAATCTTATGTATTTCTAAACGTGTACAATTTCATTTAGATATATTTTTGCTCCTTTTTGATTTGACTTTGCTTGACCGTGACCATTATTCTCATATTTGTATACTTTTGTACGTGTATTATTCATACGTATGTTTTCGTAGTTATTGTAAGGTTTATATTTTTTTTATACTCTTATCCTTTTCAATTCAAAATCATTTTTCATACATTCATTGTGTAAATACAGTGTGTAGTGTATGTATTTTGTTATTGTTATACGTTTCACCTTCGTGAGAAGGGAATATATAAGTTTGTCATTCCGTTTGTAATTTCCACAATAAAATTTTCCAACTCTATAAAGTATATATATTCTGGATCCTTATAGATAGCGCAGTCGATTAAGCCATGTCCGTCTGTCTGTCCGTCTTTTGAAATCAACTTTCCGAAGACCCCAAATAACTTACATACACGATACACGAGAAAATCGGTCAACAAATGGCTGAGATATAAGGAAAAAACCAGGACAACCTCGATTTGTGATCCATTAAAAATTTAAAAAAACAATTCGAAAGAAATTTGTTACCAAAAAAAAAAAAAACTTAAAAGAAAAAAAAATTTTGTTTACCTAAAAATATTTAAAATTTTTATTTTGAAGTATAATTTGGTGAAGGGTATATAAGATTCGCCACAGCCGAATATAGCTCTTTTGCTTGTTGTTTTATATATTTTTTTATACCCATCATCCAAAAGATGAGGGGTGGGGGATAACAAAAAGCAAGCTATGTTTAAAATGGCAACAATCGCTCAATGATTTCTTCAAGCCCCCTTACAAATTTCTTCCAGGAATATTGCTCTTGGTACATAAATGCCATACAAAATTCAGTAAACATAAGTTTTATGTAAAAATAAATCAACAAAATTAAATTTCATTTGGATCGATCCAAATTTGACCATATGCCCCATATACACGCAGAGAAAAAACATGGTTGTGGTAAACATAATCTAACATGCTTCATTTAAAACTCAAATTTTGATCAGCACTATTGAAATTTATAAGGTTTTTTATGATTTTAAAAGTTGGGGTTCATTTTAACCCCATGTGCCATTTAGGGTTAATTTCCATTTTTGTGCTGTTATTATTTTTACATTTCACCTTCACGATTTAAGAGTTAGCGTTTTCCGATTATAGTAAAACTTTAAGACTATATTTGAAATTATCTGGACTATAATATTCTGAATAGGTTTTATTTAAAATTCATAACTATAAGGAAATTAGTTTCATTCGCCAAAATATGGCATAAAAATTATTTTTTCTCGAAAATCGCAGTTACGGAAAAACTGTAGAAGGTATTGTCATATTTTAAATCCCAATGTGATGATCAAAAATATTCTGAAATTTGTTTAACAAAATTTTTAAAAATTTTAAAATGGTGTTTTGAAACTTCCGTTAAAAATATTAAATTTGTTTGTTCATACCTGCGAATAGGTTAACGGTTAACATATACAAGTAAATGTGGATAAATTTTAAGTAAAATCTTGCTTTTATTTTAATATTTCTCAAAATATGTTAATTT
Source organism: Calliphora vicina (assembly GCF_958450345.1). Taxonomy (NCBI): domain Eukaryota; kingdom Metazoa; phylum Arthropoda; class Insecta; order Diptera; family Calliphoridae; genus Calliphora; species Calliphora vicina. The sequence continues at coordinate 57,347,134 of NC_088781.1, read as the reverse complement.
TGTTCCTACATTTATTGTTTTAGTGGCCTGGGACACGTTAATGGCCTGGGGAATTTTTTATAACTTTACAATTTTTTAACTGATTTTTGTCTTTTATGTATCATTAGAACGAAAATTACGTACACATTTCTTTTCTTTTAAATTAAATTGCAAGAGTAATTTTTTAATGGCAAAATTTTTACAAAAAATTAAAAAATTATATTTTTTGCCCTTGTATATGCATCTCAATTAGGGTTGCCAGATTCAGATTTGCAAAAAGCTGGACATTGGGGTCTAAAAAGCTGGACAAATCAAAAAAAACTGGACATTAAAAAAATTACTGAGAAAATGTTAATTTTGGTTTTGTGTAAATAATTTTTATTAAAATATATTTTTTCTACAGTGAGAAAAAACTTGGAAAAAGACAAAGCGTGGGTTATAGGTCTTTTTCGAAAAATTTTATAAACTTTTGCAAATTTAAACCGATTTTAACAAGTAATGTCACGTTTTTTTTTTATAAAATTTTCTTAAAAACATTGTACAATAAAATAGGTTCTCATAGAAAATACATTTTATGAATAAATTTTATGAAAGCTTTATGCTTTGCCTTTCCATAACCATAACTGTTTTTTTCGTTCTAAAAATGTGTGAGTTAGATGTGCTAAAGAACTACGACCTATCGTAAAACTGTTTTTTCAAAATAACTTAAAATTTGAGGGTGTTTCAAAATCTTTGAAAACGGGGGTCTACAACCCCCACCTGGTTGCTTTTCAAGTTTTTACAAAAAGTGTTTTTAAATAAATTTAATAAAATATTTTCATTTCATTCCTTAAAATTTATTTAACTATGCTGTTTTAGAAGTTTTTGAGGAAGTTTTTTTAAATCTACCCAAGAAAATATATTTTTTTTTAAAGTCTTCTACTTCAGTCTTAAAGTTTTTGTTCATTAGGCGAAATTTTTTTCAAAATGCTGTTAACTTTGGTGCCAACAAATTTTTATTTTTTTCTACTTTTGAGGCTATTTATCAGTGTTGCCAGTTTAGCCTTTTTGAGGCTAAATTTAGCCTTTTTATTTACTCTTTAGCCTCGAAATTTTGGTTTTAGCTTCGTGGCTTTTTTCTAGCCTTTTCTTAATTTCAAAATAGCCTTTTTTGAAATTAAAAAAGGCTAAAAATTTCGAGACTAAAAAGTAAATAAAAAGGCTAAATTTATATTTGTGAACCATTTTCATTTTAATTCATTACTGATTTTCATTTAGCTTTTCAACATACTCAAGAATTGTGCAATATTAAAAGAACAAATAACAATTGCCAATATCAAGTGGTTCAAAATGAAATAGAGTATTTTATATCTGAAAGCTTAAATGTCTAGCAAATTCTCTTTCAAGACAAAATTGTTATTACACATTATATTCATCATTATATAATGGACAAGAGCCCCACAAACACTTGAAGGCTTGTGATACTCGATGGCGATCAATAGCCGTTAAACGTCTTGTGGATCTATGCTTCGAGTTAAAACCCATTTTGTTTTAATTTCGTCAAACCAGCAATTCTAAAAAGCCAAAGTTTTAAGTAATTAATACACTGATTATAATTTGACGTACCATCTTTTTTTAAAACCAGTATTGCACAAAGTACAAAAAGTAAATAAATCATTTGCTGTTTTCTGATTTAAAATTCAAGGAATTTGATCCATTATCGTCGCCAATTGAAAATTGTTTAATGTTTTTGACACATTTTTCATACTAGTTTGATGAATGAGAGATAAAATAAAGAACGTTTTAATTAGTGAAGATTATGACAAAAATAATACGACAAATTAAACTAATTGAGCAATTGCGACAAAGATTACCATATGAAAACTCTACGCAAAATCAATTTTTTTCCCTTTGATAATAAAGTAGTAAAACCAAAAAAAATATATTAGTCATATTGATAGTGAAAAATTAAAGTGCTAATAAAATTACGAAGCTTAAGGCTCAGGGGCAGAATATATTAAACTACAAATGGACAAATATAGAACCAACAATGTCCATTTTCTGACATGGTTAATCTAGTATTTAACTTTTTAGTACTTCCTTTAAGTAAAGCAGATGAATTTTATGAACATATTTTCTAATTTTTTATTTAAAAATAAATATAAACCAAAATTCTTAATTTATAATATTTTAGCTTTTTTTTTTGGCTTTTTTCTAAAGAGGTTTAGCTTTTTCTGGCCTTTTTTTGAAGCCAATATAGCTTCTTTTTTCGCCAGCTCCTAGCAACACTGGTCATTATATCGAGCAACTCTAAAACTGTACAAGAGTCATTCTCAAGAGCTAAAATAGTTGTATGAAAATTCTGCATAATGTTTTGCATAAAATATAAAAATGCTTCTGATAATCCTTAATTCATCATTCATAAATTCCATATGACACGTATTCCCCTAAAACTTTTTGGCATTCATTTTTTCATTTCTTCTTAGTAGTAAGTAAATTTGAAGTAATAAATAATATAGATATAATTGTCGAAAATTTCTATTTAGCTGGACAAATGAAATTTTAGCTTGAAACTGGACAGGCATGAAAAAAGCTGGACAATCCAGCCAAGTCCAGCCAGGCTGGCAACCCTAATCTCAATACTTCAGCGGCACCTCTTAACCACGACCGAATTTTATAGATAGCGAAGTCGTTATAGCCATGTCCGATTGTATGTTGAAATCAACTTTCCGAAGCCCCCAAATAACTTACAAACATCAATATATCGGGAATTCTACCGGATCGGTTGTTATTTAAAATCGATAAAATCGGCCCACAAATGGCTGAGATATAAGGAAAAACTGGGACAAACTCGATTTTTGGCCTATTTTTGATCTATATCTGGATTACTAAGTCATTAATATAGACAATATGGATATCTTATGATAGATATTGCAAAGTCCATTGCAACGATGTATATAAGGTAATTTTGACCTAGAATGGGTAAAAATCGGGAAAATATTTTTTAACCCGAATTTTTTTTTACCAAAACAATTTTTTTGTCATAAATTTTTTTCAATAATAAAATTAAAAAAAAAAATTTAAAAAAATTAACAAACATTTTTTTTTAAAAAATTAAAAAAGAATTTAAAATAAGATTTTTAATATTTTTTTTTAAATTTTCAAAAACAATTTTGAAATTTTTTAATTTTTTTAATTTTGTATTTTAATGTATAATTTGGTCAATATAGCTCTCTTACTTGTTATATGTTTCATGGTCAATGTTTGCCCGAATTATTTGTTGAAATAAAGAAAACTAATTGCAAACTCAAGTAATTTTTCTAAAGACAATGACTTTTTGAAGCCTGATGATGTCAAATGAATAACTGGGAGTTACTTTCAAAATGTAAATAAGGGCTTCGGAAATTGGTTTAAATCCTTATTTTGATAACATTTTGATTTACAAAAATCTAATTTCGATGACAAATATTTTTTTTATACTTGTCTTCGTATCGTCTTTGTTTGGCAGCATATACAAGTCATTCGTCAGAGGTCATGATCATATAAAATTGAGTAAGATCACCCATTCTACAGAATCATCTCAGATAACTTTTAAATTACTCTTGAGGTGGGCAATTTTATCGGTAACGATAGTTTAGATGTAACGGTAGTCGAACTGAAAGTTTATTTTATGGATAATTGCAGCTAACTGTAATTTCTTAATAATGTCTTGTCATGACTTTAAAAAATATTAAAAACTCAGGATATTTTTCCTTAAATAAGTTTTTGTAAGCAAATCGGCAGAAACAGTGACAAATAAATAAATAAATAAGAATATCCTCTTCACATATCTCATCATTTTGGATCTTTGTACTATTATCGCTTCCTTTTATATTCTCAAACCGGTACAAAGTAGCACGGGTACGATATGTCCAATTTCTATTTAGAAGAACTACAAGAAGGGTTGTTAAGCTGGGCTCAAGATTTCATCAAGGAATACAATTAGAAAGTTTTTTTTCTGGACGAAATATTGAAAAATTGTTAATGAAAAGACTGTGCTGAGAATTTAACATTTTATTCCATTGAAACAGTAACAAATATTGATTTAATCAGGCGTGCAAAATATTAGTTAGATCGAAAGAGGAAGTATTCAGAATCTGTGTGGCTTTAAAAAACACTGAAACCAATTATCACAGTATTTTCATCTTAAAATTGTTCATGTTCTCCGTGAATATGAATTCATTAAAAGAGTACAAATTACGACTATCTCGCTTTCTACTGAAACGATCTAAATGATTGCTTTATTTTCATGATCTATGGTCTATTAGTAGTTATGAGAAAACAAAATTGTCCTCCTGGATGCCCTTTTTCGCTATTCAAATATAGTTGCCTGTGGGTTGGAGGGAAATTTTTTGTCCCAAATAATAATCAATTAAAAACCTCTGGGCAAACATACTTGTCATTTGTGGACGTCCAAGGGTTAAGGAATGACCAAATTTTAATTAAACCGGTTCCTAAAATAGACAGCTGCTTACAAATCTAAAAAAAAGTATTTATCTTGTGGGATTGTTTTTATTAGCTATTCCTATCGTCTGTAGTTAGCCGATCAAGAATTTATCTCAATAGATTGCATATCCCAGATAACTATTCGTAGCTCTGTGTGAAATGAAGCAGTTCCTTGAAAATCATACCCATCAAATCAGTTATCCTTTCTTCCAGATATATGGAATTATTCTATCCATCAGTAGCCGAAAGTGGGGGAAATTAAGGTTCGATGGATTTTTATAGCTGTATATCAAGTTTTTTCAAGGATTGAACTAAAAGTTTAGTTACAGATGGGATCTAAACGAACAAGCTACCTACTTTCAAATGAGCTAATCGTTTGCATATATCTAAAGATCATTTATTGCGTCATAATCAAGCTCCATATATTTTCAGATACAATTTGTTCCACTCTGTTTTTACGCTATTCTTTATAGTGCCTCAATGTTCCTTACAATTTTTAACGAAATGACTTGACATCTTGGTCTACAGATATGTTTTCAGTGCCGATCTTTCACCTTAATAACCACACGAAAAGTAAAAACTATAAATCTTTACCATGTAAATTAAGACTGTATGTATATAATATATTTAACACAAAAATAACTTTATTCTAATTAACTTCAGCTAAACCTCCCCTATATACTAACCTACATATGTATCACGACACCACCAGCCAATGGGGGGAGTTGACAAATACATAGGTTCGTGGATACCTATACATTTCAACACAATCAACAGTCACTGACTGAATTCCTTAAGCAAATTCAAAATGACACTGTAATAAAGACATGCCCGGCTCGTACTCACGCTTGTGCTCGTTCACAATTCAAATGTCTTGTTAAATAATTGACTTGTTAAACAACATGTTCCATATTTTATAGACTTGTAAAAACCTTTAAGTGCTGCTCCAGTCCTGTAACCATTTCAGTTCATTCATTTATTTCTATATTTTTCTTTATTCTTTTGACTTTTATGCATTTTGGAACGAGTACGAGTGAGTAGGATGGTGTGTGTGTTGTGGTGGAGTGTTGTGTAGTTAATGTGTTATTTAGAGTTATAGGCCATAAAATAGGCTAAATGAACGTACAAATACACCAAAAATTCTAGCTACGCACTCAAATATATAGTCAAACACTAAACCCCTAGCCTTCCATCAACAGCCATTAGTAGTAACTCGAGGGTGAAAAGAAACGTAAGGAAAAGAAAAACAACCAAAAGCTGTCAACAAAAACTACGCAACAATAATATAAAATGTTACATATTTGGAATAGTAGTAATAGGGTGGCCCTTGTTTTGGACTTTCGATGCTACCATTGCTAGGGTTTCTACATGTGAAAAATTTCCCGGAAATTTTTGGGAAAATTCTGTTGGGAATTTCTTTGTATGTTTTCTTCTTAAAGTAAAAATATTCGGATTCGTTATGATAGCCAAATTTGTTGCCAGTCGACAAAGAAGCTTTTCTGTTGAAATAACCGAATTTTTGTCACTCTAAAACTATTAATAATGAATCAAATGGAAATTGTATGTTCTTAAAGGGATTATTATAACTTCTAAGGATATTCCGGAAAGAACAAGAATGCTGGTTTAAATTTTTTTATATACAAACTTAATTGAAAAATCTCTCTTAGAGTTCTTAAGTTTTTTAATTAAATTTAAATTTAATTTATTGCTTTTGTACCAACTAAAACTACGAATGAGACAAGACCGATCAAATGCCTGAGAGGAAGTCAGCTCTAGAGAAGAAAGGCGAGATCTTCGTATGAAAAGTCTCTAAACTACCAGCGCCTTCGAGCCAACGTTCGTACTACTCCCCGTGGCAGTTCAACTGCTCCCCGTGGCTAGTTCATCAATTTCTACTCTTTTCACTGCCAGGTTGATAAAGCTAACCTTTTGGCTGAAGTATTTGCAAATAATACAAACTTACCGGAAAGCAATCAACGATAGCGGCTTACTATGCCGAATATATTCTTTCCTGCTCTCGCAGTTAAAAAGGTTTTAGCGGATCTCAACATAAACAAGTCTCCTGGGCCTGATGATATACCAGCACTGGTCTTGAAGCAGTGTTCTTCGACGCTAGCTGGTCCATTAGCAAACCTTTTCAGCACTTTATACCGTGCCGGAAAATTTCCTGTACGATGGAAAGGTGCTAATGTAACGCCAATTCCTAAAAAGGGAGACGCTCAATAGCAATTTTTTCTGCACTTTCCAAAGTTATGGAGAGTATGGTTAACTACCATCTTGTGAAATATTTAGAGTCCAACAATTTACTTAGCGACCCGCAGTATGGCTTTCATAGAGGACGCTCTAGGGGAGACTTGCTAGCCCTCCTATCGGAAAAATGGCGCCCTTTTGGCGAAAGTGAAGTGGTGGCTCATAGTATTTCTAAGGCATTTGATAGAGTGTGGCATGGTGTGCTTTTAGCGAAACTTATTGCTTTTGGTGTTGGTAATAAATTCATTCGATTTATATCGAGCTTTATCAGAGATAGCACTATACGAATCTCATCAAACGAGCTCAAGATCAATTCAGGGGTACCGCAAGGCTCCATCCTTTTTCTACTCTATTTCTTATCTTATTCAACAACCTTCTACTTTAAACTTCCAACCCTATCTACTATTTTGCAGATGACAGCTACATTTGCCAGTCATATTTATTCAATTATAGACCAAGCCTATCGGAGATTGGGGCAATGAGGCAAAACATAAATGATACGATTAACCAAGATCTTGTGACAATATCTGAATGGGGCTGGTCGAATAGGGTCTATTTTAATGCACGCAAGACTCAATGTTGTATGTTAATACACTAACGCACAGCAGCTCATGTTGCTCCATCTGTTTTTATGGTTGGTTTAAATATTAAGGAATCAGAAGCTCTAGATGTTCTAGGCATGAGAATTCAGTGTGATGTTCACTGGAAAACACACAAGTGTCGATAGAATCATTCAAGTGCCTTGATTTTCTAAAACGGTATAGGAAATACTTGACTCCATCTGATCTCCTTACTATTTACACCACTTATATCCGACAAAAAATGGAATACAACTCTCATGTATGGGCCGGTGCTTCGAAATCTATTTTGGAGTTACTCGACCGCGTACAGTAGAGGGCGAAGGTACTTATCGGTGTCAGTAAGGTATCCAGCTCTATTGACTCACTGGAACATCGTTGCAATGTGGGTTATGTTACACTGTTATTACAATCTGCTGAAATTAGGGAACTTGTTCCCGAAACCCGTAGTTCTTTGGCAAGGACTCATCAATTTGTTGTCGACTGGACAGTGGATCCCACAACATATTAAAGGGAAAATTCGTTCTTTAGCCGTATGTCCGTATGTGGAATAAGCTACCTCCTGAAGTCTTTTCTATCACTTTCAATATAGGAAAATTCAAATCAAATGTCTATAAACACTACTCCCTCCATCAGCCCTCCCTTAACCTATGTTCCAACACAATGCTTTGCATGAGTAGAGGACATAAACTGTGTGCTGGTCCATGAAAAAATGGGCTAAAACACCACAACTCAATTGAAAGTTTTCAATTAGACCAGCCATGAAATGCATTTTAGGCAAATATATTGACCAAACCAAACGAATTGATAACAAAGCTTCACTTTTTAGGGAGATCAGTTATAGAACCAGGATGATGACTTTGAAGCCGACAAATCTATGGAAAGGGATTTAACTGGCTACATTCAAATATTTACTATCGACAATCAAATAGACAGTGAGTAAAAATTTCCCTAAAATTGGAGCAAAATGTAGCATTAAATAAATAAATACGAAAAAATTAACCTTTGAGCTATTGTATTTTGACTCAAAACTTTTAATACAATGAGTTTACAGCATTTGGTGTTTAGATTACGGAGAATAATTTTAGTCCTTGTGAGAATCACAAATCGGAAATGTGCAAAATTAGGATCACTTTGACCCAAATCTCGAAACTTCAAGTAAAATAAGCAATCTCTGAACAGTATCCGATTTTGCCCATATTTTTGGATTATGGAGAAAAAATTTTTAGACCTAGGGAGCATCGAAAAGGTGCTAAATAAGTGTCACCTTAATAAGGACATACTAGCATTTCTGCCTATACGAAACAAATACATGCAACAAATATAGTACAGGGTGTGTAGTTAAATATTAGAGAAATATAATATAAAGCCTATATAATAGTAATATAATGTATTTAAGTGAATAATATTTGATCCACTTTTTGGTACTGGAAATCAAATATGTATACTTACTCAATACTTCAAAAATATTAAGCGTTTTCAACACCCTGTATCCACACTAAACCTCTATGTCGCACATTCATCCTAGCAACACCCGCACTTAAATATATATGGTGTCTAACACACAAATTAGCAACTTGTAGATTTGAAGCTATTTTTTTGTACATTTCTAACATCTTTTTCAGTTTTCTGTTCCTTTTGCCCGACGCCTAGAAGGAAAATAAATAAATTTTTGTTTGGCCAAACATGAGTTCTGTGCCAACGAAATAAAAGAAAAAACTGAAAAATGCTTGCAGGCAGTGGCAGAAAATGTAGTAAAAATTTAAAAAGAAATGTAATAAAAATAAAACGTAACGAAATGAAATGAAATAAAATAGCAAGAAAAATTTGTTACACTAGAATGTAAAGAAGAGCTCTCGAATGGAACACGACCAATTCTCCTTATTATTTTTTGTACTGATGACTTCTTAAGGGGCTTCTGGCTGCTCAAGAGAATACGAACGATATGAGAACGATAATATGTATTAAATTAAGTTTTCTACGTTCTACAATTCTAAGAATTCCACAAATTATACAATTTTTGTTGCAGAGTTAAGGCTACTACGTACGTACGTTTTCTTATTCTTCTACTTTTTCTAGTTGTTTTTTTTTGGTGGTGGTGGTTTTCCAAAGGATTTAATTAGATGTTTTAATTGTGCGATGAGATAATTAGTGATAATTATACTTAGAGTAATTTGTAAAATTTTATTCAAGAAAATATTTCGCTTAAATTTGTTAAATATTTATGTGCGTACTTGTAATGTTTAAACAACAGCCATAATAACAAGATAAACAACCTCAAATGATGCTTTAAGGCATTATTGAAATTAATAAGATGCTGCATACTTTAAGGAGTTATAAAGAACTTTTTAATTATTAAAAGATGCTTATGATGATGTTCAAACAAATACTTGATGGATTTGTAAGGGTGGAATAATCAAAGTTAGTTTAATGTAAATTTGATAATAATATTAAGAGACTTTTAAATTTAAAGTCCATGTTACAATGTTAAGGGAAACAATTCCGTAAGCAAGAAATTATTAAAGATTAATACATTTTAAGAATATTATTGCAAACAATGTTAGGATATGAAAAAAGTGATTACGAAAACAAATTTTGAAAGCCGCAAACTATTAGCAATAGCTTATTAGCTTTTAGGATTATTAAAATTTAAACTTATAATAGCGACTCACAGTGGGTCAGAATCGATATATTTTGGAAATAAAGTTGACATTTCTAACTGGATTCAATTGGCTTGAGAAGCGACGCACAGTGGACAGACTCCATATATTTTGGAAAAAAACTAGACATTTCGAACTGGCTGATGTAATTGGCAAGAAATTTCACATAAGCGTAACAGATGAGTATTCGACTGAAATTTTTGAAGACGGATTCCAAAGATCTCTCAAGAGCGGAGCTGTCTCAAATGACTGAGGTGCACAGATATACAAACATTTGCCAATTTTGTGGTTCGTCTAAAAGAAAAGATTTTAATATATTCTTAAAGTCCTTGATTAGGCCTATCAAAATATAGTGGATTGTGCTATTTATCGCTTAAAGCTTTGTGCCAACAAAGCGTCATAAGCGGGAAGTTTTGCTTTACTTCTTTAATTTAAGACAAGTAAGAGAGCTTTATTCGGCTGTGCCGAATCTTATATACCCTTCACCAAATTATACTTCAAAATAAAAATTTTAAATATTTTTACGTAAACCAAATTTTTTTTTTCAGTTTTTTCATGTTTTGGAAAAAAAAATTTTCGAATTGTTTTTTTTTAAATTTTTTTTATTTAAATTTAAATTTTTTTTGTTGTTTTTTTTCAATTTTTTTTTTAATATATAGCGAAAAAAAAATTTGGGTGAAAAAAAAATCGTGTTAAAAAATATTTTTCCGATTTTGACCCATTGTAGGTCCAATGGTTTTATATACGTCATTGCGAAGGTCTTTGAAATATCTATCATTAGATATCCATATTGTCTATATTAATGACTTAGTAATTCAGATATAGGTAAAAAATCGAGGTTGTCCTGGTTTTTTCCTCATATCTCAGCCATTTGTGGACCGATTTGGCTGATTTTAAATAGAAAACTTCTCGAAAGCATTTCTGACAGAATGATTGAAGATTCGGATCCCGAAGATATCTGGGGTCTTCAGAAAAGTGATTTCAACAGACGGACGGACATGGCTTAATCGACTCCGCTATCTATAAGGATCCAGAATATATATACTTTATAGGGTCGGAAATGGAAAATGTAGAAATTACAAACGGAATGACAAACTTATATATACCCTTCTTACGAAGTTGAAGGGTATAAAAAAAGACACTGAAATTGGTTACCAAAGCTTATGGTAAATGTGTTCCATCGGTTTCAACGTGCGATAGATGGTTTGTGCGATTCAGATGTTGTGATTTTGACACGGAAGACAAAGATCGCAATTTCAAAACGTTTGCGAGCAGCAGGATTCCAAAGCAGAGTATACGAATTGAAGCCGAGAGACTTTGAAAGACGATTTTGCATGTTCGAAAATATGCTTGAACGCTATAAGAGAAAAAAATGTTTGCTCCGAATCATAACTTGCCATGAAAAAGCGTAAGTGATCATATGTAAAGCCCAGTCAACCAGCCGAGTCGACACCTAAGCCAAATATTCATGGCGGTAAGGTAATGCTCTGTATTTGGTGGGAACATGCGTGATTAGGAAATAATGTACTATAGAGTAGAGATTTTTATAGACATTTTATTTAAGAACCGCAGTTTATGTTTTGTCATTTTATCTTAATTCAAAAATAGAATTAAGAAAATAATGACAATGAAAGTCAATACCTTTTCTGAATAATAACACAGTGCAACAAAATCTAAAAAATTTTTAGAGGCATTTTAAATCACTACACAATTTTGATGTATTATGGTTCCAGTAGTACAAATATGGGCCAAATTTTAAATTCTATGGAGAAGTTTTTTTTATAATTTTTTTTTTGGAAAATTGTGATTTTTTTTAGACGTTTCTCCACATAATTTATGATAACTCAATAAGGGTTAGTCCGATATTATTAAAATAAACTTAGAAAAGTTTAAATTTAAATAACCTTTAATCCGCTTATATATTGCATTTCAATCTGCTCAGTAGTTTCGGAGTTATAATAAAAAAATAAATTTTTTACGTGAAAATATAAAATTTTTGTGTTTTAAAAACTCATGAAAATTCTAAAACGGCAGAAATTTATTAGATTTATAGCTTTATCGCTAACCCACATGTAATAGCAATAAAATTAGATATCGGTCTTAAAAATCGGTGGATACTTTTCGAATTTATTCACAATTAAGTGAATTCGCTCATTTTTACAAAATTTTACTTTTTTGTTTGATATACATAAAATTGAGTAGTTAATGTTCTTCTTTCGATTGATTGAATTTTGAAAACATTTTCCGCATACTATATACAAATTTTCACATATATATTGTATTTCAATCGGCTCAGCAGTTTCGGAGTTATAATAATAAATTGAAGCAAAAATTATATTTTTTACGTGAAAATACCTAATTTTTTTGTTTTAAAAACTCATGAAAAATCGAAAACCGCAGAAATTGTTCAGATTTTTAGCTTTATCGCAAAGCCACATGTAATAGGAACAAAATGAGGTATTGACCACAAAAATCGATTGCTACTTTTCGAATTTATTCACAATTAAGTGAATTCGCTCATTTTTACAAAATTTTACTTTTTTGTTTGATATACATAAAATTGAGTAGTTAATGTTCTTCTTTCGATTGATTGTATTTTGAAAACATTTTCCCCATACTATGTACAAATCGGCTCAGTAGTTTCGGAGTTATAATAATAAATTTAAGCAAAAATTATATTTTTTAGGTGAAAATAATAAATTATTTTGTTTTAAAAAATCATGAAAAATCGAAAACGGCCGATATTGTTCAAATTTATTGCATAATTGCAAAGCCACATGTAATAGGAACAAAATGAGATATCGACCTTAAAAATCTATGAATTCTTTTGGAATTTATTCAGAATTAAGTGAATTCGCTCATTTTCACAAAATTGTATGTGTTTACAAGCGTGTACTTTGAGTGTAAATTTTACATGTGTTGTGTTATTGTAACGAAAATTGTAACAAAAACAAAACACATGTAAAATTTACGCTCAAAGTACACGCTTGTAAGCAAAATTCACAATTTTAGAAAAAAATATTTTTAAAAAAATCTATCCTTAGAATTCAAAATTTTTACCATTTTTGTACTTAGGTAATCATGATGCATCAAATCTATATATTGGTTAGTGAAACCTTTTTTCGCTGCTGACCTGTGTAAAACATGATTAATGAATTCATTAAAAGTTTAATTCTATTAATATTTTGAAGAAAATTAATGCATTCAAAAAGTTACAATTCATTGTCTAATTACTCGAAGATTAATTTTTTTACAGCTCTGACAAATATAAATATTTTAAACTGAATTAACCAATTAAATTTCTTCTAGTATTTATGAAATTTTCCTTTAATGACTAGAGGGGTTAATTAACATGAACGCTAAATGATTCAATAATTATTTCCAGTAAATCCATTTAGTAATTTTTCTGCAAAAAAAAAAAAAATAGCGTTGGATTCAAAATACTTGGCAATTTTACAATAATTGTTGTGTGTTTAGTTGTTGTTTTCTTGGTATATTGACATCTGTTGGTCCTAATTAGTAAGTGGCTTGAGTATAATATATTGTGGTTCTATTTTTAGTTTAATTGCAAATGTGTAGGATAAAAAAATTAAAAAAATCGATAAGACATTTAAGTAGTTTTATTTTTATACCCTTCACCTTCGTGAGAAGGGTATATATAAGTTTGTCATTCCGTTTGTAATTTCTACATTTTTCATTTCCGACCCTATAAAGTATATATATTCTGGATCCTTATAGATAGCGGAGTCGATTAAGCCATGTCCGTCTGTCTGTCTGTCTGTCTGTCTGTCTGTCTGTCTGTCTGTCTGTCTGTCTGTCTGTCTGTCTGTCTGTCTGTCTGTCTGTCTGTCTGTCTGTCTGTCTGTCTGTCTGTCTGTCTGTCTGTCTGTCTGTCTGTCTGTCTGTCTGTCTGTCTGTCTGTCTGTCTGTCTGTCTGTCTGTCTGTCTGTCTGTCTGTCTGTCTGTCTGTCTGTCCGTCTGTCTGTCTGTCTGTCTGTTGAAATCAGTTTTCTGAAGACCCCAGATATCTTCGGGATCCAAATCTTCAATAATTCTGTCAGACATGCTTTCGAGAATTTTGCTATTTAAAATCAGCAAAATCGGTCCACAAATGGCTGAGATATGAGGAAAAAACCAAGACAACCTCGATTTTTGACCTATTTTTTACCTATATCTGGATTACTAAGACATTAATATAGACAATATGGATATCTAATGATAGATATTTCAAAGATATTTGCAACGACGTATATAAGACCATAGTAAGTTGGACCTACAATGGGTCAAAATCGGGAAAAAAAATTTTGAACCCGAATTTTTTAAAAAAAAAAAAAAATGAAAAAACAAAAAAAAAAATTTTAAAATTTAAAAAAATTTTAAATAACAATCGAAAAAATTTTTTTCCAAAAAATTCAAAAAACAACTGGAAAAAAATTAAATTTTGTTTACCTAAAAATATTTAAAATTTTGAGGTATAATTTGGTGAAGGGTATATAAGATTCGGCACAGCCGAATGTAGCACTCTTACTTGTTATTATTAAAATTGCAAATTTATTTAAAGACCAGTGGAAATGTTTATAATAAAACTAATGAATTTTATAACATTTACAAGGTAAATAAATTTATTGACCTTCTAAAATATTTCGCTAAAAGTCAGCATGACTAAATTATATAACTGGCTGCCTGCTGCTTTTGTCCTGCTGACACTTCACTATCTATTGAAGAGAGTAAATGGACACAAGTAAAAAAAATTAGCAGTGATGGTAATTTTATATTTGGTAAACAAATACCATATGAAGTCTTTTGGACATTTCCATTTTTATTATTTAAAATTTCGAAAAAATCACTTTTTTCATTATTAAAGTTTTTTTTAGAAAAATCACTTTTTTCATGATTAAATTTTTTTTAAAATTATGAAAATTTATTTAATTTTAAATATTCATATCTTATGAAGCTATAGTCAGATTTTATAGTTTTAAGATGTATTTAAAAGACACTTCAATTGCAAAGTAATGAGTTAAATTCAATTTTCACCTTTTAAAAACGATGATGTTTTATGGAATTCATGATATGTACAATATAATAAATAACCTTCTCTATTATCCTGTCGCTGTTCAATTTTGTTTTACATAAAATAAAATAATGTAATTATTAAATTTAATTGAAATATTTATTTATTATACAATTAAAATTGTAATAAATACTTGCAACAGCGCGTGTGTATATCTTTGTCACTGCATACATAAACAATAAATTAATGAATAATTTTCATAAATTAAAAATCTGCCATAGTTTTGCATGAAATTCATGCACTAAAATACACTTACACACACTTATCTAAATATAACCCCATATAAACATCCGTAATTAAACGTATTGTTTATACAAATTTCAATTAAATTTTCCCCACTTTAGATTTTCAAAATGCAAACATTTTTGTGGTTAAATTTGATTTCGAACATTTTTGAATTTCCACTACCAGACCACAAGTTAGACAAACATACAGTAATTGATAAGCATGAATGTGAGTGCATGTATGTTAGATTTATGTACCCTGCAGTTCATGGAAGTATAATTACGAGTTGAGGAATGCATTTTCCACTTAGAATCAGCAGTAGTTATTACGGGTGCCATGTCACTCTGATGCATCATATATTGTGGAGGGACTGGCCAAAGCAGTATCTCGCTTTCTAGACGAGTTCGATCATACAGTTGGTGTACGCTTTCATGTAGGTTACTTATATAGCAATAACTTTATGGGCCTACTTAGATTACTAGCTCGATATCGAAGAATACCTGGCCTGTATATGATTATCATTAGTCTACGTTTTTGCCAGGGCTTTCTAGGGATCGGGTAAGGATATAGATTAAGAGCGCATGTAAGGATATTAAATATTCCTTCAAATGACTATTGTAGAAGTTGGCATGGTGTCTTTGCTTTGCTTTATTGGGGACTATAACTGCAACAACCGATCTAATGAGGGTAGATATTAGGAAGATAGATTCATTTATTCGTATATTAGGTTGGTTCGCCACCTAATCGCACACCGACATATGAAGACTGATATCACAAAGGGACCAATTATTGGACCCAAGTAAGCGAGTGTAACTGACTGCCTTTGTAACCTAACCTATCCTCAAAGAAGTAGTTCTTTTAATCAGCAGAATTTAAGGTTTGCTTTCAAGAAATCGGGTATAACACCGTCTCTCTATAGTTAAGATGTGACTTGCTAGAAAATAAATTAACTAGTTAGAAGATGACATGGCACTGTATACGATTGAGTTAAATACTATGATCTGTCTAGACTGAATAATAGGGGTCAATTAGCTTACTCTTAGGACATGTTCATGTTAAAATATCTAGTTAAATAGCTAGTCCTGTTACCAGTTAGGAACTTTTGGAAACATCGTGCTTTCATATCATATTCTTCTTCTTCTGTCCACTTAACTCCATGTGGAGCATAGGGTACCTACAAAATTTCTGCAAGATATACGATCATTCGCAAGTTCTTTTATTTCATTTTTGCTTCTTCGTCTAATTTCGATGTCTTTCAGCAAGCTTATTTTTCATGCGGTCTATATCAGACCTCTTCTGATATTGCCTTGTGGATTCCAATCTAGAGCTTGGTGGTTTATTTCATCGGGATCCTTCCTAAGAGTGTGCTCGATCCATTTTCACTTTCTTCCTTTAATAATAATTTGGATTCGATCATTCGCAAGTACTTTTATTTCATTCCAAGTTCTTCCGCAGTTTTCGATGTCTTTAAGCAATAACTACTTCTCTTCCACCTGGTCTTTGGCCGACCTCTTCTTCTATTGCCTTGTGGATTCCAATCTAGGATTTGGCAGTTTCTTTCATTTGGATCCTTCCTAAGAATGTGCCCGATCCATTTCTACTTTCTTCTTTTAATAATTATTTGGATAGGCTTAATGTTGCATTTTCTATATAGTTAATCGTTGGTTATGAAGTTTGGCCACCTGATTTTCAAAATGTAACGCAAGCAGCGGTTTGTAAATCGTTTCGCAGCTATAAAGAAAAACTGATAGAACGTTTGACTTGAATATGTTTATTTTAGTTTTTACTGATATAAGGTCTGTTCATTTACTTTCCCAGTAAATACTTGCAACGAGAGAATAAAATCAAAATTTACAAAATTACTCTCTTAAATTCTCAATAATAGTAAAAAGTAAATGAACGCTTTTCCAGTAACAATTGTTTTATACTTATTTTATTCCTTTTAAAATGTATAAATACTCACATTTTCTTCAATTTTATTGATAATTCTTTTTTTGAAATTTTTTCACCACAAAAATAAAATTGTAAATAAATAAACAATAATACAAAACATTTGAAATATAAGCTGTTAACTATTACGAGTTACAAATAGAACATGTAATAGTTTGCAATGAGAGAACACTCTCTAAAATTTATACGCTCTTGATTTTTTTCTCTACTTGCAAGTTTTTTGAGTTAATGAACGCTTTTGCAGTAACAATTGTTACTAACTAGTAACAAATTTTAGTTATTGAACAGAGCTATAATGTTTGATTTCCAAATAGTTGGAAGAACGCTCTGTTTGCTTTACCAATCCTACGTTCGATGTCTGATTTTGCGCTATCTTCTGTTGAAACCATGCTTCACAGGTAGCAGAATTTGTCAAGAAACTCAACTTGTTCCGATGACCGATGAGAAACGGGTTGTTGTTTTCGGTTTTTATTTTCATCGCCTTTGTTAATTTTAATACCAACATTTGTCGAGTGAAGAACCAAGCCATCAAGTTTCGATTGTATATCTGAATGTTTAGTGGTCAGAAAACAGATATCGTCAGCATAGTCTAAATCCTCGAGATTACTGGTTTATTTACATTGGATACCGCGCCGTATTTTCAACGACATTGTCTATAATCATCAGAAAGAGTAGTGGAGACAGTAGGAATCGCTGTCTTTTACCCGATTTCGGAAGAAATGGTTCTGAGAGTTGGATGCTGTGCAATACTCTGCATTGAAAATTATCATATTGAGCCCTTGTGAGATTAATTTGCTTTTGTGGAATACCAGTTAAGAGATCCCATATTTTGCATATTTTTCATTTATTCTATTTAGGTGGATTCTTGTAAGTATTTTGGATGGTATAGAAAGAAGTGAGACTCCACGATAATTCTAACATTGCTTTTTGGTATCTTTATAAGAATTCCTTGAATCCAGTCGTCTGGTAATTTTTTTGTACCCAATTCATTCGAAGTTTGGATGCAATATCGAAGCCTGGGCAGCATTTTATAATTTCAGATGGGTTCCTATCAAAACCTGGCGATTTATTGTCTTTAACTTTCTAATAGCGGTTTTTATTTCATCCGGAGACGGAGGGCTGGTATTAAGCTTAACTAATGTTGAAGAGGACATATCATTGGATGGTCGAGTATATGGTGAGCTAGAGTTCCATCCTTGGGTTTGATGAGGCGGTCAGGTTGTTTATATTTACCAGTTAATCTTCTCGTTATCTCATAACCAAATTTAGTGTCGTTTATGCTTGCGGCATCGATTGCCTGGGTCGCAAGTTCATCTTACTTTTGTCTCACCTACAAGCTCTTCTTTATTCTTTATTGAATATGCATTTTCTAGTTCAATGCGTTTACTAAACTTTTTATCGTTCTTTGATATTTTCAAAGATCGACTTTCTACGATTAAGAACCAAGTTTGGGAGCTCATCCACTCCTTTCTTCCCTTGAGGTCTTGTCCCAGTATTTGCTCACATATTTGTAAGAGTTTCATATAATATGGTCGGCTAAATATATAGTTCTGAGACAATCACCAAAACAGCTGAGGTGAAAAAAAGTTAGCAATTGCTACTTTAAGAACTGCAGGGTATGAACATATGAAATCACTGAGTGCATATAAGTAGTTTATGGTTTTATTTAGGTTATGTTAGGTAATATACTTAAATTTTCCTGCAAATTAATAAAAGTGGTTCAAAAAACTATAAGAATTTGTGAATTTAAAATCCAAAAAAAATTAAATTTTTCAAAAACTTTTTTTGCAAATGTTCTTCATTAACTTTGCTATCTAAACCACTGTGCGATTATTTCCTTATAAATATAGAAAATTTCTTTGAAAACAAATAAATAATAAAAAAATAACAAATTGATAAAATTCTAAGCAGATGTTAAATATGCAGATTTATTTATTTTATTTTCTGTCAAAATAAAAAGAATCCGATTTTATGTCAGAGTTCAAAATGTGTTACTTTGACTGACAGCTCAAATCAAGATAAGAAAAACTCTAAAAAGAAACAAGAACAAAAAAACGCAAATACCATTTTTATCGTTTATAAATACAGATTCAGACATTTAAAAAAGCAACAGAAACAAACAGAAATCCCAAGAAAAGAGGAAAGAGAAAACGAATGAATTTATTTTATTATAACAACAATAACAAATACATATGTATGTATAAGTAAACTTAAGTACGAATAAAATATTTAATACGATTATCAGTTTTATTCGAATTGTTCAAGTGTAAAGATGATATTTCGACTTGTTTGTGTTTATTGTATTATTTTCTCAAGTTTATTTGTGAGTCAGATTGGGACAAGCAGAATATATGGATCATTTAAAGATGCGAGTAATAAACAATAAATAAAGATTTTTTG
Source organism: Calliphora vicina (assembly GCF_958450345.1). Classification (NCBI taxonomy): domain Eukaryota; kingdom Metazoa; phylum Arthropoda; class Insecta; order Diptera; family Calliphoridae; genus Calliphora; species Calliphora vicina. The sequence goes on along the minus strand of NC_088781.1, from coordinate 57,327,557 downwards.
TCAAAGATATTCTAGGAATTTTATATATTTTTCTTTTTTTTGTGCTAAAGGGTATCCGTAAAGTTGTGTCATCGATGAGAAAACAATTTTAAGGCAAATGGAGTCTATGAAAGATCCATTTGTTCAGTGTGGCCTTATAATTTGTGGTAAAAATTCTATTGTAGAGTTTAAAAGGTAGGAGCATGAAGGGCATTTGGTTTCGTAATAAAAAATAATACAAATCATTCACATTTTTTTAAAATATTAAATATTTCGTAATAGTTTTAATTTGTTACTGATCAATGCTATATTTCATTAATATTAATTATTTATTTTTAGTTGTCCTTTACAAACAGTGCCACCTAATTGCAAGTTAGCTCATCTACTGGATCCTTCGCTATCATATCCTCAATGCTGCGAAAGAGAAATTGAATGTTGGAATTATAATCATATTATGTAAAGCTTTTTTTATTGAGGTTTTTAATAAAACTAAATGAAATTGAATTGGATTTAATGAAATGTTAAATATATTTTAATGCCGTTTTCTATAATGTCAAAAATGTTGCCTTTTTAGTTTTGGAAACAAGGGCAACCTTTTTTTTCAAAAATGTTACCCTAAGAAAATTTTTTTTTCCCCAAATTATATCCTACAATTCTGATCTTTGTAAGTGCAATCATATTTGTTCAATTCACAAGTTCTTTTATCAGTCATATTGTCCTAATATATCACGACTGGGCAGCTCGGCTTAACCGACTCTTAGGTATTCGGCACATACAGAGTAGTATTATTTTGGAAATTTTAGGATTGAAAAACAATAAAAACCATTGTGATATATTAGGACATTATGACATGATATGAGACCTTGCGAATTGACCAATTGTCTCAATACTCAATCAAAGTGTACCAATCTGTTCAGGATCAATTACTGTTCCGGTTAAGCAATGTCGGTCCATGTAAACCTTGTACTGAAACTACAGGTTTTAATTTCAAAGATAATTCGACGAATTTTGAAACAAACTTTGTAATTGCCTCAAGCACGAACGAAGCCATTTGAATTTGGTAAGAATCTCAGCCCATTAAGAGCATTTAACCAGAAAGCCTACCAAAAAAGCTTTAAAATTTTTGCATAATATTGTGAATTTTCAATACTATATTTTGAAATTTGTAGTTTTGAGATGCTGTCAGGAAAGTGAAGAAAATTATATGCGTTTTTATTATTACATTTTTTATTTTAAGAGGCTTATATGATATTTTTTGAGGCTAAACGAATAGAGGTTTTACATTGAATTTGTTTTTATTTGCAAGACATAATTAACTGCTATTTTCAATATTAAAAAAAAAACTTAAATATTTAAATGGGAACAATTCGTTCAAAATTCAAATTTTACACTTTAAGACGAAAAGAGATAAGGTTTTTAATGGTGAAATTAGTTTTTATTAAAGAAATGTAATATACCACAAATAAAATTTTAAATCTCTATATTCAGGAACAAGACAAAAAGTTTCTCCTTTTTTCTATTTTTGCCCATCAGACATTTATGACGTATATTTTGCACCCGGTTTTGTTTTTTAATAACTTATATGTCATTTTGAAGCGTACACAGAGAATACAGATTAGTGATAGCAACCGAATTTGTTGCCAATCGAATGATTCGGTTGTACACATAGAATTTTTCGATTCTATCAACAGAAAGACAGTTGACAAAGAAGAATTGCGATTAAAGCAACCAAACTTTTGTTACCCCTTTTAAAATTCTATAGCCACAACTGTAAAATTCGGTCACTAATGTAGAATCATTCGATTGGCAACAAATTCGGTTGCTATCACGAATCTGTTTTCTCTGTGTACATATCAGTCATTTGTTCTTATTTAGTTATTGAACTTTATAATGTAATCAACAAAGTTTTTTTTATATTTCGAAAATGTCGAATTTAGTAGCAACGAAGCATCATATGTGAGAAGTTTTGCTTTATTTCTTTAATTTGAAATAAACAGTGCCGCTGAAGCAGTACGATTGCTTACCAAAGGTGAATGTGTTCCATAGGTGTCAACGTACGAGAGATGGTTTGTTCGGTTCAGAAGTGGTGATTTTTACACCAAAGACAAAGATCGCCCAGGCCAGCCATGAATTGGAGGCATAACTACATGAAGATTATTGTAAAACTCAACAAGAGCTTGCAAAATCACTGGGAGCTACTCAAGCAGCAATTTCAAAATATTTGCGGGTTGCAGGATTCATCCAAAAGCAAGGAAATCGGGTACCATACGAATTGAAGCGGAGAGATTTTGAAATACGATTTTGCATGTCCGAAATAATGTTTGAACGCTATAAAGGGAAATAATTGTTGCATCGAATCATTACTTGCGATGAAAAATGAATCCATTACGATAACCCGAAGCATAAGAGATCGTACGTGAATCCCGCCCAACAAGCCGAATCGACACCAAAGCCAAATATCCATGGCTGTAAGGTAATGCTCTGTAGTTGGTGGTAAAAAAATGGTCCTATCTGTTTTGAGCTGCTGAAATTTAACCATCACATGAAACATATACCAAATGCAACTGATTCATTTAAAGCGGGCATTTGCATAAAAACGCCCAGAGTATGCGGCCAGACCTCAAATCGTAAAATTCCATCATGACAACGGTCGGCCACATGTTGCAATACCTGTTAAAAACTATTTAGAATGGAGTGGTTGGAAAGTTTTGCCTTAACCTTTTTATAGACCAGACCTTGCCCTTTTCGACTACTATTTGTTTCGATCTATGCAGAACGATCTCTCTTAAATTGATTAGTTCTTTGCCTAAAAAGATGAGCAGTTCTTTTGGCTGGGATTACAATCTCTCATTTTTAAATCATACACCCAATAAATAACCAAATAAATCCGCCTTACTTTTGTGTAGGGATCACTATTAGGACTATTCGGGAAATATTTTCCGGAAGTTTATAAATTTCACGCAAACATTTTAACGGGAAATTTCGGGAATTTCTTTATAAGTTTCCTTCTTAAAGTTACAGTATTATTTTCGCACAGGCTTTTCGACATAGAAGAATTATTATTTAAATGACCTAAATATTGTCACACCAACTAAAATTATTCAGCCATATCAGACGGATTCTATAATTTTTACTCAATTATTTTATAAGAAATAATTCGGTTTTCACAACTAAAACTATTTTATCTACAGTGGTCGACATAAGTCTACGTACGACCAGAATTTTTGGCACTTTATTAGAGAAAACCCGCTAAATAAAAAAATAATGCAGTTTTGTTTGAAATCTATTTTTATTGCTATGCACCAAAAAAAATGTTGTTACAATGTAAACAAAAATTAATTTTTGCAAAATTATTCATAAAAAAAAATAAAAAAAACATTGACAAAGGTCTGCATACGACCACAGCATGTCCTGGTTTTTTTTTTGAATACTAACAGATAAGCATGCAATTTAATAAGTCTACAGTTCAAACAATATTCAGTAACTTTGAAAACACTGGTAGAGTTAAAAACAAGCTGCGAAGTGGTCGCCCAAAGAAACTACATCGTAGAGATGTAATCTTCATTTTAAAAGAAGTCAAAAAAAAGTAAATACCACAAAATTGGCCGAAGAACTCGCAACAAGATCAGAAGATATTGTTTATTCACGTACAATTCAAAGAACCTTTAATAATAATGGTAATTAAAGCAGAAATCCTCGTAAATTAGAATTCGCCCAAAAGCACTTTGAAAAGGACATGGAATTCTGGAAGCGAGTTTTGTTCACTGATGAGTTGAAGTATAACACAGTGATGGGAGAGAAAAAGTATGGCGCAAAACAAATACAGCAATGGATCCGAAAAACTTACTCGCTACAGTTAAGCAAAAATAGTTTTTTTTTCCTTTATAAGGGGTTAGTTTTTAGTAAGTTAGACTTAATGACCTATTATGTTATCTCACATCTACAGATTGTACCTAGTATCTTGAATGAGAAGTATATACTTTCCCTTTTTAAACATCGTTTAGAACAGATGTGCCAAAGATTCCTAAATTCCTGCAGAAATAATTTTTACAAATAAAACAACCATTGCTAAATTCACAAATTTGCTGCATTCTAATGTCCTTATTAAACAATTTCATTAAATCCCATTATAGATTTATCGTCCCCCAGCTGTAAAATATCCTTATAATATGCAATGACATCCCTATTTTATTTACATGTTTATTCTAGACTACGTATATCGTTAAACACAGACGTTTCGTTGTCACAAGTGTTTCGAAATTTTCAATTTAATTTAATTTATTCAGCATCCAAATGATTGCATTTCGTATACCACTTATTAAATTAATCTAAAATAAACGTTTATTTAGTTGCTTTAAGGAAAAAATCTATAGTTGTATATGAAGCAAAAAAAATATATCAAAAAAAAAAAAAACAAGAAAAAACACTTTAACAGACTTTGTGGCAGTTTATAAAAATGTAAATTTTTATATTTAAGAAGGAAAAAAAAAACGTTTTTTTTGTTGGTTGAAATGTAGAAAGTAGTACAAGATGCAAATAAACACATGGAAATCCCAGCAAGAAAATTTTGTTTAATATTTTAAAATCAACAGCTATAAATAGGTAACATAATTCAGATTTATTCCGGTCTTAGGTACAAATGTTGAAATTTTTTTGTTTCCCATCCTATTTAAAAGATTTTTATATCTTAAAAAAACATGCTTACGTGTGCTTTTTACCTCTTGAATAATTTCCCAAGAAATTTCCCATGGTCCGATTTTTTAAAAAATATAGGTCGTAATTTTGAACCGATTTTTTTAGTTAGATATCTAAATTACCAATAATATACAAAGGATTTCAGAGCAATACCAATTACGGATCCAATAATAAACGATTTTCTTTTTAAAAATTAAAAAAAATAGTAGATTTTTGCTGTTTTTTGGGGCGAAAAGGTGACTTAACTCTTTTTTATTAAAAATAAACTTTCTTTAATAACATATAATAATTTTATATATATCTGTAAGGTATCTATTCTGTAAAAAGTTCTTCGGAATTTTACATATTTTTTTTATCAAAGTTTCAACTTCGGGCCACATGTTCTAAAATCCCAAAGCTGGGATAAAAAACGGGAAGCAGCTTTAGATACCTTGATGTGTTCCCTATGAATCTCTAAAGTATTTTGCTATGTTAATGTAAACCCTATAGGCAAAATTGTAAAAAATAAAATTTTTATGATTTTCGCTCCAATTTTTAGGAATTGCGGAATTCGCTTTGACCTTCTGAAAAGTTTTTTTACACTTTGAAAACGTTAAATTTTTGTTAATAAATATAGTTTTTATTACATATTAGATATCTATTGAGATTCTAAAACTAAAATTCGTATCAAAATTATAATAGGATTGCATATATTATGAACAATTTGATCCACATTTATTTCGAACTAATTTTTTTTGTTTAGATAAGTTAATTTTTGGTCTTCCAAAAACAAAATTCAATTCAATATCTCAATTAGATTCAAAAATATACCATTTTAAAACTCCGACCTTCAAAAATATTTCACTTTTTCATCATACCACATAATTTTATGACGATCATTCTACATCACTGTGACACAAAACCGTTCTTTTCGAATTAGAATGGGATGAAACCAAAAGCAAATGAAAGCTTACGTTTTCCATAACAAAACCCTCAAGGCTTTTTTTTTTAGCTAGATTATTTTTTACACGCATTTGAAGTTAGTGATTTTGGGACGCTGGCTAACAAGACAAAATTTGATAAAAATATGCCTATTTATTTTTATTATCCCGGAAAGTTGTGGTATCTTACTATTTTTGGGGTTGGGGAATCCATTATTGATATTTATTTTTACCTAAAACTCACGCTAGAGGGCGCTGTACAGTGGTGTAGAAAAAAAAGAGGAAAATAAATCTGTAACTTCTAAACGGTTGGTCCGATTTTAATGAAATTTGACGTGCGAAAAGAGGAAGTGTTGTCGAATTAAAGTTTTCCTATATTTGCTATATACTTGTGATATGCCTACAAACAGTCGAACCCATATATCTACTTTTGCTGATGACACAGCAATACTAGCCATTAAAACTAGCCATGAAAACCCCCAAGAAGCATCTGTACTTTTACAAGACCATATACTCGACATAGAAAGGTGGTTAAAACAATGGAGAATAAAAGTAAACGAGCAAAAATGTATACATCTTACATTAACATTGCGTAGAGAATCGTGCCCTCCAATCCTAATAAATAATCATATAATACCTCAACAAACTGAAGTTAAATATCTAGGTCTGCATCTAGACCGACGTCTTACCTGGAAAAAGCATATAAATACGAAATTGACTCAAATGAAGTTAAAATTACTACAAATTTACTGGCTAATTGGTAAAAACTCGAGATTGAGTTTAGATTGCAAACTTTTGCTCTACATCTCAATAATAAAACCCATATGGTGCTATGGAATTCAATTATGGGGCACGGCCTCAGCTTCTAATATTGAAAAAATTCAAAGATTCCAAAATAAAATATTACGAATGATAACAGCAGCGCCTTGGTATGTGAGAAATATTAACATTCATAAGGACCTAGGTGTATCCCTGGTGAAAAATAAAATAAAAAAAAGCGGAGTCATATTTGAAAAATTTAGAAGTTCACCCAAACCCACTTGCACGAACATTAATGAGAAGTAATGGCTACATCCGACTAAGAAGAAGGAATCCAACAGACCTGCGCTGATGATAGGATCTATAAAGTAAACATAATTTTTCGTCCAACTGTGGTGGGACGTAAATAAAAAATAATATTTAGATTTAAGATTTGAACAAATTATTGATAGTTCACATTATTTTGTGAAGATACAATAAATAAAATATGAAAAAAAAAAATTAAAGTTTTGAATTAGGACCTCATGGGTCCACCAAGGGCGCGGGCTGGGGATCCCAAAGTAGGACACCTCGGTATGTTAAATATTTAATACAATACTATTTCTTCGTTTGCTGTCTGATTTAAAAGAAAAATACATGTGTAGAATCTCCTCGTCAAGCAATAGGCTATCAATTAAATAGCTTGTGAAAATTAAATTTTCAACATTTTTACCCACCCTACTCCAGTTTTTTGATAACAGTGGGTCCAAAGTTACTCATACTCAGTGACTGATCTAAACAACTGAACGATTACTGTTCAAAATTATCGTCTTTTATACACGTGTTCCTGTTCCTGTCTCCATTTGTCTTAAACCCAACTTATTAACCAATCTATTGTCTCTGTCATGTCAACTCTGTCCTGTCAAACACTGTATTCTTTCCTTTTCCTACATATATATATACAAATTATGCCACGTTATTTTATTAGTCATAGATCCAATTAAGGCCCTATTCCGAAATTCAATTTAGCATGCGTAAATTGTATACAAGTATTGATATCTAGATAAGATCTAACTAACTCAAATAAGTTTTATATGAGATCCTGCTACTAAGTTTTTTGACGATCTGTATATAATTGGTCACAGTTTCCATATACTATCATCCAATATTAATTATATTTAAATTTTTAAAGGAAACTGTTTCTGCTCATATACTCGGTGTAGGTTATTATATGGCCGAGCTTAGCCGACTATACATTATTTCTTGTTTTAATTGGATTTTTGTTTGTTTCTTTAAGTGCTTTTGAGTAGACAATCATTTATTTATCAGAACATTTTTCTTAGTAATGTACTACAAGAAACTAATTTTAAGTGATAAATGATAACTAATAACCTTCTGAAAATAATTGGATCCCTGATATTCGGCCTCTGCTTTTTGTAATTGTGAAGAAAATTTAACTTTTCGCTGGGATATTAATACATAATATTTATACAAATAAAATCCTTGTATGCATAAAAATGTTAATTTTTTTTCTCTTTCTGTTTCTTGTTGTTTTGTGTACTCGACATTCATTCTCTACGTTCACGTACATTTACTTTCCATATGCTATCTGCTTGCTACAGTATGTGTGCTTGAGTTTGTTGTCGTTCACCTAGGGGTCCTTGTTAATAGCCTTGATGTTGTTGTTGTTGCGCTGTTTCATACACACAAGTGAACATATATATGGTGGGGATCGCCTGAATTATAAAGGAGGAGAATCAACAAAAGGAATCAACAACCATGCATTAAATAGTTTAACATTTGCCACTTTTGAGTCTATTTCGCAGACATGGAAAACGATTTTTGTTCTTTTTAAATTTTCATACGGTCAAATGTCAAATCGCTTTTTATTTTAAACAGGGATATTTTTTTTATATACAATAATTTAAAAAAGAATTGTATGTATTTTACATAGAAACAATTTAATGTTTGCCTAGGTTTGAATAAAGGAAAAATAAGGTGTCGATGTTCACAAGTAAAATGAAAGTTTAGTTTGTTTGAGGGGACTGTTTCTTAAAATCTCTGTGCTGGCGTCAGTATTTGGTGAACTGCGTTAAAAGATAAAAAGGTTCTTTTTTAAGGTTTTCATGATTCTTTTTTCATATTTCACGGAAAGGAAGGACATATAATCGGTGCGTCAGAATCAAAATTTTTTGGAAATGAATCTGTCACTTTTCAACTGGTCGGCTAAAATTTGTTGTGGAGTATTCGAGTTTATTTGATTAATATGGGCCATACAAATGCTTCAGGGGCGGCGCTATGGGGGCTCATAGTAGGGTACCTTCGACATGTACAATTTTTAAACAAAATGTTTCCATATCTTAAAATTTTAGGGCGTACTTTTGGACCGAATGTACTAAGTTGTTAGTTACACAACTAAATTACCAATAATATACAAAATATTTGAGAAAAATATCAATTATGGATCAACAAATAAACGATTTTAATTTTATAAATTCATAAATTAGTAGATTTTTGGTATTTTTTGTGCAAAAAGGTGACTTAAATCTTTATTAAAAAAACATTCTTTAAGAATATATATCAATTTTATTTTGGTAATAAACATGTCCTTAGGAATTTTACCTATTTTTTATCAAAGTTTCAACTTTGGGCCACATGTTCTAAAATCCCAAAGCTAGGATCAGAAAATGGAAAACAGCATTGGAAACCTTGATATGTTCCCTATTTATCCCCAAAGTATTTTTCTATTCCCCGAAGGAAATGTGTATCCTATGGGCAAAATTGTAAAAAATACCATTTTTGGGATTTTCGCTGCAATTTTTAGGAATTGCGGGATTCCCTTTGACCTTTTGACATGATTTTTTACACTTTACCAATTTAAAAAACGTTGAAAATTTCAGTGAGGATTATCACACCTCAATAAATAATGTAATAAAGATTTTATTACAAATTTATTGAGTTTTTAACACTAAAATTTGTATCAACATTTTAATAGGATTGCAAATATTAGGAACAATTTGATCCACATTTATACCGAACTAATTTTTGGTCTTCAAAAAATTTCAAGTCCTTCAAAAATATTGCACTATCTAATGATAGATATTTTTTAAACCGATATTTTTTCACCACAAAAGAATTTTTTGTCATACAATTTTTTCACTATAAATTTGGAATTTTTTTATTTTTTTTAAATTAAAAAAAATTTATTTTTTTTTGTCATAAAATTTTGTTCACTAATAAAATAGAAGAAAAAAATTACAAAATTTTTATTTAACTTTTGTTCACTTAAAAATATTTAAAATATTTAAAATTTTTATTTTAATTTGCTTAACTTTATTTTATCCTATGTTGTATTATTAGTCGTATAAATGGCATAAATGAAATCAAAATAATTTAATTTTATTAAAATGTTAAATCCTCTATCTGATTATTTTCAGACATACACATTGAATATTTTGAGAAGAAAAACCCTCTATCTATCATAAAGACCCCAATAATGCAAAATTTTAAAACCCTATTATATGTGAGATTCGGTAGTTGTTTTAAAAAATATTGTAGAATACCGAATTTTAACAAAACTCAAGTAATTTGCAATAAAAACAGTTAAAAGGTTTTGAATATAGGCCCTCGATATGCTCTGGGAGAAAAAAATACTAATGAAAAGTTGAATAACTTTTACAATTTTCATCCGATTTGAAAAATTAAAACCATTTTATTTACACATTGGTATACATTTTTATAAGCTTTCATATCAAAATAAGCAACTGAAATCAGAAGTAGAAGTGATTTTAGTTGCTCATTTTGATATGAAAGCTTATAAAAATTACTTGAGTTTTGTTCAAATTTTTTTTTTTTTAATTTCTGAGCTGCTCAACATTTTTGCATACCATTTGTTTATAGTCACGAAAAGGCAGCTACTTTTGATATATCTTTTAGATAATCGACAGTTTCGTACTAGATTAAAGAAAATATTCAACCTGTTTCATTAATCTAGTACGAAACTGTCGTTGTCGTAAAACGCCTACGCCTTACATGATAAGGCTGAATAAGTCAAACTTTAATTCTATGTTAAAACTAGATCGGCAGCAATCGGCGCCAATAGTTCAAATCCTAGTCAAATTTGCGTAGGTCAGCCAAAAAAACATTATATATTTCAAATGAATAAATTTCAAATCTGCTGTTTCTGCAAATAATTATTGCTTGACATCTTAGCTTTACGATAGAACTTGTTTTATGGTAATTTTCAAACATTTGCAAAAATCAATTATGAGATGTATTCACTTTATATTATTGTATATATTATTATGCCTGTAACACTCAGAATGTTTATAAACATGTCCAGTGCTTCAAACTTCTACTTATCAATAATGTTGATAATTAACACGCTGTTATTAACATTGTTTGCACATTAAGAACATTAACTGTTAAAGCTGCTAACATTAACATATCTGTTAAAATCTCTAGAAATATAACATTCTAGTTTTGTCCGTCAGTCAGTTTACCATATGAGCTGTTAGAATTAACATCAACATGTGATATAAGTGTGTGTATTAAAAGAAATTGACTATTTAAATTGTTGGGTATATTTAAAGAAATAAAGAGTTGTTTAGAATTAAAAGAATACGGTATATTTAAAGAAAATAAACCATCGTTTTTAAAAGGTAAAAATGTAACAATATTATTTCAATCAGTCCAATAGTTTAAAATGCAAACAGATTTATTACCATTCTTAATTGCAATCTACCCCATTGTCTAGTGTTAAAAACTCTTAAATAGCTTCCCTTATATTTTTAAAAATGTTCACATTTTGTTCTATTATCCATTGAAAATAATGTTTAATAGTTAACAAGAGCATATTTAATTAGGGTTCTATTGAATTTGTTTTAAATAAAACAAATTAAGGAGAAAACTACTTAAAATGTTGCCAAGAGTCTTACTTTGTCTAGCTGCTATATTTGAACATTTTATTTATATACTAAAATATATATTTACTAACAAACTTTAACAACTGCTACTTACTTGCTTACGTTTATGTAAGAATGTTTGCATCTTTGTATAACCCCTCGATATACCCTGCAGTTTAAAAATATTTATTTTTGTAGCAATATCAATAAGAAATATGAAAAATGCAAAAGTAAAATTCATATACAGCTATAAATTCCTAATCTATAATTAAATTGAATAGTTATATTAATTAAAGTTTTGTAAATGTCACCAAGCTACCACCAACGTACTAGTAATTTCACTAGTTAATAGTTATGCAGAGTATATCCTATTGCAATACATAACTTGATTGTGTTAAATTTGCTAGTTAAAAGCCTTGCAAGTAGATTACTGGGTAACTAGTGGATTTTTTATTAGCTGACATAAGTATAAGTTCATGCGGCACATCTAGTTTCAAGGGCTGCAGGTTATACTTATAGTCATTAAAAATATAGACAGACAGACAGACTATACGCTTATTTAAACTAAGCTTAAGTAGATTTTGTTCATTCTTTAGTTGGCTGACTGGCTGGTTGACTCACTGACTGACTGGCTGACGATTACTGGCAGCTTTTCTTTGTTTAATTGTTTATGCGCTGCCATCATAATCATAATAATGAAAAAAAACGGGGAGAAATTTGCATAATAATATAAAGGGTCCGCATTAGTAGTTTTACTATATTTTTATTTCGCTTAAAAATTAATTAAAAATGTAGTTTTTTTGTTGTGTGTGTTTCCTGCAACCGTTGTAATTCGTTAAATATTTAAAACGAAGAAAATGTGAGAATGAAAATAGCGAAGAAAAAGATAATTTTATATGTTTTCTGTTAATGTAGTTGTTGTATTTTTGTCTTAACCTTGATTTAGTTAGTGACTTTGGGAATAGAAAATATAATTGGACAAACATGCAGTAGATATTTTATATATATCTTCATTCAGAAGGGTTACAGGTTTTACGTTAGTATAATAAATTGGAAAAAAGTTTTTTTTTGGAAAAACTAGGTAACTCCATTTTTCGAAAAAACAAAGTAACTGACATCGTTTTTCTGAATTCAGTGGATCCGGAAATCTATAACATTGTACCCTACACCAAATATTGGTTTAACAACTACCTCAATTCAATGTACACGAATCAACACAAAATGACTTTCTAAGTCGAGTACTATCTGATTAAAAATAATCTACTCTTTATACCTAATTTTTGTATGAACTATTTTTACCGTTCTGATGATAGCATAAGGTCACTCTCGTTAAATATTCTGTTTGAGAGCTTCAAAAGTCTGTGGCGTGCTTAAATAGATTTTTTTTTTTTTTAATTTTAGCTTTTTTTTTTGGAAAATTTGTACATTATAACTTTATTGAATTGACCATTGTATGGATTCCGAGCCAAAAGAACTGCTCATCTTTTGAGGCTAATAGCCCTGACAGACATGTGGTTTCTATATCATGATATGTATACTACGTACATATTCATAGTATACGAACCAGCTTTATACCATAGTATTTGATGGTTTAATTATAGTATAGGTTGACACACATGTAGTATACTACGCTAGTATAGTATACAAATCTTATGTCTGTCAGGGCTATAAGAGGCTAATCAATCCAATATCGGATACTCTGTTTCAAAGTGAAGCGTATCCCAGAGAGCGTTCTTGATCGATCGAAAAAAATAATAGTCGGACGTGGCACGGTCAGGACTATAAAGCAGGTGAAGCTAACCTTCCCAACCACTTCATTTCGAACGTTGTCATGATGGAATATTACGGTTTCATGTCTGGCCGCATATTCTGGACATTTTTCGGACAATGCTCGCTTCAAACGAATCATGGTCTGCTCAGATTTCAGCAGATCATAATAAATAGGACCCTTTTTCTCCCACCAAGTACTGAGAAATGCGATGAATATTTGGCTTTGGTGACGATTCGACTGGTTAGTAGGGCTTCACGTCTCTTACGTTTTGGGTTATCGTAATGGATCCATTCTTCATCGCAAGTAATGATTCGGTGCATAAATGATTTTCTTTTTCAGCGCACAGTGGTATGAGAAAAAAAAAGAGGGAAATAAATCTGTAACTTCTTAACCCTTAGTCCGATTTGAATAAAAATTGACATGCGCAAAAAAAAGAAATGTTGTCAAGTTTAAGTTTGAATCTTGACTGCATGGGCCCACCAGGTGTGTGGCCAGGGTTCCCCAAAGTAGGACACCTCGGGTATGTTCAATTTTGAAAATGATTCTATTTCTTCGGCTACACTACAAAAAACCTCGTCGTAGCTATCAATTATCTCTTATAACTTAGGAGATATTTTACCCACCATACCCCAGTTTTTTGATAACAGCGGGTCCAAATATTTCCCGATTTTCTCCATTTTTCCTTTGTTTGACTAACAACAAATGTGTCAAATAAAAAAGAAGTGTTTAAAAATCCTGACTGAATCCAAAGTTATATGCATGAATTTAAAAATTTTAAAAAATGCGATTTTTCGCTAGTAATAGGGAAAAAAGTACTTTTTTCTTTTTAAGTTATCTAAAAAATTTTTAAAAAGGTATATTAGGAATTTATAGTTCTTGAAAAGCTAAATTTATATTAAATATTCTAAATGTAAATAAATTTCAAAATTGTTGATACCATCCAAAAAATTACTATTTTTTTTTATCTAAAATTCAACTTTAGGTCAAAAATTCTCAAATCGCATACTCGATATCAAAATATAGCAACCCATTTTAGATGATCAAATATGTTTTTAATTGTTTTGTTAAGGATTCCGATAACCCCGCCCTTCGTATGGATATTATAGCCAAAAAACTAAAAAAACCCATTTTTGGATTTTTTCAACATTTTTTTGGGAATCGCGGGATTCTTGACTACAAATTTCAAAATTAGTTTTCAGTTTTCTATTTTCAATGGCAAAATTTATATAACTGTAAAATTTTTTTAAAAAATATTTATAAATAAAAATTTAATTTCAATTGAAAAATTTGTATCTTTGCAAAAACTAAATAAAAATCAATTTTTTTTTGTTATATTTTTCAAAAAAGTATTCCATGAATTTTTTAATTATCAAAAGTTATATATATTTTTGAGAAATAGACAGTATCTCCTATCCATTGATATAAAACATGCCTACCTTATGTTTTTTACGTGGCAAATAAATTAGGGAAAACTTAACAACTCGCAGAGAATTTACATGTTGAAGATATAATTTTCAAATTCGAATATCTCCTAAGTTATAAGAGATAATTGATAGATACGACGAGATTTTTTGTAGTGCTCGACGAGGAAATTCTATATATGTAATGGTTTTGATCGGAACACAGCCGAAGAAATAGGATCGTTTTTAAAATTGAACATACCCGAGGTGTCCTACTTTGGGAAACTCTGTCCGCACCCTTGGTCGGCCCATGCGAGCAAAATTCAAAACTTAAACTCGACAATACTTCTTCTTTGCGCATGTCAAATTTTCATTCAAAGTTACATATTTATTTCCCTCTTTTTTTTTCTCATGCCACTGTGCAGCGTTTAAGCATCATTTCGGACATACAAAACCGTCTATAGAGGTCTCTCGGATTCAATTCGTATGGTAAACAATGTCGCTGCTTTTGGATAAATACTGCTGCTGGCAAATGATTATGTTAGCTCTTGTTGAGTTTTACAACAATATTCATGAACTAATGCCGCCAATTCTTGGTCTTCAAACTTTGTCCAAACCATCTCTCGCACGTTGAAATCGATGAAATACATTCACCATAAGCATTGGTGAGCAATCGTTGTACTTCAGCTAGACTTTTTTTCAAATTAAAGAAGTAAAGCTAAACTTCCTGCATGTGGTAGACATTTCATTCATCTAGATCTTTTTCGTATATGCCTTTGTAGGCCTACGACCAATATTTCGATTTTGATCTAAGAGAGATTATTTAGTTTTGCAAAACATATTTATTTTTTTATCATTATCTAAGAAAGTATAAAAATTTGCAAACATTTCAAAAGATTATGAACTCAAGAAACTTTTTAAATAGACTTCGATTTCATGTAAGCTTATTACCACCTTTATAATTTCCTTGAAAAATACTTTGCAATAGGGCCGGTATTGTTGAGATCGACTCTAATTATGTACTAAAGTTTGTCACTCTAAAGAACTTAGACTTGCCAACCGTCCCGTTTTCGACGGGACAGACCAGTTTTAGAGTCGAATGTCCCGTGTCCCGGTGATACTCTGAACGGGACACCATTTGTCCCGTTAAAAAAAAAACCACAAAAAATATAAAAAAATCAAAAATTGGAAATACCGATAAACAAGGATGCTGCTTTATTTTCTGAAATATAGTATTTTCTAAAAACTGAGTATCGCTATTTAACAATATACATAGGTACTTAGTGCATTAACTTCTATGAGTTTCAATAAACTCATTAGTAAACATTATTTAACTTTCATGAAAAATAAATGGCACGATACTCGCTCTAGGATGCTTGTACCTTTAGTTAAAGCTGAGTTTGTCGAATTTATTACTTCAAATAATAATAAAAAAGCTGATAAAAGCGATTAAAAATATAAATTTTAAATTATGGACAGAAATAGGTAAACTTTATTAAATAAAATTTTTTTAAAGATTTTATAAACTATTTTTTTAATGAGGTGAAACAAATTATGTAAAATTATAAAAAATAAATTTTCAGACAAAGTTTGAAGAATCTCGCAATTTTAATTATCCAGATATTCAAAATTTACTATGTACTTTGAATGGAAAGTTTCACACCCACTGTTCCGATCAAGACCATTTTAGCTAAACTCTGTACAGTGATACGAATTTGATTCATACAAAGTTTAAATACTTTACAATTATAGTACTCCAGATATTCGAAATTAACTATTTACTTTGTATGAGAGATGTCACGCCCACTAACACAATAACATTTTCACCCAAAAAATGTAGAATAGTAAGGGTGATGGGCAAAATTTTAAGACTTCCACAATTATAGTTCTCCAGATATTCGAAAATAACTATTTACTCCTGTATAAAGTTCGAAGACTTTCACAGTAATAGTACTCCAGATTTTACACAATTAAAATTAATGTGTTATTGTTGATTTTAATAAATAAAATAGGATAATAACACTGCTTCAAAATAACACATTTTGTCAGAACTTGAAAAGCGACCTAATGGAGGTTATATGCCTAGGTGAGGACATGCTAAAACCGTTTTCAAAGATTTTGAACACCCTCAAAATTTTGAGTTATTTTGAAAGAAGTGTTTTAGGGTAGGTAGTACTTCAATACCTCTAACTCAGACATTTTTAAACCGATTTCAAAATTTTAAAAAATAATCTAAGAAATTGTTTAAGTTATTAAAAAAGTTAATTTTTTTTTTATTTTTTTCGTAATTTTTCAAATTCAACAATAGTTAGTTTAATTTTTTTGTACAGTGCTTTAAAGACAATTTTATATAGACAAAAAGGAGATATTACTTATTAAAATCGGTTTATATTTGCAAAAGTTATTAAACTTTTTCGAAAAAAGTTCGAAAAAAATTTTTAACCTGTTTTTTTACATTTATATGCACTGGGGGAGAAAATACTCAAAAAGGTATTAATGAAAAGTTGAATAACTTTTACAGTTTTCATCCGATTTGAAAAATTAAAACCATGTTTTATTAAGAACTTTTCTTTATACATTGATATAAATTTGTATAAGCTTTCATATCAAAATAAGCAATGAAAAGCGAATCAAATCAAAAAAGATCGTAACAAAAACAATACTTATAACTTACAAATGTATCAATAAATGCATGTCATTTTGAAGCGTAATAAGTTTTCTTTCCCAACACGTTAAAAAAAATAAAAATGGAACAAAACCTGACTGAGTTACTGTTCGATAAGTTGAAAAACATCACTGTAAACGGTTTTTTTCAGAATAACTTCTGAATTTGAAGGTGTTTCTGAAATTTTTTGACACAATTTGTAATTTACTCAGCAAGTCCTATAACCCATTTTTTCCATCGTTCTCTGATCATTTAGTGGTGTCCCGTTTTCGAAATTTCAAAAGGTGGCAAGTCTAAAAGAACTACCTGTGTAAAAATCCTAATATTAGAAAAACTAAGCATCTGCTTTGTATACTTAGGTCACACCAGCAGCATAGAAGTTTTAAATTTGTTAACATTTCTTATCCATGGCCATATTTCCGAATGATTGTATGGTTAGGGGAATTATTCTAAATAAACCAAGTGTGTGAAAAAAGTTATTTAAAATTACAATATTGTTTTGCTAACATGACATTCGCTTGAAACCAAATAAGCATTTGCCAAAAAAAGCCAAATTCACTGAGTTGTCACTATTGAAAACTACTGTAAGCGAAGTAATACTATTTAACACTGTGATGGCATAAATGACTGTCTGACAGACAGACAGGCAGACATAGTGACTGGCTTACTGACTAAATGAACGAGTATGATTTGAGACATAATCATGAAAAATTTATTACCATTCATGATGATGGTCCTTTATGTATTTGTGCATAGCAAATGTGTAGAGTAGAGTGGTTTCTCTGCTATAGACTGGTGGATTATTTTATATTCTAGCTCTCCTCTCTTTTTATTTCTTTGTTGTACAATGTTGTTGTTATTATTGCTGGTGCAGTTGAATGGTTGGTTTTATATAGTGGCAGTAGAGCAGTGCATCACTTGTCATTTTATGTTTAGTTTTTTTCTTTTTTTTGTATCTTGCAAATATTGCGTTTGTTTGTGTCAAGGCATGAACTTGTCATATTGTCACATTAACACATATTCTCACATAGGAATGGGAAAAAAAGGATTACAAATTGTACTTGAAAAATTGTACTTTTCAGGAGTTTTAAAATACTATTTAATAAAGTACCTTTGGTGGGCATAAAATTTAAATGCAATTAGAATCGAAGTGTGCTAAATATGACCTCCTTAGGAGTGGAAATAAAAATGCATATATCGATATTATCATTTTTTGAATTCATGGGTTTATATTTATTTTAGATGCTCCACAAAGTACTGATTTAGAGAAGATTTTGTGCAAAATATAAAAAGTTTTTATATTTCGACTATGGAAGCGAAGATCTTGATAAATTTAAGTACCTTTGCATTACTTTGTACTTATTAGGTGCTAAAAATGTACATCCAAGATGTGATTTGTACCTAAAAAATAGTGCAATTGTATCAAGTTTGGCATGCCTGAACTACGTACAAGTAATAATAAAATATAGCCATACTAATATGCATACCTACATTTATATTAGTATGTGCTAGTATGTGTTGTACATATATGTATAAATACTTTAAATGCCAAGGATAATAGGTTTTCCTATACATTCAAAAATACATATATACACACTTAGATATTTACAACTACTAAGTTATTACCAGGGAAACTGGAAATATGCCTTTATAAAACTATCTTATGCACATAAAATATGCTTTAAAAACCGAAAAATATGCTACAAAAAATTAACAAAAAAACCTTTTTTAGCACAGTCAATTATTTTTATTAAAAAATCAATAAAATTTGTATAATAGCAAAATTTTTATAATGAAGAAAATAGGAAAAACATTGCAATTTTTATACCCTACACCACCATAGTGGGGAGGGTATATTGGGTTAATTCTAATGTTTGTAACATCACCCACCTTAAAGTATAACAATCTACTCAGGATCACTTTCTGAAGCTATGTCCGGCTGTCCATCCAAATAAACCTTGTAATAGTTTGATTACAGGTAGCAATTTTAAAGATAATTCGATGAAATTTGGTAAAACCTTTTTTATTGCCCCAAGGACAAAGCCTATTTAATGTTGTTGGATTCAGTCCATTATTTTTCATAGACACCATACGATAGTCCTATCTGAAAATAGTTAAGCTCTCATAAATATATCAGTAATATAGACATCCAAACCAAATTCAGTATGAATTATTTTTATATAAGCCGAAATCGCATCAACAAATTTTTTGACGATCGGTCCATAATTACACGCAGAGAAAAAATATAATTGGGCATGGTTACTGTAACCATTTAAATAGTGTTACAAGATTTTTAACAATATTATAGTCACAGTAACCATTTACATGATTGTGGTAACCATAATATGGTTAATTTACGATTCACATGATTGTATCAACCATATATATTGTTAAAGTAAACAAATATATGTTTGTGGCAACCATATTTATGATGAATAATTTTATCATAATATGTTGTTCTCAGATTATGATAAGCCTTAAGCCGAGAGCACCATAATATGATAAGTCCTTCATCATATGAATGGTTGTCACAAACATATATTTGTTTACTGTAACCATATATATGGTTGATACAATCATGTGAATCGTAAATTAACCATATTATGGTTACCACAATCATGTAAATGGTTACTGTAACTATAATATAGTTAAAAAACTTGTAACAATATTGAAATGGTTACCGTAACTATGCCCAACCATATTTTTTCTCTGCGTGTAGTCATAGTTCCCATATAAGGCTCACTTCCGAAAATGATTTTAACGAGTATAGATTTCTTAAAAATGTTTGTATTCAAATAAAATTTAACTCAAAAAATTTTATAGTTCATAATTAGTCATAGCTTCCATATAATCATCTTCCATATAATCATCTTCACATGGTCGGGCTTGAGCGACTATACTTTCTTACTGGTTTAAGAAATGAAAAATAATTTTTGATTTCATGTAGATTCGAAAAATACAAATGTGTATGGCCCTTTTTGAAAGTACTGAAAGTGTTTAACCAGTATGTTATCAAATATTATTAAAGAACTGTGGAATTGTCTAGAAATTTTGGAATGATTAATTACACTAGTTTACAAGGTTTTTGCTCATGAATTGAAACATATGGGGATTTGTGTAATTAGGTATTCTAACTTCAGAAAAAATATTTAAAAAAATCCTGGACGTCAAACTTTTGAGATATTTCTTAAAAACGAAACATATAAAAATTTACATTAAATTAGTACAAAAAAATTAAAAGTGAAGTGTTTTAGTTCTATTTTTATAATTATTTTCATTTGTCTCCCTCACGACACTCCAACAGTAGTCTCCTAGCATATTCTGATCCCAAAAACCTTGATAATTCCTCTCGAAAATCTTCAAATCTTGATGGAAACGCTCTCCATGTTCGTCACTCATGTGTCCGAGGTTTTCCGGGAAAAAATCCACATGAGAATGTAAAAAGTGAATTTTGAGGGATATATTTACACCCATCAGTTCAAAATTATGTAATAAATTCACAACATTATCTCTGTAATTTTGACTTTTCTTATTCCCCAAAAATTCTGGAACAACAAGTTTAAAAGAATTCCATGCTGCATTTTCAACGTCGGTTAATAGACACTCAAATTTGGTATCAACCAAAATGTTTCTTATTTGACGACCCACAAATATGCCTTCTTTTAGTTTAGCCTCGGAAAGACTTGGGAACACGCTGCATAAATATTGAAATGCTGGTTTTGTCTTATCTAAAGCTTTTACGAATTTTTTTAATGTAAATAAGCATTTTGCAGTGTTTGTGTTATAGGAAAACCTTGATTTGACTGAATAATTTTTCCGCAAATAAAACAAAAATGGTCTGGGTATATTTTACACTTTCCAGAAGACATTTTAAAATAGTTTTTACTTTAGAGTTTTGTATTTAATAGCGATTTATTAACGTTTATCTACAGGAAAGATGTACTTTTAAACAGTATTTATTTTTTTCCCGTTAATTTTTTTTGGAATTTGTCAAAAGAATACAACTCTGAAAGTATCTAGTAGCTTCGCCAGAGTGTTATGTACCCAAAAACGATGTGAATACCTAATTACCACAATTCGGTACACTACAGTATGCATTAGTAGTACTCAGGTCAGGGGAAAAATAAAAACCCATATATCTCAAAATTTGGACGTATAGAAGGGAAACAAAAAATGGTCAATTAACTAGCGTCCCTAGCTCTTCTCGAAAATATAAGTTTCATTCCATGAGCAAACAAAAATGTTTGATTTGTAAACTAGTGTTATTTTCCAAGATAGCTGTGTTTAAATTTGAAATATTGTTTTGAAATATTTGTACAATATGAATTAATTCAAAGTATTAGGAATTGTTAGCTATGACCCTTTCCCATCTTCCTTGCAACATATGGATTGCTTATTTGAACTGCTTATCTTTTAAAGTCAAGAACGAATCTGGATACTCTGTTCTAAGGTGAAGCGTATACCAGAGAGAGTGTTCTACTTGGATAGGAAAAAACATTCACGATAAGCGTTGGTGAGCAATCATGTCGCAATCTTTTCATATATACATTCATCACACCAAAGTTTGTGACGATCAGAAGAAAACTGTTTATAATCATATACTAGGTGTTGGGTATCATATGGTCTGGCTTTCCCGACTTTTCTTTCTTAATTGTTTTAAATTAAAGAAGTAAAGAAAAACTTCCCACATGTAACTCTTTGTTGGTACAAAATTGGAAATTTTCGAATAATAAAAAAACTTTGTAGTTTGCACTATAATGTTCAATAACTAACTGAGGATAAATGACACGTATGAACCCTTCAAAACGATATATAATTTATTAAAAACAAAACCCGCATTTAAAAGATACGTCATCTGTTGTGAATCCCGCATTTTTAAGTTATACATGCAATATTTGTAAGTTTAAATGGATGTGAGATCAAAAACTTCTTAACATACATAAATGTGAATAAAAACGAAACTAAATCTACAGCTTATATGATTGAAATTGTTATTACAATTTACAAAAAATATTGGCCCATAATCATAGTCAGAAATAAAGTATATTTTAAGAGAAATAAAGTCGTCTTTACTTAAGAGTGGACTTTAGGTCTACTATAGACAAGATAAAATATACTTTTGACGTTAAAGTCGACTGTAAATATAAAACAAGCTGAAGCTGTTTTTAACTCATTTAACAACAGCATCAGCTGTTCTTCACCAAGTAAAAACGTTCGACAAAAAGTCAAAAATGTTTATGTTACAAGATATTGGCAGAAATTTTGTAATTATTAAACAGTTGTCAATAAAATTAGTACCAAAATATCTTAAATATGATATTAATCTTATTTATTCCATTTTTCCACCACAAACTGCTATTTTTCTGTAGATTCCGCGTTTACTTTTATTGTTTACCTTTTTTGTTTTTTTTTTTTAAATTTCTATATCAGCTGTTCAGCGGTGCCACTTGTCTATATTTTGTTGTATATGGTATGAAAACATTTTCTATATTTGAGGTGGCACCCAGTTAAAGTCGGTTCAATTTAAAACATACTTTAATTTTGACTATAGTTGCAAAATAATTAAAAGCTGGTTTTTATATTAAAGTTGTTTTTAAAAAGAACCGACTTTAGTGTTTGACTATGATTATGGGCCATTATTTTTAGAGTTCTAATCAATCGACATGAATTTATGAACCTTTTCCGGAAACCCATCCATTAAGGTTTTTATATTGCTTTGGTAAGTATGTCCATAACAGTCCATCTCCTTTTAAAATCTACAACACTTTTGGAAACCCTTTTTGTGCTCTTCAATTCTCTTTTAACAAGAGTTTGAAGGTTTTGCCTATCTTGGTACAAATTTCACATTATTGTTCTTGTACAACTCACTTGATTATCATAGTTACAGGATGCCAAATCAGGGGGAAAAAGAGGTGGGCATATAAATAAGCCTTTGATGGAAGTCTTAGATTGACCCGGAAGCTGTGAAAAATTACCGGAACATACAGTTCGTCATTTATTATAGCATGTATATTTTTGATAAAACTTGCCTTAAATTTTCGTGCTCTGTCTTTTAGCGTAGTTCAAAATATGCAAATATATGCATTAACAAATCGATGCCGAAATATTTAAAATGTTCTGAAATGGATAAATGCTTTAAGTACGACTCCAGTAAACAACATGCATTTGCATGCTTCCGGTTTCCCTGGTTATTACTATTTCTGGTACTGCTGCAACAGCTTCTACTGAACTTATTCTTACTGCCACTTGTATGCTGTTTCCTTGTGTGTTTGAGAGTAAATTTACTGTCCTTAAAAATTCCAACACAACACAACCCAACCCACCAACCCACAACACACACACATGCCAAGTATGTGTATGTGCGGTTTCTCATGTACACATTGTTGTCGGTTGAGGCTAAAAGAAAAACAAAAATAATGTAAGAAAAAATATAGTAAAATTTTAAAGAAAGTAAAATTGAAAACTAAATTTGTATGTAAATAAAAATACAACAAAATTACTACGTTTACGAGTTCAAAATAAAGAATTTTTATCAACACACAAATAGAGTTGGCGCCATTAAAGGATTCTAAGAATGTTGTTTCTGTGTTTTTTTTCTTTAGGATATTTTGTGAAGATTTCTTCCTTAGAGAGATGATTTGCCTTTAGAAATTTCTGTGGCATATTATTACTAATTAGGGCGATATTAACCCTTTCGTGGCTGAATTATTTTATACATTTACTTAGCACATTCCTCAGTGGCTTAGTTATAAAATTAAGCATTAACTCATATTTAAGTCCTTGGTGTGTTTTTTGACAGGGTTAATTTCTATTTTTGGCTGTTATTGTAAATGTAAATAGAAAATACATAATAGCGGAATGCAAATTTGTATAGGTTTTTGTGTGCATTTTGATATTGGATTACGGTGCAAGACCATTCGCACTCCTCTATTATTTCATTATCTTTTCATTAGAAATTCCAGTATTACAAAATTTGACCTTTAACCATCACCAAAATATGGCGCAAAAATTAGTTTTTCCCGAAATCCTCAAAGTTTAAATCGCAGGTACAAAAATCTATGGAAGATATTTACATAATTTGTGTATGTTTTTATTCCCTCAAATATCTAAAATTTATTTAACAAAATTTTAAAAAATTAGTATGACCAACAAAATTTGTTGGTCATACTAGACAATAGGTTAACGTTATGTTATGAAAACAAAAACTCATATACAAGTAAATACGGATATACTTAAAGTAAAAATTAGATTTCATTTGAATATTTATCAAAATATATTAATTTTGTTTCTACCTTTCAAAGATCAAGTCTAGCGGGGGGACGGTCCAACTCTCTAATGGTTTAGTCTATACGTCTGATTCATACATCAATATTAGGGTATTCGAATTATTCGATTTTTCTCTTGTTCGAATAACACGAATAATTCGAATAAGAGATTTTAACTTGTTCGAATAATTCGATCACACGTTTAAAATTAATCGAATTATTCGAATAATTTAATTTTTTTTAAAAAAGTAAAGAATGAAGTTTTGATGTCGGTTTTTTAATATTTTATTGTTAAAGAAAAACAAAAAATAACGTTAAAGTTAACAATTCAAGTATTGACAATGTTAAAAACATTCGAAAACAAAATCCATCATTAAATTTTCAACAGAAATATTCTGATCAGATTAACTCCCGCAAATCTACAAAACAATTGACTAGGAAACCCTTTAGTTTCCGTTTTGGAGTTAGGCTTTAAAAAATTTTAACTAGTTGTACATGATCCTGAATTGAAATACAATATAAACGTATTAAGATCTGTTTTATGTCGTTCATTAATTCGGGTTTTAAATTGAGTAACTAATTCTTTAGTAAATTAATTATTCACTATTTCTAACATATTATATTATACATCAAGCTCTATCAACGTTTCCGAATCTTTGCTTAATAAAGTGGTCTTGGGGAATTACACAATAAAGGGAATCTGTCCAAAGTTTGATATCATCAAGTAAGGCAGTGCATGATTGACGCATTTAGTCAAAGATGTTCAAAATCATGTATAAGACGAACTCCATGCTTTTCTTGCAACAAAACGTTAGTTTGCAATATTTGTGTTTATCATTCGATTTGTTAAATATTTGCAACACTTATGTACGCGGTTAATAACTTATATACATATATTTTAAGATCATGGCGTTTGGCTATTTCAACGTTATCATTATAAATGTCATCCTCAATATCACTTTCGACGACCGTTTCAAAATCACATTCTCCATCACATTCAACTCCACTTTAATCTAAGTTAATATTTTGATTCTTAATTGCGATTCTTCTAATATTTCGCCAGCTAATAACAAATATTTTATTCCGTACCTTTTATTTTCATTGGTTCAAGTCCTAAGTTAAAAATTTTGTAAGATTTATTTTTAGAATTGCAACTTCTTGCAGTAATATTTTATATTTATAGAAGGAGCTATCGGAACACTCATCTACAGTGATCGAAAGTACATTTGTCTTTAGTTATTTGTCGAATTTCAGAAACAATGCAATTTTTGTGAGTCATTATTACTTATTTAAATTTGAAATTATGAAAAATTTTAAGCAATTTAATAATTTTAAATATATGTGAACATTTATTCGTTTTAGTCGATTATTCCACATAAAATTGATCGAATTATTCGTTATTCGAAAATGGCCATTTTTAAATTGTTCGAATAATTATTCGTAAGAAATTATTCGATTAATCGAATGATCATTAGTCGAATGAATACCCTAATATATCCGCTATAGTCCCGGTTCGGTTGTTATTTAAAACAGTCCACAAATGGCTTAGATATAAGAAAAATACCACAACTACCTTGATTTTTGGTCTATATATATATATCTGGATTACTAAGTCACTAATATGGACAATATGGATATCTTATGATAGATATAGAAGACCTTTCCGATGACGTATATAATTCGGACCAACAATGGTTCAAAATTGGGAAAAATATTTTGTAAACCGATTTTTTTCTTTCACCAAAAAAATGTTTAAGCAAAAAAAAAATTAAAATTTTTACCGTCAAATATTTTCAATCTTTATTTTAAAATATACTTTGAAGAAGGGTATATAAGATTCAGTACAGCTGAATATAGCTCTCTGTCTTGTTTTCGCTATACTGACAATCATTCCTGTAAAAAGTATTAATCTTAAGATACTTCCACATTGATCACACATTGAGATAAGATGACTTTTGTAAGAGCAAATAACGCCAAACAATATAATAATGATCTTATATTGTGATATCTTCTAAACTCATGCTTGTTTATTGTAATAATGCCCGTAATTTCAACAAATAGGTATCTACGGTGTAAAATAACCATTAGATAAATTTACCTAAACTGTAACTTGACATTGATTTCAAATCAATATCTACGGGTTAAAATTACCAAATATTTTTACTCCATAAGTAACTAAGCACTAATAGATATCTCTTTGTTGAAATTACGGGCATAAATATTGGTTCATCAAATGTGTCAATATTGTGGACAAATGGGCGTATGAGCAATATTGAACAATTATAATAATTATAACCAGAGATCGAAAATAACTCGTCGATATACCAAAAAACCCAAATTGTGATTTATATTTTTGTGATAAAAATAAATCACTGAAAATAACAGTTATAAAATGATTTTTATTTAAATGGTTTGGTATGAACTTTATTCGTTTTTGTTGTTTTTTAATGGTTCTGTGTGAGATAAACAATTCATTCTTCTTCTTAATAACTGTTACTTTCTCTTTTATTTACATACAATAACATATTATTAGTAATTTTTAACAAATTAAGGAAATAATATGATAAGTATGAAGTAATGAAGTCTGATTAACAGAAATGAGATTTTTTTTAAATTGTTATTAATTTTTTGATAAATTTTATATATTTAAGCGTTGATTTGCATCAAATGCATTTTTGAGATTTATTTTTCATGTTCGCAAATAAAAGTCACAAGCTGACCTTTACGTAAAAAATAAATTATAAATCTCTCAACCCCAAACCGAAAATGTTCTCGAATAAATCACTCTCTTAGCGATATATCACAAAAAAATATTTTTAAATGGCTGCGAATGAGAATTTACCATTGAAATGAAAGTTAACCCGTTATTTTCGGTCTCTGATTATAACAAGTAAACTCAAGATTACTATGATATGTGAAAAATATCGCAGTTTTATATTTCAGAACAAATGAAAGGTATTTTGACCATTCGATATATGATAATGGTATAGGAAAAATTATTGATTTTACAACATAATTTGTTTGGTTATAAACTGTTTTCACTTTTTTACTATTTGTGACAATAATTGTTTAAAGAAAGTTCAAATCTGCTTGCATGCTAACCAATTTTCCAATTTGCATGTAGCTCTGAAACCATGCGACAACCAAATTTATAGGAATCGATTACTTTTTATGAGAACAGAGACTTTTTAAACCATATTAATATTTAAATAAATAATTTTCTAAATATTAATATTAATATGATTATTATTTAACTTTTTTGCAGGTATGTTTTAAAAAATTTAAATCCTAATAGTGGTGAGTATTTATAAAAAAAACAATTGAAGTGAACCTGAGTTTTTACCGTTTTTATAATTTTCTTACCACAAATTTCAACTTTTGAATTTTGAGTTGTACTTATAAACGAACTGCTCAGCAGATATGGAGGAGCAATACTGTTATATTAGTTATTAATCAAAAAATCTCACAAAATGTATGAATTTTTTTTACATCAATTCTTATTAGCAAAAAAGATCTAATATATTGGGGATTTCACGTCAAGTGAACCAACTTTTAAAATCGATCGGGACAGACGAAGAAATAGGATCGTTTTAAAAATTGAACATATCCGAGGTGTCCTAATTTGGGGACCCCTGGTGGGGCCATGCGGTCCAAATTCAAAACTAAAATTCGAAAACAATTCTTCATTGTACATTTAAAGTTACGGATTTATTTCCCTCTTTTTTGTTTCTATACCACTGTGCAACTTTCAAAAGATACGCTAACAACTGTAAATACCGCAGATTTAAGTCATACACCCATTACTTAAATTAACTTGGCGTATAACCAAGCAATTATAAATAAAAAGCTCATTAAAAGCTCATATCTAAAAAATCAATTTATATTTGAATTCAAAGATTACTCAATAAGCAGTATTATAATTCAAATACTATACAAATTTTAACATATTCTTAATATTATTGAAAAATCTATAATAAAAAATTTAATGATTTTTGTATTATTTTTCAAATAATTTAAAATTGTATGTAATAATTCTCTTAAAGACTATTTATCGTATAAACGATTGTTTATTTTACAATTTAAGTTTTAATTTTTATCCAAAAAAATTGTTTCTATAACACATACATTATTCTCTTACAGCTATAAAAAATATGTCAGTAATTGCAAAGTGATAAAGAGGATAAAGACCATTTTTTTTATAGAACAATAAGTGTCTTTAGAGGATAAGACTTTACGACTTTACGAAGAGAAAATAATATGAAAATTCATCAGAGTGCCAAAAAAATGTGATGAAAGTCGTGTAAGTTTTGCTTTTATACGATCCGTATGAAGTAAGATGATAACAGCTGTTATTGTTTTTTCTTTGTTTACATCAGAGACCAAAAATAACTGTTATATAATTTTTTGAGACTGAAAAAGTTAGGCATTAATCAATAAATAATATTTACGTTTTCAAATAAGAGTTATTCATAATAAATATTTTTTTCGTTGCTCATAACTTTTATTTTCGATTTATATTTTTTTTACGTTGCTCATAACTTTTATTTGTATGTTTTTAATAGAGTATGTATGTTTTTAATAGAGTCCTGCATGAGTGACTTATGTGCTGTTTTTCTATAGCGAACGAGTACTTTGAGTGGAAATTTAACATGTGTTTTGTTATTGTAACAAAAACAAAATACATGTAAAACGTCCACTCAAAACGCTCATTCGCTATAGAAAAACAGCACATTAAATAATATTTTAAAACATTTAGTTTTTTTCAAGCACTGTTTTTGACTCACTCATTGTTTTTTGAATGAATATAATAATTTATTCAAAACAAAAACGTATTTGACAAAAATTTCAAATAAATCAAAATACATGAATGTAAAGAGTATAGCATTATATGAGTATTGAGAGTGTTTCTTTATTATGTGATTTAATTATAATGAAATTCTTTGAACGAATTACTATTCTTATGAATTTTTATAGCGAGATTACAAATAAAACGCATTATTGTTTACATGCATATTTTATTAATCTAACTCATGTAATAATTATATTTAAATGTTATTTAGAGATGTAAGCAAAACTACTCTAAATTGAAAAATATAAAATATAAGGACCACAAGAAGAGAGCATCTACTTCTTGTGGAACTGCATTTTTTGTGATTCATGTGTAAAAAAATAATTTGATTTACCGCAATATCATTTGAGGCAATCGAGCATCGTTTTTCAGAAATTACGTTACGGGTACAAGAGAAAACCCTTTCTGAAGGTGCGCTACTTGCAGGTATTGCTAAGATTCGGCAGCTCAATTTGTGTAAAAAGGGGAACTCGTTCTTATGCGAATCCCACCACACTTCTGTTGTTTAGTATCGTCTCAACTCTGAGGCCACAGAATCCTCGTTGGTTTGAAAATCAGATGATCGAATAAAATCTGAAAACAGTTCTAAATTTTTCGATGAGATTGGAGCTACTGATTGTTATTGTGGTTCTGTCATAGGCTCACAATTCTGTGTTAGGCTTTGTATCAACTCAATACATTTCAATTTTATATGATTTCGATCTTCTTCAGAGAAACTTAGCAATTTGTTTGCAGGTGGGAACAGAAATAGTGCAACTCGATGCCAGATGGTCAAATTAGAAAATACGACAATTTCCAAGTAGAGCCTAAGCTCGTTTTTCAAAGACTTGGCAATACTTATATCCTCATTGTTTTCAGCGCATTTCTTTAGAAGGCTGTTTACATAAATGTAGACCAAATGAATTGTTGGAGGGAGGGAAATACCCTCTCTCCCTCCCTCCCTCTCGAGGCTTCTTCAAAGGGTCGAATTATGTCGAAAACAGCAGTTATATTTCTTAAATCAATATTCTGTATACGATGGATTTCATGTTTTTTTATTATTATTTGCTTTAATTATTTTTCTTTTGGCATTTAAAACTCGATTCACTCGATTCAGAATATTTATTCTGTATTCTTTTTATATACGTAAGTTGTTTACTTACTCGATTTGAATGTAGACGTATACAAACATAATAATACTCGCAATGATTGAGTAGAACAAAAATTTGAATTATTAAAATCAAAGGTACGTACACTTTGTAAATAATATTCAAAACAACAAATGAGTTGAGTGCAAAGCAATGGATTACTCATTGTGTGTGACAAATAGAGTCACCCATGCAGGGCTCTAGTTTTTAAGTTACCTAATAAGAGTTATTCTAAAGAATATATTTTTTTCGTTGCTCCTAACTCAAAAGAAGTTTCTTTCGTCACCTTGGTTGCATTTTATCAGTACATACATTGTATTTAACCTTTAAAGTCTCAAAAAATAATCTTGGTATGAGGTGGATGGTTTTTACTGTGTGTTTTTTAATTATGAAGAATATTGTTTCACAATCAATGTTTTAGCAAACTCATTGTCCTCCAAGTTGCACCTTTTCTCAGTCAACAAAATACGCAAAGCAGAAAATGCTCTTTCAACAGAAAGCCGTTTAGTCGGCAGTGCATAGACAATATGAACCTATTTATTTAAAAATTGCAAAAGTATACTTTTTCTCATCCCAATATTGCAACAAATCGGCTTCTACGTCAAGTCTCACAGGTTTAATGCTCTCTATTTCAGCTATAGCTGCTAATAACTCTCGCGATGTATTGCCTTTGTCATCTTCTGAAGATAAATCCACTATAAGTTCTCTAATTGATGTTCCGAACAGCGATGACGTATTTAGATTCGTCGATTCGTCAATCAGAAAATCGGATATTGGTTGAAGTGGAGATACTTCAGGTGAAGTTAAATCGAAAATAAAAGTTATGAGTAACGAAAAAAAAAAATTATTATAAATAACTCTTATTAGGCGACGTAAAAAAATATAAATCGAAAATAAAAGTTATGAGTAACGTAAAAAAATATTTATTATGAATAACTCTTATAAGGCAACGTGAAAACATAAAAATGAAAAATAAAAGTTATGAGCAGCGAAAAAAAATATTTATTATGAATAACACTTATTGAAAAGCAAACCTTATTTTCATTGAGAATAACTATTATTTAAAGAAAAAAAAACAATATAACAGTTATGGCTAATTTTTTTTAGATATTTCTTATAACAGTTATGTCTCTGGTTTACATACAAATTCAATCCTGAACTAATAAGACTTGCTTGTTTTTTTTTTAAATTTCAAAAAATAATGAGAGCTAATGTCACATTTTCATCCATATATTCTCTCAATGTCAAATGATTTCATTACATATTACGTGTAGACTATGTTTAGACAGATCATATTACTTGTAGGACAATGTAAACGGGGTATAATACTAACAAATATATATTTCTAAAATTCGAATTTCTTCATTTCAAGTTTGTGAAATGATTCGGTTTTCTGATTTTAGTATTAAAACTTTTGTTGTCTCTGTAAAAATTATTTTGGATTACTTCTAGTAAAAAATTAATGACATTTATGTAATTCGTTCAGTAAATGGAATGCAGTACCACACAATTTTAAGCATAGTTTTTGTTAAAAAAACTATTTCGAATGAGATGCCTCCACAAAGTTTCTTTTGATAACTTGACTTTTCTTTTCAACATTTTTTGGCTCATAAGTCCTTTAGCTACTTTGGCATTTCTCATTTAAAAAGTTTTCGTTTTAATTTACGTTTCATTCCGCTACCCACAAACATACGCAGCGCATACGATGAATACAACGAACATTATTTTGCTATAATTCGCTTAATAGACCCATAAAAAAATATATAAAATTACGCTGTGTAAAAATTCAGAAAACATCATCTACACGTAAAAATATTTATGTGTGTATTTTTTTTTATTCGTAAATAAATTGTATCATTGACTTTGTTCTCGTTACATAAAAACCGAAAAAAAAAAATAAAAATGCATGAAAAAAATATGAACGAATATGTTTTTTTATTTGAACGTTGAACGTGAATTTTATATTGATGATGATGATGATGCTGCTGCTGCTGCTGATGATGTAAATATAATTATACACAATTGTTGTTATTGTTGTGCTGGCTGGTAGTTGTATAATGAAGAAGATGTGATGTATAAATGAATGAATGGAAGTATGTAATGCATAAAAATTCATTCATGCTCGTATAAATAATTCACTTATTATTCAAAACTTTTACTACATAAGGTGTTATTAGTTGCTGTTGAGGTTTGTAACAGTGGGAAATTGTTATTAGTTCAGATTGTGTTTTGGAGATCCGAGTGTTTTTAATTAACCCTCTAACCCGGAACTTTTAAAAATCTAAAAGTTGTCGATGAATCGACTAATCGAATAATAAACTCAGCACAGCCATCAGAAACTAATTTGCAGATTAAATTTAGGAACCAGGTCCAAAAAGGTGAAGAGTGCCTCAGCACATTGTTGTCGGGTTAGGTGTAAAAAACAATAATTATGCTACGATTTTATTGAAAAACTAATGAAAATGAACTAATTAAAAAAATTTCGAATAGATCGGACGACTAAAAGTTAGTAAAACTTTGATTTTAAAAAAAAATCACACACAAAATTTCACGAGCTAAAATTATGACATCACTCACAAAACAGCTGACAGAACAAAAACTAAAAATCAGAATGCATTTCGAACTTTGAGGGAAATGTTAACAAATCTGTAACTAAAGTCATAGTTTAATTTTTAAAACAAAATTATAATTACTTTTTGTAATGCATGCCTTGAGGAACTCTATGCCTTTAGAGGGTTAATGTCTAAATTATGGAGCTTTCGTTCTAGGATGGCTTTTATATTTAACATTTTCCAATTTCGGTACTCGCAAACTCTAAAATTGTTCACCGTCATTAAGAGGCCAATTACTGAAAACTTGATCAAAATCGGATAACGTCTACAGGTTGCACAATTTATTTGAAGTTTCGAATTTTGGACAAAACAAACAATTTTAAAAATTAAATGTTGGAAAAAAATACAATAAAAATAGTTTTTCTATTTCACTTAAATGTTCAAATATTAAAAAGTCTGACATCTTTAACCTATTGTCACTACGAACTAAGTCCCCAAAGCACAAAATTAATTAAAGCTCCTACATTTTGTAAATCCTTATTACTATTTGATAATTTCATCTTTATATCTACTTCCTGTAAAAATTTACATCCGAATTGAATTTGCCGTTAGCATCCACAAAAGTAGAGTATCAAATAGTTTCTGATAGTTTAAAATTTGTGTCTGTATCATGTTGGAATGTTACAATTGCTGGCGATGCCTTTTACATGGTTACATGTTTGTTTCTCCTGTTGCTGCTGCTGGCTGGCTGGTTGGTTGGTGTTGTGTCGTAAATTGAATATATCAAGCATGAATTATAGATTTTTAATGATTGTATTTTCTCGTTTAATTTTATTTTTTTTTTATTATTTTATGGATTAATTTCAGCAAAAAAATAAAATATATATTTAAAATCGAATTAAAACTGATACACACAGCAGTTTGTATTAAATGTATTTATTTAATTACTTACAAGCTTGAAAAAATTTTATATCTTGTATATAAATATGTTTATATATTATTAAGGGATAGTTTGCAAAGTTATTATTTATTGCAAGTAAAAAGTCCTCCTCCAATAGTAACTTCCGAACTTTGACAGTTGATAGCGGTCATATTGCTAAATCTGTCGAATTAGCTGTCGTTTATTTAGTTTGTTTTGCCAAATTATAATGGACGGATATACCGTTCAAAACATTAGCAAATGATACAATTGTTTTATCAAAATGTGCTCTGGAGCAGTAGGAAACTGTTTCTAATTTTTATCAAGAAATCATCTTCAGCGACGAGGCCTATTTCTGGTCAGGTACGTCAACAAACAAAATTATCGAATTTGGAACAATACCAATCCACATGAGATCCCAGAACGTCCAATTCAATCCAAAAAAGTCACTGTTTGGTGTGGATTTTGTGCCGGCGGCTCACGTTGGGTTGAAATTGTTCGTATTTGTAGATAAAGTAATAAAAATTTAAATTAAACACAATTAAAAAATGGAAATAAATGAAAAAAAATGGAAATAAATCTGTAAATTCTATACCTATTGTCGGATTTTAATAAAATTATCCATGGCAATATAGGAAGTATAGCTGAGTTTAAGTTTTGAATTTGGAGTTAAATCACTAATACGCATCGGAGCCTCAAGGCCTCAAAGTGAGGTAACTCGGGATGAGAAAAAACATCTGTTTGGTCAAAGTGTCAAATTTGGAACACCTCTAACTCAGAGAGTTCTTGGCCGATTGAAATTGTGTCTAAATTACTATTCAACAGGACTAACTTTGATGCAATTTTCGTCCAGATCGGAAGACATCAGTTTTAAAAAATTTTTTCAATGGACATGAAATTTTTTTCTTTTGTAAAAATTTTTTTTATAACATTTTTTATTTAAAATTTTTGCTATTTTTTTTTACTTAATAAGGCATAATCTTTAAAAAAAAATATATAAAAAAAATCTTACACTATTGCCTGAGTTAAGCGTCACTTTGGATGCGATTCAGCACACTGTGCGGCGTCTTCGGTCCATATTTCTTTGAGAACGACGTTGGCCAGGCCATCACCCTTAACGGCGCGCGCTGCAGGTCAATGATGACCAACTTCTCGACAGACACTATCGAAATGTGGTTTCAACGGGATGGCGCTATATGCCACATTAGACATTCTGCACAAGCGATTTGAGGGCATGGTAATCTCACGTGGAGGTCATGTGAACTGGCCACCGATATCATACGGTTTGACCACGTTAGACTTATACTTGTGGGGTTTCCTAAGCTCGCGCTTCATTATAAATAGTTTTTAATAGGTATTACAACATGTGGCCGAGCGTTCTCATAATGGAATATTACGGGTAGGGTTTTTAATTTCCCGACCTTTTTTGATTCCCGGGAATCGGGAATTTTTTTTCGACATTCCCGGGTAGCCGGCTATTCCCGAAATATATAACGATACTGTAAATTAGGAATATTATAGCCAAATTTCATATAACAACTTAGTGATATAATTATTAAATATATCAGAGCTTCGAATTAATTAATAAAATTTGAGCTTAATTCACTAAAATCTTAATCCGTAATTAAAGAATGTCAGCCTTACATTCCATAAATTCATTATAATATTTAATTTTTTAGATTCATTCCAAAGCCTTTGTTTAAACTGAAACAATTTTAAAGTTAATTAATAACAGTATTTATTCAAACTTTGAATTATTAAATTTTTGTTAAATCAAATCATTTACAAAATTAATTGAAAAAATTGTCTTAAGCCTTTTTGTACTAGATTTGAATTGAAGAAAAATTTAATCATTTAATAATTTTTTGAAGCTATTTTGTTATGGATTTGAAGAAGAAATTTAAAGAAATTAGAATGATTCAATAAGAAATAAACTTTATAAATAATGAATTCGTTTTTTAAATTTTCATACGAAAAACCCCAAATAAATAGTAATAATAATAAGCGGTCTATTATTGCCGAGATATTATGATAAGCAAAAAACTGTAAAAAACTTTTTGCTGTTTTTTGGTGAAAAAAATAGAGTTCTAACTTGTTTTCTATGTATTTTCGTCCGTTTTTAATTCCCGGGATTCCCGACTAAAAATCCCGGGAATCGGGTGGTGAAAAATTGGCAAAATTCCCGGGAAATTTGTACCGGGAATTCCCGGGATAAAAACCATAATTACGGGTTAATGTCTGGTTACCTAAGATGTGTGAAGCATGGTTAAACAAATGGAGAATACGAGTAAATGAGTTAAAAAATAAACATGTCACGTTCAAATTGTTAATATACCTCAGTCCGATCACGTTACATACCTTGATATTCACTTAGATATAAGACTTACTTGGCGCGTCATATAGAAACCAAGAGACTTCGCATGATGTTAAAAACATCTAGCCTTCACTAGTTAATCAGCGACCTTGACTATAAAGTAAACCTGTATAAAATTTTAAAACCAATTTGAGCATATGAAATCCAATTGTGGGAACTGCTAGTAAGGAGTGAGATCGAAAAATTCTTAACATACATATATATTTATAAAAAAGAAACCACTAAACTTACAGCTTTAATTTTTTTTTATTTGATTGAAATTATTATTACAATTTACAAAAAAAATTATTTTTATAGTTTTAATCACTAGTGATGAAATTTTGAACCTTTTTCGGAAACCCTTCCATTAACGTTTTTATAGTGCTTTCTGTCACTTTGCTCGAACATGTAGTCCATCTCCGTTTAAAATCTACCACACTTTTGGACACCTTTTTTGTACTCTTCAATTCTCTTTTAACAAGAGCCCAATATCTCTCCACTGGCCTTAGCTCCGGGCAGTTTGGAGGATTTGCCTCTCTTGGTACAAATACCACATTATTGTTCTTGTACCACTCAAGGGCTTGTTTGCCATAGTGACAGGATGCCAAGTCAGGCCAAAAATAAGTGGACACATTATGAAGTCTTATGAATGGAAGCAGCCTTTTTTGTAAACATTCCTTGATGTAAATTTCGGTATTTATAGAGCCCGTTGTAACAAATGAGTGGCTTCTTTTGCCGCAACTGCATATTGCTTGCCATACCAAGAACTTTCTGGGAAATTTTGTCTGCTTTTGGGTCCTAAACTTTTCTTCAACATTCCCTCGAGCATCAGCAACATAAAATTTTTGACCTGGAAGTTGCGAAAAATCTGCCAGAACATACGTTTCGTCATCCATTATGCAGCAAGAATATTTTTTTATAAAACTTGACTTCAATTTCCGTGCTCTGTTTTTGGCCTCTAAATTTTTAGTAGCGTTCCTGTCAGGAACTTTTTGAGCCTTGTATGTTTTTAAACCTGCATTAGCTTTAACTTTTCGTACCAAATAGTCCGAGCACTGAGCTAACCGGGCTGCTTTCCTACCGGATGTGTTGGGAGCTCTTTTGAAAATGCGTTCTATTTTTTTGGCTTTAGAAACATCATGTGGACCATTCCTTCTACCTGAACCAGGTTTTCTATCAACTGACAAGTTCTCCCGGTACTGTTTAATAACATTGGAAACAGTTTGACGGCAGACCTTTGTATGCTTGGCCAACTTTTTGTAAGACCAAGTTGGGTTTTGTTGAAAATATTTAATAATTTCAGTACGCACTTTTTTCTGGTCACTCATTTTAATCAGATTAACAAAAAAATTAATATAATTGACATTACACATAATAACTGACATGTTTTTCAAAGGTAACTTGATCAAAAAAAAATTCAAATAATACTTGGGTTAAAAAATGTAATGAAAAACGTGTGTTAAGAATTTTTCGATCTCACTCCTTAGTTCCAGTAATGATCTTATACAGAGAGCCCAATCAACAATTCTTAGGACCATGACGGCACACCATGGTACATAAGAAATGGGAACATCCACAGAGATCTAGAAGTACCATTGGTAAAGGATGAGTTCATAAAAGTCCATGAGAAATACATATAAAAGTTACAAAGCCACCCGAAAGCTTGCTCAACTTCTAATACAGAGACTAACGCAGTCGAGGCTTCGTAAAGCTTATCAGCCAATTGCATTAATTAGCTCTCGTTAGGTAGAAATTATATTTAATTTTAGTTATGAAAACTTATTTTTAGGCCTAAGGAAAGAGGCTGCTTCAATAAATAAACGAAAAGTAATAAAAAAAAAAGCTGTCTGGCCGCATATTCTGCTTGCTTTAAACGAATCAGTTGCATTTGTAGCAGATGCTCTGGAATGGCTTGGTTATATTTCAACAATTCATAATAGATAGGACCCTATTGCTCCCAACAAATACAAAGAATTACCTGCTGGTTGGTCAGACTTCACAAACGATCTCTTACGCTTGGGGTTATTGTAAGCGCACTGTTACACGTTCAATATATAAATTGAATAACCTCGATCAAAATATCACAATATATATTGAACGTGTAGCAGTACTCTAATGTATAAATTTTTCATCGCAAGTTATAATTCGATACAAAAATGATTCTCTTTTATAGCGTTCAAGCATCACTTCAGACATACAAAATAATCTTTCAAGGTCTCTCTCTTAAGTCCTGCTTTTTGATAAATCCTGCTGCTCGCAAAAGTTTTGAAATTGCTGCTTCAGTAGCAAGAAATTATTTTGCAAGCTCTTGTTGAGTTTTACAACAATCTTCATGTAGTTTATTGGTATTAAAACTTGTTTAGCTGGTCTGGGCGATCCTTGTCTTCTGTGTCAAAATCACCACTTCTGAACCACACGTTGAAATCTATGAAACACATTCACTTTAAGATTCAGCGAAGAAGTCAAGCAAAACTTCCCGCATATGACGCTTTGTTGGCACAAAATTCGACATTTTCGAAGAAAAAAAAATTCTGTTGTTTACACTAACAAAGTGAGAATGAATGAGAGATATGTGCCCTTCAAAAGGACATATAAGCTATTAAAAACAAAAGATACGCCATCTATTGTAAATCATATATTCAATAATTTAAAATTCAACACAACATAATGAAATTATGATAAACAAACATTAACGAATATAAGTATTTAAACAATATAATCTCTTAGAATTTAATTAATTTAAATAATTTATAGAATTTAAGTCCCCTCTCCTTTTCGGGAATTTTTGTGATCCTTGAGGTCATTTAAGTAGATTTCATTCTATTAAAAATTCATTAAAATATTCCAGCTCTTCATCAATATTGAAAACAAAATCGCCAGCAATCATAAAATTCTAAAATTTCTAATAAAATTTACATATAATTTATTTTAGATTTCCTCTTCTCTATCAATTTTATCTTCCACTTTATAACTATTAAAGTTTTTGAGGCTGCTGTTATTTAAATTCAATTTTCATATATTTGAGTATATGTATCTATCTATGTACAATATATTAATCCTTGTATAGATGTAAATGCATAAAAGCAAATTGAGTATGTATATGAATATAAATCCTTTTACTATATGCTGCCATCAAATCAATATATATTTTCGTTCGAGTTTATAAATGTTTGAAATATCAATATGAATATGACTGAATTGGTTGAATGTTGTTTCGAGTTGTGTTGAGTTGAATAGAGACGTTTTTATTTTTTGCTGAAAAACTAGAAAAAAAATCAATTTATAAGTTGCTTAAAAATGGCGACCAATTTCCTGTTTCCTTTTCTTTTTTATGTCAAGCGTAACGGTAGCAGTATAAACTGTTACTACTATTGACATGTTTTACACTACTACAACTACTACTAGTGTTACTATTACATAGGATATAGCTATTACCCTGCAGTTGGAAAGACAACAAGTAGTTGGAACTATGATCCAGATATTACGCTGCTAAGTCTTCTATATTCGAACTTATTATGACAATAGTTTCAAGATATTTCCCTAATCTATAGTTATGAAGAGAATAACTATTGGTTCACTCTGATTTACATTTCACCAACAAAATTTAAAATGAAGAAAGAAAAAACAAACAAATCATGTCGCTTTAATTTATACGCCACTAAATGGAGACCATTCACAAGAAGCTTCATTAGAAAATGTTTTTTTTAAGCTAAACTAGGGTATAAAGGAAGCTACTCCAGTTAAAATAGCAGCTGAGGTTTTTTCGTACAATTCGCTACACTGCCGGGTACTAACCCACATACACATATTTGCTCAAATGTCCCCTTTACCTACTGCTGTCCCATCATCATATAGTGTGTACGCATATAAAAATAATAAAAAAAATGGTATAAATGAAGCCTCCAGGGACGATTTGTATAATCTCGCATTGAATCCCAGCAATACATAGTAACAACTACTACTTCAGCTGCTTTTATGCATGTATGTGACCTAAAAGTAAGATAAGAAATAGATAGATATTAAATAGTTCGGAACTGGAGAGAGACAGAGAAAACTCTACAATGGATAACGACCGATTGAGCATATCTTTAATTTTGTTAGAAATAAATATACATAAATGTTGTAAATTTATGTTATCAATTATTATAAGAATGCACGGTGGTCAATTCTGGCCAAAAATCCAAAAATCCATAACTTCTTTATTTCTTCATAAAAATGTTTGAAATTTGGTATTTGTATTAAGAATAACATAACCAACCGATCGATAAATATTTCGATGTTAAAGTACAGGGTTTGGTCAAAAAGCAGGTCGCTCTAAACGTATCAAAAAATTGCATGTAAGCGGCTGAAATTTATTCCAAAAATAAAGAATAAAATATGTGATCGAAAAAAAATTGGTCATTCAAATTTCGGATTACATATACAGGGTTTGTCCAAACAATCATGAACGTTTTAAAAGCATCGAAAAAATTAGGTTATTCATGTAAATGCCTGAAATTTAGTCCAAAAGTGAAGAATAGTATAAGTGATTGAAAAAAATGGTGGTACAAATTTCGGAATACATATACAGTAGGGTTTGTCAATTTTTTTGACTACTAAACGTATAGCAAATTCCTAAATTCTAAGAACTTTTCCAGAACAAACCATGGTTCTAAAATCAAAATCGAGCTTCCGGTTTTTTACGAGAAGATTTGGAGCTCAAGACCTATTTTGCTAGGAGACCTCGGTTATTTTCAATTTTAAAAATAATAATATTTCTTCGTTTGTGTTCCGATTTAAAAAAATTACATATATATAGAATCTTCTCGTCGAGTACTACACATGACATCTCGTAGCTATCAATTATCTTTTATAGCGTAAGAGATATTGGCATTTGAATAATACATTTTTAACATTTTTACCCACCCTACTCCAGTTTTTTGATGACCGCGGTTTCAAATATTTTCCGATTTTCTCTATTTTGAATTTATAGTACTAACATGAAATGTATATATAACATAAAGAAAAAATTGATTAAAAATAATGACTGAGTCCAAAGTTATGCTTAAATTTCAAAAAATTAAAAAAGGCGATTTTTCGTTATTTTTTTGGGAAAAAGGTGCTTTTATTCTTTTTAAGTTATCTAAAAAAATTCTAAGAAGATGTATAAAGAATATATAGCTACGAGATGTTATATGTAGTACTCGACGAGAAGATTATATATATATTTAATTTTTTTGAAATCGGAACACAAACGAAGAAATATTATTATTTTAAAAATTGAACATACTCGAGGTCTCCTAGCAAAAGAGGTCTTGAGCTCCAAATCTTCTCGTAAAAAACCGGAAGCTCGATTTTGATTTTAGAACCATGGTTTCTTCTGGAAAAGTTCTTAGAATTTTCCGTAGATTACGAATTTGCTATACGCTTTACCACGTTTTTTGGGCCCGAACAAATTGACCCACCCTAATATACAGGGTTTGGCCAAACAAACGTGGACGTTTTGAAATTATCGAAAAAGTTAGGTTATTCATGTAAAATTTGAAATTTGGTGTACATTTAAGAAAAACACACTTGATCTATGCAAAAAATATTATAAATTGCATATAAACATTGACGTTATAAAAGTATCGAAAAAAGTATGTAATTTTTGTAAATGGCTTCAATTAGGTTTATAATTAAAAATAACATAAATGATCAATTGAAAAAATTTCGACATACAAATACATGGTTTGGCCAATTCAGCATAGACGTGAATAACTCTCAAACTTACATAATTTTTGAAATTGACCAAAAAAATACAAAAAAACATGTGTAAAATATGTAGGCACTGAAATCGTTCTGGTTATTAGAATGGCAGATAATTGCAGCTGAAATTTATTGTACTTTAACACTTAACCTCTAATGGCCCCTTTTAATTTGTTCTGGCCTTTCAAACTTTTTTTAATTTAGTTTCTATAGATTTTAAACTAAGGAGTGAGATCGAAAAATTCTTAACACACGTTTTTCATTACATTTTTTAACCCAAG
This sequence comes from Calliphora vicina, assembly GCF_958450345.1. NCBI lineage: Eukaryota > Metazoa > Arthropoda > Insecta > Diptera > Calliphoridae > Calliphora > Calliphora vicina. Next base: position 57,285,412 of record NC_088781.1, on the reverse strand, counting down.
TATTATTTGAATTTTTTTTTGATCAAGTTACCTTTGAAAAACATGTCAGTTATTATGTGTAATGTCAATTATATTAATTTTTTTGTTAATCTGATTAAAATGAGTGACCAGAAAAAAGTGCGTACTGAAATTATTAAATATTTTCAACAAAACCCAACTTGGTCTTACAAAAAGTTGGCCAAGCATACAAAGGTCTGCCGTCAAACTGTTTCCAATGTTATTAAACAGTACCGGGAGAACTTGTCAGTTGATAGAAAACCTGGTTCAGGTAGAAGGAATGGTCCACATGATGTTTCTAAAGCCAAAAAAATAGAACGCATTTTCAAAAGAGCTCCCAACACATCCGGTAGGAAAGCAGCCCGGTTAGCTCAGTGCTCGGACTATTTGGTACGAAAAGTTAAAGCTAATGCAGGTTTAAAAACATACAAGGCTCAAAAAGTTCCTGACAGGAACGCTACTAAAAATTTAGAGGCCAAAAACAGAGCACGGAAATTGAAGTCAAGTTTTATAAAAAAATATTCTTGCTGCATAATGGATGACGAAACGTATGTTCTGGCAGATTTTTCAAGTGAGTGAAGATAAATATGCCGAGTTAAATATGTTTCGACGTAAAACTTTACGTCATTACATATTTGCAAATATGTTTCGGCGTAACGCCTTCCGTTATTACATATTTATAAATTCGTTTTTAGTATTTGTGACATATTTGCCAATTTAGGACATATTCACAAATATGTTTTGTTTTTTGTGACATATTTGCAATACTTACATACACTCATATTTAAAAACTATTTAATACATATTTTTTAAAAATAGCTTGTGGACAAACTATGATAGATGACAGGATCGGACATACCTCATTTTAAAGGGAAATGAACCAGCATTAGTCACCAACATAGCTCTTTTTCCAAAATTTCGTCTGACTATTTTTAATATTTTTTTGAAAATTTTCATTATTCAATGTTGATCCTTGGAACAATTTTCGACAATTCTGGACAAACTAAGATAGATGCCAGGATGGGACATACCTCCTTTTAAAGGGAAAAGAACCAGCATTATTCACCAACATAGCTCTTTTTCCAAAATTTCGTCTGACTATTTTTAATATTTTTTTGAAAATTTTCATTTTTCAATGTTGATCCTTGGAACAATTTTCGACAATTCTGGACAAACTAAGATAGATGCCAGGGTGGGACATACCTCATTTTAAAGGGAAATGAACCTGCATTAGTCACCAACATAGCTCTTTTTCCAAAATTTCGTCTGACTATTTTTAATATTTTTTTGAAAATTTTCATTTTTCAATGTTGATCCTTGGAACAATTTTCGACAATTCTGGACAAACTAAGATAGATGCCAGGATGGGACATACCTCATTTTAAAGGGAAATGAACCTGCATTATTCACCAACATAGCTCTTTTTCCAAAATTTCGTCTGACTATTTTTAATATTTTTTTGAAAATTTTCATTTTTCAATGTTGATCCTCGGAAGAATTTTCGACAATTGTGGACAAACTAAGATAGATGCCAGGGTGGGACATACCTCATTTTAAAGGGAAATGAACCAGCATTAGTCACCAATATAGCTCTTTTTCCAAAATTTCGTCTGACTATTTTTAATATTTTTTTGAAAATTTTAATTTTTCAATGTTGATCCTCGGAACAATTTTCGACAATTCTGGACAAACTAAGATAGATGCCAGGGTGGGACATACCTCATTTTAAAGGGAAATGAACCTGCATTATTCACCAACATAGCTCTTTTTCCAAAATTTCGTCTGACTATTTTTAATATTTTTTTGAAAATTTTCATTTTTCAATGTTGATCCTTGGAACAATTTTCGACAATTCTGGACAAACTAAGATAGATGCCAGGATGGAACATACCTCATTTTAAAGGGAAATGAACCTGCACTATTCATCAACATAGCTCTTTTTCCAAAATTTCGTCTGACTATTTTTAATATTTTTTTGAAAATTTTAATTTTTCAATGTTGATCCTTGGAACAATTTTCGACAATTCTGGACAAACTAAGATAGATGCCAGGGTGGGACATACCTCATTTTAAAGGGAAATGAACCTGCATTATTCACCAACATAGCTCTTTTTCCAAAATTTCGTCTGACTATTTTTAATATTTTTTTGAAAATTTTCATTTTTCAATGTTGATCCTTGGAACAATTTTCGACAATTCTGGACAAACTAAGATAGATGCCAGGATGGGACATACCTCATTTTAAAGGGAAATGAACCTGCATTATTCACCAACATAGCTCTTTTTCCAAAATTTCGTCTGACTATTTTTAATATTTTTTTGAAAATTTTCATTTTTCAATGTTGATCCTTGGAACAATTTTCGACAATTCTGGACAAACTAAGATAGATGCCAGGGTGGGACATACCTCATTTTAAAGGGAAATGAACCTGCATTATTCACCAACATAGCTCTTTTTCCAAAATTTCGTCTGACTATTTTTAATATTTTTTTGAAAATTTTCATTTTTCAATGTTGATCCTCGGAAGAATTTTCGAAAATTGTGGACAAACTAAGATAGATGCCAGGGTGGGACATACCTGATTTTAAAGGGAAATGAACCAGCATTAGTCATCAACATAGCTCTTTTTCCAAAATTTCGTCTGACTATTTTTAATATTTTTTTGAAAATTTTCATTTTTCAATGTTGATCCTTGGAACAATTTTCGACAATTCTGGACAAACTAAGATAGATGCCAGGGTGGGACATACCTCATTTTAAAGGGAAATGAACCTGCATTATTCACCAATATAGAAATGTTAGACCAACCATTTATATAAGAAAGTCCCAAAAATACTTACAATCAAAATATAAAAAAATTTTAAATAAATATAAATTTAAAAATAATAAAAATATTATTTCAAAGAAAATAAAAAATAATAATAATACGCTAATAGAACCCCAATGGGGGAGAAGCCCTCAAACAATTAAGGAAACATCCACCATACGAAGAAATAAAATTGAAAAATACTTTAAAGGAAAACACTTATTTAGCGATACATATAGCCGTATAAAAATGCTTGATAATTTAAATGGAATAAATATAACTTTGTTTGAATATTCTAATGTTTATAATACTTTAAATGAAGAGGTTTCGATTTCATCTAACAAAATAAATATACATGAATTTCAATGCTTGAACCCCCGCCAACTAATCTATAATAATATTATTGAGATTTTCATAAACATATTATTTTTAAAATATAATATACGCAATGCAAAATGTTTCCCATGCGAAGTTGGAATGGAAATTTTTAATCCCGAATTTTCAGATGAAAAATATGACATTTTAACATTTAAAAAAGATATTGAACATGTAATAATGCCTTTATACAAATCTTCGCATTATACTATTATTTATTTCAATATAAAAAAACAAGTATTTCAATATATTGATCCGCAAATTGCAATAAAAGAAACAGTCCAAAATCAATTTGAAAAATTTAAAAAACGACTAAAAATAAATAATCCAGAAAATTGGACTTATAAAATTGATAAACAATATAAACAAGTTGACGGCTATAATTGTGGAGTTATTTGCTGTCAATTTGCCGAATCCATTTAAAAAAAAAACCTCTTTGGAAAAGATTATAAGTCCAAACAAATATCGCAATTTGATGAAAAAAGATTTAATATTGTTCGGAAACTCTGAAACAAGTTGCCTTCATTGTGATATAGAAGATATTTCTAAAATAAAGTGTACACAATGCAAAAGGGGAGTTGGGGCTCACTGTTTTCAAAAATATTATGAAACCTCAAAATCAAATTTATTTAAATGTTATTTATGCAAATTAGAAAACTAATAAATTATTATTTATTTAAACATTTAAGGAGTACATTATTTAATTTTGTATTATTAATAAAAATCGCATAATCGGACAAGAGTTTGTCTGATATAAATGTGCTCAGTTATGGATCAACCAAAGCTTTACAAACCTGATGTGTGATTGAGGTCGTTGTATTGATAAAAAGAAAAGTTGTTTGCGATACCCACTTCATTTTATTGCAGGCAAAATGTACAAATTTGTGTAACTCAGCATTTTGAAGCAAATTGCGAAAAAGTGGGTATCGCAAAAAACATTACCTTTTATCATGACAAAGACCCCCCAAGCACATATTAAGTTTTACAAAACTTTAGTTGATCCATAACTTTCCCAAACTTGTAGAAAAATATGCACAGAGCCGACTTTAATGTAATTGAGCATATTTTGGAGGAGAGTGTATCAAAGAAAATGTAATACGTTAGTTCAGCTAAAAGAGTCCTTCCTCGCATTACGAAATTCAACAGAGCCGGATTTATGACAAAACTTTAGTAAAATCTATTCTAAAGCTATTACAGGCCATTTTAGACTAAAAAGGGAACGCAACCAAATATTGACCCCACACTTTAAGCTCAAGAAATTGGGTTATTTTGGATTTTCAGTAAAAATTTACAGACTTAATTATGCAAAGTTTAGTTTTTGTCGTTTTTTTGAGATTTTGAGTGGAGTGTTAATAGAAGCGAAAAAAACTAATTTTTGGTACATCTGTTGACGTTTGGAGCACATTTATATCTGACAAACTCTTGTCAGATTATGCGATGGAACCACTGTAAATAAAAAACGGATCTCACAAGTATTAATTTTTACATACTTCCAATATAAATAACAAAAAATTTTAATTAATAAAAATTTTGTCCATGAAAATATAAAAAATTAATTATCTTTACCTTCCAATAGCCAATAGTCATATTGAGTTTTGGTTATTTACTTCAATATAAACTTTTCAATTTTATTTCTATTATTTGTTAAATTTAATCTTAATACAACATTTATTAATTTTAAGTATTTTTATAATATAACAACAACATTTTTTTTCTATAATCAAAAATACATAACAATAAACATTATATCCAATAAATATATATATACATATATATATATATATATATATATATATATATATATATATATATATATATATATATATATATATGGGGCATTTCATGTCAAGTGAACCAACTTTTGAAATCGATGTCTTCCGATCGGGATGAAATTTGCACCAAGGTTAGCTCTATTGGATAGTAACTCAGACACAATTTTTCAACAACATCGGTCGAGAACTCTCTGAGTTATAGGGGGTAAAATTTTGACAATTTGGTCAAACAGGGGTTTTTTCTTATCCATGTAACTTATTACCTATTGTTCTTAGCAAAATGTGTCCCAAATAGTATAGATAGCTATTTCTTCGATCTTTCGAAAAAAAATATTTAAAAAAAAAAATAAAAAATTTTTAATATTTTTTTCCGAAATCAAAAACTTTTTTGACTTTTTTTTAAAATTTTTTCTCTTTTTTTTTTTTTTTTTTTTTTCTTAAAATAAAGTTTAGATATTTTCCTTGAACACCTACTTGGTCGCTTAGTGGGATGCGAGTGGGATATCTATCAAAATAAATATTTTGTAACTCAAAACATAAAATTTTTGACTTTTTTTGCAAAATCAAAAACTTTGTTGACTTTTTTTTTCAAAATGGACCCTTTTTTAATCTTTTTTTTTAGGTCAAACAAAAGCTTAGATATTATCCTTGAAGACCCTTTTGGTCGCTTAGTGGGATGCGAGTGGGATATCTATCAAAATAAATATTTTTTAACTCAAGACTTACAATTTTTGACTTTTTTTTTTGCAAATACGATTTTTTTTCCAAATGGGCCCTTTTTTTAAAATTTTTTTTGTAGTCAAAAGAAAGCTTAGGTCCATTCCTTTAAGATATTTTTAGTCCCTTAGTGGGATGCGAGTAGGATATCTATCAAAATAAATATTTTGTAACGCAAGACATACAATTTTTTAATTTTTTTTTGCAAAATCAAAATTTTTTTCCAATATGGGCCCTTTTTTAATTTTTTTTTTTTTGCTCAAAAGAAAGCCTAGGTCCATTCCTTTAAGATATTTTTAGTCCCTTAGTGGGATACGAGTGGGATATCTATCAAAATAAATATTTTGTAACAATTTTTTAATTTTTTTTTGCAAAATCGAAATTTTTTTCCAATATGGGACTTTTTTTTAAAAATTTTTTTTTGCTCAAAAGAAAGCTTAGGTCTTTTCCTTTAAGACCTATTTTGTCACTTAGGAAGATGTGAGTAGGATATCTATTAAAATAAAAATGTTGTAACTCAAGACATTCAATTATTGACTTTTTTTTTGCAAATTCGAATTTTTTTTCAAAATGGGCCCTTTTTTAAAAATTTTTTTTTAGTCAAAAGAAAGCTTAGGTCCATTCCTTTAAGATATTTTAGGTCCCTTAGTGGGATACGAGTGGGATATCTATCAAAATAAATATTTTGTAACTCAAGATATACAATTTTTGATTTTTTGGCAAAATCAAAAACTTTTTTGACTTTTTTTTAAAATGGGCCCTTTTTGTAATTTTTTTTTTTGCTATAAAGAAAGCTTAGGCCTATTCCTTTAAGATGGTTTTGATCGCTTAGTGGGATGCGAGTGGGATATATATCAAAATAAATGTTTTGTAACTCAAGACATACAATTTTTGTGTTAAAACATTTATTTTGATAGATATCCCACTCGCATCCCACTAAGGGACTAAAAATATCTTAAAGGAATGGACCTAGGCTTTCTTTTGAGCAAAAAAAAAAATTAAAAAAGGGCCCATATTGGAAAAAAATTTTGATTTTGCAAAAAAAAATTAAAAAATTGTATGTCTTGCGTTACAAAATATTTATTTTGATAGATATCCCACTCGCATCCCACTAAGGGACTAAAAATATTTTAAAGGAATGGACCTAAGCTTTCTTTTGACTACAAAAAAAATTTTAAAAAAGGGCCCATTTGGAAAAAAAAATCGTATTTGCAAAAAAAAAGTCAAAAATTGTAAGTCTTGAGTTAAAAAATATTTATTTTGATAGATATCCCACTCGCATCCCACTAAGCGACCAAAAGGGTCTTCAAGGATAATATCTAAGCTTTTGTTTGACCTAAAAAAAAAGATTAAAAAAGGGTCCATTTTGAAAAAAAAAAGTCAACAAAGTTTTTGATTTTGCAAAAAAAGTCAAAAATTTTATGTTTTGAGTTACAAAATATTTATTTTGATAGATATCCCACTCGCATCCCACTAAGCGACCAAGTAGGTGTTCAAGGAAAATATCTAAACTTTATTTTAAGAAAAAAAAAAAAAAAAAAAAAAAAGAGAAAAAATTTAAAAAAAAAAAAAAAAAAGTTTTTGATTTCGGAAAAAAAATATTAAAAATTTTTTATTTTTTTTTTTAAATATTTTTTTTCGAAAGATCGAAGAAATAGCTATCTATACTATTTGGGACACATTTTGCTAAGAACAATAGGTAATAAGTTACATGGATAAGAAAAAACCCCTGTTTGACCAAATTGTCAAAATTTTACCCCCTATAACTCAGAGAGTTCTCGACCGATGTTGTTGAAAAATTGTGTCTGAGTTACTATCCAATAGAGCTAACCTTGGTGCAAATTTCATCCCGATCGGAAGACATCGATTTCAAAAGTTGGTTCACTTGACATGAAATTCCCCATATATATATACAGTGGTGGCCAGGAATTTAAGACAAAAATTGTTTGCTAAATTCCACGTGATTGTCAGTTATTTTTTCAAATATTTCCACAAATATGTATGCATGAGGACTGTTTTAACACACAAGTGTGTTTTATTCGACTGTGTCAATTCATACATATTCACCACGAACACATAAAATTTTACCACAACTTGACCAAAAAATTTTTTTTTTAAATAAACATATTTTCCACATTTATATCATTATATTTTTATTATTATAAAATATTCGGACCAAATTTCGTAATTTTAGTTCCATTAGTTTCGCTCATATCATGTTATTAACAGCGGATGTTCGCTGAGGTGGGTCAATGTATTTCCACATATCTTTGTCCATATATGTTTTACCGATTTTTCCAAACATTTTTCAGAAACTAGAAACATTAATAATAAATTTCATACCCTTAGAGGTCCTTTTATTTTGGCTCTATCGCACTTAAAATTCAGTTGATGAAAAAAATTCAAGTATTTGTCTTAAATTGGTGGCCACCACTGTATATATATATAAACTGTTTTCCAATTTCAATAACGTTTTACATATTAAAAAAGGTAAGGCTTATAAATTAAATTCAATTAAAAATAGTCAGACGAAATTTTGGAAAAAGAGCTATGTTGGTGACTAATTCTAGGTCAATTATCTTTAAAAGGAGGTATGTCCCATCCTGGCATCTATCTTAGTTTGTCCAGAATTGTCGAAAATTCTTCCGAGGATCAACATTGAAAAATGAAAATTTTCAAAAAAATATTAAAAATAGTCAGACGAAATTTTGGAAAAAGAGCTATGTTGGTGAATAATGCTGGTTCTTTTCCCTTTAAAAGGAGGTATGTTCCATCCTGGCATCTATCTTAGTTTGTCCAGAATTGTCGAAAATTGTTCCAAGGATCAACATTGAAAAATGAAAATTTTCAAAAAAATATTAAAAATAGTCAGACGAAATTTTGGAAAAAGAGCTATGTTGGTGAATAATGCAGGTTTATTTCCCTTTAAAATGAGGTATGTCCCACCCTGGCATCTATCTTAGTTTGTCCAGAATTGTCGAAAATTGTTCCAAGGATCAACATTGAAAAATGAAAATTTTCAAAAAAATATTAAAAATAGTCAGACGAAATTTTGGAAAAAGAGCTATATTGGTGACTAATGCTGGTTCATTTCCCTTTAAAATGAGGTATGTCCCACCCTGGCATCTATCTTAGTTTGTCCAGAATTGTCGAAAATTGTTCCAAGGATCAACATTGAAAAATGAAAATTTTCAAAAAAATATTAAAAATAGTCAGACGAAATTTTGGAAAAAGAGCTATGTTGGTGACTAATGCAGGTTCATTTCCCTTTAAAATGAGGTATGTCCCACCCTGGCATCTATCTTAGTTTGTCCAGAATTGTCGAAAAATCTTCCGAGGATCAACATTGAAAAATTAAAATTTTCAAAAAAATATTAAAAATAGTCAGACGAAATTTTGGAAAAAGAGCTATGTTGGTGAATAATGCTGGTTCATTTCCCTTTAAAATGAGGTATGTCCCACCCTGGCATCTATCTTAGTTTGTCCAGAATTGTCGAAAATTTTTCCAAGGATCAACATTGAAAAATGAAAATTTTCAAAAAAATATTAAAAATAGTCAGACGAAATTTTGGAAAAAGAGCTATGTTGGTGACTAATGCAGGTTCATTTCTCTTTAAAATGAGGTATGTCCCACCCTGGCATCTATCTTAGTTTGTCCAGAATTGTCGAAAATTGTTCCAAGGATCAACATTGAAAAATTAAAATTTTCAAAAAAATATTAAAAATAGTCAGACGAAATTTTGGAAAAAGAGCTATGTTGGTGAATAATGCAGGTTCATTTCCCTTTAAAATGAGGTATGTCCCACCCTGGCATCTATCTTAGTTTGTCCACAATTTTCGAAAATTCTTCCGAGGATCAACATTGAAAAATTAAAATTTTCAAAAAAATATTAAAAATAGTCAGACGAAATTTTGGAAAAAGAGCTATGTTGGTGAATAATGCTGGTTCTTTTCCCTTTAAAAGGAGGTATGTCCCATCCTGGCATCTATCTTAGTTTGTCCAGAATTGTCGAAAATTGTTCCAAGGATCAACATTGAAAAATGAAAATTTTCAAAAAAATATTAAAAATAGTCAGACGAAATTTTGGAAAAAGAGCTATGTTGGTGACTAATGCAGGTTCATTTCCCTTTAAAATGAGGTATGTCCCACCCTGGCATCTATCTTAGTTTGTCCAGAATTGTCGAAAAATCTTCCGAGGATCAACATTGAAAAATTAAAATTTTCAAAAAAATATTAAAAATAGTCAGACGAAATTTTGGAAAAAGAGCTATGTTGGTGAATAATGCTGGTTCATTTCCCTTTAAAATGAGGTATGTCCCACCCTGGCATCTATCTTAGTTTGTCCAGAATTGTCGAAAATTTTTCCAAGGATCAACATTGAAAAATGAAAATTTTCAAAAAAATATTAAAAATAGTCAGACGAAATTTTGGAAAAAGAGCTATGTTGGTGACTAATGCAGGTTCATTTCTCTTTAAAATGAGGTATGTCCCATCCTGGCATCTATCTTAGTTTGTCCAGAATTGTCGAAAATTGTTCCAAGGATCAACATTGAAAAATGAAAATTTTCAAAAAAATATTAAAAATAGTCAGACGAAATTTTGGAAAAAGAGCTATGTTGGTGACTAATGCTGGTTCATTTCCCTTTAAAATGAGGTATGTCCCATCCTGGCATCTATCTTAGTTTGTCCAGAATTGTCGAAAATTGTTCCAAGGATCAACATTGAATAATGAAAATTTTCAAAAAAATATTAAAAATAGTCAGACGAAATTTTGGAAAAAGAGCTATGTTGGTGACTAATGCTGGTTCATTTCCCTTTAAAATGAGGTATGTCCGATCCTGTCATCTATCATAGTTTGTCCACAAGCTATTTTTAAAAAATATGTATTAAATAGTTTTTAAATATGAGTGTATGTAAGTATTGCAAATATGTCACAAAAAACAAAACATATTTGTGAATATGTCCTAAATTGGCAAATATGTCACAAATACTAAAAACGAATTTATAAATATGTAATAACGTAAGGCGTTACGCCGAAACATATTTGCAAATATGTAATGACGTAAAGTTTTACGTCGAAACATATTTAACTCGGCATATTTATCTTCACTCACTTGATTTTTCGCAACTTCCAGGTCAAAAATTTTATGTTGCTGATGCTCGAGGGAATGTTGAAGAAAAGTTTAGGACCCAAAAGCAGACAAAATTTCCCAGAAAGTTCTTGGTATGGCAAGCAATATGCAGTTGCGGCAAAAGAAGCCACTCATTTGTTACAACGGGCTCTATAAATACCGAAATTTACATCAAGGAATGTTTACAAAAAAGGCTGCTTCCATTCATAAGACTTCATAATGTGTCCACTTATTTTTGGCCTGACTTGGCATCCTGTCACTATGGCAAACAAGCCCTTGAGTGGTACAAGAACAATAATGTGGTATTTGTACCAAGAGAGGCAAATCCTCCAAACTGCCCGGAGCTAAGGCCAGTGGAGAGATATTGGGCTCTTGTTAAAAGAGAATTGAAGAGTACAAAAAAGGTGTCCAAAAGTGTGGTAGATTTTAAACGGAGATGGACTACATGTTCGAGCAAAGTGACAGAAAGCACTATAAAAACGTTAATGGAAGGGTTTCCGAAAAAGGTTCAAAATTTCATCACTAGTGATTAAAACTATAAAAATAATTTTTTTTGTAAATTGTAATAATAATTTCAATCAAATAAAAAAAAAATTAAAGCTGTAAGTTTAGTGGTTTCTTTTTTATAAACATATATGTATGTTAAGAATTTTTCGATCTCACTCCTTAGTACCAAATCATTTCACTTTTATATAAAAATAACATGCAAAAACTCCTTAATAACTACGTAGAATGTATATACTTTAAGTAATCTTGTTTTATTTGTACTTTTAAAAACTTACTTAAAAAAATTCAACTAAAAAAATTATTTCTTATCGAAAATTATGGAAAAAATGTCAATTAAAAAAACAAAATATTCTAATACATAAAAGAGATCAAAACATAACAAAAAATTCATAAAAATTAACTAAGTTTTTCAAAAATAAATCCGCGTTATATAAAAATCTTGTAAAAAAGCAGCGTATTTGAAAAAAAGGTTGCTAATTTGAGTTCTCGTTATATCGAATTCGTGTAAATAAAGTACTGCGTAAATGGAGGCTAACCTGTATACCGATTTATAATTACATGACAAATTTCCACTTCTGAAAGAGGGAGGAAAACAATTTTCTACAAGGCAACGAACCTTACCCGTTCCAAAGTTGTCAAAACTTGGTATACAGGTTCATGATGTTCATACAAAATTTTAAGTTGTTAAAAACTTCGTTTTGGTTTGTCTTTGATTGAGAAGTTCAAAAATTCGGATAAGAATGATGTAAAATCGCTCAATTTCAAATGTTTATAATTGTTTAACCGCTTATCCAATTTTTATAATATTTTCCTAAAAATCCTTTTATTTCGCACACAAGGTATTGAACCAAAAAGTTGTTTTTTAACAAATAATATCGCAAAAAATATATCTCCCATTTTCAAAAGAGTTTTCTCAAATATAAGCCATTGTAAGGTAAACAACATATGTATATAAAATTCAGAGTGCGCCAAGAGGGGATTTTGAGATAATACACATTTACTTAAAATGTCCTTATATTTTGAAGAATAATAAAAAAACTTCAACTATATTTTTATACCCACAATCAAAGAAGATGGGTTGTCATTACGTTTGTAACACATCAAAATTTTTGTCGCAAACACACATTAGCATATAGTATATTATGGGTGGGTCCTCATAAAATTCTAAGACAATCTAGCTATGTCCATCGGTATGTTTGTCTGTTGAAAACACGATAGGCCTAAAAGGAAAGAGGTTATACTGTTTGAGCAGTCATAAATATTGTTACGTTTTTACCTTTTAAAAACGGCATTTATTTCCTTTAAATTAACTGTATTCTTTTGATTGCAAATAACAACAGTTTAAGCTTGGTTTCCGCATACACCGTAATCGGTGCCGATAACGAGAAATTAAACTGAAAAACGTTGGTGTTCGTCACCGTCTCGTTTCTGAATTGTTTTCAGAAAACAGAAACGAAATTATTTTTTTTATTTTGGATGTCGCACATTAAATAGAATTTCATTATTTTTGACAAAATCTATTATTTTTTCCTCTTCCAATAAAGAAATTTTTTTTTTATTCATTTTGATTTTCTTTAAATTTGAAATAAAAAAATAATTAAAATAATTTCGTTCCTACAGCACCGAAAACAACCTACTTGATGTTGTTTTCGTTCCGGCCCCAAATGACAGGTTTTTCGTTACTGATCGGTGCCATTTCGTTCCCAATTTTCGTTGCCGATTTCTGAAACGAACTTTTTTCGGTGCAAATGTATGGAATTTCGTTTTCGGTGCCGATTACGGTGAATGCGGAAACGTAGCTTTAATAGTTTAAAATTTGTAACAAATCTTTATTTATTCAAATGTACACAAACAACAACATTTTAAATAGTCCCCAGCGGGAAAAAAATTATAGGACTTCAGTTTGTTGGCCTTCTAAAAGGCATATATGCCTTTTAGAAGGCATATATATTCTAAAAGATCCTATACTCATTCCACTCTGCCTGCTCTTTGAAGGTGTTCAAGAAGCCTTACATATAGAAAACAGATTCATAGTAGCAACCGAATTTGTTGCCAATCGAATGATTCGGTTGCACACATAGAATTTTTCGGTTCTATCAACAGAAAGTCAGTTGATAGAGAAGAATTTCGGTTGAAGCAACCAAACTTTTGTTACCACTTCTAAAATTGTGTACCCATAACTGTAAAATTCTGTCACTAAGGTAGAATCATTCGATTGGCAACAAATTCGGTTGCTATCACGAATCGGTTTTCTCTGTGTATGAATCGCCTTCAATAACAAGTGATCAAATGAAAATAATCTGTATCAAAAAATCTTTGATTAACTCTCTTTGCAAACTTAATTTTACAGGAAATTGTCCATCACGTTGTTACAAATATGTTACTATTATTACAATTAGATTTTTGGTTCAGAAGATATAGCTCTTTAATGTTAACTGATTTTCAGTGTTCAAAAAACATACCATCTTTAGGTAATTTGGTCCAGATATAGTGTCTTGACAACTAGATAACGGATAGTCATTATTTTTGGTTCTGTTCATCGATATATTTACTAAGAAAGGAATAAAATAAAATTGTACTGTTTGCTTTGTATTTGTCCAATTAAACCGATATTTACCAACTATCCATTTTTTCAATATTCCTCAACTTTGATGGAAAATTAAAAAAACTATTTGTTTCTATAGTTGCCATATTTTCAAAATAAGTTCTTTGATTATTCCTTTACCTAATGCAAAAATTTCCAGCTGCCCGTCCTTGTCCCATTTTTTGGTGGAGGTAAAATTTTGAAAAAAGACATGGTTCCAAACGATATTTACCAACTGTACATTTGTTCAATATATCTCAAATTTGGTGGAAAATAAAAAAAAAACTATCAATTTCTATATTTGACATATTTTTAAAATAAATTCTTTGATGCTAAAATTTCCAGCTGCCAGTTCTTGCCCCATTTTTTGCTAGGGGTAAAATTTTGAATAAGACATGGTTCCAAAAATGACATATAACCGTGAAAAACCAAGCAAAAATATTTTTTTCCACAAATTTTTTTTCTGGCTAAATTGGACCGATGGCATGATTTATGTTGGCTTTGAGGGTTGGCACTGTGGTTTGTGGCTTATTCAGATAGACTTGCGATTTAAGAAAACCGCACAAGAAAAAGTCTAACGGTGTCAAAACGCACGATCTCGGTGGCAAGTTTACATCACCTCCACGTGAGATGACCATGTCTTCAAATTGCTCTTGCAGAATGTCCAATTGAATACACATATATCATTGGTGTCCATGTCATCCAATTCAGGCCAAAAGAAGTTGGTAATCATTGAATTATAGTGCTAGCCGTTGACGGTGATGGCAGGGGGACGTCGTACTTACTCCATATCAAACAGTGACTTTTACAGATGCATTGGACGCTCATGGATCTCATTTGGATTGGTATCGTCCCAAATTCTACAATTTTATTTCTGTTCATCCAGAAATGGGCCATACTGTAAAATGAGCGAAGCACGCGGAACTTTGTTAGAATAAAAACACCTATTTTGATAAAATAATTTCATCCTAGTATACATTATGGAATTATTTGTATCAAAATGGGTGTTTTTTTGGAGTATGGACACAAATTTGTCGAAATTTTTTTTCCTCATGCCAAAAGCTATCGAAAAATCGATGGCAAAATATCGATTGCTAAATCGACCCACCCTAATTGCAGGTCTTTTTGAACCCTATATCCGTCATGGTGATTTCGAAAAACAAACTGATTAAATGACAGTCAATTCGGTAGATTCAATAATAAGACCGCTATCAACTGTCAAAGTTAGGAAGCTCCTATTGAAAGACCCTTCATTTATAATCTCATAATTATGACAATTTTTCACAATTTCTGGAAAGTTTCAGAACCGTATTTTCATACTATTAATCAAATAAGTTTGCTCATTTATTAGTCAAACCGTATAACTGTGCACAAATATGGCAAACATATTATGCTGTAGGAAACACAAAATTACATTTCGTCCTCTGTTGACAAAAATTTTAAAATAATCCAATATTTATCCCAGTCGATAAGATAAACATTCCTAATTACATTTTAAATGGGTTTTAGGTTAACGACCACTATTTCTGCCACCACCACTACAATTCGTATAGACGACCAAAGTGGCAGGACCAATAAAAGTGTGTCGTAGTATTAAGCAATGCCATCATTTAGCAGGAATATGTATCTGGAAGCCACATTGAATTGTAGGGTACACAAATGAAGATAAAGTGCCAATGGTAGAATAACATTGTTGGTCCTCAACAATGGATGCAAGTGGGTGTGTGTATGTTGTCTACAAGAGTTTAGATGTTGTTTTTTTCTTCTGTTGCGTCCTTGCAAGGACACGCAGTTGAAACATAAACTGCTGTTTTATACAAAACCTGAACACACAAGTAACGAAGAAGCTGTTAAATATAGCAGCAAAAAAGTAGAAACACAAAATATGCTTGAATCAAGAGCAGCAAAAAAGTAAGAATATTGATTTGTGTGAAAAAGCACAACATCAAAAAGTAAGTGTGTTATATACGTCTGTGCAGAATCTTGTAAACCCACCATCAATATGTAGTTTTGCCCTCCTATGAGGACTTGAATCAGATATGGTCCGAACTGTACAGAATTTTATAGATGTATGGAGTATAGGTGAAATCATGAAATGATATTGCCCATTTTCAATACCAGACTGCCATTCAGCCAGTAGCCATCTAGCTCCTTTCGTTTGGGCTCTATCGTGTTTTCAACAGACAGACAGACGGACGGACATAGGAAGATAGTCTTAGAATCTTATGAGGACTCAGAATAGATATAGTAATGTGGTTCTGCGACAAATATTTTGATGTGTTACAAACAGAGTGACAAAATCAAAATACCCCCTCAACTTTTGTTGATGGTGAGTATAAAAAAGGGTGTAGTTGGGGAAATAAACGATGAAAAATTTGTATTGAGTGTCAAGCTTAACAAAAAAAACTGAAGGATACTGACAACATTTGTATGTATTTAGTGATGAATACAAAAAAAAAAAAGATTCAAAATGAAAAAAAATGGAAAGAATACAAAATTACTACAACTACTTCAACCTGTAACCATCAAACCAGCCAGCCAACCATCAAGTTAAAGGTGAAAAACAATTTTACAAGGGAACACAAACAAAAAAAAATTCAAACTTTCTGCTTTCAGTTCAGTACAAAAAGGAATATTTTTTTTTATAATGCCAACCGAGAAGAATGGACAAAATGTTGAATACAAAATGATGTATAATAAGAAGGAAAAAAAAACAGAGGAAAATGGGGGCGGGTAGGGCGACGGAAGTGAAACCAGAAGTAGGAGAATATGAAGCTAAAGAAAAGTTTATGAAAAAGTGTTGCCTTGCGTTGTTGCTGCTTTAATTTATAATGTTGGTTTTGGTTTATGCTCGTTGAAAATAAATGATATTGATTGAAACTCTTTCCTTTTTAAGTGGGTTAACATAAAGAAAAAAAAAGAACGTAGAAAAATAAAACACCAGCAGCAGCATCAAAACCAAACGATTTTAACAAAATAAAAGAAAAGTGTTACAATGAGTTGCAGCACAATGTAGATTTTGATGAAGTTGGGTTGTCTTTCTTGGAAAAATCACATTTATAACTTAAATTAAATTTTCCTTCCATATTACAAAGATGCAAGATACAAGTTTTGGTTGTTTTTTTCTCTTTTTTTGTTATAAAAAAGCAATTATTATTTATTTCATCGAAATCTTTGTTTAAATGTTTTGTTTTTTTTTTGCAAATGTAAAATAAATAAATGTTTTTCATTTAAATGAAATTTTGTAAATACATATTTATTTAAACAAAAATACGCAATAATGTAATACAAGTAATTAAAAAAAATCAAAGTTATATTTTAAACTATGAACGTAACGAGAATAATAGATACATCACACCCTTTTTTATTTTCGAAATCGACCCGAATCGAACAACCTTCGAGAACAATCCAACTTTATGCGAATGCTAATGTTTAGTGATTTTATTTGAAGTTTTGGGTCGCAATAATTTCCAAAAAATTTCAACTAAAAATAGTTTTCATATTAAATTTACTCATAAATGTTGAAATATAAAAATTTTCTGAATTGTTTGCTTAAGTTTTCATAATTTTTTTTTAAACGAATTTTTTAAAAAAAATTGTAAATTTTTTATAGGAATTTAAACCTTTAAAGCACCAAAAAGTATTCAATATAGTGTAGAGGTAAGACTTTGCTTTATTGGACAATTTCGACCGAAAATATAAAAGGATTAATTTTTTTTTTAATTTTCTCTAATCAATCTCGTTGTGATTATTGAATATTGAAATTACAACATATAACATAGAATATCATTAACAATGTATTTAACCAATGTTTTTTTATGAAATAATATAAACAAATTTGTGATCAAACACTAAATTTTCTCGAAATCCACAAATTTCAAATTCGCTCCTCAATGTAACTCATACTAGCTACAACTGTTAAGATTTTTATTTTTTGAAATTTTGTTTAAATTTGTGATTTGAGATACACAGAAAAAAATAAAAATGAGTTTCAATTACGAAATTGATTATATTAATTAAAAAAATATTTGATTTTGCTCAAATCATCAAAATGATACTATTAATTAAATTGAAAATAAAAATTTTAATTGAAAAAAAATCCAATTAAAATAGTATTAAATATGGTAATTGAGTTCCTTTACAAATTTCAATTAAATTTTTAACTGAATAAATTAAGTTTGTAATTGAAATTTTGCACTAAAACTATTAAATATTAATTACGACAATTGTGCAATTAATTACCAATTTTTTTATTTTATTTAAGTTTTACAATTATTTTACATATTATTTACATTTAATTATATACATTTAAAAGATTAAAATTAATTTACAATACATGTAATGTATGTAATGTATGTAATGTATGTAATGTATGTAATGTATGTAATGTATGTAATGTATGTAATGTATGTAATGTATGTAATGTATGTAATGTATGTAATGTATGTAATGTATGTAATGTATGTAATGTATGTAATGTATGTAATGTATGTAATGTATGTAATGTATGTAATGTATGTAATGTATGTAATGTATGTAATGTATGTAATGTATGTAATGTATGTAATGTATGTAATGTATGTAATGTATGTAATGTATGTAATGTATGTAATGTATGTAATGTATGTAATGTATGTAATGTATGTAATGTATGTAATGTATGTAATGTATGTAATGTATGTAATGTATGTAATGTATGTAATGTATGTAATGTATGTAATGTATGTAATGTATGTAATGTATGTAATGTATGTAATGTATGTAATGTATGTAATGTATGTAATGTATGTAATGTATGTAATGTATGTAATGTATGTAATGTATGTAATGTATGTAATGTATGTAATGTATGTAATGTATGTAATGTATGTAATGTATGTAATGTATGTAATGTATGTAATGTATGTAATGTATGT
Source organism: Calliphora vicina (assembly GCF_958450345.1). NCBI lineage: Eukaryota > Metazoa > Arthropoda > Insecta > Diptera > Calliphoridae > Calliphora > Calliphora vicina. The sequence continues at coordinate 57,266,604 of NC_088781.1, read as the reverse complement.
AATGTATGTAATGTATGTAATGTATGTAATGTATGTAATGTATGTAATGTATGTAATGTATGTAATGTATGTAATGTATGTAATGTATGTAATGTATTTTATATAACATACGTAATTTATAAAGATATAAATATGTGTACCAAATGATAAAAAAAAATCCAGAATACTTGGGTCAGCTCGGTCACGAATTCCCAAAAAAAAAGTCTAAGGGATGATAAGAGAAAAAGCACATTAATATAAGCATATTTGAAACAGGAATTAAATCGTACTTACCTAACGAAAGTCTTCCCCAAAAGAAAATGTATTTCAAGCATCATCTTCCACATATGTATACACATCCATAAATCTGTCGTTCAAACTGAACAAAATGTCTTAAAAATTGCACAAATTTATATATAATTTAACACGTACTTACCGCTGAACATAATCCAAAGAAGAACAGGAATATATCTTGCTATCTTGCTCTCAAAATAATCCAAATTTTTCACTTTTTTTATAAAACTTTGAGCATGTTTGACTTATAAAATATAGTATACGAATTTTCAAAATATTTTTTCTTTTCCTATTTTAATTTCTTAAACGTCAGAATTTTTTTGTTTTTAAAAAAATGCTACAACCAAGTAAAAAAATAATTAAATTAATTAAAAAAATAATTAAAGTTCAAAATAAAACCAAGAAATAAATTAATTGAAAAAAATTAAGCAATAATTTTTTCTGTGTATGCATGAAATTTTATGATTTTTTTTGTTATTTAGTTTAACTTATCAGGTTATCGATGTCAGAAATTTTTTTATATTTTATATTTAAATATCTATTGCTGAATTAAATACAAAATCTATATAATTTAGAACTTGGTAGCATCGGAAATCGAAAAAGTACAAAATATGAGCCATTGTATTATTATTAAGGAATTGGAAAATCATGGCAAACATTATATGAGATTATGCTATCCATAACATGAGAACAGCGTAATATCGTAAATTCTGCATCATAAACATGGTTGTTCATGTTTGAATTACTATACTGCTGGTACTTCCATCCTTGGGTGTCCGTCTTAAGTAATGCCACATTCATCCTTGTGAACTGACCTTGAGAGGGCGCTAGTTTTAATCATACTATTTATGTTTAACTTCTCGTTAAGTTTTTATATTCTTTTTTTCATTAATTTTTATAGATATACATATTTTTTTGATATTCGTTTTTTGAACTTTGTAGAGTAAAGTTTATTTTTTCTTAAATTTTGAATTATATCGAGTTTTTAATTTGAATTTGTTAATAAAAACCTAAAAATTTTGTACAACATCAAAATAGAAGAAAGCAAAAGGAAAGTGGTTTTTATTTAATAAAACAAAACAATTTATATTGAAATCAACCCTCATTTATTGTTTTGTCAAGTTGTTTTTGAGACTTGATAAAAAATTTTACAGGTCCCACAAAAAATTGGCAAAGTTAATTGGTAGCTTAACATTTGGTCCTTCGAACCGGATACTTTGGTGGGACACATTTTTGCTGAAATATAGAAAGAGGTGATTTTGATTCTGGTTAGAATATAAAATTCTACCAATAAAAACAACAAAACATTTATTTTGTTAGCCATACATCATCAAGGTAATGTATTGTCTTGATCTGCATTATCAATGGTGGTTTGTGTATTAGCTAAAATTTACCAGTATTTTTATCAACACTAAATAAAGGTGGTGTCTTGAGTCGTACTGTTTTTAGCTCAACAACACTATCTTCGTATGACAGATGTCAATACTTGACGTTTTGTTTTTTTTTTTTGTATACATACATAAAAAGAAAAATAACACACAACATAAAAGAAAACAACTTCTACATTTTTTGTCGTCATATTTTTTAAAATCGAAAATTATTAGAGAAAAGTGAACAAAGTAAAAAAAATAATTGCATAATTAAGCAGGAAAACTCAGTAAATAATTGGACGGACCGTAGGAAAACGTGCAAGTGTCTACAGATTCGTAAATTACACAATTAATTTAGTGTCAAAATCTGTCCAGTGACTTTTTAAGTGCAATCTTAGCAACGTGATCACGACTTGTGAAGAGATTCTCAACGAATTCTTATACATTTAAACAATATTTATGGATTTTGAATAATATTCCAACCATTTGGAATATTCGGAAGCTATTTAATCTTAATTGGAATCTGGAAACAGGGTGCTGTAATCGCTACAAAGCCAACGAAAGTGAGTGGCCACTACCAACCAACCAACAGGTCTTCGGTGTGTAATATGAAAGCTTAAGAAGACCATTACTAATTGCTACAACACAAACGTATCATTTATTGGCACTGCTGGCATCGTTCATCATACAACCCATAGTAAAAAATTCCAACAAGAAATTTTGCAAAATTCGCTGGCAATTAGAAACAAAAGGAAAAATTAGTTTTCAAGGTATTTATCATACTTTATAATACAATTGTTTCTATTTCTAAAGAAAAAATTCGCACAGCATATGCTATAAACTTGTAAATTGTTAAAAATTAATAATTCACAAGGAAATTATTAAATACAAACACAAAATAAAAACGCGATTTTGGATTGTTGTTTCATAATTAGAGAATAATTTTACTAGGATCTCACGGTGTTCGGACACTTTTAAAACGCTTTTTACCACTTTTATGAAAAGAATCATCAAAAAATTGTTTATATTGTGCATATCTAGAGAAAGGAACTTTTTTAACCATATAGGTTTCATCAATATTGGTGGACAATAGCATACTTAAAGTGTACCATATAAAAAAGGTGTTTATTTATATATGAGATTATTGTTGTTTTGGAGGTACAAGTTTAAGGTGTTACTAAAGTTTGTAATCAAATCTATTAAAGATTTTTTAAGGCACTATATAATATAAAACACGAATAATAAACACGAATGATTATAAAATCGATAAGACAGTTTTGTCAGTTCGTAAATATATATGTAAAATTTAGTGTGTTCTAATTAGAAAATTATAGAGGAAAGTCTACACAATAAGACACATTAAAATCAATAAGATCATCTGTCGGTTTCAACATCAAATCTGTCTGCCTGTTAAATTGGTTTGTTTTTATTAATACACATTGAGATAAATATTGCTGTTGTTGTGATCCAATACAACATAGAGCAACACAGAATCAACCAGCCAGAAACTCACGTGAAACAACAAGATCAGTGTCAACATATTGGACTTATCCATCCGACAATTCTGCTCATGGGAACAAGTGGTAAGCGGAAAAGTTAATAGTTTTTAATTGCATTGGTTTTTTGAAAAAATTGAGAAACGCTTAAAACAGGTTTATAAATTTTAGGCAAAACTTTATAAATCATATTTATAAACGTTTAATAGCTTAAAATTTTTATATACCAGTATTAAGTGTACAAATTTAAAAAAGTTGAAATTAACTAATTTTAATTCGAATTTGAAGCATTCTTTTTGCCTTTTTTCTTAAAAAAAAGGGACGTTAAAGATACATTTTTATAAATTCGGAATAATATAAAAATTTATTGCAATTACTAAACATTATTTTAACTACGTAGGGGAATAAGTTCCACTAAAATAATATTTGAATTTGTTTCATATTCCTCCGGCATTAAGGCTAAAGTTTTTTTTTTTTTTTAATCTACAATAAATTTTTTTTTCTGAACAACATCGTAAAATTGCAAGTATTTTTTCTTGGTGTGATACGAAATTTTTATTCTAAAATTTTTTTTTGGTGTTCAAGTGAGAATTCTTGTGTTTTCACTACGGTTTATCGATTTTTTTTTTAAAAAAAACTTATTGTGAAACTTTAAGAGTTTTTACTATTTTTTTCTGTTGAAATTTCTTATTTTGCTTTTTGAAACTTCTAACATTTTTGGACCTTTTTTTAAATAATAGTGTTTCTTTTAAGTTTTTGGTATTTTTTGAAGAAAGAAAGGAGTCTCTTTGATTGTATTTTTAATATTAATTTGTCGAAATAATGGGTAAATCCGATAATTTAGACAAATTTGAAATGATGGCAAAATTATTTCTCGAATTTGAGAAAGATTACCACGAAATGCCACAGGAAAGTAGGAACTCATTTACTGTAGACATTCAGAAAGAAGAATTTAAATCTTTATGGGAGAAGGTAAAAGATGCCTATGAGTTTTTTATTACAAGTAAGCCCATGTTAGATTCTGATGAGCATTGTGATCAAGCAACACGGCTTTTTAAAGAATGTAGATTGGCCTACATTACTGTGGCTGCTCTAATGGGTGAGCTGTCGCAATCTTTTGTTAATAAATCGATTCTTACCTCTACGCAATATGGTCAAGGACCTAGCGAATCTTCAGCCACTGTGGTGAATAATAGATCCAGCCATCATATGAAATTGCCACCATGCACGATGGAGGTTTTTACAGGCGATTATAAATCATGGCCATCTTTTCGGGATATGTTCACCGCAGTTTACATTAATTGTGATGATAACTGGCGTTGAAAAACTTTTTTATTTGAGACAGTTTACTTCTGGTGAATCACTAGAAATTGTAAAAAATTCCCCATTGACAAATGAGGGTTTTGCAAACGCATGGAAAAATTTAACTGAGGCTTATGAGAACAAGAGAATTTTAGTGAATAGTCAACTAAAGATTCTATTTAATCTTGTACCCGTTAAGACTGAATCTGCAAAAGAGATAAAAAGGCTACAAAGGGACATCAATAATTGCATGTCTGTCCTAAATTTACACGGCATAGATATTTCGACTTGGGATCCAATCTTTGTATATCTTTGTTCCATAAATTTGCCTGTCCTTACCTTGTCATTATGGGAACAAAATGTTAAAAATAAAAAGGAGATTCCTAAATGGTCTCAAATGGACACATTTTTAACCGATCGTTTTCAGTCTTTGGAAACTGTCTTTGACATAAGGAATGGTGGTCAAATAAAGACAGATTTCGAGAATTCTGGGCATTCTTCTAGAAATAAATCGACAAGAGACAATAGGGTTAATAACAATAATAATTGCAAATTTTCTGCTGAAAGAGTTAGAACCTTTCAGGCAAAGGTCTCGAAACAATCCTGTGCTTTGTGTTCGGAGAATCATTTATTAAGATTGTGTTCAAAGTTTATTGAAATGAATCCAGGGGAAAGGTTTTTGGTGGTGAAGAAAAATAATCTTTGTATCAATTGTTTAGGTAATGGCCATAAATTGGATAGTTGTGGTAGTAAATATGGTTGCTTAATATGCAAATTGAAACATAATACTATGTTACACAGGGAAGTTACGAGCTCGTCGAATAGTGATAGTAGCCAAGAAAGACCAAGTACCAGTCAAGCAGCGACACAGAGTCGAACAATCCAAAATTGTTTTGCAACTGCCAAACAACAAGTATTATTGGGAACGGCCATGGTAACTATTTTATCCCGTGGTGAAGTTTTTTCTGCAAGAGCTTTGATTGATTCTGGTTCTCAGGCTACTTTCATTTCGGAAAGACTGCAGAAAAAGCTTAATTTGCCTATTAGTAACATCAGCGCTAAAGTATCTGGATTGAATGGTGCATTAGCAGGTTCTGTTCAGAAGCAATGTTCGTTTGTTCTGGGCTCTGATAAAGATCCATGTTTTAGATTGGAGATAAATGGTCTCGTTTTGCCAAAATTAACTGGGAAACTACCCGTGGATTCAGTGGACTTGTCCAAGTTCTCCCTATCGGATTTAGAACTAGCAGATCCAAATTTTGCAAAAAGTTGTCAAATTGATATTTTGATTGGTGGTGATAACTATCCTAGAATCATGCTCGATGGTGTTAGGAAAAATGTAATAGGGAATTTGATGGCTCAAGAAACCCATTTTGGTTGGATTTTGACGGGTCCCCTTTCTAGTACTGGACAAGAAGTTTACACCACAACCGTTTCATATTTCACGGATGTCAGTTTGGACAAACAGCTTGAGAAATTTTGGATTTTGGAAGAGCCACCACAATTTTCTTCAATTACTCCTGAAGATAAATATTGTGAAGATCATTTCAAAAGAAATGTGAGAAGAACTCCTCAGGGACGATATATGGTTTCGTTACCGTTCAAAACACAATATGTAGAAAATAGATGTTTAGGGCATTCGCGGGAAAAGGCAAGAAAACAATTTTTGCGGAACGAAGTTTCGTTAAGTAAAAATTTAGACTTAAAGAAGGAATATGATAATGTTTTAGGTGAATATGAAGTATTGAATCATATGGTCGAAACTAAATTTGTTGAATCAGAATCTTCTAGAAGCTTTTATTTGCCACACCATGCGGTTTTTAAACCTGAAAGTTCTTCAACAAAAGTAAGAGTGGTAATGCTTCTGCCCGCAGTTCTTCTGGCTTAAGCCTTAATGACATTTTGTACCCTGGACCAATTTTACAAAATGATTTGATGTTGTTGATAACAAGATGGCGCTTTTATCGGTATGTTTTTAATGGTGATATTGAGAAAATGTATCGCCAAATTTTAGTTGATCCTAAGGAAACAAAATTGCAAAGAATTGTGTTCCGCAGAAAATCCAATGAAGATTTAAAAGAGTATGAGTTGAAAACCGTTACTTTCGGTGTTAATTGTGCACCTTTTTTGGCAATTAGGACTTTGCTTCAATTAGCTGAAGACGTAGAAGATAAATGGCCCTTAGCATCCAAAATTTTACGACACATGATGTATGTGGACGATGCTTTAGCAGGAGCGCACGAAATTTCTTTAGCTGTAAAAGCTCGCGATCAACTTATCTTAGCTCTGTCATCTGCTGGGTTTTCTATGAGGAAATGGACATCAAATAATGAGCGAATTCTTCAATGTATTTCGAAAGAAGATCTTTTGAATGAAAATTTTTTGGAAATTAATGACGAAAGCGTAGCTAAAACATTGGGTATACGGTGGAATGCGAGAACTGACAGATTTTATTTTTCCACTTCCGCATTCTCTTCAAAAGAAAGGTTTACAAAAAGGGAGGTCTTATCCACTATTGCTAAGCTTTTTGATCCAGCTGGATGGTTAGGACCAATAGTAGTAATAGCAAAAATACTGATGCAGCAAATATGGAGCGAAAAAACTAAATGGGATGATGATATTTCAGAGGCTGCCTTAATAAAATGGAAACAATTTCTTTGTGATTACCCAGCAATAAATGATATTCAGATTTATCGCTGGATTGGTTTTAAGCCTTCTACAACTCTTGAGGTACATGGATTTTGTGATGCTTCGGAGAAAGCATATGGGGCTTGTATTTATATTCGGGTTTATGATGATGAAAGTATAATAAATTCAAATTTACTAATAGCTAAATCTAGGGTTGCCCCACTTAAAACTATTTCGTTACCCCGTCTTGAGCTTTGTGGAGCTCTTTTGTTATCAGACCTGTTGCAAACTGTTCGAAAAGAATTTAAGTTAGAAAAGAATCAAACAAAGTTTTACACTTGGAGTGACTCGATGATTGTTTTAGCATGGCTGCAAAAACCTCCTAATTCGTGGACAACATTTGTGGCTAATAGAGTTTCTAAAATTATTACCAGAACTGGAAATGAATGTTGGAGACATATAAACTCTAAAGATAATCCTGCTGATCTAATAAGTCGTGGTATTCGTCCACAAGACTTAGTTAACAACTCCCTTTGGTGGAATGGTCCATCATGGCTTTGTTCTCCCCAGAATTTTTGGCTATCTCCATCATCGAGAGATTTTGGTACAAGTGAGGAGCAAAGAGTACATAAAGTTTTTTTCTCATATTTTGAATCGTATTCGGATCTTTTAGAACATTTTTCGTCATACGCAAGAGCTCTTAGAGTAATGGCTTACGTATATAGAGCTATTGATAGAATTTTAAAAGTTAATAAAGATTGGATTACTACTTTAGAGGTATCATCTGAGGAACTGAATTTAGTAAAAGAGAAACTAATTATAATCGCACAAAAAGTTGAGTTTGCCCATGAATATTATGAACTTTCATGTAGAAAATCTTTAACTAAAAGTAAAGTACTAAATCTAAATCCTTTTTTGGACGAAAGGGGTTTAATGAGGGTAGGAGGTCGTTTGGCAAATGCTCCAAATTTGCAATACAATGAAAAATTTCCCATTTTATTACCAAGCAGCTGTCATTTTGCTAAAATTCTTGTGAAATTTATTCACGAAATTACTTTACATGGTGGTAATCAGCTAATGTTAAGAGTATTAAGGACACAATTTTTCATACCTCGGGCTAAAAATTTGATAAAGACTGTGATTGGTCGGTGTAAGACATGTACAATTAGGAAAAAGCAGACACAGAGTCAGATTATGGCAGCACTTCCTACAGCTCGTACCGTTATCTCTCGTCCTTTTACCACGACTGGCGTGGACTTTACTGGACCTTTCGAAATTAAGAATTATACTGGCCGAGCCTGTTTAATAACAAAAGGATATGTTTGTGTTTTTATTTGCTTCGCTACAAAAGCAATCCATTTAGAAGCCGTTAGCAGCTTATCAACTCCAGCGTTCTTGGGAGCATTTTCTAGATTTATTTCCCGTCGTGGTTGTCCTAGGAATATGTATTCAGATAATGGGACTAATTTTGTTGGAGCATCTAGAGTACTACAAACTGAATTTCGTTGTTTTCTTCGTGATGTAGGTGCCGAAGTAAATGCGAGTTATGCACACCAAGGTATTAAATGGCATTTCAACCCTGCTAGCGCTCCCCATATGGGTGGATTATGGGAATCAGGTGTTAAAAGTTTTAAACACCATTTTCGAAGGATTGCAGGAGGTTTAAAATATACCTTTGAGGAATTCTCTACATTACTAGCTCGAATTGAATCTTGTCTTAATTCGAGACCCTTGTGTCCATTATCCGACAGTTTTGAATGTTTAGATTGTTTGACCCCAGGCCATTTTCTTACTGGCGGACCACTACTTGCTCCCCCAGAAGTTGAAGTTTTGGAATGTCCAACTTCGGTTATAAATCGTTGGCAGAGAGTTAAAGCGTTAAATCAACGATTATGTTCTAGATGGAAGAATGAGTATCTGAAAGATCTCCAAAAACGAAATAAGTGGAAATTCGCACTAAAAGATCTGGAAGTCGGCGATATGGTAGTTATTAAGGAAGATAACATGCCGACTAATGAATGGCGTTTAGGTCGGGTAGAAAAATTACATAGGGGTAAGGATGGCCACGTTAGAGTTGTAGGGGTAAAAACAGCACGAGGCTCAATAATAAGACCAGTTGTGAAGCTCGTAGTTCTTCCAACTTATTAGCTCTTTAAATTTATATTTATTATAGGAACATGGTCAAGCCTAGTAAATATGCTGAAGGTCGTCGTACGACAAAGAAAATGGTTTGCCGAGTCTGCTTGAAAGATCATCCTTTACGTTTCTGCCGGAAGTTCTTGCAAGTTGAATATGAGGAGAGAATGCGGCTGGTATCGATCTATCGATATTGTGCGGGCTGTTTAAGTCACGACCATACCTGGCGTACTTGCGAGAGTACTGGCAAGTGTAAACGTTGTGGTGATATGCATCACACATTATTGCACAAGGGTAGTAGACCTAGTACGTCGGCCCGAAAGAATACCAAACGTTTACGTCGTGGACCTAGTTCGTCCAACCGACACGAAAAAAAAGGACCCAGTTCGTCCGATAACTCCGCCAGTGGGCCTCGTTCGCCCGTTGGTCATAATGATGAGAGACCTAGTACGTCTCAAGCCCTGGTTCTGAGTTCATCAAAGAACCGACACACCCGCCCTCGAGAAAAATCTAAGCGTTCGAGTCAAGCCCAACGAATCGTCAACGAGGACATTATGACCTTGCCAGTGCTTCAAATTAGGGAAACAATACTTCTTAAGCCCACGGCGATAATAAGGTTGGAAGCCGCTGGAAGATTTGTGAATGAACGTGTGTTGATTGATCCAAGTGCTGCGTGTTCAGTCGTTTCGGATGAGTTGGTGCGTCGTATCTCTGGTCGAAGAGTTCGAGTTGCGAAGAAGGAAAGATGCTTCCTTAAACTTGGTGGACAATATGGCATTAGTGCCACAATAGAGACTTATGCTGAGATAAGGAAGAATTACAAGATCGTTACCCCAGCTAAGTCAATTGAAAGCAAGATAGTGGATGAATTTCCGGGTTTGCAGTTAGCTGATCCACAATTTAATGTGGCTGCTCCAGTTATGATGATGATAGGAGGTGACGTGTACAGCCAAATAATTAGAAACGGCATATATGGAGGAACCCTAGGCAAACCATTGGCCCAATTTTCGATATTTGGCTACTTAATCTCTGGACCATGTTCATATTAACAGTAACTTTTAATACATTTACATTTACTAATGGAATAAAAATCATGGATTTTAGTTTTTGAACTCAATGTTTTTATTTTTAGTTCTTTTTTCTTTTTTAAGTTTTTTAGGTGAATTGGTTGCTGTACAGCAAGGCCGGCGGGATGTTCATGTTTGAATTACTATACTGCTGGTACTTCCATCCTTGGGTGTCCGTCTTAAGTAATGCCACATTCATCCTTGTGAACTGACCTTGAGAGGGCGCTAGTTTTAATCATACTATTTATGTTTAACTTCTCGTTAAGTTTTTATATTCTTTTTTTCATTAATTTTTATAGATATACATATTTTTTTGATATTCGTTTTTTGAACTTTGTAGAGTAAAGTTTATTTTTTTTTAAATTTTGAATTATATCGAGTTTTTAATTTGAATTTGTTAATAAAAACCTAAAAATTTTGTACAACATCAAAATAGAAGAAAGCAAAAGGAAAGTGGTTTTTATTTAATAAAACAAAACAATTTATATTGAAATCAACCCTCATTTATTGTTTTGTCAAGTTGTTTTTGAGACTTGATAAAAAATTTTACAGGTCCCACAAAAAATTGGCAAAGTTAATTGGTAGCTTAACATGGTTTTGAAAACATATATGTACTTCATTACTGCAATCATATATACGATTGCTAAAATAGTGTGAATCGTAACTTTATCATATTATGGTTACTGCAATTATATAAATAATTACAGTGATCAAAAACTTGTAAAAATGTTGTGTATGGAAAATTTTAAAACCGAAGGAAAATTTTGTGTTAAGATAATAAAAAAAATTTGACAAAAATTTGAGCTCGATCGGTTAAAAATTGGCGTGCCGCACGAGGGTTAAAGTTCGTGAGAACGAAATTGGGGGAAAATGTATAGATAAAGGTTCGTAACTACTCAGGAGTCAACCGTAGGGAGGTGAAATGTATGATGAACCCCCATTATTTTTGTATCACCAATTTGTCTTTAAAACAAATTTACCCCCTATCTTCAACACTTTCATTTTCGTGCCTCTTTCCACGATGCGATTACAACGTGAATTTTCACTGCTGATAAACATTTTAAATTCTCTTTTGAAACTGCATTCGTGTCCAAATAGTGAAGTTTTTGCTTTTCAGTTTTTGACATTTCTGTACAGTACAAATACGAACGAATAAATGTGGATGACATACTCAACAAAAACTTCATGTACATGAAACAAAGTTTCCTTTTTCATTCCTCTTTCCCCTTTCATCAACAAACTCAAATGTTTCACAGTGTGGACCGGGACTAAGGTCATTCGACAAAAATTGCTCATTTACTTCTGGAAAATTAACTACAATTTTGTTCTTGCTTCGGATAGGACCATCAACATCTTCATAGGTATCGCAATCATTATCTTCTTCTCCAGTTTCCATCTTCTTTTTCTAGTTGAACTTTTCGATTCAGTAGATTATGCAAATTGTATGCATAAATCAAAATTCTTCATCTTCTACAATATACAATACTTACTCGTTGTTAAGCTATTAATTTCAGTAGTCGCTCGTAGTCGCCATTGTAATTCTACCTCTTCTCGTTCCAATATTTTTTTCAATGCCTACAACAGCCATGTGTATGACAATCATGCTGCCTACGCGGTTTTTTTCCTAGAGGAAAACTCTCTATCCTCCTCTATTGTTATCGTGGTGCATTAACATGGACAGTGCATTAACATGGACAATATCAAAGATATCGTTTTGCCATATGCGACGGTTCTCCTCTTGTTGTACTCTTGTTAAATTTCCTTCACTCCCGGTACAATTTTTCAACCAAGAACAGCTGAATAAATATAACAGTTTCAATAAAATAAATGTTGTGCTGTTGCGATCTCAAATTAATTTTTGTCGTAGATGATGCCATTGAAATTGAAATGCTTATCTGTTTTATTAAAAAATTTACTTTTTAGGTTTTAGATTTAAGTGTTTTATTTTCCTTGTACACAATTTTTCCTGGGCTACTGTTAGTTTTAACTGAAAAGAAGAACTATTCACTCTCACAAAACATAAATATACTTTAAAATAGCAGTGTCATATTTTAATTTTTTTCTCGCAGTTTGTATGTTCTAATTACACATGTCATAGTACAACTGTCTGAGACTACAACTTTGCCGCAGAGAATGAATCAAAATTTCGAACTGTTTGCAAGATATGAGCCTAAGAAAATGATCCCTTTTTTGCAACTATGACACCGAGGCCTTAAATCTTTGGGGGCCCAAAAAAAGTACATGACTTTAGGCAAAACTGGGAGACACGGTTTTTTTTTTGTCTTTTACTACGTAATGGTGTCCGTATATGGTTATATTTCCATGACTCAAAAAATTACATACAGTGTAATGAAATAACGCGGAGTCAATGCTGAGCTATTAGAAAATTCAATGTGTCGGTGTAGTACGCAGCCAACTGCATTAGATGAAAAAACTACCTTTACTTAAGTTTTTGTTTAATTTTGGTTTTTGTTATTGTTTTCTTTAGTCTGTACATTCAAACTAAAATTGTAATCAAAATATTTCTCATTGTTGACAGTCTTGTTTAGATATGCGTGACATGGGTATATATAAGTTTGTCATTCCGTTTGTAATTTCCACAATATAATTTTCCGACCCTATAAAGTATATATATTCTGGATCCTTATAGATAGCGGAGTCGATTAAGCCATGTCTGCCTGTCTGCCTGTCTGCCTGTTGAAATCAACTTTCCGAAGCCCCCAAATAACTTACATCAAGATTCATACATTAATAGATCAAGAAAATCGGTCCACAAATGGCTGAGATATAATGAAAAAACCAGGACAACCTCGATTTTTGACCTATTTTTTACCTATATTACTAAGTCATTAATATAGACAATACGTATATCTAATGATAGATATTTCAAAGACCTTTGTTTGCAATGATAAGACCATAGTAATGGGTCAAAATCGGAAAAAATATTTTTGAACCCGATTTTTTTTTCACCAAAAGTTTTTTTGCGCTAAATATTAAAAAAAAATTGAAAAAAACCAAAAAACAATTTTAAAATTTAAAAAAATAATCAAAAAACAACTTTGGAAAAAAAAAATTTGTACCTAAAAATATTTAAACATTTTATTTTGAAGCTCTCTTACTTGTTTTTAGTCATATTACTTGTTTGTTTATATTGAATTTAAAAATGTATGCAGTTATAAAAAACTTCTCATTTAAAGTTTTCGCTTTAAAAGTTATAAATTAGAACTAAGCTCTTTATGGGGTTAGGATTCGAAATTAACGTTAGAGTTTCAATAATACTTATTTTGAACTTCGTTCATCCAAACATATTAAATATCTATCTTAATACCAAAAAGTATATACATATTTAATAAATTTAAGAGTTTAGTGTTAAGTTCTTTTATATAAAATGAACCAAACGAGTTCATAAATATTTACACAAAAATTTAAATAAATGTATTTTTATTTATAATAAAAATTGGTAGGCATACCTTTGGTAGTTGTTTTTATATTTTCTGTTTATTTAAATGAAAAAAAAAATATTGTAATAAGAAGACATATACGATCGATATTTTCATAAGTGACACGCACAAATAAAAATTTTACTCACACTTTTACCAAAATAAAAAAAAATGTTTTATTTATTTATAATTTACACACTGTACACTCATACACAAACATTCACACATAAATATTTACATAAATTTATGTTACAGAAATACAGGTGAAAATAAATGTTTGGAGGCAGGATCCGAAATACTTACACGAATACTAACACAAGCAAAACGTGCAATAAAAAAAATACAAAAAAAAAAACGAAGCCCAAATAAAGATTTATAAGGAAAACTTTAAGGACACGTACAAATTCACACACAGACACACTTCAACATGTTAGGACTTGTTTGCACAAGAGTGGGTACAAGTAGAGTAATGTTTTCTGTTTGTTTTTTTTCTTCTTTCTTTTGCTACCACGTGTATGTAAGTGATGAACTGTAAAGAGATTGTTGTAAATAAATGGTTTGAAGCGAAATTCTAGGGATTGAAGTTTTTGCTTTACAGAACAGCTGATAAAGATGGCGCAGATGTTTGTAATTTATTTGAAATATTGGGCGTTGCTACCAGGAATTGTAAAATTTAAATAGCTTTCAATTCAATTCAACTAATAGGCCAGGGAATTTGTAAAGTGATGGAATGTAATGAATTTGTTTAAGTCAACATTTTGGCTAGTAAAATTGGGTGTATTATTTACTAAATATCGGATGGAAAGTCAGTAAAATGAAAATTGATACAGACTTTAGTAGTGATGGAAAATTCAATATTATTTTTGTTTATTTTGTTAAAAGAAAATACAGCAGTATTCATTCTATTAATTAAGTGCTTTTCGGAATAAAATTATACATATAAAATACTAATTATTTTGTAATTAAATTTATAACATTTTTTAATCTCAGATTATGGCAACCATAATCTTAGAACAACATAATATGGTAAATCCTTTGACAATCAAAATCCTTGTCTGAAAATGGAGATGGTTATATAAATGGGCGTGGCACCACCCATCCAAAGTAAATAGTTATTTTCGAATATCTGCTGAACTATAATTCTGACAGTCTTCAAACTTTATACGAACCCATTTCTTATCAGTACATGAAGTCCAACCAAAAATGGGACTGAAGTAAATTGTTATTTTCGAATATCTGGAGTACTATAATTATGTAGTCTTCAAATAACACGGTGGCCTGTTCACATCACCTCCACGTAAGTTGGCCATGTCCTCAAAACATTCGTGCAATATGTCCAATGTGTCATGAGCTGTGTGACAATTAGCGCCGTCCCACAGAGGATTGAAATGTATCAAAAGTGGCGATTAATTCAAATGCTGAACTTTATCTGTCACAGTCATGTTTGATATTGGGTTAAAGAGCATTAAATTCTAAATCACTAACTTTTAAAGTACTGTTGTGAGTAACTTACTTTATTGGTAGTGAGCGGTCAAAGTCAAATAATTTTTACAAATTTTGCGAGCTGTGGTTAAAATTGAAAATTGTGATATTTCGAGAGCTTATATTTTTTGTTAAGTCTCTTAAAAGTAGAAATATTAAAATATGGAACCATCAACATCAGGTATTTGAGAACATAAATAAATATTTTTTGTTTAGATAAATGTTTTGCAAATATTTTTTATGTTTTTTTTTAAAGTGCTCCATTATTGGGGTTATTTCGATATATATATTGAGTTTAAAAAAGTTCAGGGCGAGATCGGGTAAATTTTATTAAATGGTCTTAAAACATGACATTTCAGCTTATATATAAACAAAAATATTGCGGGTTTATTGAGGTTTTTTACTTATTTAAGTCATAGTGAAAGAACTCCTGTTGCTAAAAAACATATATTGAAACAAAACATGTTAAAAAAATTTTTTCTTCCATTTTTTTAAAGTTGTGTTTTTATGTATTTATGTTTATTCATTATTAAAAAATTATAATATTCTCTTTTGTGACTTTTTTGAAAAAATTTGTACATTTATAAAATTTTGTGTAAAACAAAAATTTAATTTTGAATTAAATTTATACTAATATAAATAAATAAATTGGGGTATTTACACGGTCTACTATTTGGTCATAATGTCCTAATATATTATGATAGTTTAAACAAATTTTTGTTGTGTTTCAAACAAAAAATTTCTAAACTAAGAACACTATTTGAACTATGTTTATTGTTTTGTCATAAAATAATACTTTTTTTTGTTTAATATATTAGGACACTAGCTTGACCCGGTGCGCTTCGCTACCCCTGTCGAAGTAAAATAAAAAAAATGTGAAAAGATTTTATAAGCAAAATAAATGAATATAATTAATACCGGAATTTCTTGTTTGTGATTAATTGCATACTATGCCGCTGAAGGTCAGACTCCTTATAATGATATGAAAGCTATTTATTATAATAGTTAAAGTAATGCTTCAAATGAGTGATTTTGTTACCATTGTATATAAAATATATAAATATTCGAATATCAAGTGAATCTAATTGTATGAGTCTTTAAATTTTGTGTAAATTACATTGATGCCAGTGTCCTGTTATACCAGAAATTAAGAAGGGGTGCCACACCCCTTGTTCCCATCCGTCCCATTTTTGGATAAACTTAATGTACTGATAAAAAATTGATTCGTAAAAAGTTTGAAGGCTGTCGTAATAATAGTTCTGCAGATATTCGAAAATACTATATACTTTGTATGGGAAGTTCCACGCCCACTTATCCACTCCCGCCCATTTTCAGCTTTTCTATGTAAAATGATAAGAGAGCTATTCGGACAAAGTTGGAAGAATCTAGTAATTAGATATTTAGAAATAACTAATTACTTTGTATGGGAGGTGACTCACCCCGAGTTCCGATCCTTCCCATTTTTTTTACTAACTTCTTGCACTGATAAGAAATTAACTCATATGAAGTTTGAAGCCTTTCCCATTTACAGTTCTCCAGATATTCGAAAATAACTATTTACTTTGTATGGTAGGTGCCACGCCCACTAATTTAATACCGTCCATTTTCAGCCAAACCATGTAGAATGATAAGGGTGCTATTCGGATTAAATTTCAAGACTTCCACAATTATAGTTCACCATATATTTGAAAATAACTATTTACTTTGTATGGGAGGTGTCACACCCCCTGTTCCGATCCATCCCATTTTTAGTTAAACTTCAAACAGTGATACGAAATTGATTCGTATAAAGTTTGAAGATAGTCACAATTTTAGTTCTGTAGATATTCGAAAATAACTATTTACTTTGTATGGGTGGTACAAATTTTGCCCTCTTTTGTCCCTTTGTGGTCCAAGTTGAGAAAAACTATATAGTCTATTATTGCTTCTAAGTAAAGGAATATCTATGTTCCAAATTTCAATCAAATCGGTGTAGCCGTTTACTCTTGATTGTTTAAGAACTAAAGGTATCAATTTTACCGGTTTTCCCCCTTTAAATATCTTTCTGGTCCAAGTATTAAAAAAACATATAGCCTATTGACGCTTCCAAAAAAGAATCTATCTATGTTCAAAATTTCAATGAAATCGGTTCAGCCGTTTAGGCGTGATGCTCAAACAAACCAACAAACAAATAAACCAACAAACAAACAAACTTACAAAGACATTTATATATTTATATGGATTATGACAATATGACTAATAGCAGACCATGTGAAAACCCCAAATATATTTATTATTTTAATGTTTTATTATATCATTAAGTTTGCTTTAATTTATAATTTTAAACAAAAATTGGATTTTGAATTAAATTTATACTAATATAAATACATATAATAAATTTATTATTTGAATTTTTTAATAGCACATTAGTTATGCTTTATTTTCCAATTTTGCTTAAAGGGTTAAAAAAAAAGTACTGAACACCCATTTTGATAAAAACACTTCTAAGTATCATTTGCACTTGTTATTGAAAGCTATTTTTAGAAAATCAAACTAAATAACTGACAGCCAATTCGACTGATCTGAGGCCCTATGCTCCTAAAAGGAACTACGGGAAATATATATATAATTCCACTGATCTAGCTTTAACAATTTGGCCGCTATCAACTGTGGAAGTTCAGAAGACCCTATTGGAAGACCTATTATAAGACATGTATGTTGGTTAATGTCGTTTTCGAAATTGGTCCATATATGGGAGCTATGAGCAATAATGGGCCGATTTTCATAATAGTATATGCGACGATTTTTGAGTACATGTGAATTATTGAAACTGATTATGATACGATTACAATATTTATAAGAGATTTATGCGTATTTAAGTGATTTATGGAAGTGAAATTTATATGAGGGCTATGGTCAAATGTGAACCGATCCAAACAAAATATATATAGTTTTGTAATTTTTTGTTTATATGGAACATACTTTTGCTTAATTTTGTATGGATAATGCTATTCTATAAATGTGTTAAAAATTTTATAGCATTATCTGCAAAGTTATAAAATATCACATTTTGGTCCATAGGTCTGGTTCTCCTTAACCGATTTTACCAATTTTCAACACCAAATATTTCTGATTAATAAATACTATTTCATCCCCTACTTCATTTCCTTGACTTCCTACGGTGCCCTCAACAGTTGGACGGACATAGATAGATCGTCTTAAAATTCTAATAACATTTTTCCCCAAATGCTATTTGTTGATCAGGCGATCTAGCTATGTCTGTCTGTCTGTTTAAGGCACGATATGAAATCCTAGAAATTTGCACGATATGAAATCCTAGAAATACTTATTGATAATAACTAATGTATATGTACGAAAAATGTTGAAATAGGGTGAAATCAAATAACCAAAACTAAGTTATCGTGCTATCGGTAGATTTGGCGATGTCAATAGTTATCATAATCGTACTAATGGTAGTTTTGGCGATGTCAATTGGCCTCATCTGTTTTACGATTTGATTCCGTTAATGTTATGCAATTAATCCACAAACGATCCAGAATATTGTCTGCAACATTTTCAAAGTCTCGGTTTCAAAAATAATGTATGAAAATTTAAACTCAGTGAAAAACTCTGATAACATCAATTGTCTGTCCTAAATATTGTATACCCACAGGAAAGGCAACCGACAAAGATCTGGTCTCTCGATTAATTCCTCGGATGAAGTTATCAATTCTATTTCCAGCACTTTATATGACAGGCAAATGTCACTTTAACATGTCGTTGGCATAATAGGGGTTAAATTGACAACATTTAGACATTCAACTATAGGTCACCGAACTATCTCAAATGAATTTGTTCTGTTTTATCTGTTTTTACATACTGGTGAAGATATTATATTAAAATTTATTTGATAAATTCAAATTCAGATTCACTTTATCGTTTTGATGATATCGGCCCATACAAGTTTATCAAAAAACAGGTTACAGTTCAACATTGATCAATAATTGATCTTAGGTTTCTAATAGCACTTAGCACAACTTCCCGTAGCTGCCATATAACTTACATACATGATACATCAATATATCAGGTATAGTGCCGGGATTTTTTACTTATTTTGGATCTATATCTGTATTTCAAAGACCTTTGCAACGACGTATATAACGTCATTTTTAAACCAAGTTTTATTTTTTTTTTAGCATAAAAATATTTCCGGACTCTATGGATTAAAACAAACATGAGAAGCCCTACATTTTTATACCCTTCATTAGTGGTAACAGTATATATAAGTTTGTCATTCCGTTTGTATTTTCTACATTTTTCATTTGCGACCCCATATAGTATATATATTCTGGATCGTTATAGATATAGAAGTTGATATAGCCATGTCCGTCTGTATGTTGAAATCAACTTTCCGTAGCCCCTAAATAACTTACAAACATGATTGATACATCAATATATCGAGAATTCTTCCGGCTCGGTTCGAGAAAATAGGCCAACAAATGGCTGAAATATAAGGAAAAAACCGGGACAACCTCGATTTATTGCCTATTTATATCCGGATTACTAAGTATTTAATATAGACAATATGGATATCTAATGATAGATATTTCAAAGTCCATTGCAACGATGTATATAAGACTATAGTAACTTGGCCCTACAATGGGTCAAAATTGGGAAAAATATTTTTTAACCCGATTTTTATTTAAGAAAAATTTTTTTACTAATAAATTTAAAAAAAATTTTAAAATTTAAAAAAAAATTTGAAAAATTTTTTTTTTATAAATTTTTGAAAAAAATTTAAATTTTGGTTACCTAAAAATATTTAAAAATTGTATTTTAAAGTATAATTTGGTGAATGGTCTATAAGATTTGGCACATCCGAATATAGCTCTCTTACTTGTTTTTGTTCACTTTTCTATCACTGTGTTATTAATATAACCTTAATCTTTATAGGTCATCATACAGTGGGGCATGCCACAGTATCATGTTTTGCATGTACTCGTACTGTGGAATTCCTCAAGCAAAGTTATTTGTTTATGTAAATTGTATACGTACTTACTTTAATGTATAAGTGTGCCCGTTCAAGTAGAGTGCAGTAGTAGTTTGGTGGCAAAAAAACCCTAGTGAAGCAAAATGCAAAAGAACACGAAGAAAATCGAGGAAAAACACAACGATATTGAACTTAATTAAATTTTCTGCTTTTTCTCTTGTTGCCGATGAGATGTGCTGCTGTAGATTCAGCTTTAAAGCTTGTTGCACCTCAAGGTTGAAGACGTTGAAATAAATTAATTAAAAAATTGTTTAAGAGTTGTGTTGCTGTATGTTGGAATGTAAACATTTATTCATTTTGTTTTCTATATTCCTGCATATTTCTGTTATTGCTTGAATTTATTAATTTATTGTTATTATTATTATTATTCTATGGTACACATTGTCTTTTTTTTGTTCTGAAAATAAATAATAACAAACTAAAACAAAATCCATAAATAAATCATAAATAGTTTACTTTTTTGGCTTTGAGTTTGGGAAAACTTTTGTTTTTCCCTGTTAGAATGAAATGGATTTGAATTTTGTTTTTTAGGGTAAATATAAAAGATATTGGAGGGGTCAGCAATAAAGCAAATTTTTAACTGGAGAGGATAATAAAAAATAATATATTTATAGTAAATTTTATGTAGATTTGTATGGTATGTAAAACATACCTCTTGAAGTTAGAGTATAGAAATTAGTAAAACACTTAAATTTAACTGTATATACATATTTTTAGAAAACTATTTGTTTGATTATTTCCCTTAGGGTTAAAAGTTTTTGCAATTCTTGGAAATATCCAAAATACCAATTAATATTATTGCATATTTAAGATAAGATATGTATGTTTTAATTCCAGCTTCTCCTGTTTTTATGCAAAGTGTTTTCAAATAAACTATTTTTTCTTTAAAACAAATTAAATTGTTTTAGAGATTGCTTTCTTAGCTTGAAATTTTTTCACTAAATTTGACCACCGATTTAATCCAACAAAAAATCAACTCAGTGTGAAGTGTATATAAGAATCGCCATAGCCGACTTCCCTTACTTGCTACTATTTAAATTTCAATTTGTTTTTAAAATCTTTTCAGTGTGAATGAATTTTGTATTCCAATACAAATGAGTATTATCGATTAAAAAAGAAGAAAAAAATAACATAAACATTTTTCCAAAATTTCTTTATGTTTGTTTTTGTTGTTTTATCATAAATTTTAAAAATAACAAATAAAACGCCATCAACAGAACATTTATTTAAGTTGCTTAAATGTATTTATTTCAAATTTATTTGTTGTTTTTATAATTTTTTTTTAAACATTTAAATGTTTAGTGATATGTAAAAGATACGAGATACATATGTATGTACTTAATAGTTTGCTTTGCTAGTAGGTATTTATGTTAGTGTGGAATTGTTTGCAAAATCTATTATTGTTGTGTTTTTCATTTTAATAGAGAAACATAAATATTATGGTGGCCCATATTTTGCACTTTTTCGATTTTCATGTAAGAAATGTGTTAGATCTGTGTTGGGGTGAGAAATGGGTGATGGAACTCTGGATGAATTTGGAAACAAATCAATCTCTGAGACTTTTGAAAAACCAAAATATTTATGTATTTTGCGTTTTTCTCAGAAAAATCCCAATAGGAAATGTAGCGAAAAAAAAGAAGAAAATAAAAGCCAATTATTAGGATTTTAGGACTCCTTTAGGAAACCTTTATTTGATTCTTTGTAAAATTGTACATTTTGGTTTGGATGCAGAAAAGACAAGAAAGATCAGAATTCATTAGGAAACCAACGGAAACAACATTTGGGACATTTTGACCAAGTTGACAGATTATTTTAGGCATTGTGTGAGAAAGAGATAGCCTATTATTAACAACATTCAGCTTCTGTATATAAAGTAATGACAGGTAAAACGTAGACCATCACAAGTATTAATGCCAGAGCCAGATAAGGCTTTTTGGCATTAACAATCTGTCTTCTAAAAACTAATATCAAAATCGGATAGCGTTTAATGGTGCACATTTTATTTGAAGTTTTGGTTGGAATTTTTTAAAAAAATTTGGCACGCTGAATACAAATCTATCCAAAATTTGAAAATCATACGTGATGATTTAAAAGATTTTTGTCAAGAACGTAGAATTTAACTGAATGTTTTAAAAACTATTCATGGATTTGAAATCTTGGAAGTATTATTCTTTTAAATACTTTGAATTTAATATTGTTTTTATATTTTCGAAATAAAAAGTGAAGAGATTATTTTCAAATGCGCCTTTCTTTTATTGATATCTATTTGATACATTGCGACTAACGGAGGGTTAAAGATGTTTTATTGGATTGTGTAAGGAATTTCATAATTTTAAGTTATTTATTTCGTTGCTATTTTTAACTCAAACACCCCTCGCTGCACAAAAGGGGTAAATTTAAATCAATTTAAAACAATATTAATTACAAGATCCTCTAGTTTCTGCATCGTTCAAAGAAGCTTAAATATAGCAGCTCAGAGAAAAACTACTGATATTACACTGAACAAATATGAATTTTGCAATTAATTGCAACATTCTAAAATATTAAACTAAAGCATTGTATTGAATTAGGTGCTTAATTTCCGTAGATTTTAAAACCATAAATGGTTTTTAACATTTTCAATTAAATTCCACGTGCCTGTGAAAACATAAAAGTAAAAATATATCAAACTTTCTAAAAATTAAAAAATTTGGTATCGATTTCAATAAACGCTAAATGAGGATTAAAAACGAAAATTGTAATAGTTGTATTGAGTGTATGACTTAAAAATGCGGGATTTTTTTTAAATTTTTAGCTTTTATTTTGAAACATTTGTACAATATAAATTTATTCAATGTATTAGTCATTGTTAGCTATGACTTTTTCTCATCTTTCTGGCAACATATGGATTCCGAACCAAGAGTACTGCTCATCTTTTGAGGCCATGAACGAATCAAGCCAATATAGAATAATCTGTTCCAAAGCGATAGCGTTCTACAAAACTTCCCAACCACTTTATTCTAAGGAGTGAGATCGAAAAAACCTTGACATAAGTTTTCCTTAAAAATGTTAGCCCAAGTATTATTTGATTTTTTTTTTTTGATCAAATTACCTTTGAAATGTATGTCAGTTATTTTATGTTTAATGTCAGTTATGTTAATTTGTTGTTAATCTGATGCGTACTAAAATTATAAAATATTTTTAACAAAACCCTCAAACTTATTCCAATGTTATTAAACAGTATCTGGAGAACTTGTCTGTTGATAGTAAACCTGGTTCAGGTAGAATGAATGGTCCACATGATGTTTCTAAAGCCAATAAATAGAAAGCACTTTCAAAAGAGCTCCTAACAGATCCGGTATGATGTCCGCTTAGCTCCGTATTTAGACTATTTGGTACGTAAAGTTAAAGCCAATGCTGGTTTGGCTGACAGGAACACTGCTAAAAATTTAGAGGCTAAAGACAGAGCACGGAAATTGAAGTTAAATTTTATAAAAAATTATACCTGCTGCATAATGGATGACGCAGTTTATGTTCTGGAAAAATTTTCGCAGCTTCTGGATCAATAATCTCTTACGCTTTGGGTTATCGTAATGCATAGATTTTTCATCGCAAGTAATGATTCGGTGCAAAACATATTTTCTTTTATAACATTTAAGCATAATTTTGGACATGCTAAATTGTCACAAATTTGTTAAAATTATTTATTTATAAAATATTTCGCGCCCATTTTATTATATTTAATTTCAGATTTCCCAAGACAGCAAAGTTAAAACAATTGAAATATTGTTTGTTAATATTTTTACATTTTTACCGTTTAAAACAAATAAAATCGATCAGTAGTTTAAAAATTGTAACAACTATTTATTTATTTATTTAAATTTACACAAAAATTTAAATAGTCACTCTTTTTTAATGCACACACTTTATAATTTACAAGAATATACTGGCTGTGCAGTACTGACTCACTCACAACTCATTACTATTTATATACACAGCGCCATCTTCTAGAAGTCTCATGAATAATATAACGGAACAATACTAGAATGTTATATTTCCACAATGATCACCTAGAACATTTAAAGCTACTTCACAGTTAAAGCTTACAAACATTATTAATAACAGCATATTATTAAAATTATTTCTAAGTAGAAGTTTCTACTGTTGGAAATGTTTATAAACATTACATTCAATTTGATAATGCAATTTCGTAATAATATACATTTTTGTATTCCATTGAACTGTGACAATTAAAACGTAATATACTTTTTTTACTTGCACATCTTTAACGCTTATTAAACCCAAATGATGTGATTTAGACCAAATTATATAAGTTTCAGAACTATTTGTTAAAGTTTTACAAAAATTAACATGTGAAATTTTCATTTCACATGTTAATTCATTTCCCTCGAAGGGAAAATTGCTATCGGGAATATCACGATGAATTTTACATTCACAATAGTTGATTTTGTTCGTAACAGCTGTTTATTGTTTACAAAATTCCATCTAAAAATTTCACAACAAGGGGAATTTTTTCACGTGAACAAAATTGATGAACGAAAAAAGGAAAAGGGAAAATATTTCATGTGAAATATTGATTCGAGATAGGGTTGAATAACTTTTTCGTGCATTAAACAGTAAAATTCTTAAAAAAAATATTGTAAATGCTTCTTATTATTGAAAAAAAATTCTTTTAATAACACTCTGCTACAAAATAACACTTTTTGTCAGAAATTGAAGAGCGACCTAATGTAGTTTGTAGGCCTAGGTGAGGACATACTAAAACCGTTTTCAAAGATTTTCAAACACCCTCAAAATTTCGAGTTATTTTGAAAATACTGTTCTAGGGTAGGTCGTAGTACTTTAGTACCTCTAACTATTATTATTTATTAGCCTATGGAAAATTATCCTTACAGGCAATTAACAATTATTTGTATAAATGTAATAAAAACAAGTAAGAGTGCTATATTCGGCTATGCCGAATCTTATATACCCTTCACCTTTGTTGTGGATGCATTATTATTTTTTAAAATTAGTATATATGTATGTACATTGCCCACTTTCAGCGTACAGCATCCTAAATTTATCAAGAACACAAAAAACAACAACGCCAAACGAAACAAAACACCAAAAGAAAAAACAAAAACAAAATACGCAAGGCAATGAAACCAACACACATCCAAACATACGTTTAATTGTATAAAAAACAACAACAACGCCAAAAAAACAAAATACGCAAAGCATGCACATTCAAACATACGATTTGTTGTTTTTTTGTCAAAAAAACCAACACACAACCAAACTAAACTTTAGTTGTATAAAAAACAACAACAACGCCAAGAGAAACAAAACACAAAAAAAAACAAAATACACAAAGCTTGCACATCCAAGCATACGTTTTGTTGTTTTTTTTGTCAAAGCATGCAATACATTGTGTTTTTTGATGAAATTTTCAGAGGTTGTCTCGGATTTTTGCTCATATCTCCGTTATTTATGGACGGATTTTGCTGATTTTAAATAGCAAAATTCTCGAAAGTATGTCTGACAGAATTGTTGAAGATTTGGATCCCGGAGATATCTGGGGCCTTCAGAAAATTGATTTCAACAGACAGACAGACAGACAGACGGACAGACAGACAGACAGACAGACAGACGGACATGGCTTAATCGACTCCGCTATCTATAAGGATCCAGAATATATATACTTTATAGGGTCGGAAATAAAAAATGTAGAAATTACAAACGGAATGACAAACTTATATATACCCTTCTCACGAAGCTGAAGGGTATAAAAACTTATTATAAAAATTATGAATTCAAATAAGCAATAATGTTGTTTTTAATTATATTGTTACTTAATGAAAAATCAATTAACATGTAAAATTTATTAAATTCTATACACATTCTCCTTATTGGAACAAATTTCACTGATAATGGAACAAAATGACGTGATGGTCGTTGAGGCACATTAAATGAGATATTTTGGATTAAAAAACCGGAACTTACACTACCATTGATTATGTTGCAAATAAATGAAATGTTTAACATTGATCTTCGGCTCTTCAGGGTTGGAAGTTTAATTAAAGCCAATCTTGCAGAATATGAAGGAAGATTTATTGGATTGAAATTTAATCCACGAAGACAAAAGAGTAGGAACTGTTTTTGTACAGATTCAATAGCATCAGAATGCTTTTCATATATAGGGTCCCATATTACGGATCCGTATTCCAGGATAGGTCTTACCAGGAATGTGTATAGAGATTTAGTGGCATAAGGGTCATTGAACTCCCTAGCCCAACGTTTCATAAATCCTAGTACACCTCTGGCTTTATTTGCTGTCATTGTTATATGTGAAATAAAATTTAGCTTGGAATCCAGTAAAATTCCCAGATCTAAAAATTTATCGACCATTTCAAGCTGATGTAGTTCAAAAACATAGTGTGCCGGTATTGGATTCATTCTAACAAATCGCATATATTTGCACTTTTTTAGGTTTAATTCCATATGATTTTCTTTACACCATGAATAAAACGAATTTAAATCATCTTGAAGCAGTTGCTGATCAAGAACTTGACGATAGCTTAAAAATATTTTAACGTCGTCTGCATACATTAAGACATTGGAACCACGAATAACTTGAGGAAGGTCATTTATAAACAGTGAGAAAAGAAGAGGACCAAGATGACTGCCCTGTGGTACACCAGATGATACCTCTATATTTCTAGAACGAATATTCTTAAAAAGTACAGCTTGTATTCTATTTGTTCTAACACATTTTTAAACCGATTTCAAAATTTTAAACAATTATGAATAGGTAAGGAATTAAGATTTCATAAAATGTAGGCATAAAATCTATATTTCAAGAAATTGTGTAAGTTTTTATAAATAGTTTCGCTTTATTTTTTATTTTTGTTGTAATTTTTTCAAATTCAACAATAGTTATTTTAATTGTTTTCTATGAAACACAATTTTATGTAGACAAAAACGAGATATTAGTTGTTAAAATCGGTTTATACTTGCAAAAGTTATTAAACTTTTTCGGAAAAAGTTCAACAAAATATTATATAAATTAAAAATTGTACAAATATTTTCT
Organism: Calliphora vicina; assembly: GCF_958450345.1. Lineage (NCBI taxonomy): Eukaryota > Metazoa > Arthropoda > Insecta > Diptera > Calliphoridae > Calliphora > Calliphora vicina. The sequence continues at coordinate 57,239,309 of NC_088781.1, read as the reverse complement.
TTGGGCTGGGGGAGAAAATACTAAAAAAGGTGTTAATGAAAAGTTGAATAACTTTTACAATTATCATACGATTTGAATAAATAAAACCATGTTTTGTTAAGAACTAAATTTCCTTTATACATTGGTATAAATTTTTATAAGCTTCCATATCAAAATAAACAATGAAAACGACTAAGTTCAAATAAGTTGATACATTTTGTTTTTCTTTTAGATATTCTTAACAAAACCAATATTTATGACTTACAAATGTATCAAAAAATGCACGTCATTTTAAAGCGTAATCAGTTTTCTTTCCATGCTCGTTAAAAAATTAAAAGTCAGGCAAAAACCGACCGATTTGCAGATCGATAAGTTGACGAACATCACTGAAAACTTTTTTTCAGAATAACTTCTGAATTTGAGGGTGTTTCTGAAATTTTTTGATATAATTTGTAATGTACTCAGCAAGCCCTATCGTTTTCCAAGTTTTTTTTTTCATCGTAGCACCGTGTAATTATTTTTATTTGTAATATCGAACTTTGACATTATTTATGGTCTAAGTGATGTGCTAAATTGCTTTAAAAACTGTATTTTTGACTTCAAGTTAATATGGGTTAATGAAGTCCAAGTAATAAATATATTATTTTTATACCTAGCACCCACCTTAAAGTACACCTATCGACTCAAAATCACTTTATGAGTTAATTAAAAGATGTGCGACCGTCTGGATGTTGTTAAAAATGTTGGTCTCTGCATAAAATTCACACGACCTAGTTGTTTGGCTATCTGTCATTAGCTCCCATATACACGAAAATAAATTATTGAAATTTTCAAAGAAAAATGTTTTTGCTCATTTGCTTATATCGTCGGGCTTGACCGATATCACTTGGTGGTTGTTATCAAAGAATCTGAATCCCAAAACTCGATATTTCAAATAAAATGTGCAACCTCTAAACGTTATCCGATTTTGCTCAAATTTTCAGCATTTGGTTCTAAGATGACGGAGAACACCTATCGTAGTATCGAAAAGTTGAAAATAGGTTTCAATCTAATGTGTATTTTTAAGTATTGCACATATGCACGTATAAATATAAAGTAACAAAACCTATTATATATTTATGTATCTATTTTTCAACACAACACATTCTATTGTAATTGTATTGTTGTACTTGGAGTACGAGAGATCTTTATCTGTGTGTGACTGTGTATCTTTTACTGCTATGGTTGTATGTGTCATTTCAAAGGCATTTATTGTTTAAATGCTGCTGCTGCTACTGTTGTTGTTGCATTCCGTTTGCATTTCAGGGCTTCAGCCTCTCTCACTCATCATCAGTAACGCCAATGCCACTGCCACTACCACTACAACAACCACAATTACAACTACACACATCACATCACTTGAAAACATCATTACAATCGCACCACATCCGTTTCCGTTTTTTGTTCTTTTCTAGTGCAAAAAAAAAACAAAATAAAAAAATAAAGGAAAAAAAGAGAAATAAATGCTTGTGCATTGTAAATGAACACAAAATATAAACTCATGTACAATGCGGGTACTTTGCCTCATGTATTAAGCAACTTAGACTGCTACTGCTGCTGATGTTGTTTTGGTTTTTTTTTTAATTTTTATATGTATTTTTTGTTGTTGTTGCATTTTGTTTACTCTTTTGTGCATCATGCCACCAACATCACTGTATGCAATTGACCTTGAAATGTTTAAATATTTTGTGTTGTTATTGTTGGTTTGGTTTTCTGATTTTGTTGGAAATTTTAATACCTAATACCCTACAATAAATTGAAATACAATGTACATACGTATGTCGAAGTAATGATAAATGGATGTTCTAGTGTTTCTGAGCGGGAGTCTATTAAAAAAAAGATTTATATTTTTAAAGCTCTATTAAGACCTCAAGGTGTTTTCTGAAATTTCTAGTATTACATCGAAAGTAATAACATTCTGACCCTTAAACCCCATTACACTCCTACAACAGACATTCTAGTTAATTGAATGAATTGTATATTTAATTTAGTGTAGCTAACCATATGTTCAACATTTACTTAATCATTGAACTTTTTTTATTGTTTATTTTTTTTATTGTTTATTTTTTTTTAAAAGATTAATGTACATATTTTCCTGCCGCTTTAATGCCAAATTAAAATGCACACAGGAAAACGCCAAAATGTATTGAATGAAAAAAACATACACGAGTTCACCGATGAAAGAAATACAACTTAATTCAGTTGTTTATCTCGACTGTAAATATTTACAGACATAAATAATAATTTTATTGCACATTTAATGGTTTTGGTTGGCTGCTTTGAAACTATTTTGCGGCTTCTGTTCAATATCAATTAATAAATGATGCAGTTAATTTGTGCATGCAACAAGAAACTTTTCAAACATTCATATTTAATGTATGTATTTGGTTTTCTGATTAAATGTGAACAATTTTATTAACATGTGTGTGTTAATTTAAACTTTTTTTGTTTAATTTTTAACCGAAGAGTGATTGATGTCTAAAATTGAATTTAATTTAGAGAACAGGTTTATTTGTAACTTTTTTTATCACATACACATTTTTTCCATTATTTATTCCAAATTTTGTACCAACGAATCGTCATATATAAGGGAAGTTTTGCTTTAATTCTTTAATTTGAAAAAAGGTGCCGCTGAAGGACACCGATTGCTCACCAACGTTTATGGTGAATGCTTTTCATCAGTTTCAACGTGTGACAGATGGTTCGTGCGGTTCAGAAGTGGTGATTTTGACACTGAAGACAAAGATCGTCCAGTCCAGACAAAATAGTTTGAAGACCAATAACACTGTACAACACCAAAAAAATTACGAGGTCGGACCAATAAATTTTGATAGAGGAGAAAAAAAAGACACGTCAATCGGCGTTTTGAAAGTTTGCATCTGAATTTCATTTGAGTGGGGGGTTAAAGTTTCCCAACTCTGGCACATTCTTATTGTTAATCTTCATAAGAAACCATATGATGCTTACATTTTAGGTATAAAATATGTTCAGCAAAGTTATGTAGAATATTACGGAGAATATTTTTGTAGAATATGTTAACCCTCTAAATCTTCAAGGCATGGGTCTTTTTTGTCCTTCCTTTAAAAAAGTGCAAAAACCACCTTTAGAACAGGGATTTAAGGGGTTAAAATGTTCTGCATAAAAATTATACGTGAAATTTTACTATAAGTCCCTAAATACACCAAAACGGAAAATTCAACCAGAAAGCCAGAAATAAGACATAACAAAAGAGAGTCGGGTTAATTTCGCATTTATTAAGAATTTTATTTTATTTTAACACTGAAGAACTCTTATAGCAGCAATATGCGTATGGTAATGAAGTGGAATTGCCTAGAGCTACATAAATGTAATTGATGAAGACAAATTCTTAATTCTTATTTCTGACTTTCTGGTTGAATTTTCCGTTTTGGTGTATTTAGGGACTTATTGTAAAATTTCACATATAATATTTTTGCGGAACATTTTAACCCCTTAAATCCCTGTTTTAGTGGTGGTTTTTGCACTTTTTTAAAAGAAGGACTAAAAAGACCCATGCCTTGAGGATTTAGAGGGTTAACATATTCTACAAAAATATTCTCCGTAATATTCTACATAACTTTGCTGAACACATTTTATACCTAAAATGTAAGGATCACATGGTTTCTTATGAAGATTAACAATAAGAATGTGCCAGAGTTGGGAAACTTTAACCCCATCTAAAGTGAAATTCAGATGTAAACTTTCAAAACGCCGATACACGTGTCTGTTTTTTTTGTCTCCTCTATCAAAATTTATTGGTCGGACCTTGTAATTTTGGGAAAAATTTGATTTTGTTGTATAGTGTAATTGGAGGCATTACTTCATGAAGATTGTTGTGAAACTCAACAAGAGCTTGCCAAATCATTGGGATGTACTCACAGGGAATCTTTACCGAACGCAACTGATTCGTTTGAAGCGAGCATTGCCCGAAAAACGCATAGAATACGCGGCCAGATATGAAACCGTAATATTCCATCATGACAACGGTCGGTAACATGTTGAAATACCTGTTATAATGTATTTAGAATGAAGTGGTTAGGAGGTTTTGCCTCATCGGGTTTATAGTCCAGATCATGCAGAACCCTCTCTCTGGGATACGCTTCACTTCAGAATGATTCGTTATTGGCCTCAAAAGATGTGCAGTTCCTTTGGCATGGAATTTTTCAAAATAAAAGCTAAACATTTTAAAAAACCCAACATATTTAGGACCTACTTGCAAATTTAATGGAGAATGATGCTTAATTGACAATAGTCCTCATATAAATAATGCTATCGGGATAAAATTCACCGATATGTTTTATGTCAGTACTAGTCTAGCAAACAGATTTATGTTTCTATAACAAACTCTAATAATTACACTAGCGGTATTCACAATCTCATGGAAATGGTCTTGCATCATTGCAAATGCCAAATTGTATTGGTTTTTGTGTGTATTTAATTATTAAATTACTGTAAAATTTTGCACTTTCAATGATGCTTGCCCATTTTCACAAGATTGTGAATAACGCTAGTATATTTATTGATTGCATTGCATTTGCATTTCCGGGTTCCATGCTGTCTCAGTCATTATCACTATCCCCAGTAGTTTCACAAGTAGTCAATGTATTCTTTATTTTGGGTAATTTCACACATATGTGCTCTTTGTAGAGCAGAGAGAAGCCAATTGGTTACTTTATACATCCCGGGTTATCTGAAGATATCATTACAATCGTATCACATACATGTCATATCCTTCTGAATAGTGCTATTTTATTTATTTCCAAATCCAACTCGAAGAATTCGCAATTTTATTCGCGATTTTAATTTTTGAAAGGATGTATAAAACTTATTTACTGTGTATCTTCAAATAATCGTACCATATGAAGCTAATGTCGGAGTTTTCTGATTTAAGATGCATTTGAAAGAAATGTTTGCTCTCAAAAATGTATTAATGATACAAATGCAATTTTCAAATGCACTTTTAGAAATATTCTCCAACTTAAATTTCAACTTTTTTAGAATAATCTTAAAAAGTGTTAAATTGAACTTCACTTTTGTAATAAATTTGTATGATGAATCATTATATCATAATATTTTCTTCTCAGATTATGATATCCATAAGCCGAGAGGAATATAATATGGTAAGTTCTTCATCATTTAAATGGTTGTCACAAATATATACTTGTATACTGTAACCATATATAGGTTGATACAATCATGTGAATCGTAAATTAACCATATTGTGGTTACCATAATCATGTAAATAGTTACTGTGACTATAATATTGTTAAAAAACTTGTAACAATGTTGAAATGGTTACAGTAAACATGCACAATTATATTTTTTCTCTGCGTGTAGGTTCATATAAAAATTGTATATGTTCAATTTCATCACCAATTTCAATTATTCTTTTAAGACAATTATGTTCAAGTCATTTTCTAAGGGGGACCTTGTATGGGGTCTAGGGACAAATGTTGCCCGATTTTCGCCATACTTTACATTATAATTTCAGAGTACTTAGAGCTAATCTTGCCGCATAAACGATATATTTATGACTGCTTAAACAGTATTCTAGGAGGACATTTGTATGGGGGCTATGTGAAATCATGGACCGATATTTCCCATTTTCAATACCAAAGAAACCTTATCAACAGAGAGTATTGTTTGTTCAATAGACAGAGAGACGAAGGTAGATAGACCCATAATATACAAATGTTGGTCTGCGACAAATATTTTAATGTGTTACAAACGCAATAACAAAATCATTATACCCCTATAATTTTGTTGATGGGTGTAAAGACTAAGCCACATCATTAGTATTTAATATTTACTGAAATACCTACTTTCCAAAAAAATTGTTTGATATTACATAACTTTTGTTAAAAGCGAACAATGTCAATAAATTTAATAATTTATTTATATTTTTAAACACTTGCTAAACAATTTGTTAGTGGTTATATTTATTTCATCAAATAGTTGATCAGTTTAAATGTATCATAAATTTTATAGCTAAATCAATTGAATTTGTAGAAATATTGCAAGATTAATGTAATAAAATAAGAACATTTATTTATAGAAATTATTAATTTAGTATTTTTATACTATTACATATTATTATGAAACCTTTTGGCATGTTGCTGTGCCAATTATAACACTAATATCAAAGTGTTTATAATAAAAAACACCTACTTATTAATTATTATTTTATTACAAAAAAATATTTAGAAATGAAAAAAAAATGTTGCAAAAAAGTTAGACGCCCCCGGGTGGGCTCGAACCACCAACCTTTCGGTTAACAGCCGAACGCGCTAGCCAATTGCGCCACGGAGGCTTATGCCCAAGTGTCAACTAACAGTGTTCTAATATTTTTTATTAGAAATTATTCAATACACAACACACTTATCATTTAAATACAAACAATATCAATATATTAAATAAACAAAACATGAATACAATTTATGAGTTAAACAAATAACAGCAATAATTTATAATCTCAGAATTCATTGATTTTTTTCCTAAACATTCTATGTAAAGGCAGATGGAAAAACAGAATTCGTTTTAACCAACCTGTGAAATAATTGAAAGTAAATAGAAAAAACTTACAAATCAAATATAAAGAAACATAATATTTTAATGGTTGTACTCATCCATGAATGTGCATTTTAGTTGAATATTTTATTTAAAAGTAAAAAATTCTACTTCATAATTTATGCCTTTTTTTATTTATTTGAATTTTTTGCAAAATACCATTGTACTATCTACACATTCATTCATTAATAATATAAAAAAATAATAACAAATTTATTATTGCTTTCGAATCTATGTATGTATGTATATTAAAAAATTCTTTGCTGTTTTTCAAACTCTTTCGTACAATAAAGTGATTAAATTCAATTTACTTTACTTTGAAAATGTATTTTTCCGTTTTATTTTTGCAATTGAAATATATATTTTTTTTAGATTTGATTGTCCAGAATATTTATTAATACAAATTTTACGTGGATGTGAATAAATAAACTTTTGTAATAAAATCGTTTTAAGGTCAATAAATTGCCTTTTTTAGAATTGAAAATAATTGGTTTTAGTTTTGTTTGAATATAATGGGAGTAACTTCTATTCTATCGCCACCATGCTCACATTTCACATGTTTTCTTTTGTTTGAATATAATGGGAGTAACTTCTATTCTATCACAACCATGGTCACATTTCACATGTTTCCACATTTATTGGTAGATTTTGCAGAAACTTTAGAATAAAAATTTACATGAATTTACGAAAAATTTTTTGTTCTAAATAGATAAAAATTGTGTTGTAGTTTCATAGAGTCACAAAAGTATACATATCAAAAGTACGATGTTGGGTCCGTTACTTTTTGAATTTCAAGATCATTTAGTTTGCGTCATTTACCTCTTGACATGATGAGAAATTGGGAAAAAAGTGAACTTCGTCTGCAGAATAAAAATATCACTCAAATAAAGGCTAAGCTTGATAAATACTATGGGAACTCCACACCATCAATTTCAATGGTAATAAAGTGGTACGTTCTGGACGCCCAGTTGAGGTCTCTACACCCGAAACAATTGAAAACAAAATCACTATACATTGTTTGCCGATTGGAGATTGAAAGTGCGCGAGATTGTGGAAGCCATAAGCATCTCACATGGCTCAGTAGTTTCAATTCTAAATCATCACTTGGGTATAAGAAAGATTTCCGAAAGATGGCTACCGCATTTGTTCACAATCGGGTGCGCTTCCTTGTCCGCCATATTCTCTCGATTTAGCCCCAAGTGAATATTTTATGTTTCCAAACATAAAGAAATGTCTCGGCGGAAAGAGATCCAACGATTAACTCATCTCACAAAAAATACATATTTTGATGACCTCGACAAATCTTATTTTTTTGGAAGGGATAAACAAATTGGAGAAACGTTGAAAAATAAGATAATGTTTTATCCAAAAACCTATGTTTCTTTCAAAAAGTCACGGTTAAAAGGGAAAATTTACATTCTCTTTTAATTTGATGACCAACCAACTGCTTTAAACTTTTAAATATATTTATTTAAAGCTCAAACGTTTACATTTGGAAAATTCAAAAATTATTCTTTTGGTACTTTTTTATATTTGGCAGGAAACAAAAATGTCCATCACTGTATCGGACTTTAAGTTTTTTTTAAACTTTGTACACATATTCATGGAAAATTTAAAGTTGTTCAAACATTTTAAATTCGATTTGGTTAATCTTCTATATCGGGATTTACAATAGATGGCGGGAGTATCTTTTAATTTGAATCACACCGATAGCTCACCGAAGCATATAGCGAATGTGTTCTATCGTTTTCAACGAGCGAGAGACGGTTTGTGCCGTTCAGAAGTCGTGATTTTGACAAACATCGCCCAGGTCTCTTAAAAAAGTTTGAAGACTAAGAATTGGAGGCATTACTCTATTGTTGTCAAATACAATTGTTGTCAAATACAACAAGAGCCTGCAGAATCATTGGGAGCTACCAAAGCAGAAATTTAAAGGTTTTCGATTCATCGATTCGATTCAGGATTCATCCAAAAGTAGGGAAATTTGGTTCAATACGAATTTAAAGCAGAGAGAACTTGAAAGACGATTTTTTGTGTCCGAAATGCTGCTTGCACCGAATCAATGCTTGCGATGAAAAATGGATTCATTACGATATCCCGAAGCATAAGAGATCGTATGTGAAGCCCAGTGGAGCTCTGTATTTGGTGGGATGAAGACGATCCTATCTAATTTGAGCTGCTTAAATCTGACCAGACCATCACAGGGAACGAGTACCGAACGCAACTGATTCATTTGAAAGGAGCATCGGCCGCAAAAAACACCCAGGCATGAAACAGTAATATTCCATAATGACTACCTCGGTCACATGTTACAATACCTGTTAAAACAAATAAAAGTTATTTTATTTTCTCACTTGCTTTATAGCCGGAACTAGCCCGGTTCGTCTACAATTAGTTTCGATTGGTGCTCTTTCTGGGATATGCTTCATTTCAGAATAGATTATCCGAAATTGGCTTGATTCGTTTTTGGCCTAAAAAGAAGAGCAGATTTGTTGGCGCAGAATCCATTTATCGCCAGAAAGCACTGTGGTTCCAAATCAAAATCTTGGTGGAAAAAATTATTTGGCACTCTTTTTATATAGAATTGGAATCTCCGATTCCAAACAAATGCGTAAAAAATCAATATAAACTTTTTTCAAGTTACAGTAGGGTCTACTAGATATACATATAAAAATCATTAATAAAAAATTAAAAAAATACGTTTTCATGTGTTTCTGAAACTAAATTTTTAAAAAGATCTGAATTTACTATATTTCAAGTTACAGTATGGTCTAGATATATAAAAATCAATAATAAATAAAGAAATATTTCTAAAAATTCCATTCCGTAAAAATTAAAAAAAGTATTTCGGCGAGTGCTGGCGGCTACAATTTTTTTTGCAAAGACATTCCCCAGAAGTTTCTTTAAATGATGTATAGAGTCATTGGACGGGCTTCGACGATCTTTTTTTTTGGCAAGCTATATAACATTCTTAGAAAAAAAAAATATCAGTATATTTGAGGCCCAAGTTTAAAGGACTATAACAGGAAAATGGAGAGGCCCATAAATATAAGATGTACACTTAGTAAAAGCTTATAACAATGTTTATCTATGTTTTGAAGTATGAATTTCTATATGGTAAAACAATTGAGTATATCTAATTTAGTAAAGCAGTAAAATAAAAAAAAAAATTAACGAAAATATGATTCAAAATTTGTTGAACTTCTGGCACTTCTGGCGAGAAAACGAAATGTCCAATTGAAAAACCCATTTGTATTGGAGGAGATCACATTGTCAGCTTCCGAAAAAACTTAGTTTTTCCAAATTCTGAAGATACAAATTTTCATAATTTTGTCCATCTAGATTTTGATTTAGAACCATAATGGAAAGTTGGGAAAATACCATAGCTAAAAGTAAATTAATATTGTACAAATATTTAAAAATAAGAGCGTTATAGAATAGAATAGTTCAATTTCAATTTAATATAACTTTTTAACCACTTATCCAGTTTTTGCATACTACATTTCAAATGTTAATGCCATGTATTGATCTTTCCAATAAAATTTGTTATACCCTTCACCATGAGTGGCAAGGGTATGTATAAGTTTGTCATTCCATTTGTAAATTCTACATTTTTCATTTGCGACCCCACAAAGTATATATATTCTGATTCGTTATAGATAGCGAAGTCGATATAGCCATGTCCGGCTATCCGCCTGTATGTTGAAATCAACTTTCCGTAGACCCCAAACAACTTACGTACATGATTCATACATCAATACATCGGGAATTCTTCCGGCTCGGTTGCTATTTATAAATCGACAAAATCGGCCCACAAATGGCTGAGATTTTTGATCTATATCTTGATTACTAAGTCATTAAATAGACAATATGAATATCTAATGATAGATATTTCAAAGTGCATTGTAACGATGTATAAGTAAGTTGAACCTAAAAAACCATTTTGAAAAAAAAATCTAATTTTGTTTAGCAAAAAATATTTAAAAAATTTATTTTAAACTATGAAGGTGAAGGATATATAAGATTTGACTCAGCCGAATATAGTACTCTTACTTGTTTTTATTAAAATTTACTTTTTTGTATTATTTTTTACGATTTAAAGTTCTATCGGGTTTAAAAAACCACCCATTGCCATCAATTCTTTCATCTAAATGAAATTTTTTTGATATTGATATTTTACAAACTTAATCTATTGTAATATATAAATTTGTTAAAAATATTGAACATTTAATATTCCTTTCAAAAATCTTTCATATTTCTTAATTTATGTGCAAAATTATTCTACTTGAATATACTTGAATGCACGATTAAAAGATTAATTTTATTAATATTAATCATATTAATCATTCATAATATTGAAATAAAAAAAACTTAAACTAAAATAAACGTCAGACAACCGATTTTAAATCTCAGAAAACATTCTATAAATTGTATTTTGTTGACGTCACTGAAGGCAAACACACGCTAAATAACTTTGAAAATAATAATTTTCTTCAAAATTTCAAAATTCGTAAACTAGTAAGGAATGTACAAATTCACAGCGCAAATAACTTTACAAATTGTTTATATTTTTGTCAATGGCAGAAATTTATTTTATTTTATTTTTGTGCTGCCCAGAATGATACTGGCCAGGTGTATTCGTCTATTTGTTTGTTTATTAATGAAAATATATATTCAATTCTGTATGATATTGAAATACAGAAAGAAAACTAATTGAAAAATACACACACTATAAAGGTGTTGAGTTAATAAAATGTTCATTGTCTACACTTTATTATAAACATACCAACACGGTGTGACTAAATGAATGACGAACTGACGGATGGACGGACTGACTGACACAATTGTCTACACAATTTAACTTAAATACTGCTGCGTATATGGTTGTACATTTCATTTCAATTTTCGATTCTTCCTTTTCAGTTTCATTTCAGTTTGTAATTAAATTGCAATTAAATGTTTTTCGTTGCTTGTTTTTCCCTCTTTTACCTCCTCGCATTTTTTTTACTTTTTTTTTATTTTTCTTGGTGGGTGTAATTTATGGAATGACTGGCTGCTGGTACAGGTGTGTGATACATACTTTTCTTGTTACTGTACGGCAGTGGTCGACATAGGGAGAACATAAAATATGGATTATAATAACTTGCAATGCACATTATTTCTCTGTGGTAACCTGACCAGCTTTGGTATAAAATTTTCTTTTATTATTTTTTTTATTATTTGATAATTTAATTATATGAACTTCATTAACATTCATGTTGTTTACATTTGTTTACTGGTGACTATGCCTGTGGGCCGCAGCTAAATGGGTAATGATAATTCCAATTATTTTGAAACATTGTTTGGTATGACCTTTTCCCATCTTTCTGGCAATATATGGATACCGAGTGAAAAAAACTGCTCATATTTTGCGGCAAAGAACCAATCAAGCCAATTTCGGATACTCTGTTCTGAAGTGAAGCTTAACCCAGAGAGAGCGTTCTGCATCGAACGAAACAAATATTAGTCGGACGTGGCAAGATCTGGACTATAAGGCGGTTGTAGCAAAACTTCCCAATCACTTTTTCTTACATAGTTTTTAATGGTTTCATGTCTGGACCTATATTCGGCCAATGATAGCTTAAAACGAATCATTCGGTACTGGTTCCCTGTGATGGACTGGCCAAATTTCAGCAGATCATTATAGATAGCACCCTTTTACTCCCACCAAATACTGAGAATTACCTTAGCACCATGGAAATTTGGCTTTTGTTGAGTTTGAGAACAATCGTTATGGAGAAATGCCTCCAATTCGTGAAATATTATAATATTATGACACGATACCTCAGCAAATTTTAATATTGCTACGTTTTTACCTTTTAAAAAGGGTGGTTTATTTCCTCGAAATAAACCGTATTATATTAATTGCAAATTAAAGCGACCAGTAGTTTAAAAATTGTAAGACACAAGGACACCCAGCCGCATTGCGAAATCGTTTCAATTTTACACGGCGTGTCATTGCGAGCTAAGGCCTTGCATACTCGCTGCTGTTAGAGGGATGAGAGAAGACCTACTTAAGAAGGTCTTCCGTTATAGGCCTGTAAGGAGACTTGCCGCGTAATGCAACATCTATTAAAAATCCTGAAAAGTAAAGCATGATTGAAAGTTTTGAATGTGTGTGGAGGTTTTTAGAAAGAGAAGCAAAGCCCTTTTAAAACGTCTACTGAGAGCAGGCAGAGTTGAATGTGTATGGCATCTTTTACAATGTGTAAACAGGTCTTTTGGAAGGCCTAGAATTTTTTCCCGCTGGGTAGTACCTCTCTTTTAAAACACACACTTTAAGAACGCACTTTATAATTTACAAGAATACAGTGGTAATACAGTTGATGTAAAGTCTAACATCATCTACGATAAAACTGACTCACTGCAATTTGCTGTTACTATTTATATACACAATGACATCTTCGAGTAGTTTCATGAGTTATCTAACGGACTAAACTAGAGTGTTCTATTTCTAGAGCTTTTAACAGCTTTAATGTTAATGTTAACAGCTTCGAAGAATGTTAATAACAGCGTGCTAGCAACATTGTTGATAAGTGGAAGTTTCGAGCACTGGAAATGTTTATAAAAATGATGAATGTTGCAAGCAGCCATTACAGACCGTTAAATTTAAATTGATCGTGCAGATACTCTGGTTAAATGAAATACAAAAACTATTTGTGTATTGCATTATTTTTTAACAATTCATTTTTCGGAAAATGCTATTTTGAGTAATTTTTTTGATTGGGTTTTTTTCTAGTTTCCGCTCTATGTTTCTCTGGGTTTAGAGGCAACACTTCGAATAAAATGTGTTGCCTCTAAACGTTATCGGATTTTGATAAAATTTTATGCATTCGGCTTTAGATGACGTGAATGTTTTGTTATTTGCCCAAATGTGTTATGTAGGGTACTCAAATCTCACGAATGACTTTTTTGTATACAAAATTTCAACTAATTTATTTTATTTTATTTAAAACATTATACATAGTTTTTGTTTGCTCTCTTTTTTGTTTATTTATATAGAAGCTGTTAAATTGAACTGAAGAGTCTGCAAAAATAAATAATTGTGTTTCTTTGAAGATAAACAAAAGTTTTATTTAGAATTTGTCTGATTTGTGGTTTTTCCATTGAAATTTAATATTTATTGTTTTAATAAAAGGAAACTTGTTGAGTTTTCCATGGAAGCAATAGAAACACAAAATCAATTTCTAAACATTCTCTTACTTATTTGAGTTTGTAATGACTGTGAAATATATATTTCAGTTGGGGCTTCAGCATTTCAACTGTGTAGGTCAATGTAAAAGTACAATTTGATGGACTGAAAATGGACTGTGTGTGGGCTGCAAGTACATATGTACCTATATTCATATGTATATAAAGAAATACATTATAGAAAATTACACGTGTAGATTTCATGTTTAAGATTATTCCAAATCTAAAAACCTTAACATATAAAGACTTGTTAAAAATATTTATTTATTTAATTCCAAATAAATGTCAACTTTTCCATATATATTTTTTGACTCTATTCCATTTACATAATTTCTTTTTGCAACATATAAATTTTTAATTCTAAAGCAAATATAAAAAAACGAATCTCAGAAATGACTTAAATTTTGCTTATTTTCTATTAAAGTGAAAGAGAAAAACTTTATTATAGAAAAAAGTACACAAAAAAAAAAAAAGAAATTGAAAACTGCTGCTGCAAAAACGAACAAGAAGAAGTGCTATAAAATCTGTGCAAAGACACATCATGATGTGGCAACAAGTTAAGTAACATTTACCACAATGCGCTCATTTCAACCAGCAACAATATCAGGGCTAAGATGGCCGGAATAGTTGTTGGTAGCCGGAGGATGGCGGGAGGTAGCTAAGACAGAGCGCATGTTAAAAGGCGTTGGATTAAGAGGAAAACGAAAATCATGTGTAACTGTGTTGAAATTGCAAAAACAACTACAAACAAAATAATTTTCAATGCCAAAAAATAGAAAACAAAAATAAAAAAAAAAACACAAGTGGTGACTGAGCTGCAAGTAAAAACCTCAAACCACATTCATACAAATAAACTCGTACTGCAGCACATCATACACTTGAAATGGCTACAAACCAACTACAACGACAAATATGTTGAAGAAATTGCTTTTACCACTGATACCCTACATCACTGTTAGGCTCTTCGTTTAGGGGTTTAAGTGAGTCAAGGACTGTGCAACTTAATTGCTTGTTATGGATTATTATTTCTTTTCAGCTGGCACCAAACAAATTTTTGCCGTTGATTTCTTTAAATAATCACAATAGACTGCTCCTTAAAAATACAGGATTGTTAACAAATTTAATTGTTAACCGCCTGAAGCATATCTCACTTGGGTTTAATCGTAGGTCCAGTTGTAACACCTTGTGCATATCCTATATTTATGGGCGCCATCATTATCCAGCCATTCTAATGAATCTTACCCAAATCACACCTAGATAGACAAGTTTTGTTCGTAGGTCTGATCGAAATAATCGATTTTCCAGTTCCAGATTATTCCAGGTTTGATAAGTTCCAATCAAACTTGGAGTGACAATGTATTCGCCATACAGGTCTGGAGACTTCTTGGGGTTAAAACTCCTTATGACCCAATTCACATTATCCTCACCAATTGTAATTGAGTTAGTTGTCCGATTATACGATTGTGATTCAACGGCAAGATGACCGGAAAATGTGTGTCCATGCTCATAACCCTGATGTTTTAACAGAATCTTTCTTAAACGACTACTCTTTAAGAAAATTTCGATGGCACTGTAGAAGTTCCTTCATGACTAAATTTATTTTTTTTTTAAAGAGAAGTAACACTCAGGCATTAATGCAAGGGGATAAATTGGAGAAGGAAAGTTGCTGACAGGATAAGAAAGCTTGCTTGACATACGATTTCAAAGAATTTTATATTTTTGGAAAGCGCTCGGCTAGATCTTGAAAAAACATGCTATTTATCTCTTATAATTTCCTAGATATAGGTATTTAAAAATTGAAATTTTAAAATTTTGCCATACCATGGTCCGCTTTTTTAAAAATATAGGGCGCACTTTTGGACCGAATGGACTCGAATTTTTTTGTTAGTTAGACAACTAAATTACCAACAACTTACAAAGACATACGAATCCAAAAATAACCGATTTTCAATTTAAAAATTCAAAAAATAGTATATTTTTGCTGTTTTTTGGACAAAAAGGTGACATAACTCTTTTTTTTATTAAAAAACAACTTTATTTAAGAATATATAACCATTTTATGTTTTTCTATAAAGTTTCTTTGCGGAGAAGATTCTGGTATAAAAAACATGTCCTATTTTTCGAACATGTCGGCCCTACGCCCTTTGGAAATTGACCTATTTTTTATCAAAATTTCATCTTTGGGCCACATGTTCTAAAATCCCAAAGCTTGGATCATAAAACGGAAAGCAGTTTTGGAAACCCTGATGTGACTGAGTCAGAACCAATGATTTGTGTTGAATAAAATATTAAGAAAATTTATAAAAAAAAATTTTAGTATGAAAAAGTAATCTAGCCGAGCGCTTTCCAAAAATATAAAATTCTTTGAAATCGGATGGGAAACAAAAAAATGGCACGTGTTTAAAAATTTTACATGTCGAAGGTACCCTACTTTGAGCCCCCATAGCGCCGCCCACGAGCATCTGTACGGCCCATTTTAATAACTTAAACTCGAATACTCCTTGGAACGACCAATTCAAATTTTATCCCGATCGGACCAGCCGTTTAGAAATGCCAGATTTATTTCCAAAAAATTTCGATTCTGCCCCACTGTGCGCCGTAGGATCTATATCAAAATCTAGGTGGACAAAATTATGAAAATCGGTATCTTCAGAATTTGGAAAAACGAAGTTTTTTCGGAAGCTAACAATCTGCTCTCCTCCAATACAAATGCGTTTTTCAATTGGATATTTCGTTTTCTCGAAAGAAGTGCCAGAAGTTTTACTAAATTACATATATCTCAATTGTTTTACCATATAGAAATTCATACTTCAAAACATAGATAAACATTGATATAGGCTTTTATTAAGTGTATATTTTATCTTTATGGGCCTCTCCATTTTCCTGTTATAGTCCTTTAAACTTGGGTCTCAAATATACTGATATTTTTTTTCTAAGAATGTTATATAGCTTGCCTAAAAAAAACACCATCGAAGCCCGTCCAGTGACTATATACATCATTTGAAGAAACTTCTGGGGAATGTCGTTGTAAAAAAATTGTAGCTGTCAGCACCCGCCGAAATACTTTTTTTTTAATTTTTACGGAATGGAATTTTTAGAAATATTAACTTGGGACATTTTTTGTCAGTTAGTATAATGCTACCTTCGATAAAAAAATTAAAACTGTGAACCACTGCAAAAAAAAATTCAGACCAGCTGGACTATAAGAAGGTTGCATTATACTAACTGAAAAAAATGTCCCAAGTTAATATCTGAGAGAATTCTTATTGTCAAAAGGACATTTAAGGATTAAAATATTATTCGAACATTTTTGCCGGAAAATTTCAGTGCGGGTCACCAAGGATACAAAAGTTGTAAATAAAAATTAAAACGTTGACCCACTGCAAACAAAAATCAGACCAGCTGGACTATAAGTTTATTCTATAGCTGCTGGAAAACGAAAACACGTCGCAAATACCAGTCAATGTTTTACCACAAATTAATACTAAAATTGCCTTAATTCCGTAAAATATAAAAATAAACTAAAAAAAGTTTTGAAAAACTAGGTAACTCCATTTTTCGAAAAAGACAAGGTAACTGACATCGATTTTCGGTTTTAATGTTCAAAAATGAGTTCAATGGAACCAGAAATCTTTAATATTATTTAAAATTATGTTTTGTTTAATGCGCATGCATAATAACATAAATGCATATTAGATAATTTGTGAAATATGATTAAAACTTTAAGGGCCATTATTACAACTTGCCGTTATAGTTAAAGTGACCTTTAAGGGTACCTTTTTCTATTGCGTAAAGTTACCTTTAACTATAACGCCAAGTTGTAATAATGGCTCTAAATGTGTTTTTCTTGTGTTTTCATAAAATGAAGTTACCTTGTTTTTCCAAACGACCACAGATTTATTCAATGACGACTTATATGTCGACCAGTCGCCAGATATTTTGGTGACATCTGGAGTTTACTATATATGCGGTTTATACTGGAATGGCAGTGTAAATTTGGCTTTACTGTAAAACTGTTATGTTTTGTGTAAAAAGAAAAATAAAATTATACAGCCTCATAATAGTGAATACATTCTGATGTATAAATTAAAATCATGTTTTTTTTTTTTGATATTTGTGAAATGTCTACTATTTATTAGCGGCTATTTGCTGCAATTCATAGGCGTTTGTACGATTTCGGCTAAATAAATATAATTAACATTAAACTTTTTTTTAGTCGAATCATTTTAAGTTCTTTATTAGATTTGGGAATTCATTTAATATTCTGCTGCTTACAGTCATATTGTGTAGAGTGTACCTAGAAAAAAGCAAACTCCCAACAATGAACAAAATGAAAATAATAAACCTAGAATCTAGATAAAATTATAGAAAACATCACATCACCTACCAACAAAAGAAGAGCAACTATTCATAGTACATCCATACATACCAACAATTCCATACAACTGTATATTAGGGTGGTCCCAGAAAAAGAACTTGTGGATGTTTTTAACTAAAAAGTTTAATTCATTATAAGATATCATTTCTTAAAATGTTTGTCCTGGGATCAAAGGATAAAAACGTAATTTTTTAAGGTTTTGATAATTTTTCATGTTTTTTGCCAATACAAGATATGAACTGTTGGTATCATGTGAAAGGTATTTGAGTGGGGCTTTCAATGTATTATCTGAAATTATCGTTTAAGTCCAATTTCATTACGATATTGATTATTGTAAGACAATTATGAATATTCAAGCCATTTTCTAAGGGGGACATTATATGGGGACTAAGGCAAAATCGGATAGATTTTTGCCATAATTTACAGTATAATTACAAAGTACTTACAACTAATCTGTGCAAAATTTTATCAGAATTGCCGCATAATCAACATATATATGGTTGCTCAAATAGTATTTTGGAGGGATATTTGTATGGGGGCTAGGTGAAATCATGGATATTGTCAGTCAGTCAGCTAGCTCCTTTCGTTTGCACCCTATCGTATTTTCAATAGATAGAAAGACAGACATATGGACGGACAAAACATGATCGTCTTAGAATTTTTTAAGGACAAAGAATATATCTGTGGTCGTATGGACTCCATTTTTTTAAAACTTAACGTTTTAAATATAATTCACTAATTACACAGAGCAAATATGCAAAAAACACACGGTCATGACAGTATATGTTCGATTCTACTACCAAAGTGTAGTAAAACCCTATAATAAGTTTGGTGATTTTGGTGACCAATTTTGTTTATGGGCCTCTAAAGTTTCTGAAAATCAGTGGGCCCTCAAAAAAAGGTGTTATCAGTTTTTGGCCAACTGCTGATTCAGACTTATTAATACCACATAACTATGTATGGCAATAATATAGCTAAGAGTTTACCAAACAAATTTTGTTAAATATTTTGCCAAAAAATTGCTTTTTCGTGTCCTTTTATTGAAAAAAAATTGAACAAACCTTTTTTTTCCACTTTTTGTTAATAAATTCCAGGGACTCCTAATTTTTCACTAACAATATTGAGAATGTTGTAGCTACGGTAACGCTGAACAGCTCTTGCGAATGTATCAATGTATTATGAACGTGTCTAAATAGCAAATAATGATCACAATTTTCGTTTTTAATATTAAAAAAAAAATCAAAAAATTCATTTATGATCCGAATGAACTGAAATTTAAAATATAAATAGTCCTTGAGAAGGTCTACATAAAATTTACTTATTTCTGTAGGTTAGCTGTTTTAGTTCAAGAGATGTTTAGGTTTATTTTTTTTTTAAATTTTGCCCATTTTTTTTTCTTATTTTATGGCAAAGGCCGGCAATTCAAGAAGGTTTTACTTACGAAGCTGGTATTTATACAACACACAATTTAAAAATTATGAACTTATTTGATTTCTGGTTTAGGGGATTATTTCGCAACAGCTTATTTAATTTAAATCATTTTGGAATTTTAATACATAATGAAATAAGTCCCCAACTTTGGGGCTTTAATTAATTTTCGGTTTGGGGACTAAATTCGTAGCGCCTAAACTTTCATTTCAGTTGGAAACATGGACTCCATACTTTTCCTCTATAAGAACGCGGCCACCCTACTTTTTATGTATAAAAATACATATGCTAGCAAGGATGAAAGAAGGATGCTCCTATTTTTTACAAACACATTGTTAGAATAAGAAATTCACAAATAGACAGCTAAATACTACCACAATACAGCCACTAGTTGTACATTCTGCAAAACTTTTACAACTCATACTCGTAGTTACAGTAAATTTAAACAAAATTTCTACTCATATCTAAGGAATGCAGGATGAACATGAAGAAAAAAACAAGATGTAAAAGAGGCAACAAGCTCTGAATGAACTGACGAAGAATACAAAACATTTTAGTAAAAGTTGTGATTTTTTTCCATTTTTTTTTTTATTTTTTTGCAGAAAAATAAAAGATTTCTTTTTTTTTTGTTGAAGGATATTTTTAAGGTTTTCTGTTTCGCAATTTTGTTCATGCTTCAGTATATTTCTCGGTATGAGATGAATGTGTAAAAAAAATATACATAAAAACAAAAGTTACAGATACAATTTTTTACTGTAACATTGGGTTATTTAACTGTAAATTTAGATACTTATTCATATATTCACACTGCAACACATTCATACATTTTACATAGTTTGTACATGGTCTTTTTCATATATTTATTCTCAGTTTGTAAAATATCTTACGAATTGTATGTGATTTTTCACTAGCATAAGAATGAGAATCAAAATAAATGCTTGAGATGTGAAAACAAAAGTAAGAAATTGTGGTCTCATTATGAAATGTGTCACATAAAATGTCACAAATATCTTGTCAGTTTCCGTTCTTATTTTTTTTTTTGTTTTTGTCATTGTATTATTGTTGTGTTTTGCATTGTAATTCTATACAAGTAATGACTGTGAAGAACATAGATGTATGTAAGCATTAAGAATGTGGCTGAGAAGGTCAAAGGCGACTATTAGCACACTCTATTTATAAATGGTATTCACATTACGGATAATATCACTTTTAAATGTGTACATATGTATGTTTATATGTGTGTCAAGATCAAATTATATTCTGGTAATGGGTTTCATGTGTGAATTCCTTTGACAACTTACAGCATTGTTCACTTAAAGCTTTTGCTTTAAACTTAAAAGAAAATAAACAAAAGTATAAACACAAGTTTATAAGTAACTACAGTTGGTTAAGGTCGACTACTTTGAAGAAAAGGTCAATTGTAATCTGGCAGAGGTGTCCAATACAAATTTAATGACACCTTTTTAATTAAGAAATAAGTTGCTTTATATTAGTAGAAAAAGAAGGGTTTTGCTTTTTAATTAAATTTAGTTTTTTAATGAAATAAAAAAAATTTATTAATGTGAAGGGCAATAAGTGGATTGATAAAATTGATGGAGAAAATTCATATTCTTAAGTTGAAAGTTATTTATTCTGAATTCAAATGATATGTTCAGAATGTTTTTTTTTTTGTATAAAAAGGGAGTTTTCTTGTAGAAAAGTTTATTTTTTAATTCTATTTTAAAACGTGCAAATATTTCCCAATTTATTTTAGGATAAATTGATATTTTTTGTTGGGTTCCTATTGACAGTTCACTGGCTGCTTAGGACAGATCATCAGAATAAAAGTTCTCAAAAGGCTTTAGGAAAGCTAGAGATATTATTCAAATAAAACACTTATGCTTTATTTCAAAAACATGCTTAAATTCAGAAGTTATTCTAAAAAAAACCGTTTTCAGTGATGTTCGTCAACTTATCGACCTGTAACTCAGTTTTAGTCGCTTATCATTGCTTATTTTGATTTCGCCGCTTTATATAGGAAATGGACGTATGAGTAATTTGTATTTACACTGTTAAGTAAAATATTGCTCATACGCCACAAAAGTCGTTATTTATTGGAGCATAAATAACGAAAAATTATTCGAGTATAGTTGTTAGGTTTGTAACTCGTTTCTATATTGTATACGAGATATTTCATTCGAAATATTTATAAACATTTTGTTAAACACATTCCAAGTAAGCAAAAATAGTTTATTTTCGCTGCACTTTCAGTTTGAATATTATATAAATCATATTGTTAAAAACTGATTGACTCTTAGAATTTTAAACATTTTTTTATTCAGAAAATTTTCAAGGAAAATTTATAAAAACTGATTTTCATACAAATTTTTTTAATAAACTCAGAAAAGTTTAAAGTTACAGTAGGTCTTTTTCCTAAACTTTATTAGCATAAAATTAAACAGAAATTTGTATTTATAATGACTAGTAAAATACGATTTGCTTTTCTTTTGGTAAGCTTCAAATCAATTTTACGTATTCTGTAAGTGTTATCATAAATATGTATTTTAATTTAAATAAGATTACTTTTATAATATTTCAAGGATAACAGAATGTATAAAAAAAGGTTCTAATAAAAAAAGATAAGAAATTTAAATATTTATTTTTTTATCCATACAAATTGTAAAAAAGGAAAATTTCAATATAAAACATGAAAAAGGAATTAAAAGGATATTCTTTGCCATGCAAAATAAACATAAAGTTATTAAATATTATATTAAATTCTTATTTATTCTTTATTACACATCATAAATACTGTGACACAATAAATTGTACAGAAAATAGTCTTTATATTTATAACATTCATTCATTGTACATCACCAGGGAATGCTCTAAAAAAAGTGTTTTAAGCGCTTTAAATATGCAGTAAAAACTTTAAAATATGCTCTTAAAAAAACAAACTTTTACATAATTTTTAACCAAAAAATAATTTTATTTAAAACAAGTAAGAAAGTAAAATCTGTCAAGCCCGACCATATAATACCCTACACCAAGTAAATGAGCAAAAACATTTTTCTTTTAAAATTTTAATAATTTATATTTTTGAGTGATTTTCGGAAGTGGCCTTATATGGGAGCTATGATTAATTATGGACCGATCACCTTGAAATTAGGTCGTGTGATTTATGTATATATGAAAGTTGTTTATGTTGAATTTTGTGTATATACCAATATTTTTAAGAGATTTATGCACGTTAAAGAGATTTTCGGAAGCGGGTCTATATGGCAGCTATGACTAATTATTGACCGATCGTAACAAAATTTGGTGACATGAATTTTGTATATATAAAACTTATTTGGAGCGAAATTTGTGTAGATACATGTATAAATTAAATATTTATGACCGATAAAGTCCAATTTCGAGAGGACATTTGTATGGGGGCTAGGTGAAATAATGGACGGATTTTAGCCAGTTTCAATATGCTTGGTCCTTGGACCGAAAAAATTATATGTACCAAATTTGATCGGAATATCTTCAAAATTGCGACCTGTAGCACAAGGTTTACATGGACAGCCAGCCAGACGGACATCGTGTAATCGACTCAGAAATCGATTCTAAGGTGGGTGTTAGTCCAATCTTTTTGGGCTTTACAAACATCTGCACAAACGCTTTATACCCTCCCCACTATGGTGGTGTAGGGTATAAAAATCTATACAATTCATTTCGAAAAAGGTAAAGTGACATAAAATAAACAAATTTTCAGATGAACTTTCGGAAATGTTCTGCCATGATATTTTTAATAACGTATTCTTCCATTAAGGTTCGTAACTCTGGTGCTAGATAACTGATTTTGCCCATTTTCAGTAGCAAATATTTCTGATCAATTAAGAATTTCGTCACCCTAAAGCCTTCCTTCGAATAAAATAGAGAGCTTTTGGAGAATTAAAAAAAAAAATGAAAATATCCAAACGACTTTAAAGAGTATTTGTTTACAGAATATGATCAAAATCGGAAAACCGAGAGTCAAAAAAATTTGTGATGTACAGGGAAACCAAAATATGCAAATGCATGTTTTTTTCTGGTGAGTTTAATGAGCACATGGATAAGTTATTTACACGTTTCAGAAATATTTAAGAATTTTGGCATCGATATGTTAGTGCATATTTTTGCATATTTGACCCTTAAATGGATATTTTTGCATATATTTGTTTTAAGAGCATATTAATGGCATATTTTTGCGTTTTTAGAGCATATATTACTAGCATATTTTGACTTTATTAAAAACAAATTTTGTCTTACTTATTTTTCGCTGTTGTGCTACAGGTTTTTACTTCCTTTGTTTAAAATTCAAAATTGAAAAATATATGGCTTTTTTAAATATAAAATAAGCACTATTTTAATAATAGCGCCATCAAATATCAAATTGTAGTTCTAATTCAAACATAACCGTTCTAAGTGTTAAAGAAATATTGTATTTTTTATATTTGCTCCTATAACATCAGTTGATGCCGAAAGAACATTTTCTATGTATAAAAATGTTTTAAGATCCAATAGACAACGATTTTTATTTGAAAATCTAAGTCAATATTTTGTAATTTTTAATTGAAGAAGTGACTTTATATTTATATAAAATATCATCAAAAAATACCTCTCGAGGCCTTTTCATAGCTTAAGTTTCAATTGTTTTTATGTTGTATTTATTTTTTGTTATACTTGTTTTAGTTCATGTTATTTGAATGCATTTTTTTGAAAACAAATTTATTTTGTCTAAGAGTACAATTATGTTTCAAATGTATTTTAAGTCAATAATAATAAAAACCGACATCAGCTTCATAAGATTAGAAAATTTAAAGTTAAAAAAAATAAATCGTGAATAATATCTCGATGTAATTGAAATTCTGAAGACCCAAGGTCATCTACTTTTGTTATCTCTGTGTTCTTTGGTGTTTATTTATGTTGCAGTTTTCGATTTTCTCATACTTTTTTCAATGAAATTCACTTAAAAACTCAAATATTAGACTTTGCTCTATTTTTAACTTCAGAGTTTTATAAATCTACTTTGCTGACGTTCAAATTGATTTTAAATCTTTATGCTTCCAAACGAATGTTTTCTACCAAATGATGGATTTAAAAAAACATCAGCATCGATATTAGACAAACACTCGTATAAAGGCAATGATGTGGAATTAAAAAATATATTGTTGTGCTCGCATGTGTTCTTTGAGCTATAAAGCTCATACCTACCATACAAACCCAAATATGCATTAGGATGGTCCTGAAAAAAGTTGTGTCTGTCTATGTCTGTTCCGATCCCATAAATCAAAGTTTAATTCATTCAGTCTACTTCGAATTATGTTTAAAATTCTCTTCGATCTGATGTTTGCTATATGTTTAAAATACACCATTGGAAGTACATTTCAAAGACCATTCCCAATTATTTATTATTTATTTGCAAGAAATATGAAAAAAAAGTCATGAAAACCTTAAAAAGGACCTTTATATTCTTTGATCTAGCTCAACAAATACTGATGCCTTGACAAAAGAAATGTAGAAAATTGGTCTCCTCAAACTAACTAAACTTTTATTTTATTTGGAAATATCGAACGGGGCCACCCCAATGTCGATACTTATGTATTCTCAAATTACGCACATCCCTGTAGAAAACTAAAACGTATGATGAAGGGATTGAATAAACAAAGTCTACCTTATGTATGTGTCTATTTGTGTAGCTGTGTGTCTTTGTGTTTATATCGAATTGAGTTTATGTCCTTCACAATCAAATGACATTAAAAATCAAATCCTTTTATAAGGTCATTTGCTGTGTTTGGATTTTTATTTTTATCAGAAAATATGATTCTACTACAATAGTAGTTGGCTTTAAAATGCAAGTAAAAAAAATACATTGAATGATGCTTCTACTGCTGCATATTGAGTAAAAGTCTTATAAAGTTATGGCAACGAGTGTTAACTGCAATTTTAGAACACATCTGTGATATTGATGTATTACCACCAACGGCACCAGTTTTTTTTTCAATTTAAGAAAAATTGCTGGTTTTTCAAATTAAGTTTTGTTTGCCATTGAGGTTTATTTAAATTAGGAAAATATTTTAAATGGAATAAAGTACCTATGAGTATTTTGAAATATTCAAATGATGGTTTTCTAAATAAATCAGAATTATGCAAGAACAAATTAACCAAAGTAACAAAAAAATTAATAAATGTAACAAAAAATACTAAAACAAAGTTAAATTTAACAAGTAAGAGAGCTTTATTTTCAAAAAAGTTTTTGAATTTTTTTTTTTAAATATTTTTCCATTTTTTTTTTATTTTTTTAATTTATTAGTGAAAAAAAATTTATGACAAAAAAATTTTTTTGTTAAAAAAAGCATTCGGTTTGAAAAATATTTTTCCCGATTTTGACCCATTGTAGGTCCAAATTACTAAAGTCTTATATACATACATCGTTGCAATGGACTTTGTATCTATCATTATTGTCTATATTAATGACTTATTAATCCAGATATAGATAAAAAATAGGCCAAAAATCGAGGTTGTCCCGGTTTTTTCCTTATATCTAAGCCATTTGTGGGCCGATTCTGTCGATTTTAAATAGCAACCGAGCCGGGAGAATTACCGATATATTGATGTATAAATCATGTATGTAAGTTATTTCGGAGCTACGGAAAGTTGATTTCAACATACAGACGGACATGGCTATATCGACTTCGCTATCTATAACGATCCAGAATATATATACTTTGTGTGGTCGCAAATGAAAAATGTAGAAATTAAAAACGGAATGACAAACTTATATATCACTCATGTGAAGGGTATAAAAAAAATATTCTGAGGGAACATTTGTATCGGGGATAGGTGAAATCATGGACCGATATTGCCCATTTTCAACTCTATCAAACCTTAACAATTGCCTGCTAGCTCCTTTCGTTTGGGCCCTATTGTGTTTTCAACAGAAAACTTACAGAGATAGATTGTCTTAGAATCTTACGAGGACACAGAATATATGCTAATGTGGGTCTGCGACAAATGCTTTAATGTGTTACAAACGGAATAACAAAATCGATATATTGATTTTGTCTTCCGTTTTTCATTTGTTCTACATATAGTCAGGGCTGTGTTCGGATATTACAGCCCTAGTATAATAATTTTGGAACCCATCAAAGTATCTGCAAATATTTGAATTCTACAATATTTTAATTCTCATCTAGGGTGCATTCAGGAATAATATAATTTAGTAATCATTCAGAGAAGTTTCTCCTATGTAGGATAAATGCAAATATAGCAATGTAATTATATAGTGTTTGAATAAAATGTCTAAATCTTATTCTACCTTGGGCAAGATGTCCGAGTTGCTTCTACACTCTTTTTCCACCGATCTTCGCCAGGTTATTCTCGGACGAACACTATTCCTAGGTCCCTGGGAATTCCACTTTAAACATGATTAGGCTATATCCGTCCTGTTTTTTTTATGGTGTGACTAATCCACTATATAAATCAAGCATTTATGATCTATTTTGGGGGGACATTTCAACGGGGATTAGGCGAAATAATAGACCGATTTTTACCAGTTTAAACATACTACGTCCTTTTGCCGAATCAGCCAGAATCACTTTCTAAGTCGATCTAACGATGTCCGCTCATCCGTCTGGCTGGATAGCTGTTCATTTTCGGCCAATTGAAATTGATTGAAATCGGTCGATTTTGTTTTTGAACGAATAAGTTTTAGATGTGTAGATCAATTCATAATAGACCATAGATCCCATATAATGTCTACTTCCGAGCATCACTTTAAAGAGCAAAAATTTCTTAAAAATTTTGGCTTTATATATGAGTAATTTCATGTCAATTAATTTTTAATCGGGATGAAATTTGAGTTAGTCTTTTTGGATAGTAATTTTAGATATTCCTCCAATCTTTAAAAAAAAATATTTAAAAAACAATTAAGAAAGTATGGTCGGTCAAGCCCGACCATATAATACCCTACACTAAGTAAAAGAGCAAAAACATTTTTCTTTTAAACACCATGAATTAGGTCGTGTGATTTGTGTCTATATGAAAGTTTACTATGTTGAATTTTGTGAGTATGCCAACATTTTTAAGCGATTTATGCAAGTTAAAGTGATTTTCGGAAGCGGGTCTATATGGGAGCTATGACTAATTATGGACCGATCGTAACAAAATTTGGTGACATGAATTTTGTATATATAAAACTTAGTTGGAGCTCAATTTGTGGAGATACATTTATAAATTAAACATTTATGACCGATAAAGTCCAATTTCGGAAGGACATTTGTATTGGGGCTAGGTGAAATAATAGACCGATTTCAGCCAGTTTCAGTAGGCTTGGTCCTTGGGCCAAATTTTATCGAAATATCTTCAAAATTTCGACCTGTACCCTGCGCACAAAGTTTACATAGACAGCCAGCCAGCCAACCAGACGGCCGGACGAACGGACATCGTTTAATAGACTCAGAAAGTGATTCTAAGTCGATCGGTATACTTTAAGGTGGGTGTAAGACTAGTATTTTTGGGCGTTACAAACATCTGCACAAACGCATAATACCCTCCCCACTATGGTGGTGTAGGGTATAAAAATTCTTGACTTTTTTTTTGCAAATCAATAACATTTTGGTCGCTTAGTTGGATGCAAGTTGGATATCTATCAAAATAAATGTTTTGTAACTCTAGATATACAAATGTATTGAGTTTTTGCTGTAAAGTAAGCTTAGGTCTTTTCCTTTAAGACCTTTTTGGTCGATTAGTGCGATGCGAGTTGGATATCTATCATAATAAATGTTTTGTAACTCAAATTTCACTAAGAACACTAGATAATAAGTTACATGGATGATAAAAACGCCTGTTTGGCGAAAATGTCAAATTTTGACCCCCTCTAACTCAGAAGTTCTTGGTCGATCCGAAGACATCGGATTTAAATGTTTGTTCACTTGACAGGAAATCCCCCATATAAATGAATCACGCAAGGGGATCGATCCATAAATGGTCATAGCTCCCATATAAGGCTCACTTCCGAAAATCACTTTATCGAGCATAAAATTCTTAAAAATGTTTCAACAAAATTAATTTTCATGTAGAAAGAAATCATGCAACTTATTTTCAAGACGATCGGCCCATAATTGATCATAAGGAGTGAGATCAAAAAAATCTTAACACACGTTTTTCATTAAAATGTTTAACCCAAGTATTATTTGATTTTTTTTATCATGTTACCTTTGAAAAATATGTCAGTTATTATGTTTAATGTAAATTATGTTCATTTGCTATTAATATAATTAAAATGGGTGACGAGAAAAAAGTGCGTACCAAAATTATTAAACATTTTCAACAAAACCCAACTTGGCAAAACAAAAATTGGCCAAACAATCAAAGGTCTGCCGTCAAAACTGATACCAATGCTAGTAAACAATATCAGGAGAACTTGTCCGTTGATAGAAAACTTGGTTCAGGTAGAAGGAATGGTCCACAAGATGTTTCTAAAGCCAATAAATAGAGAGCATTTTCAAAGGAAATCCCACCACATCCGGTAGGAAAGCAGTCCGGTTAGCTCAGTACTCGGACTATTTGGTACGAAAAGAGAGCACAAAAAATGTGTCCAAAAGTTAGGTAGATTTTAAAAGGAAATGGCCTACGTGTTCGAACAAAGTGACAGAAAGCTCTATAAAAACTTTAATGGAAGGGTTTCCGGAAAAGGTTCATAAATCCATCATTATTGATTAGAAGTATAAAAATAATATTTTTTGTATAAAAAAAAAATAAAAAAAATAAAAACTGTAGGTTTATTGGTTTCATTTTTATTAACATGTTATGTTAAGATTTGTTCGATCGCACTCCTTAGCTTCCGAAAATACTCAGAAAAAAAAATTATTCAAATTTAAAAAGAATAATGTTTTGTTCATATGTTCAGTGTAGGGCGCTATCATAGTCATGCTTGACCGACAATACTTTCTTACTTGTTTTTAATAGAGTTTTTATTAAACATATCAAATGTTAAACATGAATTGAGATTCCTACAAAAAAAAATTAAATAAAACAAAGACATACTTGAAATTTAATTTATTATTTAAGAATCAAACAGTCTCTTTAACTCTCTTAAACGAAATAAATATAATGGTTTATCGTATTCGTAATTGTATGATTGTAAGTAAGTATTTATTATGATTATGAGTAAGTATGTCCTTAGTCTCAGTAACTTTGTGGCTCTCTATAAAAGTATTTAATATATATGTTTACTTATACTATGTAGTAAATATGTATATAAGAATATATATTTATTTTGTTATTTGTGTAATGATATATCTGTGTTTTGATACTTATTATTGAGTTTATATTGATTTAAATGTGTTGTGTATGGGGATGTACATCCTTACATACATCCATATATATTTTGATAATTTGTTAAATCAAGGATACCACTTGTTGTGCCATGTACTTTTTCCATACATGCTATTGATGATGATTTTGTTGTTGCTGCTGCTGTCAGGTATTTATTCTTGACAATTTGGCAAATAACAGAATAAACACAAATCAAGGTGATTTAATGTGATTTCTTTTTATTTATTTTTTTTTCACTTCCACTTCATCGTCTATTTCTTTTTTCGTTTTTTGATTTTTTAACGTGAATTCAGTCACTTTGAATAAATGGGTTTTACTTTTTATTTTAAGTGCTTTTTTTCGTTGATATTCTTGGTTTTTTTGGGAACGAAATTGTGTTTTTTTTTGCTTGTGTTGTCGTTGACATGATTGTAACAAATCAATAATGAGGTTTTCATTTTCAATACTTGTTTAAATATTGTGGACTTATTTCTTTGTTTTTTGTTTAAGCATCTTAATATTAAGTACAATATAAATTATAAAGAAATTTATTTAAATTACTTAACATAAACATTTATAGAAAACATGAAATAGCGATACATGAAATGTTAAGCATTCAGAATATTACATATTAACCTAATTTTTTTTTTAAACTAAAAAAAACTTTGTGCTAATATTTATTTCTTTATTTTATTTACATTTATGTTTTATTGCAAAAATCTAAATTAATAATTAGGTAAGTTCTATAATGAGAGACATCTGATGGCTTCAGAAATATGTCATTTGCAATGTTTGAGAATTGGTTGAATCCCTATAAGTGCGAGTATACATACAGTGCCGGACTTAAATATTCACTTGGGAACGTTTCTATTTTCAACAGTACAATGACCCCAAACACACTGCCCATGACGTCCGAATGTGAATAGTGCATCATGTTCCCCACATTCTCCCGACTCCTCCGCAATCAACTGACATGAATTCCATAGAACATTTGTGGGATAAATTGGCCGAACGCACCATATTATTGGTAAGACGTAACTTCAAGAAGTCCTGTTACAAAAATAGCAAAATATTGGAGCTGACGTCACCAAAAATTGGTCGATTCAATGCCAAGACGATTAAAAGAAGTCATTAAAAAGATAGGCTACTCCACAATATATTAAACTATTAAAAAAAACTATTTTCCTATTAAAAATTAGAAAATGTGTGAATATTTTTGTCCCCTTAAAATCGGACTTCGAAACATTAGTTAAATTTTTTCTCTGAAATGTGCCAACTTATGTTTAGTTTTTCCATATAATTCAATAAGTTATACGTAAATAAATATTTTTTTGAAACCCGTACGAAAGTTGTGGCCTTCGTTTAAAAAATATGGAAGATTAAAGATAAATCTGTATGCTGTGTGAATATTTAAGTCTGGCACTGTATATAAATTTTCTGAAAAATTAGCAACTATTTGCGCTATTTATTTTCAGCGCATATACGTTTTTAAAATTCCATCATTTTACAAATTGCTGAAAGGATTCGTACAGAGTTGTAAAATAATGACTCATCTAGAATGACTAGAGTCATTTTTAAAATTGAACATACCCGAGGTGTCCTACTTTAGGGACCCCTGGTCCCGCTCGTGTTGGGGTAATGTGGTCCAAATTCAAAACATAAACTCGAAAACACTTCCTCTTTGTGCATGTGAAATTTCATTCAAATTCGACTAAGGGTTTAGTAGTTACAGATTTATTTCCATGTTTTTTTTTCTCATACCACTGTGCGTCGATTCAAATTTGAATTCAAATAATTTTTAGGATAGAAATTAAGCAATCAATTCATAACGAATTTATTCATATTTTAATTAAATTTATTGTTTTGGTAAAATTAATGCATTCAAGAAATTTTATGAATTCTTTAAATTAAATTAAAAATCAAATATGAATCAATCATTTACAGCTCTGGATTGATATAAAAAATATCTTTATTTTATACATCAGTTTTCTTTTTGCCCGTCAGGAGTCTAGTAATAAAGTGTTAAAATTAAATTTTCAATTGAAATTGTTTACTACTTATTAATTACACGGTGCTACAGCGAAAAACCACTCAGTATATGGAAATGGAAACAGTATTACATTTATAAATAGTAATAACAATTATTTAATTTCTTCTTACCGCACACTGGCGAACAGATCTAATCTAGAGTATTCAAAATCATCTTATTCGAAAAATTGAATTTTTAAAATACCGACTAACATGTTTTTTCTATTTCTAAATATAAAATATTATTAAAGAGAAGATTTTTTGGAGCCCTCAAATGATTATAGAAATAAATATTGAAATCTGAGCCTAAAATATAAATAACGTTTTAATTGTCACTGCAATATCGAACAAAAGTAGTTCAAGGGTATTATCAAAGTTCCCTTTCTTCTCCCTTGTCAGCGGATTTGGAAAATTCAATAGTTTTACCATGTAGTTAATACTTGATCTCCTCACGCTTTGTTGTAACATGGAGATGCCTACACAGAGAAAACAGATTCGTAGTAGCAACCGAATTTGTTGCCAATCGAATGATTCTGCCTTACCGACTGAATTTTACAGTTTTGGCTACAAAATTTTAGAAGTGGTAACAAATGTTTGGTTACTTCAACGGAAATTCTTCTTTATCAACTGATTTTCTGTTGCTAGAACCGAAAAATTCTATTGGCAACAAATTCGGTTGCTATTACGAATCTGTTTTCTCTGTGTATGGATGTTATTACCATTACCATGTTAATTTACCAAGTACAAAATTTAATTTTTTGTTTGACAAATATTAAAAAAAAGATCCGAATTATAAAAACCATTTGACCGGTACAAAAAGACCAGCTTTTCGAATAATTCGGAAAAAAAATATATTGGAAACCGATCAGATTTTCAAATAGAAAAATTACGGTTTCCAATTTTGGTTGTTCCTAGATATTTTAATTCAGAAATTTAAAAAGGTCCATAAGAAGAAGAAAAACGTACCACTAAATCACTCTTTGCATAACTCTTATCTCGCCATGGAACTTACTTTATATGTATTTTATTAGACCAAATTTAGAAAAATCAAAAAGTACCATTATCCCCTATAGTAAGTTCTTAATCTACTATACATAGAAACATAAGAATGTCCGGCATTCCTGGACCAGACTTAATGTTGTGTATACATCTGTAAGGGATGTTATCGCAGCTTGACTTGACGCTCTACTAATAGCAGATACCTCATTCTGAAATTCTAAAAGATATTATAAATCCAAATTAATGTATGTAGACAACTCCGCCAATTCTACATATATCCTTCTTACAGATACACATAGCTGTCATAGCCTTTGACATCCCCTTGACAGATTCAACCCCATGGTTAGAACGGTATCGATCACTGTAGAAATGTTAGAAAAAATTTTACATAATGAAGCGCTTCCTTTCTTTAAATTTAAATGAAATAAGTGTGTGTGAAAAATCACCGATATTTTTTATTCGTGCAAATATTCAACGCAGCTTCGCTGGGTGGAGCGCATCCGAAATACAAAATTTGCCATGACTATGGTGAATAAATCTGGCAAAATTTGACCAATGGCATTATTTATTTTGACATTGAGTGTCGCTGTGGTTTGTCGCTTATTCGCATAGACGTACGACTTAAGAAAACCCCACAAGAAAAAGCCTAACGGTGTCACGATCCCAGTGGCCAGTTCATATCACCTCCACGTGAGGTGACCATTCCCTCAAATCACTCGTGCAGAATGTCTAATGTGGCGACGATAGCGTGGCCAATGTCATTCTCAAAGATGTAATGTGTGTTTACAAAAGTCAGCCCATAAACTTAACATAATTAATACTAACACAAATTTGAACAACAACATATGAACAAAGGAAGCAAGAATCGAAGTACCGATCTAGTTATACGTTGCTCCCGGGTAACAAGAGAGCCGACCGTGAGCCGAAGCATTTATCTCGTCGGAATGTACTAACTCGCTAGTATTAACTAATAAACCATAGTTAGCCGACTTAGAGCGGAAGCATATATTCCGTTGGTTTTTATTCATTTACCCATATTTAGACGTTAGCCGATCGAGAGCCCAAGCGTTTATCTCGTTGAATCCTCTACTTCGCTTATTCGCATAGACGTACGACTTAAGAAAACCCCACAAGAAAAAGCCTAACGGTGTCACGATCCCAGTGGCCAGTTCATATCACCTCCACGTGAGGTGACCATTCCCTCAAATCACTCGTGTAGAATGTCTAATGTGGCGACGATAGCGTGGCCAATGTCATTCTCAAAGATGTAATGTGTGGTTACAAAAGTCAGCCCATAAACATAATTAATACTAATACAAATTTGAACAACAACATATAAACAAAGGAAGCAAGAATCGAAGTACCGATCTAGTTATACGTTGCTCCCGGGTAACAAGAGAGCCGACCGTGAGCCGAAGCATTTATCTCGTCGGAATGTACTAACTCGCTAGTATTAACTAATAAATCATAGTTAGCCGACTTAGAGCGGAAGCATATATTCCGTTGGTTTTTATTCATTTACCCATATTTAGACGTTAGCCGATCGAGAGCCCAAGCGTTTATCTCGTTGAATCCTATACTAGAAGCTTACTCTATTTACATTTATATCCCAATGATACATGACAGTTCAGTGGTAAGTAAGCAGACCTAGACAGACAGCTCAAAATCCACATCAAACAGTGACTTATCCGGGATGCACTGGATGCTCTTGAATCTTATGGGTTCATTCAGAAATGGGCCTCATCGCTAAACATGATTTTTTAAAGAAAATTAGGGTCGAAACATTTTGATGAAGCAAATTTATGGTGATTTGGGAAAGCAAATTTTATAAATTACAACTAATTTGACAGATGGCCGCTATCAACTGTCAAAGTTTTGTCGTGCAAATACTTTAAATAACTGAGACATGAGGAAAAAACATGACTATCTGGATTTTTGGAAGTATATTTCGAATACTAGGTGTTTTACATATTTAAAGATATCTCAAAGGCCTTTCTAACGAGATTGACCAAATATTTAACCGGCACAATTTTTGGGTTCTAACTCAAGATTAATTAGGTATGAAGTTTGATGTTTCCAGTCATGCCTATAATTTACACCAAGTCTCTAGACGAGTATATTACATTTGTTTGTATGTAGCCTAGTGTTATTGATTACTTTTAATGGCATATTTTATTTATAATTTTTTTGTGGCCGCCTCTTTGAACTATTAAAAGCATTCAATAGTTTATTTTTTGCACTTATTACTTTTTTTGTTGCCATTTTTACACTTCCTGCTGCAAAATTATTCAAATTTATTTCAAATTTCACTCTATGAAATTTTAGTAGTCAAAGTTTTTTTTTATTTTTTCTGCTTATTCACATTAAACTTGAAGCAAACAAAATGTAATCGAAATAGTTGTTGTTAAAGTGGAAAACATAGTGAATATTATACATATATATTTATATTTTTTTTGTTATTTAATTATTTACATAAAATTAATAGGTTTGGAAAAGTTTAAATATGCCAGCAACAGGGAGCCAACAAAAAAATTTGCTTTCATTAGCAATTTTTTTTTGTTCCTTTTTTTGTTGTAAATTTTCATAACGTTGGCAAATTTGCTTTAAAAAAAGAATTATAAACCGAAAATATGTAAATGATTATATTAACTTGTTTTGTAATTTGTTGCTGTCTAAAGTTCGCAAACATGTTGTGAAAAAAAAAAAAAATTTTACTGCAAAAGATTTTCATTTTAATACAAGCATGTTGTTTTGTCAGTGTGTAACGCTCAACTGGAATAAAGTAGAAAGTTTTATAATTAAAAATTTATTTAAAAACACATGCAAACTTACACAGACATTGAGTTACACAAAATATTAAACATATTTACAAAATCTCATGTATAATGACATAAACACACACTTACATAGATACAGTGAGTGACAGTAAAGTAAAAACTTTTGCTGTAATTTAGGAATTTAAATTCTGGCATACATATGTTTGGCACAATGTCTAGTAAAAAGAAAAACTCTAGACAAAATTGAGACAAACTTTGGTTAACCAAAAAACCAAATCTAAATATGAAGAAAATCAAAAGTGTTGGAGAATTTTATTGAAAATATTTTAAAATTTGTTCTAAAATTTTGATTTTTTTAAATACACAATATGTTGTCAACATATTTTGTACCATTTATTATGTTTAATTTAAGCAAAAAAAAAAATTTAATTTAATAAAAATGATTCATTTTTATTTTGCAAGAATTCGTTAATATTGGATGAATGACCTAAAAATGAGAAATTTTTTTAAATTGTTAGCTTTTATTTTGAAACTTTTCTAGAATATAAATTTATTCGAAGTATTGGCGATTGTTAGCTATGACCTTTTCCCATCTTCCTGGCAACATATGGATTTCGAGCCAAAAGAATTGCTCATCTTTTGAGGCTAAGAACGAATCAAGCCAATTTAGGCTACTCTGTTCTGAAGTGAAGTGTATTCCAGAGATAGCGTTCTGCATCGATCGAAACAAATAGTAGTCGGACGAGGCAAGGTCTGGACTATAAATTATTATTTTATAGCGTTCAACCGGCATTTCACACATAAAAAATTGTCTTTCGAAGTCTCTCAGCTTCAATTCGTATGGTACCCAATTTCCATGCTTTTGAATGAATCCTGCAGCTTGCAAACGTTTTGAAATTGCTGATTGAATAGCTCCCAATAATTTTGCAAGCTCTTATTGAGTTTGACAACAATCTTCATGGCCGAACAAACCATCTCTCGCACATTGAAACCGATGGAACACATTCATCATAAGCTTTGGTTGAGCCGTTGGTCTGCTCCAATTTAACTTTTTTCAAATTAAATAAATAAAGCAAAACTTTCCGCATATGACGCTTTGTTGGCACAAAATTCGACATTTTCGAAGCAAAAAAATTATTAAAATAGCAAATCCCGTAGTTTTATATATTAATAACAGATAAAAAATAAGTAAATATAATTGTTGGTAACAAAGATGACATCGTTCAAAACATACTATTATTCATGATAATTTTCCTTCATAATAGTTAAAAAGCACGCGATAAATGTTTTTCAATAACACTGTCCAACAAATTGAGACTTTTTGATTGGAACAGAATATCGACCCTATAATTCTGAAAGGCCATGTTGAGTAGATCATTTTTGTAGAATAAACTTATAATCCACCTGGTCTGAATTTTTTTTTAAAGTGGGTCAAATTTTCATTTTTTGATCGAAGGGAGCAGTATACTAACTGAAAAAATGTTGTAAGTTAATGTCTAAGAGAATTCTTATTGTCAGAGTGGAATTTTATGGGGATCCTTTTCAAAAAGGACATTTAAGGATTCAAATATTCCACGAAAATTTTTGCCGGAACATTTCAGTGGGGGTCACCAAAGATTTAGATAAAGCACTTTTTGATAAAGCAAAATTGCACGCCACCTTGGTTTAAAAAAATCGCCAAAAATCTATATATAATCCGAATGTGCTGATATTTTAAATATAAATAGCCCTAGAGAAGATCTAGAAAAATATATAACTCTTGACCTAAAAGTGATAATTTACTTTTAGGTCAAGAGTTATTTAGGTTTATTTATTTAATTTTTTTAATTTTGTTCGATCTTTTTTTAGTTTTTTAGATATGTCGGGCCTACGGTGGTTCGAAATTGTTTTTCTAAAATATCACCTATATTCGATATAAAATTTCGAATCGCTATTGTGTTCCAAAAATGCTGTTGGACAGTGTAATTTATATTTCGAAGATTTTATCATTTGCATTTGAATTAAATGTTATTTGTAAGCAGGAAGTAATATTCAATACCTTCAAATTCTATATATAATGTGAAATATTTAAAGATTTTTCTTGAGGGATACATGTATATTAGAGTGACAGCCGATTTTTTTATTAGATTTCAAAGAGTACAGGGTGTAATATTGTGACACTAGGCCTAAAAGTTAAGTGCTGAAAATTTGATCCAAATCGGACAACGATTTCTGGACGAATGCAAAAGAATCGAAATGTGTACGTAATTATCGTTGTAATGAGATATAAATGACAAGATTTGATTAAAAAATGTTAAAGTTATTACAAATTCGCCAGACCATTAACGTGTCTCAGGCCACTTGAACAAGAAATCTAAAAAAATAAACATATTTCGAGAAAAATTAAAATAAAAGTTAATTTTTATTTAAAACATATCCGTATTTTCTTGTATATGAGTTTTTGTATTCGTAGGAAACCATTCGCAGGTATGACCAAAAAAAAATATATTTTTTTAACAAAATTTTTAAAAAATAATTTTTTGGCCATATTTTGGCAAATGAGTTCAATTTCCTTACTGTTATTAATATTAAGTAAAACCTGTTCAGAATATTATAGTCCGGGTAATTTTAAATATAGTCTAAAACTTTTACTAAAATCGAAAAACGTTAACCCTTATATCGTGAAGGTCAAAGGTAAAATTTTTCAGTATTTGGAATTTCTCATGGAAAAATAGCGAAATGTTATATATTTATTGGCCGATTTTGATGAAACTTGAGGAATGTCCTTAAATTATTTTAACGCTCATGGATTTTGGTATCCAGCTAAATTATATGTAGCTATCATTTGGCACTAATACGGATGGTATTTATTCATCACAACGTTGTTTATTTTTATTAAAAAATTAAGAAAAAATTTAAAATTTTTCAATATCCGCCCATCCGACTCGGAGGTGTAAACTATAGAGAAATGATATTTACGCGATATAATAGTGAAATTTAAAAAATCTGTGAGTATCACTCAAAGAAAACTTATGTACATTTTCGGAAAATGTACGACAATTATTTGAAAGTTTGGGAAGGTCAGTCTATTAGACTGACCACAAATTATTTTCATATATGGGGGATTTCATGTAAAGTGAACCAACTTTTGAAATTTGGCCAAACAGGTGTTTTTTCTTATCCATGTAACTTATTACCTGATGTCCTTAGCAAAATATGTCCTAAATAATTTAGATAGTTATTTCTTCAATCTTTCGAAAAAAAAGTTGTTGATATTTTTTTTTCCGAAATCAAAAACTTTTTTGACTTTTTTTTTCAAATGGGATTTTTTTTCTCAAATGAAAGCTTAGGGGTTTTCCTTGAAGATCTTTTTGGTCGCTTAGTAGGAAGCGAGTTGACTGAAGACATACAATTTTTGGAGTTAAAATATTTATTTTGATATATATTCCACTCGCAAAACGCTCTTAAAGGAATAGACCTAAGCTTTCTTTTGAGAAAAAAAAAGTTATTGATTTTGCAAAAAATAATTCAAAAATTGTATATCTTGAGGTTCAAAACACTTGTATTGATTTATATCCCATTCGCATCCTACTAAGCGACCAAAAAGTTCTTAAAATGTATAGACCTAAGCTTTCTTTTGAGCGAAAAAAAATTAAAAAAACGACCCATTTTGAAAAAAAATCAAAAAAGTTTTTGATTTTGCCATAAAAAATCAAAAACTTTATGTCTTGAGTTACAAAACATTTATTTTAATAGATATCGCAATCAGCGATAAAAAAGCTTTTAAAGGAAAAGACTAAGCTTTGAATCCATTTTGAAAATATATTAACAAAGTTTTTGATTTTGTAAAAATAGTCAAAAATTTCAATTTATTCTATTTAGGCCCATAATTTCAACAAACAGATATCAACAGTTTTAAATGCCTAATAGATATCTTTACCTACGAAGTAAGTTGACTGTATTTCAAATCAATATCAACGGGGTAAAATAACAAATACTAGATATCTATTTGTTTGTTGTGTACCATTTAAACCGGATTATGTGATAGTATTTACTTGCAACGGCCAAA
The DNA here is from genome assembly GCF_958450345.1 of Calliphora vicina. Lineage (NCBI taxonomy): Eukaryota > Metazoa > Arthropoda > Insecta > Diptera > Calliphoridae > Calliphora > Calliphora vicina. The sequence goes on along the minus strand of NC_088781.1, from coordinate 57,199,495 downwards.
ATTCGATTGGCGAAAAATTCAGTTGTCACAACGAATCTGTTTTCTCTTGTTATAAACTACATTACTGAGAACGGTTACATAATTTACCCTAGAATGTCTTATTTATATTCAGGGTGGTCAAGGATTTAATTTGTTTAAAGCTTATGTCCTCCTCTACGATTCGTTCATAAATAATTTTGCAATCGGACCAGTCTTTTAATTGATTAAGATATGTGTGAGTAAAGATATCAAGGTAATGAAAATAATCTGATAAGTTTAAAAGGTGAATGATTAAATGTCGAACTAACAGGTTTTTTTGGTTTGGTCTACCGATATGTGTCACTGATTTTTTTAATCTGAATTCATTTTCATCAATTCTAAACAAATGTTTGATATTCCTTATACATATATTCTTTATAAGGCGTTTCGGAAAGCTGATTCCATTATATATGGGGACATTGTTAAATCAACTCTCCTTACAATAAGCAATACTTTATAGGGAAGCAAATGAATACTGTAGAAATTACAAACAGAATAACGAACTATGATGCATATATCCTTAGCACACATGCTGTAGGGTGTAAAAAAAAGTTAATTAACTTAAGTATTAAAGAGGATTATTATTAGAATAATATGATCAAATAATAACAATATACATACATAAATGCACAAACGATGACAAATATACATACATATGCAGTTAAGTATGCGTGTGATGCGGTGAGCAAGTGTGTGAAATGTAAGAGAAATTTGCTGGCAGCACATACGGTGACATACAATTTTTGTTGTTTTTACAAATTCTACTGCTTCAATTATTCCGTATTAGTGTAACTGCTACATACAATTGTACACCTTGACGTATGAGCATTAAATAGAAAAAATAATTTTAATTATTCAATACTCATACGTACGAGTGGATGGAAAATAAATACATATCTACATATTTCCATTTTACTCTAATGTGGTCGTAAAATGACAAAATAATAGTATAGTAGATGGTATAGTTGGTATTTATTTATTTAGAATTTCTATTAGAAATAATATATTTAGAGTTCTAATGCGTTTAGCTTTTTCTGTAACTACTTTAGTTAATTATTCTGTTTCTGTGAGATTGTATTTGCACATATAAATTTTAATATTTTTGGAAAAGTTTATGTAGGGTATCAGTAACCACAACGCTTAAAATCTTTTCTACACCATTTCTAATTGTAGTTCTGAAGTTAATTTATAAGGTTCATGATATGAAACATAAATGGGTTTGTTGTTTTAGGCCGTGTAACTTTGAAAAAAATATTGGAATATTAATTTAGGAGTCAAACTTTTGAGATATTTCTTAAGGAAAAGTATCAGAGCTGACAAGCTTTAGTTTGAAAAGCTGTGTAGAGCTCGTAACTTTTGCAAATATGAATCGATTTTAAATTAATTTTCGATATAAAGCATATAATATTGAGTGTATGACTTTTGTATCTTTTGAATGCGGTTTTTGTTGTTAATAACTTATATGTCATATTGAAAGGTACACATTTGTCATTTATTCTCAATAAGGTATTGAACATTATAGTGTAAACTAGAAAGTATTTTTTTGCTTCGAAAATGTCGAATTGTGTACCAACTAATCGTCATATGCGGTAAGTTGTTCTCACTTCTTTAATTTGAAAGAAAAGTGCTGCTGAAGTACACCGATTGCTCACAAAAACTTATGGTGAATGTGCTCCATTAGGGTGGCCCTTAATAAAGTAAAGTTTAGTGAATTTTGGCAATAAAATCATACTAAAATAATTTTAGGTAAATCGGATGGGGTTAAGACGTTCCCTCTGAAGTTTTGAGATGCATTTACAAGGGGAAAAATTCAATTTTTTAAGTTTTTGTAGAAATTTTGCCATTAAAAATTACTTTTGCAACAATATAAATGCGATCGCAATTGTCGTTCTAATCTATGTATTTAAACATGGATGTTTGTATGTGGGCATGTGTGTATGTTCCGAATGAACTCAAAAACGGCTGGACCGATTTTGATGAAATTTTCAGTGAACCTTCAGAATAGCCTGGCGAGTAACACTTTAAAGTCATATTTTTTATTTTCGGTCTGTGGGCGGAGGGGTGTGGCATAATCAATTTTTAACATTATACCGATAATGCCATCTATATATATAAAAAACGGCTGGACCGATTTTTATCAAATTTTTAGGGAATCTTCTGAATTTTCCAGCGGGTAACATTGTACAGTAAGATTTTTGTATTTTGGTCTGTGGGCGGAGGGGCGTGTAAAAATCCAATTTTTACATTATACCTCTAATGCCCTTTATTTCATAAAAATGGATTTGTACGGACTCATAAATGGCTGGACCGATTTTGATGAAACTTTCACGGAATCTTCAGAAAACCCTTTTGGGTAACTGTGTAAAGTCAGATTTTTGATTTTCGGTCTGTGATAAACAATTTTGTTTACTTTTGAATATTAGGTGCATGAATAAGACATTTCCATACTGAATTTTTAAATACATTGGAACCAGCCGAAATGCCACTACATGTATTAACATTGGAGGTTGGTTTTCGACTTTGTCTAACACTGTATATTAAAATAAAGATCGAGATGCAATATAAAACAGATGTTTTCTAAAGGCCAGCAACGCGGACCGAGTACAGCTAGTGAGATATAAAAGATAAAAATTGGTTAAAAAATTAAACGCGTCTCAGGCCCCTAGAACAAGAAATGTAGGCACAAAATTAACATATTTTGAGAAATATTAAAATAAAAGCTCATTTTTACTTAAAATATATCCGTATTTTCTTGTATATGAGTTTTTTTCTTCATAGGATATCACTAACCTATTCGCTGGTGTGCCCAAAAAAAATTAATTTTTTTAAAGGCAGTTTCAAAAATTTTGTTAAAAAAATTTCAGAATTTTTTGATTATCACATTCAATTTTATTGAGAATATAATAAGAAATCAAAATATGTAAAAATTATGAAAATACATGCTATAGTTTGTCCGTACCTGCGAGTGTAAGTTTTTATAGGGACGACATGACTCTTAGCAAGTTGTTTGTATTTTATTTAGAATTTTATCGCCAATATAGCTGATTTTGTAAAAAAAAATTTCGGCCCTCCGTTGGCCCGCCATAACTAAAAAACCAAAAAAAGATCGAACAAAATTAAAAAAAATAAATCAATAAACCTAAATATCTCTTCAACTAATAGAGATAACCTACACGTGTAAGCGTATTTTTAGTAGATCTTCTTAAGGACTATTTATATTTTAAATTTCAGCTCATTCGGATCATAAATGGATTTTTGGCGATTTTTTTAAAAATTTGAGATCCGAGGTGACCAAATTTGAGGGACCACGTACTGGCCCCCATTACCCCTAGGAAGCTGAACAACTGCAAATCAACTCGAAAACACCTCAGGTCCAATCATGTGAAATTTCGTAATAATATCTCTAATAGTTCCCGAGATACCGAATTATTGCCAAAAAAAATACGTTTCTGAACCACTGTGCGTCCGACTACTATTTGTTTCGATCGAAGCAGAACGCTCTCTCTAGGATAAGCTTCTCTTTGGAGATAGTATCCGAAATTGGCTTGATTCGTAGTTGGCTTCAAAAGATGAGCAGTTATTTTGGAATCTATATGTTGCCAGAAAGATAGGAAAATGTCATAGCTAACAATGGCCAATACTTTGAATAATTTTAAATTTTACAAATGTTTCCAAATAAAAGCTAAAAATTTTCAAAAAATCCTGGATTTTTAAGTTATATACCCAGTAGTTCAGAAATTTTTAATTGTTTTATTGAAAATCCCAACTATATTTCAAAAATTTCCATTCCCAATAAGATTTTTTACTAGAATTCAAGTTGAAAGCAAGAGTAATTCCAGCCTTGAATAATAGTTTGAAACATATTTAATTTTGTCAAGTGTTTGAATTACAGTTAAATTACACTTTATTTCAATGTAATTCTCTAGTTAAAAGGAAATATAAATTCAAGCCATATGTATTTTGTTTGAAAAATAACTAATTTTTCAAGTTTAAAACATAATTACATTTGCATTCAAGTCCAATTCCAAAAAAATGTTCAAGTGCTTGAAGTTTTTGGACTTTGGTGCTTATTGGGTTTAGAAACTTTTGATATAATGTTGGAAATGGTGTAGATATTATTTCAATAAAATATTTTAAATAATTTCGTTTTTTACAAAATCTTAAACATTTAAATCTTTACATTTTCCATATGACTTCTATGAACTGTGATTTAAAAAAAATGTTACAAAAAATATTTGGCAAATAGAAACAGCACAGAAAACTAAAGAAACTTTCAATATTGCTACTCATTGTCAGTTAAAGTTTATGTGAATAAGTACTACTATAACCATGGTTGTGCCTGCTAACTGTGCTCATAGACTTACTGTGTTGTTGGCCCGGAAATAATCTTGCCAAAAACTTTATATTTTCTTTCCAACTTGTATTAGTTATTTTGGCAACTATTGTAATGTAGTTTCTCAATAATCATCATGATGATGTTAATTTATTTTTCTTTTTTCATCTTATTTTTCTTATATAGACTGTGTAGTAGTCGTTGTATTGTAATACTCGTAATAACAATAATAATAAAATTTGTAATAATAGTAGTAGTGTACACAATAATTTTATGTAACAAAATAATGTAGAATGTTGAATACAAATCTGTATTACGTGAACTAACTAACAATAACTTAGGGAAAATAACGAACTAGCTAACTCTATGAGTAGAAAAAACTCCATCATAAAGATTGTTTTACAAGCAAATGGAAAATTTTGTTATAAAATAGTGAACAAAGAAATGTGTACTAACTTGAGTAAGCAGAATTTAAGGAAAACTTACACATTATTTTATTTTAAAATGGAAATGTTTTTGTTTTGTTACTCTTTTGAACATTAAGCTTTTTAAATTAGATTTCTTCTAGACAAGTAATTGTTCTTAAAAAATAATGGGAAGATTATTTGCTCATGATACTGTTTCGAATTTGTTATAAAATTGGTCTTTGTAAACAATTTTTTTTTAAATTCTATACTAAATTATACGTAATACACATAACTTACTTAAATTCATATACATATATGAGGAAAATTTAAAAGTTTTGAATATGGTTGAAATTGAATTCAAAAATATGAGTGTGCAATTTTAGCTTACAAATCTTTCAACTCTTAAAGTTAAAAAATATGAGTTTTTTCCATCATTTGTATATGTAGTCAAAGTTTTTAGCTTACAGATTTCATTCAACATAAATTAGAGCCCCTGGACTTTGAACACTTTTATATATATACATACAAATGAATGTGCTTATGTTTTTGTAGCTTTTATTTTGAAACATTGCTACAATATAAATTTATTCAAAGTATTGGCCATTGTTAGCTATGACCTCTTTATATCTTTCTGACAACATAAGGATTCTGCTCATCTTTTGAACTGTTCTCAAGTGAAGCGTATCCCAGAGAGAGCGTTCTGCATCGATCGAAACAAATAGTAGCCCGAGGAGGCAAGGTTTGGGCTATTAGGCAGGTGAGGCAAAACTTCTCAACCACTTCTTTGTAAATAGTTTTTAACGAGCGTTGTTGTAATGGAATATTACGGTTTTATATCTGGCCGCATATCTTGGGCGTTTTTTTGGCCAATACACACCTCAGGTTCCCTGTGATGGTATGGGCAGATTTCATCATTGCATGCTCCCACCAAATACAGATAATTACCTTAGCGCCGTGGATATTTGGATTTGGTATCGATTCGGCTGATTGGTCGGGCTTCATGTACGATCTCTTGCGCTTCGGGCATCGATTTTCATAGAAAGTAATGACTTGCGGCATTTCACACACAAAAAATAATCTTTCAAGGTCTCTCGGCTTCAATTTGTATGGTACACAATTTCCTTGCTTTTAGATAAATCCTATTGGTCGCAAACGTTTTGAAATTGCTGCTTGATTAACTCCCAATTAGGGTTTTTATCCCTGGAATTCCCAGTACAAATTTCCGGGAATTTTGCCAATTTTTCACTACCCGATTCCGGGGATTCTTAGTCGTGAATCCCGGGAATTAAAAACTGACGAAAATACATAGAAAACAAGTTAGAATTATATTTTTTTCACCAAAAAACAGTGAAAAGTTTTTTACAATTTTTTGCTTATATCTTGGCAATAATGACCGCTTATTATTATTATTTATTGGGGTTTATCGTATGAAAATTTAAAAAAGAATTTATTTCTTATTGAATCGTTAAAATTTCTATAATTTTTTTCTTCAAATCCATAACCAAATAGCTTCAAAAATTTATTAAATAGTTTAAAAAGGTGGTTTAAAATGGTTTAAGAAAATTTTTTCAATTAATTTTGTAAATGATTTGATTTAACAAAAATTTAATCATTCAAAGTTTGAATAAATTCTGTTATTAACTTTAAAATTAATTCAGTTTAAACAAAGGCTTTGGAATGAATCTAAAAAATTAAATATTAGGAATGGATTTATGGAATGAAAGGCTGACATTTTTTAATCACGGATTAAGATTTTAGTGAATTGATCTCAAATTTTATTAATTAATTCGAAGCTCTGATATTTAATAATTATAACACTAAGTTTTTATATGAAATTTGGCTATAATATTCCTAATTTACAATATCATTAAATATTTCGAGAATAGCCGGGTACCCGGGAATGTTGGAAAAAATGTCCCGATTCCCGGGAATCAAAAAAGGTCGGGAAATTAAAAACCCTACTTCCAATGTTTTTTAAAGCTCTTGTTGAGTTTGAAAACAATCTTCATGGAATAATGCCTCCAATTCTTGGTCTTCAAATTTGATGAGCTGGCCTATGCGATCATTGTCTACCGTGGCAAAATCAAAACTTACAATCCGCACAAACCATTTCTCGAATGTTGAAACCGATGAAACACATTCACCATAAGCTTCAATGAGCAATCGGTGACAGCGACATTTTTTTTAAAATTCCCGCATAAGACGACGCATTGGTACAAAATCCCGCATTTTTAATAAGTACACCCAGCGAAAAAATGAACACATCCGTGTACAATTTGACACCATTCGGTGCCAATATTGTATCAACCCCGTAAGTGTACAAATTGTACACGAACGGTGTCAATTTGACAACGAAAAAATTACACCATTCCGTTGCCGAATTGACACCATCCTTTGTCGATTTGACAACGTTCGTGTACAATTTTATAACAGACCGTTGACAATTTGTCACCGTTCGTGTACAATTTGACACCATAAGTTGCGGAGCAGCAATGCCGGAAGGTGTAGCTTCGAAGATAAAAATTGTATTGTTGTTGTTGCTTCAACATCCTACAGTTGGTGTCTTCCTCAAGTCACGTCAGACAGGACTTAAGAAAATACGAGGAGAGCATACAGAATTATGTATAGGATCCATTTGATTGCAGCTCGTATATGACAGCTATGAACGACATTCATAGAGACGCCATCAATTCCTTGGTAGCAGGATACCGTATGAATGTCATACTTGGAGGTCGCCCACCACCGATAGCAGACTTTCTGGCATGTGGTGATGGTCCTAATGACTCCCTCCACATATTCAACAGTCCAGCCAACCCTACTTCACTACACAATTCCTTGGACTTGATATACATGCGGGGGGTTCCGCATATTATCTTTATATAAATAAATCTTCTGTACGTGTAACTGAACTCCTCCTTAACGGCTAGGCCTATTGCGATGAAATTTGTTGTGTGTTTGAGTGGGTCTCTGGATGGTTTAGATCAGGGGTGCCCACAAGTTCCTTATGGAAGAGTAAACACCAATACATTTAAAGAAAAGCTACTTTTTATTCAATATTTGTTGTTGCTAAAACCAATTCATACAAAGAAAAAAAAACTCACTTTCAACACACACATTTTTAAAATATCATACGATAAACAAAAACAAAATCTACATGGATGATCGCAGTCGTCAATGTTTACCAGCAAAGCATACGAAAGTCTTGTTGCTTTCAACATGCGTGTATTCAGTGAAGAACGACAAAAAAAATAATAAGACAAAGTTGTTTGTCTATTTTGTATTGCTAGTGCTGAGTGCTCTAGTGAGTATACAAAACACACAGCCTATAGCTAAGAGCAATTACAAAAACAAAAGAGTACCAAGAGTATAGGGCTTGGGCATGACTGGTTTAGATTCACAATTGACCTATATAGGTACAATGGGCGTGGCACCTCCCATATACAGTAAAAATTTATTATTGTATATCTGGAGTACTATTATAGCGGGAGTCTTCAAACTTTGTGTGAGCTATGGCAGAACAAAGTTTGACGGGACAGCTAGTATATTATAAAATTGTTTACGCTGCTACAACAACAACAATCAATAGCTGATCAAAGTACAACAGTTAATGAAAGTGAATAACATGTTATTATAATTCAAATTACAGGTTCTCTTTATAACGACCACTGCAGTGCACTGTTATAAATATGTATGCACTTGGTATTGTTTACAATACAACAATACAAACTTAACTTGGAAAATTATATACATATTAAATTAACATTTGCCATTTTTTTAACTGCAAACATCGGGCATTTTACATTCTTGTATATTTCAAGGAATGTATAAATACATATATGATATACATAGCTACATATACTTACATGCTGCTGTGCATTTTATAAATCTACTTATTATTCCGATTATTTATACAGTTTGTTTTTAATAAAAATAAAATGCATTTGAAAATATTTACATATTCAGTCAATAACTGAAGGGATTACTGATGCTGCTGTTCATGCTGCCACTGCTGTTGAATAAATAATAAATGCAGTCAGTCAGTGTTTGTTCGCACTGTTCAGAAAACCGTTTTCTTAAGCAATAATAATGAAAATAAATATATTGAGATTGCAGAAAAATTTTCCATTTTACAGGGAATTTATTGGTTTTTTGTTGTAGTTAACAAACGAGTGAACTGAATATATTGACAATATGTTACTAGATTACCTTAATTTTAATAAAAATTAAGAATTAAACTATACAGAAATAAGTTTTTAAATTTTTAAATAAGAAGCTTATGGTGAATGCGTTTCATCGGTTTCAACATGCGATAGCTGGTTTGTGCGGTACAGAAGTGGTGATTTTGACACGGAAGACAAATATTGCCATGACCAACCAAACAAGTTTGAAGGCTGAGACCCCTTGAAAGACGATATTGTACAATATGTCTGAAATGCTGCTTGAACGCTATAAAAGAAAATCACTTTTGCACTAAATCATTACTTGCGATGAAAAATAGATCCATTTCCGCACAAATCAACATATACAGTAGAAGACAAAACCGTTCACAAAAAGTCACGAAATTTTTGTATTACTAACTTAAACAATATATAAAAAATAAATTTAAAAATTGGATTAAATACAATATACTACTTTTAAAACAAAAGTCGGTGTGAACAGTTTTGTCCCTTGTTTCAAAAACAGAGTAATTTTAAAATTAATATTTTGTATGACCACCACGTGATTTTTTTAGAGCTTTGATTCTTTCTGGCATAATATTTACAAGATTTTCCGAAATGTTTGTTCTTATATTTTGCCATGTTAGAATGGCTTGTTCCTACAATTCAACTACTGTTCATGGAAAGTCTTTTTCGGCAAAAATTGTCCAAAGGTGCTGGATAGGGTTTAAATCTGTGGCAGTTTGATTCCGTTATCAACAAACATTTTTTTTTGTAATTTTCGCGGTGTTCTTAGGATCATTGTTCTACATAAATATATCCTGTTGACCACGTTCAACACCGAATATATCCAGACTAGGGAGATGAGAGTCCCTCAATATGGTAATATAGTCTATGCCACTCATAATATCATTGATACGCCGAAGTACACCGAGCTCATTGCCACGGAAACATCCCCAAACCATGATTGATACACCCCCAAATTTCATAGTTTGACATATGTTGTGACCTTGTACCACAACGCGTTTATCAACCCATGCACAGTGGTTTAAAAACTTTTTTTTTGGAAATTATTCGGTATCTTGGGAACTATTGGAGATATTGTAACGAAATTTTACATGGTTTGAGGTGACTTCTTTTCATGTTGATTTACGTTCGTTCAGCTTCCTACCGCTAATGGGACAATTACGTAGCCCCTCAAAGTTGGTCACCTCGGGTCTCAATTTTTTAAAAAAAAATTGCCAAAAATTATGATCCGAATGAGCTGAAGTTTTGAATATAAATAGTCCTTGAGAAGATCTGCAAAAAATACGCTCACAAGTGTAGGTTATCTCTATTAGTTGAAGAGATATTTAGGTTTATTTATTTATTTTTTTAATTTTGCTCGATCTTTTTATGGTTTTTTAGATATACGGAGGTACGAAATTTATTTTTAAAATATTAGCTATATTGGCGATAAAATTCTAAATACAATAAATAGACTTGCTAACAGTTATCTCTTCCCTATAAAAAGTTATACGCATCCAAAGTTGGAACTTGTAAAAAGGGCCGTAATTTTTAATTTTTTTCCCAAAAAAGCCCATATATTTTTTTTTTTAGAAAAAAAATTTCTTCGGGACTGTATAGAATTTTTATATGTACCGAAAAAATAACTTAATGCAAAAGCATGCAAAGAAAAATTTGGCTCATATATATATATCACCCCCCAACACTTTCCAAACTTGGCCAATTTAAAAAAAAAAAAAATTCGATTTGAGTAAAAAAATCTAAAAAGGCAAAGCACCGATGCACGAAAGAGATCCATATTTGCATAGTCCTATATATTTCTTAAATACCTACTAAGTATTTTTACTATCACATGGTAAATAACGTCACAGTAGGCACTTTTCTAAAAAAACTCAGTTTTTGGAATACATTTTCCCCGTTTTAGGAATTTCGGTATTTGAAAATAAAAAATTTCAAAACATCTAATGCCAATGATTTAGGGACATTTGAGTCTATATTGGTTCCAAATTTTGTTATGATATCTTTAATTGTTAAAATTGTACATTAATTCAAATTTTATATTTTTATTCGTGGAAAATCACCATATGAAATGTTTTTTAGTTTTTAAGGTAAAGGAAGACCCAAAATTTTATAAAACTATTTAATTTTACTAAAATATCAATCCTCAGGTCATAATGTTTTCAACAATATCAAATACTTATATAAAAAGCCTTTATTTACTCCTCAGAAGTTCCACAAACCTTGCCCCCTTTGAAAAATGTGTACGTTTTTTCATATATTTCATGCAATTTCGTGGGACTGATGAATTACTTAGTTTTTTTTATTTCATTGTTATGTCCGATAGAAACTTTGTATTTTTTTAGCAATTATTTTGACCGAAACGCAATTTTCTATATTTTTCTTCAAAACTGAATTTATAGCTTTATACATTGTAAAGTAACTGAAAATTTATTAAAGTGCTTTATTTTGGTGGGACCAAATACATGAATTGCTGAAATCTGACCTGAATATCACAGGGAAACTGTTCTGAACGCAACCAATTCGTTTGAAGTAAGCATTGGCCGAATAACGCTCAGAATATGCGGGCAGACATGAAAGCATAATATTCCATCCTGACAACGCGTTGCAACGCTAGGCCATATGTTGAAATAAGTAAAAGTAAAACCTATTTAGAGGAAGTGCACGCAGAGAAAAAATATAGTTGGGCATGGTTACTGTAACCATTTCAATATTGTTACAAGATTTTTAACTATATTATAGTCCCAGTAACAATTTACATGATTGTGGTAACCATAATATGGTTAATTTATGTTTCACATGATTGTATCAAACATATATATGGTTTCAGTAAACAAATATATGTTTGTGACAACCATTCATATGATGAAGGACTTATCATATTATGTTGCTCTCGGCTTAAAGCTTATCATAATATGAGAACAACATATTATGATAAAATTATTCATCATATGAATGGTTGTCACAAACATATATTTGTTTACTGTAACCATATATATGGCTGATACAATCATGTGAATCATAAATTAACCATATTATGGTTACCACAATCATGTAAATGGTTACTTTGACTATAATATTGTTAAAAATCTTGTAACACTATTTAAATGGTTACAGTAACCATTTTTTATATTTTTTCTCTGCGTGTGGTTGGGAAGTTTTGCCTCACCCGGATTATTCTTTCACCAGCCCCAGACCAAATGTAGATTTTATGGGCGAAATTGAGAAAATTTTAATTATTTGCTTGTTTTTTTGGGTATTGCTTGGGATTTGTTTTTCCTAAATCGTATAAAAGTTTTACTGGTGTAAATAATATCATTGCAGTATGCTAGCGAATATTATATTTTCATGAATTTCATCGATTTGAAATCAAAACCCATTAACAAATCTTAGCGCCTGGAAAAAGATATGCCAATGCATTGGCAAACTAAATACATTTTCCTATAAGTTTTAATTATAAAGATTATTAACATGTGTTTTCAGTATCATCAATCTGATATATTTTTTAATTAATTATTTTAATCGAAAATTTCACATTTTCTGCGAATACTTACTTAATTCAAAGCACTTGACTTTGTATGTGTGTTTTGTTTGTTTTTTTTTTCAATAATTCTTTCAAACGTAAATTAATAATTTTCTGGCAAAACCAATTTAACATCTTTAATTGTTTATCTCAAGAAGGAAAAATCAATAAAAATATCAAAAGAAAAAAAATATATTTTCAACATCAATTAAAATGATTAATTACAACAACAGCAAAAACAAATAACAGCAGCCACAATAGAATCAACTTCGTAGTCAGTCATTCCCATTCATTCATTTACACATTCAAACATTCTCTCATGCTAGGTTTTCATTCTACTCATGTAGGGTTTCGGTAAGGGAATTTAAACAATATGAAAATGTTGGGGCAAGAATTAACGTTTCTGAGTCCATCATTGCCCAGCCCAAACATCTGAAGCTAGATATATATAAAATTTAGATCGAAGCTTCCTTTCTTACGGCAAATAGATTAATGAAAAGTTAAAAGTTTATAACTTCTAAACAAATAAGAACGGAAAATATAAAATGTAATATTTTATTCAAAATGATTGAGCTTATATTAATAAACAAAGCATTAGAAACCCTAAACTACATACTACTTCAAACACTGTATTTGAAATGTATTCTAGTTTGTTGTTAGTGTGTATTTAATGATTTCTGAAAAACCAAATAAAAACCTAACCAAAGGACGATTCATGTCTAATATAGTGATGAGGTAAACTAAGTGATTTAATGGCTACCAAAGGCAGACGGGGATGAGAACGACAGGGAAACGTGTAAAAATCACTAATTGGTTAAAGTTATCAGTAAATCAGCCGTAAATATTTATGTATAGAAGAGAGCATCGTCTGTCCCATTATCCATGCCCAATTATATGGACAACCACAATGTGTTTAGAATACGTATGTATGTATGGTGTGTGTGCATACGAAAGGAGATAGATTTCCAGCATTCCCTTACAGACAGTAATCACTTTGCTGACTGCCATTAATTGTATTTATATATTTTTGGCTCATTTAACACATATGTGTTTTTTGTAGTGCAAAGGTAAGTTAATTGGAAGCAATAGTTGTCCCTGGTAATCTAGCGTGTAGTCAATTGTCTCTTTACTGTCTCTAAGTAATCTATGGTGAAGTTACTTGAGACATTTTTTTTAGACTTTATATTAGATATCAATTAGAAAGTTAATTTCCGCTTAGTGTTCTGAAGTATAGTATGTCAATTTGTTTTATTTTCATACCACTTTACGCTTAAGGCTACGTTCACAATGAAAGAGTCACTCCCACTCTGCATTCCATTCCAAAATGCTATAAAAATGGATCTATTTCGATAACCCGAAGCGTAAGAGATTTTCAAGTCAATATCTTAATTACATTCAAAAATATTCCACTTTAAAACTCCGTCCTTCAAAAATATTGCACTTTTTCATACTAAATTTTTTTTATAAATTTTCTTAATATTTTATTCAACAACAGGTCATTGGTTCTGACTTAGTCACATTAATAAAATTTATAAAAATTTTAGGTAGGAAAAAGTGCAATATTTTTGAACGACAGAGTTTTAAAGTAAAATATTTTTGAATCTAATTGAGATATTGACTTGAAATTTTTTTGTAAGATCAAAAATTTACTTATCTGAATAAAAAAAATTGTTCGGAATAAATGTGGATCAAATTGTTCCTAATATTTGCATTCCTAATCAAATTTTGATACAAATTTGTAATAAAATGTCAACGTTTTTTAAATTTGTGAATCCCGCACTTCCTAAAAATTGGAGCGAAAATTCCAAAAATTACATTTTTTATAATTTTGCCCATAGGGACCACATTTCTTTCGAGCCTGGGAAAATACTATGGGGATAAATAAGGAACACATCAAGGTTTCTGAAGCTGTTTTTCGTTTTCTGATCCCAGCTTTGGGATTTTAGAACATGTGGACATGTTTTTTATACTAAAATGTTCTCCGTAAAGATTTCTTACAGGAAAACATAAAATTGTTATATGTTCTTAAAGAAAGTTTTTTTTTAATAAAAACAGAGTTAAGTTACCTTTTCGGCTAAAAAACAGCAAAAATCTATTATTTTTTAATTTTTAAATTGAAAATCGTTTATTTTTGGATACATAACTGTTATTGATTTTCTGTATATTATTGGTAATTTAGTTGTCTAACTAACAAAAAAAAGTCGCCCAAGATTTTTAAAAAATCGGAAATCCCTGTCACTCAGAAATTAAAAGAGATAAATAGCCGTTTAGAAATGCAAGATTTAGTTCCAAAAATAAATTAATTCTGCCCCACTATGCGTGCAAGAGATGGCTTGTGCTGTTTAGAAGTGCTGATTCTGACACGGATGACAAAGATGACTCAAGCCAGCCAAAAAACTTTAAAGACCAAAAATTGGAGGCATAACTCCATGAATATTGTTGTCAAACTCAACAAGAGCTTCCAAAATCATTGGGAACTACTCAAGCAGCAGGATTTAACCAAAGGCAGAGAAATTGGGTACCAGACGAATTGAAGCCGAGAGACCTTGCAATACGATTATGCATGTCCGAAATTATATTTGAACGCTATAAAGAGGATATTTTTTGCACCGAATCATTGCTTGCCATGAGAAATGGGTCCATTACGATAACCCAAAGTGTAAGAGATCGTATGCGAATCCCGGCAATCCAGCCGAATCGACACCAAAGCCAAATATCCATGGCGCTACGGTAATGCTCTGTATTCGGTTGGAGCAAAAGTGTCCTATCTATTACGAGCTAATGAAATCTGTCCATGTCGTCACAGGGAACCTGTGCCAAATACTACTGATTCGTTTGAAGCGTTTCCAAAATATCAAGAATCTGCGGCCGGACATGAAACCATAATATTCCATCATGACAACTCGCCCACAAGTTGCAATACTTGTTAGAAACTATTTAGAATGAAGTGGTTGGGAAGTTTTGCCACACCCGCCTAATAGACCAGGCCAATACTTTGAACAAATTTATATTGTTCAAATGTTTCTAAATAAAAGCTTAAAATTTCGGAAAAAATGCCGCATTTTTAAGTCATACACCCAATAATATATATATGTAAATATCAATAATATATTAGAGCATTATAATTATAATGATTTATTGACTGCTATCATAGTTGATGTGATAATTCTGGGGGTCATTATTGACTCAGATAAGAAACTAGTGTAGGACAAGTCCTCCCAAATCTGCTACAAACAACTCCTGATTGGAATAATGATTTGTTTTCCAGATAGGCTTCCAACCACACAGATTTTTTATGATGCAGGCTAGTAAAACTAAGAAACAAATTCAGTGAAACAATTTTCTGTGAACTGTTTTTTGCCACGAATTATAAAAAATATACCACCACAAAGTAAGAGTGGTATATTCGACTGTGACTAAAGTATACTTTAAGATAAACTAAACACTTTTTTATGAAAAAGACTCGGTTTAAAAAGCCTTTTTCTCGATATTGACCCAATGCATGTCCGAATTTTATGTCCTTGGAAAGGTCTGTGAAATGTTTATCATTAGGTACCCATTTTGACTACATTAATGATTTAGTCCGATTTAGATCCAAAATTAATTTAAAATCGAGGTAGTCGTGTGTTTTGCTTATATCTCAGGTCGATTTTGCCGAATTTAAATATCAACCGAACAGGGACTATAGCGGATTTATTAATGTATAAGTTATTTGGAGGCTTCGGGAAATTGATTTCAACATAGAGACGGACTTAGATATATCTAGTCCACTATCTACAACTGTTCACAATATATCGCAATGAAAACCGAAGAAATTGCAATCGCAATGACATACTTATATATACCCTTATCCATGGCGAAGGGTATAAAACAAAATTTGTAATGTAGTCTACCTATTCAACCAAGCATTGAAAGTTCAAACAAATACATTAATCATCACATACAAAATTCTACATACAGTAGATTGCGAGCTGCTAACAAATAAAAACAAGTAAGAAAGTATGATCGGTCAAGCCCGACCATATAATAACCTACACTAAGTAAAAGAGCGAAAACATTTTTCTTTTAAAATTTCAATAATTTATATTTTTGAGTGATTTTTGGAAGTGGACCTTATATGGGAGCTATGACCAATTATGGACCGATCACCATGAAATTAGGTCGTGTGATTTATGTCCATATGAAAGTTAACTATGTTGAATTTTGTGTGTATCCCAACATTTTTAAGTGATTTATGCACGTAAAACTGATTTTCGGAAGCGGGTCTATATGGGAGCTATGACTAATTATGGACCGATCGTAAGAAAATTTGGTGACATGAATTTTGTATATATAAAACTTATTTGGAGCGGAATTTCTGGAGATACATATATAAATTAAACATTCCTGACCGATAAAGTCCAATTTCGGAAGGACATTTGTAAGGGGGCTAGGTGAAATAATGGACCGATTTCAGCCAGTTTCAATAGGCTTGTACCAAATTTGATCGAAATATCTTCAAAATTGCGTCCTGTACTCGGTACACAAAGTTTACATGGACAGCCAGCCAGACTGACGGACATCGTTTAGTTGACTCAGAAAGTGATTCTAAGTCGATCGGTATACTTTAAGGTGGGTGTTAGACTAATATTTTTGGGCGTTACAAACATCTGCACAAACGCATTATGCCCTCTCTACTAATGTGGTGTAGGGTATAAAAATAAAGGAAACTGAATGAAATTTAAATAGGCCTAGTGAACATTCGTACCGAACGTTCACCCATCATTTGCTCATACTCATTATCAATCATTTTTATGCTGCTGTCTTTGTACCTCACCAGTCTGTCACTTCAGACAGTTTGAGACTAAAATGAAGCAAAAATGTTTTAAAAAAGTTTTCCCTTTCATTCCCAGGAAAAATAACTCAAGTTGGTTATAGTATGTAGTCTTTAAATTTGACTAAATTTTATTTTCGAAAAAGAAAAAAGCACTGACACAAAATAAAAATGTATTCGGCCAACAACACAAAACCATCATTATATGAATGTTGCTGTTGCTGAACAGGCCTGAAGGCAATGTGGTTCTTGCTATATATGATTAAAAATTACAAAATGAAATGAAATAAAATACAAAAAATTTAAATACCCAGTTGCTCTCTCATCATAACACAATCTCATTATCGTATTCAAGTAGGCACAGACCCGTCTGTCCCTTAAAAATTCGAATATATTATCATTTATTTTTTCATGCAACCAAATAAATTCACACCTTAAATTTTTCCAACACAATTCAGCACAATATGAAGGAAAGAAAACTTGTATAGAGAAAATGATAATAAGCCGTTGAGCGTAGCACAAAACTCGAAAAGGGGTACTTGTACTTGTTTTCGTGTGATTGTGTTTGTTCTTGATAAATATTAATGAAAATTTAAATGAATTACAGAATTATACTAAAACAGAAAATCTAAATTATGAATAAGAATGAAATTAAATGTAAAAAAAAATATTAAGCGAAATTGTATGTTTAACGTCAAAACAACAAAATTACAAATATCAAGTTTAAAATTTAAGAAATCATCTTTTATTTTGCTGAAAAGTTTAGCAAAATCGAATAACGTTTAGAGATTTTACATTTTATTTGAATTTTCGAGTTTTTGCACAAAACTATTCAAACAAATTAAATTTGATATCAAAAAGTCATACAATTTAATATACAATTTTTTAAATGAAATTTCAAAAAATTAAGGAAAATTGAGAAAAATATATAATTTTAACTATATGTAACTGATTTAAAATTGGAGGATTTCAAGGAAATTTTATTGTTGATCAAAATAATTTTTTGTATTTTTAAATTTAAATTTAATATTTCATTTTGTATTTAAAATTTCTAGGGCAGTAATAACCCTTTCATAGTTTTTAATCCTAATTTAGCGTATCTTACAATCGAAAACATTTTTTTAAGTTTTTAAAATTTCGTTGAAAACATTTTTCAATATGTAAAATTTGGGATTCGAGAAATGCATCAAAATTTATGATCTTAGTCATAATGAGTTGTTGATGTCTGATTATTGTTACGAAATTGCATTATCAATTTGAATTTGAATTTAACGGTCTGTAACGGCTGCTTGCCATATTCTTCAGTAGATACTTATATTTATTGATAACAGGCTATTATTAACATTGTTTATAATAACATTAACTGTGAAGCAACTTTAAAACCTCTAGGTGATTTGTGGAAATAGATCATTCGAGTTTTTTAGATTATTCATGAGACTTCTATAAGTTGGCGCTGTGTATATATATAAGTAGCAACAGTGAATTGTGAGTGAGTCTGTGTATGGCAGGCTCTATTATATCAACTGTATTATCAACACACAGTGGTCTAGAAAAGTATTTTTTTGGAAATAATTCGGTATCTCGGGAGTTATTTAATAGTCCTTGAGAAAATATGCAGATTATCTCTTTTAGTTCAGGAGATATTTATGTTTATTTATTTTTTTTTTTAATTTTTCTCGATCTTTTGTTTGTTTTTTTAGATATGGCGGGGGTTACGGAGGATCGACATTTTATTTTAAATATCAGCTATATTTAGGATAATATTCGGAATAAAATAACGACAACAGAGATATCTTTTCATCTCTATAAAAAGTTACATTCATCCAAATTTGGGACATGTAAAATGCCCGTATTTTTACGTTTTTTCCCAAAAAAAGTCCCTATATTTTTTCTTTTACAGAAAACTATTTTCTTTGGGTCTATATATGGGCAATTCCACGAGAATCGCTACCACGACTGAAAACACAAAAACCCTTGAAACCTTTTTAAAGATGATCTGAATAGAAAAAAAAAATAATAAAATGTTACTATGTGAATGTATTTAGATCATATTACAACTAGGCTCCCAATTAGCTTGTAGTATGCAATGAATTTGACTCTGATTGTTTTTTTGCTATTGTCAAATTGTTTATTGAAACCGAATTTATATTTCCTTTTTTAGTTTTTGTATACATATATTTACAGAATATATAGAGTTTTATTATAAGAGAAAAATCTGTCACGTACGGTATGTCAAGTACGATATTAAATTTTATTTATTATAAAATCATCCAAAGATTGTTTTTATTTAAATATGATGGATTGTAAAGGAAAAATATTTCGTTTAGTGTAAGAAATTAAAAGAAAACATAACGCCTCTCACGATTCGAATATTTTCGCATACATGTACCTCAAAATGAGTTCCGTTTTATGTCACGTACGATATACCTCTATTTCGCTCAATATTTTTGACAACAATATTCGAAAGAACTTTTTATTATATAGTACCCTCTGAATGGAACATAAAGACCAAATTATTTTTCAGATACTATTATTTTTGCAAAATCTATTTCACCCTATAGGCGTACAAATGTCACGTACGATGATATGGAATTGACCATATGGAAAAATGTGAATTTCATCTGCTCATTAGGCATTACTTTTTGCGGATAACAACCATCACTCAAATAAATGCTAAGCTTGATAAATACTCTGCACTCTGCACCATCAATTTCAATGGTAATAAAGTGATTTTCTGAATTTCGTTGTGACCGTGATGAGGTTTCTACACCCGAATATTTTTAAAAAAATCACGATATGGCTGATCGGAGATTGAAAACGCGAGAGATTGTGGAAGCCATATGCTCAGTGGTTTAAATTTTGAAAAATAAAATAATTTTTTATCCAAAAACCTGTGTTTCAATAAAAATTTAAAACGTCTAATGAGCAACATGGAACAACTCCACTCTCAATATCCATTTAACAAGTGCTTCTTAGTCAGTTCGTAACCTGTCTATTTTACACTTATTTCATACCAGTCACCCAATCCCATTTTGTCTACAGACACTGACTCCCTTACTCCTGTCATACGCCATATACTGTCACATTGTGGCATGAATTTGGTTCAAATTCTTTAATTTAATTATAAAATACTGAGCAACAAAACATATAACACCGTACGACACTCAATATGACATGAACCGGATGATATACGTCTGAAACAATAAATAAACAATAAATTTTTTAAAAACTAAAAAACTGCGTTTTCAGTTTTTCATTTCGTGATCCTGTTTCCTTTTAGAAGGACTTAAAATTTTCAGAGGAGTACATTTTTAAAAAATGTTTTAAAATACTTCTGATCATCCTACTATGTCAAAATTGGCTTCAAATGATCAAGAAGAGTTGAAAAATATTTCGTATTATTTTTATTTTATCCTGTAAGGATGAAAAGATGTCAAAAATGTCCTTTAAAATTTTTGTCCTTGAATAATATTTTAAAAAATATTTTAAATTTGAATTATTTGATTTTTTATATTTTATTTTAATATTTCATTCGAAAAAAAATATAACAAAATCCGTTGTGAAAAGCAACGAAGAAGACTTTTTAATAAACAAGTAAAATGGTATAGTCGGGCAAGCCCGACCTTATGATACCCTACACCGGGTATGTGATTATAAAGAGTTTTCTTTTGATATGAAACTTATATCTGTTGAATCTTATTACATTTTCGGTAGTGGGCCTTATATGGGAGCTATGACTAATTATGGACCAATCGTCACAATTTGGTGGGATGAATTGCGAATATATGAAACATATTTGTGTTGAATTTTGTTTGGATACTGACATATTTCAGCGATTTATGTATATTAATGACATTTTCGAGAATGTTGCTTCTATTGTTATTGGAATATTGTTGACCGATCGTCACGAAATTTGGGCGTGAGAGGTTGGCTTATATAAAACTTAATTGTGCTGAATTTAGTTTCAATATGTTTATAATTAAGATATTTATGAGAGCTTAACTATTTTCAAATAGGCCAATTGTATGGGGGCTAGGATAAATAATATGGGCTGATTCTAACCAAATTCAATAGCCTTTGTCCTTGGGGCAATATAAAGGTTTGCGCCAAATTTTGTCGAATTATCTTTAAACCTGCGACCTGTAGTTTGATTACAATGTTTACATGGATGGACGGACAGACGGACGGACATCGCTTAGTCGACTCAGAAAGTGATCCTGAGCAGATTGGTATACTTGGTGAGTGTTGGAACAATATTTTTGTATGTTCCAAACAACAGCCCTAACCCATTATACCTACCCCACTATGGTGATGTAGTTTATAAACATGCACTTTTCATAATAAAACTTTTTTGTATACTAGTAAATTTTTTTTTTATATTTTAATTTGACCTTTATATATATAAAGGATGAAATTTTAACATTTAGTATAGAATATTTGGCTCTTTAACGCATAATTTTTTTAAAAGGAATTTATTGGTAATCTTAAAGGATATTAAAGAATAAACATTTTAAAGGACATTTTTGACATATTTTGATCCTTACAGGGTAAAATAAAGATAATAAAAAATTTTTTACAACTCTTCTCGTTCTTTTGACATACAATTTGTAATTGTTGGAATAGCAGGAGTATTTTTAAATATTTTTTGAAAAATGTACTTCTTTGAAACTTTGAAGTCCTTAAAAAAGGACACAGGATCACGAAATGAAAAACTGAAAACACAGTTTTTCTCCATTAAAATTGCTTTATATTTTTTTTAGTGTTTTTAAAATTATTCTAAATTGTTTAATTTTTTTTTTTAAAGTTTTTTAAAAATTTTTTATAATTTTTTTTCTTTAATTTTTAAAAAAAAATTTTTTGTAAAAATAATTTATGATAAAAAAAAATTTTTTCATAGAAAAAATCCGGGTTAAAAAATATGTTTCCCGATTTTGACCCATTGTAGGTCCAACATACTATGGCCTTATATACATCGTTGCAATGGACTCTGAAATATCTATCATTAGATATCAATATTGTCTATATTAATGACTAGATCAAAAATAGGGCAAAAATCTAGGTTGTCCCGGTTTTTCGTTATATCTCAGCCATTTATGGGCCGATTTTGTCGATTTTAAATATCAACCGAGCCGGAAGAATTCCCGACATATTGATGTATGATTCATGTATTTAAGTTATTTGGGAGCTACGGAAAGTTGATTTCAACATACAGACCGACATGGCTATATCGACTACGCTATGGGGGTCGCAAATGAAAAATGTAGAAATTACAAACGGAATGACAAACTTATATATACACAGAAAAAATTATATTTCAATTCAAACATTTATCCCATATTGAACTGGTTTCAACTATTTCATAATTAAATCAAGTATTCATTTGCTCAAAAACTAAATTTCTTGATATTTTCTATTGAATTTTGAGTTTTGAATTTGATTATTTTGACAATTGAATATACAATTTTCGTTATTGGTTGAACTTTAATTACAAAAATTATTGAAAAGATAATTTTCGTAATTGAAAGAATGATTTTCTTAAAATAAACTAAAATAATTTATTAAAAATATATTTAATTATCATTTATTTGTTAAAATATTAATCAACATTCTTTGCAACATGTAGATTTCTTAAGAACTTACCCGCTTATTCATAATGAAATTTATTTTTAAGTTTTATAAAACAAATTGCTTAATAAACTTATTATGCATAAGGCATTAAATATTTCAATAAATTCCAATAAACTGGAATTCAAGTTGAAAGCAATTGTAATTCAAGCCTTGAATTATAGTCAAGCAATTGAATTACAGTTTTACTTTATTATTTATTACTTTATTTCAATAGCATTCTTCAGTAAAAAGGAAACATAAATTCAAGCCATATGTTTTCTGTTTCAAAAATATTTAATTTTTCAAATATTTTGCATGTTTAAAACATAATTTCATTTACATTCAAGTCAAATTCCAACAAAATATTCAAGTGCTTGAATTTTTGGGGCTTTGGAGCTTATTGGGATATTTTAATTTTGATTTAATTACTTTAACACTCTGTTTTGTAAAGCAGCCATATAATTTTCCTTAAACAAAAAAGAGATTTAAACTTTAGTTTAGTTTTAACTCATTAATAACTTGAAAAAGAAAAAAACTTTTAAGTAGTTCGCAAACTACAGCAAACAGATTTGAGCAAATGTAAAAAAGTAAATGGAAATTCGAAAATACTGACTTTTTGCTAAATGCTTTTAATTTCTTTTTCTCCATTTCCATTTAAACTCAATTTTAAAGTTTTATTTAAAATTCTGAAAAAAGAAATCCGCTTTTAACGTATTTTATACTTGGCAATAATACTGCATGTGAAAAGGAAAGAAAACTAAAAAGAAAATTAATTAACAATTGTGTATTTTTGCAGAAACAAAAAAAAAATATATAATAGCAAGAATATGGACAAAAATCATAATTACACTAAAAAAAAGGTGCAAATATAATTCTGAAAATTATATTTCCTTTAACGTCTAAATATTATAAAATTTGTAATAACTTACTTTAAGTTGAATTATTTTTTTTCTTCTTTTAATATAGATGTATAGTATTTATTTGGTTTCAATTGCTTTATTATATAGAAGCGTGTTCACGTATTTTAAATCCACATATTCATACCTTTAACAATTAAATATGTACTATACATATCTGTTTAATTAGAGTACAAAACAATAAAAGTGGATTTAAATCCTTCAAAAACTTTTCTTAATTACATTCTCTTTATTTCATAAGTTTTTCATTTTCATCCCACTACTTCTGGTACTTTTTTCCTTAAATATCATTGTCCTAATACGCCAAATGAAGATGTGGATGTTGTAAGTGACAGATGAGCGTTTAAAAATTAATTCTTAGAATTTTATGAGAATAAAATAATTATGCTTAAAATATAAAACAAAGAAACTTGTAAGACAGGGGAGAGTAGGGCAAAGAAGTATAGCTGAAATGAGTTTTGAATAAATTTTAATTTACCATCTTAACAGGCAAGAAATTAAGTTTTCATTAAAATTTAAAAGAAAAGAAAATTAAGCTGAAATATATGGGGGCCTAAGTAAGGACAAATGAGGAACAGGGGTAGAAAAATTTAATTTGGTCGTACTGTTTAGTATACAAATTCATATTCAAAAGTACCATAGTACTCTTAACTAATTAATTAAAAAACCAAAAATAAAATTCACAACAGTAGTTTCTTTAGAAAATATTTGCCCAATTCACATTTGATGTCGTAGTGTTGTAGCATTGTATGTCATAAATATTTTTCAAACTAATTTTTCGAAACAAAAACAAAACATTAATAAAAAAATTACGACATACAACGATACAACGCTACGACACCAATTGTGAATTGGGCAATTGTTTACAAATTTTTTTTTTTTTGTAGAAAATTGTGTTTTATTTTTATAGATTTCAACAGAAATTGTATGTTATATAGGTAATTTTGTATTTAACAGTATTTTCTGTAGAACATTTTGTGCATAAGAATAGTTTCTATGGGTTTTGTGTTAATGGTAATACGGTTGTAATATTTTGGAACTCTTAACTAAGTAATTTAAAGACAAAACAAAAAAAATCTGTGGACTATTTGATCATTATTTTCTATAGAAAACTTTGTGTATAACAGTATTTGTTATAACCTCCACCACCATAAGTGGTGAATGAGGGTATATATAAGTTTGTCATTCCGTGTGTAACATTGAGAAATATTCATCTGAGACCCAAAAAAGTATATATTTTCTTGATCCTTATGAAATTCTAAGTCGATTGAGCCATGTCTGTCCGTCTCTGTAAAACACGCTCACGTCCAAAATACGCAAACAAACTTAGTAGAGTTACAAGAAAAGTCTTTAGTATTGTCCTAAGCAGTTTGGTATTGAAAATCAGCGAAATCGGTACAATGGAACCAAAGTTAAGAATTAAAATGTTGGACAACCTCAAAAAAAATTCATAATTTTCACATCTTTTTGGAAATTTTTTGTAAATATATTGCAGCTAATATCATACAATTTTGCACTCGTTACTTTTATGATCAAAGGAGTAACTCTGCTGAAAATTATAAGAATCGGTCCATGATTTCTCCTAGCCCCCATACAAATATTTTTCCGAAATATGGTTCTATGGTCTATAAATGCCTACAGAATAGGAATATCCATATAAAATTCAGCAAAAATAAGTTTCGTGTTAAAAAAAATTATATTCCAAAATTTTTCGTGGATCGGCCCATATTTGACCATAGCCCCCATATAAAGCACACTTCCGAAAATCTTTTAAATAAGCATAAATGTCTTACAAATGTCGCTATCAAACTGAAATTCGACATAAATAATTCCCATATATACCAAAATCGCCGTACCTAATTCTATGAAGATCGGCCGATAATTGGTTATAGCTCCCATATAAGGACCACTTCCGAAAAACACAATAACCTACATAAATATCTAAAAAATGTCAATATCAAAACAAAATTTCACACACATCAGTAGTTTATATTAATAAATCATACTACTGGATGTTGTGAATATCGGTTCATATTTGACCATAGCTCCCATATAAGGTCCACTTCCTAAAATCAGTTAAGTACTCATAAATCTCTTATAAATACATTTATCATGCTGAAATTCTACAAAAATTATACTCATATATATAGATATCACTGTACCAAATTTTATGCAGATTGGCCGATAATTGGTCATAGCTCCCCTTAAAAAATATTAAAAACATCTCGATATCAAAATGAAATTACGCACAGATCAGTAATTTGTATCCAGTAATCATACTACTGTGAATATCGGTCCATATTTAACCATAGCTCCCATATAAGGTCCCACCCGAAAATCAGGTTGAAATTCCAAAAAAAATTATTCAATATATACAAAGATCGATGTACCAAATTTTATGATGATAGCCCCATTATTGGCCATAACCTCCATATAAGAACCACTTCAGGAAAACACATTAACCTGCACAAATATCCATAAAAATCTATACTGAACCAAAATTTTACACCGATCAGTAATTTGTATCCAAGAATCGTACTACAAGATTTTTTAAATATTGGTCCATAATTCGGCATAGCTCCCATATAAGGTCCACTCTTGTTAATAGCGTTGTTTATATGAAATTCTACAAAAATAGCCCTTAAATACTTAGGACCATAATAGGTCATAGCATCCATATATTAAACCAAAATAGTACACTGATCAGTAATTTGTATTCAAAAATCATAATACTGAATTTTGTGAATATTGGTCCATAATTGGCCACAGCTCTCATATAAATACATAAAAATCACGTAAAAATATTTTATGACAATCGAATCATAATAAGTCATAGCTCCCACATAAGTCACACAACCAAATATTTTGAAATTTGTCTAAATATATTTGTATACCCATTTTTATACTCTGTTTCTTTACTTGAGGTTAAAAGAGCAAAATGTTGATCCATACGTATTAACTAATTATTAAGTATATAAATTGTTAAATTTCATACGATCTAATAGGAATTTCAATTGTAAATTGCTGAA
Organism: Calliphora vicina; assembly: GCF_958450345.1. Classification (NCBI taxonomy): domain Eukaryota; kingdom Metazoa; phylum Arthropoda; class Insecta; order Diptera; family Calliphoridae; genus Calliphora; species Calliphora vicina. The sequence goes on along the minus strand of NC_088781.1, from coordinate 57,172,667 downwards.
TTAGATACAATTTTTTGTACAATTGAAATAAAATATCTTCTGCGTAAACTAGTCTTTCTAACAATTATTATACCATCATATTTAGGTGGAGGGTATTTAAGATTCGGCACGGCCGAATATAGTACTCTTATTCTATAATAGAACTCTCTGTTATACATAATATATTCTATAAAAAATATTGTGTATAATAGTAGTTGTGTAGAAATTTTGTGTATAACAGTATTTTCTATGGAACATTTTCTGTCGATAATTGTGTATATAACAGTATTTTCTTTAAAGTCTCACAAAGTTAAATGCTCTGATTCTTGGGTTGAAGTCGTATAAAGTTCAGAGAGTTCCAGATCACAATTCGGTAAAGAACTTAAATGCAAAAGAACGAGCGAAAAAATTTAGGTCAAATAAACCTGTTGTGTGATGAATGATGAATCGTATGTACTGGCAGATTTTTCACTATTTCCCGGTCAAGAATTTCATGTAGCTGATGAACGATGTAATAATGTTCAAGAACAATACCGGATAAAAAATAACAAAATTCCACAAGAAGTTTCTTGTGTGGCAAACCATTTGCAGTTATGGCAAAAATAGTCAATCATTTGTGACATCGGACACAATAAACACAGAAATATATATTACTCAATGTCTACAAAAACGGTTTTTACCTTTCATAATACAGCACAGAGTGCCTTAATATTTCTGGCCCGATTTGACATCATGCCCCAAATGCCACGGGAGGGAAATCCACCCAACTGTCAAGAACTTCGGCCTCTGGAAAGGTATTGGGCTGTTGTAAAAAAATAATTAATGAAAACAGGAAAGATATTACAGGACATATCCGATTATGAGCAAAGAACTATAATCCTGTTACAATACAGTAATTTACTGTTAATACTAATAAATTCAAGGATAGGAAATCTATAAAGAATAACAGAATTAATTGTTCGAAAACCAAGAAAATTTTAAGAATTTTTTATTTATTTTTTTTACCAATTTAAAATCTTGTGGATATTCTCTATGAAAAGGAAATCAAATAATTGTGATGGTGTGCCTAAAACAGAGAGCATAAGAGCTCAAGATCAAAAGGATATGACTAGTTAATGTTAGATGGGTGCTGAAATTTAATGCTAAAATAATATTTTCACAATCATATGACATCATGTGGTCTGTAAAAATTACAAATATCCATTTATTTTGGCAAGTAAAGGAATTCCAACACTGAGGAAAACAACTGTAAATAATATTAAATTTTACACTATTTCATAGCATCCTATCTTTAGCTTACAAACTGTCAACATTTTTTACAATTTTAATTTAATATTTAAGTGAATATCTCTGACCAGACGCCCTGAGTAACAGATCTAAACTATCAGACCCGAATAAATTAAAATTTCGTTAATTGACCTTCCATAACATACGACTGCACTATTTTAGGCAGAAAGGACCTGCTTTCAAAAGCATAGGCGCTTAATTTATTTTTGTAAATAATATATGGTTTATTGAACTGGGTTCTCCTTATTATATTTACATCATTTAATTAGCGCTTGTAGGTTGCAATAAAGATAAATGTCCACATATGTTCGTTTGGGTAGCATAAAATATATGATGTCACCTCCCATGGATCAGGTAACACAGCTTTGATTACTTCAATGCCTAACCTTTTATTTGTATTTAAATAAAATCCACTTCAAAACAATTTTTTTTTTTCAAAATTTTAAAAATCATTTTTACAATTTTTTCAAAATCTATTAAAAACCACTATTTTTACTAAAAAATAATATGTACCAAATTTCATCGAAATATCTTCAAAATTCCGACCTGTACTCTGCGCACAAGGTTTACATGGACAGCCAGCCAGCCGACCAGACGGACTGACGGACGGACATCGTTTAATCGACTCAGAAAGTGATTCTAAGTCGATCGGTATACTTTAAGGTGGGTATTAGACTAATATTTTTGGGCGTTACAAACATCTGCACAAACGCATTATACCCTCCCCACTATGGTGGTATAAACAGCTGATGTGGTGGACAATTGGATACCCTTTTGAGACAAATCAGTGCTGTTAAAATTCACATAGCATTTTCGAATTCTTTATCCACCACGACATATCGAATGTTGGCTGTAGATATCAAACAATTATATACATTATTTTGGGTCCATATTAAAGACCATCATTAATTAACGTTTTTTTAAGGCAAAAACCAACAAATAATAACAAGAAGGGAAACGCTGTAAAAAAACCTAAGTCGGTTGTCATAAAAAACCTAACTCTAAGAGGTAGTTTCTTACTTGTCAGTTAAACATAGCTTAACACGGTGTTATATTAAACCTGAAACATATTTAGCAGGGATTTAAGCAATGATTGTGTTTCTCACTAATGGATTAATTTTGTTAGCATTGCCACACTTTTCAGTAAAATCATATGTACAATTGTTCATATAAAAATACTTTAAATTTTATAAGAAAAAGCAACCGCGTACATAACTTTTTTTGTAAAAGAAAAAGTGACATTAAAGTATATAAAATGTATATTAAAAATGTTATATTGATGTTAATAAAGCAAATCAAAACATCTGTTTGTGCTTTGGCATTTTATACTTAGGTTTAACTCACCAATGTTGCTCAGTTAAACCTAGATTATATAGGAAATTAACAATAAGTGAAGAACAAAATTTTTAATTTAATTTAGATTTGAACGAAGAATGTAGATTATCTTTATCCCGTAAACTAGCTCTAAGTGTGCAAAACACTTTCACCACACGACCTTAAAATAACAAAATAACTAGCTTGACCGGTGAGCTTCGCTACCCCTGTCGAAGTAAAATAAAAAAAAATGTGAAAAGATTTTATAAGCTAATAAATGAATATAATTAATACCGGAATTTCTTGTTTGTGATTAATTGCATACTATGCCGTTGAAGGTATAAAAAATATCCTGTGATTTTAAAAAATCTTGAAGCTTTTTTTAAGACATTCGCCTATTTTTAGTCAGACTTCTTATAATGATATGAAAGCTATGTATTATAATAGTTAAAGTAATGCTTCAAATTAGTTATTTTGTTACCATTGTAGATAAAATATATAAATATTCGAATATCAAGTGAATCTAATTGTAAGAGTCTTTAAACTTTGTGTAAATTACGTTGATGCCAGTGTCCTGTTATGCCAGAAATTAAGAAGGGGTGCCACAACCCTTGTTCCCATCCGTCCCATTTTTGGATACACTTCATGTACTGATAAGAAATTGATTCGTATAAAGTTTGAAGGCTGTCGCAATAATAGTTCTGCAGATATTCGAAAATACTTTATACTTTGCATGGGAAGTTCCACGCCCACTTATCCACTCCCGCCCATTTTCAGCTATTCTATGTAAAACGATAAGAGAGATATTCTGATAAAGTTGGAAGAATCTAGTAATTTAGATCTCAAGATATTTAGAAATAACTAATTACTTGGTTTGGGATGTGATTCACCCCGAGTTCCGATCCTTCCCATTTTTTTTATTAACTTCTTGCACTGATAAGAAATTAACTCATATGAAGTTTGAAGCCTTTCACATTTACTGTTCGCCAGATATTCGAAAATAACTACTTACTTTGTATGGTAGGTGCCACGCCCACTAATTTAATACCGCCCATTTTCAGCCAAACCATGTAAAATGATAAGGGTGCTATTCGGACTAAATTTCAAGACTTCCACAATTATAAATCACCATATATTTGAAAACAACTATTTACTTTGTATGGAAGGTGTCACACCCCCTGTTCAGATCCGTCCCATTTTTAGTTAAACTTCAAACAGTGATACGAAATTGATTCGTATAAAGTTTGAAGATAGTCACAATTTTAGTTCTGCAGAAAATAACTATTTACTTTTGTCACTTTGTGTTCCAAGTTAAGAAAAACTATACAGTCTATTATTGCTTCCAAGTAAAGGAATATCTATGTTCCAAATTTCAATCAAATCGGTGCAGCCGTTTACTCTTGATTGTTTAAGAACTAAAGGTATCAATTTTACCGGTTTTCCCCCTTTAAATTTCTTTCTGGTCCATTTTGACCAGATCCATATTGACGCTTCCAAGTAAGGATCTATCTATGTTCCAAATTTCAATAAATCGGTTCAGCCGTTTAGGCGTGATGCTCAAACAACCCAACAAACCAACAAACAAACTTACAAAGACATTTATATATTTATATGGATTTTATTACAATTAAATTTAAAAATTTAAACAATTCTTTGGTTTTTGTCAAGAAGGGAAGGCTCTAATTTTATCTACAACAACAGATTCTCTCTTTACTCACATACAAGTAGCATGTGAATTCAACACATTTGAGCGAGAGTTATCTTCAAAACTTTTTATTGCAAATTGCAATAAAATTAAAAATTCACAAACACACAAACTTTTTTCCAACATTTAAACCATTAAAGTAACCGAACCATGTATGTTTTGCACATACGAAAAATTTATTTTTGTAATTTTGATGACATTAATTTCTTTTTATAAAATCTTTTAGACATAAAATTTAATAAAAAAATGTTTTTTTCAAACAGCAATTAATTTTCTGATGTAACATGTGTAGGGTATCATATTATAGAGCTTACAACTCTCTGACTTGTTTGTATTATCTTAAATTGTTTATATTACCAAAAAGGTAACGGTAGCCGGAAAAAGTGGATAAATTCAACGTCAATATTTTAATGTTTAATAAATTTGTTCAATAATTGAATAAATTTACATATTTTTGATAATTATTATATTGAATGGTTTAAATTTTAAAATTTTTTCTTTATATAAAAAAATATATTCTTGTGACCTCCAATATTTCGCGTAAATTAAACATGATTTATCGTAGCTTTTATGATCATATTTAGAACAGTAAGACGAAGGTCTATAAAAATTTTTATTTCCTAAAGCTAACACTTTAGTTTCAGCTCAGAGAGTTTGAACATATCTTCAAATTTATCCAACCCTCTTAAGCCGGCGAATAGGATAAATTTATGATGTTTGCTTGTAGTTGAATTTTACTTTTCAAATATTTAATATTGTTATGTTATTTTATTTTTTAGAAAACAAATTCTTCAAAAAAATTCGATTTAATTTCTATTGAAACATCGAATCTTATATTAGGGATTTTGTCTACTGAATGAAATTTTATGAGTCTCTTCGTATATTCATTGCAACAATAAATTTAAATATTTCAAAATTAATGCAAATAATCTAAACTCTATTTTAAATTCTCAACTAATTTGATATTTGTATTTGCTTTAAAAACATATTTACTAAATACACATTCACACAGAAAAAAGTGAAAACTTAATTTAAATACTTTGTAAAGGAAGCCAAATATTTGCAAACACAAATACATACACACAAAGATGAAAATTTTTCATTCTCTCCTCATCACTTCTTACAAATATTTTCCAAACCAAATAATGATGGTAAATTCCATTGAATTCCAAGAAAGACGTTAAAGTCAAACAATTTTTAAATGTTGTAAAAAAAATAAATAAATAAATATAAACATTAAAGTTTAAGCCAACGAAAAAAAAAGAAAACAACATTAAAATATTTCACATTAAAATAGAATTCTACAATCGGCTGGGTCGAATTTTAAATACTTACCACTAAAATCTCTCGACAACTGACAACTATTTCAGTGAAAAATGGCCTCCAATTTTCCAAAAATATACAGATGTGTATATCCTATTTAATTCAAATTGGATTTTAGTAACGGATCCTGGTCAACCATTTGGGGGGAAATAAAGTAAAATTTATTTTACATTTTATTATTTATTATCAGGGAAACCGGAAATATGCTCTAAAAAAAGCGTTTTAAGCGCTTTAAATATGCAGTAAAAACTTTAAAATATGCTCTTAAAATTTAAAAAATATGCTCTTAAAAAAACAAACTTTTACATAATATTTAACCAAAAAATATACTTTTATTAAAAAAAAAACCAATGCAATTCATTTCTAACAGAGTTGGGGGTAGTGCACTAAATGTTGAGTGCAATCAACATTTCACTAGCACTAAATATTATTTTAAAAAATATAGTTTCAACTAATTTTCATCAGCTTTAGTGGTAGTGAAGCTTATATTTTTATCACTAATATTTTTTAATGATAGTGATATTTTTTTAACTATAAATCAATTGAGTGGTAGTGTAGAAATAAGCACTAAACTCAAATAGTTAAAAAATTTAACAATAACTAAAAAAAAGCTTCAATAATTTTCTTTGCACTAATATATTCAAAATTAGTGATCGTGAAGTTATTCCAGTTTAAACTAGAATATTAAATATACAGATGTTTGTTGAGCAAGCTTCAAAGTGTTTTTCAGCATCCGAAGAAATAATAACACAAAAAAACACTGATAATGTAGGATTCTTAGATTTTGGGGAAATTGACAGTAAGTGAAAAAGTTATTGAAGAAATTACTTAGTTTATTAACATCTTCAATATTAGGACCTTCAACCTTTGTTCAGAAAGATGGCATAGTGAAATACGTGCATTCCTTTTAAGCTCGGACACTGATATTTGCAGTCTCAAAAAATATCCAATAATAAGGCAAATGTTTTTTAAATTTAACACGCCTTTGGCTTCTTCTGCTCCAGTAGAGCGTTTATTTTCTTTTAGTGGAATGGTGGATTCTCCTCCGAGAAATAAATTAAGTGATTCGAATTTCGAAAAGCTTGTTTTACTTAAAGCCAATAGTCGCTAATTATTTTATGTGTAATTATTTCTCTTTTTATTGTAATTTGTATATTTATATACCGCTTTTACGTTTTTTCCTTAAATATATTAACTTAAACTATGAATAGAGTAAAACATTTCTTTGTTGAAAAAAATAGTGCAGGAATATTTTTTTAACTAAAAATTTTAGTGTAGAAAAAATTATTTCATTAGGCTGCAAAAAAAATATTTTAACTATTTTCAAAATATTATTAGTTAAAAAATTTTAACTACCTATCACTATTATTGAGTGAGGCTTATATTTTTCAACTCATCACTAAACATTAAAAAAATTAGTGAAATATTTTACACTACCACTAACTATTAGTGATAGTTAAAAATTAGTGCACTACCCCCAACTATGATTTCTAAATAGGAAAAGTAACATAAAATAAACAAAAATAACATGATCTAAAACAAGAAAAGGCCTCGAGAGGTATTTTTTGATGATATTTTATATAAATATAAAGTCACTTCTTCAATTAAGGTTATTATTGCAATAAATTACAAAATATTGACTTAAATTTTCAAATAAAAATCGTTGTCTATTGGATCTGAAAATATTTTTATACATAGAAAATGTTCTTTCGACATCAACTGATGTTATAGGAGCAAATTTAAAAGACAATATTTCTTTAACACTTAGAACGATTAAGTTTGAATTAAAATAGTGCTTATTTTATATTTGAAAAAGCAATATATTTTTCAATTTTGAATTTTAAACAAAGGAAGTAAAAACACAACAGCGAAAAATAAGTAAGACAAAATTTGTTTTTGATAAAGTCAAAATATGCTATTAAACAGTAAAATATGCTCTAAAAACGCAAAATATGACATAAATATGCTCTCAAAACAAATATATGCAAAAATATGCATTTAAGGGTTAAATATGCAAAAATATGCACTAACAAATCAATGCCAAAATTCTTAAATAGTTCTGAAACGTGTATATATCTTATCCATGTGCTCATTAGACTCACCAGAAAAAATATGCATTTGCATATTTTGGTTTCCCTGTTTATTATATTAAAACTTTTCAGTTTTGTGGGGGTTTCCTTTTTTCACCCCCCTGGATTCTCGGCTGCCCTTAGCTATTGTTACTTAGTATGATTTTTCTACAATATTTATTTGCGACCATAAACAATATAGATATTTTGGATTTGTATAGATAGTGGATTCGATTAAGAGATATCCGTGTTATTTGAAATATCCCTAGTTAACCTCCTGATCCACGTAAAAGGAATATAAGATTCTGCAAAGCCAACTATGGGAGTCTGAATTGCTTTTTGGTCTATACATATAGGTTATATTGTGTATGAAATCGGTTATTGCTAATTTTAACCCATCTAGTTCCTATCTTCCATGGTTTAAAAAAGGCGAATGATTAAATTCTGTCATACTTTTACAGTGCTTTCCAATACCAACATTTTATTGTGTTACAAATGGTATGACTACTGAAGAAGTACCTTCCATATTCAGCAGAGGGTGTATAACAAAAAGACACAATAAGAAAAATTGTGAAACATTTTTTTTTGTTTAAAATGTTTTTAATACAAATTGTGGGTGATTTTAATGTGAATGTGTGTGCGAAAATTGTTTAAAGGAATTTTCTCATGTTGGCGGTAATTTATAAGCAAACAAAAATCGTATAAACAGACTGACAGAGGAACGTACAGACAGACAATCATACCCACTCATGTAATGCAAGGTTACTTACACATATCCATCCATTCATCCAAGCCCCACCATGTATCCATCTTTTTTTTTTTGGTATGTGCCACAGAGTACATACAATATTAAGATGGCACCATTTGTCACTATTTCCAATTATAAATCACGTCATATTTGTTTAAAGCTAACATTTTAAAATATTTTCGTTCTTATATCTGTTTAAATAAATTCTGGATTATTACATTATGAACCAGTCATTACTAAACTACTTCTAAGTAATGCATTTCATTGCTGAATCGAAATCTAATCGATCTAAACTATTTACTACTTTACCGATTTACCGAAATTGGTGGATTTCGAAAAACAATTTAATTTTTTGGTCACAAATTTGTTAAAATTTCCAAGAATTGAAGACATTACTCCATGAAGATTGTTGTCAAACTCAGCAAGAACTTGGAAAATCATTAGGAGCTACTCCAGCACGATTTTGCATGTCCGAAATGATGCTGGAACGCTATAAATGAAAATCATTTTTTGCACCAAATCATTACATGCGATAAAATAAATGGATCCATTATAACTCGTATGTGAAGACGGGCCAACTAGTCGAATCGACAGAAGTAATAATCTGTATTTGATGGGAGCAAAAGGGTCCTATCTATTATAAGCTGAGGAAATCTTGTCAGGCCATCACATAGAACCTGTTCCGAATGCAATTGATTCTTTTAAAGCCAGCATTTGCCCAGAATATGCGGCCAGACATGAAACCGTAATATTCCATCATGACAGCACTCGGCCACACGTTGCAAAACCTGTTAAAAGCTATTTATAATGAAGTGGTTGGGATGTCAAGACTACTATTTATTTCGATCGATGCAGAATGCTCTCTCTGGGATACGTTTCACTTTGGAACAGAGTATTTTTCGTTCTTGGCCTTAAGAGATGAGCAGACAAGCTGACTGATTGTCTGTGTTGTATTGCTGGTTGATATTGTGTTTGTTGTATTCTTGACTACTTCCTTCTCATTCCACCTCCTGTGGAACGAGCCATCGGTTATCGAAAATTGTATAAACCCAAATATGTTATGGATGTCATCTATCATCTGCCCAATAAAACGAGAATAGTTTATTTATTTGGCTTATTCCTAAGTTTTGTACAAATTAATTTATGTGGGTCTAAATTCCAAGAATTTGGGTCCTCACAACAGGACCATCTCTAGAAATTATTCGTTCGCCAACTGTTTCTCTCAGTAAACTGAACCAGCTGAAATCACATGTCTGCAATACTAATGCCTTCCAATTGATGCACGAACAAGTTAGTAAGCCTGTCTCTATACCGCTCGCTCACAGTTGACTGTAACGTTCTGGCCATCGTTATTTGTGAGTATAATGGACCAAAGTTTACATAAAGCGCGCCAAACAGTTAATTTCTCTGGATGTAATGGTGTTTCGACAATGGCTTGAGGATTATCATCGCTCCAAATGCGGAAATTATGTTTAATACAATAACACAGCCATTTAGCCATAATTGTGATTCATCGCTGCACAAAATTTTTCAATGAAATTATGAATTAATAGATGTTTCCTTACACCAAATGTACAGCGCGAACGATGATCGTGAGGTTTCAATTCCTGTACGAGTTGAATCTTGTAAGTATGGAAAATGTTCCATAAATTAGATGAACACAACTTTAATTGTAGAGCATGATGACAAATTGACACATTTGGATCGTCGCAATGTAGAGCGTAGTTCTACTAATCTCAAAACAACCGAGAACTATAAAATCAGCTGTCCCAGAAAACAGTGCTAACAATTTAAAGTTCTCTAAAAAAAACAACCTTTATAATACTATCTTACTCTTAGGATCTAAAGCTTAGTACTCTGTTCAAAACTTCGTGCGAAATGCAGTCTTAATAAAAATATTTGGAATTAAATATATGCGAAATAATTTCGCAAAAGCAGTACTCTGTTTTTATTGTGAAAAACATGTGAAATACATCTTGCAACCTTGCAAGCAGCACTTCTTTCGCACAAAATTAAAACCAACAGCTGATCATTTCTTGCATGAAAAAAACATAATTTGTCGCAAATATGAACAGTTTTGGTTTTTTTAAGCATTTCCTTCTAGGATTATAAAGTCCAAATGCAAAGCCTCTATTAACGTCATGTGAAGATTTAGTAAACTCAAACATATTGTTACGTTTTAACCTTTTCAAAACGTTGGCTTATTTCCTTTAAATAAACCGGATACTTTTGATTGTAAATAAAAGCCGTTTAGTAGTTTAAAAATTGTAACAACTCTTTATTTATTTAAAATTTACAACAACAGCAGAATTAAATAGTCACTCAATGTTTTTCATACACGTTTATAAATTCGCAGAAATACATACACACTTTATAATGTACACGAATTCACTTGAAATACAGCACACTTTAAGGTACTCAGTTGATGTTTATTTGAATAGCGTAAAACTAACTAACGACTGCAACCTCTGCCACTATTTATAACACTGCCATATGCACTCTAGATTGTTATTTAACTGTCAAAGCTCATATATTTGAAGCCTAGAGTTTTATAATATAATGAACTTTCTACAATGTTCTTTAACTGTCAGAACTGATTATTCGAATTCGAATATACGAGTCGCAGCAAACATTCAGCATACTTACGATGAATTATCAACTCAAAGCTTTTATTTAATGTTAATAAAATAAATGTTACAGTTTGATAGGCACTGCTTTCAAATAGCATTATGCAACTTTAAATCAGCCGTTAAAATCGTTATATTTGAATTCAAGTACAATTTCGTAACAATATTCTCTCTAGGTTTATATATGGTTCTCACAGTGGAGAATCATATTTGGCGAATTAGTCTCAAATTAGATGAGTGGTAAATGTCTTGAGTTACTGTAAGTAGCTCTGCGAGTGGATTCGGTTGATGATGTAATTTTAACAAATAAGCTTCACGAGTTTTTCTAAATTCTTCCTTGACCAAAGGCAAATCTAAGTCTCTGTGTATGTTCTCATTTCTTATGTACCATGGAGCTCCCGTCATGGTTCTAAGAATTTTGGATTGCTCCCTCTGTATGAGATCTATTCTTGTATTGCTTGTTGTACTCCATAATTGGAATCCGTATGTCCAGATTGGTTTTAAGACCGTCTTATGCAGGATGACTTTGCAGTTAAGACTTAATTTCGATTGATGGTGGATTAGCCAGTGCGAATTTGAAGCTTTTAGTTTCTTGTGGAGTCGCTTGGCGTATGTTTAAATGAATACCAAGGTATGTAACATGATCAGACTGTGGGATGTTCACACTGTTTAGTGTCACTGGTGCACAACTTCCTCTCCTAACTGAAAATATTATGAGTTTACTTTTGATTTCGTTTACTTGTATTCTCCAATTTTTTAACCACGGTTTATAAAGTCCAATTGCCAAACTTAAACTCGTCTATATCTCTAGTATAGCCATGTGAAGATTTAGTAAACTGAACCATTTTTAGAAATTGCAGGTTTCTAAAGGTTTAAAGGGAATATCGAAATTATTTATTCGGGCCCACCTAATGTTTAGGAAGATAAATGTGTGCAAGTGTTTACCCAAACACAAATATTCACTTACTCTCTGGCTCACACACACACACGCAAACAATTATTTATTACCAGATCTTATTACGTTGAGGTTTTTTTTTGGCAAAATTTATCTAGAAAGGACTCTTATGTGGCAACACATTAATGCGTATGTGTGTGTGTGTGAATACAAGTGTAGAAATTTAGAATACATATATTCACATATAAAAGGTACCAATATATACATATGTATGTATATTACATGCTTCGAGGGGGGTTGCGTTCAAACTCATATTCAATAAAGTCAGCAATGTGATGTTTTAGTGAAAACAACTGCCACAGACAGGCAGGCACGCATTTTACTACAGAAACCATTACAACTTCATAAACAAATGCAAAACTTATATATAAAAGCCTACAAACAAATATAGGAGGGTTATGTTGGAAGTAAAGCAAACAAATTAAAAGGTCTTTCAAAAACTATGATAAGAAATGGCAAGAGTTAGTCCATGTAACCATCTACAATAATGCTTGTTAAAATGTTAGCTATATAGAAAAATCAAGGAAAATCCTTAAAAATACATTTCTAATATATGGGCAATTCCACGAGAATAACAACTACGACTGAAAAAACAAAAACCCTTGAAACTTTTTTTGAAGATGATTTGAATAGAAGAAAATAAAAAAATGTTACTATGTGAAAGTATTTAGATCATATTACAACATTTTAAAGACAAAAATAAAAGTTTAAACTGATAATATTTAATTTTTTAATGTTTTAGGCTAAAATTGCGGCGAAAACTAGGCTCTCAATTAGCTTGTAGTATGAAATGAATTTGACTGTGATTGTTTATTTGCTATTATAAAATTGTTTATTGAAACCGAATGTATATTTTCTACTAATTTTTTTAGTTTTTGTATACATATATTTACAGAATATATATTGTTTTACTATAAGAGAAAAATCTGTCACGTACGATATTAAATTTTATTTTTTATAAAATCATCCAAAGATTGTTTTTATTTAAATATGATGGATTGTAAAGAAAAAATATTTGGTTTAGTGTAAGAAATTAAAAGACAACAACATCACGATTCAAAAATTTTCGCATATTTCTACATGTACCTCAAAATGACTTCCGTTTTATGTCACGTACGATATACCCTTATTTCGCTTGATATTTTGGACATCAATGTTTCGAAAGAACTTTTTATTATTTTAAAATATAGTATCCTCTGAATGGAACATAAAGACCAAATTATTTTTCAGATACTCTTATTTTTGAAAAATCTATTCCACTCTATAGGCGTACAAATGTCACTTACGATGATATGGAATTGTCCATATGCAAAAAGAATTTTTAAATTTATCAATGGTTTATAAAACAAATTTAGTTTGGAAATTTTGTTTTATCTATTGCTGTTTGGGGTCCATTGTAGATCTATATTTTTACCAATCAGATAACCCTCGTATATGATTTTATAAATAAACATATAATTTTATACATGATTCCGAAACCTACAATGTTTGTAAGTGTGTATTTGTGTAGTACTACATTAAAGTTATTTATATTGTTAAAACGCATTTGGGGCGTAATGCGTTGTCATTTACTTGTGATACTTGCTATAAACAACTGATAATACACATATAAAGGGTCTTCCAATAGGGACTTCCGAACTTTGACATTAGATAGCGAACATACTGTTGAAGCTACATCTGTGGAATTGACTATTATTTATTTTCTATGTTTTGCCAAATCACAATGGACGGATATAGGAGTTCTACAACATGTGCAAATGATAAAATTGTTTTATAAAAATGGATGTTATGTTCGTTTTACATCAACAAATGATATTTAGCATTGAGGTCCATTACATTAATGTCGGATTTTGGAATTCACATCTGATCCAAGAGCGCACAGTGGGGGATCTGAGAAAAAAAGTGGAAATAAATCTATTACTTCTAAATGAATAGACCGATTTTAATAAAAATTCCAGTGGCTATAGAGGAGGTGTTGATAAGTTTAAGTTTTGAAGTTTTGAATTTGAGCTTATAACACCTAGGCGGCGACGAGCCACAATGCCCCAAAGTGGGGAACCACGAGTATATCAAGAATTAAAAATTAAATTGTTTGCGATCCGATTTAAACGATTTTCATATATATGGAATCTACTAGACAAGATCGACAAAAAACATTCCTTTAGCGAGTTATTCGCATTTTAAAAGTAAAATTTCACTGACTCAAAAGTTTTTTCACCATTTTTTTCAAATAAAGTACTTACATTAATTTTAAATTATACAGAAAATAGGAAAAAGATAAATAATGTGTTTATATTTTTCTGAAAGATAACATCTCTTGAAATATTATAAAAACAAATTAATATCAAAATTAGTATTAGTGCGTGGTCCAGAGCCTTCCGAAGTAGACCTATTTTTTATTTCAACTTTAGACAACATGTTCTCTAATCGCATAGCTGCTTTCAAAAAATTAAGACCTGTTTTGTATGTCGAAATATGTTCTTCATGTTTTTTTGGAATTGTAGGATTATCATTAACAATTCGCAAATATCGTTTTCACTTGTGGATTTGGATCGAAAGTTTCTATATAAGTGTAAAATTTCATTAAAAACGAATCATAAACAAAACTTTTATTGCATTTTAAAAATTTAAATTTTCAAAAAAAGTCAGCTACCATTTTTTATTCCCATATTTTTGAAGAAAGTCTTCTATAATTTTTTTTTATTCTTTAAAATGTTGTACATTTCTGAAAATTAAAATCGGTGTATTCGTTTAGAAGTTACAGATTTATTTCCACTTTTTTTCTCAGATCCCCCGCTGTGGAGCGTCCAATGCATTCCGAATAGTTACTGTTTGATATGGATTTGATAATATGGACACCAACGACATGTCGTTTCAACAGGACAGCTCTACTTGACACATTGGATATTCTGCACAAGCGAATTGAGGGCATGGTCATCTCATGTGGAGGTTATGTATACTGGCCACCGCGATCGAGCGATTTGAACCCGTTAGACTTTTTCTTGTGGGGTTTTCATAAGTCGCAGATCTATTCAAATAAGGCACAAACCACAGCCGCCCTCAAAGCCTACATAACCATTTCATCGGTCAAATTCAACCAGATTTATACTCCAGAGTCATGGCTGTCATGTGCTCTATGTTATATTACACAAACTTAGTTTTATTTAAATTTAAAGATGGGATGCGCTTCATGAAAGACCCTTTACATACATTATTAGTATATACACTACGGTAGTGCTTGTTTAGTAAGGTTTAAAATTATTCTCCTGCATCTAAAAATTAAATGATTAAATGATTAAACGCACAATCAGATAAGGTTTAGAGATTGCTAATTTTGTTTTATCCCTTCCAAAAATTAAGATTTGGAGAGGTTTTCAAAATATTTCTGCCGAGACATTTCTTCAGGTGTGGAAACAAGAAATAGTCACTCGGGTCTAAAGCTGGTGAATTGGGTTGAAGAGGGAGCATTTTGTATCCTAATTGAATTATTTTTGCCATTGAAACTGCATATGTGTGTATCCGATTGTAAGCAAATGCGCCAGCCATCTTGCGGAAAGCTTTCTCATACCCAAGTGATCATTCAAAATTGAAACCACTCTGCCATGTATGATGCCTATGGCTTCCACAATATCTCGTACTTTCAATCTCCGATCGGCCAACACCATATCGTTATTTTTTTTTCAATTGTTTCGGGTGTAGAGACCTCAGCTGGACGTCCAGAAGGTTCGATATTTTCCGTGCTTGTATAACCACAACGAAATTCAGTAAACCACTTTTTTACCATGAAAATTGATGGCGCAGATTTCCCATAGTATTTCTCAAGTTTAGCCTTTATGATGTTTTTCTCACGAAATTCGCTTTTTTCAAATGTCTCCTCAAGTTATGAGGCAGTTTACTATAAATAGCTGTCAAACACAAACTAAATGATGCGGATTTTTCAATTTTTAACAGTAGTCAACTCACAGATGTCTGTTGACATTAGCAGTTTTGGTCTTTCAGTTAAGAAAGGGAATAAAATAATAAAATGAAAAATAAATTAAATTTTCTAGTTAATATAGATTTGTGTACTCTATTGAACGTAGAACAATTCCAAATCTGCTAAATATGAGCCACCCTATTATACATACTTACTGACACATATGTATGAAATACCTATAGATCCTACTATTTATATATTGTACATCTAAGTTTAGAAATTAAAAAGTGTTTTTTTTAATGCTCTAAATGTGTTTTCATTAAGGAAACATCAAGATAATATTTGTCGCAATTCCGCTGAAACAGTATCGATGCAAAGTATACAAAATTGTCTTAATACCTTTCGTAAAAACCCTGTAATTCAAATTATTTATATATTAAGGTTGTGTGTTTGTCAGTTCTATATATATTTGTATTAGTTTCACGTATTAATGTAATATGTAGCAAATTGTAAGTATATTTACAACTTTTATAACGGAAGTTGACAACTTGTTAACAAAACTCATACTAAAACCTTTTTCTAATATAATTATGTATAATAGGGTGGCCCTTGCTTTGCACTTTTGTTAATTTCTATACTCCCAATATCTAAAATTGTTTTCCGTCAGCTGAAATGCTGAACATTTTAGCACAATCGAATAATGCCTTTAACGGATTTTATTTTAATTGAAATTTTGCATTTGATAAAAACTTTTTGACGAAGGAGTTCTTTTGCAAGATATCGTGTAATCAAGTAATCCGGGAATATACTCACCACACTGCAATGAGTGTTCAGATCGGCGTTCATATTGTTCAGATTACGAAGATTTTCGTCAATTTACACGTACACAACCCGAAAGTAAACAATAGAGAGTAATAGATTTATTTTGTACACATACATGCACACAAATTAAAAACTCTATAATCGCCTACAAATGGTCCATACCTTCTAATATTGAGCTGATCATTATATGTCAATCTAAATTACATCCACAGGTCGTATTTTTTGATATAGAAATACAACGGATCAATTTATTCTGTTTACAAAAGGATTAAATTTAATATCAAAATCCACAAGGTAGATCATATTATGCACCATATTGCAATGGCGTCGATGATTTCAACATTCATTTGCATTTTGAAAGTTCCATTAAAATGAATTCATTCACTATTTCATCCCTGCCATTACTGGTGGCAACTCTTTCAATTGCTTTAATGTTAATGTTGTTGAAAGCACCTTATTGTTGGAGGTTTAACAGTTTGGAGAGCTAAACGTGTGCTAACATCCCAGCAGTTTTACAAGTAGTTAATATCTAATTATTGAGCTGACTTCAATCTTCTATATATATAAAAGAGTAACGTTACTGACTGACTGACTGATTCATCATCCCACAGCCCAAACGACTGAAATATTTTACTATGAGCTCCCACCACTATACAGAAAATTATTTTAATAATATTTTACCACCGCAATGGGGATAAAAAAGTACCAAAAAGGGGATAAAATCGGGAAAATACATTTTATTGCAAATTATTAAGCCGATGTTGATAATTTTTTTAACATTGGTTCCTGGATTCATACATAAATTAACTAACATGGTGTAATTTGGAACTCGAGTGCCATGGTGTATTTTAGGCCAAATCCGGGTAAACAGTTTGGTACTTTTTTTAAAACATATTTATTATTGGGCACATTAACACAGATTTTAATCGATTGAACTGATTGAACCATTTTGCATAAACAACTTTTGCAAAATGGAATATTTTTAAATTTCAAACTTGAGGGGTGTTCAAGGAGGAAAAGGGAAATTGGTACTTTTCTCCTAATGGTAACTTTTTAATATTTTAAATTATTTCACTTATCGACATTAAAGTTAGCTGATATGTATCTGAGTGAAGTTAGTGTGAGAAATAAGGGATTATATTTAGGTACCAAAATGTGAGAACTGAACTATAGGTACTTTTTTCATTCTTCTAATGGTACTTTTTGAATTTTCTATTACAATGCACTTAGAAACATGAAATTAAGCATACATGGTCCTAAGTGAGTGGGAATTCTAGAGGGAGACTTTTTGGTACTTTTTATTTATTCTAATGGTACTTTCACTAATTTCTTTACCAATGAACCTAGAAACGTGAAATAAAGCTAATATGGAACCGAGTGAGTGGGAAACTACAAGTATATATGGTCCTAAGTGAGTGAAAATTCAAGGGGATACTTCATGATACTTTTTCATTAATCTAATGGTACTTTTTTTAAATTTCTATAACAACGGACTTAGAATCATGAAATTAAGCATATATGGTCCTAAGTGAGTTAGGATTCTAGGGGTAGACTTTTTGGTACTATTTCTTTATTCGAATGGTACTTTTAGTAATTTCTTCACCAATGAATTTAGAAACATGAAATAAATATTATATGGACCCGAGTGAGCGGGAGACTTAATAGTACTATTTCTTTGTTCTAATTGGGGTGGCGAAGCTCACCGGGTCAGCTAGTTTTATATATTTTTGATTATTTTGTCACTGATGTCTTTTGTTTACATTACACATCTCAGGCAATCTAGCTTGAAGTCAATTGTCTCTTTGGTGCCTCTAAGTAATCTATAGTGGAATGACTTTAAACTTTTTTTAAGAAAGAAGTTATTTTACCTTTAGTTTATTTAAGAATTTGCCACAAAAGCTTTGTTTAGGCGATTGTCAGATGTGCTGACAATGACCAGACAATAACCTTAGCAGACAACGTTGTCAGGCAAATAATTGTCAGTTCACACGGTAATCAGAATTGATTTGTCGGTATCAAATACTTTGTTTGCTATTCTTTGCTTATGATTTTTATCTGTTAAAACGTGCGCATCTATAATTGAAACAATAAGTCGACGTTTCGACTTTTTTCGATTTTTTAAGAAGTCAGCTTTTTTAAATTTTTGAATAGTCGACCTTTAGCAATTTATTAAAAGCTGAATTTTCGACTTTTTATTTAAATCGACAATTTTCGACTTTTCAAATATTTAAAACTTTTTACCAAGGTTCTATAAATCGAAAACGACTTTTTGGTAGGAAAAAAGTCGAACCATCGATTATGTTATCCCAAAAAATTCGAAAAGTCGACTTTTTCAAAATCGAAAATTCGTATTTTTGTTTCAACTGTGCAAAAAATACATGGTTTTCTGATGCGCTTTTTCCTGATCTTGCAATATTGTCAGAAAATGTCTAACAACCGTGTGAACTTACAATTTTTGTCTTGAAACGTTGTCAGAAAAAACATTGTCAGTACATTGTAAGACAATAATATTGTCAGATATCTGACAATCGTGTGAACACATTACGTTGCCATTGTTAGAAAATTGTTATTGCCAGATATGCGAAGTTTAAACATCTGACAACCGTCTAAACAAATCTTTAGTTTGCTTTTATGATCCGGAGTTTAGTCATTGTAATCTATGCAGGTTGAATTGACTTCCCGCTAGGACACGTGCATAAATTACTTGTGACATCATAGCAAATGCTGTTACTACTAACAAAAAGCAATTTCTGTGTTATGACACTCTTATCGCAACTGAGCGATTGAAATTAATTTTTTTTGCCCGATACGAAGTAAATTTGTTACTTGTTTTTATGTCAAGATTTAAACTTTTTTTTTGCAATTTGTTCTGCAATTGTGACAAGTTTATGGCCTAAAACCTATAAAAAATGTATAATAATAAAGAGGACCAGAAAAACTATAAACAAAATTTAAAGTGTCGTAACTATATAAGACAATTTTAGTTATCCAAATGCAAAAAAAAACATATGTGTGTGGAATAAACATAAATTTTCGGATCACTTTAAGAGACATGACATTAAACACACCCATTAGTAGTTGGTTACGAACTGAATTTTGGGTGTAAAGGCAGAGTTTTAAAAGAATTGTTTAATAAATTTAAAATATATTAGTTATGCTTTTAGTTATATTTTCCTTAGCATGGGAATAAATTTTGCCATAGGCAAATTTTTATTTAAAAAAAATATGAAATAAACCTTTAAATTTCTGCATGTGTCATATTAAGTACAAGTATTATTGTCTTGTACATAGAGTAGTTAAAAGAAAAGTTTTTATTTTAGTTTGCTCCTTTTTTACTTAATTGTTTTAGTTTTCTAAAAGCTTTTCTTATTTGATTGTACTCGTTGTCCCTTGTTCATTTGGGTTATCACCTCTTAAAACTAACAACATAAAACTAAAGGACCTTTGAAACATTAAAAACAGCACTTTATCTTTTTAATACAAATAAAAAAAGAAAATTAATCTGACGTTAGCTTAAATATAGTACATTTATATAAAATACAATATTTTACGACTTTACTAAAGAGAACTAGATTTTTAAGTCATTTCGTTGATTTTACGAAATTATTTTCCTCCTTTTAAACAAAATTGTATTTTTTAGATTCATAACTCTGTTTACGATACCTAGGTCAGGACTATAAACTCGCTTTGCAAAATATTTAAAGAAATATATGAAAGCAGCTATGCTCTCGGAAGGCTCTGGAAGGAAATTTTAAAATTATGTTTCAAAAATTGAAATTCCTTAAACCCTATGTCTTCTTCTACGATTCGTTCATACATAATTTTGCAATCGGCTTAGTAGTTTAGAATATACTGATATTTTACCACTTTCTTGGATCGACCCCACTGTGCAACCCTTGGGTGTAGCAAAGAATGTGTTTTATTTTGTTGGTTTATTGACTGTGGGGTAGTGAGACATTTCCTGATTTAAATCATTCAATTACGCAGTTGTTGCCTTTTCGTTATTAAATTACATTTTTAAAGTTTTTATTTTGTTACATCTCATAAAATTGTACACACAAACTAACGTACATTATTAAGAAAGCATAAAAATACATTTTACATACAATGTAAAAAAACGTTACTTTACCTTAATATACTTCTAAAAAAAAGTATAGTAAAATTTGGTTGGCAGAGTCAAAAAAGCACCTATAAACCAGATTGGTAAGTAGGGGTTTAACACTCATAAGTCTTTAAAATGTGAACATTAGGGTGGTTCATAAACCACAGCATCAAAAAGATGGGTATATTGTTTTTGTCATTCCGTTTATAACTTATCGAAATATAGGCCGTAGTACCAAAATGTATACATATCCTAGGTTCTCATAAGATTCTAAGATGATCTAGCTATGTCCGTGCGTCTGCCTGTATGTTGAGAACACGATAGAGCCCAAACGAAAGCGTTCAAAGAATCAACACGTGATGTTAAAAACCAAATGCATCCACAACTTGCCAATGTTTTGTGCAGATTCTGTACTGGAGGCAGCATTTGACCATGGCACAGTGGGGCAGAATCGAATTTTTTGGAAATAAATCTGGCATTTCTAAACGGCTGGTCCGATCGCGATACAATTTGAGTTGGGTGTAGCCAAGGAGTATTCGAGTTTAAGTTATTAAAATGGGCCCTACAAAGTAGGGTACCTTCGACATGTAAAATTTTTAAACACGTGCCATTTTTTTGTTTCCCATCCGATTTCAAAGAATTTTATATTTTTGGAAAGCGCTCGGCTAGATCTTGAAAAATCTAGTTATAGGCATTTCAAAATTGAAATTTTAAAATTTTGCCATACCTTGGTCCGCTTTTTTAAAAATATAGGGCGCACTTTTGGACCGAATGGACTCGAATTTTTTTTGTTAGTTAGACAACTAAATTACCAACAACATACAAAAGATTTCAGAGCAATGTCAATTACGAATCCAAAAATAACAGATTTTCAATTTAAAAATTCAAAAAATAGTATATTTTTGCTGTTTTTTGGACAAAAAGGTGACATAATTCTTTTTTTATTAAAAAACAACTTTCTTTAAGAACATATAACAATTTTATGTTTTTCTATAAAGTTTCTTTACGGAGAACATTTTGGTATAAAAAACATGTCCTATTTTTCGAACATGTCGGCCCTGCGCCTTTTGGAAATTGACCTATTTTTTATCAAAATTTAAACTTTGGGCAACATGTTCTAAAAAAAAAATTACAAAAAAAATTTCAACTCAATATCTCAATTAGATTCAAAAATATGCCACTTTAAAACTCGGTCCTTCAAAAATATTGCACTTTTTCATACTAAAGAATTTGTATAAATTTTCTTAATGTGACTGAGTCAGAACCAATGATTTGTGTTGAATAAAATATTAAGAAAATTTATAAAAAAAATTTAGTATGAAAAAGTGCAATATTTTCGAAGGACGGAGTTTTACAGTGACATATTTTTGAATCTAATTGAGATATTGACTTGAAATTTTTTTTGTAAGACCAAAACATAACTTATCTAAACAAAAAAAAATAGCTCGGAATAAATGTGGCTCAAATTGTTCCTAATATTTGCAATCCTATTAAAATTTTGATATAAATTTTAGTTTTAGAAACTCAATGAATATGTAATATGTAATAAAATCTTTATTTATTAAGGAAACTCAATGAAATTTGCAGCGTTTTTTAAGTTTCTCATTCTAAATAACAAGGTGTACAAAAACTTGTCAAAAGGTCAAAGAGAATCCCGCAATTCCTAAAAATTGTAGCAAAAATCCCAAAAATGGTATTTTTTATAATTTTGTCTATAGGGTCCACATTTCCTTCGGGGCTGGGAAAATACTTTAGGGATTAATAGGGAACACATCAGGGTTTCCAAAACTGCTTTCCGTTTTCTGATCCCAGCTTTGGGATTTTAGAACATGTGGCCCAAAGTTGAAATTTTGATACAAAATAGGTCAATTTCCAAAGGGCGTAGGGCCGACGTGTTCAAAAAATAGGACATGGCTTTTATACCAAAATGTTCTCCGTAAATAAACTTTATAGAAAAACATAAAATTGTTATATGTTCTTAAAGAAAGTTGTTTTTTAATAAAAAAAGAGTTATGTCACCTTTTTGTCCAAAAAACAGCAAAAATATACTATTTTTTGAATTTTTAAATTGAAAATCTGTTATTTTTGGATTCGTAATTGACATTGCCCTGAAATCTTTTGTATATTGTTGGTAATTTAGTTGTCTAACTAACAAAAAAAAATTCGAGTCCATTCGGTCCAAAAGTGCGCCCTATATCTTTAAAAAAGCGGACCAAGGTATGGCAAAATTTTAAAATTTCAATTTTGAAATGCCTATAACTAGGAAATTGTATGAGATAAATAGCACACGCAAGCATGTTTTTTCAAGATCTAGCCTAGCGCTTTTCAAAAATATAAAATTCTTTGAAATCGGATGGGAAACAAAAAAATGGCACGTGTTTAAAAATTTTACATATCGAAGGTATCCTACTTTGTAGGGCCCATTTTAATAACTTAAACTCGAATACTCCTTGGCTACACCCAACTCAAATTTTATGCCGTTTAGAAATGCCAGATTTATTTCCAAAAAATTTCGATTCTGCTCCACTGTGCATGGTCAAGCAGTGACTGTTACTTGTGCTCGATATTGTGACATGACAACAGTAGGGTGATCGATTCTTCGACATTTTTTAGAAACCGGTTTTCGGTTTCTTCGAAAAATTGCAATTTAATATTAACCGGTTTCGGTTTTTTTTAATAATACCCGGTTAACCGGTTTTTTTTGGCAAAATATTAAAACGCCTAGAAATAAGAAGAAAATTAGTTTTATTTTATATTAAAGATCTCATACTTATGATAAAGAATATACATGTATTCTAATTACAAAAAATAAGCCTTTTTAAAACGCTTAAATACTTTTTAATTCTAATTTTGATTAACGTTCTTTTAACATTCACAAGGTCTTCGGGTTAAATTCGACCCATTTTGATATTAAAATTGAATTTTTTCTAAAAGTGTGTGGTTGATATTTTATGAATTTTATTTTATTTCAAATATCAACAACTACGTTTTAGAAACACAAAAAATATCTATAAAATTATTTGCTCTTAAGGTCATTGGGTCAAATTTGACCTGGAGCTAAAATCTTAAATCATTGGTAGGCAAAAAGAGGCATTTAACTGTGTTCTCTTTTGGAAAAAAAATAAAATATCCACAACAACATCAAGAAACTGAATGAATTGTGTGTATTTTTACGCTCTATTACGCTCTTTTGTTCACATTCGGGTTGTTTGACGAAAATCATCGTAACCTGAACAATATGAACGCCTACCATGGTCTTAAATTTTTGTTACGCACAATTAAGTTAAATGTTTTCAGAGCTTTGGTAGCACTTACATATATCCGTCTCTTTTTATCATACTTGCTGAACATTATATTTGTATGAAAACTGGGATTCCCCTTGAAAATACCAAAGCTATTGTTTTCTTAATATATTCGGGTCAAATTTTTCTAAAATGAGTGGTTGATATTTTACGACTTTTATTTAATTTCAAAAGTCAACAACTACGTTATTTTTTAAAAAAATGGAAAAATTATTGTGACATTTTTCTAAATATAAAAAGTCTTCTAAAATAGTTGGAGTATTTTTTTAAGTTTTTTGGATTTTTAATATTTTTAAAGATTTTAATGCACTAAAACCATAAAAACACACTTTTAGAAAAAACCGGTTATTCGAGCAGAAAAATCCGGTTTCTTTGATATTCGAAATGTGAGCTTTTCAAAAAAACCGAAACCGACTTAACCAAAAATACCGGTTATTAAAAACAACAGAGTTCTTTTGACTAAATTTTATGATATTAAAGTCCGCGACTTGTTGTTTCAGCCAGAGAAGCAATTCAAATACTGCATAAAGGTTTACAGGTCGTGTACTCTCTCGTTTCGTTTATCAGAATTCTGATTCAATACCATTGGGTTTCTTATATATTTCGCCTGGTGGTCGAAAAGTCGCAAAAAAGTCAAAAATTGTATGTTTTGAGTTAAACACAAAACATTTATTTTAATAAATACCGTACACACATCCCACTAAGCCACCAAATAGGTCTTCATCTAATATTTAAACTTTATTTTAAGAAAAAAAGGTCCATTTTGAAAAAAAAAGTCAAAAAAGTTTTTTATTTCGGAAAAAAAATATTAAAATTTTTTATTTTTTTTTTAAATATTTTTTTCGAAGGATTGAAGAATGATCTATCTAAACTATTTGGGACACATTTTGCTAAGAACAATAAGTAATAAGTTACAGGGATAAGAAAAAATATATGCTTGGCCACAACGTCAAATTTTTACCGCTCTAACTCAGAGAGTTTTTTTTATATTTTCGATTTCGATTTCAAAAGTTGGTTCACTTGTGACGAAATGCCCCATATACTAATGTGAGTCTGCGACAACTAATTTGATTTTAAATTGGAAATGTGTTTGTCATTCTGTTTAATGATTAAATAGGAGAAATTATGTTTATATCAATGGTTTTATTTCCATTACTTTAAACATTTTTGAAATAATTTTTTTTAGCATTTTAGGTGAGGTTCCTCTAAAGAGCGTCAACTCAAAATTTTTAAATTTTCACTTTTTGCAAGAAATCGATGTACAGTGGTCATTTCTACCCACTGCAAAAATCTTTTTCTCTACTCTTTCGCCAAATAATACAGTTGTATACGTCTTTCAAAAAAAACAGTTTTTTGCTTCCACTGAAAATTGTTAAATTTTGAGTTGACTCTCTTTAGAGGAAACTGTGCGATATGTAGATTGTTTTCTTAACTCTCCACTAAATATTTTTAAATTTAATTTCAAGGATTGTTTTCATTTTTCATATTATAACTTAATTCATTTGCTGCATCATAATTATTGTCCTTGCTGTCTATCCTAGACACATACAAAAAAATGTGTCTAGACACAAAATGTTTCCTATTATCGTAGCGTCATTCTAAATGCTTTTCAGTTTATTAAGGTCAATAAATAAATAAATTTCGTTACTTATTTTATAAAGGAAAAAGCACAAGCAACTACAAATTATGGTAAATTTGTAATAAATATGTTGAAATATAGGAATTCTCAAATATGCACCAACATACCGGGAGATATTCAAAATTTTTTAAATGGATAAAATTAAAACTTAACTTTTAATTTTAAATTAATTATTTTGTGGGTCTTTCCTAACCCTATGATACCTACACTAGAATGATAAAATATTTCTTCTGAACAGAGAAAACTGATTCGTAGTAGCAACCGAATTTATTGCCAATCGAATTTTTCGGTTCTATCAACCGAAAATCACTTGATAAAGAAGAATCTCGATTAAAGCAATCAAACTTTTGTTACCCATTCTAAAATTTTGTAGATACAGCTGTAAAATCCTGTCATTCGATTGGCAACAAATTCGGCTGCTACTACGAATCTGTTTTCTCTGTGTACATTTTTTTTAACAAATTCTGAGTTTTTAAGATTTACTCTTAGTAGTTTCTTAAGCATATTAAATATTTTACAACTAACATACAGTTTGCAGATATTGCCATAAGTTTATCAAAAATATAAAAATCTTGTAAACTTATAATAGCATAATTCAATATTATCATTCTATAAGTTTCCATACTTTCTTAAGCACAACTAATAAAATAGTAAAAAATACCCAACATAAAAGAGAAATTCAAGAGCTATGACAAATGAAGCTATTTATCTCATTTTTTGTTTTTTTTTTAAATTTGCTAATTTTATTTTGTTGAAACAACAGCTGAAAATTTCTAAATTTCAATGTAAAATAATAATGCAAGACACCAAAAGAGCCACCCATATAAGTATGCTACAAAATAATAACTAAAACAAAGGCCACTAAAACACAGTGGAGTGGTTTATTATTTCTTTATTTTGTTGTTGTTTCTATTTACATGTATTTTGTTATAAATTTCTTGATTTTAAAGAAGGTTTTTATTTTATTTTGTTTCCATTTCTGCTCTTTTGACTACAACTTGAAAAACTGATTATAACCCTTGAAAATATGCTGCAAAAAAGAAAAACATTGAAATGAAGATATTTCAAACCTACTAGGGTTAGACTGAGTTAAATACAAACAGACACTTAGACAAAAGGACAGGGAGACAGACAAACAGTCAACTGGACATATGAATAGAGATAGACAGTATGAACAACAGTTAAGACAACAATGGCATAGAGCTGAATGTGTTCTTAAACTAAAAGAAAGAAATCTAAAACAAAAACAAACAAAAGGATATAAGGACTACAACAAAAAGACATTAGACAAACAATATCATGTTAATGTCTTTTTATACATTCATTCCTTCTAAATCCAAATGAAAATAAAAATAATATAAAATGAAGACGATATTTAAAGAATTGAAATGTTTATACAAATAAACATCTAATCATTTCTAAGTAAATGTTTGGAGAATAATACAGGAGGGGCATAGTATCCTTAGAGAAATAAGTATTCTATTTTTTTAAGAAAAATATGATTTATAATATGCTAATATTTCAGAAATCATAATGACCTTAGAGTCTGTTTCAGCAACTGTACAGAATGTTTTGTCATTACTAGAAAATTTAAAGCTTTTTTATTTGCAGGAAAAAATTTTTAAAATATTTTTGCTATAGGAGCTATGTCTAATTATAGACCGATAATCATACAAATATGTGGCAAGATTTTTGTATTTTTATACCCTCCACCACCATAAGTGGTGAATGAGGGTATATATAAGTTTGTCATTCCGTGTGTAACATTGAGAAATATTCATCTGAGACCTAACAAAGTATATATATTATTGATCCTTATGAAATTCTAAGTCGATTGAGCCATGTCCGTCTGTCTGTCCGTCTGTGTAAAACACGCTCACGTCCAAAATACGCAAACAAACTTAGTAGAGTAGCAAGAAAAATGTTTATTATTGTCCTAAGCAGTTTGGTATTGGTACAGTGGAACCAAAGTTATGAATTCAAATGTGGGACAACCTCAACAAAAAAATTGATAATTTTCACATATTTTTGGTAATTTTTGTAAATATATTGCAGCTAATATCATAAAATTTTGCACTTGTTACTTTTATGATCAAAGGAGTAACTCTGCTGAAAATTATAAGTCAAATCGGTCCATGATTTCTCCTAGCCGCCATACAAATTTCTTCCCGAAATATGGGTCTATGGTCTATAAATGCCTACACACGCAGAGAAAAAATATAGTTGGGCATGGTTACTGTAACCATTTCAATATTGTTACAAGTTTTTTAACTATATTATAGTCACAGTAACCATTTACATGATTGTGGTAACAATAATATGGTTAATTTACGATTCACATGATTGTATCAACCATATGTATGCTTACTGTAATCAAATATATGTTTGTGACAACCATTCATATGATGAAGGACTTATCATATTATGTTGCTCTCGGCTTAAGGCTTATCATAATCTGAGAACAACATATTATGATAAAATTATTCATCATAAATATGGTTGTCACAAACATATACTTGTTTACTGTAACCATATACATATATGGTTGATACAATCATGTAAATCATAAATTAACCATATTATGGTTACCACAATCATGTAAATAGTTACCGTGACTATAATATTGTTAAAAATCTTGTAACACTATTTAAATGGTTACAGTAACCATGCCCAATTATATTTTTTCTATGCGTGCAGAATAGGAATATCCATAGAAAATTCAGCAAAAATAAGTTTCTTGGTAAAAAAAATTATATTACAAAATTTTTCGTGGATCGGCCCATATTTGACCATAGCCCCTATATATACCAAAATCGCTGTACCTAATTCTATGAAGATCGGCAGATAATTGGTTATAGCTTCCATATAAGGACCACTTCCGAAAAACACAATAACCTACATAAATATCTAAAAATATCAATTTGTATCCAGTAATCATACTTCTGGATTTTGTGAATATCGGTCCATATTTAACCATAGCTCCCATATAAGGTCCACTCCCGAAAATCACTCAAATCCTCATAAATTTTTTACAAATATAGTTATCAGGTTGAAATTCGAAACAAATTTGTTCAATATATACAAAAGTCGATGTACCAAATCGATTATGATGATAGGCCCATAATTGATCAAAGCCTCCACATAAGAACCATTTCAGGAAAACACATTAAACTGCACAAATATCCAAAAAAAATCTATACTGAACCAAAATTTTACACCGATCAGTAATTTGTATCCAAGATTTTTTAAATATTGGTCCATAATTCGGCATAGCTCCCATATAAGGTCCACTCTTATTAATAGCGTTGTTTATATGAAATTCTACTAAATTAGCCTTCAAATACTTAGGACCATAATAGGTCATAGCATCCATATATTAAACCAAAATAGTACACAGATCAGTAATTTGGATTCCAAAATCATAATGCTGAATTTTGTGAATATTGGTCCATAATTGGCCACAGCTCTCATATAAATACATAAAAATCACGCAAAAATATTTTATGACAATCGAATCATAATAGGTCATAGCTCCCACATAAGTCACACAACCAAATATTTTGAAATTTGTCTAAGGCCCTAATTTTGTAAATCACGTCACCAAAGTGATATTTATATGGAAAGCAAAAACAAAATTTTAAAAATTTGTTTTTGTTTTATATACAAAATTTTCAAATTATGAAAGGCAAATCAACACTTGAATTTTGGTGCGTTTGTTCTGTTAAGAATTTGTATATAAAACAAAAACAAATTTTTAGAATTTTTGAAATTTTGTTTTTGCTTTCCATATAAATATCACTTTGTGAAGTGATTTACAAAATTAGGGCCTAAATATATTTGTATACCCTTTTTTATACTCTGTTTCTTCATTTGAGGTTAAAAGGGAAAAATTTTGATCCAAACGTATTAACTAATTATTAATGTGCTGTTTTTCTATAGCGAAGGAGTGATTTGAGTGGACGTTTTACATGTATTTTGTTTTTGTTACAATAACAAAACACATGTTAAATTTCCACTCAAAGTACTCGTTCGCTATAGAAAAACAGCACATAAGTATATGCGT
This sequence comes from Calliphora vicina, assembly GCF_958450345.1. Classification (NCBI taxonomy): domain Eukaryota; kingdom Metazoa; phylum Arthropoda; class Insecta; order Diptera; family Calliphoridae; genus Calliphora; species Calliphora vicina. Next base: position 57,142,816 of record NC_088781.1, on the reverse strand, counting down.
TTAAATTTTTAAATTTCTTACCTTCTAATAGGAATTTCAGTTATAAATTGCTGAATTAGATAAAAATTTTTGTACATTTGAAATAAAATATCTTCTGCGTAAACTAGTCTTTCTAACAATTGTTATATTATTTCAGTTGTTATACAATCATATTTAGGTGGAGGGTATTTAAGATTCGGCACGGCCGAATATAGTACTCTTACTTGTTTTTCTCCATTACCCTCCTTGGGAACATTTGGCTTCCACAAAGCATTTCCATCTTATACGGATTGCTTGCAGTTGTTTCTCGCGTATTTCCCATGTAGATTTATTTTTTTTCGTAATCGCTTTGGAATACCTGTTAAAAGTAGCTCTTTTAACTCCTAAATATACACAAACAATTTCATATACATATATCAGAAAGTCCGATGCGATGTCCGTCCGTCCGTCCATGTAAACCTTGTAATCAAACTACAGGTCGCAATTTGAAAGATACAAGCTCTTCTATTACCCCAAAGACGAAGCCTATTGAATTTGGTTATAATCGGTCCATTATTTTTCTTAGCCCCCATACGATTGCTCTATCTGAAAATAGTTAAGCTCTCATAAATACCTTATTTATATAGAAATCTAAATCAAACTCTGCAAAAATAAGTCTTATATAAGTCAAACTCGCCTCACCAAATTTTGTGATGATCGGTTAACAATTAGTCATAGCTACCATATAGGCCCACTTCCGAAAATTACTTTAACCAGCATAAATCTCTTAAAAATATTGGTATTCTAATAAAACTCAACACAAATAATTTATATATATACAAAAGTCATGCCACTAAATTTTACAACGATCGGTCCATAATTAGTCATGGCTCCCATATAATGCCCACTTCCGAAAATCATTTTAATGAGTGAAGATTTCTTAAAAATTTTGGTATTCTAATAAAATTCAACACAAATAGGTTTCATACATACATAAGTCATGCTACCTAATTTTATTGCGTTTGGTCCATAATTAGATTGGTGTAGGGTATTATATGGTCGGGCTTAACCGACTATACTTTCTTACTTGTTTTTGCCTTGTATCAGTTTCGTTAATTGGTTGTTGTTTCAACTAAGTAGATGATTGGTCTGCTGTAGCTGGTCTAGGATAATGGGGCTGCCATCTGTCGTTGCCAAAAACAACGCCAACATATTTGATGTAGTGGTGGGGAACTTTGCTAATTCTTTTATTCCTGCCTTTTTCCCATGGGGTGGCGGGCTGCCTAACCTTTAACATGATGTTATCCTCTTTTCCAGGGGGTGGGGTGGTCAGTATGTTTCTTGGATGGATCGTTTAGAGGAGTTTTTAAAAACTTGAAAACCAAGATGAACATTTTTCGTCATCTTCCAGGGATCGAACCTGGCGTGCTTGGTTTTGTAAGCAAGCACTTTAACCACATTGTATGTATGTAAGTTATTTGTCTTGAATTTTATTAGGATACGAATATTTTAAAGAGATTACTCCTTGTTAAAGTGATTTTCAGAAGTGGTCGTTATATGGGAGCTATAGTCAGTTAAGGATGGATTTGAACAAAATGTTTAAATGTGTTTTATTTTTATAAAAAAATTATTTGTAGCGAAATTTGTACGGATACATATATAAATCACACACTTGTAATGAATAAAGAGCTTTTAGGCCCCTTGTGACCTTTATCGACTCAGAAAGCATCTCTATTTTAGAATCATAACAGCACAACCTCGCAATAGCCTATCTACTACGGTGGTAAAGTGTATAATAAGCATCTGAAGATTTGTGTTAAAAAAGTGAAACCATTCACAGGATCAGTTCTGTTTAGGTTCTCTCTCCTCATAATACCATACATTGATACAATTTCGATTTTCACAATTACGGGACTAGTTAAATTACAACAATTGATAAAAACTTCCAACAGGGAAGTTCCTAATAGAGGCCAACTTATTAAATACATACTTTGATAATAATGAAAAATATGTACCGTAAAATAACTACCATATGACTCTGCTCATCTTTTGATGCCAAGAACGAATCAAGCCAATTTCATATACTTACTCTGTTCTGAAGTGAACCGTATCCCAGAGAGAGCGTTCTGCATCGGATAGCCCAAGAACTGGACTATAAGGCCTGAACAGTTTTTTCCATTATTTTCTTTTACAACTTTCAAGCAGCATTTCAGACACACAAAATCGCCATTCAATATGGTACGCAATTTCCCTGCTTTTGGGTGAATCCTGCTGCTTGTAAACATTTTGAAATTGCTGCTTGAGTAGTTCCAATCATTTTGCAAGCTCTTGTTGCCTTCAAACTTTAATGGCGATACTTGTCTTCCATGTCAAAATCATTACTTCTGAACCGCACAAATCATCTCTCGCAAATTAAAACCGATAGAACACATTCACCATAAGCTTTGGTGAACAATCGGTGGGCTTCAGCGGCACTTTTTTTCAAATTAAAGATGTATAGGAAAACTTCGCGCATGTGACGCTTTGTTGGCACAAAATTCGACATTATTTCCCAATCACTTTCAAACGCACACCTTCCCCATAAACCACTATCCTTATCTTTGTACTACCATGTATTAAAGTTAAACAACGAAAGTATTGTTGTTCAACTTAAAGGACAATGCCAGGATAAACTCATGCTATTTTTGAGTTGGCCTAAACAATATAAAAAGCAGTCGTCGTCGTCGTCGTCGTCGTTGTCGTCTAAAAATAAAACTCAACCATTTAGAAAGCAGAGAGAAAATAGAATGAACAGCACTAAAAGTAACAGCAGCAAAAATAACAACAGTAAAAACCACTGAAAACAATAATAAAAATGAACACAAAGTGTACAAAAAATTATGACAGAGATGTTAATAGATGAGAACTGAATTGTTCAAATACATATTACAATATGGCCAATATAAGGTGACTAAAAAATTTTATTTGCAATAAACCATGGATTTTTATGCTCCTCTAGAACGCTGAACATTCCTGAATGATTTCAACGGTATAATTTCGGTGGAATTTTCATCTGAACGGATGTGTAAATAAACTAACTTTACGCTTCTGGGGCATTGAGAATCCAGGTATGATTTATGTATCTATGTAAACTTCTTTTATTATTGAATATTTGAAATAAAGTATTATATGACTCTCAACTACTACTGTCTATTTTCAAGCCACAAATACAGCAGGGGAAAACCAAGATACTTCTGTTTTTCATTGTTATACCAGGGACTTTTCAACCCATGTACATCAAGTAGAATATTTGGCGACAGAGAAAATTTGTGAAGTATTTTTAGAAACCACTTGTAAGTTATGATTTTTGTTAAGCTAAAGTGGTAACAGATGATTATTTGTGATTGTTTTTTGTGTTTTTGAGTATCTGAGGCTTAACATACAAATCCTTGTACAGGATCCCAGCAGTTAAGCAAGTAGTTAATGTATCCCTTATGGCTGACTCCAATTTAAATATTTTGGGTTGAACTGTCAATTGGTTACTTTGTACATTCCATGTAATCTCTAATTCTACATTCGAGACCGCATTTTGCAGTTGAAGGGGCAACAAAAGTTTAGTTGCCACAACCGAAATTCTTCTTTATCAACTGACTTTCTGTTAATAGAAACGAATAATACTATGTGTGCAACCGAATCATTCGATTGGCAACAAATTCGGTTGCTACTACGAATCTGTTTTCTCTGCCAACAACTCAACAAAACAAAAAATACAAAATGTTTAATGATTACATTTTTATTGCCAAAGGCCTAAATTAAATGTCATAATGTTTTCGTAGTGTTTAACACAAATTTAAGCAGCTTAATCGTTTGTGCACAGTCTTTATAGTCAGAGTCAGTCTTCCTTTCACCTTCCCATCTGCTCCAGCTATTTAGGTGCGTGTTTGTTATTGGCTTATTTTTTTTATTTCGTTGGATGATTAGTCTTTATCGAGTGTTTGTTGAAGTAGAATGTAAATACATACATTTAATGTTCAAAAGGATTTCAAAAATGACACACAGATAAAGATAACAACATTACAGTTAATTTACTTAGTTTTTGACTTTTATGTTGGCTGATTAACTCTTATGGTTTTGGGGAAGCGGAATTTTATCGGCTTAATCTGTTTGGAATGTTTTTCGATAAAAAAAAAAAATTTGTTTCTTATAACGTTAACAATATTATGGCGTATGACTTAGTAAGAGGAAAAAAATAAGTGTTGTCGAGTTTAAGTTTTGAATTTTGACCACATGGGCCCCAAATGTAGAACACCTCGTGTATGTTCAATTTTTAAAACGATGCTATTTCGTCGTCAGTGTTTCGATATCAAAAAAATTACATATCGTCACCTTAAATGCAAACGGACGTAACTACTTTTTTTAATTTTTTACAGGAGAAGTAAAAAACGTTATAAAATCAATAATAATAAAGTATTCTTGAAAATTTTTTGCGTTTGAATTTCTTTAATAAAGTTATCATTTTTGATCACTTTCATGATCATGTAGTTTAATAAAAATAATCACAATCAATCAAAAACTTGACATATAGAATGTCCTCGTCGGTCAAGCCCGACCATATAATACCCTACACTATGTAAATGAGCGAAAACATTTTTCTTTTAAAATACAATTAATTTATATTCGTGAGCGATTTTCGGAAGTGGACCTTATATGGGGGCTATGATCAATTATGGACCGATCACCATGAAATTAGGTAGTGTGATTTATGTCTATATGAAAGTTATTTATGTTGAATTTTGTGTGTATACCAACATTTTTAAGCGAATTATGCCCGTTAAAGTGATTTTCGGTAGCGGGTCTATATGGGAGCTATGACTTATTATGGAGCGATCATAACAAAATTTGGTGACATGAATTTTGTATATATAAAACTTATTTGGAGCGCAATTTGTGGAGATACATTTATAAATTAAACATTTATGACCGATAAAGTCCAATTTCGGGAGGACCTTTGTATGGGGGCTAGGTGAAATAATGGACCGATTTCAGCCATTTTCAATAGGCTTGGTCCTTGGGCAGAAAAAATAATATCTACCAAATTTGATCGAAATATCTTCAAAATTGCGACCTGTACTTTGCGCACAAGGTTTACATGGACAGACAACCAGCCAGACGGACGGACGGACATCGTGTAATCGACTCAGAAAGGGATTTTAAGTCGATCGGTATACTTTAAGATGGGTGTTAGACTAATATTTTTGGGCGTTACAAACATCTGCACAAACGCATAATACCCTCCTCACTATGGTGGTGTAGGGTATAAAAATAGAGGGAAATAAATCTATAACTTCTAAACCCTTAGTCCGATTTGAATGAAATTTGACATTCGCAAATAAGAAGTGTTGCTGAGTTTAAGTTTTGAATTTTTACCGCGTGGGCCCAAAAAAAGGTAGACATGTTATATATCAATGGATAGGGGATTCATGAAATACTTTTTTGAAAAATATGCAAAAAAAAAATGCTTTTTATTGAGTTTTTGCAAAGATACAAATATTTCAAATTGCAATAAAATTCTTATTTGTAAATATTTTTTAATGAAATTTTACAGTTACTACATATCGATGGCTTAATATAAAAAAGGCGTAACTCGATTTTTTGTCACTTTATAGTAGAAGGAAAAAACTTAATAAAATCCATAAAATTTTAGACACAAAAAAGTTTTAATGCTATTTTTAATAAGAAGAAACATCACATTTTATTTCCCATTTAAAATTTTTTATTTTTTTATTTCAATGAAGTTATTTAATTTAGACTTTTTACATTGATACTTTTGAAAAAAAAATTAGTTACGCCTTTTTTATATTAAGCCATCGATATATAGATTTTTCTATTGAAAATGGAAAAATAAAAACAAATTTTTTAGTTTTTTTTTTGCTATAATATCCATACCAGGGACGAGGTTATCGGAAACCTTTACATAATAATAAAGAATATATTTGGCCATCTAAAATGGATTACTATATTTTGATAACGACTATGCAATTTTAGAATTTTTGCCCTAAAGTTGAATTTTTTTTACATAAAAAAATTGGAGTTTTTTGAATGGATCTGGTCCCCTCGATATCATCAATTTTCATAGTTGTTTTCATTTAAAATATTTAATGTAAAGCTAGCTTTTCAAAATCTATATAAAAATGGCGAAAAATTGCCTTTTTAAAATTTTCAAATTCAAATGCATATAACTTTGGAGTGAGTCAAGATTTTTAAACTATTCTTTTTTTGGTTTGATATATACATTGAATTTTTTAAAGTTTTTTGCGATTTTGAGCTTGGAGATGAACTTTGCCTCAGAGAGTAAATCAAAATTCCGAACAGTTTGCAAGATATGAGCCTGAGAAAATGATTACTTTTTTGAAAAAATTACACCAAGGCTCCAAATCTTTGGGGCCCATAAAAAAAGTACATAACTTTGGGCAAAACTGGAAGATACGGGTATTTTTTTTTTGGTCTATTATCACGTAGTGGTGTCCGCATATGGTTATATTTCCATGACTCAAAAAATTACACACCATGTAATTAATACACTCGCTGAAAAATATGTAAAGGTTGAAAGCTTACAGATGGGTGAATACTAGGGTATTCATTCGACTAATGATCGTTCGATTAATCGAATAATTTCTTACGAATAATTATTCGAACAATTTAAAAATGGCCATTTTCGAATAACGAATAATTCGAACAATTTTATGTAGAATAATCGAATAAATGTTCATATATATTTAAATTTATTAAATTGCTTAAAATTTTTCATAATTCCAAATTTAAATAAGTAATAATGACTCACAAAAATTGTATTGTTTCTGAAATTCGACAAATAACTAAAGACAAAGGGACATTCGGTCACTGTAGATGAGTGTTCCGATAGCTCCTTCTATAAATATATAAATATTACTGCAAGAAGTTACAATTCTAAAAACAAATCTTTCAAAATGTTTAACTTAGAACTTGAACCAATGAAAATAAAAGGTACGGAATAAAATATTTGTTATTTAGCTGGCGAAATATTAGAAGAATTGCAATTAATAATCAAAATTTTAAATTAGATTCAAGTGGAGTTGAATGTGATGGCGAATGTGATTTTGAAAGGGTCGTCGAAAGTGATATTGAGGATGACATTATAATGATTACATTGAAATAGATGAAGGCCATGATCTTAAAATATATGTATATAAGTGATGTTATTAACCGCATACGTAAGTTTTGCAAAATATTTAATAAATCGAATGATAAACACAAATATTGCAAACTAACGTTTTGTTGCAAGAAAAGCAAGGAGTTCGTCTTATACATGATGTTAAACATCGTTGGACATCTTTGTCTAACATGGTAATAAACTTTTTGCGTATTTGTAAATGCGTCAATCATGCACTGCTTGAATTCAAATTAGTCACGTTCACTGACAATGATATCAAACTTTGGACAGATTCCTTTTATTGTGTAATTCCCCAAGATCACTTTATTAAGCAAAGATTCGGCAACGTTGATAGAGCTTGATGTATAATACAATTTGTTATAAATAATTTAGAAATAGTGAATAATTAATTTACTAAAGAATTAGTTACTCAATTTAAAATCGGAATTAATGAACGACATAAAAAAGTTCTTAATACGTTTATATTGCATTTGAATTCAGGATCATGCCAAAACGGAAACTAAAGGGTTTGCTAGTCAATTGTTTTGTAGATTGTTCGGGAGTTATTCTGATCAGAATATTTCTGCTGAAATTTAATGATGGACTTTGTTTTCGAATGTTTTTTAACATTATCAATACTTAAATTGTTAACTTTAACGTTATTTTTTTGTTTTTCTTTAACAATAAAATATTAAAAAACCGACATCAAGAATTCATTCTTTAATGTTCTAAAAAAAATTTAATTATTCGAACAATTCGACTAATTTTAAACGTGTGATCGAATTATTCGAACAAAATAAAATCTCTTATTCGAATTATTCGTTTTATTCGAACAAGAGAAAAATCGATTAATTCAAATACCCTAGTGAATACTAAAAGCAGAGCAAAATATAAAAAAAAACGAAAATCCGTTGTTTTCTTAGCTTTCAAAAAGACCAACAAAAATTGGAAGGATTCTGAAATTTAAGATTTATTTAATGCGACAACAAATTGACCATTTCTCTCATATGGTGTGAACTTTAAGGATTTTGGGAAAAAACTAAATTTTTGGCATCAATTTGAGAAATATAACATTATTTTAAACTATAGCTTCGTTATAATAAAACAAATTCAGAATATTAACCATTTAGTACTGATTTTAAGTTAAGGTTTTATTGCTAATGAGGTTTAAAAGTCTATAAAAAGAAAGAATAATTAAATTTTTTATAAATGAATAAGAGTGGGGAAAATCACTGCTAATCTTCAGCATTATAATCATCGCTATTATCATTATAATTATACTCAGTTAATGGTACGTGATTTAATATAAATGATGTTTCAGCCGGAATCGATTGCATATCATTTTCTGGAAAGCCATCTAAATGTTTTGAAGATTTAACATCTTCAACGTTACAGCAAAATATAGTGCCCATTATTCTATAACGAAAAGTAGAGCTAACTTCTTTTAACCAAGGAATTTCCTGACATTTGTCCGGGCAAAATACAATTTCCTCTGCTGAGTATAACTGAAAGAAAATTTTGGGAAATGATTTCGCACTCAGAGTCCCTCCCATTCATTGGAACTGTTAAAAATGACTTACCTCTTGAAATGGCGAATTGATGCCAATAATGACAATCCCATTCGAGCTATTGTCTCTGGCCTGTATATAATTCCAAACATACAATGGTATTTTCCGCTCCATTTCATAACTCACTTCCTTCAACGTATAATTCGTTTGACAATCTTCAATAATGGGTACCTTTATGGCACCAGATACACCTGCTAAAATGTCGTAGGTTTGATTTTCACTCTCGACATGTTGCTCGAGAGCTGTTACATAATTTTTCCAATTGTGAAGACGTAAATTTGGCCACCACACAGACTCAATTAGAGGTAACAAATGCAGATTTAATGATGAATAGAGTTTTGAATGCATTATTACCAAATCGTGTTCATACTTTGAAAGAGCTATCCACTTCTCAAGCTGTTCGTTATCGAAATCCGTAATGCTAAAACAGTTAAAAGTTAACAATATTCATTGAAACGTATGAAATACATATGTGTATTTTATAGAAGAAACTCGATTACCTAGTTCGGCCAAATGTTTCCATTACGTGCTTTATTTCCAAACCTGGAGTATAGAAATTCCCGAAAACAGATGGCTGTTGAAATTAAAAACAACAAACTTTCTAAACAATTTAAGAATAACTTAGTTGATTTGAACATAAGTATTTACCGCATATTCAGAATGTTTAGGGGCCAATGTGTAGTACAGTGATGAAAATGTCTGCTTATAGGTGTTATAGCAAATGCCAGCCAAATAGTTATGATCTAAGTGCTTAGCTCCTGTTAAAATATATGAAGTCAGATTGGTTGGACACCATGTGAATTGTTTTGTTGATTCATATAATTTCCACTTCATTGTTGAGCATTCTAAAGAAATTTTAGAAGAATCATTATCGTTGTAGTGATAGACATCTCTTTCAGGCGTCTTTATCCGGATACTATCATCCTGACATATGAAGTAAAGTTTATTTGATGTTTGATATCTTTCAGGTCTATTAAGAAAAAACCAAAAAAAATTTCAATTAATTAGGCAGAGATTTACCAATTCTGTTCAAGGAATTTAAATGATGTACAAACTATTTATAACCGTTATTGAGTTGAACTCATAGCTTTATTTTTAAACGACCTACTGTTTATGGTAGCAAATAAAAAAGTATTTACTTACAGTTGAAATTTAAGGTCACACTGTGCTTGTATTACTTGATTTTCATGGAACTCCACATAATCCACATTTTCAAAACTAATTGTTGGTTTAGCATTCAATTCCATTTTACGTGAACCAACAATTCTATACAAATTTGGTTTAGTCGCATTATTTGGCAAATGTATTTCGCAACCACCTTGTATGGATGTTATTGAGCCAAATATAATTAATATATTTAAGCAAAGAAATCTAACTTTTCCAAACATTTTACGTGTTGAAACTTGCGAATGCAGTGATAGACTGAAATTATGTTTTCTTAAATACAGCTTTCGCTTAAGGGATTTAGTTTGAGTTGGTACTGATTATTTTAATTTCTTATCTTTTAGCAAAGAAATAATAATAACAATTCGGCAGTGCCGAATACAATACGGAAGTCGACTTTATATGGGAGCTATGACCAATTATGGATTGATCTTGATAAAATTACGATTCTTGTGTACATTAAGGTTAATTGTGTTGAATTTTAATCTGATAACGATATGTGTAAGTGATTTATGCGTATTTAAGTGATTTTCAGATGTGGTGCCATGGTCAAATATGAACTGATTAAAAACAAGTAAGAGAGGTATATTCGGCTGTTCCGAATCTTATATACCCTTCACCAAATTATACTTTAAAATAAATTTTTTTAAATATTTTTAGGTAAACAAAATTTAATTTTTTTTTATTGTTTTTCAAAATTGTTTTTTAATTTTTTTTAAAAAAAGTTTTTTTCAAATTTTTTAAAAAATTTTTTTTTTGGAAAAAATATTTGAGAAAAAAAAATTCGGGTCAAAAAATTTTTTTCCCGATTTTGACCCATTATAGGTCCAACTTACTATAGCCTTATCTACATCGTTGCAATGGACTTTGAAATATCTATCATCAGATATCCATATTGTCTATATTAATGACTTAGTAATCCATATATAGATCAAAAATAGGTCAAAAGTCGAGGTTGTCCCGGTTTTTTGTTCATATCTCCGTTATTTATGGACGGATTTTGCTGATTTTAAATAGTAAACTTCTCGAAAGCATGTCTGACAGAATTATTGAAAATTTGGATCCCGAAGATATCTGGGGTCTTCAGAAAATTGATTTCAACTAACAGACGGACGAACATGGCTTAATCGCAAGGATTCGTGTCTTTCCCATATATCCTGAAAATTAAAAATACTAACAAATTTAAAAAAAAAATAATAAATCAAAATTTTGCACAATATTTTTCTGGAAAATTTTTAACGTTTTGAACAAATTTGGATGAATTCGGAGCAAAAACTACAAGATCAAAAATGTCCTTTTTCAAAAATTTACAAAAACTTAAATTTTCATAACGTAGTTTTGACCCATGTCTATATATAGAGCTAATACTTGTTACACCTATAACTTGTTAACTGTTTGTGCATCAGATATTTTTTGTGCTACTTTAGCTATAGCATCGACTGAAGTTGATGCAACAAGTTCATCGACTCACCTTCTTTTCGATGCTTCTTCATAACTGAATTTGGGTCGACCTTTGCAATTGTTTGTACTTGGAAATTATTGACTTGCAAATTATCGTAAGCGACATTTTCTAAATTATTTTTATTGATAAAATTAAAATTTTATGGACCGACTGATGTTTTAGCATTCTCAGAATATCAAAAATGTTTACATTTTATAGTAAACGAATTTTATCGTAAGCGACACATAGTGGTATAGAAAAAATAAGGAAATAAATCTGTAACTTCTTAATGGTTATATTGGTTTGATTGAAATTTCACATGCGCAAAGAAGAAGTGCTGTCGAGTTTAAGTTCTGAATGTGGACCTCATGGGCCCACCAGGGGCCAGCCAAGGGTACTCAAAGTATGACATCTCGGGTATGTTACATTTTTAAAACGATCCTTTTTCTTCGTTTGTGTTCCGATTTCAAAAAAAAATACTACTATAAAAAAGACCTAGTAGTAGCTATCAATTACCTCTAATAGCTTACGAGATATTCGCATTTGAAAATTAAATTTTCAATATTTTTACCCAACCTACTCCAGTTTTTTGATAACAGCATATCCAAATATTTTCCGATTTTCTCCAGTTTTTCTTCATTGGACTAACAACATATGTATGTGTCAAATAGAAAAAGAAATGTTTAAAAATAATGACTAAGTCCAAAGTTATATGCATTTGAATTTAAAAAGCCGATTTTTCGAAAAAAGAACTGTTTTTCTTTTTAAGTTATCACAAACAATTTCTAAGAGGATATATAAGAAATTTATACTTTATGAAAGCTAAGTTTTCATAAAATACTTTAAATGAAATAACAATAAAAAATTGTTGTTACCGAGGGGACCAGGTCCATTCAAAAAACAATTATTTTTTATGTAAAATTAAAATTTAGGGCAAAAATTCTCAAATCACATATTCGATATAAAAATATAGTAACCGATTTTAGATGGCCCAATATGCTTTTAATTATTTTGTAAAGGATTTCGATAACTCTGGTGTGGATATTATAGCCAAAAAACTAAAAGTTTCCATTTTTGGGATTTTTCAACACTTTTTTGGGAATGGCGGGATTGCTGATAATAAATTTCAAAATTCGTTTTTCTTTGTCCATTTTGAATAGAAAATTTTGCATAACTGTGAAATTTCATTAAAAACTATTCATAAATAACAATTTTATTTCAATTCGAAAAATTTGTATCTATGCAAAAATTCAATAAAAACATTTTTTGTCATATTTTTTAATAAAGTATTCCATGAATTTTTAATTGTCAAAAGTTATAAATATTTTTGAAAAATAGACAAATAGCTTGAACGAAATTATATTATATCGCATCATAACATTTTTAATTCTATGTATAAATTCAAAATAATCGAAAAAACCTTCTCCTGTAAAATTTGTGTTTTGTCGCTTAAGATAATTTGGCGCTAAGGGCTCGATATGATCAATATTTGTAAACAATACCAGAGTTTTTTATCGACCGTTAGAAAAAAATATTAAACTTTAATATCATAACCAAATGTAGAAATTCACTATGTTGCATACAAAACTATAACTTTGAGCCGCTATAACTTCAAAACTACTAAACAGTTTTCATTAAAATTTTGATCATAATATATTTGAAGTATTTTCTGTTTAAATATTAAAAAAAAATAATTAAATTCCTACATAAGTTTTAAACATTTTTGGCCAAGCTCAAAACACTGTGCGACGTAGCGGTCCAATAAATGTATGTGTCTACAAAAATGAGTTTTTAATGTATTCTTAACAATTATTACAAATGAAAATAGAACTTGTGTCAGATTACATTATTTCATTTAATTTAAAAATTTTATAAGTTCGAATAAAACCCCAGATAAGACATAATGTCAACCAAAAACATAAACTTTATCAGTAAATTCTACAATGAATTAAAAAAATCTGTTTTCCTTTCCTTGTTAAGCAGTGTTAAATATTGAAAATAGGTAAAAAAAAATTGTATTTTTATTTTGCCATTCCGTTAATAACATATCGAAATATTGATCGTAGAACGAAACATTTTTTAAGCACCCAAAATGTATATCTAAGACGATTTCGATATGTCCGTCCATCTGCCTGTTAAAGTCACGATAGGGCCTAGACGACTTAGTAGGTGAAAATTTCCCGAAAATACTGCTAGTTTCAAAGTCAAAACCATTTTAGAACAAAATGCCCGTCAGAGGTTTAAAATCACTTAAAATACAAAGTCCCAAAAACCCGAAATTGTCCACAAAGAGTGGGTTTGCACAGCCGAATATAGCTTAGTTATAATAAAACAAGTTCAGAATACTAACCACTTAGTGGTGATTTGATGTTACGTATTTTATTGTTAATGAGGGTTATAAGTTAACAGAAAGAAATGTTGTATGGAATTTTTAATTACTAAAACTTTGATAAAGGGTATGTGAAATCAATGCTCCTCTTCAGCATTATATTCATCGTTATTATTAGCTTCAGTTATTTGTGCGTGATTTAATATAAATGATGTTGTTGTTTAAGCCGGAATCGATTGCATATCATTTTGTGGAAAGCCATCTAAATGTTTCGAAGATTTAACATCTTCAACGTCACAGCAAAATACAGTGCCCATTACTCCATAACGAAAAGTAGAGCTAACTTTTTTCAACCACGGAATTTCCTGACATTTGTCCGGGCAAAATACTATTTCCTCTTCTGAGTAAAACTGAAAGAAAATTTTGAGTCCCATTCTTTGGAGCTGTTTAAAATTACTTACGTCATGAAATGGTGAATTGATGCCAATAATGACAAGTCCATTCGAGCTATTGTCTCTGGCCTGTAAATAATTCCAAACATACAATGGTATTTTCCGCACCTCTTCATAAGTCACTTCCTTCAACGTATAATTCGTTTGACAATCTTCAATAATGGGTACCTTTATGGCACCAGATACACCTGCTAAAATATCGTAGGTTTGATTTTCAGTCTCGACGTGTTGCTCGAGAGCTGTTACATAATTTTTCCAATTGTAAAGATGTAAATTTGGCCACCACACAGACTCAATTAGAGGTAACAAATGCAGATTTAATGATGAATATAGTTTTGAATGCATTATTACCGAATCGTGTCCATACGTTGAAAGACCTATCCACTTCTCATGCTGTTCGTTATCGAAATCCGTAATGCTAAAACAATTAAAAGTTAACAATATTCATTGAAACGTATGAAATACATATGTGTATTTTATAGAAGAAACTCGATTACCTATTTCGGCCAAATGCTTCCTCTACGTGATCTATTTCCAAACCAGGAGTATAGAAATTCCCGAAAACAGATGACTGCTGAAATTAAAAACAAAAAACTTTCCAAACAATTTAATAACTACATACTTAGTTGATTTGAACATATTTACCGCATATTCGGAATGCTTAGGTGCCAATGTGTAGTACACTGATGAAAATGACTGCCTATAGGTGTCATAACAAATGCCAGCCAAATAGTTATGATCTAAGTGCTTAGCTCCTGTTAAAATATATGAAGTCACATTGGTTGGACACCATGTGAATTGTTTTATTGATTCATATAATTTCCACTTCATTGGTGAGCATTCTAAAGAAATTGTAGAAGATTCATAATCTTTTATGAAGTTATAAGTTGCTCTTTTAGAAGTCTTTATACTGATATCATCATTCTGACATTTGATGTAAAGTTTTGTTGATGTTTGATATCTTTCAGGTCTATTAGGAAAAACCCAAAAATTTTTAAATTAATTAGGCAGAGATTTAGCACTTCTGTTCAAGGAATTTAAATGATGTAGAAACTATTTTGAGTCTAGCAACTTATAACCGTTATTGAATTGAACACAGCTTTATTTTTTAAACGACCTATACTGTTCATGGTAGCAAATATACAAGTATTTACTTACCGTTCAAATTTAACATCACACTGTGCTTCTATTACTTGATTTTCATAGAACTTCACATGATTCGCATATTCCGAATTAGGAGTTGGTTTAGTATTCAATTCCATTTTATGTGAACCAACAATTCTATACAATTTTGGTGTATTCGCATTATTTGGCAAATATATTCGGCAACTACCATTTATGGATGTTATTGAGCCAAATATAATTAATATATTTAAGCAAAGAAATCTAAATTTTTTAATCATTTTACTTGTTGAAACTTGCGAAAGCAGTGACAGACTGAAATTATGTTTTCTTAAATACAGCTTTCGCTTAAGGGATTTAGTTTGAGTAGGTACTGATTATTTTAATTTCTTATCTTTTAGCAAAGAAATAATAATAACAATTCGGCAGTGCCGAATACAATACGAAAGTCGACTTTATATAGGAGCTATGACCAATTTTGGATTGATCTTGATAAAATTACGATTCTTATGTACATAAAGGTTAATTGTGTTGAATTTTAATCTGATAACGATATGTGTAAGTGATTTATGCGTATTTAAGTGATTTTCAGATGTGGGGCCATGGTCAAATATGAACTGATTAAAAAAAATATAATTTTGTTGTTTCTTTTTATGTGAAAATTACTTTTTCTGAATTTTTTACGGATACTGCTAATCGTTAGGTATTTATATACATCTAGCATAATATTATCCGCTACTTCGTTAGCATATATTTTGATATTAAAATAAATGTAAATCAATGTATAATTAAACAAGTAAGAAAGTATGATCGGTCAAGCCCGACCCTATAATACCCTACACTAAGTAAAAGAGCAAAAACATTTTTCTTTTAAAATTTCAATAATTTAGATTTTTGAGTGATTTTCGGAAGTGGGTCTTATATGGGGGCTATGACCAATTATGGACCGAACACCATGAAATTAGGTCTTGTTATTTGTGTCTATATGAAAGTTTACTATGTTGAATTTTGTGAGTATGCCAACATTTTTAAGCGATTTATGCACGTTAAAGTGATTTTCGGAAGCGGGTCTATATGGGAGCTACGACTAATTATGGACCGATCGTAACAAAATTTGGTGACATGAATTTTGTATATATAAAACTTATTTGGAGCGTAATTTGTGGAGATACATTTATAAATTAAACATTTATGATCGATAAAGTCCAATTTCGGAAGGACATTTGTATGGGGGCTAGGGGAAATAATGGACCGATTTCAGCCATTTTCAATAGGCTTGGTCCTTGGGCCGAAAAAATAATATGTACCAAATTTGATCGAAATATCTTCAAAATTGCGACCTGTACTCTGCGCACAAGGTTTACCAGCCAGCCGACCAGACGGACGGAGTACGAGAATATGAGAACAGAACTGTAGGTACTTTTTCGTTCTTCTAATGGTACTTTTGGAATTTTCTTTAAAAACTAAGCATATGTATATGGTTCTGAGTGAGTGAATATTAAATGCAGAGACTTTATCGCAGTTTTTCTTTATTAGAATAGTACTTTATGCATTTTGTTCACTAATGATACTAGAAATAGAAATAAAGCTTATATGGATCCGAATGTGTGGAAATCCATAAGTGGGATTTATTTTAATGGTATACATATTGTGAATTTGCTATAATAATGGACCTAGAAACATGAAATTATTCGTATATGGTCCTATGTAAGTGAAAACTCAGGCGTATACTTCATGGTACTTTTTCTTTATTCGAAGGTTACTTTTTTTGAATTTTCTATAACAATTGACTTAGAAATACGAAATTAAGCATATGTCCTAAGTGAGTGAGAATTCTAGGGGTACATTTTTTTGTACTTTTTCTTTATTCAAATGGTACCTTTTGTAATTTCTTTACCACTTATGGGACTATTTCTTTATTCTAATGGTACTTTTTGAATTTTCTATAATAATAGACCTAGAAACATGTAATTAAGCGTATATGGGATCATAAGTGAGTGAGAATTGAAGGTGGAGACTTTATGGTACTTTTTCTTTATTCGAATGGTACTTTTTGTAATTTCTTCACCAATGAACCTAGAATCATAAAATAAAGCTTATATGGACCCGAGTGAGTGGGAATCCATAAGTGGTTGATTTTTGGTACTTTTTCTATTTATAATGGTTCTTTTTGAATTTTCTCTAATAATGAATATAGAAATATGAAATTAAGAGTATAAAGGCCTAAGTGAGTGAACATTCAAGGGGATATTTTATGGGACTTTTTCTTATTCTAATGGTACTTTTTTGAATTTTCTATAATATGTAATAGAATTAGATATGAATATGAAATTAAGCATATATGGTGCAGAGTGATTGAAAGTATGACTTTTTTTGTAATGATAGTTTTTGTATTTTCATCAACAACGTACCCAAAAACACATATTCCTAACTCTAATTTCACTCAGATACATATCAGCTAACTTTAATGTAGATAAGTTAAATAGTTTAAAATATTTAAAAAAAAACCATTAGGACAAAAGTACCAATTTTCCTTTTCCTTTTTGAACACACACCTAAAGTTTGAAATTAAAAAATACACCAATTTGCTAAAAAAAAAAAATGTGCAACAGACAAGTCTCAAACGACTAAAATCTGTGTTAATGTGCTCAAGAAAAAATATGTTTTGAAAAAAGTACCAAACTGTTTACCCGGATTTGGCTCAATATACTCATTGACACCCGAGTTCCAAGTGACACTGTGTTAGTTGATTTTTGTATGAATCCATGAACCAATGTTAAAATTTTTATCAAAATTGTCTTAATAATTTCAAATAAAATGTATTTTCCCGTTTTTGCGTAAAATTTTATTCAAATAAATTTCTGTATCGTTGTGTCTATGTTAAATTATAGTAAAACATATTTTATGAAAAAAGTACCAAAAATTAACACAATTTTAATCCCTTAATTTCCAAAAAGTACGAAATTTGTATTTTTTTTTTTATTTGTTTTTGTAGGTTAAGAATACATTTTTAAATTTGTTTCTATGTTTATTAGTTTAACCTTCGATTTACCAATAATTATGATCTACAATGTATTAAAAAATAATAAAATTCTATTCTTTCCTTGTTAAGTAGTGTTAAATATTGAAAATCGCTAAAAAAATAGTATTTTTATTTTGCCATTCCGTTAATAACATATCGAAATATTGATCGTAGAACGAAACATTTTTAAGCACCCAAAATGTATATCTAAGACGATTTCGATATGTCTGTCCAGCTGCCTGTTAAAGTCACGATAGGGCCTAGACGACTTAGTAGGTGAAAATTTCCCGAAAATACTGCTTGTTGATTAGAAAGTTTCAAAGTCAAAACCATTTTAGAACAAAATTCCCGTCAGAGGTTTAAAAACAATTAAAATACAAAGTCCTAAAAACCCGAAATTGTCCACAAATTGTGGGCACAGCCGAATATAGCTTAGTTATAATAAAACAAGTTCAGAATACTAACCATTTAGTGGTGATTTGATGTTACATTTTTATTGTTAATGAGGGTTATAAGTTAACATAAAGAAAGATTGTATGGAGCTTTTAATTACTAAAACTTTGATAAAGGGTATGTGAAATCAATGCTCCTCTTCAGCATTATATTCATCGTTATTATTAGCTTCAGTTATTGGTGCGTGATTTAATATAAATGATGTTGTTGTTTCAGCCGGAATCGATTGCATATCATTTTGTGGAAAGCCATCTAAATGTTTCGAAGATTTAACATCTTCAACGTCACAGCAAAATACAATGCCCATTATTCCATAACGAAAAGTAGAGCTAACTTTTTTTAACCAAGGAATTTCCTGACATTTGTCCCGGCAAAATACTATTTCCTCTTCTGAGTAAAACTAAAAGAAAATTTAGAGTCCCATTCATTGGAAATGTTCATAATTACTTACCTCATTAAATGGTGAATTGAAACCAATAATGACAATCTCATTGGAGCTATTGTCTCTGGCCTGTAAATAATTCCAAACATACAATGGTATTTTCTGCTCCGTTCCATAAACTACCTCCTTTAAAGTATAATTCGTTTCACAATCGTCTATAATGGGTATCTTTGTGGCACCAGATACACCTGCTAAAATGTCGTAGGTTTGATTTTCACTCTCGACATGTTGCTCGAGAGCTGTTGCATAATTTTTCCAATTGTAAAGACGTAAATTTTGCCACCATGCAAACTCAATTGGAGATAAAAACTGCAAATTAAATGTTGGAAAGGGTTTTGGATGCTGCATTACCGTGCTGTATTCATAATTTGAATTAGTTATCCACTTCTTAAGCTGTTCGTTATTGAAATCCTTAATGCTAAAACAATTAAAAGTTAACAATATTCAATGAAATGTGTGTATTTTACAGAAGAAATTCGATTACCTATTTTCATCAAATGTATCCCTTATATCCTGTATTTCCAAACTAGGAGTATAGAAATTCCCCAAAACAGATGGGTGCTGAAATTAACAAAACTTTCAAAACAATTTAACAATTACTTAGTTGATTTGAATCTATTTACCGCATATTCAGAATTTTTAGGTGCCAATGTGTAGTACGCTGAAGAAAAGGACCGTTTGTCGATGTCATAACAGATTCCAGCCAAGTAGTCATGACTTAAGTTCGAGTCTCGCTTATGTTTGGCTAAAATATATGAAGTCGCATTGGCTGGACACCATGTAAATTTATTGGATGTTTCATACATGTTCCTATCTAATGATGAACATGTTAAAGAAATTTCAGAATAATTAATTTCGGAACTGATTTTATCCGACTTCACGTACAGATCATTATTACATCTGATATACAGTTTCTTTGTTGTTTTGAATCTTCTTGGTCTATTAAAAAGAATAGTATGGTTTAATTTATTTTTAAACATATGATAAACATTACGAATTTAATTAAATTTTCAAAATTGGACTACTTATTATAGCAAGTCTCACAGTAATCCGACCAGAACTCTTTGAAAATTCCCCATAAAAAAATAAAAATTGACATACATTTACTTACCGTTCGAATTTTGTGTCACATTCTACCTCAATTTTTTGATTTTCATATAAATACATATCACGCATTAGTGAATTGGGATGTATTTTTAATTTGTGTGAACCCACAATTTTATAAATTGTTGGGTTTAGCGGTTTAAACGGAAAATCTAATTTGCAATAGCCTTGAATAGGTGTTATGAAATGAAATATAATTAATAAAATGCCATTTAGGCAAAGCAGCTTAATTTTCCCAAACATTTTACGTATTACAACTTTCGAGTGGAACTGACAACTGAAATTATTTTTGAAATTATTTAAATACAACTTTCGCTTAAGGAATTTTGTTTGAGTACTGATTATTTTAAGTTCTTATCAGTTTAAATATATAATAATTATAATAAAATATCAATTAGAGTACAGTATTCGGCTGTGCCGAATTTTAAATACCCTTCATCTAGCAAGTTGGGAATTATTTGTGTCAAATTTCAACTTGATTCGGAAGTATACTTTATATGGGGGATATGGTCAAATATGGTCACATCCACAAACGAATTTATTCTTGTGATTTCTTTTTGCACGAAACTTATTTTTGCTGAATTTTATCATATTTTGGAAAGAATTTGTATGGGGGATAAAACAAATCTTGGACCGATTCTTACCACTTTCAACAAAGTTAGTCTTTTTGTCATAAAAATAACGAATGTAAATTTTGATGGTATTATCTGCCATATAACTTCTAATAAGGTTTTTTAAATTTTTTTAAATTTCATTCGTCGCATATATTTATAAAAGTGTAGTGTCACCCGGGTGGGTATTGGTAAACCATGTACATAAAAAACCTTTGGTAAAGCGAAGGTTAAAGGCAGTGTCTATCCGCCGAATGCTTAGCTAATACAACAACTATTGTAGTAATACAGTAAAGCTGATTTTTTTTGATTCACAAACCTTTGTTATAACGCAGTGAACAATTGTAAATCGATCGTAGCAAAGAATTCTACCTATAATTCTATAATACAGTTTTTTCAAGGTATTATTGTGAATTGATCTTAGTAAATTCACACACCTCTGTGATAATACTGTGTAACACACACTGCAGCATTAATGTTGCAAGAACAAAAATAAAAGAATAACATGTAACAGAGCTATATTCGGCTGTGCCGAATCTTATATACCCTTCACCAAAGTATACCTTAATATAAATAATAAATACAAGACCTACAGTGATGAAGGTTTGTGCAAAACACTTCATATATATAATACATACAAATTATGAACGCATGTGTTTGATTTGTAATTCTCATTTCATTCCATGTTGTAGAATGTTGTTGTTGGGTGTTTGTGATGTTTACGTATGATAGAGTTGCTCATATGAGAACTCATAAACAACTCTCTCTATTTTGTTAGAGAATAAGATTTACAAAGAAACAAAATAGAATTGGTGAATATACTCAATGTGTATAACACATCTACATACATATATACACACAACTAAACTTTTATTTTTCTTTTTTTTATGCTATTATATATGTACATGATTTCATGAAACATTAACAAAATACATGGGTTTTTGGGTTTTTTGTGGACCAATTTTCTCGATTTTAAATAGCAACCGAGCCAGAGATTTTGATGTATCAATCATGTTTGTAAGTTATTTAGGGGATTTGGAAAGTTGATTTCAACATACAGACGGACAGACGGACATGGCTATATCGACTCCGCTATCTATAACGATCCAGAATATATACATATACTTTATGGGGTCGCAAATGAAAAATGTAGAAATTACAAACGGAATGACAAACTTATATATATGTACCTTTGCCACTCATGGCGAAGGGTATAAAAATGGAAATATATCACCTTAAAAATGCTCGTTTCTCCAAAAAAAAAACAATATTTCACCGATTAAATATCCAATAATCCGGTTAATTATTTCGATGCTCTGTATAGAACAAAGTTTGAAGATTTGTGTTCTGAAAAAATAACGCAACTCCTCCACTCTTGTCGTTTCTAGTGTTTGATACTCTTTATTTAACATTTATTACGGCATTGTATATCGTATTAGAATAGTGATCGCCACTAATAACTACCGGAGTATGGTCGGTAAATGAGGATAAACATTTTTCTTTTAAAATTTCAGTAATTTATATTCGTGATTGATTTTCGGAAGTGATCCTTATATGGGAACTATGAACAATAATGGACCGGTAACTATGAAATTAGATCATGTGATTAATGTATATATGAAAGCCAGCAATCCAGCCTGCCTGACGGACGGACATCGTTTAATCGACTTAGAAATTGATTCTGAGGTGATCGGTATACTTTTCTTTCTGAGTCGATTTACAGTTCGCAATTTTGAAGATATTTTGACAAAGGCTATTGAAACAAATGTCTTTCCGAAATATCGATCTGTAATTTACCCATATGAATCACTTTCAAAAATCACATTAACGAGCATTAAAAATAACACAAATAAGTGTATATACGAAAATAATGCGACCTAATTTCTATAATTACTCCCATATAGTCAGATTTCCGAAAATAGGAAAAAAAATTGATAATTTTAAAATAAAACTTTTCTTTGCTCATACTCAATGTAATGCAGCGTGTGACCGGGCTAGACCGTCTGTTTTGTTTTATTTTTGTGGCGGTTCCCATAAAAAGTTTACTATATATTGGTATTATAAAAAAGTTCTCTTCTGTCGATTTTAGCTTCGGTTTTAATATTTTAAAAAATTTATATTTCTCAATTTTGCTATGTCTTACCAAATTTTTGTTCTCCCCATTTTACATGTGACGTATACGTAATATTATTTTGTTTCTTTATAAATTAATAATATTACGTATACGTCACATTATTCGAATAATTTACATTTTTTTAAGTAAAGAATGATGTTTTGATATAGGATTTTAAATATTTGATTGTCAAAGAAAACCAAAAAAAAACAAGTAAGAGTACTATATTCGGCCGTGCCGAATCTTAAATACCCTCCACCTAAATATGATAGTATAACAACTGAAAAAATATAACAATTCTTAGTAATACTATTTTTTCCTTTTTAACCTCAAGTGAATAAACAGAATATAAACAAGTAAGAGTGCTATATTCGGCTGTGCCG
Source organism: Calliphora vicina (assembly GCF_958450345.1). Lineage (NCBI taxonomy): Eukaryota > Metazoa > Arthropoda > Insecta > Diptera > Calliphoridae > Calliphora > Calliphora vicina. Next base: position 57,119,486 of record NC_088781.1, on the reverse strand, counting down.
AATCTTATATGCCCTTCACCAAATTATACTTCAAAATTTTAAATATTTTTAGGTAAACAAAATTTAATTTTTTCCCAGTTGTTTTTTGAATTTTTTCGGGTTCAAAATTTTTTTCCCGATTTTGACCCATTGTAGGTCCAACTTACTATGGTCTTATATACGTCGTTGCAAATGTCTTTGAAATATCTATCATTAGATATCCATATTGTCTATATTAATGTCTTAGTAATCCAGATATAGGTAAAAAAATAGGTCAAAAATCGAGGTTGTCTCGGTTTTTTCCTCATATCTCAGCCATTTGTGGACCGATTTTGCTGATTTTAAATAGCAAAATTCTCGAAAGCATGTCTGACAGAATTATTGAAGATTTGGATCCCGAAGATATCTGGGGTCTTCAGAAAACTGATTTCAACAGACAGACAGACAGACGGACAGACAGACAGACAGACAGACAGACAGACAGACAGACAGACAGACAGACAGACAGACAGACAGACAGACAGACAGACAGACAGACAGACAGACAGACAGACAGACAGACAGACAGACAGACAGACAGACAGACAGACAGACAGACAGACAGACAGACAGACAGACAGACAGACAGACAGACAGACAGACAGACAGACAGACAGACAGACAGACAGACAGACAGACAGACAGACAGACAGACAGACAGACAGACAGACAGACAGACAGACAGACAGACAGACAGACAGACAGACAGACAGACAGACAGACAGACAGACAGACAGACAGACAGACAGACAGACAGACAGACAGACAGACAGACAGACAGACAGACAGACAGACAGACAGACAGACAGACAGACAGACAGACAGACAGACAGACAGACAGACAGACAGACAGACAGACAGACAGACAGACAGACAGACAGACAGACAGACAGACAGACAGACAGACAGACAGACAGACAGACAGACAGACAGACAGACAGACAGACAGACAGACAGACAGACAGACAGACAGACAGACAGACAGACAGACAGACAGACAGACAGACAGACAGACAGACAGACAGACAGACAGACAGACAGACAGACAGACAGACAGACAGACAGACAGACAGACAGACAGACAGACAGACAGACAGACAGACAGACAGACAGACAGACAGACAGACAGACAGACAGACAGACAGACAGACAGACAGACAGACAGACAGACAGACAGACAGACAGACAGACAGACAGACAGACAGACAGACAGACAGACAGACAGACAGACAGACAGACAGACAGACAGACAGACAGACAGACAGACAGACAGACAGACAGACAGACAGACAGACAGACAGACAGACAGACAGACAGACAGACAGACAGACAGACAGACAGACAGACAGACAGACAGACAGACAGACAGACAGACAGACAGACAGACAGACAGACAGACAGACAGACAGACAGACAGACAGACAGACAGACAGACAGACAGACAGACAGACAGACAGACAGACAGACAGACAGACAGACAGACAGACAGACAGACATAAAAAGGGAATACAAATACATATATTTGGAAAAATTTCAAGATATTGGGTTGTGGAACTTATATGGGAGCTATGACCTATTATGAGTCGATTGTCATAAAATATTTTAACGTGATTTTTAGGTATTTATATGGGAGCTGTTGCCAAATATGGACCGATATTCACAAAATTCAGTAGTATGATTTTAAAAATTACTGATCTGTGTTCTATTTTGGTTCAATATATGGAAGCTATGACCTATTATGGGCCTAAGTATTTGAGTGCTAATTTTGTACAATTTAATATAAACAACGCCATTAACAAGAGTGGACCTTATATGGGAGCTATGACGAATTATGGACCAATATTTAAAAAAAATCTTGCAGTACGATTCTTGGATACAAATTACTGATCGGTGTAAAATTTTGTTTCAGTACAGATTATTTTGGATATTTGTGCAGGTTAATGTGTTTTCCGGAAGTGGTTCCTATATGGAGGCTATGACCAATTATGAGCCTATCATCGTAACATTTGGTACATAAATTTTTGTATACATATATTGAACAAATTGGTTTCGAATATCAACCTGATGACTTTATTTGTAAGAAATTTATGAGGATTTTAGTAATTTCGAGAGTGGACCTAATATGGGAGCTATGGTTAAATATGGACCGATGTTCACAAAATCCAGTAGTATGATTGCTGGATAAAAATAGCTAATCTGTGCGTAATTTCATTTTGATATCGATTTGTTTTAAATATTTATTGAGGTTGATATCTTTTTCGGAAATGTGACTTATAGGGGAGCTATGACCAATCATCGGCCAATCTGCGTAAAATTTGGAACAGTGATTTCTATGTATATTCTTATTATTTGTGTCGAATTTTAGCATGATAAAGATATTTATAAGAGATTTATGAGTACTTAACTGATTTTCAGAAGTGGACATTATATGGGAGCTATGGTCAAATATGGACCGATATTCACAAAATCCTGTAGTATGTCTTCTAAATATAAATTAGAGATTTTTATAAAATATTGTTCTGATATTGATATTTTTTAGATATTTATGTAGGTTAATGTGTTCTTCGGAAGTTGTCTTATAACCAATTATTGGCCGATCTTCATAGAATTAGGTATAGCGATTTTGGTATATATGGGGACTATTTGTGACGAATTTAAACTTAATAGCTATATTTATAAGACATTTATGCTTATTTAAGTGATTTCCGATCCACAAAAAAATTGGTGTTGTGATTTTTTTAAGCACTAAACTTATTTTTCCTGAATTTTGTGTGGATACTGCAATTTTGTAGGCATTTACAGACCATAAAACCATATTTCGGGAAGAAATTTTTATGGAGGCTAGGAGAAATCATGGACTGATTCCTATAATTTTTACCAAAGTTAGTCCTTCTGACATAGAGTAACGTGTGTAAAATTTGACGGTGTTATCTGCAATATATTTGCACAAATAACAAAAACTATTTTAAAATGATCATGTTTTTTAAGTTGTCTTACATTTTGGTTCATAACTCTGGTTCCACTGAACCGATTTTGCTGATTTTCCATACCAAACTGCTTAGGAGAACAATAAACATATTTCTTGCAAGTTTATCAATTTTTTTTGGACGTGAGCGTGTTTTACACAGACAGACAGACGTAGCTCAATCGACTTAGAATTGCATAAGGATCAATAATATATATACTTTGTTGGGTCTCAGATGAATATTTCTCAATGTTACAGACGGAATGAAAACTTATATATACCCTCATTCACCACTTATGGTGGTGAAGGGTATAAAAAAAAAACAAATAAATGTGAAATACGCTCTCTCTAACCCAAATAGACAGATAGTGGAAACATGTTGCTGCTGTGGCACAGTAGGGACAATAGCAAACAAACAAAAAACTCACATCGTTTAGTATGACACATAAGAATGAAGAAAATAATATTGAAATCGGAGCCACAGTATGTTGCTTCCAGAAAAAAAAACAAATATTGCACTTACATTTGCCATTTTTAACTTTTAAAAACTATTAAATCACAACGTTTTCCTACAATACAAACATAAATATGGGTATTTCCACAGTTGCGCACTCGGCATTCGAATTAAAAAAAAAAACAAGTAAGTAAGTATGGTCGGTCAAGCCCGACCATATAATACCCTACACTAAGTAAAAGAGCAAAAACATTTTTCTTTTAAAATATCAATAATTTATATTTTTCTGGCACATTCATATTGTTAATCGGCCATGTGATCCTTACATTTTAGGTATAAAATGTGTTCAGCAAATTTATGTAAAATATTACGGAGACCATTTTTGTAGAAAGACATGGTTTCTTATGCCGATTAACAATAAGAATGTCCCAGAGTTGGGAAACTTTAACCCCCTCAAGTGAAATTCAGATGTAAACTTTCAAAACACCGAGCTTTACCTCTATTATATAATTTAGATAATTTATTAATTACTAAATCCTACAACTCCTAAACTAAGAGAAAGCAAACAAAAACATTAACGGACCTATTAACAAACAAAAAAAAATTATCATGATCTTGATTTATGCAAGATACACTTACGATCACGAACGAGACATATTTTAAGTATCAAAATAAAATGTTTAGTGTGTCGATTAGATGCAGTAAATTTTTTTTATACCCTTCACCTTCGTGAGAAGGGTATATATAAGTTTATCGTTCCGTTTGTAATTTCTACATTTTTCATTTCCGATATATATTCTGGATCCTTATAGATAGCGGAGTCGATTAAGCCATGTCTATCTGTCCGCCTGTCTGTTGAAATCAACTTTCCGACGCCCCCTAATAACTTACACGATTCATATATCAATATCTCCGGAATTCTTCCGGCTCGGCTGCTATTTAAAATCGAGAAAATCGGTCCACAAATGGCTGAGATATAATGAAAAAACCAGGACAACCTCGGTTTTAGACCTATATACGGATTACTAAGTCATTAATATAGACAATATGGATATCTAATGACAGATAGACCTTTGCAATGACGTATATAAGACCATAGTAAGTTGGACCTACAATGGGTCAAAATCGGAAAAAATATGTTTTAACCTGAATTTTTTTCTCACCAAAATTTTTTTTTGCTAAATATTAAAATAAAATTGAAAAAAAAAAATTTAAAAAAACAATTCGAAACAATTTTTTCCAAAAAATAAAAAAACAACTTTGGAAAAAAAATAAATTTTGTTTACCTAAAAATATTTAAAATTTTTATTTTGAAGTATAATTTGGTGAAGGGTATATAAGATTCGGTACAGCCGAATATAGCTCTCTTATTTGTTTTTAAATTTAAATACAATTTTCAGCCGCTTTATTTGAACGATCGCGGAGTACTGATAACAAAGGATGAATTGGTACGGTAATGCAACATTCGAACATTAACAAAATCAAATGAAAAACGTACCGTTAGTAAAGCATTGTTCGTCTTCTTTTAGTTTTGTTGAGATAAAGATTTTAGGAGATAAGTGCAGTCATGATATAAATACGTAAACCATAAATACTAAAGTGAAGATGTCAATAAAACTAAAACCTTTCTGTGGAAATGCCCATATGTGAATGCTTGAAGGTGAGTGAGGGCATGAGTAGATGGGTTAGTGTGTGCAAAGTGAGATCACGTATGTGTACATAAGGAGCGTGTTTAGTACGGGTTATTCTATACTTAAACACCCATAGAAAGTTTTCCACGTAGGAAATAAAAAAAACAGCAATAAAAAAAAAAAGTTTTCAAAAAAAGTTTTGAAGGTGCAAGATTTACACAATGTTTAGCATGTATGTACTTAACAATGTGTAAATGTATAGAGGTTATTATTAAAATAATACAAAAAAAACACACGAGTAAAAAAGCGGAAAAAAATAATGTTTACTCTACACCTATGCACATTAGTCAGCAACTGATTCCTGTGAAGTCAGATCAATATCTCATCCTGGAAATTATTATTTTAATATTTAGTCATAGAATACTGATGTATGTAAGTTTTACGTGTACTAAGAATACAGATAGGACAAATTTCTGGCGGCGATAAAACTGTAAATTATTCTAGAAAATTTAATTTCAACCTTTTTTATCAAATTTAAATTGTCATGGAGTGTATCTAAAGGAAGTTCTCAAATACGTAAAAGAGCTTTTCCAACTTTACTTTATTATGTGTTTTATCAGGGCAGAACGCAATTTTGTAAATAAGCTGAAGGAGAATTGGACGATTTATACCCTATTTATTATTTTACTGGAAAAAGTACTTTATTTTTGTTCGCGATATCCCAAAAGTAAGCTATTGTAATGTGTCCTACAAATAAAGCTTTTAATGTACGTAAACCAAACATTATTTGCCTGGGACACGGAGACTCGAACCCACGTACTTCAACCATTTTTGTTTATTAATCTAACGTCTTAAGGTAGGGTCACACATGGCAAATATTTGCTCAAAAAAACGTAACCATTTTTTTTAAGTACAAATTTGACGTTTTTACTCTTACAAGTGTTTTGTAAGATCAAACAGCATCAAATAAATAAATAAAAGAATTTTGAAATAAATAAAAGAATTCAAATGTATTTTATTTAGTGGTTACGTCTTTTTCGTCAAATATTTGTCATGTGTAGGGTTTTTAATTTCCCGACCTTTTATGATTTCCGGGAATCGGGACATTTTTTTCTACATTCCCGGGTACCCGGCTATTCCCGAAATATATAATGATACTGTAAATTAAGAATATTATAGCCAAATTTCATATAAAAACTTAGTGTTATAATTATTAAATATCAGAGCTTCGAATTAATTAATAAAATTTGAGCTTAACTCATTAAAATCTTAATCCGTAATTAAAAAATGTCAGCCTTTCATTCCATAAATCCATTCCTAATATTTAATTTTTTAGATTCATTCCAAAGCCTTTGTTTAAACTGAATTAATTTTAAAGTTAATTAATAGCATAATTTATTCAAACTTTGAATGATTAAATTTTTGTTAAATCAAATCATTTACAAAATTAATTGAAAAAATTGCCTTAATCCTTTTTGTACTAGTTTTTAATTGAAGAATAATTTAATCATTTAATAAATTTTTGAAGCTATTTTGTTATGGATTTGAAGAAATTTTAATGATTCAATAAGAAATCAATTCTATAAATAATGAATTCTCTTTTTAAATTTTCATACGAAAAACCCCAAATAAATAATAATAAGAAGTCTATTATGCCAAGATATAAGCAAAAAACTGTAAAAAACTTTTCACTGTTTTTTGGTAAAAAAAAAAAAATAGAGTTCTAACTTGTTTTCTATGTATTTTCGTCAGTTTTTAATTCCCGGGATTCCCGACTAAAAATCCCGGGAATCGGGTAGTGAAAAATTGGCAAAATTCCCGGGAAATTTGTACCGGGAATTCCCGGGATAAAAATCCTAGTCATGTGTGACCCTACCTTTACTCACTACACCACGACCTATTTCATTTGTTAAGTACATATTAGTAAATGGTTTTGACACACAAAGAAAAATTAACATAATTTCCATTTTTAAATTATATTCTAATTTATTTAAATTAATTTTAATTACACAAAAAAAGTAAAATAAATGTTGCCTCGACCGGGAGTTGAACTCGCGACCTCACGGTTATGTGTATATTTGACTTAGCTACAAAATAATGCATTCAGGAAGTAGTTAAATAGTAGTTACATTTAAAATTGTAAGTGGAGTTTTTGCTGGGTTGATAAACGGTCAAAATCTAGGGTAAGTTGCCGTATCTAGAAGTTTTTCTCCTCCATGCTATTTTGGTGCAGTCTAATGCAAACACCTGCAGTTTAAGTTTCTCAACCAGCTCTTATTGCCACCGTTATTTTATTAAATTTAATTTCGTTCTCTTTGTTTTTTTTTTTGTAACCATAAACAAACACACTCCTACATTAGGTGAGAACCATTTGTATGAAAGCAAAAGAGATGTGGATGTTCTGCTCAGAAATAAAAGTTTAATTTGTTTTTCTAAAAATGTGATTTTTTTTGGGGCCATCCTAACCTACATACATGCACAAAACTGCATATTATTTACCCCCTAACCACAAAAAAAAAACTAACTTTATTGTTTCTTTCAAAAATAATTTTATAAAAAGGGGCAAGAGAGCGAGAATGTGTGTGGAAGGAAAACACTCATACTTAGCACAGTGGTATAGAAAAAAAAAACAAAAGAGGAATATGAATCTGAAATTTCTAAACACTTAGTTCGATTTGAAATCGGAACACAAACGAAGAAATAGGATCGTTTTAAAAATTGAACATACCCGAGGTGTCCTACTTTGGGGACCCCTGGTAGCCCCATGCCGTCCAAATTCAAAACTTAAACTCCACAACACTTCTTCTTTGCGACAATTTTCATTCAAACCGGACTAAGGCTTTAAGCACCACTGTGTGTTGATGCTTAAACTATTTATGTATGTACGTTAGAGTGACCCTTATATTGGACTTTTTTGATTTTAGATGCTCCCAAGGTCTAAAATTGTTCTTCATCATCTAAAATCTAAATGCTGAAAATTTTAGGAAAATCTTGTATTTATTTTGATCATTATGACATAATTTTACAATTTACTTTCAAAAGTATTTTTTTAACTTTTGGCGAGTTAATATGGATTAACGATCTCCAAGTAAAAAAAGTAAAGTACAAACATTTATATTAACAATTTCCTTTATTTGATATTTTTTATAAGTTTCAGTTAGTGTACATTGAGGGGAAAACTAAGTTGAAAAATCGACAACGGTCTGGTGTCGTCAAATCGTACACGGAACGGTGTCAAATCGACAACGGATGGTATCAATTCAGCAACGGAATGGTGTCATTTTTTTGGTTGTGAAATTGACACCGTTCGTGTACAATTTGTACACATACGGGGTTGATACTAGGGTATTCATTCGACTAATGATCGTTCGATTAATCGAATAATTTCTTACGAATAATTATTCGAACAATTTAAAAACGGCCATTTTCGAATAACGAATAATTCGAACAATTTTATGTAGAATAATCGAATAAAACGAATAAATGTTCATATATATTTAAATTTATTAAATTGCTTAAAATTTTTCATAATTTCAAATTTAAATAAGTAATAATGACTCACAAAAATTGTATTGTTTTTGAAATTCGACAAATAACTAAAGACAAAGGGACTTTCGATCACTGTAGATGAGTGTTCCGATAGCTAAATATTACTGCAAGAAGTTACAATTCTAAAAACAAATCTTTCAAAATTTTTAACTTAGGACTTGAACCAATGAAAATAAAAGGTACGTAATAAAATATTTGTATTTAGCTGGCGAAATATTAGAAGAATCGCAATTAATAATCAAAATATTAACTTAGATTAAAGTAGAGTTGAATGTGATGGAGAATGTGAGAAAGTGATATTGAGGATGATATTTATAGATAAAGGCCATGATCTTAAAATATATGTATATAAGTGATGTTATTAACCGCGTATGTAAGTGTTGCAAAATATTTACTAAATCGAATAATAAACACAAATATTGCAAAGTTAGGTTTTGCTGCAAGAAAAGCATGGAGTTCGTTTTATACATGATTTTGAACATCGTTGAACATCTTTGTCTAACATGGTAATAAACTTTTTGCGTATTTGTAAATGCGTCAATCATGCACTGCCTGACTTCAAATTAGTCACGTTCACTGACAATGATATCAAACTTTGGACAGATTCCTTTTATTGTGTAATTCCCCAAGATCACTTTATTAAGCAAAGATTCGGCAACGTTGATAGAGCTTGATGTATAATACAATTTGTTAGAAATAGTGAATAGTTCATTTACTAATGAATTAGTTACTCATTTTTAAACCAGAATTAATGAACGACATAAAAAAGTTCTTAATACGTTTTTATTGTACTTGAATTCAGGATCATGTCCACCTAGGTCAAATTTTTTAAAACGTAAACTACAGATTTTGCTAGTCAATTGAAAATTTAATGATGGACTTTGTTTTCGAATGTTTTTTAACATTCTCAATTTTAACGTTATTTTTTGTTTTCTTTAACAATAAAATATTAAAAAACCGACATCAAAACTTCATTCTTTACTTTTTTACAAAAATTTAATTATTCGAATAATTCGATTAATTTTAAACTTGTGATCGAATTATTCGAACAAGTTAAATTCTCTTATTCGAATTATTCATTTTATTCGAACAATAGAAAAATCGAATAATTCGAATACCCTAGTTGATACACTACACTGAGGGAAAAACGACGTTGCAAAATCGACAACTATTGGTGTCATTTTGTAAACAAACGGGTACTAATCGACAACGCAATGTTGTTAAATTATTCTCGACGCATTTTTATAAGAGTGTTTTAATTTTAAATATTTTAATAATAAAGGGTAATAGTGATGCAAATAAGTTTAAAAAGTGTAATTGTGTTTGATTGCGAATTTGCGTTGATGAAGATGAAGATCCAGGGCGTGAAGTCAGTGAAGATCCACGCAGAGAAGACCAACGAATCCAGTGACGACATACAACTCCAAATGGAAACATATATGTCCAATTCACAACGTAGTTGTATGTTGTACGTTGTATGATACAACTATTGTGGTTGTGAACACAAATTTCGCCAAATCGTAAGTTTACCTTGTCAAGTCTTGAAAATGTCAACAGAAGAATATTAAAACAAAACATTCCAAAGTCCAATAATATGTAAAATCATTATAATTAGCAAACTGGGATCTGCATTGCATAACAATGCAAACAATTGACAAATATTTAAAACAAATTATCGTTTTTCATAAATTAAATAAATCAACTGATTTCGGTGTTACCGTGTGGTTGTTATTTTACACTAAAATTGTCTAATTTTTTTGTTTATGTATAAATATGTACTCTTGGTAACACTTAAACTTTCGAAAAACATATGTAAAAATGTTGTAGGTGTTGTACAAAACATTTATGTAGAAATTGTCAACAACATTTGTACAACTATTGTAGATTCCGACGACTTATAACTCATACGACTGTACAACGTCAGTTGTGAATTGAACAATAGTTTTTATACTTATTTTATAATTAAGTATTTATAAGTATTGTATTAAAAAAATGTAAAAAATAAAGAAATTGTTATTTATATTAATTACAAAAAAAATAGAAAGGAACAATTGTCAGGTGTCAAATCGTACACGAACGGTCGACTACTTATGGTGTCAAATCGTACACGAACGTTGCCAAATCGACAACGGATGGTTAATTACCAATTTCCTTGAAATCTAATATTACGAACACTAAAATTAGCAACCCAAAGCAACAATCTGAAATAAAATATTTGTAAATAATATTAACAAATCTGTGACCTAAATTTCCTCGAAGTTGGGCAATTTCAAATAGGTCCCCAAGCTAACCCATGTAGGTACAAACATTAAAATTTTAATCCTCATGTAGCATTTATAATAATCAAAAATAATTCGTTTAATTTTTTTAAATTTGGCTTCGATCATTCTATTTTTGAAATTTTATGATTTATGAATTTAATTTTTTTTTGTTTTCTCAATATTAACTTGCTTTTCTGAATTACAGTTTATATTTTCTAAATATTAATTTGGATTTCTCATTTTGATTTACCTTTTTTCAATATTAGTTTTCTTTTCTGAATTTCTATTTACTAATTCTCAATGTTTATTTGAATTTCTTGATTTCAATTATTGACATCCTTACCCATGGATGATTAAATACAAAAATTATTTTTAATTGAAATTTTTGTTTCAATATTTAATTTTCTTGAATAAATTGTTACCTCTAAACGTTATAGGATTTTAATAAAATTTTCAGAATTTGGTTTTTAGACAATAATAAAATGGACAATAATTTTAGCATTAGGGAACCCCTAATATACGTGCAAGTGCTTAAGGATGCATTTGTTAGTGAAAGTGTTTGAGTCTTTTATAAACGGTGACAACATCAAGTTTAAACAATAACATGTGGTTTATTTTTAAAACTTTTTCTTTTGTTATTTTTTTTATATTGTATATTATAACGTTTCGTTTTTGTTAGTTTTTTTTTGGTACCTTTTTAAGCCAGCGTATGCTCACAAAAATGCTTAAAACAATAAACTTTTGTTTGCACAAACATTTAATGCATTTTGGTGTTACAATATTTTGTTGTTACAGGAAACAAAAAGAGTCATTGTATTGTTGCTTTATGCAACATGTTACCAGACAATGTGCAGGTGAATAAATATTAACTTACATACATTGTTTCTTTTTTAAATTTATTTTACAACCAAAGTTTGTTTAAGTTTTGCAATAAGTGAAATGCCATTTGAAAATTAATTGTTTATAAACTTTACACCATTAAAAAAATGAACTTGTTTTTTTTAATATCTTAAATTTGTGAAATATTTAGATACATTTAATGCTCCAAATATATGTATATGGAGGAGGAATTACAAGCTCTGGGCCATAGCTTGCCTAGAATTAAATCATTTATTGCATAATTTCTTCAACAAAAAACAAGTAAGAAAGTATGATCGGTCAAGCCCGACCATATAATACCCTACACTAAGTAAAAAAACTTTTTTCTTTTAAAATTTCAATAATTTATATTCGTGAGTGATTTTCGGAAGTGGGTCTTATATGGGGGCTATGACCAATTATGGACCGATCACCATGAAATTAGGTCGTCTGATTTACGTCTATATTAAAGTTAACTGTGTTGAGTTTTGTGTGTATACCAACATTTTTAAGTGATTTATGCACGTTAAAGTGATTTTCGGAAGCGGGCATATATTGGAGCTATGACTAATTATGGACCGATCTTAACAAAATTTGGTGACATGAATTTTGTGTATAAAAAACTTATTTGGAGCGGAATTTGTAGAGATACATATATAAATTAAACATTTATGACCGATAAAGTCCAATTTCGGGAGGACATTTGTATGGGGACTAGGTGAAATAATGGACCGATTTCAGCCAGTTTCAATTGGTCCTTGAGACGAAAAAATAATATGTACCAAATTTCATCGAAATATCTTCAAAATTGCGATCTGTACTCTGCGCACAAGGTTTACATGGACAGCCAGCCGACCAGACGGACGGACGGGCATCGTTCAATCGACTCAGAAAGTGATTCTAAGTCGATCGGTATACTTTAAGGTTGGTGTTAGACTAATATTTTTGAGCGTTATAAACATCTGCACAAACGCATTATACCCTCATCACTATGGTGGTGTAGGGTATAACAAGTTGGGGAGTACATATTGTTACGTTTTAACCTTTTCAAAATGCTGGTTTATTTCCTTTAAATAAACCGGATACTTTTGATTGCAAATAAAAGCCGTTTAGTAGTTTGAAAATTGTAACAACTCTTTATTTCTTTAAAATGTACAACAACAACAGAATTAAATAGCCACTCAATGTTTTTTATACACGTTTATAAATTCTCAGAAATACAGACACAATTTATAATATACCCGAATTTACTTGAAAAACACAACACACTTTAAGGCACTTAGTTGATGTTTATTCGAAAAGCGTCTCTGATAAAACTCACTCACGACTGCAACCTCTGCCACTATTTATAACACTGCATTACCATCTAGAAAGCTCTTTAACTGTCTAGAGGTTTCTAATACATACGCCATCTGTGGCGTACTTTCTACAATGTTCTTTAACTGAATATTCGAAATCGAATACAGCGTTGCCAACTTACGATCAAATCAACTGAAAGCTTTTATTTAATAATGCCCACAGATATGTTACAGTTTTACAGGACTGTTATTTGAAAGCATTATGCTACTTTTAAATCAGCCGTTAAAATCGTTATATTTTGAATTCAAGTACAATTTCGTAACAATATATTGGATATTATTAGGTGAAAATTCGTGTAATAACTCCTAAATTTGAACATAGAAATTCTGAATTTAATAGATTTTTAGTCAAAAACTCATATACAGGCAAATCTCGGTATAACTCTAATGAATATTCTTCATGTCAAATAACATTTAATCAAGTATTTTTATTTGAAAATTAATAACTAAAAACTATTACTGGGAAAGATTTTGGGTGTTTGGCAGTCTAGAATACGACTTCAAAATAGATATATGTATATTAGGGTGGCCCTTAACAAAAGTTTAAAAGTTTGGGGTCATTTTAACCCCAATTGCTATTAAGGTATAATTTCCATTTTGTGCTGTTATTATAAATACTAGACTTCATGTTATATTTTTCTTAAGTGTCATCAAAATCGGCCCAAAAATATATAATATTTCGCTATCTTTCCATTAGAAATTTTAGATTTAACGTTTTCCAATTTTAGTAAAACTTTAACATATTTTAACCAATTTCTGTTTTTAATGTCTTACAACAAATTTTTTTTACAAAAATTTAAAAAAAATAGGATTTTTCCCCCTTGTTAATGCATTTCGAAACTTCAGAGGGCTTGCGACACGTCTTAACCCCAACCGATTTACCTAAATTTTTTTCAGGATGATATTTTTACCAATGTTCAGCAAACTGGGGGGTGATACTGGCCAAAATCCAACTTTTGTTTATTAAGGGCAACCCAAATGTATAGCATTCTTCGAATTCTCGGAGCTTGCAATTTTTATTTTCAAAATTCATGCCCAAAGAGCTTGTGACCCGAATTTGTTCTATTTCGCACTTCCTGTCTTAGTTTTCGAAACCACGTCGTTTTAAACATTCAATTTTTCTTGTTTTTTTGTTTTTTTTTTTTTAAAAAAGCATGAAGTTAGCTAGTTTTTACATTAAAATAACTTTTAAATGAGAAACTATATCAAAATTTCAATCTGACAGAGTGCTAGCTTTATATTTTTGGTGTTATCGCTATTTTTGCAAAAAATGGAGTTACCTAGTTTTTAAAATATCAAAAATTCCTGGATACACACTCCAACTTGACTAATTCATTTTTTATTTTAAAAGTACTTTTTAGATTGTCCTCATACAAACCTTTATTTGATAAAATTAATTTTATTCAATACAAATTTATAAAACAAAAAAAATTAAAAAAATTTGTTCTGCTTGACCCCGACGTGATTTGAACACGCAACCTTCTGATCTGGAGTCAGACGCGCTACCGTTGCGCCACGGAGTCCCATGTTTCCCACAATTTTCATTCGCCTTATTAACGAAAAAGCTTTGGCGATCTGTATAAGCTTTTTTAAGACTGTTTTATTTAAATGTTGTTTGTTGTAGTTCTTTTATACAATTTAAATTTAGCGACCAAAGAACGACCACTAAAACGATTCTCAAAAGCTCAAAATGCATGCGATAATTTGAGTATGTGGGTCCGTCCGTGTGTGCAAATAAAATTAAATTAATTATTCTGCTTGTTGTTGGCAGTCGCGCTCGTATATTGGCTGACATGGGTGAATTATTTTTAGTTTGTTTGAAGTGTTTATTTTATAATTAAATTTGATTAAACTTAATTTATTAGTCTTGTCAGTTTTTCTGGTGTCGCTGTCTAAAGATAAGATAATTACTTAAATTTAATTTGGGGTTTGTTTAGTGGTTGGTGGTGATTTATGTTAAACGACACAGGTGGGAAATTTTTTAAAGGGTCTATGATTTATTTACTTTTTTTTCGCTTAATTGTTGGCAGAAATTAGTTTTGGGAAAATTTGATATTTGCCAAAAATTTGGTCAACTTTTTTTTTACTATTTTTTTAGTTTAATAAAACAAACATCAGCAAATGTTAAACCATTATTCATCTTAGATTTTCTTGCACTATGGCCCGAAACTAATTTTGATTACAAGTTTTTTTACAATTAGTTTAGGAAAATTTAAAGAGGACTTACAAATTGTACACCATTTTAAGTTGATATGAGAAAATGAGAAATAAAAGAAAATGAGAAATAAAATATACCCTTCACCAAATTATACTTCAAAATTTTAAATATTTTTAGGTAAACAACATTTTTTTTCCAGTTGTTGTTTCATTTTTTGAAAAAAAAAATGTTTCGATTGTTATTTAAATTTTTTTTTTTTGTTTTTTGAATTTTTTGACCCATTGTAGGTCCAACTTACTATGGTCTTATATACGTCGTTGCAAATGTCTTTGAAATATCTATCATTAGATATCCATATTGTCTATATTAATGTCTTAGTAATCCAGATATAGGTCAAAAATCGAGGTTGTCCTGGTTTTTTCCTCATATCTGAGCCATTTGTGAACCGATTTTGCTGATTTAAAATAGCAAACTTTTCGAAAGCATGTCTGACAGAATTATTGAAGATGTGGATCCCGAAGATATCTGGGGTCTTCAGAAAATTGATTTCAACAGACAGACGGACAGACGGACATGGCTTAATCGACTCCGCTATCTATAAGGATCCAGAATATATGTATATACTTTATAGGGTCGGAAATAAAAAATGTAGAAATTACAAACGGAATGACAAACTTAAAAATTTATTGAAAAACGTGGTTTTTTAAGTCGTCCTATATATAGGACTTTGGGGTCACAACAACAAAACTAAAAGGCAATAATGAAACGTTCATGCATATAACAATCATGCTACTCTTCATAAATATAAATTCCAAAAAATATAGTATTTATTCACTTGTAAATGTAAAAATTTTACTTTCCGTACAAACGAGATATGTCCATAATGACTGAATGTGGGCATTATGAAAATATCACAAATTAAAAATTCAATAACTCAAAAATAGTAGCAAAAAATAATGCGATCACACAATCTCCCATGAGGTATTGGTGAGTACTAAGTATGTGAACAAAAAGTAATGGTATTTTGATAAACGTGACGTATCCTGTAAACAAGAACTACATATAGTACAGTCGGCATATCTGGGTTAAGAAAAT
This sequence comes from Calliphora vicina, assembly GCF_958450345.1. Lineage (NCBI taxonomy): Eukaryota > Metazoa > Arthropoda > Insecta > Diptera > Calliphoridae > Calliphora > Calliphora vicina. The sequence goes on along the minus strand of NC_088781.1, from coordinate 57,103,139 downwards.
CCAAATTGAAAATTTGAAATCCAATTTAGTCTTCAGAAAATGTAAATTGTAATTCCTGAAAGCAAATTCATATTAAGAAAATAAATTTTATGATTTACACGTGTTGTTGAACGCTAATCTGTCTATGGTGATTTGGTAAAACAAACTGAATAAATGACAGCCAATTCGACAGTTGTAGCCTCAACCTAAACACTATGGCTGCTATGAACTGTAATCTGCATTATAAGCCAAACATCTTAATAATATAAGAAAGTGGTTCAGACAAAGCTTAAAAACTCTCAAAGTTACAATATTCATTGTAATAAACTGGTCCGATCTTGCCCATTTTTAGATAAACTTCGTAAAAGCTGGTAAGAAATACATTGGTACTAAGTTTAAAAACTTTCTCAAAATATTCGAAAGTAACTAATCCAATCCGGCACATTTTCAGCCTACTACATATCTTGATAACGAAATAAATCCTTCAAAGGTTAACGGATTTCTTTAAAACAGTTTAGCAGATATTTGATAATATCTATTTATTCTGTATGTGAGGTTCCATGTCCACTAATAACAACCCGCTTAATTTAGCCAAATTACGTAAAATTATAAACAAATGTTTCATACGAAGCTTAGCTATCCAGATATTCAAAGTTGACTATTTACTTTGTATGGGAGGTACCACGCCCACTAATCCAATCCCACCCAAATTTCAGTCAAACTCCGTATTGTGATATGAAGTTAATTCGTACAAAGTTTAAATACTTTAACGATTATAGTATGGGAGGTGCCGTCAAACTATTTAAAGTGAAAGACAAACAGCTATTTTTAGTATTTGGGACACATTTTGCTAAGAACAATAGGTAATAAGTTACATGGATGAGAAAAAACTCACCTATTTGGCCAAAATGTCAAACAGAGAGTTCTCGAACGATCTTGTTGAAAAATTGTGTCTGAATTACTATTCAATAAGACTAACATTGGTGCAAATTTCATCGGAAGATATCGATTTTAAAAGTTCGTTCACTTGACATGAAATCCTCCACATATATTTTCTTTGTATCGGAGGTGCTACACCCCTGCACATAGGTCTGGCGAACCACTTTTTTTGGCCAAAACTAAAATATTCACTTATATACATGAATTCAAACAAAAGATACAATTAATAACAAAAAAAACATAAATTTTATTTAATTTTTAATAATTTAATTTTTTTCTTGTTTTTGACTTCCACTCTGCTAAACTCTGAGTAAATCATAATTTTCGAAGCAAAAGTTTCCTGAAACAAAAATTGATTTCTTCAAAATAAGCAATAACTAGCAGAAAGTTATTGATTATTCGTAAGCACAAAATATCACTGTAATTTTGTGCGTTTTGGTTCGTTGAAATCGGTTGAAATTATTAATTAATATTAATATCCATTACTAACTGATTTAAAAAGTTTTTATTTTCGAGTAATATGTGACTCAAAGAAAACAAAAAAATTACACCACGTGATTCAGTTTACCACTGCACTTAAAACATTGAACTTTCTCACTTCATAGAATAACGGTTAATTGAAGTTTGCAAAAACAAATTATTTTTTTTGTTTATCTGAAGTGTTTGCTACAATATTCCTACAAAAAATATAGGAAAAAAAGTTTTGAATTTTGGCCAAAAAAATGGGTCTTGGAGACCTATGTGCCCTGTTCCTATACATTCCGTTTTTGGTTAAAATTCATGCAGTGATATGAAATTGATTTGTATAAAGTTTGAAGACTGTCACAATTATACTTTGTTCTGCAGATAGTCGAAAATAATTGTTTACTTTGCACGGATGGTGCCACGCCCATTTATCCAATCATGACCATTTTCACCCAAGCTGCGCACAGAGGTTACGAAGTAAATTCCCCGAAGTTTTGCCGCTTTGACAATTATATTTCACCATATATTCCAAATTCCAAGTAGCGTATTGTTCCTTCAATATATAGAGGAATATACAGTTAAACATTTTAAGAAAGTCTTTCGAGTGGTTTAGCGTCCTATAAGGTACAGACAAACAAATAAAAAGACATTCATTCATCTTTATATATACGATTATATGTATATATAGATTATATTTAATTTTAAAAGAAAGGAATATGTATACGGATATTGTATTTGTTATGCACAATTTGATTGATTACTGGTATATAAATATGTTTTTTAATATATATGATGGGATTACAGTCTACAACATTTGAATAGAATAGTTGAAGTCAAACATTAAAAAAATTAATACCTTAAAAACTAGTAAAAACAAAAGTGAGTAAACACTCCCGAATTTTTGGATTTTTTTAGGATAATTTCTTAGTCCGACTTAAATGTTTTTTATTCAAAACCGAATCTATTAATAGATATAATTATAATAATTATTCAACTCAATCTCCAAAAATCGATGAATACATTTTAGGATCTTAAAAAAATCAAATATTTTTTGGTGTATACTCACTTTTGAGGCTCACGCAGTGTATATTCGGCTGTGCCGAATCTTATCCAAATTATACATAAAAATATTTTTAAATTTTTTTTTTAATTGTTTTAAAATTTGTTTTTAATTTTTTTTAAAAAAAGTTTTTTCCAAATTTTTTTTATTTTTAAAAAAAAAATTTTTGGAAAAATAATTTATGACAAAAAAAAATTCGGTTAAAAAATATTTTTACCGATTTTGACACATTGTAGATCCAACTTAATATATATAGCCTTACATACATCGTTGCAATGGACTTTGCAATATCTATCATTTGATATCCATATTGTCTATATTAATGACCTTTTAATCCAGATATAGATCAAAAATAGGGCATAAATCGAGGTTGTCCCGGTTTTTTCCTTATATCTCAGCCATTTATGGGCCGAATATGTCGATTTTAAGTAGCAACGAATCCCCGACATATTGATGTTTAAGTTATTTGGGGGCTACGGAAAGTTGATTTCTACATACAGACGGACGGACAGACATGGCTATATCGATTCAGAATATATATACTTTGTGGGATCGCAAATGAAAAATGTAGAAATTACAAACGGAATGACAAACTTATACCCTTGCCACTCATGGCGAAAATCGGTTTTACACTAATAGTCAAAAGTTTATTTTTGTGTATAAATTTGAGAAAACATTTTGATATTTGAAAATGTTTGAAACTTTCTTGATAATATTGGTAGATTTTGCTGATTTTTCAAACCATAAATTCTCATTACTATATCATATTGGATATCGTATCCTATAGGGATGCAGAATAATCTTGTATACATATGTATAACTTGTGGTAAAGGATAAAATAATGTGAGTGTCCTGCCCCATTACATTTTCACAGCAGTGTATTTGTGTAACAACAAAACCTAACACACAGCAATAAAAAATACGTGTAGGTATTCATATCGGTTCAATGTTACGAGCATAAAGAAGGCTTAACACAAGGACTCATGCTACGAACAAAAGTGAACAACAGAAACAACACCAGCAGGAACAAAAAACAGTTGCTTACTGACATCCAAACCTATATCCGATTAAAAACGACAGTAAACATTGTGTGGGTGACACTAACAGAAGCCAAAGACTGTTAAGTGAAATCAAATATTGATGTTTAGGTGTGGGTCTGGATGTATGTTAGGGTGTTTCCAAAATTTGTGAATTGGGAATTTTTAACGTAACATCAACAAAAATAATTCCATTCTATTAATACAAAGACATTTTGCTATTAAAAATTCCGTGCAAATAAACAATGTTTATGCCACGATCTTTATTTATTGGCTGTATGACTTAAAAATGCGGGATTTAGATGGCGTATCTTTTGAAACACGGTTTTACTAACTTATATGTCATTCCCAAAGGTTTTTTTGCTTCGAAAATATCGAATTTTGTTCCAAGCGTCATATGCGGGAAGTTTTGCTTTACTTCATTAATTTGAAAAAATTTCCGATGAAGCACACCGATTGCTTACCCAAGCTTATGGTGAATGTGTTTCATCGGTTTCAACTTGCGAGAGATGGTTTGTGCGGTTCAGATGTTGTGATTTTGACACGGAAAAAAAAATCGCTCAGGCCAAAAAAGTTTGAAGACCAAGAATTGGAGGCATTACTCCATGAAGATTAATGCAGCAGGATTTCTCCAAAAGCTCGGAAATTGGGTTCCATACGAATTGAAGCCGAGAGAACTTAAAAGAAGATTTGCATGACCGAAATTCAGCTTGAACGTTATAAAAGCAAATCATTTTTGCATTTGTATGTAAAGCCCCGGCCAACCAGCCGAAACGTCACGAAAGCCAAATATCCTTTGCGCGAAGGTTATTTGCAGAATATGTTTTTTAAAGTAAAATTACAAGGTCTAAGGGAATTTGTTGCTTGTAGATTAGCAATTGTTTTGTTCCAGAATTAACATTTGGAGCAGTCTAGTGTTTATATATGGATGAATATTTTCTAAAGGATGTATCATTTGTATTGGTTGATTTTTACACAACAGTAAACTTGTTATCAATGGTGGTTTAAATACTTAAATACATACATATATGAGGAAAATCAAACATTTTTGAGAATCATTGAAAATGAAATCAGATGGCTTTTATAGTTACACAGATCGGTAGACCCTATAAAAAATACTTGTGAGTCCGGAATATCTTAATGTTATGATGAGATTTTTCATTAATTTAATGTCACAGTTTTCAACTTACAAATCATACTTAATCAACTACCGTATCTAGCCCATCTCAAAAATATATGTTTTATTTAATGAACACAAACACTTATGTTATCAACGCGACCGGTTTTAGCATGCTTTGAGTATCGGCATATGTTTTTTGAAAAATATTTGATTTTGCTCATATATACATTCACAAGTATATAAATTTACACATTATTATTGTTTTGTCTGCTGCAAATGATGAATGATTTTATAAATATATTTCTCCTTGCTCTGAATACATAAAACTTTTGTTGTGAATGTTGTTAAGAATCATTAATAATATATATTTTGTCATCCTTTCAGCGGTAATTGAACAATTTGATATTACGAAATCTTTAAAATATATTTAATTTTTTGTAGTTTTTAGTTCACAAAACCCAATTTCATTGTTAACCCACTGATAAAAAAAAAAACAAATTTTTTGGCTCTCCTGGAAAGTTCACGAAAAATCTTATAACCTATTTTTGAAGGCGCTACCACAATATACTTTCTGAAATAATATTACCATTACTTGACATATGTATAGAGCATTTATTTTTCTTTACTAATCTGATGATGTGTGCATGCAATTTATACCAAAATGTGTTAAGTAGAACTCATACTTTAGAATCATTTATCATTTCTTCCAAATAGACAAAATAAAAGAAGTACAAAATAATGAAATAAATAATATAGATAAGAAGATTATAAATATGTTACATAAATAATAATTATATTTAATTGAACGGAATAAAATTAAATACTATGTAGAATAGTTATGTAGTAGAAAAATTTAAAATATTTCGACCCTCCGTAAGCCCCCCATATCTAAAAAACTATAAAAAGATCGAGCAAAATTAAAAAAATAAATCAATAAACCTGAATATCTCTTCAACTAATAGAGATAACCTACACTTGTAAACACTTTTGTAGACCTTCACAAGGACTATTTATATTTAAAATTTCAGCTCATTCGGATCATATTTTTGGCGATTTTTTTAAAAAAATTGAGACCCGAGTTGACCAACTTTGGGGGGCTACGTACTGGCCCCCATTATCGCTAGGAAGCTGAACGAACGAAAATCAACTTGAAAACACCTCTGCTCAAACCATGTGAAAATTCGTAACAATATCTCCAATAGTTCCCAAGATACCGAATTATTTCCACAAAAAAGTTTCTAAACCACTGTGCGTGCACTGCTTTATAGTCGGAAAGGCTGAGCAATACAATTTTTAAATTATCAAAGATCTCTTTTCAGCAATAAACAAAATTCTTTTGGTGGAATACTAAATTAAGATTACCAACATCTGCAATATTTTATGCAAACAATATTCTACTTTCTCACATAAATATGTATTTATTCAACTTATTAAAAACCATTAAACATCTCTTATCTTTAAAAATAAATTTCCACCCAATAGTTTTTATTTTCTACTCCATAAAATGTTTTACAACATGTGGGCAGATTGTTTTTGTGAAATTGTTTGGCAAACTCTTTAGAATTACATATTTTAGAAATGGCAAACATATTAAATGGCTTTTACCTCTCTCCATTGTAGTCAAAGTTCAGATAAATGACCACAAAGTCAAGGCATTGTGCTGTCTGGGCTTAAAACGAAATGAAGCAAAAACTAACTGGATTTATTTGAAAATCTATAAGTAGACACAAAAATATAAAATTTATAGGGAATTTACAATAACAGAAATTAATGTGTAGCCAAGTTTTGAAAGAAGTAATTCTTTATTCAATTTTGATTCGCAAATAATTCATTCAGATTTATTTTTTTAATAGTATTTCAAATTTCTAACATTTTATTATCTCTTTCCAGAAGATGTTCCTATAGAAATGGCCAAAATTTCACGACGTGCTGTTGCCTCGTCGTCTTCAAATAGTGCTGCGATAACGTCGTCCTCTTCCTCATCTGCACAAACGTCGTCGTTTTCGTCAGCAGCCGCCATACGACATACGACGTCACAGCAGGCAGTATCTTCCGAAGGCCGTACAAATGCAAATAGCATTATAAATGAAGGGAAATCCGCGAGATCGGTGCCCTCGGGTGCAACACATTTTATTGATACTCCTTTGGGTGGTTATGCGAGTGCCTCAGCTACAGTTACTGCTACGCCATATCCATTACGAAATGATGGTACACAATTTACAACAACACATAGTAATGTGTATGCCTACACAACAACGACTGGGTAGGATTACAGCGCACTTTTTTTCTATTTCTTGTTTTTAATTTCAAATTTATTTTGTTAGACCTAATAAAAATATGCCGTATACTGCCTCACCCCTGCCTCCGGATCATCAATATAACAAAACTATACAAGATCAATTATACCAACAGGAACGCGATCGCATACGTAGGGAATTCTTTGAGACATATGATGTTATGACCGGCGTACGTATAGCCGCTACACTGGGTGGTTTCTTTGGTCTTATGGTATTCTTGATAGTGTGGAAAAGTCGCAGTAGCTCAAATGAGACTTTGAAGGTTTTAAAAGTAAGTTCAAAAACAAACTATAAATTTCTTAAAATGATAAATGTCCATTGTATGTTCTCAGGATCCCAAAATGGCTGCTGTTGCCGCTGTCTGCATGCAAGAAGAAGAGGAACGTGAGATACAAGAGGCAATGGTTGCCACTGGTATGTCGATATATCCAGATGAATACGATACCATTTTGTACAGACGCCAAAGAATGCTTTCGCTGGGCAATGTCAGTGCCCCGCCCATGCTTAACAGAGGCTTTCGCTTCTCTTCGGTGGGCGGTGGCTATAGCAGTTTGCTCGAGCCACCAAGAAGATTTTCCTTTTCAGCTGCTTCGGGTGCCTTGAGTATAGGTGGCGGCAGTTATGCCGGCAGTCGACGGCGCAGTGGTTCCGAAACCTCACGCATATTTAGTAATTACCCTATGGGTAGTAGTTTTGGTACCGATGATTATTTTGTCGAAACGGATGATGAATTGGAAAATGGTGATTATCAGCAACGAGAGACTACCGTTCATATGGAAGATGTGGGGAAACGTTATAAGCGCACGGACTCGGTTAAGAGTAAACAGGGGTTTCTTGAAGTGCCGTTAATGGTAAGAGTTGTAAAGGAAGTTGTTACATACATTTTATTTGGGGGGGAATTGAATTAAGTCTGGAAAAAGTCCCAACTATCAAACAAAAATTTTGTCTCCAGATCCTTCAATATTCAAGACGTCATATTTCTGGACCAATAAGTATCCGTGGATAAGTGTAATCCATACCAATGACATAAGATATTCTAAAATAAAACTTTTTCTTGCTTAAAAACTCAGACATTTTCGTGTCAATTGTTCTAAACGCAGTAGCCCAATACAGGGCATAATCAACGGACGACGGACTTTAAAGGTCCCCTAGGAGCGTCCCCTTTGGGATCTAAAAGGCTGTGAATATTAAAATGGGCTTGTCTTGTCACATGTTCAATTGCTGCAAAAACTTGAAAATTTATCAATGAATTTAAAATAAATCTGTAATGTCTTAAGACATTGTCATGTTAAAGTAACAGGTCCCTTTCATATAATGTATTAGAGCAGTCAGTACCCCAGAGGAACAGTGCTGTATCAGTTCGTTTCCCTTGAGGGTAGTAATTCCCAATACAATCGAGTATTGAGATTTATAAGATATTCTTGAATTGATCTTAAACTTGTTTGGATGATATCTGAAAAATGTAAAATGGATATATATCTGGGTGTAAATTTTGTCTATTGATCTACTTAATTGTCCTAAATTTATACCCTCCACCATTAGTTTCTTTGGGTTTTTTCAGACAATCTACAATCTAGACTACACATCAGAAAACTATTAAATACTGCTAACATATTTTGCGGGATTTTTTCCAGACTTATCAACTACTTTTCTTCATATTCATTACTTATAGTTTCCTTTCCTTAAGTTCTTTGTCTTTATCTTTTATGTTCTTACTCAGGAGATTGATCTCCCCAACATTTAACAATTTTAGTCAGTTTCTTATATTTTTCAACTTGGTTGTCTGATCTTTGCATTAATATTTCACTTCGTTTTTTATGCTTTAATTTTCTTTGTATCTCTTACACTGTTTCTCTATCTATCTCTCGTTTTCTTACTACTCTTCTAACTTACTTTTTCTCACTATCTCTCTCTCTTTCTTCCGTTCATTTTCTCAAAAGGATACGAATTTTTTCTAAGTCCAAAAAAAAACAAAAATCTAGAACAATTTTTAAGATGGTATTACAACCAGTCTTAAATAATCTAAAAGCAAGCCAAACAAAGTCTTTGAATACCCCATCATCCATCTCAATCATTGACCACACGGATATTTTGGGATAGTTTTATAAATCATGGTAGTTTTCATAGACTCTTGCTATATATTCTTTCTATTTTATAATAATAAATTAATTTCCGCAAAAACAATTTTCTTTTTTGTTCATAAATAGGGTCAAGACTCGCGACGCAGCAGTGCCATGACATGCTGCAGCACTGACAGTTCTTATTTGGAAAGACGTTGTTCTGCCTTTACGTTGGGTTTGTCAAACCTGCCGCCTTCATTACAGCGAAAATGTTCAACAGCCTCACGAGCATCGAGTACCGACATATGGGATTATTATTATCCCGATATACAAGTTATACAGCCCACTCCCAAGCCATCACCTTGCCCCTCCGAACGCAGCATCTACGAACAATTGCTAGCGCAAACAACATCGCAGCAAACTCAGGCATCAAAAACAACGACTACAACTATTGCAATGGAAACATCATTGCGAGGTCTGGCCACAGTAACCACGGCCAGCAAACCAGCCTCTAAGCCCATCACAACTCTAACGTCAATGACTTCAACAACGGCCAATGGTCTGGCGTCGTTGAAGGGAGCCGTTACGCCCACTTCATCTAATCAGTTTATACGAAAGCATAGCATAGCATTCTATGATCCAGAAAGTGCTCAGTCTGGTCGCAAACAACAAATTCACTCAATAAGCGCCGACACTGTAGATGTTTATCCCTATAATCAACCCCTGACTGAAAGAGGTATTTATGACTCCTCGAAACCAGCACAATCTGCTCCTCCCGTAGGAGTGCACCATGGCTTCCGTTTTTCGGATTCTCCCACTGAAGAACTGCGTCTGAATGTCAAACGAAAAATTGCGGTTATGGAACTTCCACGCATACCTTATCCAGAACAGGACACGCCGCCCAGTTTAGCGGCTTTCGCCTGTGAAAATAACAATAGTTTTCCATATTCAAATTCCGCGGCTGCCAAGGCTGCAGCCAATGCCGCCAATTCGAGTAGCATAAGTATCGATAGTACCCCTCTAAGTATTGATAAGCTGAATGGAAGTGGTAGTTTGGGTACTATATCCGCCAAGGCTTTATTTAATGCCGATAAACGAGCACCTTTGGCATCATTAAGTTCCTTTAAGATTTCCTCTTTGGAATACCAAGACTCTGAACTAAGATCTATGGAAGAGGACTCAGTGTTCATAGATAGTGTAGCGGATACCGATGAAGATATGCAACAGTTAAGTAGCGACAGTGAAGAAGCCAGCTTTCCAGAAGATCAAAATATTCAAGTTGCAGAGAGCTTAGGGCCGGCAATTAATAAACAGGATATTGCAGCACCCAGTGCAATAGTGACAAGAACTACATGTCCAACAACATCAAGATATCCGCTGGAGAAACGTTTTAGTTTGGAAGTTTCCAATGCCAACACCACCACCCCGATAACCACTTGTTCGCCCACGGTAGGGGGAACTGCTGCCAGTGGTATACCTATAACTGCCAGTGCGCGTGTACGTAGATCATTGTTACAGCGTCATCGCACCATAAGTGTGTCTTCCAGTGATCGCGTAGCTTTACTGGGTCAGCCTCTAAAAGAATTTTCCTCGAGTACAGCTCAAACATCAAACACGTCATTAGAAACTAAACAGCAAACACCGCTGGAAACCCACTTTGGTGCCATCATTTGTACAAACAGTCCTCCAACACATCCCAGACGAGCGCAACTACTGCAACAGTACAGCGATCCTCAAAGTCTGCCAACAACCACAACTACTACCACAAACACCACAGAGGAGGATACCTGCTCTACCCTCAACACCGAAGTGGGCTTGGGCCTCGAAGTTGTGGCCGATGTGCGTGATACACCAGCTGGCGGCAGCACTGAAACTGTAGGAATGGGCAGCAGTACTACAAGAGGTTCCACCAGCCTTACCCAACACAGTAGCTTAAATACGGTTGTGAGTTTTGGTCGTTCAAGTCCTTTCGGTGAATCACAGCACGTAAGTATAGACGACCGTTCACAAATACATTTCCCAAAGCATCTTCAACATTATCATGATTTACAGCTGCATCAGAATCAGCATCAGCTTCACCACCAACAACAACAACTACATCATCATCAGCATTCTCAGCAAAAACTGCCAATTTCAACATCAACCCAATATGATCCTTGTGCCTCTTCTATTTCCGATTCTTTTTTACAAACAAAGGAACCTTTAATAAAAATGCCTTCTTCTCTTAAAAGCCTGATACTACAACATAAACCCTCATCCACAACACAGCAGCAGCAACAACAACAACAGCACACTGTTACACCCATAACAATAAGCCGCAGTGCCACAAATCTTACATACACCGATTCTACACCCCAAACACCCGACGATTATTTTGCATTCGAAACTCAACACAGTCCCTGTCCTTCGGTAATGCTAGAATTACCCCTCATACGTCTACCAACCGAAGATAGTTCGACCGACAACTCACAAGCATCCGAACACACTAAAGGTGCCGACGAAGAGCACAGTCGCAGCTGTAAGAGTGATCAGCCAAGTGATCCCAGTTTACCGGGTTCATCACGTAAATGGTCCAAAGAAACATTATTCTAGCTAACAGTTCTACTACCATCATCAGCATGTTCCGTTTCTAACATTGTACTTCTACGGCATCATTTGACATCTATCATCTCAATGATCACATTGCATGAGAGCATATAAAATGAATAACAATTATGGCGGTATAAAGTTACTTTAGCAATCAGAGCTTTAAAGGAATTTAAATTCACTTGGTTGATATGCATATTGCTTAGGAAAATTTTAAAGTTTTCGGAAATTTTCGAAATAAATGTAAAAATTTTATTTTGATAATTTCTTAAAACACTTATGTTAGTCATTTAAGTATATAGATTCGGTTGCTATTTAAATTCAGGCAAATCGGCCCAAAAATGTCTGAGGTATAAGCAAAAACCTACTCCGATTTTTTACCAATCTATATTTGGATTACAAAGTCATGAAAATTAGACAATGTGGATATCTAATGATAAACATTTCAAAGACCTTTCAACGACGTATATGGGGCATTTCATGTCAAGTGAACCAACTTATGAAATCGATGTCTTCCGATCGGGATGAAATTTGCACTAAGGTTATTTCTATTGGATAGTAACTCAAGCACAATTTTTCAACAAGATCGGTCGAGAACTCTCTGAGTTAGAGGGGGTCAAAATTTGACATTTTGGCCAAGAAGGGTTTTTTTCTTATCCATGTAACTTATTACCTATTGTTCAAAGCTAAATGTGTCCCAAATAGGTTAGATAGCTCTTTCTTCAATCTTTCGAAAAAAATATTAAAAAAAAAAAATTTAATATTTTTTTTCCGAAATCAAAAACTTTTTTGACTATTTTTTCAAAATGGGACTTTTTTTTTCTTAAAATAAAAAAAAAAGTCAACAAAGTTTTTGATTTTGCAAAAAAAGTCAGAAATTGTATGTTTTGAGTTACAAAATATTTATTTTGATAGATATACCACTCGCAGTGGGAAGCGACCAAATAGGTCTTAAAGGAAAAGACCTAAACTTTCTTTTGAGCAAAAAAAAAAAAATTAAAAAAAATTTCAAAAATTGTATTTCTTGAGTTACAAGAGTCTTCAAGAAAAATATCTCAGCTTCTGGCTGAGCTAAAAAAAAAAAATTAAAAAAGAGTCCATTTTGAAAAAAAGTCAACAAAGTTTTTGATTTTGCTAAAAAAGTCAAAAATTGTATGTTTTGAGTTATAAAATATTTATTTTGATAGATATCCCACTCGCATCCCACTAAGGGTCCAAAAATATCTTAAAGGAACGGACCTAAGCTTTCTTTTGAACAAAAAAAATGTAAAACTAGTAAGAAAGTATGGTCTGTCAAGCCCGACCATATAATACCCTACACTAAGTAAAAGAGCAAAAACATTTTTCTTTTAAAATTTCAATATTTTATATTTTTGAGTGATTTTCAGAAGTGGGCCTTATATGGGGGCTATGACCAATTATGGACCGATCACCATGAAATTAGGTCGTGTGATTTATGTCTATATGAAAGTTTACAATATCAAATTTTGTGAGTATAGCAACATTTTTAAGCGATTTATGCATGTTAAAGTGATTTTTGGAAGAGGGTCTATATTGGAGCTATGACTAATTATGGACCGATCGTAACAAAATTTGGTGACATGAATTTTGTATATATAAAACTTATTTGGAGCGCAATTTGTGGAGATACATTTATAAATTAAACATTTATGACCGATAAAGTCCAATTTCGGAAGGACATTTGTATGGGGGCTAGGTGAAATAATGGACGGATTTTAGCCAGTTTCAATAGACTTGATCCTTGGGTCGAAAAAAATATATGTACCAAATTTTATCGAAATATCTTCAAAATTGCGACCTGTACTCTGCGCACAAGGTTTACAACCAGACGGACGGACGGACATCGTTTTATCGACTCAGAAAGTGATTCTAAGTCGATCGGTATACTTTAAGGTGGGTGTTAGGCTAATATTTTTGGGCGTTACAAACATCTGCACAAACGCATAATACCCTCCCAACTATAGTGGTGTAGGGTATAAAAATGGCCCATTTTGAAAAAATGTTAGATTTTGCCAAGAATTGTATGTCTTGAGTTACAAAATATTTATTTTGTTAAAAAATTGTGTCTGAGTTAGTATCCAATAGAACCTTGGTGCAAATTTCATCCCGATCGGAAGACATCGATTTCAAAAGTTGGTCCACTTGACACGAAATGCCCCATACACATATAGATAGAAATTCGGATCGACAACTGGTGAAAGCGGTGACACTTGATATAATAAAAATGTCAGTCCAACTCCAACATTGATACCAAGTGTCACATAAATCACTCCTCCAAATTCAAAAAACAATAAATTGTGCAATTATAAATAAATAAGATATATAATCCATAAAGAGCAGTAGTTCAACAAAATTGCTCACTTTGAGTCAGTCGTCCCCTCTCTAAAGTTTTAAGTTCACATTAGTACTTCATAATTTTAGATGCCTTATCCAAGTAAATTGCTAAATTACACCTTAATGAATAAATTCCTTTACAGCTCTATTTATCAAATCAAGCAAAATATATTCATTTATAATTTATACATTACGATAATAAGGGATACATACATATTTTCTGTGCAATTTAATAAGGAATTTATATAAATATAAATAAAAAGAATAAATAAATGAAACAATCTAATTCATTTTATATATAAAGAAGAGCTTCTTGTTGTTAATTTTTATTATTAATCAATATTATTATTATTATTATACATAATTATTAATTAGTCTATTAATTAGTAATTAGTGAAATTGGAGAATTGAATGCAGTAAAATCAGTCAGTATTTAAATACAAAAAAAAGTCCTTTTTGAGAAAAAAATAAAACCAAATAAAATATGAAAAAATTGGAAAAACAAAAATAATTAGATTTTAAGTAAAAAAACAAACGTTAGTAGTTGAAAACAGAAACCAAAGAAGAAGAAAATGATAAAATATTTAAAAAAAATTGGATGTTGTTTTTATTGTTTTAATAATTGAAATAAAATTTAAGCAAAAACAAAAATCGTTATTTTGCCATGCAAAATTTTCAGTTGATTTTTGGTTTCGTGTATTTTTACAAACTTACGTTGTGGTCATCTGGAATAAATATTTAAAGAAATATGTAACTATAAGTAAAATATTTATTTATGCTAGCATAATTTATGCAACGCCAAACAAAGTCCTACAACAAAGCAATCGAAAACAGTTGTTGCCTCTTCACGGTTACATATATGATTCTTTAAATATTTTTGACCATGAGACCTTATCTAATAAAGTATTAATTAAGTATAAAATTATAAATATATTAGTCAAGAGACTGTTTGTTACTCTGTGTTTAGATACAATCTACTTAAAAATCGTAATCTTTTTTTCATAAACATACATACAAACATACTTTATGTGTCTTTACTCTAAGGTTTCTCTTTATACGGTTTCTTAGTTGGACAATTTGAAAATTTGGATTAAAGATCGTTTAATTGCTGTGTTCTGGAGACTTTTATAATGGTGTCGAATTTTGAATTTCCTCACAGTTACAATAATGCTGAAAATATTTGAACATTGTGCCGCAAAGGAAATGCTTCGTTCGTAATTCAGCTCTGGGTGGAGAGAGAACTCGTACATCATTGCCATTATTGCTTAAGAACAATCAGGACGTACTTTTTCGCTTCTTTCGAGAGTTTTGCTTGACAGAATATACTTTCTTTTTTCTAAACATTTTATCAAAAATCACGAAGTTCGAATAATTTTTTTCACCAAATTTGTTAAATCTGGAAAAATGTTTCATTCATTTTCAAATCAGAATGTATATATTCCATTATATTTCAGAAAATTCCAATTGAATTTCAGAAATTTCCAATTATATTTCTGATTTTTTTAATTGTATTTCAGAAATTACTAAAAAAGAAGAAAATTTTTAAGTATAAATTAAAAATTCTGAAATACAAACAGAAAATTCTGAAATTCATATGGAAATTTCTGAAATACAATTGGAAATGGAGTAGAAAAGTAAATTATTATTTTTGGTTTTGTTTACAGAATTTATTGCAAATTAAATGACGAATTTTTTCTTGTGACCAAAAAATTTTAGTTGGCGTGACAGAAATTCGGATATTTTAACCGTAATCCTTTGTGTCAACTGATTATCTGTTGTAGTATCGAAAAATTGAGATATAATAGAATCATTCGATTGGAAACAAATCAGAAAGAATCTGTGCAGAAACAATATCGTGACTTTATTCTATTAGTAATCCTAGATATGTCCTCTATATTCACTTTTTTCACTATTTTCACAGTCCCCCCACCCAGCATTTAGACGATATTTATCACAATTTTCTAATTGTTTGCCACACACACATGTACTTTAGGTTCAAACGAAATTTTTCCATGTTAAAATCAAAATAAAATATACAACATTTCAATTCTACTGCAACTCATATACCTGATTAAATAAAAAATGAAAGCACTTTATAATATAAAAACAAAAGAAAATACTAAAACAAATTTAATACCAAACAAAAATGCACCAATAATATCAACAAAAAATAATTAAATAAATAAATAAAAATAATTAACGTAGAAATTTAAACAAAAATAATATAAAAATAATAATAATATTTTCATACCACTTCATACAAAAAATAAATTATAGAAATATTTTTTAGCAACTAAGAGCCAAAATGAGTAGTATGAATAACAACAAAATAATAATTATAATAAAAATACAAAAAAAAAATAATAATAATAATTTCCTAAAATCATCCCACCTATCAAGCATCTATTTTTCTACTTAAACAAAACCAAAACAAAAATTTAATCAAAAAATCTGAAATACATGAAATGAAAACCAAAAAGCAAAAAAATAGGAACTTATTTTTTAAATAAACAAATAAAAAATTAACCTGAATAGTCTGTTTCATCTCTTAAACAAAATACAAAACAAGGAAACATTAATTTGTTAATGCTAAAAAAAAAACAATAAATACTATTTTATACTATATAATCAACAAACAAATAAATAGAGAAACAATACTCTAGTAAATTCTTTTAAAAAGAAATAAAAGTTGTAGGTTATGTTCAGAAATGCAGTAATATTGCATCACAGGCAGTGATGTCAAATAAAAATTTCGTAAATTTGGCATCACTTGTTTATGTCTAATGTTTGGTAGTCATTACCCTAGGTCTCCACGTAGCAATTTTTATTGCTAAGCTCAAGCAATAACGTCGGCAGAGCAACAGCAGAGTAATTGCTGATTGCTTTAGGTGGAGAAAACGTTCGTCACAAATACAAAATTTTTCTATGTTTTTCTATGAAAAACTGTGGTTTATTTTACGTTAAATGATTTTTTCACTAATTTCTTTGTTTTTTTGTTTGTTTTGGTTCTTAAATAAATTAAATATGGATGAATTAATCGCATCGAATCATAGAAAGAAGAAATTTTACATTAATGACAACTGAACTGACAGCTTATTGCTTAGCAATAATTGCTCAGACAATCAGCAGAGCAATCATTGCGCAATGGATTGCTACATATGGCAATTTGTGGTCTACACTCGCAAATTTCATTGACGCAATCAAATTTGACAATTGCAGCAATAAATATTGCTACGTGGAGACTTAGGGTTAAGGCGAATTTGTAGAAACTGTCAAAGTTGTTTTTGTTTATATTTTTAGTATCATAAATTTCTAGAAATTTCCGTTACAAGTGTGATAAACTGTGAAAGTGTTTGAAAATTTAACAATAATAAATTATTATTAAATACTAGTTGGGGCTTCGCCCGGTAGCATTTACTAATGTTAGTTCGTCAAGTTTCTCCAACCAATGTTCTTATTTATTTGCAAATAAAATATCTAAATTTGTACTGCATACTTTAGGGAGCTTTTTTATTACAGTTGACTGGACTAAAAAAGATCCGAGTTTTACCCGGAATTTTAGAATTTTTTTTCTTTACAAACCATCTCCTGAAAATTTCTAATCGCATAAAAAAAAATCAGCCAAATCGCACCAGCCGTTCTCACGTGATGCCATTACATACATCGACCATTTCATTTTTATATATATAGATATAGAAGATAGATAATAAAACGACATTATCAAAAATATTTTATACTATTTTTGCATAAACTGTTTTATTCCTGGCATTAATACATTTGTTAACGATCCAAAAGAGGGTGGTAGGAAACAAAAGTGGAGTGAGATAAGTCAGATGTACTTCTTTGAAACCGCCAGAATATGTGTAGATCACTTTTTACCATCTGATATTACGTGTAGACGGCAGATTGTGTCATGTTTCCAGTGTAAGCCCTCTTTATTCAGAGTTTTTTTTAACTTAACCAATTGTTGGCGTTTTTATACCCTTCACCTTCGTGAGATGGGTATATATAAGTTTGTCATTCCGTTTGTAATTTCCA
Source organism: Calliphora vicina (assembly GCF_958450345.1). Lineage (NCBI taxonomy): Eukaryota > Metazoa > Arthropoda > Insecta > Diptera > Calliphoridae > Calliphora > Calliphora vicina. The sequence goes on along the minus strand of NC_088781.1, from coordinate 57,085,203 downwards.
CAATATAATTTCCCGGCTCTATAAAGTAAATATATTCTGGATCCTCATAGATTGCGGAGTCGATTAAGCCATGTCCGTCTGTCTGTCTGTTGAAATCAATTTTCTGAAGACCCCAAATGACTTCGGGATCCAAATCTTATATATAAAAAGAAATGTACATTTTGATGTCACCACTAACTGCGAAAACGGGTCGACCGATTTCAACCAAAGTTTCAGGGTACGTTGGGGATGGTCTGTAGATGGTTTATGTGAAGTTTTCACGAAATCGGCATAGTAGTTCCGGAGATATGGCATTCTTCTGTACGAGCCGATTTCGATGAAATTTTTTGTGTGTGTTTGAGTTTGTCCCTGGATGGTTTAGATTCACAATTGACCTATATAGGTATAATGGGCGTGGCACCTCCCATACAAAATAAAAATTTATTATTGCATATCTGGAGTACTATTATAGTGGCAGTATTCAAACTTTGTATGAGCTATGGCAGAACAACGTTTGCCGGGACAGCTAGTCTTCAATAAATCTGTGAGACATGCATTCACCAAAAACAAATTTAAAAAAACCAAATTTTTTTTAAAATTTAAGAAAAAAAATAAATTTAAAAAAATTTAAAAAAAAAGTTTTTTCCAAAAAATTAAAAAAACCTAAAAATATTTAAAATTTGTATTTTGAAGTATAATTTGGTGAAGGGTATATAAGATTCGGCACAGCCGAATATAGCCCTTTTTTACTGAAATACACTCAGGTCTCGTTTTATGCGATAGATGCGTTCCAAAAATGATTCGTTCCAAAATTCTGAAAAACCGCATAAATTAAAATTTTAATTAAAAAATAAGAACAAAATCGCATAAAAACCATCAACAAAAATATATTTATTTAATTTACTTAAACAATAAGAACAATATACGTTAAAAAAAATAAACAAAAATATAAAATTAATTCATGAATTACAGAAAAAGTGAAAATGATCCAAAAAATTACATCACATTTTTTAATGAAATTCTGTAAATATATATGATTAATCTGAATCACTGAATAATTGTCTGCATCGTTTTGGAATTGGTTCAACATCACTTTCATCACTAGATGATACAATCATATTGGTCATCATATGATAAAATATAATTTTCATCACTAGAATTAATCTAGCGAATAGGGGACGAAATCAAAGAATTTTTAGGAGCTTAAATTGCTTCTTTTCTTGCAAAATAATTTGTCATTAAACTTTGCGATTTTGAATTTTAAAGTCGTATCCAAGGCGTATTAACAAGGTGAGTGCATAAAATCAGCTGTTTCTTAATTCGCTGTGGTTTTATGTACACTATATGTCAAACTTTGTTCATGTTTACATTTGTTATTGTAAATAACATAGTAATATATTAATTCGCCTTGATTTTGACATTTACCGTACATTTTAACAAAAACAAATTGCCTGTTGTTTTTGCATTGTTGTATTTGTTGCCGGGACGCACTCACCTTGTTAATACTCCTTGGTCGTATCTGAATCCATATTAAGAAATTGATTCTGTAAAAAACAAACTATAACCATTATATCAGTGATGCAAAATTGGTTTAATTTAAAAAATGGTAAAAAAGCTAATCTAAAATTTCAATATCTTTTAAAATTCAAAAAAAAAATTAATTTAAAAATCGCATAGATTTGAATCCGCATAAAACGAGACCTGAGTGTAGTCATTTTAACTTAAACAAAAAAACGATGTATCGTTTTTATAATTTCTTAATGTTCACACAAAATTTTGCATTTTATTTAATTCACCATGTTCTTAGACAACAAAATGCATTTTTTTGTTGTTGTTTCAGCCTCCACATTGTATAAATTCGGCTTGTTTGTGATGCCTGACATCTTTTAATTTTCCTATGCCCCCTTTTACACTACCGAAATTGATAGAAAAACATGTTGGAGAGGGCACAATAATGTGTCTATTTCTGTTGTAGTTTAAAGTCTATTTACACGATCATATTTTACTACACATTATTGGGACACAGTTTAACTTAAATCTTAATTTATAATTAACAATTTTATTAAATAAAACCATTCCCAACATAACAAAATATTTAGTTTCATTCAAAGGCTTTTATTCATTCATTCATTGTTGAATTAATTTTTAATTAATTAAACCTGAGAATGATTAAATTTTTGTTAATTTAAATCAAATACAAATTGAATGAAAATATTATTGCTTCATTTTGTTTTGTTTTCGTTTTGCTTTTAATCATTTACAAAATGAATTGAACAAATATTTACTTCATTCAATACAATTGATTAAGCTATTTCGTAATGGATTTGATTAAATAAAATTTTGATGATTCAATAAGAAGTTAATTCGAAATGAAGTGTTTAATGGAATGGTTAGGAGAAAAAAATTAATTTGATTTTGAAAGTTGAACTAAGAATTAATTCTTTCGAACCTTGGTTGAGACAGTAACCAAATTAAAAACCAACCCGCTTAGCTTTTCTGGCATCAGTTATAGATATAGACAATTTTACTGCATTTACGAACGTATTCCTTAATTTTAACCAAACAGCTGTACTTTTCAAAAAAATAACTTTTTGAAATAAAGTTCTTACATAAATTTTCGAAATGGTAGCCTCTTTACTAAATTTTTTAAATAAAATTATAGTTTTTTAAGGAATAAAACATGCTTAAATTAAGCTTCAAATTAAACTTCACACATTTTCAGAGAAAAAAGAGCTTTATTAAATAAAATTTATTTATTAAAGATTTTAATTTGTTTAAATCTTCACTATTAAAACTGTTCTAAACAATGAAATCTTAAGCTTCATTTTCCAAGAAAACCAAAACATATTTTCTATTCAAAGTACAACAAGCTTTGGTTAATAATAAAGCTTGTAATAAATACTGTAGGTATACAAAATATCAAAACGTTTGAATTTTGTTTTAGGAAATAATACATAAATCAAAAAACTATAAATAAAATAAAAAAAAAAAAAATCAAATTTGTTAAACATTAATTTTGTTTTTTTTATATATAATTTAGTTTAAACTAAAAATGCTGAATGAAGATCGTAAAAATAATTATTAGTTACTTATAAAATAAATTAATATTAAATAAATATAAAACAAAAACAAAATGTTGTAGTCCCATATTTAAGAATTGTTCAATGATTAGAATCTATAAATTAAAAAGAAACAGAATAAAAAGTTATTTAATAAAAAAAAAAAAAAACTAAACAAAAAACTGAAAAAAAAATTAATAAAGTAGTGGAACCAATTGTTTGATAAATAAAAAGTAAAATTAATATTAAAATATATATAGAATTTAAGTTACATTGTGAGAAAAAAACGACAAAGAAAAGTTATCATCAAACATTATTTCAAAATCAAGAAGAATTTATAAGAAAATTTAATTGTAACACAAAACTGAATATAATTTAAGGACAAATTTTTATGATCGGCCAAGGCCGATTTAATTAAGTCCCACACCAGGTTTTAAATTTATTTTTAGGAAGAATTTAAAAATCTGTTGTTCTTCATATAAATTTATCTGTCCTATATCTGGTTATTTTATAATCCAATTCCTATGTTTGAATAAATTTAATTTTTTAGTGGGTAAGAAAATGCCAATAAAAACTAGATCTCTATTGTTGGTTCCTTTGGAATAATAGATCGATTCTAGTTTAAGCACTTTATATGAGAGAGTCACTTTAACATGACAAAGTCCTAGAAGCGGAAATCTGTTAATATTTAGATAATCTTTGACAGCTCAATGACCTTCAAAAAATTATATTAATATCAATAGATTTTTTATAAAATTTTCGATCTCGATTAAAATTACACATCGTTGTAGAGGTCTTTACCCAAAGTTCTTTTTGTGTATAAATTTTAATTATAATTTTCAATATCAAAATTCTCATGATTATGTCTGATACATAGAGAATAGACATAGAGCGGAAACTCTCCTGTCAAAGACCTAACTCAGTTGTCAGAAACCTAAGTGGTGAGAATGTATTAGTAAATAAAACTATGTGAAAACAAAAACAACACTCGTATGTGTGATTATTTTGAGTAATTTTTTTGTTTGAGTTTTTTTCTAGTTTCCGCTTATAGACCATAAAGAAAGGTAAGCTCTCTTTCAAAGTTTCGAAGAATTAATTCTCAATTTTATTTTCAAAATCAAATTAAAAAATTGAATCATTCAAAGGTTGAATGAATTAATTCCATTATGAATTTATTTTAACAAACACTTGTCTGGAGATACAACCAGAGTCTCTGGTGGGATTCGAACCTGCAATTCTCAGATTGATAGTCCAGCACAGGAACGTCTAGTCTATTGGGACAAACATAGACCCATAGATTCAACAATGAATAAATTATATTTAAATTTTTGGGAATTTTTTTAACACTTGTCTGGAGATACAACGAGAGTGTCTGGTGGGATTCGAACCCGCAATTCTCAGATTGATAGTGCAGCACAGGAAAGTATAGTCTATTGGGATAATCATAGACCCATAGATTCAACAATGAATGAGTTCTATTTAAAAAAAAAACAAATAATTTGATTTTGAGAATTGATTTATGGAATGAGTAGATGGCATTTTTAAATTCCGAATCAAATTGATTTAATTCGAAGAACTCCTCTCTACTTATAGAATATTTAAATTAATAAACTATGTAACTAAAACAAGGTGTGGGCTTTAAAACTAAAAAAATTAATTAAATCAGAAAATATTATTATGCAGTACAGTATTAAGGAAAATCAGTTAAGGCATTTATTATAGTTTACCAGAGAAAATTTAATTTAATAAAAACAAAAAACAAAATAATTGTTATCACATTAATAAGATAATTAAAACCTAATAAATTTAAAAATCAAACACCATTACATTAATTTAATTATGTATGTATTTGTATTATAATTTTAAAATTTTTTGAATCCCTTTCGAACTACATATTATAATTTTGAATTAAATCATTAAATTTAAACAAATCATTACGAAATAGTTTTACCAAACAGAAAAAAAAACAAAGAAAATAAATATTATAATTTAAGTAAACTTAAAATTAAATAACAAAAAAAAGAGAAATATTATAACTAACAATATAATTATTATTAGTTGAATGGGTATTTAAAAAAGAGAAAAACAACAAATAATTAAAAATCGTTTAAGTTAAAACAAAAAAAATATATAACAAAAGAAATGGAAAACATATATGAGTAAAATTTTAGTTAAATGTTATTTAAAACCAAAAAGAAATTCGAAATAAAAACAAAATAATATTAAACAAAAAACAACAACAAAACCAAAAAAAAAATTAATGTAAATGTTAGCAACAATTTAATAAAGAAAAATCAGTAAATAATATAAAAAATCATTTAAACATTTGTTTTATTTATGGAGTGATCGTGATTTTGTATCAATTATATTTGAAATTATACTGCTACTTGTCAAAACAGCTTTAGGGAGGAAACGGAAATGTTCGACAAGGCATCGCACAGTGTTTCGTTTTTTTCATGTCTTCTGATCTACCTGATTTGTAATAAACAATCTAATTATCATGTACCAAAAATATTAGGCTTATATCTTTATTACTTTTAAAAGTTGACCTAATTGAATGCTTGTATCTATTGATCTCCAGCGACCTCCAGCTCGAGACTTATATCAAATTAAAGCTTGAAATCTCACCTAACGATTTATTAAAAATTCAGCTCGGGAGGACTCTTATCTCCCGAGTGTGGATATATTTGGTGTTGAAATAATCTAATGTTAAAATAATCCCGAAAATAATTAGTTCGTTTTAAAAATTGTAGTTTGAAATAGTATTAATATTAAATTTTGCAATATGAGTTAACATTTAGAAATCGTTGAAACTGAATTCAAATTGCTTGTATATCTTTTGTGTTTCGAAATAAATGAAAGCATTTATATGTATTTATTATATTTCATATTTGGAAATCTCTTTTTATTCCAATTTCTACTCCAGAGTGGAGATTATTAATTAATTCTGGAGTTAACATTCAAATGTTGTCATTAACATGTCTTATGTTAATTATTATGACAAATTTTGTCAATAAAATTAAAAATATTTAGTAAAAATTGATTTTTTATTTACAAAATAACATCAAATTTTGTTTAATATTAGGTCTGTTCATTTACTTTCCCAGTAAATACTTGCAACGAGAGAATAAAATCAAAATTTACAAAATTACTCTCTTAAAATCTCAAAAATAGTAAAAAGTAAATGAACGCTTTTCCAGTAACAATTGTTTTATACACACAATTTTCATATTTTATTCCTTTTAAAATGTATAAATACTCACATTTTCTTCAATTTTATTGAAAATTCTTTTTTTTTATATTTTTTCACCACAAAAATAAAATTGAAAATAAATAAACAATAACACAAAACATATGAAATATAAGCTGCTAACTATTACGAGTTCACAATAGAACTTGTAATAGTTTGCAACGAGAGAGCACCTAAAATTTATACGCTCTTGAATTTTTCTATACTTGCAAGTTTTTTGAGTTAATGAACGCTTTTCCAGTAACAATTGTTACTAACTAGTAACAACTTTTAGTTATTGAACATAGCTATTGTGATATTTTTCCAGGACTGCGTGGGGGGTAGAGTATCCAAAACCGAAAACCGGTTTTTTCATCTTTGTAAACTCCACCGGTTTCGGTTTTCTTTAACTTTTCGGATTTTTGACAAACCGGTTTTTGTAAGACGGTTAACCGGTTTTAATGAAATATATTTTCTAAAGCTCATTCAAACATATTTATGAAAAACTTTGATACCATTTTTAAAAATATTGTTTTATTTTATACAAAATTGTAGCTTTTGACAACATTTCGTAAAATATATAAAATAATTGCATAAAGAATTCAAAAATGCTAAATTTTCATTAAAAAAAATTCAATATAACCGGTTTTTTTGAAGACAAAAACCGAAACCGCATAACCGGTTTTATTAAAAGACAATAATCAAAACCGTTTTTTTTTTAAAAAACTCACTTTTTCGGTTAAACCGGAAACCGGTTTTTTAAATTTGCCGGTTTTTTGGACACTAGTGAGGGGGGGTAAATTAAAATTTGTTCTACATTTTTCTTTATTTTTAATTTTTATATTAAAACTTTTCGGTTTGGGGGGGGTGTAATTCCTATTTCACCCCCACTGGATCCGCGCCTGTTCTATGGACAGATTCATTTGTAACTTCTTTGGGTGACACATATTGTAAGAATTATGTTTTTCAGAACTGCCAGTTCACTTTTGGAAGATTGTTCATATTTGCGTATTTATAAATTTTGTATTTTTGGAAGCTGTTTAATATAACAAAACACTTGTAAGAGTTAAACAAAGTCAAACAAATGCGTGCTACGTTTTTTGAGTAAATATTCGGCATTGCCTGCATTCAATGCCTTTAGAAATATACATATACATAAGTTCCTATAAGGAGCATAGTTCCTCGCCTGTGCAAGTTTTGATGAATCCGCATATCTGCGAAACGTTCCACTATCGGCAACCTGTGAATGCGCCCGGTAGCATTCAGCTATACTTCCTTAGGTCGTGGAATGAGCACACTTGAACAAGACCATAAATCTCATTTTCGTGGATTGCTCCATCCATTCCCGACGGCGTTAATTGATTGATATATTTGGTAAATTAAATTCAAACATTTTTAATTTTCAGTTTTCTACATTTTATATTTATTAGTAATTTATAAAAAAAAAAAAAAATACCCGAAAATATCTTAAATACTATATGCCAACCTTAATATCTATACTTCGTTGAGTAATCTTTAGGCGAAACCACTAAACCACGACCTTTGCGTGCCCCCCGATAAACAGTCTCAACAATATCAATCATTTCTTGTTTATCGTCTAGGGGCCAATTTATTTTGTTATTGTTACCAGTGCCCAAATCAATCATAATGTGTTTGTTGCGAAAGAAAAACATCAAAGTGCAGGGATCATACAATTCATACATTTTATTGAAATCGGGAACTTCGGTGATGTCTACCAAATAAATGACAGCGAAATTTTTCACTTTCTCCGCAATACTATACATGACTTCGTCCATTTTCATACAGGCCGGGTCCCAATCGTGGCCAAAACGTATGACCTAAAGGAAAACAATTAGATTTTTAATAATTTTCTTTGGGTTTAAGAAAATATACATACCACCACACGGTCTTCCTCGGATAGAATGGCCTGATCGACTTGCCAGCCGTTGTGTAAATGTGGTAACATATAAGACATGGTGCTGGATTATTTAATTCGAGTTTTCTTATAAAAAAAAAGTTATTTTAACTAAATATACTATTTTTTTATTTTTTCTTAAAATTTTTATAAAACGTTTATCAACAACAGCTGCTGCTGTCAAAATTCAATAACAACCTCTAAAAGTGCAGCCAAGTTTTAGTTTTAATACAAATGAGTTAATTTAGTGTTTAAAAAAGCACGAAAATAACTAGTTTCTTTTAAAAATTATAGTTTGAAGAATTTTCACCTCTTAAATTCAAGAGCATTTAAGCTACGGTCGCTCTGCAGCTAATTACAATATATTTGTTTCCTTTTTTTATTTATTTGATTTAACATTTAAGTTGAACAATTTCTACTTCACAGTGGAGATTATTTTAATTCTGAAGTTAACATTCAAATGATATCAGTAACATGACTTATGTCAATTTTTGTTAGCAAATATATTTTATAAATATTTTTTTAACTTTTATAGGTAACTTCTTTTTGGGAAACACTGGAAACATCAGACGTGCTGGACTGTCAAATTATTTCAGCACAAGGATCAGAATACCACTTTCTCAAACTTTCAAAGAATTGCTATAAATTTTTCGAATGACATTGCCACACACTTTTATTACAAAAAAAGTTTTTTTTTTATATACGGTGAGACTGTTTATCGGGGGGCACGTAAAGGTCGTGGTTTAGTGGTTTCGCCTAAAGATTACTCAACGAAGTATAGATATTAAGGTTGGCATATAGTATGTAAGATATTTTCGGTTTTTTTTTATAAATTACTAATAAATAAAAAATGTAGAAAACTGAAAATTAAAAATCTTTGAATTTAATTTACTAAATATGTATATCGTTTACCAAATATATCAATCCATTAACGCCGTCGGGAATGGATGGAGCAATCCACGAACATGAGATTTAATGTCTTGTTCAAGTGAGCTCATTCCACGACCTAAGGAAGCATAGCTGAATGCTACCGAGCGCATTCACAGGTTGCCGATAGTGGAAAGATTACAATAGATACTTTTTTGTGAACTATTTTTCGTAATTTCAGATTTTGAAAACATGACCTTTTACAATGTATAAATGTATGGAACAAATGAAGACCCCGGTAAGAGTTATATTACATATTTTCATATTTTTTTTCTGTTAATATTCATATTTTCTGTATGGCCGGACTTCGGCCTTGAGAAGGGACTTTAAACTCTGTGCTGTATCGAACACCGGCTTCGCTAAATTCACTTTTTATGTATCTCAACATTTTCTGAAGTACTGTCATATAAATCAGTGATGTTCAAAAATAAAAATGAAGATGTATTGGTGAGAGAGCTACCTACCCAGCAAACATAATGCCATACACTTAAAATAATAACAAAATGAAGAAAGTTTAGATTTAGAATTTTTGTCAAATAAAACCAATTTATTAAATGAATGAAATTTAAATTTTAAGGAAATGAAAAAATATACATTGTAAGTCCGGAATTCTCTTAAATTTTGTATTTATTTTTGACTTTGTGTTCAATTTTAATTGAAACGCGTGTGTTTGCTATGCTGCGAACAAAAACAACCAACAACAATGCTTAATAAATTTCTGAAAAAAAATTACGATAGTCCGCCACATGTGTTTTCTTCGCATGCTCAGCGATGAATGAACAAAAGTATTTAAAAGAGCATAACAAATGTGTGTAAATTTTTTAAACAATTGTTGTATGGCGAACATCACTGATATAAATTCGTATTGTAATAAAATTGTTTTTTTTAGAATTTTAAATTTTAATTGATTTTGCAAACTTGGCATCACTTTTAAGCTTTAGTATTTGTATTTTACGAATCACCCTGTACTCTCTTTTTCTCATTTATTTTTTTTCCAAACCGCTTATTGAACTGTCAAAATTCTTTTAGTTCTTTTCGGTGGAACAACACGTTGCACTTTTTGTTAAAAGTTTATTTAAATTTTATGCAAAAACTTAATAAATTCTAAATAAATAAACTTATAAAACAGCAAATACGCAGCTACAACAAAAGCATGGTAAGAAAATACAAATAATTCATTGGCTGCAGTCATTTGTGTGAAAATAATTTGACTCACCCAACAATAATATTTTTGCAAAGTGTGAATGTGTGTGTTGTCATGATTTTCTCCAAAAGAAATTCCCACAATTTATCTGATGTAATTTAACGAGAATATTATGAATGAAATATTAACATTTTACTTTTACCACTAACAGGCTAATGTGGAGCGCAAAGGCACCTTTAAGGTGGAATATTTACAAAAAATCGAACAGGAAGTGCAACAGCGTTGGGAACAAGAACATCTACACGAAACCGATGCTCCAGCAGAACCCAAAAAATCTCAAGATGAGAAATTTTTCGTTACCTTTCCATTTCCCTATATGAATGGTCGCTTACATTTGGGTCATACGTTCTCATTGTCGAAGGCTGAATTTGCCATACGCTATCAGCGCTCCAAGGGTAAACGTGTTTTGTGGCCTTTTGGTTTTCATTGTACCGGCATGCCCATTAAGGCATGTGCTGATAAATTGAAACGCGAAATGGAAGACTATGGTTATCCACCACAATTTCCAGCTGCCAGCGAAGAGGTTGCTCCTGTAGAAACTTCTCAAGTCGATGTGCCTAAAGATAAGTCGAAGGGCAAGAAGAGTAAGGCTGTGGCTAAGACTGGTACGGCCAAATATCAGTGGCAAATTATGCACAGTTTGGGCTTAAAGGACGAGGAGATTAAGCCTTTTGCCGATGCCGAGCATTGGTTGAATTATTTCCCACCTTTGGCTGTTAAGGATTTGAAGAGGATTGGTATACATGTAAGTAAAAGATTGGGTTTTTAATTTATTTATTTGTGTTCCAGTCAGTTCGATTTACTGTTTTTAGTTGAAAGTAAAAGTTGAAAATAAATTATATAGAAATTTTAAGGGCCATTATTACAACTTGCCTTTATAGTTAAAGTTACCTTTAAAGGTACCTTTTTCTATTTCTTAAAGTTACCTTTAACTATAACGGCAAGTTGTAATAATGGCCCTTAGGGCTACCTTAGATGCTACCTGGTGCTAATGTCAATAAGTGAATAAATTTGGAATAGGTTTTATTTCATTGCTTAAAGAATTGCAGTGAGATTAAGGAAACTCACTAGTTTCATAAATAATTATGGTCTAACTTTCATGCTTTTCGGTAACAACAATATTAGCAATTTTACTTGCTGCTCTTACTCGTATGCATAAATTTTGGGTTCTGATTAAATAATGAAAAAAATGTTTTTTTTTTTAACAAATTTAAGGTGGATTGGCGCAGAACTTTCATAACTACCGACGTAAACCCCTTCTATGATTCTTTTGTACGCTGGCAATTTATGCACTTGAAAAATCGTGGCAAGGTCATGTATGGCAAACGTTACACCATCTATTCACCTAAGGATGGCCAACCCTGCATGGATCACGATCGTTCGAGCGGTGAAGGTGTTGGACCCCAAGAGTATACATTAATTAAAATGAAAGTTTTGGAAAAACCAGCTAAATTAAGGTAAATTGTTTAACTTAATAACTTTTAAAACGACTTGTTTTTAATAAAACTCTTTTCTAGTGCCATCAAAGAACCGGTTTACCTGGTAGCTGCTACCTTAAGACCTGAGACTATGTATGGCCAAACCAACTGTTGGCTACATCCCGATGTTAAATATATTGCATGGCAAACCACACGCAACAATGAGGTTTGGATCAGCACAAGACGTGCTGCCAGAAATATGTCCTATCAAGGTTTCACCGCCGAGGAGGGAAAAATTGTTGAATTGGCTGAATTAACGGGACAAGATCTTATGGGTACACCTTTGTCCTCACCCTTGACTTCCCACAAAACCATTTACACTTTGCCCATGTTGTCCATTAAAGAGGACAAGGGTACTGGTGTGGTGACCTCAGTGCCATCTGATTCTCCCGATGATTATGCAGCCTTAATGGACTTGCAAAAGAAGGAGGCTTTTAGACAAAAGTATGGCCTCACCGATGAAATGGTTTTGCCCTATGAACCCATATCCATTATTGAGGTGCCCAGTTTGGGCAACATGTGTGCTAAGCATGCCTACGACTTGTTTAAGATTCAGTCTCAAAATGACAAAGACAAATTGGCCGAAGCTAAGGAACTGTGCTATCTTAAGGGCTTTTATGATGGTGTCATGTTGGTGGGTGAACACAAGGGCAAGAAGGTGCAGGATGTCAAGAAAGACTTGCAAAAACAATTGGTCGACTCCAAGGAGGCTGATATTTACTATGAACCAGAAAAGACCATTATCTCTCGTTCTGGAGATCAATGTGTGGTGGCCCTGTGCAACCAATGGTATTTGAACTACGGTGAAGCTGAGTGGCAAGCCCAGGCCTTCAAGATTTTGGAAAAAATGGAAACATTCCATGAGGAAGCCCGCAATAATTTTGAACATTGTTTGAATTGGCTGCACGAGTATGCCTGTTCTCGTACTTATGGTTTGGGTACCAAACTGCCCTGGGATGAACAATGGCTCATCGAATCATTGTCCGATTCCACCATCTATATGGCCTTCTACACCGTCGTCCATCTGCTGCAAGGTGGCTCCTTCCGTGGTGAAAAGCCCAGTCCTTTGGGTATTAAAGCCGAAGATATGACTTCCGAGGTCTGGGATTATGTATTCTTTAAGGAGACTCCTTATCCCAAGTCCACAAAGGTGAAACAAGCTACTTTGGATGTTTTGAGAAGAGAATTCGAATATTGGTATCCCATGGACTTGAGAGTATCCGGCAAGGATTTAATCCAAAACCATTTAACATTCTCGCTCTACAATCATGCTGCCATTTGGCCCAAAGATGAAACTAAATGGCCCAAAGGCATGCGTGTCAATGGCCATTTACTTTTGAATTCCTTGAAAATGTCCAAATCCGATGGTAATTTCCTTACTTTGCATGAGGCCGTAGATAAATTCTCGGCTGACGGCATGCGTTTGTGTTTGGCCGATGCCGGCGACAGTGTAGAAGATGCCAATTTTGTAGAAAGCACCGCCGATGCTGGTATTTTAAGATTGTACACCTTCATTGAGTGGGTCAAGGAAATGTTAGCTGCCCGTCCGGCCATGCGCAAGGGATCTCAGCATACGTTCAACGACAAAGTCTTCATCAGCGAAATGAACTTGAAAACCAAACAGACTGATGAGCACTACAAGAAAATGTTGTTCAAAGAGGCTTTGCGTACTGGTTTCTATGAACTGCAGCTCACCAGAGATAAATACCGTGAATTGTGCGGTACTCATGGCATGCACGTGGATTTGGTATTTGAATTCATACGCCGTCAAGCTTTACTCATGGCTCCCATCTGTCCCCATGTGGCAGAACATGTTTGGGGTTTGCTGGGCAACAAACAGTCTATACTGCATGCTCAATGGCCAGAGGTGGGTGCCATTAATGAAATTGATATCATGTGCTCGGAATATTTAATGGAAGCTGCTCACTCCTTCCGTTTGAATTTGAAAAATCTTTTGCAAGTCAAGGGTAAGGGTGGCAAGGAAAAGGCAGTAGCTCCCACCTCCGTAAAACCTAATAGGGCTTTAGTGTGGGTAGCCAAAACTTACCCTCCATGGCAATGCTGCGTGCTCGACACCATGAGAGATTTATACACACCCACGAATTCATTTCCGGACAATAAGGTGATTGCTGCCACTCTGCAAAAGAAGGAGGAACTGAAAAAGTTCATGAAACGTGTTATGCCCTTTGCTCAGATGATACGCGAAAAGGTGGAGAGCGGTAAAGGTTTGGCTGCCATGGCTGTTAATCTTGAGTTTGATGAACGTCAAGTTTTGCTGGACAACTTGGAATATTTGAAGAATACTTTGGATTTAGAGGCTTTGGAAGTAAAATACACCGATGATGCTTCGGCACCCGAAAAGACGAGAGAAGAAGTAAGGCCAGGCAATCCCTTTATTGCGTTCACCGTTGCTCCTCATGTTACCGTCACATTCACCAATCCCATTGAAAGGTCTAGCCTCTTTCAAGTCAACACCGTCGTTTCCGAGGGCGAAACGGTCAAAACACTGCGCGAAAAATTAGCAAAAATTTTGAGTTTCAAAGGTATAGTTTTAAAATAACTCTATTTGACTTTATTTTATATTTATTATTTTGCTTCCCTTAGCTGATTTATCTACATTACACATGTGGCGTTATGAAGATCCCGTTTTGGGACCCCGCCAATTGCCCGAATTCCAAGATTACAAAAAGGGTAAGATAGCTTTAACTGCTGGCTCGTTGCTATTGGACATGGAGAAACAGCAGATTACTTTGGTGGAAGAGAATGGTACATCGACACCTGTTGGACGTAATTTTATCTATGTTGTGGAGTAATTTAAAGTATTTTTTTAAAATATTTTCTTTCTTTTTGGTTTAATTTTTTTTTTATTTTCTTTATTTTTAATTTAATGTTCTTAATTCTTTGGAGTCTTTATTTATGAAATAAAAGTAAATTATGCAAAGCATAATGAAAAAGCTATGAAATGAAATTCGCTAAATGTGTATTTAATATTTGATTTTTTGATGAAAAAGCTATGAAATAAAATTCATTTGATTTTATCATGGGAATGTATTTGGGATGAAGGTCATATGAGAAGTTTAACTAATGCATTGATTTGCATGGATGAGATTGCATTGTTCTTGTTATGGTTGCTAAAATCGAGAAAATCTGTCCACAAATGGCTGAGATATAAGGAAAAAACCAGAGGATTTTTGACCTATATCTGGATTACTAAGTCATTAATATAGACAATATGGATATCTAATGATAGATATTTCAAAGACTATTACTAAGTCATTAATATATACAATATACAGTATTGGCCATAACTAAAGCACCCCCTCAATGATTTTTTTTCATATGGTATTTTTTTGTATAAAATCAAAGTTTTTAATATCTATTATGTATTATTTTCATTTGTTAATATGTTTAGTATTGATAAACAAATACTTTCAAAGTTAAACTTTCTATAAGAGGTAACTTAAAATCAAAAAATATTTTAAGGCAGGGGTGCCCACAAGTTCCTTATGGAAGAGTAAACACCAATACATTTAAAGAAAAACTACGTTTTATTCAATATTTTAATGACTGTTTTAAGGTATAAAATGAAACGGACAAAACTAAAGCACCCCTTCAAGGATATACTATAAAAAAAAATTTTAGTTAATTTTTTGTTGCAAATCCTTTGTTTTGGATGGCACAAGAACATCTCTTGGCATAGAATATAATATGTTTTTATGGCGTTTTTCGATTTTCCTTCCCAGGCTATTTTAACGGCATGAAATAAATCGTGAAAATTTCCGATCCTTATTTCAACAGTTTTCACGATTTATTTTCATATTAACAATTTGCCACAAGTTCTCAATAGGATTGAGATCGGGAGATTGACCAGGCCAATGAAGAACTTGAATCTTATTGCTGTGTAGCCAAGTCTTACAAACTTTGGAGGGGTGCTTAGCATCGTTATCCTGTTGGAAGCTCCCTATAATTGGCATTTCTTCACTGGCATAAGGTAACATTACAGCTTTCAATACATCACGGTACATGAACCGATCCATACCCATAAATTCTATGATTTGGCCCAAATCCTTGACCAGAAAAGCAACCCCAGACCATTACATTGCCTCCTCCACGTTTAATTGTTCCTTTGCAATACTTAGGATTCAGTCTTCCTCCTTTTGGTCAGCGTACACGCCTTATTCCAGCGGAACTTTTTAAGTTGTATTTGGATTCGGCAGGGAACACTCCAGTCGATGTGGGCTTTGGCAAATTTCAGTCTAGCTTTCTTGTTCTTAGCTGATAGAAATGTTTTTTTTGTTGGTCGTCAGCTGAATAATCGGGATTCTACTACTCTTCTACGTATTGTTCTTTCGCTAACGCATAATCTAAAACTTGTTCGTACTTGAATAGCTGATGCTGTGGGATCTTTTTGTATTGCTCTTTTCATCAAGGAATCATAATATCATGTTTTTTTCGCGAACGACCTCCAGAATGCACCGGTGATATGCGACCAGTCTTAAAAATTTTTGAAACGAGCCTGGAAATAACTGATCTGTTAATTGAATATTTTTTACTCAATTCATGTAGTGATAACCCCGTCTTCCAGTCTTCAATAACTTTAATTTTAAATTCACTGGAGTACTTGTTCCTTGTCTTATTGTTTTTTTTTACAATAAACTGTATAAAACTTAAATTTTGCACTTCCTTTATTTTTATCTTTTGGAATTTTTAAGTCCATTCATTGTGATTCCCGATAACTCACATTGCAAATATACACTACCGAGTCAAATTTTTAAACTCTTATAAGAGGGTGCTTTTGTTTTGTCCGTTGCGTTTTGAGTTTTTATATGATTTATCATTTTAAATTAATTTTTAATAAAATTATATTATACTAAATGAATATTAAATGAACACTAACAACATTAGTTAATAAAATATATACAAAATACATCCCAAAAAAGCCGTTTTTATCAAAAAAATTATGATTTGAAAAAATCCATTGAGGGGGTGCTTTAGTTATGGCCAATATCTAATGATAGATATTTCAAAGACCTTTGCAACGTATATAAGACCATAGTAAGTTGGACCTTTTTAAATAATGTTACCCTAAAACCCCGAAGATATGCTACACGTTTCCCCCTCAATTTTATCAAAGGGTTAGAAATGTAGCACTTTTTAAACAGCAAAATGTATAGTTTTACAACATTTAGAAGGTACATAAAAGAAAATTGCATAAATGGTAATGGTTTTTGTTCTATTGTGATCGTTAAAAATGTAAATCTTTATGAGGTTATGGGTAATCTTTAATAAATGGTACAAAATATGTTGGCAACATTTTGTGTCAGAAAAGAAAACGCCATTAGTTTTAGGAAATTATGCATTTGCCTTTTTTATACTTTGTATTCTGGATCGTTGTAGATAGTGGAGTCGGTGTAGCCATGTCCGTCTGTATGTTGAAATCAACTTTCATAAGCCCCTAAATAACTTACATATGTACATGATTCATACATCAATATATCCGCTAATTTTGGCCATCGCTACGAATCTGAATATTATAACTTTAAGAAGAAAACGTGGTATAAAGAAATTCCCGAAAATATATTCCCGGGAATTCCCGAGAAATTATACCTAGTTGTATCCCTCCTTCTTATGGTCGTAATTTCAACAAATAGGTATCTACAGTGTGAAATAACCAGTAGATAAATTTACCTAATCGGTGACTTGACATTGATTTCAAATCAATATATACGGGTAAAAATTACCAAATATTTTTACTTCATAAGTAACTAAGCACTAATAGATATCTATTTGTTAAAATTTCGGGCATTAATCGAGTATGGATTTAGGTGAATTTTAAGTTTTTTTTTAATATTTTTCGTGATCTTAGTTTTCACAAGGGGCACGTTTAGATCTTTCTTCATATTCGCGTTTTTTTATATACCAGGGGGCAACTGTGATCATTCTTAAAAACTTGTTTTGGCGTATTTGGATATTTTCTACATTTGACGCTGAGTACGTGCCACATAGCTGTATGCCGTAACACCATATCGGTTTTGTGATCATGTTATAAAGTAGAATGTTACAATCTAAACTAAGCATAGAATTTCTGCCAATGAGCCAATTAATTTGAATTGATTTCAATTTCATTTGTGTCAACTTTGCATCTTATATGACTTTTCCATGTAGAGAGACGATCTACATGTATTCCGAGGTATTTAACTTCCGATTGTTTGGTTATTGATTGAATGTTATATGTGTACATTTTAGCTCGTTGACCTTAATTTTCCATTGACTGTATGTGTGCTGATGTATGTGTGCTGATGTATGTGTGCGATGGTTAGTTGGTATATCAGACGAATATATCGAATATAAAAAGGGTTCCAATGGGTTGCGGAGTACTTAAAAAGTCTCCTTCTTTAACCTTAAATGTTCGCCCAGTTAAATATCTCTCCAATAGCTTATGTGTGTTTGCGAGTAAATTTTGACTCAATTTGTATATTAAACCATCATGCCATACTTTATCAAACGCTTGATAAAGTATGGCATGATCTGATATTGTCAATACCAGACGTTTTCTTGGAGTTTAAATCAACAATAGCCTTTTCGATCTCCCGAATCTCGCTGCTCCAAAATGGGGTACAACAGGTGGCAACTCAATTGTTTAATTTGATGTGTTCGGTGTAAATACTTGTTTCAAATGATTAACAAACGGATTCTCTTTTTCAGTATCATTTCTTGCCCAACCACCATTTGAATTTCGCAAGGGGGGCTTACATACATGACAGGTCTTTTAAGACCTTTTTTGGCTAGCCATAATGAATAATCAGATTGCTGGTTTGCGTCCAAGTGTTCTTAACGGTATGTTTTCCCAGCAATGTGTACTAAGGTTTTTTTATAGTTGAGTCAATTAATTCCTGTGCCTGTCGGGTAAACAATTTCTCGGAGGCTCAATAAAGTAACAATAGTGGGTAAGTGATCTGAAGATAGTTGCAGCGAGGATTCAATATGAATCATTTCTCCAGGGATATTTTTCATCACGCTAAAATCAATAACATCCGGTATTTTTCGTGAGTCAGTAGACAATTGATGCAGAATCAAAGCATACTCATGCAGATCCTGCTAAATAATATATGAATTCTCTAAGAAATTGTTTTTGGAATGCTAACGGCCTTAGCCAACATAAGAATGAAGTACAACAATTTCTCCACATTCAGGAAATTGATGTACTACTCGTCTCTGAAACACACTTTACCATAACGAACTGTTTCAGAATTAACGGATACTACACTTATGATACAAAACATCCAAGTGGTAGAGCATATGGCGGAACAACTATATTAAAGATAGTGAAAGAATATTAGGCATTACCTAATGCCAGAATATAAAAAGGACCACATCGAGGCCACCTCTATAAATATACCTGATGGTAGAGTTACAATATCTTCAATATATTGTCCTCCTAGGTATAATATTAATCGAGCAGTTTCTCGAATATTTTAAAATTCTATTTATAGCAGCTGTTGATTACAATGGAAAACATACATTTTGGGGCTCTCGCGTCATTAATCCTAGAGGGAGTCTACTATTAGAAGCAATATCGTCTAACAGACTAGATGCCATATCTAGTGGTCAGCCTACTTATTGGCCTACAGACCTCAATAAGATTCCCGAGGGTCATTATATCTTTCGTTTTCGAAATTAATCGAATATGGTTAATGGATGTGCATTAAATGAGACGGAAATCTAATGGTATAAGATTTCCACTTTTAGAATATACAAAATTCTGTATCAGTAAAATGTATCAAGATTCTTTTGTCACTTGGTAGAAACTCGATTAAACTTCTTACTGGTATACTTAGTGCGGGTTTTTGAATAGAAGATCAAATGCCAATTAATAATCAGATAAGTTAATCTACAATTAAAATTAATCTAACGTTAAGGAGAGAACGGAAGGAGAGAGAAATGTCAATGAAAAAAAATAAACAAATGGATTTATTGGTATGGAACAGTTCGGGATTTATTATATCCATTTTTTTAAAGATTGTATTTGTTTTGTGATTCAAAAAGAAATCTTTTTTTAATTTCTTGAGCACTTCGTATATAAAATTCCTTGCAATCTGTTTTAAATTCAGCTAATTTGTGAGTTGAAATATCCATACTTAAAAGACTTGTGATTACTTTACCGCCTAGATATATTTTGTCTAGCGGTAGGTGATTATCATCTTCCTCAAAATTAAAATCTTGCCACAAATTGAAATCTTGTCTAAATTCTTAGAGTCAATAAAATTGCTTAGGATTGTTTTAAATGTCAAAGATATGCGGTTATATAAAATATGAATTTTAGTCTTTTCACTTTGCATTTCTAAATTTAAATTTCTAAATCTAAAATGGCAACACAAATTCCAAAAATTCCAAATACAATTTGTTTAAGGAATCATCAAACCATTCAACTATCTGTATAGCAGAACGTACTTTATTAAAAGTTTCTTCAACCTTAAAAAAAATCTTTAAAGCTTGAAAGTTTTTTAAAACACGCCTTACGCACTAATTATTGAAAGCCATCGAGTAGTACTTGGATGTGTAAGCTTTTGAGGTTTAATATTCCACAATCCCTGAAAGGCTGTTAACTCAAACGTCCGCTATGGACTATCATGAATGTAATTGTATATATTTTAGTCCTTTTTCAACACTGTTTGGTAAAACTTCATATGCATGGGAAGCAACCAAATTAAAAGAGCGGCATATACATTTCAGACTAAAAGCCTTGGTATTTTTTGATGAAATCAAGACTTAACAGAATTAAAATTTCCCAACATATTATTAGAGCCGTCTGTCGCAAAACCAATCGTATTTTTTTGTAGTCAATTGAATGCTTTTCAAAGAGTTGTACAATTACTTTAAAAAGATTTTCAGCTGTTGCATCCGTAACTTCAACTAAAAATATATCTATTGGCTTAAATTCTGCTTTATCAAAAATTCGAACCACAAGCGCTAATTGTTTTAAATTGCCATGTTGGGGTCTAACGCTTAAATATTTAAGCTTTTTAAAATTACCGTACAAATATAGAAATTACCTGCCTACAGTACGGAGGTCTAAATTACCGTACAATACGGTAATTAACGTACGGTTAACATCACTGCATATAGGTGATACAATAACAAAATAAATGACATTACATTCTCATGAATTAGGTTTTTAAACTAGAAAATAACAAAATTAATCGACGACCAAAAACCACATTCGTAGATTAAACTTAATTTAATCTTCAAGCAAAAAACCCGCCTTTAGTGGGCACCGTAACTATTGTTGCAAAGATTGTCTAGACGAAGAAGAGTTAGAATTGGAACTGAGTCTGGAGCGCAGACTAAGATATCTTGATACAGTCCTCTTTCATGATCTGGACTGTCTCAAACATGTTTCACTGGCGAATCCAGTCAAATTTGTCAGAAGTAGTTTAGATTTACAAAACCTTTAGCAATTAAAGCGAGTGTACTCGCAAATTTCGAGCGACCGATGTAATCTAATCTATCCTAATATGGCCAAAGGGATCACTTAACCGATGTTGTCAAATTCATCTCTTAATAAAACTCTTGGAAGAATATTATTTATTTTCCTAAATAGTTGAATTAGAAACAATAATAATAATAATGTGGTGTAAATTCCAGAAATAATCACATGAGGAAATACAACAGAAGCTTATAACAAAGTAATGTACTTCCCATTTTCCAAACAGCACATTATCATTAGTTGAATACTCATGTGCCCCCATTTCAAATGCAACAGAAATTCAAAGAGTAGTTTAGGTGCATAAAAACAGTTGGTAATTAAATACTTATTTGAATAAAATTTGAAACAAAGGTCACAGTTTTCTAAAAATCAGTTTTACTTACCCCCATTTCGAAAATGAAAACTATTCATGGTATTTAAGTCAAGTGCCTGTTCATATTCAGCATGTTGCGACAATCTGTCTAGTCTAAATTCCGTTTCTTATTCACCCATTATATAGCTGGAAGTCTGCATATACAGTTGGCCTACATACACTTGCGACTAGAGTTTAAAGTCAATAGAAAATAAAATAGATAAGAACCACCACCACCACCCAGTATTTAGCAGTAGTAACTTATGGCTCAATCAATGGGCGGTCATTTCGGTAAATTTTATTAGCAATTGGAAAATGTTTGTAATCAACTTGAAATCTTCATTCAACAAAGTATAAAAGCTAATGAAAATTTGAATTTGTATAACAGTTTTTCATTAAACTACCTCAAGTGTACTCGTACATTTTTTTTAGTTTCGGAATAACGTGTAGTAATAGCAAATATTCGCAATGATGAAATATGTTTTTATAGCAGCAGTAGCTTGTTTGACTATGGCTGTAATTGAAGTTGAGGGAAGAGGATGTCTAATACCCAAAACAAGGCAACAAAGATCAGCGGAACATGCTGCAGGAAGTCCACGTTTGGATGGTCGTATTGTGGGTGGCTATAAAATTAATATTACCGATGCTCCTCATCAAATATCATTGCAAACATCGGGACACATTTGTGGAGGTTCTATTATATCATCACAATGGATTTTAACTGCAGCCCATTGTACCGAGTAAGTTTACGAAATGCTATAGATAACTTCTATATAAATTAATTCTAATATACATTTTACTTTCTTGTGCAGAGGCCGCACTGCTAATCGCATGAAAGTACGCGTTGGTTCTTCAGAATCTGCCAAGGGTGGTGAACTCATACAAGTAGCCGAAATTGTCCAGCACAAACAATTCAATTATTCCAATGTTGACTATGATTATTCCCTTTTGAAACTCTCTAAAGAAATTGAATTTGACGTTACGAAAAAGGCGGCGAAACTACCCGAAGTCACTGACAGTTTTATGGATGGCGAAACTTGTTTCGTTACCGGTTGGGGTAACACTCAAACCTCGGCTGAATCACGGGAATGGTTACGTCAGGCCGAAGTGCCCATTTTCAACCAAGAAGAATGTTCCGAGAAATATAAGAAATTTGGTGGCATTACAGAACGTATGATTTGTGCCGGCTACATTGAAGGTGGCAAGGATGCCTGTCAGGGAGATTCTGGTGGTCCTTTAGTAAATGAATCCGGTGTTTTGGTGGGTGTTGTTTCGTGGGGCTATGGTTGTGCTAAACCCGATTATCCGGGAGTTTATTCGAGAGTAACCTATGTGCGTGACTGGATCCGTACAACTAGTGGAGTGTGAGAAATTCGTTACGAAATGTTGAAGATATAATTAATAATGTTGATTTTTTTAAATAAATAATTTTTTACATAAAAAATGGTAGTATTTTCTTTGGTATTATTAAAAAAGTGAATTTAGTTTAAGCATATTTGAATACACTGTCCAACAACATTTTTGGAACAGAATAGCGACCCTATAATTCTGAAAGGGCATGTTGAGTAGATAATTTTTGTAGAATAAACTTATAGTCCAGCTGGTCTGAATTATTTTTTACAGAGCGAAAAAATGTTATAAGTTAATATCTGAGAGAATTCTTATGGTCAGAGTGATATTATGGAATTTTATGGGGATAATTTTTTGTGGAAGATCTTAACCCTCTTGCTCCTCTCTTTAGGGATCAATTTGACACTTTTTTTGAGAAAATCAAAAAAGTCCTTTCAAAAAGGACATTTAAGGATTCAAATATTCTACGAAAATGGTTGCCGGAAAATTTCAGTGGGGGTCACCAAAGATACCAAAGTTGTAAATATATTTTAAATATCAGCTCATTCGATTTATGATCCGGACAGTCACATAGAGGAATTCAGATCGAATATCTACTAGCACCAGAGAATCCTCGATCTTTTTCGTTTCAGAGCCTTTTGGATATCCTACAATCAATGTCACAAAGGGATATGAGTGTTTTTATGCACTTCGTCAACAATTTCATTGTCCCGGATACCCTCCTGTCCTGGAATTTTTACTATTACGATGCGGCGTACAGTGGTTTAGAAACTTTTATTTAGAAAATAATTATGTAGCTCGTGAAGGATTGCAGATATCTTAACGAAATTTCACATAGTCAGTGCTGAGGTCTTTCTGAGTTGATTTGTATTGACATGGGTTTGTAGTCCTCCCAAACTTGCACATCTCGGTGCTACCAACGGCGCTCTTGTAAAGTTGCAAAGTCACATAGAAGATTGCTGATCGAATTCTAATAGGACCAGAAAATCCTGGTCCTTTATCGTTTCAGATAGTTCCAGAGCATTTTGGATATTCTAATAAGACACCCTGCACAGTGGTTTAGTAACTTGACTTTTTTTCATAAAATGTTGCTGCTGTCTATTGCAGCATCATCCATTTACCAAATTTTATTGACAATCTTTATAGACCAATTTTAAAGCAAACTCTTTTCTATTAAATAAAACGTGCAAAAACAAATTATTTAGTTTGACAGGCAGATTTCCATCTGACTATAATAGTTGAACTGCTACAGGTGCCACTTCAACAACACACATTCTTACAAGTTACTACTTTATTGGAGGCACATTCTTACAAGTTACTACTTTATTGGAGGCACATATTTCCTCTATTTTCTATACACTCATTCAATTACTAAAAAGTTTCCATCTCACGTTTATCCACAGATTTGCAGACATAACATCGCCACTAAGCAACAAGTGTGAGTGTGGCATGCAGCTTTTCTGTTAACAACAAAATCAAATGACGACCAACTGCGTTGAAATTGTAACATGCAACAGCATTATATAAATTTTTCCATTCATATCGTTAAAATTGAGTGGGAATATGTTACCAGGACAACCAACAATCGTTTTACTTCCCTCCCACACACGGTCAATTCAAAAGGAAACTATGTACAAAGGAACGAAATCAATGTCAAGTGCAATGTTGAACAAGTTTTCTTGAATTTTCTTAAGCGGAAAATAAGGAAAACTAAACTAAAAACTAATTTTTCCTGGAAAGGGTTTCAAGTGTAATTGCTATTTAGTTTGTTTACACCCGAAAAAATAGTTGAAAAATAAATGATGATTAATATGAAAAGACTGTATTAAATACTGAACGATTTACAGCATTAAATTTGATTTTATTTGAATGATAAAGATATGTCCTTTAAAATGGTATGACTAAATCACATTGCTTTCAAAAGTTCAAAGGCAATTCTTGAGATATAAAATTCAAAGGCATATATATCAAAAACAAACATAATTTTGTATAATTATGTTATAGTGTTCCAATTGGAACTGAAATTTTAATCATGGCCACATTCTTAATCTCAGATTCTCACCAATCCTGTCAAATAGATTGGAATATTAAGACAGCTCAATTCAAATTCACGTTATTAACCAACCATGTTTTTTTGAGTGTAAAGTAACCAGGAAGTCAAATGACGCAAATTAGTTTTAATTAATTTTGAAGAATTTATTCTTTTGTCAAATTCTTCAAGTTGTTATATAATTATAAATAGAAAAAGTATAACTTACGCATTTCTATTGTAGTACTTATATGCAATTCATTTTTCAAATAAAATTTTAAAAATATGTAAATTCTAGTAATTTATGATTACATATTGGGGACACTTTACCGATATATTAAATGAATAATACATAGAATTAGTTTTTGAGATGATTTCATCGTTGTAGTCAAATGCATTTCGAAGAAACATTTATTTAAGTTTGGAAACGAGAAATAGTCAATCGGGGCTAAATCCGGAGAATAGGGTGGAGCAATTCGTAGCATAATTCATAGATTTTTGCCATGGAAACTATACCCTTGCATTGTGCTGGTGAAAAATAGTTTTTTTTCTTGGCCAAAAGCTGTCGTTTTTTTCAAATCCTCATTATATCGACCCAATAAGTTGGCGTTAGCCATTTATTGTTTTACCCTTTTGAACTTAGTCGATGTGGGTTATACCGCTAACATTCCAAAAAACGGTCGCCATGACTTTATTGGCTGACAAACCCACCCCGAGAAGCCAACTGTTTTTGATTACTGGTCTCTTGTGGAGGATTCACGTTTCGTCCACGGTTACAAACGACACAAAAACTCGTACACGATTGAGTTAGTCGTCGATCTTTTGGAAAGCTTTCTCATACCCAAGTGATCATTCAAAATTGAAACCACTAAGCCATGTGAGATGCCTATGGATTCCACAATCTCTCATACTTTCAATCTCCGACAGGTACCTTTTCGGCCACAACGAAACTCATGTAAACCACTATTTTACAATTGAAATTGTTAGTGCAGAGTTCCCATAGTATTTATTAAGTTTAGCCTTTGTTTGAGTCACGCGGTAGTCTGATATCAATGGCTGTCAAACGCAAACTAAATGACGCAGCTTGTTCAACTGTTGCCAGCAATCAACTGACAAATGCCTGCTCACAGAAGCAGTGTTGACCTTTCTTTTAAAAGGCAGGAAATTAAAAAAGTCAAGGTCTAATTGACCCGCCATCGTACCCTCCATGTATAAAGCATACAAATTCGAAGGGGTTCATTTTGAATCCTTAGGCACTTCCCAATGTAATGCATTTTTTATCGGTATTTTGAAGGCTAAATGATTTGTGGGATACAGTTTTAGATACAATGATGTCCCGGACAATATATTGACTTTATGGTCTAAATTTAAAAAATGGGAAAATTTGGATTTTCATAGACAATTTTACTCCGAATTCCACTTAAATTAAACGTTTTTGTTTGTTTAAAAAAAATTCAAATCAATAATTTGTACGAGCCCAAGAATAGGTGACTTTAAAGTTGAATATTACACAAATATTTAATTTCATAGATTTTTAGTTAAAACCCGTTAAATCTTAGCTCCAGTATAAAATATGTTTACAAATGTACACTACTTTTAATGTTTTCTTAAAAATATTACTACAGAGATTTTTCCAATATAAAAACTGTGTCCAGTTTTCCTGTGAGGAACAGGTCCTTCCATATTTAACCAATTTTATGTCGAATTTTCAGATTTAGCATATTTTTCTTAATCAATATTTTTAAATTTTTAAATTCAAAACAGTGTTTAAAAAACTAGACTACAAGTAGCAGTAGCAACGAAAAACACAAGTAGTCTAGTTAAAAAATTAATAAAAACTCGGAGTCAATAATTACTACTGCTACCTTCACATTTTGGTAGCAGTAGTTGTAGTAGTACTAATAAAAGAAAAATTTAAAAATAGCAGAGTAATTTATTTTCTATTGCTACCTTAAACAAGTAAGAGTGCTATATTCGGCTGTGCCGAATCTTATATACCCTTCACCAAATTATACTTCAAAATTTTAAATATTTTTAGGTAAACAAAATTTAATTTTTTTTCCAGTTGTTTTTTGAATTTTTTGAAAAAAAAAATTTTTCGATTGTTATTTTAAATTTAATTATTTTTTTTTTTAAATTTAAAATTTTTTTTTTTAAATTTTAAAAAATATTTTTTTTTTTAAATTTAAAAATTTTTTTTTTTTTAAATTAAAATTTTTTTTTTTTTGTTTTTTCAATTTTTTTTTTTTTAAAAAAAAATTCGGGTTCAAAATTTTTTTTCCCGATTTTGACCCATTGTAGGTCCAGCTTACTATGGTCTTATATACGTCGTTGCAAATGTCTTTGAAATATCTATCATTAGATATCCATATTGTCTATATTAATGTCTTAGTAATCCAGATATAGGTAAAAAATAGGTCAAAAATAGAGGTTGTCTTGGTTTTTTCCTCATATCTCAGCCATTTGTGGACCGATTTTGCTGATTTTAAATAGCAAAATTCTCGAAAGCATGTCTGACCGAATTATTGAAGATTTGGATCCCGAAGATATCTGGGGTCTTCAGAAAACTGATTTCAACAGACAGACAGACAGACAGACAGACGGACAGACAGACAGACAGACAGACAGACGGACATGGCTTAATCGACTCCGCTATCTATAAGGATCCAGAATATATATACTTTATAGGGTCGGAAATGAAAAATGTAGAAATTACAAACGGAATGACAAACTTATATATACCCTTCTCACGAAGCTGAAGGGTATAAAAAGAAATAGTTTTGATGTAGCAGTCATTAGTTTTTTATTAATTCTGCTACTTTTAAAATTTAGTAGTAATAGAAGTAGTAGTTGAGGTAGTAGAAGAAGTAGCAGTTAAGTAGCAGTTGAAGTAGCAGCTAAGTAGCAGTTGAGGTAGCTATAAAATAAGTCAAAAATAAAAATCTTCAGCCAAAAAATTATATTATGTGTTGTTGTTGTGAATGTATATTTGTGTATGTTGGTCGTGTTGTAAACAAAAGTTCGGCTTTTTTGTTATACACACAGAAAACACGATCTTTCTGTTAGCAACACGAACATCTGAGAGGAATAAAATCGAATAATTATTTCAAACTCTCTCAAAACAAAAACAACACAACAGTGTTTAATTCTGTCAATTTTGGTGTTATGACTGAAGATTTTCTTTTTTGACTACTTTTATTGCTACCTTAACTGCTGCATCAACTGCCACTTTACTGCTACCTTAAAAATTAAAACTCGATGCTCTGTTGAGAGTTTTATATTTTGAAGGTAGCAGTAGTTTTGAAAAAAAAGAAAACGAAAAAAGACAAATGCTACTGCTACCGCTACATACACTTTTTTGAAGCAGTAGTTGTAGCAACAGTTAAAAATTTGTTAGTTATCGTAGCTTTTTAAACACTGATTCAAAATCGATTTGTTTTGGACA
Organism: Calliphora vicina; assembly: GCF_958450345.1. Classification (NCBI taxonomy): domain Eukaryota; kingdom Metazoa; phylum Arthropoda; class Insecta; order Diptera; family Calliphoridae; genus Calliphora; species Calliphora vicina. Next base: position 57,056,749 of record NC_088781.1, on the reverse strand, counting down.
AAATATATCTTTGAAACTTTGTTAATATGATTTTCTTATTTATCGTTTAACTAACAAACAATTTAAAGACATCTGTCATAAACTGTGGCGTGGTTTGGCGAAATTTTGAATTTGAACCCACTCAATCTCAGTTCACTCGACCAACGGCTGTCAACTCAGCAACCATTGCTGATACTAAAATAACTATACTAGATAAATAGCACACGCCACTATATTTGTAAAGATCTAATCAGGAGATTTAAGAATATTTTAAAATCTTTGATTTTAGACAAACAATTCGCAGGCGTTGAAAAATTTTGCATGTCTGAGGTGCTCTAATTTGAGGGATCCGTTGATAAAAATAAACTCGTATACTCCTCTGCTGGAACAGCCAGTTGGAAATAGCTGATTTATTTCCAAAATATTTTTATTTTGCCCCACTGTGCATCCGTATGTAAAAACAGGCAAACAAATAACCAAACATTTCGATGATTTGGAAAACGTCTTACAAAATTAATATATTTCAACAAGTTTAACCGAAAAAGTGTGTTTTTGAAAAAACCGGTTTTGATTATTGTCTTTTAAAAAGAACCGGTTAAACGGTATCGGTTTTTGTCTTCAAAAAACCGGTTTATATTACCGGTTTATAAAAAATTGTCTACTAAATCTTAGGAAATTTATCATTTTTGAATTCTTAAGGCTCTATCTTTATGCAATTATTTTATATATTTTACGAAATCAAATACTAAGTTTTCTATAAAATAAATCAAAATTTTTAAAAATGGTACCTAAGTTTTTCATAAATATGTTTGAATGAGCTTTAGAAAATATATTCCATTAAAACCGTTTAACCGTCTTACAGAAACCGGTTTGTCAAAAAAAAACGAAAAATTAAAAAAACGAAACCGGTGGAGTTTATAAAGATGAAAAAACCGGTTGACCGGTTTTCAGTTTCGGTTTTGGATACTCTACTTCCTGTATAATTTTTGGTTATATGTATTTCGTCCATTCCAGGTGTCATATAAGATCATATGATATTAACAGCCCATTTCAACGTACATGGCAATATACATACATCTGATAGGTTCATCCACATTGTTCGAATGAACATCCTAGCTTCAATCATCTTCAGAAATAAGAAGATCACCAATCGATATAGAATTTTTCTTAACCTTAATAGTTTTTGATTTTGAGTGCAAAAATGGCTTATATGCGAAATTCTAATTATCATAAAATTTGCTATAGTTTACATAGACGAGGACATCGTTAAGTCGACTGAAATAATGATAATGAGTCAATTGGCATAGTGTAAAATTTTATAAATTGCTTTAATTTGTTTCAATAACAAATACCACAATTATATTGCATTAAAAGAATCCTTCTATAATTGGTCATAGCAACCATGCAAGGACTACTTCAGACAATAACTTTAATGAGCATAAATCTCGTAAAAATTTTGGTTTCAAATAACATTGAACAGAAGAAGTTTCATATAGAAAGAAATCAAGCTACTTAATTTCAAGGCGATCGGTCAGTAATTGGCCATAGCTCTCAAATAAGGCCCAAAAATCACTCACGAAAATAAATTATTGAAATTTTAAGAGAAAATGGTTTATGCTCATTTACCGTGTAGGGTATCATATGGTCGGACTATAATTTCTTACTTTTTATTTGCATACAACTATGATATAAAATAGTTTTTTTTAGAAATGATTCCTAATATATTTTTAAAGCGAGAAGTGGGAGAATTCGGATGCCCTGATTGTAAGATGTAAGATAAGATAACATATAAATAAATAACATTAATAATTCAAATAATTGCTTACACTCAGTACTATCAGATTTAATTTAAATAAGTATTTATCAATGAATTAAGTTGCTAACTGTATTCCATTTTAATAGAAATAAAAAGTTGTAACGAAACTGAAAACAATGCAGATACGTTAAAAATATAACACAAATAATATTGTATACTTTAACTAAATTCATTTCTATATTCAACATCTAGGAATATATTGCACTTTTACGAATAGCCTTAGAAATAATGGATCAACACCTTTTAAACATTTCTCTAAAGTTGTAAAAATTGGCAACTTTGGCAATAAGGTATTCAAATTCTCCAAAAGGCTTCAAAACTCAGTTTTTTTTGCACATATCTTATTATTATTATGCATCCTACGAGTTTAGTACAATCTGAACTGATTTGCCTTTCATGTAGGCATACTGAGTGGATGGAGTTTTTACCCCAAATGTTTATGAGAAAAATGAAGTCTTTAAGTCCAGTGTTTTCTTTTTTAAGAATATTCCTGTTCCAGAACGTCGGCGTGTAGGACTATGCAAGATTGGCCGAATACATACGACAAGTAAGGCTGGCGCGGATCCAATTACCCAGTGTTTTGCCTCTTTGAAAATTCTGAGACACTCCACTCGATTGCTTGCTAATAGAGATGGTTACCATGATGGCTTATTTTAGCCTAAGTAAAAACTAGGTTTGCATGACTATGAAATCGACCTGCCATATGCATTTGTCAGTAAGTTGACTGTGGTTTATATATCCGAAGAATATAGGAGAGAATTGCAAGTTTTTCCTGCCAATTAATTCTTTTTCGATTTCGGTTGGTCATTTCCATTTCCTGGTCAGACCATAATGTATTACCAGTTATGTCGAAAGCCACATCTCTTTTAGGTTCAACAACAAATTAGAGAATATTATGAAGCTATAATGAAAAGAATCCTGTATTTTAAACAAATAAAATAGATACTCTGAAACAAAATTGGTTGAGTAGTACTGAAATATCTCATACATCTCCAAGAATCCTGATTCTAACTCATACCAGCCGATTTTTCTTCTGCCGCATGCTTGCAAATAAGCATATCTTGTTGGGGTATTTTGCGAGTCAAATAACTTTCCATGTACGTGCATCTGAATTTAATCATGTTGTTTAAAAATGTCAATGTACATATGTATATGTATATTGCTGGCGTAACACCTATAATTTCAATTGGATATTGGTGGAGAAGATTTCTTTCCACCAATGAATATCTGGTCATATTTCTAAACAAATATATAGTTAGACTCTAATATCAACACTGGAGGTATAACTTTCCACTAACTCAGAGGACTAATTTGGATGTTCAAGAACTTACATATATGAAAAACTAGGTCGTCGTGTAGTTTTTTTCTTGAACCAACGTGGAACCCTTGCAGTTTTTATCGCTTATTCATAAAATTATTAATAAAGTTAACGACATAAATATCACTGTTTATCAATATCATGCTACCACTTCAGACTACTTGAAGTAACGTAAATAATTCAAATGCTAATTATCTTCACTGGAGCGCGGAATGTGTTGCTAACAAGGCAATCCCTTATGACATGACACTTCAAACATCAGATTCGAGTCCGTTTTCGTATATACATATGTACTTTTGAAGTTTTGTTTTGGCATCTACGACATCTGCCCATTTGCCGTCCACGTGTATCCAGAAAACTATTAACCAAATTGCCTCTCTAGCGTTATATGATATCATTCATTCTAGTAACAGGGCACAATGGGATTCATAATATCGAGCCCTTAGCGCCAAATTATCGTAAGCGACAAAACACAAATTTTACAGGAGAAGTTTTTTTTTTTTGATTATTTTGAAATTTATACATAGAATTAAAAATGTTTTGATGAGATATAATATAATTTCGTTGAAGCTATTTGTCTATTTTTCAATTTATTCAATTTATTATTGAAAAATATGACAAAAATTTTTTTTTATTGAGGTTTTGCAAAGATACAAAATTTTTAAATTGAAATTAAATTTTTATTTATGAATATTTTTTAATGAAATTGTACAGTTATATAGATTGAAAATGGAAAAATAATAACCAATTTCTAAATATCGTGAATCCCGCAATTCTTAAAAACAGTTTTGAAAAATCCCAAAAATTAGATTTTTTTGTTTTTTGTCTACCATACCCATACCATATTTGGCCATCTAAAATGGGTTACTGTATTTTGATATAGACTATGCGATTTTAGAATTTTTGCCCTAAAGTTTAATTTTACGTAAAAATAGGCGTTTTTGGATGGTGCTGGTCCCCTCAGTTTCAAATATCTAGGTTCGAATATCTCCTAAGCTATAAGAGATAATTGATAGATACGACGAGGTTTTTTGTAGTGCTTGATGCGGAGAAATCGACCGGAACACAATCGAAGAAATAGGATCGTTTTAAAAATTTAACATAATTAGAAGTTACAGATTTATTTTCCCTTTTTTTGAGGGAAGTCAACTGAACCTACACCACCAACTTAACGGCGACGAACATCGATCGTACCATGAGATTTGCCAGGTTTTAACGGGACGAATGCGGATCCATTCGCCATTGTAGCAGATTCGTCTTTGGGCACATTTACATTTAGCTGTCAAAAATCACTTTGTAGCATAAAAATTTTAGTTTTTTACTATTTTTTGACTCTAAAACAAAAATTTTTTGTTGAAAATGTATGCACAATAGAAAAGTATACACTCGAACTTCTCTAACTTCTGGAATAACGAAGAATGGGCAAATCATTATCGGTATGATCCGGGCGCATCACTTTATCCAATCTTGATCACGCAAGACCGGCTTGATGCAAGATATGAAAAAACATTAAAATTTTTGAAAGTGGGCAAGGTTTGTGGAGCTTCTGAAGAGTAAATATAAGCTTTCTATATAAGTTTTTGATGTCGGTGGAAACCTTATGACTTGAAGATGGACATTTTAGTGAAATGAATTAATTTTGTGTTTTTTATAAGTTTTTTATAAAAGAAAAAAATATGAGGACTTTTTTGGGAAAAAACTTAAAAAACACACGCATACAAAGTTGAAATATATAAAAAGATGCTTCAACTTTGGATGCGTGTAACTTTTTATAGGGACGAAATAATTTTTATCAGGTTTATTTTATTTTCTTTAGAATTTTATCACAAACATACGTCATATATAAAAAACAAATTTCGACCTTTCGTAGTCCCATCATATATAAAATACAATCATACAATTTTTTTAAATGTGTGACATAGGGTCCACTCATTGATCCCCATTCCGAACACCTCAGCAGAGTAAATAATACAGCACAACATAGAAGTGTGGACTTGATCATACTATTTTAACAAACAATCTTTATTTTAGCGTCAAAAATAGTAAAAACGAAAATTGTTAAGGTACAAAGTGATCTTTATGTCCTATGTCCTATAGAATGACTAGACACGTTCAGAATACATTGATATGTTCTCAAGAGTTGTTCGACTTTAACGTAGCTACAACTTTGCTAAATATTGTTAGTGAAAAATTAAGAGACCGTGGAAGTTATTCTAAAAAAAGTAAAAAAAAAAAATTTCTTCCTATATTTTTTCAACAAAAGTGCACGAAAAAGCTATTTTTTTGGAAAATAAATTTAGCACAATTTATTTGGCGGGCTCTTAGCTATATTATTGGCATATAAAGTTAAGCCGTATCACAAAGTCTGAATTATCTGTTAATCTAAAACTGATGACACCTTTTTTAGAGGCCCCACTGATTTTCAGAAACTTTGGGGGCTCATAAAAAAAAATCGTTCACCAAAATGGACAAACTGAGTATAGGGTTTTACTACCCTTTGGTAGTTGAGTCGAACCTATATAGTCATGGTCGTGTGTTTTTTTCACTGTTGCACTGTGAAATCAGCAAAATCGGTTAAACAGAACCAGAGCTATGAACCAAAATGTGAGACAACCTAAAAAAATTGATAATTTTCACATATTTTTGGGTATTTGTGTAAATATATTGCAGATAATTCCATAAAACTTTACACACGTTCTTTTTATGATAAAAGGACTAACTAACTCTGGTGAAAATTATAAGAATCGGTCCATGATTTCTCCTAGCTCACATACAAATGTCTTCCCGAAATATGGTTCTATGGTCTATAAATGCCTACATATAGACATATAGTTCTAGGCTGGCTACAGGGAATACATGTCACAATACCCCCTAATAAGCATGTATTATTTTGATTCTGTAAGGGTAGGGAATCATATGGCAGGACAAATATTTACTTTGTCATTTGTTTTTATTGTAACTACATAATGTAGGGTAAACTGTAAAGCTCCAACGAAGTCATAGAGGCGTTATGTACGCAATACCCAAGTACGTACGTATGAGCAATTGTTATGACCGCAAAATAATCTTCCATATGGAAAAAGTAATACAAAAGCAACAACAAAACATAAACAATTCAACAATTTCAACTTTGGCAAATGATTTTTTGAATGATTAGTTTAGCTTACATATGTATCTACATATAGGTAGGTAGTTACACACAACATATGATAAAGATTACGTTGTATTTATAACCGACACCACCATAGTGGGAATGGTATATTGGGTTAGTGGTGATGTTTGTAACGTGCAGAAATATTGTCCCAACACCCACCTTACAGGATCACTTTCTGAGTAAATTAAGCGATGGGACGGAAATGTCTGATTGAAAACACGATAGCTGGCTTAAATTTTCCACAAATACTCTCTGTTGATAAGATTTGTTTGGTCCATGATTTCACCTAGCCCCATACAAATATCTCCCCGGAATACTGTTTGAGCAGTCATAAATATGTTGATTATATCAGATAAATATTTTATTGTCACATATTGATGGCACAGCCAAATATAACACTTCTACTTGTTATCGATCACTTCGTCATGGTGAAATAACGGTATTCTTAAAGTTACAAATTCAAAACCTCAAATTTTTTTAAACTAATTTTAAAATTGTTTCATTTGTTTGAATTATATGAGTCTTGCATTTTAAACAGAAAAAGTTTAAGTTAGGATCACAAAAATTAGCATTACTAGATGTAGGGTATAATTGGAAGGGCTTGACCGACTATACTTTCTTATTTGTTTTAAATATAAATGAGAAAAATTCTTCAGCATATATTGAGCAGAGAATATAAACTGCGAGAAAAAACAGCAGTGAAAAAAGCAACAAAAATCAACAACAACAACAAAATCGGTGATATAAAGAACGTGCTGCACGTTGTCGTCACACGTGAGTTGAGTGGAAAGAAAACAGAACTTTCAACGAATAGTGGATAGAAAGACAAAACGTTTTCCTTAACGTGCCATTGGCGTAAGTGGGACAACTGGCAATCAGCACAGTACGAAAGACTAGAGAAGAATCACATTGAAAGCTTTTTTTTATGTGCAAACAAATTAAGCTTTTCCACTGTGCCGGCTTACGAAACTCATGCAATTGCAATGTGCTGGAGATTGTAATAAGGTGCAAATATTACATTGTTGTGTCGAAAGGGGCTGGGGCGGGGAAAAGTTTGTAAACAAATTGAAACAGAATCAAATACTATATTCGCATACAAGGAGAGCCAATTGAACAAGTATTTGAATCACTCACAGTTGAAACGACCAAGTGAACGGATGTTGAAAACGGAAAAACGCATATTATAGTTTTTCATACTAAATAACACTGTTATTGTAATAATCATATCTGGAAATTAAAAAAAAAAATTAAATAATAAAAAGTTTTTTAAAATTTATTAAATTAAAATTTCTTTTTTTAAAAAAAGTTAAAAAATTAAGTGCTAAAAGTTAATACAACTAATCAATTTTCCTACAAAAATTTATGGAAAATTTTACTTGTATTTCAATATTGTATACATGAAAACGTGACTTGTTGAATAACAACAAATAACAACAACAAAAGTTTTACTAAAATAGAAATCACGTTGTTTAACATTAACATTAACAAAACAAAACCAAAATTATAAATATATTCCAATACAAATCCAAATCAATTAATTAAAATTAAATAAAAATTCTTAATATTGAACAAACAAAAAACACCACAAATATTAAGTGACAAGTGACAACAAGAAGTAAATCGCAGACAATGGAAAAATTGGAAAACTAAAAGCTTGCGTCATTAAAAATACAATAGCAAGAAAAGCTTTATTTTAAACTTGAAAATTTAAATAAATTAATAGTTGTAAGAAAAAAAAAACAACAAATACAACTAAATAAACAACTATCTACTATTATTAACTAAACACCCTATATGTGCATTTAACTTTTTATCACCAAAAGCTTTTAACTACTATTTCAAGTTGGCCACTGGATTTAGTTCCGGAAATTGAAATTTTTTAACTGAAAACAAATAAATTTTGGGATTATTTATTTTTCAACAACTAAAGAGAAAATTTGGTAAGTGAAAATTATTGAAAATTCAAATATTTTGTTATTCACTTAATGCAAGATAATCAGATCAGAACTTAAAAAAAGCTATTTACCTTCAATGTCATTTAATTAGTATTTACTAGGGATGCCAATACTGAAATCTCGATCCCTCGATACCCAGAAAACAATTTAGAATGCTATTTTTTTAAGCAAATAGGTGAAAATGTATATAATCAACCTTTTTTTTTGCTAATATCTCGACAATAATGGGCCGCTTAGTATTAGTTAATTGGGATTTTTCGAATGTTAATTTAAAAAGACACACGGACAGCAATCTATTGAATTCGCTATCTATAAATACATATAAAAAATAATTTCAATAATTTATTTTCGTGAGTGATTTTCGGATGTGTGGGTTATATGAGAGCTATGAAAATTACGCACCAATCGCGGACCAAAAAAACCGGTTTGTCGGTTTTTAGTAGTTAAGAATGGTTAATATTTAATAACTATGTATAAATATGCAAAAGTGCTAAGTCCATTTTATTTTGTAAAAATGTCAAAATTAGTATTTCAGTCAAATGGAGTTGAGTATAAATATATTACTAAATAAGTAGGTAATACTTGTTTTAATTATTGGTTTTTTCATTAAATTTCCACCAATAGATAATTTTCGTAATTGAAAACACATTTTTGTTATTTTTTTTTTCAATTACGAAAATTATCTATTCAATAATTTTTGTATTTAAAGTTCAACCAATAACGAAAATTGTATATTCAATTGTCAAAATTATCAAATTCAAAACTCAAAATTCAATAGATAATATCAGAAAATTTAGTTTTTGAGCACATGAATACTTGATTTAATTATGAAATAATTGAAACCAGTTCATGATGGGATAAATGTTTGAATTGAAATATAATTTTGTCTGTGTAAGCTAACGAAATGATATATAAAATAAAATTTTAAGTACAAAGCACACTAAAAGTTAAATTTATTGAAAGAAGGTAAAATCAGCACTAAGTTTTTAATGAATCATTAGTAAGATTTATCCTAAACTTCTAGTATTATGCGGTATTTAATTTTTCATAGTTTCATTGTGTGTAATTGATTCTGAAAAAGTTTTTAAGGAAACTCATCGTCCTCTACTATTTACAATCATTGTAATTATGTATTAAACATTTTTATTGAAAGAGCTTTATATTATATATCACCAGAACAAATGTTTGATATAATTTGTATAAAATTATTTACAATCATTGTAATTATGTATTAAACATTTTTATTGAAAGAGCTTTATATTATATATCACCAGAACAAATGTTTGATATAATTTGTATAAAATTACTATAAAAAATTCATCAAAACATGAGATTTACTGATTTTAGTCCCAAATTTTAAAAACCGGTTAACTGAGTGATATAAACCGGTTAACCGAAAATCAACATTTCAAATTAACCGACATTTTGAAAAAAAACCGGTTTTTCGGTTAACCGGATTATAAACACTACAATGTTATTAAGTCGCCTGATTTCTTGCTATATGAAACTTGATTCTGTTAAATTTTATTTGGATAGCAACATTTTAATGAGATTTATGCTCGTTAAAGTGATTTTCGGGAGTGGTAATGTTTGTAATGCCCAATATCGACTCAGAATCGGTACCGTGAAATAACTCCCAAATGAAATAACTCCCCACGAAAAAATGGAATAACACCCAACAAATTTTTCATACAACTTAGGACTTATTTCATTATGAAACAACTCCTAACGCATAGGGAGTTATTTCATAATTTTTTGTTGGGAATAATTTCATAATGCAATAACTCCCAATGAAACAACTCCCAATGAAATTTTTGTTGGGTTTTATTTCATTTTATTTTGGGAATTAAGAGTTATTTCACTGTATTGGGAGTTATTTCATTTTTTTTGGGTTCTACTTTGCAAAAGCAGAACCCATAAATATCAAAAACTGGCTTCACTCAGAAAAGTTTTTTGCATTGCCGGCCTTTGGCCGGTCGCTAAGGTTTTCTACTCTGGGGTGTATCAAAAACTGGCTTCGCTCTGAAAAGATGTTTTGCATTGACGGCCTTCGGCCGGGCGCAAAGGTTTTCTTCTCAAAACAGGCTTCGCTAAGAAAAGATTCTTTTTACATTGTCGGCCTTTGTCAGGTTGTAACGATGTCTTAATCTGGTGCGAACTGTAAATCGGCTTTCTGAAATATTATAAAACATTTCTGCAATGAAAGAAATCTTTTCTGAGCGAAGCCAAATTTTGATACACCCCAGAGGAGAAAACCTTAGCGACCAGCCGAAGTCCGGCAATGTAAAAAACTTTTCAGAGCGAAGCTAGTTTTTGATACACCCCAGAGGAGAAAACCTTAGCGCCCGGCCGAAGGCCTGCCATGTAAAACAAACTTTCACAGTGAAGCCCGTTTTTGACACATCCCAGAGGAGTAAAACTTTGCGCTACACCATAGGCCCGCAATGAAAAAAAATTTGGTAAGCGAAGAATAATTTCACTTTTGTTGTTCCTTTTTTTAGATTGCATAAATAAATTGCTTCAGATTGGGAATTATTTCATTTCTATTGGGATTTATTTCATTGGGAGTTCTTTCGCTTTTATGGGACTAATATTTTTAAAATTATGAAACCGCCGATTATTGGAAGTAATTTCATTTTACCCTTTGGCAGTTATTTCATTTTTCAAGCTTGGGAATTATTTCATTTTTGATGGGAATAATTTCATTGGGAGTTATTTCATATGGAGTTATTTCATTTCGGAGCTATTTCACGGTACCCACAGAAACACTTTCTGAGTCGACTAAACGATGACCGTCCGTCTGGCTGGCTGTCCATGTAAACTTTTGCGCAAAGTACAGGTCTCAATTTTGAAGATATTTCGATCAAATTTGGTTCATACATTTGTTTCAGTCCAAGGACGAAACCTATTGAAACTGGCTGAAATCGGTCCATTATTTAACCTAGCACCCATACAAATGTCCTCCCAAAATTGGAATTTATCGGTCATAACTCTTTAATTTATATCAAATAAATTTTATATATAACGAAGTCATGTCACGTAATTTTATGATGATGGGTACATAATTACTCATAGCTCCCATATAAGGCCGGCACTCGAAAATCACTTTCTCTCTTAGGTTAGGTTAGGTTGGACAAAGTTCAAAGGAGACTATCTTGATAAATAAAACAAAAACCTGTGTTTCATTCTAAAATTTACGGGCTTTTTGACCAAAAGCATCGTATTTAACACTATTAAGACACTTAAGTCATGATAATAATCCAGGAAAAATCAGCCTATAAATCGAATTGCAAGAATTAATGGTAAAAATTGCACCAGAATGTGGTCTAAATTGGACAATCAAGTTTCTCACTAGACAGTAGTTTGTTAAAACAATTGTTAACGGTTACGTAATACAATACTTAATAATATAAAAACTCTCAAAAATACGTATTTAAATTTATAGAAATAACTATTGCACAAATTCATTCAAAATTAAAATATTGCCATATTACTCGGTATTTATAAATTTATTCAATTTTCCCAGAAATCCTCCCATTAAAGATTTTATAATTGCATCCGTTAGCTTTTTGGACGAGGTGATCTTGGACATATCCTGGGATACCATTCCTGTTGTCTTTAATTCTTTTTTTTAAGAGCCCAATACTTTTCCACAGACCGAAGTTGTGGAGAGTTGGGTGGATTTTCCTCGCGTGTTACTAAATTGGCATTATTGTTTGAATACCACTCAAGGGCCTTTTTCCATAGTGTCATAATGCCAAATAATGCCAGAAATATGATGGCACTCTGTGCTGTTTTAAGAAAGGTAAAAACCGTTTTTGTAGACACTCCGTAATATATTTCTTTGTGTTTATCGTGTCTGATGTCACAAGAAACTTCTTCTAGAAATGTTCAGTGCTCTTCGAAAGAGTTGTTAGTCTTCTTTTGCATTACCAATATCATATTTTTCTTCCTGATCCATGTTTCCTTTCATTGTTTTCTACAGGTTTCCTACTTATACTGTTTAATGGCTTTTTTTCACATACTTTTTTGACCATTTTGACCGAAATAACAGTTGAAAATTAATGATTTAGAAAAGATAATATCTGACATATTTAATTGAATTCATATTATACATACATATATCACAGATTACACCGATATGAATAAGCTGATTCCAGTAATATCACAATAGAAAAAGAAACAAAAGAATATGTCATAATGGTTGTGGTTTGGAAAGAGGGACTTGTTGCCTATTGAAAATTGTATTTTTTTCTCTCGCTCTGCAAACCACAACCATTGCAAATTGAGAACTGTCATTTATAACGTATCTGTGTAATCTGTGCTATTTATATTCAAAATTGGTTATGTGTACTCAATATTTAGTAGTCATATATATAGAGAAAGATCTGTCCACTGTGGTTACAAATAATTTATTAATGTTTGTAAATTAATTCAGTGACATACAAATTTTAAAATCTGACAAAAATTTTAACAATTCATACTTCATCATTGTAAAACAAATTTGATTGTCTTTAAATAAAATACTTGTTGGTAAATACAAATATATATAGTCGAAAAAGTTCTAACATAAGATACCCTACACCACGAATGATTCTAATTATTGGCCGACCTTGATGAAATTTGTTGTTGTACCAAACTAATGAGATTTACTATTGCAACCGGTAGTTTGAAAATCGGGCCAGAATGTGATTCTAAGTCAATTGTTATATTTTTAGTTAACCTACTATCCGGAATTGTTTAGAGTCAGGCACTTCTATTAAAATCAACGTGTTATTATACCCTACACCAACATAGTGGGGAAGGTATAATGCGTTTGTACAGATGTTTGTAACGCCTAAAAATTTTAGTCTAACATCCACCTTAAAGTATACCGATCGACTTAGAATCACTTTCGATCAAATTTGGTACATATTATTCTTTCGGCCGAAGGACTAAGCCTATTGAAACTGGCTGAAATCGGTCCATTATTTCACCTAGCCCCCATACAAATGTCCTACAGAAATTGGACTTTATCGGTCATAAATGTTTAATTTATATATGTATCTTCCGATCGACTTAGAATCACTTTCGATCAAATTTGGTACATATTATTCTTTCGGCCGAAGGACTAAGCCTATTGAAACTGGCTGAAATCGGTCCATTATTTCACCTAGCCCCCATACAAATGTCCTACAGAAATTGGACTTTATCGGTCATAAATGTTTAATTTATATATGTATCTTCACAAATTCCGCTCCAAATAAGTTTTATATATACAAAATTCATTTCAACAAATTTTGTTACGATCGATCCATAATTAGTCATAGATCCCATATAGACCCGCTTCCGAAAATCACTTTAACGTGCATAAATCGCTTAAAAATATTGGTATACACACAAAATTCAACATAGTTAACTTTAATATAGACATAATCGGTCCATAATTGTCCATAGCTCCCATATAAGGCCCACATCCAAAAATAACTCAAAAATATAAATTATTGAAATTTTAAAAGAAAAAATGTTTTTGCTCTTTTACTTAGTGTAGGGTATTATGGGCTTGACCGACAATACTTTCTTACTTGTTTAATAAAATCTTTGTTTATTAACAAAACTCAATGAAATTTTCATTGGCGTAGATAGAGGAGTGCTGGGGTGGGCAAAACCACACCAGACTCGCATCTGCCCACCCCAGATAAAAATTTGGAAAGTCGCAGAAAGATTTTTTTGTGCCCTGTGCCCTAGAATATTCTGCATTAAAAATTAATACAATTGATGTTTTTTGAATTCCTAAAAATAGTTCCACTAACTAACAACAGGGGGCGAAAAACTCTTTAAAAAAATAAAAAAAAGGATTTTTTTTTTTTTTTTAAATGCATGATGAAAAGACATTTTAAGCTTATCAAAACGGTACCAATATTTCCTTTCTATCGTGCATGTTTAAAATTCTTTTTTTTATTTTTTATGAGATTTGCGCCCTCTGTTGTGGGTTTGTGGGACTATTTATAAGGATTCAAAAAAATATTAATTGTATTAATTTGTTATGCAGAATCCATTGGTGAAATCAGATTTGCAATATATTCAACCGTTTTTGCTCTACAGAAAAATGTGCTCAAAATCCACGTCTTTAGATGCGTTGAACCACCACAAGGAGAGATATTTTCCAAAAAAAAGGACGCCATTATTTTTATTTACGCAAAAACCTTCAGAAAAATTATGATACCCGAAAAACAAATGAAGTGACCTGGTCACAAATGAACTCTAATATATATGTATACAATATTCCATTTTTAACAAGTAAGAAAGTATGGTCGGTCAAGCCCGACCATATAATACCCTATACCAAGTAAATGAGTAAAAATATTTTTCTTTTAAAATATCAATAATTTATATTTTTGAGTGATTTTTGGAAGTGGGCCTTATATGGGAGCTATGACCAATTATGGACCGATCACCACAAAATTAGGTCGTGTGATTTATGTCTATATTAAAGTTAACTATGTTGAATTTTGTGTGTATACCAACATTTTTAAGCGATTTATGCACTTTAAAGTGATTTTCGGAAGCGGGTCTATATGGGAGCTATGACTAATTATGGACCGATCGTAACAAAATTTGGTGACATGAATTTTGTATATATAAGAATTATTTGGAGCGAAATTTGTGTAGATACATAGATAAATTAAACATTTATGACCGATAAAGTCCAATTTCGAGGGGACATTTGTATGGGGGCTAGGTGAAATAATGGACCGATTTCAGCCAGTTTCAATAGGCTTGGTCCTTGGGCCGAAAAAGTAATATGTACCAAATTTGATCGAAATATCTTCAAAATTGCGACCTGTACTCTGCGCACAAGGTTTACATGGACAGCCAGCCAGCCAACCAGACGGACGGACGGACGGACGGACATCGTTTAATCGACTCAGAAAGTGATTCTAAGTCGATCGGTATACTTTAAGGTGGGTGTTAGACTAATATTTTTGGGCGTTACAAACATCTGCACAAACGCATAATACCCTCCCCACTATGGTGGTGTAGGGTATAAATATAGAGAGTTTAGATATAAATAAATCTTTTCAACTCAAAAATAGTATTTTGTCTAACTAATATAATAAGGAACAAATAACAGTTTAGATCAAGAGGTAAATTAAAAAAAAAACCCATTTAAATATAAAAACAAGTAAGAAAGTATGGTCGGTCAAGCCCGACCATATAATACCCTACACTAAGTAAAAGAGCATAAAAATGTTTCTTTTAAAATTTCAATTATTTATATTTTTGAGTGATTTTCGGAAGTGGGGTTATATGGGGGCTATGACCAATTATGGACCGATCACCATGAAATTAGGTCATGTGATTTATGTCTATATTAAAGTTAACTATGTTGAATTTTGTGTGTTTACCAACATTTTTAAGCGATTTATGCACGTTAAAGTGATTTTCGGAAGCGGGTCTATATGGGAGCTATGACTAATTATGGACCGATCGTAACAAAATTTGGTAACACGAATTTTGTGTATATAAAACTTATTTGGAGCGGAATTTGTGGAGATACATATATAAATTAAACATTTATGACCGATAAAGTCCAATTTCGGGAGGACATTCGTATGGGGGCTAGGTGAAATAGTGGACCGATTTCAGCCAGTTTCAATAGGCTTGGTCCTTGAGCCGAAAAAATAATATGTACCAAATTTGATCGAAATATCTTCAAAATTGCGACCTGTACTCTGCGCACAAGGTTTACATGGACAGCCAGCCAGCCAACCAGACGGACGGACGGACGGACATCGCTTAATCGACTCAGAAAGTGATTCTAAGTCGATCGGTATACTTTAAGGTGGGTGTTATACTAATATTTTTGGGCGTTACAAACATCTGCACAAACGCATAATACCCTCCCCACTATGGTGGTGTAGGGTATAAAAAACAATTATAAAAATATTTTATAAAATAAATTAGCAGTTTTAAATATTGAAAATGAAGTAGTTATGTTAGCAAACTGAATTTTTGTGATATTTTAGTTTTGTTTTAATAAAACATTATTTTTTTTTATAAAAAAAATTGTTTATTTTTACTATTTGGGAAGGGCACTTGCCCACCACAGAATAATAGTCTAGCTACGCTTATGTATATTTTTAAAAAAGCGGGCCAAGTTATACAAAATTTAAAAATTTCAATTTTGAAATGCCGATAACTTGGAAATTATAAGAGATAAACACCCACGCATGTTTTTTCAAGACCTAGCCGAACGCTTTCCAAAAATATAAAAATCTTTGAAATCGGATGGGGGAGAAAATTGTACGTGTTTAAAAAAGAAGATATCCTACTTTGAGCCCCTGAAGCATGTATAGGGTCCATTTTAATAACATCAACTCAACTGTGCAATGTGAAATTTACCAATTATATTTTCTAGTAATAGAAAATATATAAAATATAAAAATGATAAAGGTTTTTATACAAAATGCACAACAATCGTTGCCCATATTATATTGGTGGTGGGTATATAAGATTCGTCATAGCCAAATATAACATTCTGACTAGTTTTCAGTAGAATACATTAACTTTCAACAGATACCAATATATTCTCATTTAAGAGTACTTCTTAACTTCTCTATATACAACTTGTAAAACCTGGAATGTTTCGTAACATGACTACATACAGGGCGTACTGGTATCGTTAACAGAATAATCACTTTAAGAATGTAAAACAATCTAAATTATTTATGTAATTAATGTTAGCTTGTATAAACTTGAATAATTAAAATTAATGCATGTGCCATATATTTAACAGCTACTGATATTAAAATTGAATGAAACGTTTAATCATATGTAAGGCTGCAATAAGGGTTACAATTTTTCATCAATTTCAAAACAAAGAACATTCAACACCTGCTCGAAAATATCAGGAACTGTATCTATATGAACTAATTTATTTCACAAATTATTCGCTGAAGGAAAACTGGGGCAAGTGTCACCAAATCACCAGTTTTGTCGACTATTTTGGCGACATTTTGAAGACGACTCTTCCAACAATGAAGATTAATGTTTTTAAATTTCAATAACTAATACACAAAATGGTAAATTTAATGCATTATTGAAATGCTCCTCTATTTATAAAAATACTTTTTAAAATATTGAAATTAATGTGTACCTTTCGTATTTTGTACTTTTAACATTTAAGAGTGTGTCTACCAAAAGTGTAGACTAGAATTACTAAAATGTACTAGTGAGTCTCTGGTTCTAATGTCTAAATATGGTCCCAAAATAAGTACCTACTTCAGTAGTAACTAGACTTCTAATGACACACATATGTTAAATTTCTATAGTACTGGTGACTGTGCCAATAGTAAGTCATTACAGTTTCACTATTGACATTTCCTGTAAGGTTCCTATGCAAATTCTGTCAAATCTTGATAAAAACACTATTTTTTATATTCAGATTTGTAGCGGTTCTCCGTTACGTCTGTTTTAAAAATTTTTAAATCTTAAATTTTTTGTATAAATATTCTTTATGCAATGTTGTACTTTTCTGAATGCATTCCAAAGTATTTTTTATTTAAATAAATCCAAATGCATCTGAAATAAAAAAACGGTACACAAATACATAAATTTCTATTTTTATGTGCGTATATACTCAAACTTATTCAATATTTAACCTCATTTTGACTTCCGTCAAATTTGAATTCTTTAAATTGAATATAAACACAATTTAAGTCATGGCAACCAACACACAAAACATGTTTCTGCATGACATTTTGTATTGTTTATTTTATTTTTATTGCAAATATAAATTCTCAAATCATCAAAGCAATGGATAAAATCATAGCAATTTTTAATAAGTTTTTTTTTTGAAACAGAATTCACAGCAAGTTAACAACAAGTAAGAGAGATATATTCTGTTGTACCGAATTTTATATACCCTTCATCAAATTATATTTTAAAATAAAAATTTTGAATATTTTTTGGTAAACAAATTTAAATAAAAAATAATTTTGTTATTTTTTTTAATTTATTAGTAAAAATTATTTTCTAAATTTTTTTTTCGAAATTTTAAAAAAAAAAAATTTTTTTAATTTATTAGAAAAACATTTTATGAAAAAAACATTTATTTTGTGAACAATTTTAATCCATTGTATGTTCGACTTATTATGCCCTTATATTCGCCGTTGCAAAGGTCTTTGATATATCTATCATTAGATATCCATATTGTGTATATTAATGACTTACTAATCCAGATATAGATAAAAAAATAGGCTAAAAATCGGACAACCGCGGTTTTTTCCTTATATCTCAGCCATTTGTGGGCCAATTTTCTCTATTTTAAATAGCAATCGAGCCGGCAGAATTCCCGATATATTGATGTATCAAAAATGTAGAAATTACAAACGGAACGACAAACTTATATATACTCTTGCCACTCATAGTGAAGGGTACAAAAACAGAAAAATAACGCAAATTTGATTTGAATCAATGAAATGTGATAAACAAGATTTATGAAACAGTCCATGTGCATATCGAGCCCTTAGGGCCAAATTATCGTAAGCGACAAAACACAAATTTTACATATAATATAATTTCCTTCAAGCTATTTATCTATTTTTCAAAAACATTTATAACTTTTGACAATTAAAAATTCATGGAATACTTTATAGAAAAATATGACAAAAAAATGTCATAAATTTATTGAATTTTTGCATAGATAAAAATTTTACGAATTGAAATTAAATTTTTATTTATAAATAGTTTTTAATGAAATTTCACAGTTATGTAGATTTTTCTATTTAAAATGTAAAAATAAAAACTAATTTTGAAATTTATTATCAGCAATCCCGCAATTCCCAAAAAAGTGTCGAAAAATTCAAAAAATTTAAATTTTTAGTTTTTTGGCTATAATATCCATACCAGAGTCGGGGTTACCGGGACCCTTTACAAAATAATTAGAAACATATTGAGCCACCTGGTCCCCTCGGTAACAACAATTTTGAAATTAGTTTTCCTTTAAAATATTTTATGAGAACTTAGCTTTCAGAAAGTAGAAATTCCTTATACATCCTCTTAGAAATTTTTTGCTATAACTCAAAAAGAAAAAAAGTTATTTTTTCCCAAAAAATTAGTGACAAATCGCCTTTTTAAAATTTTTTAAATTCAAATGCATACAACTTTGGACTTAGTCTTTACTTTTAAACAATTCTTTTTCCATTTGACACATACATGTGTTCTTAGTCCAATAAAGGAAAATTGGAGAAAATCGGGAAATATTTGGATACGCTGTTAACAAAAAACTGGAGTAGGGTGGGTAAAAATGTTGAAAATTTAATTTTCAAATGCGAATACCTCCTAAGCTATAATAGATAATTGATAGGATTTTTGTAGTGCTCGATGAGAAGATTCTATATGTATAATTTTTTTGAAATCGGAACTCAAACCAAGAAATAATATCGTTTTAAAAATGTAACATACCCGAGGTGTACTACTTTGAGGGCCCTTGGTCGCGCCCCTGGTGGGCCCATGAGCTGAGCTCCACGTTCAAAACTTAAACTCGACAACACTTCTTCTTTGCGCATGTAAAATTTCATTCAAACTAATCTAAACATTTAGAAGCTTACGATAAAATTTGTTTACTGTGAAATATAAACATTGACTTACGATAAAATCTTACCCCCTATATTTTTGATGTTATTAACAATTTTGATATTCTGAGAACGCTAAAACATCAGTCGGTCCATAAAATTTTAATTTCTGCATTAAAACAAAAATTTTAAAAATGTCGCTTACGATAATTTGGCGCTAAGGGCTCGATATATCATTATGCATTGAAGGCTGGCTGGCTTATTGCGATCCTATATACATACTAGGGTATTCAATTAATCGGGTTTCTGGTTTAATCGGTTAACCGAGCAAATAATTAATCGAGGTTTATATTTATTCGGTTAATAATTGGTTAATTTAAAATTATTCGGTTAACCGAATAATATCTATTTCAATTTTAAATTGAAAATTCAACCACGAATTTTGTATACAAAAACAAACAAAACATAACAATTCAATCAAAAAATAATAGCAAATATCCTTTTTGTATTTGAGTTTTTTTAGGATTTTAGTGAGATCTTCTGAAATAATCTTTTATAAAAAGAATATAATTTATTTTTTTCCTTTTAAACGATTTTTTACTTTAGATTTAATAAAACTTGACTTGGAAAAAACTCTCTCGATTGTAGATGTTGGAGAAATTGAAAGCATGATGAAGAATATTCAATATCTCAGTTTTTTTTAGTCATTGGTGTCCTTTTTGGATTGTTTTAGATATTGAATACTTTTGATAGTTTCGTTAAGTTCTGTACATGTAAATGCAAACAAAGTTTTAAATACATGTATATTAAATATGTCAGTTGTTATTCTCACTAAACATTTTTCTGGGATGTTCGAAAAAATATATACAATGCACTCGCGATAATATATGAACAGTTTTTACTTCCATAGAGTACTCTAAAATATGAGCTAAAGCTTTAAAATATGAACAGCTTATTTTTGTTTTTTTAACGTATTGTTACGAAATTGTACTTGAATTCAAATATAACGATTTTAAGGGCTGATTTAAAAGTAGCATACTGCTTTCAAATAACAGTGCTGTAATAGCACACTGTAACATATCTGTGGGCATTATTAAATAAAAGCTTTCATTGATCGTAAGTTTGCAACGCTGTTTGAATTCGAATATTCAGTTAAAGAACATTGTAGAAAGTACACTACAGATGGCGTATGATCTAGAATATTCGAACTTTGACAGTTAAAGAGCAATCTAGAGTGCAGATGGCAGTGTTATAAATAGTGGCAGAGGTTGCAGTCGTTAGTGAGTTTATCAGAGACGCTATTTGAATAAACATCCACTTAGTGCCTTAAAGTGTGCTGTATTTTTCAAGTGAATTCGTATACATTATAAAGTGTCTGTATTTCTGAGAATTTATAAACGTGTATAAAAAACATTGAGTGACTATTTAATTCTGTTGTTGTACATTTTAAATAAATAAAGAGTTGTTACAATTTTCAAACTACTAAACGGCTTTTATTTGCAATCAAAAGTATCCGGTTTATTTAAAGGAAATAAACCAGCGTTTTGAAAAGGTTAAAACGTAACAGTACTTTATCTATCTACACAGAGTTGAAATCTTAATCTTAGTGGCTAAATTCGAATTCAACAGCTTAATAATTTTCGGACTTCCCTAGCTGTAGATGGGAATTAGATGCCATTCGCAAATATGAACAATCTTGCAAAAGTGAACTGGCCTGGTTTTAATTAGTTCATATTATCGCGAGTGCACTGTAATTTTAATTTGAAATTTGTAATTGAATTGGAAAAATAAATAAAATAATAAAAAATCGGCAATTTTAAATTATTCGAACAGTTAACCGTCCAAAATTAATCGGTTAACGGTTAATCGATTGAATACCCTAATACATACATATTTGAATTTTGTTAAAATGCTCAATTTCTTAAGCATTTAAATATTTGCTTTTAAAGGGTTAAATGTTGTTTTTCAGGATTTAATTAAATCTAAGAATACTATATTAGTGGCTTTGCTCAAACTTTAATATACAGCGATGTATATTGTGAACTCAATTGATTAAAGTTAGGTCAATGTAGTGTCAAGAGCCCTTAAAGGACTGGAGGGTAATGGACCTGTAATCCCAGTTCTAGCAGATCTCTTAATTCTTTCAGTTGATATACAACATATTTCCTACCTGTTGCGACCATGTTTTTCCAAGATTTTGATTAAAGCATCCCTTTATTATTTTACATTTCTCCATTCTCATCAGAAATTAATTGAATCGTTGTTTTAAGCGACAGGTATAGTAAGTAACCGTAAACTTCCATGATACTTTAGTTCATAGTTCCGTAAACATTGTAATTTGAATCTAGGTATGTACCACGACTAACCTAGTTGCTGATCATTCAACTTTATTGTCCAGCTCAACATAAATGAAGTTAACAATAAGCAGCTATAGCTATTTCTCCACTACACAACAGACTAGTTTTGAGTTAGCTTCCATCGTGAATTGTTTAAATTCCAGTGATCTCTCTATGGTTCTCTGTGTTAGTTGAGATTTCTCTATGGCCTTGACCAAGTAGTTTTAAATTAGCTTTGATCGTGAGGCTTCATGTAGCTATGTTGACTATTCAAGAGTCAGGGAAAACTCTCATCTCTTTTACAATTTTTGGGAATTAATTAATGCAATCTTCAGCTTTCTCCAACTTATCGGAACATTGTTGAGAGGGAGTTTAAATATTTTATGGAACCATGGGAGAATTAGTTATGTATATGTCCTCTACAGCATACTCTACATATTGCCACAGGTTAATTATATTAATAAAATGTTATTTTTATTTATTTCGTATTAAAATAAAAATAGTCCATGAATGTTTGTACGTAGGTGTTTGTCAAAGCAATTACAAAGTCAGTCAGTCAGTTAATTAATTTTAGTAACAAAATCCTTAAAAGTTCGGCTGATACTACTACGCCATTCGAATCCCACCATTCAATCTGCAAATGTTTGAGTAGGTGATAAATATTATTCAACACAAGCAAATGGAAACACATTTATGCCTTCATATTTTTTTTCTTTGCACTTTTCTTTACAAATCTAGAAAAATATTCCACCGAATTGAGTTTCTATGGTTACTTGTATGGATTTTATGCAACATCAATTCTAATTTATTTTCTGTTGTGTCCTTACGAAAATGTAATGTCACATGCCCGGGTCTTGGGTTTTCATTTACAAATACAAATGTTTTTTAACGTGATACCAATTGATTAGTTATGAAGATTTTCAGCCAGCTGTTGAAACATTCGCAAAAATAGCAAACACAAAAAGCTTCACAGGGTTATTCGGGAAAGCTTTTGCAATAAATCTGTTTAAATGTTATTGAAATGAAAGGTAGTAGGAGGTGGAGGGGTTTGCATTAACTAATACAAATACCTGACAGACACATAAATACATACTTTTAAAAACATACATACATACTTTGCCAGCAATTGTAAGTTATATTTTCGATAATAAAATGTGTCTACTGCGTGTCAAAAAAAATTTTATTCATACATAAATACATTTTAACAATAACAAATTACATTAATATCGAATTTTTAACACCCACACTTGTCTTTGTTCGACAGTTTACATTTTAAAAGAAAGAAGAATACAAGTGGCATAACAATATTTAGAAAATATCTGAATTTTATAGTCATCGGTTGTCTTACATAAAAAATGTAATGCAATCTTGCGTGCCCACCATCAATATGCGTCCATTAAATTAATTTTCTGATCTAGAGGTTATATGGGGGAGAGGTTATTTGGCAGACGGACGGGCGTATGAGGACCCCGAATATATTTTTGGTTCTACGACCCATATTTCGATATGTTACAAACGGAATGAAAAAATAAATATACCCTCCATATTTTGGGTCATTTAGTCCGCTCTTTTAATTTTCTGGCTTTTAACTGAAAGGGTAACATTGCTCCTGTCAAAAAGCATCTGTCAGTTTACTCCTGTAAAAATTTAAAAAAGCTGCGCATTTAGTTTGTTTGATAGCAGATTCCCTTGTGACTTGAGGGGAAATTTGAAAAAAGTGAAATTCGTGTGCTCATTAAGCATTATTTTTAGTGGAAAAAAATCTGTCAAATCAAGGTCAACATGATAACTCTGCACCATAATTTTCAATTGTACAAAAGTGGCTTTCTGAAATTCGTTGTGGCCGTACAAGCACGAAATGTACCGAAAGGCTCTACACCCGAAACAATTGAAAAAATCACGAGACTGAAAGTGCGAGAGATTGTGGAAGTCATAGAAGTCACTTGGGTATAATAAAGCTTTCCGCAAGATAGCTGCCGCGTTTTCTCATAATCGGATGCACAAAAGGGTGTAGTTTCCATGGCAAAATTCCAGACATTAGGCAAGGAAATGCTTCCTCTTACGCCGTTTTAAGAATGCGATATCATATTTGATGAGTTTCAATATCAAAATGATACGTTTGGTAGAAAATGTTTGCAGGGTTGTCAGATATAAATGAATGTTATACATAATACACATATGTATAAGAGCAACACGTTGTCTAACATGTTCTTTATTGAAAAGGAAAAGAAGGTGTGTCGGCACTGTTTTGTAATCAACAACCATACTTATACTTACAAATATATAACGTTCACTTAATGTAAGATTGTCACAACATAAACAAGATAAATTTCGATTATAGTGAAGAAACAAAATATTTCGATGAAATAAATGAATTTTTGGACCTTTACTCATCTGTTTACGATAATATTTGGTATATATAATTGACATGGTCATAATAAAATTTAAAGTTCACCATTATGTTGAAATTCGAATTTGTTTGGTTTTTATATACAACTTCGACTGGCTGATTTGAAATGTTTATAAGCAGGGACCGTAAATAACGGTTATCCAGAAAATTTAAACTCAAAAACTCTCCATGTTTGAGTCAAAGGAGACCTATACTGTCATATACCAATAGATTCGTAATAAAGCGCTATTTCAGAATCCCCAATGATGGGGATTTTGAAATTTCGTTTGGGGACTGGGGATTTTGTTGGGGATTTTTTAAATATTTCGGGGATTTTATGGGGAAAAGTGGTTTTTATTACCGATAACAGTAATAAATTACCAATAAGTGAACTTTATTTCATCTTCTTTGAATTGAAATTAGAGATGTAGAGAGAGGTATTTTCAAGACATCTAGTAAGATAAAATTTTTAAATCCAAATCAGTGTTTGGAAAAAGTTTTTAAATTATCGGATTTTATGTGATTATCAAATTAAATGTCAGGTATAAATTTGCTGCTAAATATTGGGTTACAAATGATACCATAAGATTTGAAACGATTTGTTGCGGGATGCAGTAGGAATTTCTACGATAAGAAAGTTTCATTAATTCATAAAAATTTTGGCTTCAAGAAACCTTAATATTATTGTATTAATAATACCTAATTTAATCGGTAATAAATAAATAAATTTGATGTTTGGTGGATTATTTAATTATAATCATTGTCTATACATTATATAGAACATTTATTTGGTCTGGTTTAATATATAAACTACCGATTTAAAACCAGTTTTCTAAGAAGCGCCAATTTTCGGTTTACCGACAAACCGTTTTTTATACCCTACATCACCATAGTGGGGAGGGTATAATGCGTTTGTGCAGAGGTTTGGTCTAAACCCACCTTAAAGTATACCGATCGTCTTAGAATTACTGAGTCGTCTGAGACGATTAAACGATGTCCGTTCGTCAATGTAAACTATGTGCGCAAAGTACAGGTCGCTATTTTAAATATAAATAAAATTTAAATTAAATATATACATATAAATTTTTCATTCCAAGGACCAAGCCTATTGAAACTGGCTGAAATCGGTCCATTAATTCACCTATCCCCCATACAAATGTCATCCCGAAATTGGACTTTATCGGTCATAAATGTTTAATTTATATATGTATCTACACAAATTTCGCTCCAAATAAGTTTTATATATACAAAATTCATTTCACCAAATTTTGTTACGATCGGCCCATAATTAATCATAGCTCCCATATAGACCCACTTCCAAAAATCACTTTAACGTACATAAATCTCTTAAAAATGTTGGTATACACACAAAATTCTACATAAATAACTTCCATATAGACATAAATCACACGACCTAATTTCATGGTGATTGGTCATAGGCCCACTTCCGAAAATCAGTCACGAATATAAATTATTGATATTTTAAAAGAAAAATATTTTTGCTCATTTACTTAGTGTAGGGTATTGTATGGTCGGGCTTGACAGACCATACTTTTTTACTTGTTTTTTAAACTATGTAGTTTCATTGTCCTAAGGAAAATTTTCAAGAAAAACGATATTTGGGGATATTTGTAATTGAGGTTGGGGACAGCGATAAAAAGTAAATGGCGACCCTGAGATTGATATTAAGAAAATGTTCTCAATTCCACAGTGAATATTTATTTTTCAACTATAAAATAAAAGTTCGTTAGAAACTCCTAAAAAAAGAGTTTTAATTAGCCGTCATAAAATAAAACTCTTTTGAGGAGTTTTATTTTTCCCGTCAGAAAATAAAAAATTAATTTTCTAAAAATATGGACCGATAACTTGTGGCTGATACACTGGTTTTGAGAACCTCAAATTAAATACCTAATAACTTTAGTACTAAAGCTAATCGAATTAAAGTCGTAGATTTTAATGTTCTTTTTTCTTCTATCATCAAAACAGGATATAGCTTACTAAATCGTCCTTATACACATTGTGTTAATATAATTCTCATACAATTTACTTCGTCCCCTTAATAAAACAATAATGTATAATTTGTTTGCCATTTCGAAATAATTGAGTTTAAAATTTTTAGTAGACATCTAGAACAAAAGTAATTATTATTATTATTATTATTATTTATTAATAGCAAATTAAATGTACATATCAATATAACAAGAAATTAGGAAACTGGCTACTGTGGCCTTCGTCCTTAAAAGTAATATTTCAATGGATCTTTTTAAGTGGGTCAGTGGAAGTAAAATTTCACCAAATTTTGACCACATATAGAATCAGTTATGTAGATTCTTACTATTGTTTTATTGAGGCGACGATTTAATTTTTGCTTAAGTATACTGACAACCCATGTTACCTTGCGTGAAGTCAGTTGTCACTTTAGTATCTCTAAGTAACCTAGTGTGTAGTCACTTTAAATGTATTTTACCCATATTGCAACATATTGGAGAGTTGTCGGAGGAAGGTTTGTTTACAGGCAATGGGTTATTGGAGCTATGTAGCTAATCAAGTAATCAGATAGGTATCTAGTAAGGTAATTGACTCTTTGTAACCGGTATGTGAAACCAGATAGTCAGATAGTCTCATTGAAATCCAAAATGGCTTAGGACACCCGCCATTTTGGACTAGCTAACTAGTCAGGTAGCTAGTTATGTAACTAGTTGTCACCCTAAATGATAAGTAAAATCACTAGTTCGGTACAGTCGCATAGAGCTGCTGGATATTTACAAGTTAAACGAATTATTATTGACAATCCAGTTGCAATTAAAATAACGTGACAATTGTGTAAGTTTTAGTATTTACATATATGTATGTAAAGCTACTATTAACTATTTAAAATGTAATGTAATTATCCATAAATTATTAGTATTATTATTCAAGTTATCCATCATTCATCAATTAACTGAAAAACTTATGCAATACATGTATTTTAAATACTCAAAATAGTTAAATATAGATCAAAACATCAACCCCATTTACACACTCCTATTGCAACATTTCATCTATTTCCATCGTACAACTGAAGTTGCATCACTGTCCATTTAATTGTATAAAAAAAAACATGCAGTTTCTATGTATATCTGCATTTATTATTAAACTAATTATTTGTTTAAGCATCAACTGATCTAAAATTAATCTTCAGTTGAAGTCGTTTGCATGACTGCACTTGGTCCATTCGCACAAACAAACAAACAAACGAATGTTTGGAACATTAGTCAGTAGTCAAAATACATGCAGCATGCCACGTTTACACGTGGATGTGTTTACAAAACGTTACTGTTACAGCAGAGAAATAAGTTGAACTCGTAATATGAAAGCGGTTGGCCAAAAAACTCTTTATGAATGCATATGTACCGGCTTATCGTCCATAGAAATAAAAAATTACATTTTAAAATGGCATTTTCATAATTTTGTTCTTGGATTAGCGGGACCTTAGAACAAAAATTACCTTCTTTATTATAAACACCTTCAGAAAAGATGATTTTGTCATTCCGTCTGTAACACATGAAAATAGTTGTCGCAGGATCACATTAGTGTATAAATTCTGAGTCCTCATACGATTCTTAGATGTTCTAGCAAAGTCCGTCCGTCTGTCTGTCTGTTGAAAACATGATAGGGCCCAAACAAAAGTAGCTAGCTGGCTGAAATTTTCCACACATATTCTCTGTTGACCTCATACAAATGTCCCCTCAGAATACTGTCATTATGCTGATTATGCGGCAAACCAAGTACTCTGAAATTATACTGTAAAGTAAGAAGAAAATCGGGCAACATTTCTTCTTAGTCCCCATAAAAGGTCCCACTCAGAAAATTTATAACTGCCTTATATTGGCGAACGGCAAATACTTGCAGGTGTTCTCATTTAGTAATATTGATTTGTTTGAGTCCATAAAGTATGGAAACACTCGATCTCGATCACTGCGTTATAGAAAAATAACGATATTCTCAAAGTTATTCACAATTGATGTCGTAGCGTTGTAGCATTGTATATCGTAAATATTTTTCAAACAAATTTTTAGAAACAAAAACAAAACATTAATAAAAAAATTACGACATACAACGATACAATGCTACGACATCAATTGTGAATTGGGCAATTATATTTTTAAACTAATTTCTTTTGTTTGAAAGATATGAGTTTTTTCGTTTAAACAGAGAAAGATGTCTGAAAATTGATTCGAAAATGGCTGAGTCACGGCAGTTTAAAGTCAGGATTATTCACATTTTCTTCTAAGGAAGATTGTGAAAATGGCATATTACTAGATTCATGCTGATTTTATATTTACTTACAAAGATCTGGTATCAAAATTTCTGATATGTAGGCAGGCAATCTTAGTACGAAAGGACGAGATAATTTCTTTATTCTGCAAAAGGTTCGGTTAGTACTAGTAAAGTATAAAGTAATGGCTTTATTTATCATTCTTATCAATGTCCTCCTTAATCTATCCATCCCCTGTAAATGTTTCGCAAACAATTTTGCAACACTATTTCACATGTAGCCGTCGCATCTTATTTATTTTTATACTTGAATTCCATTGTTGTGCGACTGTTGGGTTGTGTTGTGTTCGGTTCGGTTATGTTTGTTTTTTGGCTCATCTTCCAATTCATGTGCACTCATTCATGGTCACCTTTTATCAGACAATTGATTTCGAACTCAGGTTGCAAACTGCACATTGAACAATTGTTACGACAACGACTTCGGCTGTGCTGCGTGTTCTCAACATGTGTGCTTTTCGTATTCCTTGTTTCCAAATACGGATGAAATTGTTTAGAAATGTTTAGTTGTACCAGGGAAGTCATTGGTTGAGGTAGACAAAAAGGAAGTTGACTGCGAATTAAAAATAATGTTTTATTTTCAAAACATGATTTAAATATAGTGTTTGAACGTTAAAAAAGAAAATCATAAGTAAGTAAGAATGAAATAAAATAATAATAATAAGAATGAAATTCTTTAGAATTTAAGAACATTTAAAAATTTAAAAGAAACATTTCAATTTAAATGAGTGATGGATAGATGTCCTTAGTTAAGTAATAGTGAGAATTCATAAATTATATTAACTTTTTAATTGGATTCGTAAGATTAGTTTTTATTTAAAACAGTTTAATATTTTATTCGAATGTGTTCTAAAATCCATAGAGAAATGGGAACTATTTCCATAGCTATTTAATTTCTCAATATGTATTTATAAAATATGTGGATATAAATAATACTTTGTAATACTTCTTCTAGTTAACATCAAATGAATTCTTACAATATCGGTTGGTAAATTTGTGAAATTTTGAATTCAATTCTGAACTATAAAACTGAATTCGAACTGAAGGTCTTTGCCATCGAATTATTGATGTTTTCTAATTGTATTCCAAATTCTATTTTATTCCAACTCTCCGTTGGTATTTCTAAGAAGAATTTATTCCGAATTTTTTAATCTGACGAGTTTAAAACTAATAAAATTTGTTTAATTTTTATGGACATTCTGGATAATTTAACACTAGTAGATCTCAAACAATCGATGACATTTTAAGTTGAAACAATATGTTTATATCAGTTACAACTTGGAGATTATATGTTGAGACTTGGGAATTATTGTGGAACCCGACTGATTATCAATAACTAAAGTTAGAAAGAGATATTTCTTAATTAAGACTTTAGGATTGATTGGATGGCCAGAAATTGTTAATATTTCTAACTATAACTATTATTTTACTAAAGAAGAATAGTAAACAATAAAATACTCATCCACTGGGGGACCCATGGGTTCTTCAAGAAAAATAAAAGAAAAAAAGATAAACAAGTAAGAGAGCGATATTCGTCTGTGTCGAATCTTATATACCCTTCACCCAATTATACTTTAAAATAGGATTTTTAAATATTTTTAGTTAAACAAAATATAATATTTTTTTTTTCAAAATTTGCAAAAACATAATTTTTTTTTTTAAATTTTTAATTTATTAGTGAAAAAAATGTATGACAAAAATTTTTTTTTGTTAAAAAAATTCGGGTTAAAAAATATTTTACCCGATTTTGACCCATTATAAGTCCAAGTTACTGTAGCCTTATATACATCGCTGCCATGGACCTTGAAATATTTATCATTAGATATTCATATGGTCTATATTAATGACTTAGTAATGAAGATATAGATAAAAAATAGGCCAAAAATCGAGGTTTTTTCCTTATATCTCAGCCATTTGTGGCCCGATTTTCCTTCAAGAAAAATAAAAGAAAAAAAGATAAACAAGTAAGAGAGCTATCTTCGTCTGTGTCGAATCTTACCCTGCTCCAAATTATACTTTAAAATAAGATTTTTAAATATTTTTAGGTAAACAAAATTGAATTTTTTTTTTTTTTCAAAATTTGTAAAAAAATATTTTTTTGCGAAATTTTTTTAATTTCATTTGAATTTTTTAAATTTTTTGGTGAAAATATTTCGGGTTAAAAAATATTTTTCCCGATTTTGACCCATTGTAGGTCCAAGTTATATACACCTCTGCCATGGACTTTGAAATATTTATCATTAGATATCCATATGGTCTATATTAATGACTTAATAATCCAGATATACATAAAAATAGGCCAAAAATCGAGGTTGTCCCGATTTTTTCCTTATATCTCAGCCATTTGTGGCCCGATTTTCTCGATTTTAAATAGCAACCGAGTCGGAAGAATTCCCGTAATATTGATGTATCAATCATGTTTGTAAGGACGGACAGACGGACATGGCTACATTGACTTCGCTTCTACTTTGTGGGGTCGCAAATGAAAAATGTAGAAATTAAAAGAGGAATGACAAACTTATATATACCCTTGCCCTTGGTAAAGAGTACAAAAACAAAGAGAATATGATCCACAGTTTATAACTCCACGGATCCAGTTGTACTATCCACTTGTCTTAGCTATAACTTGGTTATCATGTAGTCCGATAGAACTTAATCACTGTGAATCCATGAGCCTGTTTCCTTCGGCCTCATACTGAATATAGCTCTTGTCACCATTCCGATTACCTACTCCTCAATGTACAGTAAATTCAGAACGATACACGTTTCTTGTATCAAAATAAGTTTTCTAAAAAAATCAAATTCATGTGCCAAAATATTTAGAGCTTTAAAGAGCTATAATTTAAAATTTGGATATTTTCATACAACCCTAGACATTTAACGTTTATTTTTTCGAAACCTTTAATTCCTTTTTAACTCTGATCCGAAGAAGTCTGTTAGAAAATTCACTTCTGCTTACTAAGCTGAAGTGTGAACAGAAGGTACAATTGTTTAATGAATTGATACATCTCTGCTCAGGGAAATTAGATGTTACGAAGGGCGATACGTCTTTAGATTTGGTGGGCTGAACCTATAGATTAATCATTAATGTCAGATCGCGAATAGTTAGACTTATTAAAGTATCAAAATTCATAGATGGAATTTATAAATTAAACATCCTTTTAACATGTACATCTCTTAATATTAATATTTTCATTACATATAAATTAATTTTACTTTTACCATTCTCTTCAACTTGCAGCTCCCATTTTATTTTGAAAGAATTTATCCAAATGAATTCCACCGATGAGGATCATAAACTACAAACGTAATTTCGCATCAATTTTGTAATGGACTGGTTATTGGCAACACCACAACTTCATAGTGCTTTCTCATCATTGGGCTCCCTTGAGGGAGAAGCTTACGTTGTTAGCGCTAACGCATTAGGTAAGTGAGCTAGCTAGCTTAAAAAATGATACAAGCAACAACTAAACAACCGAAAACAAACTCCACAGCCACACTGGAGGAAATAAATTATAAACTCACTTATGAAGATCAAACTTTGCGGACCTTTCGAAGAGCTATCGGTTTCGGCAAAAATGTCCGATCCGATTTAATACCCTTGCTTGAGAATACCAAGGATGAAGACATTTTGGATTCGGTTATACGTATATTGGTAAATTTAACCGTACCCGTTGAGTGTCTCTTCTCAGTTGATGTCATGTATCGCACCGAGGTGGGCAGACATACGATATTTGAATTGAATAAATTATTGCACACTAGCAAGGAAGCCTTCACCGATCCGAAGAGTACGAAATCGGTAGTCGATTACATGAAGCATATACTGGAGTCCGATTCAAAGTTGTCACCGAAAAAATGCGATCAAATCAACAATTGCCTGCTGTTGCTGAGGAATATTCTGCATATTCCCGAATCGAATGCAAACTATTTAATGCCTTCGACTTCGCACAATCATCCGGGCGGTACACATCCAGTTTCTATGCAAAATGCCATCTTGTGGAACCTGTTCATACAGAGCATAGACAAGTTACTGTTGTATCTTATGACCAGCCCGCAGCGCGCTTTCTGGGGTGTAACCATGGTGCAATTGATAGCCTTGATTTATAAAGATCAACATGTCAGCACTTTGCAGAAGTTATTAAATTTATGGTTTGAGGCTTCGCTGTCGGAAAGTTCGGAGGACAATGAAAGTAATACATCACCGCCGAAACAGGGCAGTTGTGAT
Organism: Calliphora vicina; assembly: GCF_958450345.1. Taxonomy (NCBI): domain Eukaryota; kingdom Metazoa; phylum Arthropoda; class Insecta; order Diptera; family Calliphoridae; genus Calliphora; species Calliphora vicina. The sequence goes on along the minus strand of NC_088781.1, from coordinate 57,023,705 downwards.
TCTAGCCCCATGTTGACGTCAGATCCCACCTCTGATTCATCCGATAATGGTAAGTGCTATGAAGATGAGGAGTTAGGCATACCGATGTCATCACATTGTAGTTGGCATTTAGGTAGACTAGCTTTACTTAATACGGATCGTTCTTTAACAGGTAGTGCTGGTAGTAAAAATGGTAATTCCGAAGATCGTCGTCAAGCTTTGCGCGAAGAAACCGAGGCCACTTTACAAGAGGTGAGTCGTAAGGGTCAAGAATACCAAGACTCTATGTTGAGAGTACCGGCCGACAAAGTCGATAGTTCCGAAGGAGCCAGCGATGTGGGCGCCACCGATTGTGAAGAAGTTTTTACTTTGAAAAAAACTCAACAGGGCAGTGAAATTATGGAAATGGCCGAGGACGAAAATGCTCGTCAATCAGCTGAAAACGTCTTAGATCCCACCAGCAATAATTTCGAACCAGAATTGTCGGAGGAAAAATCCACAACCACAAAACAAAAACAACAATTACAACCAGCTGAACAAGATTCTAGCACTTCCAATTTGGCCGATGCTGCCAATTTCATGCCACCGCCGGCATTACCTCTTAAGAGCTCCACGCTAACAGCGAAAACACGCGTTATTGATAAAGAATTAATGAACGCCACGCCTAAAGCGTGTCAAAAGTCACCCCACTCGGGTCATGTCAAACTAACAATGGGTAATTGTGGTCCCCAGAAAAGAGAGTGTCCCTCATCACAATCCGAACTTTCAGATTGTGGTTACGGTACCCAAGTCGAAAATCAAGAATCGATTTCAACTTCCAGCAATGATGATGATGGTCCACAAGGTAAACCCCAACATCAGAAACCACCCTGCAGTTCGAAGGCTAGAAACAAGCATCGAATTGTTTTGACCGTCATCGACAAGAAAGAACTGAGACGTAAGAAATTGGTGAAAAGAAGCAAAAGTAGTTTGTAAGTATAACAAGTAATTCTCTGTGGGCATGGTGAAATATGTTACAGTTCGCAAAATAAAGAATATAAAGGTTCCCAGAGTAAATAGGCGGATGTTTAGGACAATAGATATGAGAAAATAAAATCGATGACACGGACAGCGGTTTCAAATACTTTTTAAAGGATTTCATAAAACGAATACATTCAGAAATAAATAATTTTACAAGAATTTGGGTTTCCTAGGACTAAAAGAAAGAAAGAAATTGAAAACTGTTGACTATAGTAATTAAATGTTTAGAATTTTTAACTAATATTGGTACTATTTTCGAAACATTATTCAATAAAACAGCTGAAAATATAAAATAAATTTTGTACTAAAATATCATTTAAAACTTCTAGTACTTATGATATTTTCTAAAACAAAGTGGTAATAAATAACCTGGGAACTTTTCATATTATGAAAGCCAAATCTCTATTAAAAAACCAAATGCGTACTTTTCTGATTAATTTTCTCTGTAGAATTAATATGAAGGGTCTAGTACAACATACACCCACAGATGAGGACATATCCAATCTCCTTAAGGAATTTACCGTAGACTTTTTACTTAAAGGCTATGGTTATCTAGTGGAGGAATTACACTCTCAATTATTAACAAATCTCGTAAGTGTCTTTGTGAATAATTCTCTTTCCTTCTTCATTTCAATTATAACTATTTTTGTCTGTCTCTCTCTCTCCATTTAATATAGAAAATTCCCATTGATACATCACATTTCTTTTGGTTGGTTACGTATTTCTTGAAATTTGCCGCCCAACTGGAACTTGATATGGAACACATAAATACCATTCTCACCTTTGATGTCATCAGCTATTTAACGTACGAGGGTGCCATGTTATGCGAACAATTGGAATTGAATTCACGACAGGAGGGCAGTGATTTGAAACCATATTTACGTCGTATGCATTTAGTCGTTACCGCAATACGGGAATTTTTGCAAGCAATAGAAACTTATAAGAAAGTAACGCACTTGAGCGATGAGGATCGTGAACGTTTGCGTCTGTTGCAATTGCAAATCAGCAGTACCGAAGATTTGCGGAATTTGTTCGTGTTGCTGTTGCGTCGCTTTAATCCCAGCCTGCATACGAAACAATATTTACAGGATTTGGTGGTTACAAATCATATATTGCTGTTGATTTTGGACGGTGTTACAAAATCGAATAGTAATATTCATATAAAGATGATTGAGCACATATCACAGTGAGTATTGGAGTTTTTATTATACCCTACACCACCATAGTGGGGAGGGTATTATGCGTTTGTGCAGATGTTTGTAACGCCCAAAAATATTAGTCTAACACCCACCTTAAAGTATTCCGATCGACTTAGAATCACTTTCTGAGTCGATTAAACGATGTCCGTCCGTCCGTCCGTCTGGTTGGCTGGCTGGCTGGCTGGCTGTCCATGTAAACCTTGTGCGCAGAGTACAGGTCGCAATTTTTAAGATATTTCGATCAAATTTGGTACATATTACTTTTTCGGCCCAAGGACCAAGCCTATTGAAACTGGCTGAAATCGGTCCATTATTTCACCTAGCCCCCATACAAAGTCCCCTTGAAATTGGACTTTATCTGTCATAAATGTTTAATTTATCTATGTATCTACACAAATTTCGCTCCAAATAAGTTTTATATATACAAAATTCACGTCACCAAATTTTGTTACGATCGGTCCATAATTAGTCATAGCTCCCATATAGACCCGCTTACGAAAATCACTTTAACGTGCATAAATCGCTTAAAAATGTTGGTATACACACAAAATTCAACATAGTTAAATTTAATATAGACATAAATCACGACCTAATTTCAAGGCGATCGGTCCATAATTGGTCATAGCTCCCATATAAGGCCCACTTCCGAAAATCACTCATGAATATAAATTATTGATTAAAGAAAAATATTTTTACTCATTTACTTGGTGTAGGGTATTATATGGTCGGGCTTGACCGACCATACTTTCTTACTTGTTTTTTTAATAAGTTGGTAGAAACAATTGGTTAGTTTCCTGGTATCAGCAACAAGTTCCCTAATCCCTCATAATTCTATTGTAGTATCTATAAAACAGTAAAACACTGATGCAAGTGCTCCAACAAATCAATAGTTTTTGATACCATATGGATACTGATAAGTTCCTTTGCCCTCACTTGTACATGGTCTACGAAATAGACTTTGAAGAAACTTGTATTGGGTGCCCCGATAGATGCGGGTTCGATTCCCGTCAAAGACTCTTGGTGTATCTGCAGACAAGCAAAACGCTTCGCAGTTAGTGTCTGTTAAAAAAAAATCATATTGTATCGGATATAGATGATATAAATGTTAAGAAGATTAACTGCGTGGCGTATATATGTTCCTTTCACTTCTCGTCGGCTCGAAGCTTGGTTTCGTTCCAGTTCATCCGCAATCTCGAAAGCTCTGTTATTAAATGACTGTTCCAGGTATGAGCTGGTCTCACAACTCGTCTGCTTCCTGTCTAAGGTCAAGGTTCCTGTCTAAGGTCAAGGCCTATCCAACTCCATTTCTGCTTTATTATTTCCGTTTTAATAGGCTGCTGGTTTGCCTCCACCCAAAGTTGGTTGATGGATATTGTAACAGGCCAGAAAATCCATAAGATATTGCAGAGGCATTTGTTAAGAAACACTTGAAGACATTATATATCACGTGATACCATGTTCCAGGTATCACATCCATACATCTGAGTAGATTTTATGTTTGAGTTAAATAATCGGATTTTGGTTCGTTTCGATATATTAGATTTTTCCAAACCGTATTTAACTCCGTGACTAATTAATACGACTGGATGTATCTGCTGCTGAGCCTCCAGTTGTATCAATAGTGCTTCCCAGGCAGCAGAAAATACTTTACAATATCTTGGGTGAATGCGAAGAAACAGCGTTCTTTGTCACAATTAATCCGGAGCGATTTTGTAAGATAATTTATGTTGTTGTAACAATGGAATTGGAAATGAATAAACGACAACTGTTCAAAGCACCGCGAACAATCCGTTCAAGGTTGAAGTTACGGATACTGCACCAACCGGCTGTGAACTGTGCAAGAAATGTTTCCTGGAAGTTGACACTTGCTAACCGGGGGGTGTTTGAACATGACTTGTTGCATCTACAGACATTTACGGCTTCGGTTTGATACCATTATTCCTGTGAATTCGCTAAGGACGATCGGATGGGAAGACTAGATATGTCTTTGAAGGGTATCCTGCACTAGAATCCGGTGGTTTGAGAGTTTTAAATTTGAGATAATTTGTTCACTTCACTGCGAGCGAAGGAATGCGAATCGGAATCTCTTTTGAGATTCTTGGCTCTTCTTATATTTCCTCATTTAAACCAGTTTTAATCCATTCAAGGTTAAAGTTAAGGATACTGTACAATGAGTGGGTATTGTCACTTTCTAACAGGACTTGTTACATCTATAGCCATTTATCGCTTAAGTTTAATACAATTATTTCTGTGCATTCGTTAAGAATAATCAGATGGGAAGACATCCTGGATGTTCTCATAATAGCGCCGCTAGTCCATCCAGAAATGTCGGTGAAGGGTATCCTGGTTGTAGTGACAAAGCTGGTGGCATGCCATCAGGATCTGTCTGATCAGCAACACATTATATTGACTGATGATCCACGATCGTCATAAATGCAGAGAGTATTGATCGTCGCTGAAGTATGATATCAATACTGGGGCAGCGTAGTTGAGACGAGTGCGATCGATTACCTTAGAAATGTTGGGATGTCAATAGTAAGAATTCCAAAAGCTACGGGTGAAAAAAAGGATATCGGGCGGTATGATTCAGAGTAGCAGGTATACATAGCTTCAGAATGGGAATGATGCGGGACAACTTTCCGCTGCGATCAGAGAGACCTAGGAGTGATGGCATTAGGAACAAGATTTCTTTTGAAAGTTTTAACTTTGAGATATTTTTTTCACTTCACTGCGACCGAAGAAATGTTGGTCGGAATCTTTTTGGATATTCTTGGTTCTCCTTAAATTTCCGCCTTTAAACCGACTCTGCAACAAATTCTTTCGCATCTGTATGCTGAAAATATTAAACTCAATAGCTACGAGGTTTTTATGGTGTACAAGAGCTTTTCGGAACCAACTGAGCATTGGAAACGGGTTCTAATACCCGTTTCCCATTAGGCAATTTCTTTAAGCAAGTCTCTTGTATTTGTAGATCTCAGAGGAGACGAGTAATTTCTGCCGTCAGTTGCTCAATTTGTTGGTGGGGTCGGTTGCTAGCATGTAAAAGATCGCTCCAAACGTTCTACATATTTCTAAATATTCTTCCATTTGGCTTTGTAGTAATTTACAAACGTGGGCTTTTCAGGCTCCAACAATTCTCTAGGCTTCTTCTAAACGACATACAATGAAAATGTTTGGGAAGCTGGAAAAAGATCAATTAAGTAGTTAGTCCCTATTAGGGAGGCACTTCGACACTACCGACTCTCTGGAATTGGTATATTCTATATAGAACTTTTGAATTTAGGTTTAATTAATTTTGTTTCACTATTTTTAATAATAAAGAAGATGTAAGAAATAATATGGGAATTCACAATAATTTCTATATCCTTTCAGATTTGCTACTTTGGAAATAATGCACTTCTATGGAATGCTTTTAGAGGATTTCAATAATAATGGAGAATTTGTCAACGATTGTATTTTCACCATGATGCATCATATTGGTGGTGATTTGGGACAAATTGGTACCCTCTTTCAGCCGGTCATATTGAAAACATATTCACGTATATGGGAAGCCGATTATGAGCTATGTGATGTAAGTTTAAGATTTAAAAATAATAGTATTTCCATAAATATATATATAATCAAATAATTATTTTCCTTTTAGGATTGGTCCGATTTAATTGAATATGTTATACACAAATTCATGAATACACCACAAAAAAGTCCCCTAACTTTGCCGTCTACATCGCTGACAGAACTAACTAAAGAACTTAATATGGAAACTACAATGTGGTAAGAATCATTGTTTGCCAAAATTTTGAAAAAAAGAAAAGAAATTTATATTAAAATACAAAACCCAATACGTTTACAATATTTTCCAGCTAATTTAGAGAGTTTATGTTGGTTTTCAGTTTAATTTGAGTCTTTTAATTAAACACTAATTGGTTTATTAGATAGTTTTATCTAAAAACTATACACGTGGATATTTAAAGAACAATTATTTATGAATTTATTTATTGCATACATTTTATTGTTTTTTTTATAATTTTGTTTTGATTAAACTTTGTTCTTTTTGAATCCATGTCATGTATTTATGCTCTCAGAAACTTAATGTTTTCAACTCTAAAACAAACTGCTTTTACAGAAGGAATCGCTCGTTTATGGATTTAAAATTCTTCTTCCTTAGCCTTTTGTCTTTAGTAGGTGCCAGTTGTATTGACGTTACAGAAACTGATTTCTCTTTTAACTTTCATCCCTTGATTGGCTGTTAAATTTGGTTGCTGTTGCAGAGAGTAATATCATGATATGGATGCAGATGTGGATCATACGTTTCATCGTTGCTTTTAATTACCAATAACAAATTGTTTTTTAAATATGGTCTGAAATTAAATTAAATTATTATTATTATTTTATTTAAATTCTTTTCAAGCTAAAAAATAATCTTTTGAACTTAAATATTTAACTTTGTTATTGTTTGCGAGTGTTTGTTTAAACTATTTGTTAATTTAACATTTCAATTAATTAATTTTTTTAAAGAAAATCCTATAAAAAAAAATATTGTAAAGAATTATTGTATTTCAATGTTTAAATGAAACATTTCAAATTGTATTTAAAATATTTCTTAATTTTATATTTATCAAATCTACATTAATCGTCGTTATCTTAAAATAGCACTTGGACTCAAGAGGAAATGGACACCCTGTATTGGTACTATGTACAAAGCAAGAAGCACAATGATATAGTGGGCAAGATTGTCAAACTCTTTTCCAACAATGGCAACAAACAAAAGTCCAGAATATCGATTATTCAGCAATTATTGCAACAGGTATGACAGTCTCTCATTATCTTACTCTCTTTGACATCAGAAGAACTAAACAAATATTTCATTATTTTCAGGATATTATTACTTTGGTGGAATATGATGATTTAATGAAATTTGAGGATGCTGAATATCAGCGTACTTTATTAAAAACACCCACATCGTGCACTACCGAATCGGGTATTGATATAAAGGATACACCCATCAAAGGCAAACCTTCTGATGACATACAGGTACATACTAGTTTTGGGGTAATATATGGGGAGTTTTGTTTTATTATTAACACTGTGTTATACTTTCAGATTTTGCGGGATTTAATTATCATGGAAAAGAAAGGGCAACATCTTGTTTGGCTGCAGAAAATTTTACTCGAATGCTGTTATATTAAGCTGATTTTGAAAAATAATCCATTGCGCGAAGATCATCAGAATTTGAGTTTTGTTATGGAACCAGTGGCTTATCATTGCATATGTAAGTTCAAAACATACTCGCTTCTCATAGAACTAGACAAAAAATTTATAAAAGTTGTCGCTTGTGCGGGCGATGTGGTGACACTTGTATCAGGATTGTTTCCGGATGTGACAATTTCTCGACAATTGAGCCAGTAGTCTTGGGGTAAAACCGAGCATAACATAACTCGTTCTTTTTATAACAAAGACCAAGATTCCAGAATTCAGAATTCCGCGTTTGAAAAACTGCGAAATCCCCCTTTTAAATAATGCAAAATATCTATGTATTATCCTGGACTCTTACTGTTTACTCAACACAGGATTAGGAGGACTACGGTGGCCTATTAGACCTGTCGATGTTTGGTAAAAAATACGGATATACTACGTCCAATTCTTACTTATAGATCTCTTGTATGGTGGACTGCAACTGAAAGAAACTATATTTTATACCAACTATATAAATCCCAGAGATCAGCCCGCATTGGCATAACAGGCGTACTAAAAACTAGTCCTTTCGAGGCACTGAACACTATACTGCACCTTTTTCCAATAGACTTTCACATAATGCCCACCTCCGCCTGCAGCACATCGTGGCTTCATGCATCTGGATGTTGGAGATCGAGAACATATGGCCACGTGGAAATTCTGGGCTTACTTTCTTCGATCGTATACCAACCTTCTGACTATATTACTGCACGCAGAGAAAAAATATAATTGGGCATGGTTACTGTAACCATTTATATAGTGTTACAAGTTTTTTAACTATATTATAGTCACAGTAACCATTTACATGATTGTGGTAACCATAATATGGTTAACTTACGATTCACATGATTGTCTCAACCATATATATGGTTACAGTAAACATATATATGTTTGTGGCAACCATATTTATGATGAATAATTTTATCATAATATGTTGTTCTCAGATTATGATAAGCCTTAAGCCGAGAGCACCATAATATGATAAGTTCTTGAATATGTGGAGCATGTCATGAGGATCCTGACCACATGCTAGGCATAAGTTGAGGAAGGCACGGTCTATGGGGGAACAGAAGGTATTAAGCCTGTTGCTCCTTCCTGATCTTAGTTGTCCCAGAACGACTCTTGTTTTACGTGGCAGAATCTTCTCGGCGTCTGCTATCGGTGGTGGGCGACTTTCAAGTACGACATTCATACGGTATCCTCCTACCGCAGAATTAATGGCGTCTCTATGAATGTCGTTCAAAGCTGTCATAAACGAGATGCGATCAAATGGCTCCTGCACATGCCTCGGTATGCTCTCCTCGTATTTTCTTGGGTCCTGTCTGACATGCCTCGGGGGAGACTAAAACTGTGTGATGTTGAAGTTTGAATGAATCCTCCGGCGACATCCCAGAAGGAACTGTTGCGTCAACATGATATGTTCCCTGACCGATAGAACTTTAGTTTCTTCGTGAAGATGGTGTTCGGAGGTAATTTGGAGGCAGCCTGTGGTGTTTCTTAAGACTTCATTTTGACAGCTTGAAATATTTATCCACTGAGTATCACTTAACGAAGGAGATCATACTGGGGCAGCATAGTTAACCACTGACAGGTCAATCGTCCTGTAGGTTGCTAGCAAGGTTTCTTTGTCCATACCACAAGTGCTGCCGGCTAGTGCCTTGAGGAACTTAATCCTATTTCTCAGATTATGCGTGATTGCAGTTTCTTGTGCTGAGAAGGTAAAATGGCTATCAAAAGTTTCTCTATTCTCGCATCTGATTATTCTAGAAATATTCCGAAGTATGTACGATTTGGATGATTATTTTAACACAGACAATTCAGAAAGTATTTCTTCCAGTATTTGGTGCTTTTTTAATACGATATCTCAGCCCTTAATGGCTGATTTTGCTGATTTTATTATGGCAGTCTTAATCTGATATACTGATACCACGTATTGGTCCATAGGCTACCTGCTGTTTTTAAGTTTGTCATTCCGTTTGTAATTTCCACAATATAATTTTCCGACCCTATAAAGTTATATATTCTGGATCCTTATAGATAGCTAAGTCTATTAAGCCATGTCTGTCTGTTGAAATCAATTTTCTGAAGACCCCAGATATCTTCGTGATCCAAATCTTCAATAATTCTGTTAGACATGCTTTCCTATTTAAAATCAACAAAATCGGTCAATAAATGGCTGAGATATGAGGAAAAAACCAGGACAACCTCGATTTTTGACCTATATCTGGATTACTATGTCATTAATATAGACAATATGGATATCTAATGATAGATATTTCAAAGACCTTTGCAACAACGTATGTAAGACCATAGTAAGTTGGACCTACAAAGGGGCAAAATCGTAAAAAATATTTTTTAACCCAAATTTTCTTTTTTCACCAAAAAAAAAAAATTTTAAAAACAAAATAAATTTTTTTAAAATTTAAAAAAAAAAAATTTAAAATAACAATTGGAAAAAAAAATTTTTGTTCACCTAAAAATATTTAAAATATGTATTTTGAAGTATAATTTGGTGAAGGGTATATAAGATTCGACACAGCCGAATATAGCTCTCTAACTTGTTTAAAACTCATTTTAACCAAAACTGACACTGACAAAAGGATGTCGCTTAATTAACTTTTCTATATACAAATATCTAAATTCTTATTAAAATTTAGTTTTATTAATGACTTTTGGAAACTTATTAACATTTTAAACATTTCCTCTTTACAGTAAAAAACAATTCCATACCCGTGGTGCAGTGGAACAATGAGCAGGCCACAACAATGCTGTATCAACCATTTGTCTTGCTCTTGCATAAATTGGGCTTTCAGTTGCCAGCCGATGCCGGTTCAGTGTTTGCACGTATACCAGATTTTTGGACACCCGAAATTATGTTCAACTTGGCCAAGAAACTGGGACCCTTGGAAAAATGTGAGTTAGAAATGAAGGTTAAAGATGTGATAGGGCGGGGGGGTTAACATTTAATTAAATATATTTTGAGATGATTTTTCTGTTGTTTGAAAATTAATAAAAGTGTGAAATAGAGTTTGTGATTTTTATAAATTACATAAATGTTTTTTTGCCCACTTTCGAACTCTATTACACACTAAAGACTTTCATCAAAATTTATGTGTTTTATTAAAAAAAAAGAAAGATCTCGAACCCAATCAAATCGGTCATTTTCATTTTCATTTGTCATCATTTCCATTATTTTCTTTTCTATAATATTTGTTGTGTTGCTACCTTCTTGCGCCTTGTTTCTTTTCTTCTTTTGTTTCCCTTTTCTTGTGTTTCCGATTTTATAGTGTTTATCAAATTCGATGTTCATCAATTTGACATTGTCGAAAACGATACGGAAGTGCATTCAACATCGTCTAGATCACATTATGATATAAACACAGCACGCAACTCGTTGAGTTCAATTTCAAGCCTTGAAGTGGATGTAAATGACAGCGATGAATTGCCTCCAATACCCGAAGTAGATGATGTATTAGAGAAATCATCACAGGCCAGTGAGATATTTGCCATGCCCAATGCTAAACAATGTAATTCGATAATAAGGTAACTATTTCCGAAATACACATATTCATAGATGTGTATAGTAGCGATACATTAATTTAATTATGTTATGGTTTAATGTTTAAATTTTCTTATATATTTATTGATTAATTACCAATTTAATTTGTTAAATTAGCATCCGGTGTTATTATTCTCAATTTTTAATTAATTAAACATAATTACATTAAGAAATCAAGAAAACATGATTGTTATTATTAAAAACAAGCTCAGCAAGATTGCTTAAATGATAAATCACCATATTAATTAAACGATTTATCATTTAAACAATGCTGTTGTTCTTTTATTAAAATTAAACACAAATTTTAAATTAAATTTTCATGTAATATCTTCATCATCTCTTTCAGATATACACCTGAACCGTCGGCAAGACCCACTATTCCCAATTGGCTGCAATTGGTAATGCGCAGCAAATGCAACAACTCGAATTGCAGCAGCACAACCACAAATGCTGCCACTGCATCAGCCAGTTTAGCTAATTTAGCAACAAATGCCTGGTAAGTTTATTTTTAACACACTTTTATTTTTTGTATTTTTTTTTGGTGTAATTTAAACCTTAAGTTTAACACTAAAGCAATTGCAGCTGAAACGATATAATTTTCAATTACATCGGTCATTAAATTCATAGTAATAATAGTTATAGTATCTAATACAAGATCTCTTCGTTAAGATTGTACATATAATATGTTCGTAATAAGAGAAATAATAAACATTTAACATTAGAATTGCTGGCGTAATACTGTCGGTTTGCAAATGTTAGTTTTAACAGTGTTATTGTCATTTCCAATGCACTGATCATGTAAAATTTAACATGCTGGTTGGTAGTGTCAGTTAACATGCAACTATGTGTGCGGCTGAAAGGTGAGATTAGGGTGACCGGGTTTATTTATTGTTTATCTTCCTGGATCTATAAATATTCAGAAATGATTTATATACCCTACATTTCAACGTCCCAACATCCGCTATACAGTATTGTTACGTTTTAACCTTTTTAAAACGTTGGTTTATTTCCTTTAAATAAATCGGATACTTTTGATTGCAAATAAAAGAGGTTTAGTAATTTAAAACTTGTAACAACTCTTTATTTATTCAAATGTACAACAACAGCAGAATTAAATAGTCACTCAGTGTTTTTATACACGTTTATAAATTCGCAGAAATATAGACACACTTTATAATGTACAAGACAGTTGATTTTAACTCTAACAGCGCTTATAATAAACTCATCCACGACATCAACCTCTCCCTCTATCTATACACACGCCATCTTTCGTGAACCTTCTACAATGATCTTAACGGACAACTACTATGTTAAACATTCAGTGCTGCCATACTTTAAAACAATGCTAACAACCGCATACTATCAACATTGTTGATAAGTAGAAGCTTTTACTGATAGAAATGTTTATAAACACTATGAATGTTGCTGGCAGTTGCCACATTCCGTTAAATTCAAATCGCTAGTGCAAATTCGTAACAGTATATTAATCGGCTTAGGATCACTTTCTGAGTCGAATTTCGAAGATAATGATAGATGATTTTTTGTTTGTTCAAAGCGTTATTTATTGAATCTGTCTTTCATAGGCCCAACAATAACTATTTAAATCTTATAACTAGAATTAAAATTGGGCCTTAGTTAGCGGGGTGGAAGATCGGCTCTACGAATCCTCGATAGCATTAGTCTCTGAGTCAGAGAAGTCTTCCAAGCTGGTTCAGGTGGCTTTGTAGTCTTATAATGCATTTTATACGGGCATAATCGAACTCATTCTTGACAAATGGTACGTGTAAGTCCCTATATATGTTTTCATTTCGTAGCATGGTGTACCAGTTATGTATGGACCTAAGAATTTTTGATTGGGCCCTCTGTATAAGATCAGTGGTATTGCTCGCCGTTCCTCACAGTTGGATTCCATATGTCCAAGTTGGGTTTAAAACGCTTTTATACAGAATGACTTTAGTTAAAGCTTAATTTTGATTGGTCAATGATTAACCAGTGAAGGCTAAAAGGGGGGTCAGACGGCATGTATTGCTTGTGTTTTGTGCCATGTATTGGGACATTTTTCCACATGTAAACATATACATACCGTGTGATCCATATGAAACTTTGTGTATGTAAAATACATGTGTATTACTCGTGACATTTTTGAAATTAGAGCATGTTCTATTTTCGTGTGTATAACAGTGTTGTATTTTGAAATACAACACTGTGTGAGTGCAAAATAAAAAAAAAAAAAAAACAAAAAAGAGTAAAGAAAAATCATAACAAAATAAGTTTCATTGCATTGAATATATTTATTGTTATTTAAAAATGTTTTAAATTAATATATTGTTAAAAACAACAAACATATAAACTAATAGAGGTTATGTCACATGCAATTACATATGTACGTTTGAACGTGGAAATTATGAATCGTATGTATAAAGTGAATTTTGACATGCACATGGAATTCCATATGTGTCGAATACATGTCCCAATACACAAGCAATACATGCCGTCTGACCCCCCTATAAAGGCTTTTCACTTCATGTGAAGTCTCTATCTAAGTAGTAACAGTATCTGGCTGTGATATATGGACGAAATTTGGCATAAACTTCTTTATTGACTAAACAAAGTTTGGCCTATGTAAAATGTTGATTCGATTTCGATATTTATTTTTGTTAATGTATTTTTCGGAAGTGATCCTTATATGGGAGCTATGACCAATTATGGTCCGTTTATCGAGTTTTAGTTTGATAATGATATTTGTAAAAGATTTATACGTATTTAAGAGATTTTCTGATGTGGACTTTATATGGGGCTATGGTCAAATACGAACCGATCCAAATAAAAAATCGTTTTGTGATTTCTTTTTACATTGAAGTTATTTTTGCTAAATTTTGTATGGATCTAGGGTGATCGATTCTTCGACATTTTTAAGAAACCGGTTTTCGGTTTCTTCGAAAAATTGCAATTTAATATAAACCGGTTTTGGTTTCGGTTTTTTATAATAACCGGTTAACCGGTTTTTTGGAAAAATATATATAATATTACAACGCCTAGAAATAAGAAGAAAAAAAGTGATTAAAACAATTTTGATTACTTCTTTTATACTTCACAAGGCCTTCGGTTCAAATTTGATCCATTTTGAAATTAATATTTAATTTTTTCTAAAAGTATCAACTTTTGATATTTTATTTTATTTCAAATGTCAACAACTATCTTAGGTTTATGATTATGTTACATTTTTTCAGAGCTTTGGTAGCACTACAATATATCTTTGCTAGCTCTAATATATATCTGTCTCTTTTCATCATACTTGCTGAACTACTGTTTTTCTTATCCTTCATAAGGTCATCGGGTAAAATGTTACCCATTTTGAAATTAAAATTGCATTTTTTCTAAAAATGAGTGGTTGATATTTTTGATATTTTATGACTTTAATTTAATTTCAAATGTCAACAACTACGTTGGGTTTTTTTTTTTTTAAAAAAAATTTTTTTTCTATTTGGGTCAAATTTGACCTGAAGATCGTTAACGTAAGTAAGTTTTAAGACCTTATGAAGTTAAAATAATAGCTTAGGAATAAATAAAACACAGTTTAAATGCTTTGGAGTATATCGATTTTTTTTTTATAAATAATTGAAAATTATCTTTTACTTGGTGTGTTTGTAGGACATATAGAAAACAAAGCATTGAGTAAGTTTTCAGGCTTTCCAGATCACTTGTGACATTTTCTATATATAAAAAGTCTTCTAAAATAGTTGAAGAATTTGTTTTATTTGTTTGAATTTTGAATATTTTTTTAAGTTTTTAATATACTAACCCCCATTTTCTCAACATCTGGTTATTTTTTATAGTGACGATAAACTGACAGTTCTCATACAAAAAAAATGTTAATTGGAGGTTTATCGTTACTAGAAAACGATAACCAGATATTGAGAAAATGGGGGTAAAACTCATAAAAACACACTTTTAGAAAAAACCGACTATTCGAGGAGAAAAACCCGGTTTTTCGAAATTTCGATATAAAATTTTTGAAATTTTTTAAAAATTTTTTTAAAAAATTGTTTCTGTTAGAAAATAATAAACATTATTTATTCCAGAGCTCATGATTTTTATATGGGCTTTTGACGGAAAATCTACAAAATTCAAACTTACTGTAATATTTAGCTTTAAGTACATTTATTTTTGGATTTTTACAAAAAATATTGATTTGAAATTAGTTTTGTGTGATCTGAAAAAGGTTTTTCTAAACAAAAGAGTTTTTCTAAACAAAAGACTTATATTCTGTCCCACTGTGCATCGTCTCTTTTTGGATAGAAATTACCAAGTGTGTTATTTTTGAATTTAGTACCATAAAATTCATTATCATTTATTGTTCATACACACAACAATTTTTCGTAACTCAAATGCAATTTTAATCAACATAAATATGAACAATGTTATTAATTACGATATGAAACATTTATATATATTTTAACCCCAATAAAATGACAAATATTAATGCGATGAAGAAACTTTTAAGTGTGTCTCAATCATTTAACAGTTTGATCAAAAAATTTGGCAATTAACGGCAAACAAGAAAACAGCTGAATTTGGTCAAACAAATTTATTTGCCGATAAGAAAACTTTCTTGTAATGTGACCAATGAGTGACCATTAAACAGCAAATATTTCGCTTCATTTTGGGTAAATTTTTATTGGATTTTGCAATTCATTTGCATATTGTTGCAATTTTTTTTAGTGAACATAATTTAAATAAGAAATGTTCAAGAAATATTGAATATGTATTAATGTTTAATTTAGTACCAAAAATATTTAAATAATCTGCTTTCATTTTTCCGGTTGCTGAGCAAACAATTTTCTGTTTTTGCTCTATTTGATTAAACAATTATTTCATGAAAGTATTTAATATAGTGTGACGACACGGAAAATATATATTAGTGATTCTTTTTCGGAGCAGTTTTGTCAAATAAAAAGTGAAAAATTAAATTCACTATCAGCCCAATTATGAATAAAAATTCCCCGGGAGTTTTTTCCTTTTTCCCATTTTTCCTATTCAAATTCAATTTTTTGTTATATGATAACAAAATTCAATAAAACTTTAATAAAATAATTGCTTTACAATTCGAAATAAGTGTTTTAACCTTAAAAATATTTCCAAGGTCAAATTATATATTTTTTAGGTATTTATATACATAGTTAGTGGTCACACTATGTTCACATTAATATTTTTTTTGCCAGCAAATAATTTTGTTTGACTAAAATCATCTGTTTTGTTGTTTGCTCTAAATATTATTTGTGGTCAGATTCAGGCAATGAAATATTTGAAGATAAATGTCAAATATTAGCTGTGTCTGACCGTACGTTAAGACAAATGAGACGATCTCCAAAGAGAGTAGCAAAATTAAAATAAACTCAATTTTGGAAAAGATGTCGCCAGCCACAATACGTTTTTTTTGGTTGTGGTCTCTATTGTAATCAAACTTTATGTATTTCATTAAGTTAATTCGTTAATAAAAGTTTGGTTTTTGTCCGGACGAAACTGAAAAGTGTTACATTTTTAACATGTCTCAAAAATTTGTCATAAAAATCTTGTTGACACATTCAAATCAACCAAAAACTAAATTTTATCTTCGCCTACAACAATTTATGTATTTATGTAGATACAACAACAAATACAAGCATAAACAGATGAAATATACAACTCATATTTACTAGATACAATCGTATTTAACAATCTTTAACCGCTAACCAAAGCATAAACATTGTTAAATGATTCGAAAAAACAAACAGAAATAAATAAATAAATAAAAATTTAAGTAGAAATATGAGCCAAACATAAGTATGAGCGATCCAATATGTAGTAGATTTGAAAGTGAGAACTTTAAATGTATTATTAATAATGTTAGAATTGAATATGTCCTAAATCAAAACGAGAAATCAAAGGCTATTCTAATGAGAAAATTTGTTTTTATTTTAAAGATCTTCATTCACATTGACCAATTCTATATCAGTATGCCAGTGTTACAAACATACCAGCTATGTATGTTGCCTACTTTACTGGGTAGGGTATTATTATAAACAATACAGTAGAATAATAAACAGTAGCTTCATGAATATTACAGTTTTGCACGATGTCGCCATACATGGGGGGAAATAGACTTCTAAACTGAAAACAGTTTAAACAGTTTTGCGACACATATGGCCTGGACATGATCTTGATAGGAGTTTGTTACACAAATAAATATTTGCTTTGCTTTTTCATTAAAGACTGTTATTTGATTCGCACAAATGCATTATGAATTAAACAAAATATTTATTGTTGTCATTTTCAGTGTTTTAATATGATCAGTACACATATGTATGTATTTGTTAATTTTTTTTTAGTTTTGTTTGTTTAAGTATTTAATTTCTGTTTTGGTTTTTTAATTATTATTATTCCATATAAAGTGACATTTAGATTAATATTGTCAAATGTGTCAAGTCATGTTAAAGAACAGAATATTGCAAATATTTAAATAAATAAATCAAAATGTTTGTCATACGTTAAGATTTCAATGAAAACAGATTTATTATAACGCTGATTGGTGACAAGAAAGTCATAACTCAAAAAACTCACTTATTTCACATCAAACGGTTTTGAATATTTTAAGTCATTGCTTTTTGGATTTAATTGAAACCAAGCGTTTAGAAAAATAAAACCAGATGAATATGTATAACAAAGATTTAAAAGTAGTAGAAAATAGAAAATATAGTCGGTCAAGCCCGACCATATAATTCCAATTGTATTTCAGAAGTTTCTAATTGTATTTCAGAAATTTCCAATTGAATTTCAGAAATTTCTAATTATATTTCAGAATATTTCAGTTATATTTAAGAAGTTTCCATTTATATTTCAAAAGTTTCCATTTATATTTCAGAACTTTCTAACTGAATTTCAGAATATGCCAATTATATTTCAGAATTTCCCATTTATATTTCAGAAATTTCTAATTGTATTTCAGAAATTTCCATTTACACTTAAAAAGTTTCTAATTGTATTTCAGTATTTTCCAATTGTATTTCAGAATTTTCTATTTGTGTTTCAGAAATTTCCATTGGTATTGCTAATAGCATTTTCTGACAAATTTAAATTTCTGAAATACAATTGGAAAATTCTGAAAAACAATTAGAAACTTTTTAAGTGCACAGAAAAAATTATATTTCAATCCAAACATTTATCCCATATTGAACTGGTTTCAATTATTTCATAATTAAATCATGTATTCATTTGCTCAAAAACAAAATTTCTTGATATTTTCTATTGAATTTGATTATTTTGACAATTGAATATACAATTTTCGTTATTGGTTGAATTTCAAATACAAAAATTATTGAATAGATTATTTTCGTAATTGAAACACAAAAAATGACAAAAATGTGTTTTCAATTACGAAAATTATCTATTCAATAATTTTTGTAATTGAAATTCAACCAATAACGAAAATTGTATATTCAATTGTCAAAATAATCAAATTCAAAACTCAAAATTCAATACAAAATATCAAGAAGTTTTGTTTTTGAGCAAATGAATACTTGATTTAATTATGAAATAATTGAAACCAGTTCAATATGTGACAAATATTTGAATTGAAACGGTTTAAGAAATAGTTTTTTCTGTGTGTAAATGGAAATTTCTGAAATACAATTAGAAAATTCTGAAATATAAATGGGAAATTCTGAAATATAATTGGAATATTCTGAAATTCAATTAGAAATTTCTGAAATACAATTGGAAATGGTGTAGTATATGAAAAAATCATTATTCTATTAAAAGTTCAATAATTTTTTTTCGTGAGTGATTTTCGGATTTAGATCGCGCGATATCTTTCAATATGAAACTTATTTTGGTTAAATATTATTTGGATACTAACTAGAGTGTCCAATAAAACGGCAAATTTAAAAAAACGGGTTTCGGTTTAACCGAAAATGTGTGTTTTTGAAAATAACCGGTTTCGATTATTGTCTTTTAAAAAACCGGTTGAGCGGTTTCGGTTTTTGTCTTCAAAAAAACCGGTTAACCAGTTTATATTAAATTATAATTTAATGGAAATTTAGCATTTTTGAATTCTTTATGCAATTATTTTATATCTTTTACGAAATGTTATCAAATGCTACAATTTTCTATAACATAAATCAATATTTTTAAAAATAGTATCATAGTTTTTCATAAATATGTTTGAATGAGCTTTAGAAAATATATTTCACTAAAACCGGTTAACCGTCTTACAAAAAATGGTTTGTCAAAAAACCGAAAAGTTAAAAAAACCGAAACCGGTGAAGTTTACAAAGATGAAAAAACCGGTTGACCGGTTTTCTAATACTAACATTTTTAAATGATTTATGGTTGGTAAAGTGATATTTCGGAAGTGGACCTTATATGGGAACGAAAATATTTTTTAAATGTGATTTCGCTCTATATAAAAAGTATTTCTGGAGGAATTTTTATGGATACCTATATAAATCAGACATTTGTGACAAATAAACTCCTAGCCCCCCAATACTAATTGGGGGGCGAAATAATTTACTGATTTCAACCAGTTTCAGTATGCTTCGTACTTAGGGCGAAAAAAATGTGTTAGTGATTCTGAGTCGATCAAAATACTAGAAGGTGGTTGTTGGACTAATATTTTTGGATATTATAAACATCAGCAGAAGCACAATATACCCTCCCAACTATGGTGGTATAGGATATAAAAACCCTTTAAATGTTAGGTGAATTATCTCCCTTATATTATATAAATTATCTTAAATGGTATAGTCAGAGAAATATAGTACAAAGAGTTCCAAAAAGTTTGGAGTCTCTTATAGCGTGACCTGTTTGTACGTATATTGTTGTGATACCCCCTAATTCATCTGAGAAAAATATAAATTTCTTTATGCGGTTTAACACCTAACAGCCAGTTAGGTGCCTGTTTGATAACAGAAATTTCCGCTGTAGAGCGCCACAAAACTCAGAAAAAGTGATCTTTATACATACCCTTCAATGAAGAAGCCGCCGCCAATCATAGCCCTCTCTTGGAGCATTCAGAATACACTCCCAGAGCCCCTTGAAGTGGATAGAGTCCGTTAAGTCCAAGTGACAATTGTGAATACTTTCACATCCAAGAAAGATTTCGGTATGCAGTCGTCGACATTTGAATATCTTTATACCAGAACATATGCATCCAGCATTTGGACTCAAAGCATCTGGCAACCAATTTAACATGGTAAATAGCACCATAATGCAGTTATCCAATGGCTTTCTGGTGATAATCCTGCTCCATAACATAACTCTATACAATTCCTCCATAAAACAGGATGGATATTCCAGCATAGTCTTCTCATAATAGCCTATATCTCAATATATTTAATATTGAGGGCCATCATAATCGCAAATTTCTCAATGTATTGACAGGGAGAAACCTTCAAGATCACACGAGATCTTGAAAGTATTATACCAAACATGATCTGTTGTTAAACACTCTGATCGCGTTAAGTCTAACCGCCTTCTTCAGTGCCAACGGTTGGAATGTTGTAGCCTTTGATGTCTTTGTCATTATATTTCTGGTTTCTAAAATCGAGTGATCTTTCGAAATTACCTTTCAAATAGTCATGTTGAGAGGTTAAAAGATGTTTTCCAAAACTCGGATAAATTTTGCCATCGTACACGAAAAAAAAGAAGGAAATAAATCTGTAACTTATAATCGGTTAGACCAATTGAAATTTGACATGCGCAAAGAGGAAGTGTTGTCGAGTTTAAGTTTTAAATTTTGACCTTATGGGCTCGCCATGAGCGCTGCCAGGGTCTCTAAAGTTGAAAACCTAGGGAATGTTAAATTTTTAAAAATTACATATGCACTGGTTCCTCTAAAGAGTGTCAACTCAAAATTTTAAAATGTTCAGTAGAAGCAAAAAACTATTTTTTTTTTTCAATATATTACAATGAAACAACTTTTGTAGTATTTTTTGGCGAAAGAGTAGAGAAAATGATAGCAGATTTTTACAGTGGGTAGATATGATCACTGCACAGCGATTTCTTTGCAAAAAATTTTGAGTTGACGCTCTTTAGATGTATCAGTGCGATATATAGAATCTCCAATTATCTCAATTATAGCATAGGAAATATTCGTATTTGAAAATTAAATTTTCATCATTTTTACTGCAGTTTTTTGATAACAATGGTTCCAATTATACATATTTCTCCATTTTCTCCATTTTTTTTGAACTAACAACAAATTTAGATGTCAAATAAAAAAAAATTGTTTACAAATTATGACTGTGTCCAAAGTTATATGCATTTGAATTTCAAAAGGCGATTTTTCGCTAGTTTTTTGGAAAAAAAGTCCTATTTTTCTTTTTAAGTTATCTAAACAAATTTGAAAGAAGATTTATGAGCAATTTATACTTTCTGAAAAGCTAACTTTACGTCAAATAATTTCAATGAAAAAAATTTTAAATTTTTGATATCGAGGGGACCAGGTCCATCAAAAAACCGCCTATTTTTATGTAAAATTCAAATTTAGGGCAAAAATTCTAAAATCGCAAAATATAGTTACCCATTTTAGAAGACCCAATATGTTCTCAATTATTTTGTAAGAGGTACCGATAACCCCGAATCCGGTATAACTAAAAAATCCCATTTTTGAAATTTTTCAAAACCTTTTTGGGAATTGCGGGATTCCTGATTCCAAATTTAAAAATGTGTCTTTAGTTTAGCATTTTGAATAAAAGCATCTATAATATTGTTACGTTTTAACCTTTTCAAAACGTTTGTTTATTTTCTTTAAATAAACCGGATACTTTTGATTGCAAATAAAAGCCGTTTAGTAGTTTGAAAATTGTATCAACTCTATATTTATTTAAAATGTACAACAACAGAATTAAATAGTCACTCAATGTTTTTTATACACGTTTATAAATTTGCAAAAATACAGATACACTTTATAATGTACACGAATTCACTTGAAAAACACAGCACACTTTAAGGCACTCAGTTGATGTTTATTCGAATAGCGTCTCTGATAAAGTCACTCACGACTGCAACCTCTGCCACTATTTATATCACTGCCATCTGCACTCTAGATTGCTCTTTAACTGTCTAGAGCTTTCTAGTACATACGCCATCTGTGGTGTACTTTCTACAATGTTCTTTAACTGAATATTCGAATTCGAATATACGGTCTCAGCAAACAGCGTTGCCATACATACGATCAATGGTCAACTGAAAGCTTTTATTCAATGTTAATAATGCCCACAGATATGTTACAGTTCGCTATTACAGCACTGCTATTTGAAAGCATTATACTACTTTTAAATCAGTCGTTAAAATCGTTATATTTGAATTCAAGTACAATTTCGTAACAATATTCTTAAATAAATATTTAATTTCAATTTGAAAATGTTTTTATCATTATTAGAGTTCGTTTGTGACCAGGTCACTTCATTTGTTTTTCGGGTATCCAAACATTCGTATTAATCTTCAATAATACAAACGTTTGGATAATTTATTGGTCTGTCGTAGTCGTAGTTTTATGATCGATTTCAATTGAGATTCTGATATGTATAAGTACATATAATGGTTGTTATATTATCATTATTAGTTATTATAATTAATAATGACAGTTTAGTAAACTTAATAAGAATATTATTATTTAATTATACATATTTATCATTCCGCACAAAAGCGGAAATATTTTTGTGAACATTCCATAATTTATGATCATGTGTAATAAAATCTTGTCTCCCATGATTCATTTAATTCCGACAAAATTTTTCGTAAAATAATAACAAAATAATTGCAACTGAAATGGCACATACTTATAACAAATAAACTGAAGCGTTAATATTATTATTTTTTTTGTTAAATATCAACAATATAAATTATATTTTTTGTATTTTCTCTGTGACCTTCTTAAAGTTTATAAAACAGCAACTGGGTTTGGTATAAACAATAATACAGCAATGTTGCTTGTTAAAAAAAAAACAGAAACCTAAAAAACATTTATGTCTACTGAACTTTAGTAACTAAGAAAAAAACAAAAAAGAATTAGCCAAAACAATGGGCAATTTTATGAAGTATGAAATGTATTGTACTGCTAGTACTTGCATTATTGCCCAAAACAATGTACATAAGTATCTTTACTACCTCGAAAAATTACTCATATGGTCTGAGGAGTATTGAAGAGATACTTACACACTAGTGCAAGTACTAAATATGCCCAGCAGTTAAGCAAGTAGTCAATGTATCCTTTATACTCTAAAGTTTAGAGACAGTAATTGTCACTGATGTCTGATCATTTGGTTGACTCCAATTTATATATTTTGGCTCATTTAACACGTGTGTGCTGTTTGTAGTGCAGGGAGAAGTCAATTGGTTACTTTATACATCCTAGGTAATCTAAAATGAAGTCAATTGTCACTTAAGTGTCTCTATGTAATCAAGAGTGTAGTCACATTAAATGTTTATTTTGTACTGCACTTTTTTGTGAGTAATTTTATACATATTGTGTTGACATAATTGTCATATATCCCATTTAACCTAGCGTGAAGTCAATTGTCACTTTAGTGTATCTAAGTAATCTAGAGTGTAGTTACTTTAAAAGTTTATTTTGTATAGCAATTTGGAAAGTAGTTATTATAACCACCACAGGTAATCTATTGGAGAGTTATTCGGAGGAAGGTTTGTTTACAAGCAATCGATTATTGAACTATCTATCAGATGTCTTTTTAACTGACTATTTAAGTTCAACTGACACCCGTATATGTTAAAAACCAATCGTTGACTTCTTTGGACCAGCTATCGGACAGTCTCATTGTAATCCAAAAGGGTCAATTGACTTCCTGCTTAGGACATACTCGTGTTAAATTAATTAGTCACATAGCTAGTTATATAACTAGTTGTCACCCTAAATGATAGGTAAAATCACTAGTTCCAGACAATCTCCTAGAACTACTGGGACTCCAAAAATCCATTTGGTTCGTATGCATAGACAGCAGTACCAAACAATATTGTTTGGAATGAATACGAAGTCTGTAATAAATGGCTCGTACATTATAGTAACACCTTAAGAAGTGTCTATCAATCAAGGCATAAATCAATTTAATTAATTTTTTGTAAACAACCAACAAATAAACCCAAAATCAATTACATTTAGGCCGTGTTGTACGCAGAGGAAATGGCAAGTTTTAGTTACAGATCAATGACGAATAGTTAAATGAAACGAAGTGCAAAAATGCTATAAACTTTCAGAACCCTGGAAATAATCGGTTCTTAATGAAACCGCATTGGCCGAATCAGAAGAATATTAAAATGTTTATAATTTAAAATATATCGTGAGTGTCTAGCCTTATTAGAACATATGCAAGTCCCCGTTATGCTGTCACACGAGTCTCAGTTGTATTTTTTTCTACCACTAATAATAGACACTTTTGGCATTAAATGATTTTCGGCAAAATACTAAAATAATTAATGGTTTAAGGGAATAAAAATTATACACGTACTTATTAACAAAATTTTTATGGTTTTTTAAAAGGTCTCAATCGGTTTCTTGTGTTGTCTTAAGATTTAACACTTTATTATAGTCAAAAAAATAATAATAGTAGTAATAAGGAGTGAGATCGAAAAATTCTTAACACACGTTTTTCATTACATTTTTTAACCCAAGTATTATTTGAATTTTTTTTTGATCAAGTTACCTTTGAAAAACATGTCAGTTATTATGTGTAATGTCAATTATATTAATTTTTTTGTTAATCTGATTAAAATGAGTGACCAGAAAAAAGTGCGTACTGAAATTATTAAATATTTTCAACAAAACCCAACTTGGTCTTACAAAAAGTTGGCCAAGCATACAAAGGTCTGCCGTCAAACTGTTTCCAATGTTATTAAACAGTACCGGGAGAACTTGTCAGTTGATAGAAAACCTGGTTCAGGTAGAAGGAATGGTCCACATGATGTTTCTAAAGCCAAAAAAATAGAACGCATTTTCAAAAGAGCTCCCAACACATCCGGTAGGAAAGCAGCCCGGTTAGCTCAGTGCTCGGACTATTTGGTACGAAAAGTTAAAGCTAATGCAGGTTTAAAAACACACAAGGCTCAAAAAGTTCCTGACAGGAACGCTACTAAAAATTTAGAGGCCAAAAACAGAGCACGGAAATTGAAGTCAAGTTTTATAAAAAAATATTCTTGCTGCATAATGGATGACGAAACGTATGTTCTGGCAGATTTTTCGCAACTTCCAGGTCAAAAATTTTATGTTGCTGATGCTCGAGGGAATGTTGAAGAAAAGTTTAGGACCCAAAAGCAGACAAAATTTCCCAGAAAGTTCTTGGTATGGCAAGCAATATGCAGTTGCGGCAAAAGAAGCCACTCATTTGTTACAACGGGCTCTATAAATACCGAAATTTACATCAAGGAATGTTTACAAAAAAGGCTGCTTCCATTCATAAGACTTCATAATGTGTCCACTTATTTTTGGCCTGACTTGGCATCCTGTCACTATGGCAAACAAGCCCTTGAGTGGTACAAGAACAATAATGTGGTATTTGTACCAAGAGAGGCAAATCCTCCAAACTGCCCGGAGCTAAGGCCAGTGGAGAGATATTGGGCTCTTGTTAAAAGAGAATTGAAGAGTACAAAAAAGGTGTCCAAAAGTGTGGTAGATTTTAAACGGAGATGGACTACATGTTCGAGCAAAGTGACAGAAAGCACTATAAAAACGTTAATGGAAGGGTTTCCGAAAAAGGTTCAAAATTTCATCACTAGTGATTAAAACTATAAAAATATTTTTTTTTGTAAATTGTAATAATAATTTCAATCAAATAAAAAAAAAATTAAAGCTGTAAGTTTAGTGGTTTCTTTTTTATAAACATATATGTATGTTAAGAATTTTTCGATCTCACTCCTTAATAATGAAGGAGGACATATTTCCAAAAGGCATTTAAAATGTTCATACAATATTTTGTATAGCTACTTTCAGCTATAGGTATCAAATACTTTGCAATCTTTTTCTTTGTATTTATCCGAAATCAACCCACATTCATGGCTAAAAAGCGAATGCAAAAAAGAAATATGCAAAACTTTAAATAGACAACAAAAAAAACTTGTCGTATTTATATTGATTTAAATTCCATAAAAGTGAACTCATCTACATTTATGGTATTTTATAGATTTAAGATTACAGAGATATTTGTGTTTGGCATGTACGTTTTAGTTGAGTTATGTTGATATTGTTATATCGCATGCAACATACGTCAAAATATTGGGATTGACAGAATTCGATTACTCAACACTAATTTACTAATTCATGATTTACACTTTATTATTTATATCTTTATTTCTTATTAGTTGTGAGTGGTATAATTGGATCCGATTATGGTCTAAAATAAATTTTTGTTTTTTATTTCATCTTTTTTAAATGTCTAACGTTCTCGCAGAATCAAAATATTTTGGAAAAGAAGCGCTTCTATTTCTAACTGTCTGATCAGATTAACCTGCAGAAGGCTTAGCAGAAGAGTATTCGAATTGTATTTTTTGGCAGAAAAACCGCTATTACTTTGTTTTCTAGAGAAGAAGTTGCCCATAAAACTTATGTTTTAATATTTTTTTGAAAGGCATCTGGATTGGGATGACTTTAAAATATAAAACGACTGAAATTTATGAATAGTTTCCTTTATTGGCCATTGTTAGCTCTAATTCCAAGCCAAATGAACTGCTCATCTTTTGAGGCCAAGATTAGGGTTTTTAACTCGGGAATTCCCGTTACAAATTTCCCGGAAATTTTGCCAATTTTTCACTACCAGGTTCTCGGGAGTTTTAGTCGGGATTCCCGGGAATTAAAAACTGATGAAATTAAAAAAGAAAACAATTTAGAACTCTCTTTTTTTCACAAAAAAAAAAAACGTGAAAAGTTTTTTTTTACAGATTTTCGTTTATATCTCGGCAATAATAGACCGCTTATTGTTATTATTTATTTGGGGTTTATCGAATGAACATTTAAAAAGATATATGGAAACTGCACGATCTAGAACTATAGGTGAATTGATTAATCTTCAATTCCAAGATGTACCGGTGCGAATTATTCCAGAAACCTCTAGTAGACCGAATACGTACTGCTGTAGCTTATTCAATAAATATGAGTGTGTTTTGCAGATATTGTACTATAAAATGGCTGTAAATGGCAAAGATATAACGAAAAATGTAAAAAAGCGACCCCTACGTTCTGCAAAAAAAATCGTAACCTCTTTGCAAAAATACTTTATATTAGAGGGTACATTATACATATAAGTTATATGAAATAACATACATAACAAAGGATCGAAAGAATTAACTCAAAATAAATTTTATCTCTTAACGATTCAGTTAAATGTATTAAATTCATTCCTTTCATATATGCTTAAGAAAACCTTTTTCCAATTAATTTTGTAAATGATTAAAAGCTGAATAAAACTGAATGAAGAAAAAACTGAATTAAATTGAATAAATTAATAGTAAGCTCTATATATAATGATTATAACACTAAGTTTTTATATGAAATTTTTTGCTATAATATTCATAATTTACATTTTTATTATATATTTCGGGAATACCCGGGAATGTAGAAAAAAAATTTCCCGGGAATCAAAAAAGGTCGGGAAATTAAAAATCCTAGCCAAGATCGAATCAAGCCAATTTCGGATACTCTGTTCTGAAGTGAAGCGTATCGCAGACAGAGTGTTCAGCATCAATCAAAACAACAAGTAGTCGGACGGGGCAAGGTCTGGACTATAAAGCTGGTGAGGCAAAACTTCCCAACCACTTCATTCTAAATAGTTTTTAACAGATATTGCAACATGTGGCCTAGCGTTGTCATGATGGAATATTACAGTTTCATAACTGGCCGCATATTCTGGGAGTTTTTCAGTCAATGCTAGCTTCAAACGAATCAGTTGCATTCGGTACAGATTCCCTGTGATGGTCTGGCTAGATTTCAGCAGTTTATAATAGACAGGACCCTTTTAGGACCTCATACAGAGCATTACCTTAGCACCATGGATATTTGGCTTTGGTGCCGATTCGACTGTTGGCCGGACTTCACATACGATCTCTTACGCTTCGGGTTAACGTAATGGATCAATTTTTCATCATAAGTAATGATTCGGTGCAAAAATAATTTTCTTTTATGGCGTTCAAGCATCATTTAAGACATGCAAAATCGTCTTTCAAGGTCTCTCGGCTTCAATTCGTATGGTACCCAATTTTTCTGATTTCAGACATGCAAAATCGTCTTTCAAGGTCTCTCGGCTTCAATTCGTATGGTACCTAATTTTTCTGCTTTTGGATGAATCCTGCTGCTCGCAAACGTTTTGAAATTGCTGCTTGAGTATCTCCCAATGATTTTGCAACTTTTTGTTGAGTTTGTTAACAATTGTCATGGAGGAAAACCTCCAATTCTTGGTCTTCCAAATTTGTTTGGCTGGCCTGAGCGATATTTGTTTTCCGTGTCAAAATCACCACTTCTGAACCGAACAAACCATCTCTCGCACGTTGAAACGGATGCTACACATTCACCATAAGCTTTGGTGAGCAATCAGTGTGATTCAGCGACAATTTTTTTCAAATTAAAGAAGTAAAGCAAAACTTCTCGCACATTTGTTGGCACAAAATTCGACATTTTCGAAGCAAAAAAAACTATTTGATTTTGGAAAAACGACAAAAAATGTTTGCAAGTGAATTGGGACACTACAGAATACAATTCTGCTAGACCTATGTGAAATATCATGTTAAATGGATAAGCCGTTTATAAATTGGAGATTAGATTCCAAAATATTTTGATTTAAGAATGATATTACAAAGAATTCATAGAGTGCCTTGTTTTTAGTTGCAATCATCTTGTTTTTCCCAAAGGACTGTAAGGTGTTTAATATATGACTGTTTTTTCAACCAAATTCATTTTAAATCCGCTTTTAATTTAGGATACATTTTTTGCGTTCAATCTTAATAGTTCATAATATTTTGAATCGATTTTTAGTTTCCTAACACTTTTATGAAACCTGTTATAAAATTACTACACTTTAATTTATTTTATCTCTACTATTTTTTTATTAAATCCATTTTATTAGTTTTTAATTTTTTGGATATTTTAGTTGGCTTACTTACAGTCGATGAGACAACATTCACTGTGCAAAATAAAAATTCGCATTAAAAATTTGCACATTTAATACGATTTGATTGGAATTTAAAGCTATCTTAATATATGGATATGTGGTCAGTTGGAGATGATGCCCTACAGTGTTTAGGTGGCTCAAAGTTATTATATTGTAATGTTTGTTATATATTCAAATAGCTGATTTGTTTTAAATTTAATTAAGGTTTACTTAAACATATTTTCTTAAAATACCAATAAACAGCTTCAAAACTAAATTCAAACTCCTTTCGCCAAAAATAAAAATGTTTAAATTAGAGTTTCCAAAAAACCGAAGAAAATGAAAACCTTGGTTTCGTTTTTGAAAAATTGAAAACAGGTCGGTTTCGTTTTTCAGTTTGTAACACATCAACATAGTTATCGCACACCCACATTAGTATATATTCCGGCTCCTCATAAGATTCTAAGACGATCTAACTATGTCCGTCCGTCCGTCTGTCGGTCTATTGAAAACACAATAGGGCGCAAACGAAAGGAGCCAACTGGCTGAAATTGTCAATAAATACTCTCAGTTGATAAGATTTTGTTGGTATTGACAATGGGGAATATAGGTTCATGATTTCATATGGATTAAACATTTTTTGCCTCCCTTAATAAAGACAGTCGCTTAATATAATATAAATCTAGCTTTTCAGTTCTAAATTTTAAATTTTAAATTCATAAATTGAAATTAGTTCTAAAAGAAAAAAGCGAAAACCGAAGAATAATTGTTGGTTATGCCTTTAAAAACCGCGTTTTCGTGTTCGGTGATATTCGAATACGAAACTCTAGTTTAAATACATATTAAGATACTTTTGCTTACATATTTTGTTTTTTTTCATATTTTTACTAACAAAATTATTGGAAAATATTCAAATTATAGCCGCAATTTTCACAGGAATCAAAAAACGCCCATTTGAAGAAGGCATGGCTGATAATTTATTATCTTAATCGGTCAAATTCTCTAAACTTTAATACAAAATCTTAAAGTAGTGTACCACAAAATTCCCTGCAAACTTAAGCCTTTCTGAGAAATAAAATTTGCAACACGTTGCAATTAACATTTAAAAGATGATATTTAGAAAAATCAAGCAAAACAAATGCTCTACAGAATAAATATTTAAAATTATTTGCTATATTTTACTCTTTTTTTGTGTGTGGAATCCAGTTTTTTTCAAGTATTTTTTTTTCCAATTTTTTTTATATATTTTGTGTGAATTTTGTTTAGCAAGAATTTGAAATCAATAATATGATGATCAATACAGGCGTCAAATAATTTCCTGATGTTGAAATAATTACGCAAAATAATGGGGTAATAAAATATTTAATTTATAAAGTGAACAATTTAAAAATATTGTACAATTAAATTAGTTAAAATACCATAATTAACAACAATAAAACATCAAGGGTATGCAAATACCCAAAACGTTTTGAGACTCGGGAAATAAAAACAGATCGTATTGATGCATTTTGTATTGTATTGATTGCATTTCTACTTTAATAAATTATAAAAAGTAAGAAAAAATATAAAAAGTAATAAAAAATAAATCAAAACGTTAAAAAACCACCTCATTTCAAGGTTTTTTGTGGAGTGGGGTGGTTAGTTTACTAACCACCGTGGCGTTTAGCATTAAAAATAATTATGACCAAACAAACGAAATAGGCATTGTTTTGTTAAAAAAAACATAAACGATGACTTCAAATGATATAAATGTTTAGCAAAATGCCAATAGAGTCCAATAAACTATGTTTTAAAGACTATAGAAAAGGTGGTTAGTAAAGTGACCACTAAACCGCAAATAATTAAGTAATTTTTATAATTTATGTCGCCTGAGTCTCCAGTGACATTTTTTCTTAGCGAAGCTTGATCTACTATTTGTAAATGTATCAAATATTTAATAAATGACAATTAAATTGTGCCAACGCAATTTTAAGCAAATGTTTAATTGATCTTGCCTGACTTTCGTAAGAGCAACTAACATTAAACCATTCAATCAAACACATTTTTGAAAGCACTGTTTCGAAGATCACAAACAATATTTTTTCTGAAGAGCTTGAAAAGATGATCAGTTTTATACTGGGATATAAAATAAACTTATACAATTTTTTAAGACTTTTCTTTAAATAACTAAATTAAAATTCGCATCAAAATATAGCCTCACAATGAAGTTCCTAATTTTAACTAATTTTAAAACATGTTTTTCTACTAATATCTTTTGCGAAAAAAAAAACGAAAGTAAAGTTAAGCAGAATATTAAAAGAAAAAAAGACAATCTGTGAATTTATATCATTTTGTATCTATAAAAATCCCAATAACTAGTTTTGCATCTTACGAATACGAACGTGTATTCTGGTATCTTTAAGTTTGTATTTTTATTTGTGTCCACTTGTACGCTGCGGTTGTTTGTTTTTTTTTTCTTCATTTGGGGACATGCCAACATTTATTTAAAATAATGTTTATGCTAATTTTATTTGTTGTGTTTTTTTTTCTTCTATTCGTAATCATTATGAAATCAAATTAGAATGCTGTGATGATAACGATTGGCAATCTGTAAATTAACGTATAATTGTGTATAAATTTTGTCAGATTGTTGATAGCACGTGCTTTTTGGTTTAGCTAATTTATGGATTTTTTTAGTGCAGTTGACATAGGCTACATTAAAGATAATTAATTTAAGTCTTTTTAAACATAACTATTGAAGTATTTTATGCATACATTGCGAAACTATATTCAATACAGCAAGATTTAAACAAGTTGTCTGAATAATTTCAATTATGTTTTATACAATTTAGTTAATATGAATATAATTGAATATTTCTTGGTAAAACAAAAATGTTATGGAAGTTCTTATTTTCATAGAAAGTTGCTAAAAATCTCAGATATCTCTAAGCAATAATTCAACTTTATGATTGAATTAATTACATAAATTACATACCTTAACACTATCTGAGTTCTTATCTCAGATGAAGAACCAGGAGATGTTCAGTCGATACTGAAAATGTAAATCATCTTCAATGATTCTTGAGAAATAGTGCTTTTATTGGGTGTATGGCTTAAAAATTCGGGAATTACAATATATCTTTTGAACGCGGTTTTTGTTTTTAATAACTTATTTGTCATTTTAAAGGGTACATATCTGTCATTTATTCTCACTTAGTTATTGAACATTATAGTGTAAAAAACAAAGTTTATTTTGCTTCGAAAATGTAGAATTTTGTACCAATAAAGCGTCATATGCGGGAAGTTTTGCTTTACTTCTTTAATTTCAAAAAAAGTGACGTTGAAGCACACTGATTGCTCACCGTAGCTCATGGTGAATGTGTTCCATCGGCTTCAATGGGCGAGATATGGTTTGTGCTCTTCAGAAGTGCTGATTTTGACACGGAAGACAAAGGTCGCCTAAGCCATCCAAAAAAGTTTGAAGAGCAAGAATTGAAGGAATTACTCCATGAAGATTGTTGTAAAACTCAACAAGACAATGCAAAATTATTGGGTGCTAATCAAGCAGCCATTTCAAAACGTTTGCGTGTGGCAGGATTCATTTAAAAGCAGGGAAAATGGGTACCGTACGAATTGACGCCAAGAGACCTTGAAAGACGATTTAGCGTGTCCTAAATGCTGCTTTAACGCTATAAAAGAAACTAATTTCTGCACCGAATCATTACTAGCGATAAAAAATGGATTCGTTCACAGAAAAAATTATATTTCAATTCAAACATTTATCCCATATTGAACTGGTTTCAATTATTTCATAATTAAATCAAGTATTCATTTGCTCAAAAACAAAATTTCTTGATATTTTCTATTGAATTTCAATATGTTTAATATGTGACAAATACTTGAATTGAAACGGTTTAAGAAATAGTTTTTTCTGTGTTACAATAACCCGAAGCTTAAGAGATCGATTGTGAAGGCCGGCCAACCAGCCGAATCGACACCAAAGCCAAATATCCATGGCGCTAAGGTAAATCTCTGTATTTGGTCGCAGCAAAAGGATATTTTGAGCTGCTGAAATCTGACCAGACCATCACAGGGAACCTGTACCGAATGCAACTGATTCGTTTGAAGCTAGCATTGGCCGAAAAACGCCCCGAATTTCAGTCAGACATGAAAGCGTAATATTCCATCATGTCAAGGCACTATTGGGCAGAATCAAAATTTTCTGGAAATAAATCGGGTATTCCTAAACAGCCGGATAAAATTTGACGTGGACGTAGACAAGGAGTATTTGAGTTCCAGGGGTGGTGCTATGGGTGCTCAAAGAAGGGTACCTTCGACATGAAAAATGTTTAAATACGTGCCATTTTTCCCATCCAATTTCAAAGATTTTTATATTTTTGGAAAGCGCTAGGCTGGGTCTTGAAAAAACATGCTTGTCTATTCTATTTTTCTCCCATATTTTCCAAGTTAAAGGTATTTCCAATTTGAAATTTTAAAATTTTAAACGGAATGAATTCGATTTTTTTTGTTAGTTAGACAACTAAATTACCAATAATATACAAAATATTTCAAAGCAATTTCAATTGTGGATACAAAAATAAACGATTTTCAATTTAAAATATTCCAAAAATAGTAAATTTTGTTGCTGTTTTATATGTCGAATATACTCTACTTTGAGCCCCCATAGTGCTGGCCCTGGTACTTCTCCGCCCCATCGGACCAGCCGTTTAGAAATGTCAGATTTATTTCCAAAAAATTTTGATTCTGCCCCACTGCGTAATGCTGTGCCACATGTTGCAATACCTGTTAAAAAGTATTTAGAATGAAGTGGTTGAGAAATTTTACCTCACCCAATTTATAGTCCAGACCTTGCCCCGTCCGACTACAATTTGTTTTGAACTATGCAGAATGCTCTCTCTGAGACACGCTTCACTTTGGAACAGAGTATTCGATATTGGCTTAATTCGTTCTTGGCCTCAAAATATGAACAGTTCTTTTGGCTCGGAATCCATATGTTGCCAGAAAGATGGGAAAAGGTCATAGCTAACAGTGGCTAATACTTTGAATAAATTTATTTTGTACAAATGTTTCAAAAAGCTAACAATTTTTAAATATCTCACATTTTTAAGTCATACAGCAACAGTTTTTTTTCGCCATCTTACCTTAACTAATTTTCATGTTTACATGTTTCTCTTCAATTATTTCTTTAAGTCCACTCCTTGTTTATTTTTGTTAATAAACTTACATTTAATTAATTGCCATAAAATTAATCTCATGTTGTTGGTAGTCATTTGTCTTTAAATGTTCATTATGGCTCCATTGTTAAAATACAAAAAAAAAAATATTGTAAATTGTGTTGTTAACTAGACGTTGCTGAATACACCATAGAATTGGCTATTTTTTTCGTGTTGTTGTATTTATCATTAAGCCATAAGTTGGTGTAAAGTTGAGATGAAGATTTTAACTAATTTGATAATGTCTCGAGATTATCGCATTTAATAGGCTAGATATTTATCAGGTGGTAGGTAGTTTTATTAATGATATTAAATCAAATATAATTTATTGTTACAAATTAAATGATTTTGATTAGAATAAACAAGATTGGATTTTAAACAAACTGTACTTCTTCAGATCATCTATAAATGGTAATAAATATGAATCTTCGAAACTGCTGTTCCGATTGCAAAATGATATATGAACAAATTGTAGAAGAGAACATAGACTTTAAGAAAATTATCAATGTGATCATGATGAATATGAGCCAGCCAGCCAGACTGACGGACATTGTTAAATCAACTCAGAAATTGATTCTTAAATGGGTGTTAGACTAATATTTTTGGGCGTTGCAAACATCAGCTCAAACTCATAATACCATTCCCACTATAGTGGTGTAGGGTATAAAAAGTATGTAACAAATATTCATTGTTTTAAAGTCTATGTCCCTTCCATGATTCGCTCATACATCATTTAGCAATCGGACCAGTAATTTGGAAGATTCCGATTTATTACCGTATTTTTCCTATCGATTTTATGTGTTGGTCGGTACTCATAGCCACCAGGGGCCAAACATTTAGCTGTAAAAAACACGAATGTGAACGAAGTTCATAAACATTATCAAATAAGAAACAAAAATCAAAATCAATGTATGATAAGATTTCAAGAAAGAAAGAAAGTTATTAAAATTCATATTCTATGTTCAATTTATGACGTTCACTGATCTATATATAGATCAGTATGTATACATATGTTGCAAACAATAGTTTATTTCAAGTTTAACCATAGTAATGTGAGTAGGGCATTTTATTGACGCTTAAATTATAGTCATTAAAATTTGTTCGTAATCTTTACATTTAAGTTTTACTGATCTATAAATTTAACTAATAAAATAATTTATGTCTTTTCTTGTTGTTGCATATTTTATACGCACTTGACCTTAACACTCACCTTAATGGGACGTCTGACAGTGATCTTTAAACTGTATGAAGAATAACTATTTCCTTTGTTTGTTTTATGGTTTAATTTAAGTACATATTTGTTTATTATGTATTTTAAAGCATAAAGTTGTTAATTAACTATGATGAACAAAAATATTGCACTTTTTATACGAAGAATTATTTAAGATAAAAGAATGATCAAGTCTTTAATAGTAATTAAAAAAAAGAAGCAAAAACTAGTTAGAATGTTAATTCGTCCAAAATCGGATAAACAATTTACCCCCATTAACACGAAGCCTGGTTATGTGGTAACTAACAGTTATACTGTCGGTTAAAATTATTTTTGTATGAAAACTGTCAGTATAACTATTAGTTAACACATAACCAGACTTCGTGTTACTGGGGGTTAGTAATCTGAATTATAATCAATTCAGATTTGAGAAGTTTCAGACTTATTTTATATATTTTTGGACCAGCACTCGGAGGATGACCCCTACTCACGCAATGCATTGTATTGGAACTAGGAAAGGAGGAACACTACTCCCTCGTGTTTGTGATTTGAATTTTCCTACATTGAAAGGTACAGGAAATACTTCGACAAGAAATAAGCTTATTCCACATACGGACGTTACGATTAAAGAACGAATTTTGTGTGTAGTGTGTTGTCCGATCCACTGACCAATAGACCACGAATGGATGAGCCCCCACTAATGTACGTGTATTTCGTAAGAAACTACGGGTATCGGGAACAAGTTCAATAATTTATAAACACATTCCATTGTAGCATCGATAGAACATTATGACGATCCTCCAGATAATCAATAGAGCTGGATACCCAACTGTCACCGATAAGCTCCTTCGCCCTCTCCTGTACGCAATCGAGTAACTCCAAAATAGACTTCGAAGCAGCGGCCTATACATGAGAGTTGTATTCCATTTTGGATCGGATATTAGTGGTGTTAATAATAAGGATATCAGATGAAGTGAAGCATTTCATACACCGTCTTAGAAAACCGAGGCACTTGAATGCTTTTTTTGACATTTGAAAAATGTGTTTTGTCCTGCGATCATCACACTGTATTCTCATTCCTAGAACATCGAGAGCTTCTAATTACTTAATATTTACACCACCCATAGAATCAAATGAAGCAACATTATCTGTCGTGCGTTTGTGTGTTAAGATACAACATTGAGTCTTACGTGTATTAAAATCGACGCCCTTAGCACAACCTCAAGATTTTGGTTAAGTGTATCATACATGTTTTGCCTTGTGCCAATCTCCGAAAGGCTTTGCCTATAGTTGAATGAATATGAATGACAAATGTTGCTCTCATCTGCAAAAGAATAGATAGGGTTGGAAGTTTGACTTAGAAGGTCATTTATAAAAATATGAAAGATAAGAAATAGAATAGGAGAAAGAACGGAGCCTTGCGGTACCCCTGAATTAATCATGGAACTCATTTGATGAGATCCCATCTATAACAATTCGTATTGTTGGATCTCTTATAAATCTCGCTTTCCTATAGGTTCAAATTATTTGCAAATAATTCAGTCATTCAATTCAGATTTATCAACCGAGTCAGTGAATGACTGGCCGTCCTTTAAAAGAGTACGAATTGAGGAACTATGCGGAATTTTTTAAAATGTTTAGATTTTATTTTGAAACATTTGTACAATATAAATTTATTCAATAGTATTGACCATTATTAGCTATGACCTTTTCCAATATTTCTGGCAACATATGGATTCCACGCCATAATAACTGCTCATCTTTTGAGTCCAAGAACGAATCAAGCCAATTTCGGATACTCTGTACTGAAGTGAAGCGTATCTAGAGAGAGAATTCTGCATCGATCGAAACATAGATAGTAGTCGAATTGGGCAAGGTTGGACTACAAGGCGGTTGAGATAAATCTTCTCAATCACTTTATTCTGAATACTTTTTAACAGGTATTGCAATATTTGGCCGAGAGTTGCCATGATGGGATATTACGGTTTCATTCTGTGCTTTTTTCGGTCAATGCTCGCTTCAAACGAATCAGTTGCGTTAGATACTGGTTTCCTGTGATGGTCTGGCCAGTTTTCAGCAGCTCGTAATAGATAAGAACCTTTTTCTCTCATCAAATACAAAGAATTACCTTAGCGCCATGGATATTTGGCTTTGGTGTCGATTCGGCTGGTTGGCCGGTCTTCACATACGATCACTTACGTTTCGGGTTATCTTAATGGATTTTACATACCTTGTATTGATACCTTGCAAAAATTATTTTCTTTAGTAGCGATCAAGCATCATATCAGACATGCAAAATCGTCTTTCAAGGTCACTCGGCTTCACTTCGTAAGTTACCCAATTTCCCTATTTTTGGATGAATTTAGCTGCTCCGAATGATTTTGTAAGCTCTTGTTGAGTTTAACAACAATCTTCATGGAGTAATGCCTGCAATTCTTGGTTTTCTAACTTTTTTGGCTGCCCTGGACGATCTTTGTCTTTCGTGTCAAAATCAGCACTTCTGAACCGCACAAACCATCTCTCTCACGTTGAAACCGATGAAACACATGCATCGGTCTTTCAAGGTATCTCAGCATGGGTACGTATGGTACCCAATTTCCCAGCTTTTGGATGAATCCTGCTACTCACAAACGTTTTGCAGTCTCTTGTTGAGTTTGACAGCAACCTTCATGGAGCAATGCCTCTAATTCTTGATATTCACCACTTCTGAACCTCACAAACCATCTCTCGCATTTTGAAACCGATGAAACACATTGACCATAAGCTTCGGTGAGTAATCAGTGTGCTTCAGCGTCACTTTTTTTGAAATTAAAGAAGAAAAACAAAACTTCCCACATATGGCGCTTTGTTGTCACAAAATTCGACATTTTCGAAGCAAAAATAAACTTTCTGGTTTACAGTTGACAGATATGTACCCTTCTAAATGCTATATAAGTTATTAAAAACAAAAACCGCGTTCAAAAAATACGCCATCTATTGTAAATCCCGCATTTTTAAGTCATACACCCAATATATCTACAATAATGAACTCCAAACTATCATGGAAGGCATTTTTTTCCAAAATCTCAATCCGCTTAGTCGTGAAAAAATATATTTTTTTTTTGTAAATTATTTGATAGGTGTTTATGTACACAACAACCTTAAGAATACCCCCCATATTTCGAATAATTTTCTATTTAATGATCAATATCTATCAATAACTCATAATCTTATCCTATTCTTACAAAATATTATGAAAGTATGCCCAAACAAAACAAAAAACTTATTTTTTCAACAAAACTTTTGATTTATTTCCAGTAATGAATCAGACATCTGGATGTCCAATGGCAAAAATGCAACTCTACCCGTCAATAGCGGTGCTACAGCAGCAGCAGCATCGGCGGCAACAACAACAACAACCACCACCAAAGCAAACAACAGTAATTTGGTAGAGACAAAAGTGTCTAGCAACACAACAAGCTCAACACTAGCGATGGCAGCAGCAACAAGTGCGATCTTACATACAACAACAGCGGCAGCAACACCGTTACCATGTCCATCAATCAACCAAATAATTGGTCTACAACATGAAATGGGCAACAATGATGGTGGTGCGAAATTGCAGACAACAAAACAGAAATTGACATTTTCAGCATCATTAAATACGCTGACGACAACAGCATTAACAGTGGCAACAACCACAATAACAACTACCGCTCTAGACATACCACTATCAACAACATTATTAACACCAGCAATATCGGCAGCAACAGCTGCCGATGCAGCTGTCGTAGTAGCACCATCATCGCTGGTAACCATAGCAACAATGCCAGCAATCAATAGTGCAGTAACTTCGGAGACAGCAGCTTTGGCTGTCAGTTTCAAAGATTATCAGCAACAGCAACAACACCAGCAGCAACACCAGCAGCAACAGCAACATAACCATAATATTATTAGCCAACAGTCGTTACAACAATTACAACTGTTACAACAAATGCAGGAACAACAACAACAAGCTCATATTACCTACATCAATCACAGCGATGATGATGACTCTGCTATGAGATCATTGGAGCGTAATGACTCTTCGGCCTCATCTGGTTTCTATACACGCAGTGGCAGCGGCAATTTGGAACAAGAATTATGCGCCATGGTTGCATCAGCTTATGAACAAGAAAATGCCAAGTAAGTTGAAATTAAAAAATCTTTTTTGGAAATTTTGTGTGCATTGTAAATACGTGAGTGAGTATTTACATGATATTCTACGTTTTGTTTTTGAGCACTATTTAGATACATAGTTTTGACATAGGTAATAATTAGACATGTAGGTTTAGAGTTAGAAATCTAACTCTAAGTATGTATTCGTATATTATATTATCCGTAGAGTAATTTCGGGTAATGTGGTATAGCTGCTTTTCTCTAAAACTAAAAGCATAGGAGTAGCGATACCAAGCTTAAGAGTTTTATGATCTCAGAAAATTAACATCAGCATTATCTTGTGGTAGACTTTAGTTTGTGATCTGTTAAAAATTATTTTTTTTTTCTAAAATCACG
Organism: Calliphora vicina; assembly: GCF_958450345.1. Classification (NCBI taxonomy): domain Eukaryota; kingdom Metazoa; phylum Arthropoda; class Insecta; order Diptera; family Calliphoridae; genus Calliphora; species Calliphora vicina. Next base: position 56,983,635 of record NC_088781.1, on the reverse strand, counting down.
TGTTTTAAACTTCATTAATTTAATTTTAAAGTCAAATTGGAATATTTTGCTATTAAAGAACATATGCAACAATATGCTACATTTGTTGCATATGTTCCGTTTCAATTCAAATATTTGTCACATATTGAACTGGTTTCAATTATTTCAAACCAAAGTATAACAAGTAGTCCAACTCTTTGACAGCAGTACCTAACTATAAGCATGTGTTAGTGAAAAAGTACCTAAGTCTAAATATGTGTTAGTAACAAAAATGTATGTATGTAAATTAAGTATTCATTTGCTCAAAAACAAAATTTCTTGATATTTTCTATTGAATTTTGAGTTTTGAATTTGATTATTTTGACAATTGAGTATACAGTTCAATATGGGATAAATGTTTGAATTGAAATATAATTTTTTCTGTGTATCTAACACTTGTAGTAGAACATCCGCTGAGAACTGTTCCAATCGAATTAAGATTTTAAAAATTATAGTCAAATAAAAAATAGATATGAAGCTGATGTTCATTAATAATGTTGCAATATGTTCGTTTCGAACCTTCCTTGGCTGGCTATTGCTGTGATGACTCGGCTTGGTCTAATAACATCAGCATTAGTCAAATAACATTGGAGGTGTCATAAGTGGAATAATATTAATATTTTAGTGTCGTTCTTTCCATCGACTAAACCCCTTAAATCCCTGTTTTAATGGTGTTTTTTGCTCTTTTTTAAAAGAATGACAAAAAAGACCCATGCCTTGAGGATTTAGAAGGTTAACATATTCTACAAAAATGTTCTACGTAACATTTTACATAAATTTGCTGAACGCATTTTATACCTAAAATGTAAGGATCACATGGTTTCTTATGCCGATTAACAATCACCCCTATCGCGAATCAACATTTCACATGAAATATGTTCCCTTTTCCTTTTTTCGTTCATCAACTTTGTTCATGTGAAAAAACTTCCCCTTGTTGTGAAATTTTTAGATGGAATTTTGTAAACAATAAACAGCTGTTACGAACAAAATCAACTATTGTGAATGGAAAGTTCATCATGATATTCCCGATAGCAATTTTCCCTTCGAGGAAATTAATATTTCATGGGAACAAAATTTCACATGTTATTGCCGATAGGGATGAATAAGAATGTGCCAGAGTTGGGAAACTTTAACCCCCCCTCAAATGAAATTCAGATGTAAACTTTCAAAACGCCGATACACGTGTCTTTTTTTTTGTCTCCTCTATTAAAATTTATTGGTGTGACCTTGTAATTTTTTTGGTGTTGTACAGTGTAATGATTCGGAGCAAAAATGATTTTCGGGCAAGAAAAAGCGTCTTTCAAGGTTTCTCAGCTTCAATTCATATGGTTCCCAATTTGCCTGCTTTTGGATGAATCCTGCTTCTCGCAAACATTTCGAAATTGTTGCTTTAGTAGCTCCCAATGCTTTTACAAGCTCTTCATCGAGTAATGTATCCAATTCCTGGTCTTCAAACTTATTTGGTTTTCCTGTCTGCAATCGGTGAGCTTCAGCGGCACTTTTTTTCACATTAAAGAACAAAATTCGACATTTTCGCAGGAAAACTAAAACTTTGTTGTTTAATGTTCAATAACTAAGTGAGAATAAATGACAGATACATATGTACCCTTCAAAATGACATATAAGTTATTTAAAACAAAAACTACGTTCAAAGGATAAGTCCCGAATTTTTAAGTCATACAACCATAAATAATTTTACGCACAATACGACTTTCATGAGCTCAAATTCCGGAAATATTGGATTTTTCAATAAGGTAAAAAAAAAATTTAGGATATAAAACCTTTTTTTATACCCACCACAAAAATATAGGGGTATACAGATTTTGTCATTTCCCAAATATTCTATGTTGATCAGAAATGTTTGGTTTTGAAAAATGCGATCTAAACGATGGGACTTAGAAATTTGACACAATAGTTATTGCTAATATCTTATGTGTTCAAAAATTAAAAAAAGTTTTCGATCAAAATATTTAAAAAAAAATTTGTTCTCACTTACCACTACATATTTTGTTCCTGATAATATTTAAAGCTTAATTGGATAGGTGAAATTTACCAGCGATATTTTCTAGTAAGAGAAAATATCAAATTAACCAAATCGGTTGATCTATATAATATATTGGTGGTGAATATATAACATTCTTACATTTTTTGTATACCTACCATTTCGTTTGTAACACATCGAAATATTCATCACAGGCTCACGAATGTAGCTCCTCATGAAATTCTTAGACAATCTAGCTATGTCCGTCAGTCTGTTGAAAACGAAAGGAGATAGCTGGATGAAATACTTTCTGTTGATAAGGTTTGTTTGGTATTAAAAATGGGCAATATTTGTGCATGATTTCACCTAGCCCCCGGAATACTGTTTGAGCAGTCATACATATATATTTTGATTATGCGTCAATCCTGATAAAATTTTGCATAAATTAGTTCTAAGTACTCTGAAATTATACTGTACAGCGTAAATCGGTCAATATTTGTCCCTACAACTCTTGGGTCAAATTGCACAATAGTCATATGATTAGTTAAATAGTACTTATTTCGCAAAACATTTTTACACAATTTTCTATTATTTCTTATAAAACATGTAAGTAGTACGTTTAAATTAACTTTTATTTTTTTCCCTTCTTTTCTCCCAGCAGTGATAGTGCCTCCGTTGCCTCCGATCTGACACGCATGTATGTCAGCGATGAGGAGCATGAATATCGTGTGGCTCATTATCATTAAATACAGGCAAAACAGTAAAATTCAACTAAATGATTTGAACTAAAGCCCGGGAGACACATTGGAAACGATTGGCCTTCAACATAAAAAAAGGATAGATAAATTTTGAAATTAATTTATTTAGAGATTTAAAGTGCAAAACCGAAAAACGTAATGAAATAAAACCAATTCTTATTATTAATATTATACAAGAAACTATATTTTTATATTAAACTATAAAACGAATATAAGAAAAACAGAAGAACAAAATAATTAGCGTAAAATTATTTATAAAAATTACAATAAATTTACAATTATAAACATAACATTAAATAAAGAAATAAATATATTTACAAAGCCCCTTATCGTATAACCCCTCCCACGACCGGAAACGAAAATGTATTAAAGAGACTGTGATTGACAAAATTCAAATGTTAAAGTTTGTCCGCTACCAAAACTATGCCTAACTATTATTTACTATGACTTTGATTAACTATTTTTTATTTATTGAACTTAAAAAGAGAATTAATTGACTTTGAGATAATTTTTATCATATTCATTTAATTAAAGATTTTTATTGATTTGATTAATGTTTTAATTGTTTACATTTGACCGATAATGCCTACAAAAGAGACCTTTGACTGTTACTAATATTAAGAAGTGGGCTGGGCTATACACTCAACTCATAATCGGTACCTAACGATTGTTATACAATAACATATTTATTATGCTTTACATTGGACTTTTTCTCAGTGTAGAATTAATTAAGTGTTAGTTTTTATTTTTATTTTTCAAAAGATCTCATTTTGAGATGCATGTATTTTTATCAATTTATGTGAATTATTTAGAGCATTAATTAATGTATATTTTTTAAAAATAAAAACAATGCTATGAAAGAAATCTTTAATGGGTCCATTATGGATGGCAACCGAACTACAGTTGCGTTGTCAGTTGCTAAAATGTTATTACAGATGGCAACTGGCAGCTATCATTTCTGTTGTCAAACTGGCAACCAGAAATTTGTGGTTGCCCTCTGGCAACGCAACTTAAGTTCGGTTGGCATCCATAATCGATCCATAAAGAAAATAAGATGCTTGTCAAAATGATAAGGTCACGTAATTTTCGTTCTGTTTATCCCTAAATACAAATAGTTTTGATTTTTTTTATTGGGTAAAATACTTGTTGCTCAAAAGCTAAGCAGATAATAACTATACATATGTATTTTTGAATAAACAGATCGAAAAGTATGTGACCTTATCATTTTGACACGCACCTTATGTCAATGTTTTTTTGAAATGAAACATTTGTGGTATTAAAAGAAATAAAAATATAATAAAATTAAGAATAATAAATAAATATATGTTTAATTTAAGTTAAAAAAAAGTATAAAATAAAAATATGATATATTTATTTACATTAAATTTACATATTAAATAAATGGCAATGCTTGTTTTTTTAAACCGAATAACAGAATTAAGAGGTTTGTATTTTACAAAATTTTAAGACAACAATGAAAGTTATTAAATAGTGATTTAATAATTCTTTGAAATATAACATTTAAAGTGTTACAGTGTAACCAATCCCTCAAAGAACTCCATTTACCAACACCTGAATTTAGATTGTCAACAATGTTTTCTATTTTAAAACAACATTCAACGCATGAGCAACAATAAAATTTGTAAGTAAAAAATGGTATCAAAACTAAGGAACCACATTCAAACAACAAACTAAAAATTGCCCAAAACAATTCTTTTTGGACAAAATACGAAAAATTCGGTAGCAAAAAGCGTAACAACAATGTAGTACAAACTGGTGAACACTATCATTGAAATCTACAGAAACAAAAAAATAATAAAAACAAGTAAGGAAGTATGGTCGGTCAAGCCCGACCATATAATACCCTACACTAAGTAAAAGAGCAAAAACATGTTTCTTTTAAAATTTCAATAATATATATTTTTGAGTGATTTTCGGAAGTGGGCCTAATATGGGAGCTATGACCAATTATGGACCGATCACCATGAAATTAGGTCGTGTGATTTATATCTATATTAAAGGTAACTTTGCTGAATTTTGTGTGTATACCAACATTTTTAAGCGATTTATGCACGTTAAAGTGATTTTCGGAAGCGGGTCTATATGGGAGCTATGACTAATTATTGACCGATCGTAACAAAATTTGGTGATATGAATTTTGTATATATAAAACTTATTTGGAGCGCAATTTGTGGAGCTACATTTATAAATTAAACATTTATGACCGATAAAGTCCAATTTCGGAAGGACATTTGTATGGGGGCTAGGTGAAATAATGGACCGATTTCAGCCAGTTTCAATAGGCTTGGTCCTTGGGCCGAAAAAATAATATGTTCCAAATTTGATCGAAATAACTTCAAAAGTGCGACCTGTACTCTGCGCACAAGGTTTACATGGACAGCCAGCCGACCAAACGGACGAACGGACGGACATCATTTAATCGACTCAGAAAGTGATTCTAAGTCGATTGGTATACATTAAGGTGTGTGTTAGACTAATGTTTTTGGCCGTTACAAACATCTGCACAAACGCATTATACCCTCCCCACTTTGGTGGTGTAGGGTATAATAAAACAAACAAACAAAAACACAATATCTACGACTACAACATGTATGAATGTCGTAAACGAGGTTAAATTTAAAAGTTATAATTCTCTAACTAAAAATGATCTTCACAATTATGGCTAAAATAGCAACAAAAAAAATGTAATAAAAATAAGACAAACAACTAAAAATAAAACCAACAAATACAGATTGTTTTATTTTTAGTACATACTTACTAACAAAACAAAAATCATTTAAAAACTAAACACATTTAGTTGAGTCGAATTTTGTATAACCTATAATTGAATATCATCACCAGGTAATGAGTTAAAATGCTAATATTCCTGAAATTCAATATTTACACAATTGCATTTTAAATCATATTGAAGACAAGTACTTTCCATAACCACTAAAACTAGTTACAAGTAATGACTTTTATAACTCAGAAGTCTTTATCAGTAACAATAGTATAAGCTCATGAATATTATTAGAAAATTAGCAGTTACATAACAGATAATTAATTTGTCATTATTCAACTACTTATAGGTAATGCAGATGGTATGTAGTGGTCATTAAAAAGAATGTTATTCAATATTTGCAAGTCATTACCAAGTTTATGCGTATACATTTTTGATAAAAATATAGATAGTCCTGAGGGGTTTTGCAACCAGACACGGATCCAGGTCAACCATTTAGGAGGGTAAATAAAGTAAAATTTATTTTACATTTTTTTCTCCTTTTTATTTGAAAACTTGTCGGATTTGGGGGGAAATTTCCAATATTCACCCCTTGGATCTGCGCCTGTGTGGAACTCAGAATATAACTATATATTGGGTGTATGACTTAAAATTAGCTTCTATTTTAAAACATTTGTACTATATAAATTTATTCAATGTATTGGCCATTGTTAGCTATGACCTTTTCCCACCTTTTCCGAGCCAAAAGAAATGCTCAGCTTTTAAGGCAAATAACAAATCAAACCAATTATCCCAGAGAGAGCATTCTGAGTCTATCGAAACAAATAGCAGTCGGCCGATAAGCAAAACCTATCAACCACTTCATTCTAAATACTTTGTCATGGTGGAATACTATTTTCGTTTTTTTTGGCCAATACTCGCTTCAAGCGTATCAATTGCTTTCGCAACAGATTCCTTGTGATTATGTGTTCAGATTTGAGCAGCTCACAATATATAGGACCATTTCGCTCCCACCAAATACAGATAATGATATTAGCGCCATGTATACTTCGCTTTGGTGTCGATTCGGCTGGTTGCCCGGCCTTCACATACGATCTCTTACTCTTCGGGTTATCGTAATGGATCCATTTTTCATCGCAAGTAATGATTCGGTTCAAAAATGTTTTTTTTTTAAACATAATTTCGGACATGCAAAATCTACTTTTTAGGTCTCTCGTCTCGTTTAGATGAATCCTGCTGTTCGCAAACGTTTTGAAATTGCTGCTTGAGTAGATCTCAATGATTTTGCAAGCTCTTGTTGAAATTGACAACAATCTTCATGGAGTTGGTGAGCAATCGATACTAATTAAAGAAGTAAAGCAAAACTTCCCGCATATGGCTATTCGTTGGTAAAAAATTCGACATTTATAATATTTAATAATTAAGTGAGAATAAATGACATATAAGTAAAACAAAAACCACGTTCAAAAGATACGTTATCTATTGTAAAACCTTTAATCCCAATACTTTGTACTGACCGGTATTTTTATCATAAAATCGGGATACTTAATTCCTGTGCCACCATCTCCATTGTCATGCAGCAACATTCCAGCAGCAGCCAATTATGAATAGTAAAAAGAGTGTGGAAAGGTGTCGTACTCAGGCTTCAGTAACCATAATCTCCATTCACCAAACAGTGCTAATAAATCTGCAACTTCTAAAAGGATAGACCGATTTCAATAAAATTGTCCATGGATATACAGGAGTTTAAGTTTCGAGTTTATACCTTAAACATCAAGGGGGCTGAGTTTCAAAGCTCCATAGTTGTATACCTGTGGTATATGAAAAATTGATGGCAAATTTTTGTTCTAAATCCGATTTTAATAATTTCATGTATGGAATCTACTAGAAAATATCTTAAAATATATAGAAATAGTTAACTGAAGTATACCTATTCTTTATGTAAATTTAAATTTTACACCAAATTTTCTCCAATACCATAGCTGTTTTCAAAAAATCAAAACCTGGTTTGCATGTCCCAATATGTCCAAAATTATTTTGAGAAGAGACTTTCTTGCCACTACCTCGTTACTTTCAATAAAGCTAAAAATAAAAAAAATCCAATTTTTTAGATCGAAAATATTTATATAAGAGTAAAATTTCATTAAAAAAGATTCATAAACATACATTTTATAAACGATAGTATTTAGGGACCAAATTGCACCATTACATATGATATCGCTTTTCCATAATATTATGAGATCGTTCTCGCTATCTCGTTTTGGGGGCTGCTGTAGTTTGTGGCTTATTTGCAGTCCTGTCAGCCAAAAAAAAGTTTTTAATCATCGACACAAAGCGGTCGCCGTTGACGTCGTTTGCTAATAAATATGGATCAATAATCCACCAGCCCATAATCCACGATAAACTGTGACTTTTTCGCGATGCATTGGATGCACTTGGATGTCATGTGGATTGACAATTTTGTTTTTTGATGTCTCCATTCATCCAGAAATGGGCATCGTCACTGAACAGAAAACCAATTTTGATCCAAACTGAATACATGGCCCAAACTGAATACATGACAGCCAATTCGACAGATGTAGCTTCAACAATATGTCATAGTTTGGAAGTCCCTATTGAAAGACCCTTTATATTGAACATTGATTCTAGAACTTCCGATAGTAGACTATGATCTTTGCCTATTGCCACTACAGCATCATCAAATGCATATGGAAGTAATTAAGGATGTTATAGTCGGAAAAGAACTACAAGATCATACCCAGCAAAAACTTCACTTACTTATTTTAAATGTAATTACAAATTAATGCATTAAGAAATTCATTATTTTATAGCCATCTTCATCAAGCCAAACCTAATTCTAAACATGAGGTCCGAGTTTAACTCACGGTTGGACAGCAGTTTTTTTTTTTTTTTTTGGTAATTACAAATATAATATAAATAAATGTAAATTAAGTTGAGTTTTATTTGAGTGTGGAAACCAGTTGCTTACGTTTAACAAAATAACTAGGTCGTGGTGTAGTGAGTAAGGCGCCAAATTAACAAGCAAATTTGATTGATGGTAGACTCTAGTCGTGTCTCAGCCAAAAAATAGTTTTGTTCTTCGTACATAAATCGCTTACAAAATATTTTATTGCAGAACAAGTTAAAATCGCTTACTTTTGGGAAATCGCAAACAAAATAAGTACTTTTTCTGATGAAATAATAAGTAGTATTTTCGTCAAGTCCTCATTATTTTTCAGCTTATTTTGGCTGGGTACATCTGCCGATCCACACCATCCAATAAATCACAAATCTCCCGCAGGGTTAGTACTAAAAATAAATTATGACCAATATTTTGTAATTGTTACAAATGTAATCATTAACTAAATATACCTCTCCTATTCACAGATGCTGTGTATAACAACAGCTATAATAATACTCCAACTAAGTAAGCGCTACTACTTACTGCTAATATAATAATTGGTTTATAAACTCAATTGTTATTATTATTTTCATTTGTTTGTATTTTTCTTAAGTTAAGTAAGTAAGTATGTGTGTGTTATTTTGTTAGCTGATAATTGCAACATGCCACAAAATTGGTAATTGTGGCAAAGTCACTCCAACCTCTCTACCCCTGCTATCATTGCCAATATCCCCATTTAACATATAAAAGCACTACAATACCAAAATCGGAGTCAATATTTGTACGTGTGCTAAAAAAGACAAGAACACTAACGATTTATTGCAATTGTGGTCGGTCACATTCTCCAACAACAAAATCAAGTCCAAGTCAACGTATATATGTACGTACGAACTTACTTAGCGGTATGAATGATTTTTAAAACATAATTTGACTCAATTGGCTGAAATAAAATTAAATTCATACATACATACATATGTATTGGTATTTTAAGTATAATTTTGAAATTATTTGTCAGTTTCCAAATTGTTTTTAATTCAGAAGCTAATTTTTATTGTTGTCCATTTATGGAGCAATGGGGTGGTTGGGAAATTTGTAGAGTGTCATATTATTTTAATGTTGTCGTGTTATTAATTCTTGTGTATCCTTTTTCAATACAAATATGTAGGTGGAAATTGCCTTATAATAGTATAATAACTAGTTGGCTTTCGTGTTCAAAACTTTGAATTTTTCGGCTAAAAATAGTTACACATATCAGTTGTAATCAAAAAACATTCAGTGGTTTTTGTGACGATCATCCATAATATGCCATAGCTCCCATATACATAATTTCCACTTCCGAAAATAACTATAAAACACTTGTAAATATCGGCATTGAAACGAAATTGGACCAAAATAGGCATCAAATACATACATAGATATCAGCCCAAAAAATTGTATGACTGTCGCCCAATAATAGGTTATAGCTCCCATATAAGGCTCACATCCGAAAAATACATTATAGCGAATAAATATCGAAATTAATAAACAATTTAACTCAAATTTATTTCAAGTATGCATATGTATATGAATTTTACTACTGCCTTTTGTGACTATCGATCCATATCCGAATAATGCATTATCCTCTAGCAATGTGCCGAATATAACACTCGTACTTGTTATATTTATAAAGTGTAATAAAACAAGTAAGTGTACTATATTCGGCCGTGCCGAATCTTAAATACCCTCCACCTAAATATGATGGTATAACAACTGAAATAATATAATAATTCTTAGAATGACTAGTTTACGCAGAAGATGTTTTATTTCAAATGTACAAAAAATTGTATTTAATTCAGCAATTTATAATTTAAATTCCTATTAGAACGTATGAAATTTAACAATAATTAGTTAATACGTTTGGATCAACATTTTTCCTTGTTAACCTCAAGTGAAGAAACAGAGTTTAAACAAGTAAGAGTGCTATATTCGGCTGTGCCGAATCTTATATCCCTTCACCAAATTATACTTCAAAATTTTAAATATTTTTAGGTAAACAAAATTTAATTTTTTTTCCAGTTGTTTTTTTCATTTTTTAGAAAAAATTTTTTTTCGATTATTTTAATTTTTTTTTTCAAATTTTAAAATTTTTTTTAAATTAAAAATTTTTTTTTTTGTTTTTTCAAATTTAAAAAAAAAAAAAAAATTCGGGTTAAAAATTTGTTTCCTGATTTTGACCCATTGTAGGTCCAACTTATATACGTCGTTGCAAATGACTTTGAAATATCTATCATTAGATATCCATATTGTCTATATTAACGTCTTAGTAATCCAGATATAGGACAAAAATAGGTCAAAAATCGAGGTTGTCTTGGTTTTTTCCTCATATCTCAGCCATTTGTGGACCGATTTTGCTGATTTTAAATAGAAAAATTCTCGAAAGCATGCCTGACAGAATTATTGAAGATTTGGATCCCGAAGATATCTGGGGTCTTCAGAAAACTGATTTCAACAGACAGACAGACAGACAGACAGACAGACAGACAGACAGACAAACAGACAGACAGACAGACAGACAGACAGACAGACAGACAGACGGACAGACAGACAGACAGACAGACAGACAGACAGACAGACAGACAGACAGACAGACAGACAGACAGACAGACAGACAGACAGACAGACAGACAGACAGACAGACAGACAGACAGACAGACAGACAGACAGACAGACAGACAGACAGACAGACGGACAGACAGACAGACAGACAGACAGACAGACAGACAGACAGACAGACAGACAGACAGACAGACAGACAGACAGACAGACAGACAGACAGACAGACAGACAGACAGACAGACAGACAGACAGACAGACAGACAGACAGACAGACAGACAGACAGACAGACAGACAGACAGACAGACAGACAGACAGACAGACAGACAGACAGACAGACAGACAGACAGACAGACAGACAGACAGACAGACAGACAGACAGACAGACAGACAGACAGACAGACAGACAGACAGACAGACAGACAGACAGACAGACAGACAGACAGACAGACAGACAGACAGACAGACAGACAGACAGACAGACAGACAGACAGACAGACAGACAGACAGACAGACAGACAGACAGACAGACAGACAGACAGACAGACAGACAGACAGACAGACAGACAGACAGACAGACAGACAGACAGACA